>NC_092326.1:40631678-41963374 GCF_036785885.1 Coffea arabica | reverse complement strand
AGCTGCAACCAATTGAACAGTTCTACACCCCATTCTCGAGTCCTAGACATTTTGTTAATGGTGGAAGAAGCTCTGAGGACGATGGTACAGAGAGTAATTACTACTCATCATCATCCACATCATCATCGTCATCCTTTTCATGGCTATCGAGGAGCAGCGGTCGGTCAAGTTCTACGGGGAATAAGCAGCAGAATGGCAGTTTGTGTAATGGTGGGCAGCAATCAGACCCATTTGCTATACCAAATGGATATAGTTGGAGTAGGGTTGAGGAGAAAAGTAGGAAAATGAAAAAGTCCAAGTCTACTAGAAGAGCTAAATGAGGGAGGGTAGAATATGCATCTGAAGATACTCATGGAAACACCTGAATATGGTTTTATGGTTCTTGATTTGAGGGAGAAAAAAGAAGAAGAAGACCATATAGACTTATTGTTGTAGATGGATTATTAAATCACAAGGGCAGTCAAGTTGTTGGACGAGGAACAAGATACTACTAGCAGTTCCATGCACTAATGTGACCAACAACTTTGCTGAATGATAAAAAGGAAAGGAATGGCATGCTTTTCAATGCAGCAACCTCATATCACAGAGCGCTACTTTACTTGACCTTGAATTCTTGTTCCTAATGATCATTCCACTTTTGATTACAATGATAGAGTATGTTGTTGTATGTCTTGCATGCTTTTCTGACCATTGGAATTTGGGACTTGGAGGAGGTGCCACTCACTGCTGTGATAATTCAAGCCCCAGGTATGAATGAATGAACTCCAAACTTATGTTCAATATCAAAGTACTCCTACTGTTACCCTACTATTGGAAAGGGAACAACCCAACTCCGCCATCGTGAATAGGAGAGAATTAAACCAACCAAAAAGGACACCGATTGGATTTGGAAAAATCACGTAGAATGACGGTTGATGGCAAGTTGAGCCCAATATCACGTATCATCATTGTTTGACCAAAAAAGGAAAAAAAAAAACGTATCGTCAATGCTGAGAGTAGATCTACGACTTGCCAAATTGTATAAGTCAACTGGTCATTGTAAGCTGATGATGGCCGTGGGTGAACTGAAGATAGCCAGCCTATAATCTCTGTGAAATTCACATAGGCTTCCAGGTCATGTTTACGAGAACAAGTTGAATGTTTACTTAACAAAATTAGTAATCGAGGTGTTTTTTTTTTCTTTTTTCAAAGCACCATACCACAAAACAAAAAATTTTTTTTTTTTTTTTTTGGGTCAAGCACTAAGTAGGCAAATAGTGATATATTCATATTAAATTTTGAGACGTAAACATTAGTCACATGGTATCATATAATATAGTATTTTGGTACTCACTAAATGGACCATTTGTACTAACCCAATTTATCCTATGTTGGGGAATATCAAATGAAAGCAGCAAATCAGAAGAAGCAAGAGGCATCCCCCACTGTTTTCAAATACAAAACAGGGCCATTAATTATGCCCAAATGGTGGATACGGTTGGTACTATTGCTACTAATAAAGTAATATAAAGATTAAAAAAAAAGGGAAGGGGTGGGGGGGGGGGGGGACAATGCCGTACAAACTTTGCTTCAAGAGATGGTAATTCGTGAGTTGGCACGTCTTTTTTTTTTTTTTTATAATAAAAAATAATAATAAATATCGGACAAATTACGAGCCAGCCTATCCACATGCAAAGATACAACCTCCCCACTAAGCAACCTACGATTTAAGGCCTAAATCTCTTCATCTTCCCGTAAAGCTTTTCATCATCAACTCTTCTCGCTTTCTTCTTCATAGGATAGGAGGAATCAGCAGCCCTCCAGATTAAAGTCCAAGCAAGGTAATTAATTCCCTTTAGAGTTTCTTTCTGTATATCTTTCCAATTCTTCTCGAGATCTTTGGATCATTTTAGGGCCTTCCTCTTCAACTTTCATTACTATTATTATGTATGTATCTTGCAATTCATTATTGGCTTCAGTACATATATATATATATATATATATATATATATATATATATTCCATTCAGGAAAGCAGAGGTTTAGGTTTATCATGTACTATCTCTTCTTTCCTCAATAACAAGCCTGGTGTCCGGATGCTACAGACTTGATGACCTGATTTTTGCGCAGACTTCATTTGAATTCTGTGTTTTTATTAGATCCAAAAAAGAAAAAAATGGCTACTGACGGACCGAGCTGGGCAGATCAATGGGGTGCTGGAGGAATTGGTGCCATGGACGAAGGTGACGCCTCCGCTGCAACCAAAGACGCTGGAAATAACAAGAAACCGGCCTCAGGATTCAGTAGAGCCAAATCCATAGCCGCTGCTGGCGCGCAAAAGCTCAAGAGCGGCACTTCAATAAGTTTTAAGTGGGTCAAGAACAAATGCCAAAAGAAAAACTCTTCCACTTGATCCAAAGCAAAGTGACTCCTTCTTCTGCATGCAATCCTGCTTTAATTCTCGACCTGGAAGCCAATCAAAATCTCTTGTAATCTTGTAGGCAACTTTATCATCGTCATGTTAAATGTAATCAGCAGCCCCCTTTCACTTTATTCTTGCGATATTCCTTTACTTCCGAGGCAGAATTTGATAAATGTTTTTGTGTGAAAGACTCGGGCAGATGCCTAACACAGTTGCAGGAAACGAGAAAGTAAATTAACACCAACTTCACCTACCGCGCCCAAAACCAACTGGGGTGGTTGGAGCTTCAATGAAACATGAAGGTAAGCTACCCTTTGACGCACTGGTGATTTGCACTGCTAAACCATTATAGTTTTGTCCTCCCAACAGACTGAAAAGGGCTGCTGCTTATCCAAAAGGCAGTTACTGCGTCAACCTTTTTTTTGTTCATATGCATAAAACACCAACTCTCTGGCGGGTCCGTATACGTTTTATGCTTTCTTTGCAATGCAGAACAGACAACGCAGGAGACATCAAGACAAATTGATATTAAATTCAATGCTATCCCTTATATATGTATATATATTAGGTAAATTCATTAAGACAAAGTGTAATCAAACATTTCGAAAGGAAAGAAATGATGCAACTGATCCAATTTAGGCAGAATCAGACCGTAGATAACAAAGTAAAGCATGCAAGACATTTGCCATATGTAGGGGATAGCGGGAATTTACACTTCGGACTCTATTTACACAACTTGGATGTCACTGCACTTCAGGGAATCCGAATGTGTTCTCGCCGCTGTAAGTCATGTAAAGAAAACCATCTTCATCCTTGTTTTCCTCATAAATTGCAGACATCAGAGCAGCTGTAAGAAACAGACGTTACTCACTGAACAGCTTAAGACAAGCGCTAGTAGTATCAAACATGAAAAAGAGGAGAGCATACCAGTGGGAGGGAGTGTGTTCTTGACAAAAACAAATATAGCCTTCTCAGCACTGAGCTTGATCCTTTTCCGGACAACGTAAACAAACTGGCCAACAGTCAAGTCAGCAGGGACAAGGTATCTGCATGCAAAAGGTAGGATGGACATGAGTGGATAATCGATGCATAAGACTGAAATTATGTAATATTCACTACAACAACGAGGACTGATCTTTGGAAGTGATAAATCCAAGTGATTTCCAAAAACAACCTTAAGACTATTCACTCATGTCAATACAGGATTATTTACTACGTCCAACTGTTCACTCAGGAAATACAAAGTATAGATTTCAAACTCCACAAGCGTGCAATGATTTCTCAACTTCCCATAATTTTTTTCCCTAATTACAGCTGTAGGAATCAAATGGGCCAAATTCAGCAGGCAGCATGGAAAATGCAACTGGGCGGGGCTTAAAAAACATCTTCTACTTTATCCATTACACTAAGGACTAGAGAATATAAAGCAGAAAGAACAATCAAACATTCAGTTTGGCCATATTAAACAATTATTAAGCTGCCAAACTTACAAAAACTGCCCAACACGTATTTTCAGGCAATCAGCAAATCCAGAAAAAATGCCAAGAGCATTGATGTTTTCTAGGAGGGACTACATGTTTTTCAACAACTTATCAGGAAGAACTACAGACCTCGCCGTTCTCAAATGATATGATCATGATCTCCTTTTAAAGTTTGAGATGAATACAAACAAGCGTCCCAATGGTGAACATATTACTGTTAACCACAGCTTAAGCTACATTCAAAGCAACGAAAGTACACTGCTCATCATGGACCATATAAAGTGAAAACAACCAGCATCAAAATTGTGTCTTAAATTCGGTTATTGAAAAAGAAAAGAACAAATTCTTATTGTTGAAGAAGCATCAGCAAAGATCTTGCATAGGTGGTTCGAGAAATTTTCTAACCGAAGACTTAAATGGCCTAGTCATCAATGCTGAATGAAGATTGCCCATTTTTGTGATAGATTACATTTAATGACCTAGTCATCAATTCTGAATGAAGACACTTCAATGCTTAAACTGGGAAAACAGGCACATGCAATGAAGGGAACAAAGGATAACATACTTCTTCTTGTCAATGTCAGGAATATCACTTCTTTCAGCCTTCTCAACAATCACCTGTATTCAGAAAGGCTCGAAACTATACATTACTTATTGCTATAAAGCCACAAATCACCAATATCCTGTATTGACCAGACAAAAGATCTTACCGGAATCCTATCAGGGTACTTCTCTCTGATGCGAGAAGACTCTGCCTGCCTCCTTTCTGACATACAGAAGAAAAAGATTTAGTTAACAACAAAGTCAGAGTTCAATCCTCCAATTTAAAGACAAGGAACACATAGAATCAGATAACCCAAGAAATTTGAACTTCAATAGAGTTGCAATAATTTCCTTGAAAATAATATGAGAACAAGTTTACAAAACAACAATGAACGATGATTACATAGCAGATGCATATCTCTTGCTTGTGAGGCATGCAATAGCCAAGAAATTAAAAGAAAAAACAGAAGGTTAAAAGTAAGTTGAGGAAAAGAAAAAAACAGAAGGTTAAAAGAAAAAAAATTTCCTTTTCCATGCTTTCTGAACTATATATATTAACTATACTACCAGCTAAAAACCTTCATGGATTAACTTTATTCATATTTCAGCTGCTATACCACAACAGCCCTGCGACATACATTTTTTCCAAAATGGACAAGTAAAAAGAAGGAAGAGGAATGAAGAGTTCCCAATCCCCATTCTCCAATTAAGGAAAACAATAAACTTCAGGTAGTTAACTTAAAAAAGATAGAAACAAAATTTATAGCTCTGAATTATGTTCATAACCGAGAAACTTCAGTTATATGGAAACAAAACCCTATGTCAAATACCACTCTTGCCACTAACTAGGCCAGTGATATACACCTAGAATAATCTTCACAATATCCACGAAAGCGACTGAATGTCAAATTAGTAGGATCGATGAATCACAGCCAAACTAAAAAAAAAAAAAAAAATCATCAACGTAGCACAAACCCATTATCACTAAAATCAACTACAAACAAATTCGTCGGCTTCCAAAGAAATTAATAATTAAAAATAAAAGTACTCTTCGAACAAAGACAAGAATATTTACCCAAGGGGTGTTCAAGCTTGAAGGAGCTCTTGGCCATGGTAGCAAGACTCAAACTTTGATGATTTCTTACTGCAAATCTCAAACACTTAAACAACATCACAAAAAAATCCACAAAACTTTTCGAATACCCACATAAAAATAAGCCCAGTATAGCTTTAAATACATCAGACAAATAAACTAATAAAAATCCAATCTCTATGATTTTTATTCTCACGAAAACGGAGAAAACAGGCTACTTACGCAAAAGGGTTTCTTTCTCACTTACCGAAGAAGAGAGACAAAAGGGCTTTTGATTGATGAAACTATTAAGTAATTGGGAGGGCTGCTGTCAAAATTCAGAAAGATAATCTAATAAAATAGGAAAATCAGAAATTTCAGCTAAATACAGGAAGGGAGAATTAGTTCAAAATAAATAAATAAATAAATAAAAGAAAAAAGGGATAAATTGGGATTTGGGATTACTGAACGTACTCACACGAAACCGACTAGAAGTTTCGTTTTAGAAGGAAACTGACAGACTCCGGAAGATTTTCCTGTGTATGACTTGGATTGGAATTTGGAAGAAGATGATACGATGTCGTTTATGGAGAGTTAGCCGGTCAGACGACGTCGGTGCTTTGTCCCCAGATTGAGTACCATTTTGCTTTTGCGTGCTGTGAAATTGTCAATTCAATGGTCTCGGATTCAAGAAACTATATATGTATGGTGGGCCAAGGCGATAGGTGATAACTTGGGTGGGAAAAATTTTGGACTTGTTCTCAACTAATTTTGATTGGGAAATTTGTCAAATTGGTTCCTAACATTTACACAAAAAACTTTTTTAGTCCCTAACATTTAAAATCAGCCAGAATAGTCCTTAACATATAAATTATGATCCATTTTGGTCTTAATGCTCGTATTTGCTCATTTCTCCGACTAAAAAATAGCACGCCTCTCTCACGTGGGTATATTTTCAAGGGCAAAACTGAAAAACACAAGCTTTTCTCCCCTTTTCAATGACAACATTTTCGCATATTTTTCTTTCCCTGTTCTGAAATTAGGGCTTTTCTCCCCTTTTGCTTCTGGTCATGGACTCTTTGCTATCGAGCTCCGCCTCTTTCGATGAAGAACAAAATCAATAACAAGAAGATAAACCACAACTCTCAAATCCCAGGTGCGCTGGATTCCTCTTCTCGCTGCCACCCCAAAAATCTTCATCATTTTTTTCATCCTCATCCATCTCCTTTCCATTTGCCCCACCCTAATCCCACCCCCCAAAGCCCCCCGTCTCGTCGTCTTCCTCGACCCTGAATCCACATAAATCTAATAAACTTCAAGAAGAGAGGGGATGGGCAGCAATTGCTAAAAAATTGAAAAGTTCGAGACTTTTGGCATCGCTTGCAAAACCATCGTCATCTTTGTTCGCTTCGCTTTCTCAACCCAAATCATCTTCCACGTCATCTCTTTTCTCTTCTCTTCCGCAGCCCACCAAAACTCACAATCTTGATGCCCGGGTTTCGCCTCCAATACAATCTACTAGAAAGAGGGTGGTGGTGGTTCCTTGGTGATCGGATCACACAGTTTTAACGGAAAGGTGACAGAATCAAGCTCGCCGGGTTTAATGGTGGTGGTTCCTTAGGGGATCAACAGCAGCAACCGCACTGCTAGGGGGATCAAGCCTCAAATTGACGCTGGTGCTTTTCAGTTTGAGGAGAATATACCGAAGTGGAGGCAGTAGAAGCTTCAATTCCACGTTTACAATGAAAACAATAGTATTTTCTAGTTTTGCCCTTGAACATATGCCACGTGAGAGAGGTGTGCTATTTTTAGTCGTAGAAATGAGCAAATACGAGCATTAGGACCAAAATGGATCATAATTTATATGTTAAGGACTATTCTGGTTGATTTTAAATGTTAGGGACTAAAAAAATTTTGTGTGTAAATGTTAGGGACCAATTTAACAAATTTCCTGATTTCATAAAAGTTGACTTTGCAAAATTGATTCTTGAAAATTAGACATTTAAGTTATTTTAATAAATGCTTAAGTATTCTCAAAAAAAGTTTAAAAAGTTAATTTTGACAAAAGATGACCAAGTTACCGTTATATGTTACATAAATGAATTTTTGTGCTATTTAAATAATTTTTATATAATTATTTCATTTTCTTGTAAAGATTGAATTTTGGATGAGAAGAAAAAAAAAGAAGAAGAAAAGAGGCACACAGATGAATCTAGAAATGGGATAAAATTAGGAAAAATATAGGGAGACCATGAAAGCTTATATAACCTTTTGTAGTTTAGTGCAGTCCCGTTTGGATTGCATTTTTCATAATTTTTCATGGAAAAATTACTGTAGTGATTTGATATATTTGAGAGAAAAAAGTAATGGGAAAATGTGATCACGAAAAACGACGCAATTTTCTGACAGAAAATGACAATCCAAACAGGGATTGGAACATAATAAAATAATTTTTTGAAAATCAAAAGCTAAAATCATGTTTCATAAATTAGTTTAGAAGAAGGCCTTTATTTATATTGAAAACATGTTTTTCAATTATTATTTTATCTTCTCAATCATCGTTTTGACTCATATAAATCAAACCACAAAAAGAATTATGATATTATAGTAATTTTTTAAAAAAATTAATCTTCTGTCCGACAGTATTTGTTTATATTTTTTCTCTAAACTCTTTGGTTCTATGAATCTTTGTTCTTTTTTTTCTTAAGCTAATAAAAAGCATGAGAAAAAACAGAATGCAAGACGAAGCGAAGATCTAAGGGGGAAGCCAGGTTCTTTCGAAATAAGAAACCATCCAACCATTTGTGTTTTCAGAAATTAGGTTAATAAAATTTTGCCCATAGTTTCAAAAGAATGTTTTTATTAGATGACCATGAAATAATTAATTCAAGAAGAAAAAATATATTGTGGAAGAGAGGAAATAACAGACCTTCAAAAATCACATTCTTAAAGATATCTACCCGATAATTACAAGTCTTCAGTTAAAAATTGTTGAAGGATTATCACAAATTTGTTGTGATTAAAAAGTTTGCATCGACAAAGACGAAAATGATTTTTTAAGGCGCAGTCATAAATTTAACATTAGTATTTTTAGCAAAGCATATTAAAGAAGCCCCTCCCAATGAAATATATGTTGCTTTCTAGTAATACCAATAATTTATTCTCCCCGTTTATATTTAATTTCATTTAAGTTGTTATTAAACGTACAAGGGCTGTTTGAATTGCTATTTTTAGAGCTTTTGTAGAAAAATATATTGTAGCAATTTTATATATATAAATAAAAAATAATTAAAAATTGTATTCATAAAAAACGTAAAAAAAAATTTCCTTATAGAGTGTGCTTGTTTTCATTGTTTTAGTAGAACTCTCGCATTAGTATTGCAGGTATTCTCGTTCCCCAAGAAAAGTTGAACATGAGAAAGTAGTGTAGTATTTGAATTGACGAGATTCATACGAATAATTCAAAGTTTTGAAAAATCGGACCAGACCAACTGGTCAATCGCGAAGTGGCAATGGCATCAATTCAGTTCCATATAAACCTGTAAAATAAAAGAATTTGGCAAATTCGATCAAAAACTGGTTAAACCGGTAAAAATTAAACCAACTAACTGTTTTTGCTTTTCTCAATTAATTTCTTCCTTTTTTTTTTGTTTTTGTATTCAGCGGCATCCAAAATATTTACTACTCAAATGAATAAAATAATTGAAGTATGAACCGAACGGTTGGACCGCAAATCAAAAGCTCAACCATTTCCCTCACGGTGAGGAGCAAGAAATTGTTCAAACATAGTACAAGTATGATCTGCATATTCTTCGTTAATGATTTTTTTTTTGTCAAAGACAAATGTCTCAAGTCAAAATGGGATTAGGAGGAAAACAAATCGTAACTGACAGTCCACGGTCATAAAATGAGATTAGGATACATTTATGTAAATTAATCAACTTATTATAATTTGCATCCTTCGTAATAAAGAATTCTTGGTGACAACACAAATTTGTTTAATTGGTAAGAACGTGTCACTTTCTCAAAAAAAAAAAAAAAGGTTAAATTAGTAAAAACGTACCACTTTCTCTCGAAGTCGAAGATTTGTTCGTATGTTCGAATCTCATTGCCGTTACTACTTACTAGTGCTGTGTTGGTTGACGGTATGTGATAACCCCATAAGTGACCTAATGATACCGGAAGCATCCCATGACCTGTAGCAGTAATTGGAATTGAACCCATCCACACATTTATCTACCCAAAACAAAAATTCTTGGTACTCTCATGCCTGTACCTGCGTGATGGATATTGAAGCGGTTCAAATTACTTGGGAAATCCAGCTAAGCACCCACTTTTAATAAAACTCCCTGCAGATTACCATAATCCAAATCACAATTTCAAACTATTTACGGTACTAGTTTCAACTGTAAAATTTAGATGCGTTATTAATGGCCGCCCTTGAACCTCCTCCGTGGCCTTCTTTAAGTATCAACATACTTTGATTACTTCTCAACATGTAAGCTTGGGACAGTAAAGTTTCAGTGTGAAAAAATAGTTTACTAGAAGAATGGGCCATTGGTCTTCTAGACCATCAGAAGAAGATGGGAGACAACAGCCTCAGGTGGAAGAATCGTCAAGCTTGAGAAAAAGGTGCCTAGCTTTTGCAAAGGAGCAGAGAACAAAGTTTTACATAATTAGGAAATGCATCACCATGCTAGTGCGTTGGGATAAGTATGATGTATTTTGATTGATTTACTTGTCCAATATCTGTAACAAATATATAATAACAGTAGTACTTCTCTTTGTTTTCTATACCTATTTCTTTCCAGGTTTCTTGATTCACTTCTTTTACAATAAGATTTGAGGGATCAGGGGCTAAATTTCGTTTTAATTTCTAAGTTACAAAAACCGCAGCTAAGTCCCACCGGGGATGCCAGATATCAACAAGAACTTGATATGGTCTCATGGTATTAAAGGGCAAATAGTCATTCATTAGATGTTGTGCCGTGTAAAGATGCTGCTTGGGGATGTCGACACGAACCCACGTCAAGAGAGGGACAACTCTGTGGGGCTTTTATTGGATGGATAAGGTCACTGCTCATGAGCATAAGCAGCTGGTGTTTCTTTCTTTAATCTTGATCCTGATTTTTTTTGTAAACTTTTATGATGATGAGATAGAGGACTGTACTGGTTCAATGAAGGAAGAGGAAGACTATTTCCCTGTCAATTAATGGTGGATGTAACTTGCCCTTAAAAAAAAAAAAAAAACAACAATTGCTTTAAATCTCTAACTTGGATGCCATCTAATTGCTCTACTCTCACAACTCAGCATCTGATGTAGTACTGATGTTTGATGCGCATAAGCAAATTAGAAAAAAAAATAATTTTGGATAACAGTACAAGGAAATGTTTCAAGGGATAGATATTTGATTGTTTATACACTTTCCTTTAAAGCTTATCAGTAGATGGTAAGGACATAATAATCCTAAAGTTCCATAAAATGGTAAGGAGATGTGTCAAGATCCTCACCTCATCTCATCTCTGGTTTCACATTTGGAGCTGATAATTAAAACTGACGATTGTTGAGATCATCATTTTTTTTTTCTTTCTTTTTTGGCTGTGCGAAATAATGCGGTAGGACAAATGAAATAATTGAAGAGCTTAAGGTCACAACAAGACATACCGCACCGAAAGTATTTTACTCCACCAGGGATTTCCAATGCGAACATGACAACAAAAGTTAAACTGCTGATGATGATGTAGCCCAAATTCTGTATTTTCACGAGTCAAATTTCGTTCACAGAAGGACTTGAAGACGTCTCTCAAGCTGTTCAAGGCAGTGTTCACACTCGAAAAGTCCCAAATGTATGGTTTGGTTATCATTTTGTCATTCTCCTAAATCCAGGAATTAAACAAGAAGATGTGAACTTGTGCAGGGTTCTGGCTGGTTTGGGATGTTTCTATTAGGAGAAATGCAATTTTGACCTTCAATATTTAGCACTTGTGCAATTCTGGTCGCTAAGGTTTTGGTAAAAATAAATCTGATCATTAATGTTCGATATCTGGTGTAGTTTGAGTCCTTAAAAGTTTGGGCAAAAATAAATTTGGTTCCTAATGTTACCAACTTGAAGTAGATTTAGGGCAATGGATTGATTTTCTCAAATTTTAATGGAATCAATCACGTGTTTGTTGAATTAAACATCTTAAAGAAGAAGCAATATATATAGCAGGTAATCTAAACAATAAGAATAACAATAACTCACTTGATGGCACATAAGTAGTTAATTAATTAAGAAACAAAAAAAAAAAAAAAAGAAATTTGTTAATCTATATGACAAAATTAAGTCTCGCGATTTTTTGCTTGGGGGCAATGGGGATAGAAAGTGAAGAGGAGTTCTTGATCGATGTTGTGCCGGGTATTCTGACTAGTTTTAGTTTTTTAGTCTAAAAATTTTCTTCTTTTTTTACTAATTTGTTAGTTAGCACGCGAGTTATTAGTTCTTAATTTTGTTGTTTAAATTTAGCTACTAGTTTGCTTCTTTATTTTGAAATTTAATTTAACAGACACATGACTAGACGTGACTAAATTCTGTTGTAAATTGGAAAAAAATTCTTTAAATGTCCAAAATCTGCTGGAGATTAAATTTACTCTTGCGAAAACTTTAGGGACTAAAACTGCACATGTGCTAAACACGAACAACTAGATTTACTTTTGCCAAAATTCTAAGGGCTAAAACCTTATAAGGGAATAAAACTGTATTTTTCTCTATTTCTATCATGGCTCACTGTTACGGCATTCTTCTGGATGGATTTGGGAGGGACGGTCATCAGGTGGATCGTCTCAGAGCAATTCACAGGTCAAGATTTGATCAAAAAAGTTGTACGGATCAGATCTTATCTTATATCTTATTTTTAACAACATGTGTGGAGTCTACAAAATTTTGTTCTAAAATTATACATTATTAAAAATAAATCACACCATATACAAAGAGAGTTACGTCGCGTGTAATATGCATATAACCTTAAGAAACGGTTGCAAAATGCGTATAACCTGCAACCGTTCCTGCCGCTTGTCCATTCTGGATCTAATCTGTTTGCTTTCTGTGGAGGACCTAATCGAAATAAATACCAGACCCTTGGAGCTTCTTCAAAAGTAGTATACCGTACTCTGTAGAATTTAATTCATCTCATCGATAACTATGCCTGTTTCAGAAACTCCTTTTTGCCCTTTTTTGGGTCTCTTCTAGTATTCCACCTTAAGGGGGCCATCGCCTGGCATATTATTAATTCGCAGCTAATTCATATACAAGACGAGTAATAAAAATGTACGTAGCTTATTTGTTTGACCACTTCAATACTTCTCCCACGCAAATCTGATCAGTACTTCAGACAATGAAAAAAAAAAAGTACAACATTCCTCATTTGATTTTCCAACTCTTAGCACTGAATTTTGTTTCTAACAAAGATTAATTTCAATCAAAAAATTGTTACTCGATGGAGAACCACTTTGTTTTTATTAGTTACTGCCACTGAAAAGAACACGTAGTTTTTTATTTAAAGGAAAAAATTTAGGTAATTTTGACTCCGATTATCACCGCATTTCAGAATAGGCTTTAAGAACCTCAGGTCACTTACATGGTACTTGCAAATTATTCATCCATACAATCCTTAATTTTTATAAGGTAAATAGTTGCACTACAGAGGACTAGTGCATGTATTTATTCGTTATTACTGTCACTGGTATAGAGTGATAAACACTTAAACATATTTCTAACTCTGTTCGTAACATCAAGATGCTGATTTATTGTATATCTGTCTATGGGGATGGGATGGGGTTCTTGCACTTCATGATGCGTGCAACTAGTGAAAACTATAATGAAATGTTGCTGTGTGTGTGGAAAGGCAACAAGTCTTCCAACAGTAAGACAGTAGTATCCGGACCAGTAGACATTTCGTTAGCGACAAGCAATTTGGATAAAAATCATCCCTTGGACTCTAACATCACTTCTAAGAACACTATTATTATGTTTTGTTAGCAAAGCTAAAGAAAGAGGCCCGGTAGCTATCAAGCTTGGTTTTCAATTCGTAGATTGCTGGGATGCAATTGAAGGCTGATAGAAACCGTCCCAGGAATTAAACAGTTTAGTGAGCAGCAGTATAGGTGAGTAAATATACCGACCAAAGAACCTTTGATGGGTTTGAAATTCAAATGCAGGCGTCATGGCCATCAATATGCCTTTTTCCGACCTCATAAATGCATAATTGAAAGCTCCAGATTTGTTTCAGTGAGCTTTTTCATCGTTTCTTAGCTTTTGAGTAAATATCCCCAACCTCCTTTTTGCTGTTGGGTTGTTGGCAAATTCAATGCCCAGCTTCTCTTATATCTCATCCCAAATAATTTGCTCCTTTCTTCTCATATTGTCCCCCTCCTCCTTCTCCTCCTGTATTTCTCTTGACTTTTCGTGGACATGTACTAATTCCTTCCTAGACACAAAGTTCCTAGAAGAGGGTCACAAGCCATTATATTGTTTACTACTATCACAAAATTTGATTAGGTCTTCTCAGCGTATGTTGGCTTATCTGTGGTCACAAGGATTGTGTGTAGTCCCTCTTTGTTCACCCTACATCAGTTATAATATGAAGAAGGCTAACCTGTTCCTTCACATTGAAATTGAATCAGTTGTTACTTGCGTTGTTTGCAGGAACGTCCAACTAAAACAGAAGGCAGGCGGGTTTAGTGATAGTTAGCATATCAATAATACGGGATATTGGTGCGGTTCAATTAGAAAACCGTGCTCTCTAGTGCATAGAGCCCCGTTATTTGATTGAGCCGTGCCAATATCACGTATGGCTTCTACTGCTAATTATCACAACAACATTTCTCTGCTTGTTACAAAATCTTGAGCTAGCTGTACATGGAATCTCTCACCAGGTATTGAATTCATCAAATGTATCTCTATACTTGCTTAGTACTACTCCATAGGCCTTCAAAACTTACATCGACCAGCTTACTTACTTACCAAGTTGCAAAAGAGGTTTCTTTGTTCTTCCTTCTCTATCTGCTTCCAGGCAACGAACACAGGAGGAGTATAATCTCGTAGCAATATAGCAGAAAGTGGAAGCAGCAGGCAATATAGCAGAAAGTGGAAGCAGCAGGCAATATTCGGGGTGCTTAAGCTGGAACATCTGGCGTAATCTTACGGCAAAAACTTTAAATCAATCAACCATGATGTATTTTGTCACTCCTCAGGACTGGGAATCATCAGTTGAATGCAAGAGAACCTAGAAGCGTATCAGAGAAGCTCCTTGCTTACTTATGCAGTTGAGCAGCAATTGTAAATTGAGTACGCATCTGACCCACCAGTAGCTCCTGGCAATGGAAACATGTACCATCTTTCAACTTTCTTTTAGTTTCTACTGGTCTTTCTTTTACTAAAATATTAAGAATTATTGGTCATGACTTTATTCAAGCCGTGAAGAGAGTTAACCAGGATTTCCCATTATGAGAAAGGGTATTGTCATGTAGTTGGTGGAAATGAAGCTGGAATTGACAATGCTTTGGCGTTGCATTAATTTGCTTACACCGTAAGGGTTGTCCACTTTTTTTTTTTTTTTTTTTTAGAAAGTGGTGTGGCAGGTGGAAGATTCTGTTTGTTTCTGTTTTTTAATTCTCATTATTATAGCTAACTTAAGGGGAAAAAGTTTGCAAAAGTGAACCATATGCAATATCGTCTATAATGCAAGTCCAAGATAATAATGACCATCTTTATCTATTGACTGTGTTTAGCTTCTGAGCACAAGTTTTGTCGTTTACAATATTGCAGCAACATAGGAGTCACGGTTGCATGTCGTGTGAGATTCATCTGCACGCGTGCATGCAGTTTGATGGGAATTAAACTCTCCCCATATTGATTTAGTCTCAACTGTTCAGCACTTTCTTATGCTCAATTCGAATATCCATGACATTTTAGAAGTCATCATGATTAAGGTGACATGTATTATAAGCCTGTAAATCAGATGTTTCAGATGTGTAGTTCAAACCAAACAAAAAAATAGATATATGTGTATATATATATGTGTGTGTGTGTGTGTGAAAAGGCCAGTGATCCATCGATTATGACTAGTGGTCATGGAGATCATTTGCTTGTTTCAAAATGTATTCTCAAGCATGCGTGATGCCTAATTATTATGCTGACAATAGAAAGACAATGAAAAAAACAAAGCACCCACAATGCAAGGGCAATTTTACTACACAGCATCATGTTGCATAAAGCATTTGGGGCTCCATCCCTTGAAACAGCACAGGAACCAGTCAAGAAGTGATGAACACCTTCTTAATGAAAAAACATGGGAGGAAAAAAGGTACACTGAATTATAAAAGGTACACCTCCCCATTATGCTGCTAACTAATCTACGACATCTCGAATTCTCAGAAGGTAAACTGCTGAGTGATTCCTGAACAAAACTAGGGCCTGCACTCATATTGAGTATTGACCCCACAATGGACGAAAGGAGACAATGGAAATTTGGAACATTATATATATATATATATATATGTTTCTGCAATGTACTTCCACAGTTGCACTGAATGAAGGAATAGCGCCTAATTCTGTCATTCTGAGTGATGTTATCTAAAATATTTGTGAGTTCATTGATAATAATCCTCAGTTTTAATTTGGCAATAAATAAACGAGGTTTGGAAATTAGTGTCATTTAGACCTAAGCTGGATCTTCACATTAAGAAAGAATTATACTAGCTAGTAATAGTTTACAGACCTCCAAATACTGAAATGTCTTCTACAAATAGTTTCTCTCTCTCTCTCTTGGCAGGGGCTACACTATTCTAAGTAGAATTTTCATGTTGTCCTTTATAAGCTAAGATGTGTTGAAAAGTCATTTCCGGGTTTACGTGCTATATAGTTTAGTAGTAATTAATACATTTCTATGGCAAACAGGAATTTTGTTTGCTTATAATCAGACCAAAACGTGAAACATGGAGCTTGGAGTTCGCTGCTTGCCTGTGTCATCAGCTTTACAATCTATCCTACAACATTCACTTGGTTGCAGATGGAATTTACCCTGCATAAGAATCTTTTTAAGGAGAGTCGGAGACATGATATTGCCTTTCATTATAATCACAGAATTCAACCAAAATCTAAGCACACAACATGCTAACCATTCTACTAATGTATGATTAGCAGAAACGTTAGAGAAGCCATTGGGCACCTGATGATCTGATACAGCTATTAACATCACCGGACCGGACAAGAGGGAAACTTTGGCCACATAGTTTGCGACAGAAAGGCGTCTGAACGTGCGGGATGGTCTACCAACTTGACCCTTTAAAAAAAAAATGGAATGATTGCAAATATAAACGAGATTATGAAACCTTTAAGTTATGAAAGAAAAGAAAAGAAGAGATTTTGATGTTGTTTGGGAGTTTAAAGAAAGAATTTTTAGCCACTTTCCAATTTTTGTCCAAATCAGGGCAAAATGGCCGGAAAGCTTTTCTCTACCGTAGCTTCAAAATGAATCTGATCAAATCAGCCCGTTTCTTTTCTTTTCTGACATAAAAAACCTCCCAAAGGGTGGAAAATCAATTCCCTCGGTTACTTTCTTCTCTTTTCTTATCAAATCTCTCCTCCCAAATGCACTATTAGAGTTTTTCTTGCCATGAGATTGAAAGTTTGAATGGGATGGAAAGGTTGTAGAGAAGGGTGGGAGGTTTAATAATAAAAAAAAAAAAGAAAAACTACTAAATTATTGCAGGAGGTTATTTGAGTTGTCTAGGATTCAAGATTATCCTATAAGCCCAAGTGCCAAACAATAACTAACCCATGAAAGTGTTAGACCCTTGTCAGGCAATCATCCCAACCCAGCCTTTTAACATTTTACCGAGACACCTGTGTGACTGGTCGTACTGTTTTGGGCTTCAAAAACTCGCTAACAACTAATAATGGGAGAGACGCTAAAGTGAATGGCAAGGCGTATGCTAGCATAAGATTTCAGCACTTGGAATTCTCGGTGACATGTTTTTCTATGTCAATCCAATACCACCTATAATATTACGTCAAGTGTCCTGTTATTATTTACACTTTAATTTTCTAATAATTCAACTTGGCTTGGTTTAACGCAAGTTTAAATAAACCCACCTATCGACTAAATGAGTGTAGCACTGCATACCTTCTGAACTCAAGGACGGGTCACGAGTGCAAGGATTTGAACCCTTAATCGATACAGAACGAGAACCCCTAAGTTCAAGGATCCTTCGTCTGTATCTTGAGAAATTATTTAGGGTTCTAATTTAGGGTAAATTTTATAATTTTATTCGTAGTTTTGTCTATTTTAATTGATAATTTTATTATTATTGTTGGTTGTAATTGGAGCGCTTGACGTGCTGGCAAAGGAAAAATGTTCCGATGGCTGTTTACTGAGGATCCCTTAGTGAAGTCTCGTGGATCTGTCTGCGGATCCGATCCTATGGTTGGTTCCGATGAAGTCCGGCGCCGGACTTCAAGTCGAATTTTGAGTTGGACTTCATCTGCGCTTCCACGACGGTTAGGCGCCAGTTTAATTAGTTCATTTAAGGTTTTTTCTTATGTTTTTGTGTCCTTTTTAGTGCATGCCTTTTTAGTCTATAAATAGGGAGTTTATTTCTGAATTAACCCTTTTTAGAAAAAAAAAAATCCCCAGCATGATGTTCTTTTGTAATTTATTGCCATTTTTATCTTTTTTATGCCATGTAAGCTCCCATTTTAAATGCAGGAAGGGCTCACTTAAATGAACGTTCTCATAGCTGTAATCTTACTTAGTTCATACTCAAAATTCAAACGCCAAAAAACCAAATTCAAAGCCAAAAAAAGGGCAACAAACATTAGATTCCACAATTGATTAATAGATAAGATATTATAATTAAGAAGTATTTTATATTTTAAACTCTTCAATCATTCAAGTTCCTTTATATTAAACAAATAGGATTCGATATTGGGTTTTTTTAAAATAATATTATCACGTTACTTTTAGGAATTAGAGATCCTGACCTTTGATCTCCCTATGCCCTTTTCGCTTCTTAAATCCCATCATTCCACTACCAAACTTTTTTTTTAAAAAAAAAAGTGTCACTCATAAAAAATGAAAATGCTATAACCATTTTATAATATTTTAGCGTTAATCAAATCTAGAGTTTTTTCCTATGTTTATTGCCTTTTTTTTTATTTTTCATCCTTGAAATTTGCTTTCTATGTTGGCATTTTGAGTGCAAATGTGGAAATCAATAATCATGAGGTAGAAAAAAGTGAATAGTATTACAACAAAGAATAATTTCAAAAACCTCTTCCAAGATTTCTAATAATCTCATGTTGCACACCTCTATATTCAAATATTGTACTTACAATGCTTTTTTTAAGGACTCAAAATGATTATAATAATCTTCCCAAACTTTACAAAAAATAATAAAATGCCTATCAAACTTAAAAAACATATCACCCAGAATCTACCCCATCACCAAATACTGTATCACTTCCATGCTACTTCTTTTCTATAGCTTCAATCCACTTTTTTTTTTTTTTTCCCTATTCGAGTTTTCTTATCGTTTCCATAATCCAAATCTCCATGTCTCACAAATTTCAGTGCTAATCATGCTTTTTAATTGACCCATCTCTTATTCTTTCTATTTGTCCTCATTTTTTTCTCTGACCAAAGTTTAATAAACAGTTACAAACACAAATATTCAATTGTAAATTTGGCCAAAGGAATATAGAGGAAATGATTTAGGCTTAAGGCAAGACAATTTAAGAGTAGGAAAAAAACAAAAATATATTCATTGAATAATTTGATTTAAATATACAAACTCCTTAATGGAAATTTCAGGTATTGATATGAATTTTTTCCCTTACATCAGCCACATAAAACCCACAACTACTATTCAGGAAAGGTATGCATAAATCTTAGAGCAGGTTTGTGATATTATCCCTTAGAACAAAGAGGAGGTTTGTTGACACGAGGTCTCACAACATTTAAGATGGAAGTTTACGTTGCATGAAACAGATTCAAAAGGTAATAATTTGTAAAAAAGCATCACAGTGGGAATATTTATTTCTAAACAAGGGGACTTTGGAAATAAACTCTATAAATAAGCATATCTAGGGTTTTGTAATCATTATTCTTTTACCAAATATCAATGGAATATTAATTGGTGATTTCAATTCTTGAGAGTTTTTCTTGTTTTTATGAATTATTGACTCATGTTCGCATAACGTTTTTCCTTTGTACGGTATTATTTTTGAACTCCATTCATGCAACGTTTATCTTTTGAAGGATGTTTGCTACGCTTTCATTACCGCATCAATAACTTGCAATCAAGAGTGCATTCTGTGCTTTACCCAGTGTTCAATTCACTTGAGGGGAAAAGATTTGTAGCTAACACTGCCCAGTGTATGATATGTTTGCATACAAAGGCTACAAAGCAGTAGACACAAATGACAGGGTGCATATTAGTTAGCAAATTTGCAATTATTTTCTTGTGATTTTGATCAAATATTGCATTATTTGATAGATTCTAGTTATATTTGGCCGTTGGTGTTGATTGTAGGAATTTGAAATGAAAAAGAGTGAAAAGGGGTTAAATGAGGAAATTTTCCAGCAAAAGACTCTTAACCAGTTCAGTATAGGCAAACCTAAGTCCAGTCTTCACGGTCCAGGAAATTCTGGAATTGGCATGCATTGGGGTTTCCTAGTCTAATTTGGATGTTGGCGGGATTCTTTCCTAATACAAGCGTGCCCTTCATGTGAACCAAATTGATTGGTCCATATTAGAATAGGAGTTAGTCCATATTTTTCTATTCTATTCCGATAAGAGTAGGGATTTTATCCTAACAACTAGAGAAGTAGAAAGCAATTAGAAGCCAACTGTCCCACACCTTATGCCATTTTTTGTCCCACTTTGTATTATATTGCTATTTCTCCTACACAAATATTATGTTTTTGTTCTTTTTTATTTCTTTAAGATCTAATAACTATTAACTGAGTAATACAAAAAATTTAACAAACTCAAAAAATCAAAATTCATAAAAAATGAGATTTTTTATGAATTTTCTGCTGTATTTTTTAATTTTCTACTATATATATATTGCTTTTTTGAAACTGTTATATCTATTTTTTATTCAATTAATAGTTATTGAATTTTAAGGAAATAAAAAAGAACTAAAACATGATGTTTATATTGGAGAAATAGTAATATAATAAAAAGTAGGACAGAGAATGGTATAGGATGTGACACAAAAGATCCGATGCGCAATTAGAAGTAGGGTGGAAACTTTTTCCTTTTTTCTTTCCAAGAAGAAAAACAATGACTTTTGCTTCTTTTCTTGGCGCATGACTTTTATAATTCTTGACACTTTCGTGTGGAATTTTTCTTCAATGAGGAACAACTAATTCTCTCTTTCTAGTCAAGGGACAACGGAAGATTTGGTTCAATTACAACTGTGATATCAAATTGAATTTATTAGTTTCTTTTATTCATTGATATTCGTATATTTTCTGATTTAATTTCTCATGATTGTTACTTTGTTTGAACATCAAGAGACCGGTATTTGAATTAACAGAATAACCTACTCCCAATTAAGACATTTAATCTGTAATTGTTTGACTACCTTAAATTAGCAGTAACTAGTATGATTGAACTTGTGTCAAGGAGACATATGATCTAATTTAAAAAAATCATCGTACTATTTTTATTGGTTAAAATAGGATTTTTCTAGTTTTTAAGACAATTAGGAAATTGAATTCTATGGTCATACGTAGGGTTATTTTCTAATAGTTAATAATCGTACCAAGTTGATTGTCAGACCTTATTGGCAGTTATAACTTGTTTATTAATGAATAACTAAGATTATCATTGTATCAATGAGCAGTTGTGTGAACTACTTCTAAAATTTATCCTTGGCTAGAGATCTTTTTATTATTGATTAATTTTAATTTATTTTCTTTATTTAATTAATTTCTATTAAGTGAATTAATTTATTTTCATTCTGCCAAAAAAAACCCCTCATTTAATTTTTGCTTAAAATGAGACAAATTTTTTTAATCCGTATGAAATGACTCTACTTACCATTATACTCCCTTATATACTTTTCGTGGGTAGGATTTTATTATTGTGCACGCTTGACACATGTCAACAAATATTCATCAGCAAAAATGGTGATCGAGCTGCCTGGCGAGGCATCTGGCAAGAGACTCGAGCTTTGTGTCCCACTCTCTGCGTGTGATCTTTAAGCCAATTTTTTAGGTTCAAAACTTCCGATTGCCTTCCCACATCAGAAACTGGATGTGATCCACATAGAGAGATGACGAAGAAAACAAGATAGTATACATCTCTTGCCTTTTTTTTCTCCCCATAGATATAGAATTAAAGCTAGGGCGAAAAGGCAAACAAAATTATCCAGCCAACAAGTTCATATGTAACTAGGCTTAGTGACATGCTAAATTAGACATACATGATTCTTGACTGTGAAGCATACCCATTTCGAAGCAGTAAATGCTTCATTCAATTAGTTTTCACAAAAAAAAAAAAAACACACCAAAACAAGAACTTCCCTAACTGCCAATGGCAAGATCATCTCATATTATGACCTCTTTAGTTTGATAAAAGATGGTGGCAACTCTCAAACTAAAACATCTCAACGCTTTTGGGGACTAATATAACTTACAAATAATTTGTCGGACCACACAAAAAAAGTTGTTGTTCGGTCATAATTAACAGCGTTATTCACTTCCACAATCCATTCCCTTTGTTGTTAAATGGAAAGATACAGTTTCCTATTGCTGCTAGCTATCTTTAACACTCATATCCATATCCATATCCATAGTTTTTTTTTTTTGGAACCTTCCATATCCATAGTTTTTACAAGGGTAAAACATACATCACATGTGCTTGGAAACTAGTCTTTTGGGAATTATCTGGTTAAACACCACAAAATCCACAAGAAACCATCTATCTTCAAGCAGGACATTGTGAAAGCATTTAAATATTTAACCTTCGAACAAATGTAGTCCTTAATTACATGCCTGTCTATATTTTTGTTAGGGGATATAGAGAGAGACCATCTCAGTGATAATTATGCGCGGACAATGAGATAAATAAGTATATAAGGATTCTGGTGTCCTTTGTTGTGGCTCGGAGAATATACCAATTGATAAGTAGGATTAATACATAAAGTAAAAGAAAAATCAATGAAAAAAATTTTGCAATGTAGGGAGAGTACAATAAGCTAGTCAGCACTAAATTCTTTTCATATATATGTTTATATATATATATGATATCTGGATGCTGGATACAAATCTTCCCGACAAAATTCCAGATTCTAAAACTGTTTTCTCTGTCACAAGAAGCTGTTCAAGGGAAAGGTGGCAAAAAACCTATGCCCCCCTTTCACCTCTTCCAGCATGACCATTTTTTGTTTTTAAAATCCTAATCCTATTTAGTCATGCAACTAAAATTTAAAAAGAAAAAAAAAACATTGGGCCCTTGATCTAATGATAAGAGCCAATGAAAAGGACTCATGATGATGATGATGATATTTTTTCTTTTTTGAGAGGATTATGATATTGGTTTAATGGAGGCATTTTTCTGATGCCCTTCCTTATTCACATGAAAATGACGGTGATGGAAGAGCCTGTCAGGAAGATGATCTAGTGAAAAGATTATGACTCTAGGAAACCAGTTTTTGCCAAAATGGCATTCCTCAATGTGCAAAGGTCTCTTCCTTTGAGAGTCCTCCCAACTCCTTCACACATGGAGTAAGAAACAACTGGACTCCTTGCCATCCTCCTTGCAACAATTTCATGCGGTGGGATCATTTCCTCGCTATCATCATCATCATCATCACACTTCGCAGAATCAGCAGAAAGACGGCCATGATCATCAGCCTTCACAGCACATGCACCTTTCCTCGAGTTGCTGTTGATATCCGGTGAATTCTTGCTGGTACCATAGATTTCGGACCAGTTGGAAATGTCCAAAGGAGCAGATGATTGGTTAGGGTGATGATGACGTTGATGCACCACCAGCTCCACCGCCGCCCGGGGATCAAAGCTGCCGCTGGGAACTCTCGGAACCACTCTTGGAAGAGGAGGAATGCGGCATGCAGATGGAGACTCCTTTGCTTTTCTGGACTTCAAACCTGAGCTGTCTCTTTCCCTCATCGCTCCCCACACATCTTCTTCTTGCATATCTTGTTCTTCCAACATTGACTCCTTTCCATCACCCCCAGTGTCAAACTCAGCCATTGTCAAAAGCCCTTCAGACTTTAAGACCTAAAACATCAAGAAAAGGATAGGGAAATGATGAATTCCCAATATCCCCACCGCCACCGAAACACATGAAATATATAGGCCGAAGGGTTGGGTTTTTGCGTGATGGGTCAGGAGGAGGGTGAGGATGGAATCTAGCTTGATGTGCTTTGGCTCAGCAGGTAAATAGGAAATGAAAAAAGAGAAAGAAAGAAACGGGTTTTGGTGCACCTCTTCACAGAACCAACCAAAAAAGAAAAGTAGGAGTAAGAAGTTTTGTGAGAGCTAGCTAGCCCCAGAAACTAATACCACCTCTCTGGCATGCAAAACTCCAAAATAAATCACAGATTTCAAGGGGACTTCAAAACGAGTCTCCTGCGGTATCAGTGGGAAAAAGACAATCACCACAGATATACTAGTAAATGACATGGGCTGTGAACTATCTTGGCCATCAGATCAGATCAGAAGAATACGTAACTGAAATAAATAAAAAGCCGAGCTAAAGGGAAAAAAAAAAAAGGAAAAGGGATCAGAATCTCAGTTCCCGCAATTTGTTGTTGTACCTTTATGTTATGGTTCATATATACTACCACTTTCTCATGTAACTGGAAACAGTTTTGATATTGAAAGCTGCTTTCTTGGTAGTACGAAAAAGGGGTCTAAAAACGCCCACAGGAAGTTGTAGCTACCATATGGGACAAGAGAAGAGATAGACACACTAGGGAAGCGGTGGTGAGGGGCATCAGGATAAGGGCATTCTGGACTTATAAGGAGGAGGCACAGGAAAGACCATATAGCCAACTGTCGTGGCACCAATTTTTTCCCACTCTTGATGCAGGGATTTTTTTTTTTTTTTTTTTTTTGGGTTTCTGTTGACATTGATGGAATCCATTGATTGCAATAGGTTATTAGTAATTTAGTACAAGGCCATAAATGTGCTTAAATACATAGACATTATCAAAGGCTATAAATTCCTCTGAAGTATCAAAAAAGTCTGGTGTGTAATTGGGTAAGGTGGAAAAGAACACTTGGTGGATGCAGCCAACCTCACACTGAATTCTGTAGCAGGCAGCCTTCTCTTCCCTCTGCCCTTATCCAACTCTCAGTCATAGTTAGTCGTAGTTAATAAAAGACTTTGCATTAAACCAGAGAAAGGCCAGCCATGAAATGAAATGAATTATAGTTTCTTTTTGTGCCTAGGAGAAGGTGCTAATGCAGTAAAAGCATTTGGTTGGCTGATGCTGCATTGAGATTTGTGGTGTGTGTGTGTGTTTTGGTTTGATCCATCACTACTGGCCCTGCTGTGGATATATCTCAACTAGTATTAGTTACTCTTCATTCTTCAATGCTCCTGGGTTTTTGGATTATTTGCTGAGATGATTGCTCAGTCAGCTTCTTAATTAGGCCTTAGATTCATAGAGATGGAGAAATTTCACACTATCATCAAGAAAGTCCTCAGTTTTCGGATTATAGCGTTGCTCATATGACAGCACAACATATACCAGGAGAAATGAACAGGGTCACATAATCAAATTTTTTTTAAAAAATTATTTCCAAAGTTTAGATTTTTTTTTTTTTTTTTACCTGAAGGTGAACTAGGGTACTGTGAATTTTCATAAAAAATGTGGTAGAAATTATATGTCAGGGGGGGGGGACAGGGGTTGAAGGATGGGTCTTCTCAACTTTGGATCAGCAAGATACCCTTTATATGGATGGAGACATCACAATAGGTTGTGTGGGTCAACTTTGCTCAACATTTTTTTGTGCATGAAAATGCTAGTGCAATTAGAGGATGTTTGCAGTTGAGTGACTCTTACCCAATTTGTATTTTTGTCTACTGGTTTACCAATAATTTTCAATCATGTCGACACTTAACAGCGAGGTGATATTAAATATGATTTGTGACGAACATTTTTTATGTTATCTGTGGACTGAGATGGTGAAAGAAAGCATTCAAATCTCTATCACTGAACAACCTTAACAAGGCAAAAACAACAGTTTATGCCACTTAATTAAGTGGCACTTCTTTTCTTTCCCTTTTTTTTTCCCTCTCCTTTTCGTGAAAGAGGTGGTCCACTGGCACCTTTCTAATGGCGATTTTGGAGTGAAAATGTTCTTGTATGCATTTGCAACATTGATTTGAGAACTGGTGGTAACAAGACAGTATGTATATCCATGGTGGAATGTGTGTGTGTGAGTGTTCCCCCCCCCCCCCCCCCCCTTATATTGGGATCAGCTATTCATGTCTAAAGTTCATGCATGCGGCATCGAAAAGAAAAAAGGAAAATTTTCGACGAGGGTATTATAGATACTTTACTATGTCAAAGGAGGCAAGTGTAATTTTTCAAATCTGAGGGGAGTTTAGTGAAATTGTTAGAAACCTGAAGGGAGGTTTCTGAGATTATCCCTTATAAATAAGCAAGGTAGTGCCTCAAATTTTTGGAAAAAAAAAAAAGGAGGAGAAGAAGAAGCAGAATTACTATTGCTTGTAAATACAATTTGAGATAATGACGTTGAGGGGCCATATATATATAGCTTTCTTTTGGGTCCAACAAGTAATAATACCAAATGAGCGTCCCCTATGACTGAACCTGCCTCATGAGTCATACTCAATGACACAAGATGCCCACTAGCTTTCATGAACCAAATTAATCTACATGCAAATGAGCTCAGACAAATGCTCTTCATGTCATACCTAAACATCTCTGTCCCACTGGCTTATGCTCTCACCCTATCACTACTTAACTAGTGTATACACGTACAGTAGACACTAATTTCACCTTCCCTCAAAGCCTCGAAGTTACACCTACTACCTGGAAGTACATGTAACATCAATGAAGACATATCACTCGCTTGAAAGGTTTTGGAGTTTGATTCGAAATTGAGATACATTTAACATCAGTATTTCTATTTTAGTGTTAGATCTTAAAAAGATGGGGTGGATAAAACGTTTTTAGGTAATTAAAGTGTAAAATGAGCAAAGTTACTACGTACTTGACTCGAAATTACACGATAAAAACTCAGTTAAAAGCTCCCAGTTCAAGCACGATTGATAAGCCTAAAGCACGGCTTAATTTAGCGCATGCAAGAAAATAAGCTTCTCAATTGATTTACAGCAAATGCTTGTTCAAGTTCGAAACTGATGAGAGTCCAGCCAAACTTCCAGAGAATTTAAACTAAATTTTGATAGATACAGTTAACTGGTTCAGCATCACAGCTTTTTCCTAAGAAAGTTATCTTCATTTTTGTTCATTACTACCACACCCAAGAGCCAAGATGCATCACATTAACTGTAAATAATCAAAGCGCACCAACTCATTGTTTTGTTAATCACAGTAACCATTTCATTAATTTAGCACAACACGTACTATCTACTACTAACTTGATTTTCGTGGACAACATTAACACAGATTTATCCTTTCTGGTCACCATAACATAAAGATATAGATTCATCCTTTCTCGTCATCATAACATATAGAAGTATGCAAAGAGAAAAGGTGGGAGCCCCTTAAAGGCAATAGAGAAATCGTCCACTGAATATGCCAACTTCTGTCAACAGTCAACTTCACAAATCACAACTATCATTTTCACACAGAGTTGGTCGCTTCAGTGCTAGCCAAAACTTTCTATTACTTGAAAGTTTATGAGGTTAATAAACTAAGATTCGATCACTCAAACATGTATCAGTAAGATTCGGACTACCCCAATATATATATCAGTAAAGATTCGATTGCCCAATATATATGTATTATCAATGCTCATGACTAAGAAGCATTAACCTTCTCAGGTTCTGCCATTGTGCTCGCACGACATTCTTGGATGATTCTGTTAATTATTCACTCTTTGATATATTCTCTCATGTCACTTCAAATTTAGATTTTGCCATGTACCCATCCACCTTTAATCTCTTTCAATGTTTTTTAGTCCACTCCATCAGGTGTTTACAATCTAATTCTCTGTTTGAACATCTCTATTGCACCCTCTTCTTTTTTTTTCCCCCGTTTTTCTGGTTGCTGCATTATGTCGTACGTGCATGTAGATAAATCGTATCAGACAGCACACCGCGAAAGTAAATCTAGCATACAACCCAAAAAATAACAAAAAAAAGGGAAAAGGAAAAGGCAAGAAAATCTAGCAAAAACGCATAAATGATTGAATCAGAGAAGATTATTGACCATTTGGTGCAATTGAGGTTTCATGTTTGTGGACAACACATGCTTCTTCGTCGTGTCATGATGAATCGTGCTGATTGATTGATGGGGAAAGACGCTAAAAGTCAAGAAAAGGATAGATAACAATTTCTCCACGGGGAGGAAATGTGGGCTATCAAATTTCTTTGGACAATATTTGGAAAAGTGTTTTTGGAAATGATAATATTCTGGGAAAGATTAGAGTGCCAAGTGCCAACCCCATTAAGCTGATATTCATGAAGGTGGGAGACTACTGGCAAAGTGGGTGTAGAAATGGGAACTTAAGAGCAACTCTAAAGTCTACAGCATTTGACAAATGAAGTGCAGAAGAAAGTAGAACCTTGGGGGCCATAGAGGAAACGAAGGCTGCAAATCTACATTTCATGCCTGCCAACTTTTTATCCGGTCAAAACCTTAGAATGACTGGTGCCACCAACACGAACTCTCAACATTAACACCAAGAAACAAAAAAAAGAACATTTTTTTCGTTTTTTGGTAGAGGAACAGAAAAAAAAAAAATTTCTCAATCTCTGTACAAATCGATATTGTTAATCCCATTTCTGAAATCAAGCTCAAAATGGCAACGTCAAACTTCTCCTCAATAATTTGCCACCCTTCTCGTAATGATGCCCCCAAAAAACTTTGTCGTTCTTGGATTGTTGATAAATAATATGTACCATGTACTAAGACTACATTATCTGACCTCAGCTGTGTTCCTGTATGCTGCACAACTTGCAGGAACCACATCCATAATTTCAACTGGCACTGCCTTTGCTTTATTTAGAGTAAATGGAATTATATGCAGCCCTACATTGCTGTCTGTGTTGAAGCAAAACTAGACCAGGAGCCAGTATTCAACTGTACATCCATCTCTCTGTACTAAACCGTTTGCCCATCCCACTCTGCAGGTTGAACCATCTCACTATTTCTTGTTTCACTTTAGAGCCGCATGATAGAGCTCCAAGTAATCAAGAGCAGGGCGATTCCAAGACCAGTCTTGCTCCATTACTCGTTTGCACAACGAATTGAACCAGTCTCGGCCATCATACCAAGCAGACAAAGCTCTGAGAAACAGAAACAGGAAGCAAGTTACATCTCATAACCAAGTTAACTAGCAATTAAGTATGCCCCTTATTTCTTGCTTCCTATCTTTCCCTTAAACACATTTCTGTTCCCACAGCATAGTTTCCTTTACTATTTTTTCTTGTTCCATTTTTTGATATGGAAATAAAAATCGTAGAGCATTTTACGACAGCACTTGGACGCTCAAACATTAGAATTGTCTTGCCTAATCTTTCTGACTGGCCCACGAAGTTCCAAAAGGAAGTAAAGAGAAAAAGGATCTAACTATTCCCATTTATATGAAGAAAATAGGCATACTATCACTGCAGGAATGAGTGCCAAATTTGGACTCCAACCCAATAGGATCGGATTAATTTTACCTATTGAGTGCGTAATCAATGCCAGCAGCATCTGCTCCATCAAAACTGAATCCATTTGGTTCCAAAGCACAAGCTTGTGCTCTTTCTTTGTCATGGTCAACATCAAATACAGTGTCGTAAAGCCCTAGAATGATGCAGTGAAAAGACAGTCAATGTAAAATAAAATCCAAGATCAAAAACTGCCATAAATGCAGATTAAGGAACTCAACATTCCAGTTCTAGTAAAGTTTCATGACATAGAAGGAAATGAATTTAGTCACTTGAAAAGCTTAAATATGATCTGACACATTGCCTAAATACCTCACAGTGGGAGTACCCAGAATTCCAGATTTGGGAAATTATGCTAGGGAACCTCAAGGTGGATTACAAGCTGCAGGTGATGTCACACAACTAGTGGACATATGACAGAGGCAAAATTCTTGTGGCCATAAAAGGACAACATTCAAATTGGCACAACAGAGATCTCATTATACATGCAAGTCGCCAGTTCAAACCAAATTTGCTTCATTTGATTCAGGGAAAAGCACATTTTACAACTTGTTAAACTCAAGATGATTGTTATTTAAAATGATTGGCCCTTTCACTGAAATTAGAAAATTATCAGTTTCAAAGAAAATTTAAAAGAAAAAAAACAATGGAATAGATGAGGTTTGCAACAGCAATTTGCAAGACATCCTAACTGTGAAAAGTCTTGCCTTGAAATTTTTTGTGCTGCTGGTGTAGAGATCCTTTACACATTTGCAGCTCATTTGGGAGGAAAGAAAAGTTATTTGAAGAGAAAGCCTGCCACTTTCACTCTTACTTGTTTAGTGAAGGAATAAAAGAGCAGAAATGGGATCACTGCACGTCTACTCTTGTCCTACAAGGCCACATCTTGTTAGTGAACACCCAAACAAGATGGGTAATGATTCAGCAAGATTCTCTTTTCTTTTCTCCTGCTTTCTTTTTGTCCTAATCTTCCAAAACTATGCCGTACAGCAAAATTTCTTTTAGGAGATTAAATTCAAAGATGAAAAAGAAAGAGAAAAAAGAAAAAATAGAGCAGAACTTTAGACGAACCAAAAAATATCATGGTGGCATAGCAGTTCCATTTGAATAGAAATTTGTTGGGCAAAGTTTCTGAGAGAGCAATATCCTAATCATAATAGAGTCGCAAAAACTTTCGACTGAACTCCTAGAATGCAATAGACAGTTCTATAATAACTTTTTTTTTTTTTTTTTTTTTTGCTGCAACGATAACATACCTACAACCTAATCTATCATATTCTACAGGGAGAGGGAGCCTAAAAGAGGCTGTATAAGAAGCTAGCAGCTGTACAGACCCGACTAAACCAAAGGAGTGCTCTGGCACCTCCTTTGAATTTTTTTCACTGCAGGTGCGTTTCGAACCCCCAACCTACAACCCAAAGAGGGACTTGATCTCTTTTTGGTGTCCACTGAGCCAAAGCTTGGTGGCTCAGTTCAATAATAACTTTCAGAAAAAAAAAAAACAACAGAAAAAGAAACCTCCCAAACACAAGGATTCAGCAAAAAGAAAAGGTAACAGATTAAAGTCACTATTTTCTATCACCAGAAATATCAGAAGACCAGAATTTATCCACACACCTCCAGTTTTACGAACAACAGGGATCGAACCATATCTCATTGCTGTAAGTTGAGTGAGTCCACATGGCTCAAAAATTGAAGGGACCAAAATGAAATCTGCACCAGCATAAATCTGCAATTTCAAATGAACCATTTAATACAAGTGCAACTGGAAAATATATGTGAAACTGGAGAGGAAGTTCCACAAGTGAATACCAAGTGAGACAGAGGTTCATCGTAGGTCAGGCAAAGGCGTGCACGGTCATTATGAGAAGAATGCAATTGATTTGCCAAATTAACAAAATCATTTTGGATGCGTGGGTCAGGAGCCGAACCCAGCAGGACAACCTGCACCATAGTCCGTTAAAACACCAAATACAGGGTTAACATATCAACCACTTCCTAATTGGAAACAAGCATCAGAACTTTCAACTCATCGATGTATATGCACATTATGGTCATTTTAGTATGATTTACTTCACAATCATACAGCTCATTTATCCACCCAATGCTCCAAACCACCCAGATAGAGCTACACAGGTAAGTTGACATCACATGTGAATATACAAAAAGTAGGCTAAAGGGCAAGTTTAGATTGATACCAACAACACGTCAAAACTAAAAAAATTCATTGTTGTTAGGAAACTACAAAAGTCCATGGTATAGATTCATATCTGGTGAAGAGTCAAATGCAATCCTCGAACAATCACATGCAGGGTAAGCAATCAGTTAAATTTGAACCCTATGAGCAACCGGAGAAGGAAGTAAGAAGCAAAAAACCTGTCCACCGCGGTCCAAAGTGCGCCAAATTGCATGTTTTATTAGGTGGATCCCTTTCTGGTGAGTCAAACGACTGATAATTCCTACCAGAGGCAGGTCTGCCCTTTTCAAGCCAAGCTTCTGCTGCAAAACTTCTTTAGCAGCCCTTTTGCCTTCAATAACATTTTCTGAAGTGTAAGATACCTGCAATAATTAGTAATGCATTAGCATTATACAAATTTAGACAGGAGAGAATTTTCTAGTTTCAAAAAATGGCCTCCCTTTTATGGTATATTGTCAGACCATGGCTGGAGACTCAAAAAAGTTTAAAAAAAACATTTGAGGTCCTCTATGGAAATTCTCCTCCTCTTAAATGTTTCCTCAATTAATTTATTTCTTCTTTACATAAGGAAACCCAAAAATTTGCAGTAAGTGACCAAACATTGTCTTCATAGGCATAATCAACATATAGAGCCAGCAACATACTAGGCAGTCACATAATGCATAGAGCATTCAAACACATATCAAACACAAATTTGGAATGCTTGGGCCCCAATTAACATATGGAAAACTTACCCCTTCGCAAGAGCATATCACAAATTGAAGCTTAAGAAACCACAGTACTAGAGCACTCTTCATGCATTAGTTATGATGGATGATAACATCAATGCTGCAGATTTAGCCTATCAAAAACTAGAATTTGCTCATTAAACAAATTATAGCTCCATAGAATCGAAAGTAAGAAGATTAAATAGCTGCAAAAGGGGACCAAAATTTTATGCAAAGCACAAAGAACATTTCAATTGATTCGTTCAAGAAAGCAGAAAGTCATCTAGATCATCTAAGAGCAGCTGAAATATACAGGACATGCACAAAAAGACTCCCATAGAGCCACTTATCGTCCTTTAGCTTCTACCAAGATTAAACCTCAGACTGCTTAGTTCATTACACACAATGTTTTTTAGCAGTAACTAATCTCTTATCTTACAGTGTCTCCTTCAGTTCTGTTTGTACCTTCAGTAGCCTTACCCTAGCCTGCTGCTCCACAAAGCTCTAAATTCTATCATCATCTCCAGAAAAGTATCTCATTCTGTACTAGATAAAACCTATCCCCAGTGCAAATATCCAGCAGTACCAAATAATTGATCAATATCAATTGGTGTTGATGTTATTTAGACGGCAAGGCACACTAAATCTGCTAAAAGTTGAACAAAGTACTGAAGTAGCAAATACCATAACCTTCCTAAAGTCAGGCATCCATAAAATAACAAGTCAATGATATAACAAAATGGAATTTAACAAGATAGATTTAGTTTTACTCCATTATGGGTAAAAAGATGAATGAAGGTACCAGAGAAGCAGGGAAAAAGAAGATCAAAAAATTTTAATACTTACAGGAATGAATTTATCATTATAAGGGTCCCATATGTCTGGGTCAATGCCATTTAGTATTCCATGGAACTTGTAAAGATGAGAAGCAACTGCAGGATTTCCTGAGACCTCCTGCGAATAAGTGGGGGAGACCTAAAGCAAAAGACACATTCAGAGTCTTATGCCGTCTGTGATACTGATTGAAGAAACTTTTTTCATTGCAACAGAAGGTAAAGAATATAATCATTAACAGGCTGGAAAATGAGTATAGAGTATATCAGGCACTCACAGTTGTAGCCTTATCAGTGTATGCCATTGCTTTGCCAATCAAATGTGCTCCAAATTCGAGGTTATGTATTGTGAAAACAATGCGGGCTTTACTAAGACCATAGTGCATATATTGTTCTTTGAATAACCATGCAACTGGAGCACTAGACCAATCATGACAATGAATAATGTCCTGTCAAAACAAAAGTAACAGTAAATGTCATCAAAGCAATGGACTCTCAATTTTGTTCCTTGCACGTACTCTAATCAGGCCTTTGTACGTACTGCCTACAAATTTCTTGGATATTATACAGTTAAAAAATTGGTTTTACTGCTCGACAGACAGAGAGGACAAATGGAAGCACCAGGAGAAAGGAAAAGAAGATAGCAAGAATATACTTACTCTATGTACCTTTACAAAGAACTAACATGAAAATCAAAATCAGAACATCAGAAGTTAATTACACCTTCCTTTGTTTTCTCAAAAGAAGTAGGCTCCAGCTTGGTTCAAACTAAAATTGGTTTTAAGGTATTCACATTTAGCTTTTACCTCTAAAATATTTTTTTTTTATTTTGAACTTGAGAAATGGTTCTTCAACAGGAAAAGTCCTGTGTAAATAATTTTTTTACTAACTTGTAGGTTATTTTTTTCCATGTCAATGGGAAGGTGACATTGGCAGCAACAACAGTAAAAATATAGTTTTGGAGAACAGTGGCTTCAGCATTTGGGCCAACACGTGCTCTCTTTTAAACTTTGAAACAGCTTTTCCAGAATGTATTCTTTTCAGAAGCTTTTTAGATATGTGCATCTTTTCAGAAGCTTTCCAGAAAAGTCATCTCTGATTATGTGCATCTTTTTAGATATCAGAGCAATCTATACGCAAGAAGTGCCTCCATTCACACAATGCATCACTCATCAACATGATCAGAGAAATTGGATATAGTACTTTAACAAACCACTCATACATCAGATCTGAACAAAACTAAAATTTATTTTCTTAATGGTGAATGACTGTTACTTTATGAAAAATTAGACTTACTGGATGGAATCCACTTTGCAAAAGGAACTCAAGAGCAACATGACAAAAGAAACCAAATCTTTCACCATCGTTATGGCAACCATATATACAGCCTTTCCCAAAAAACCTGCCACAGGCAAATGAATGTATAATACAACAGCCATTTCCCCTAAACAAATTTACAAAGACCTAGGGAAAGAACATATATGATGTATAATTGTACTGAATATGTGAGGTAACTGAGAAACAACTTCATTCTCTTTTTTATCATCCTTCATAAGGTTGATTTTCCCCACTCAACATTTCAGAGAGAACGATAGAAAAAATGTATCTAAAAACATAGTGAAACTGAAATCTCAAACTGCACCAAACAAATTGACATTAGTTAGCCAATTATCAATTCATAATAAAGACTTCACTCACTGCACCATTTCATTTTCTCAGGTAGACAACTTAGAAGTTGATCTACCCTTCTACTTGTAGGAAGAAAGCAAACATGCACATCCAGAAACAAAGCAAAACTCTAGACTCAAACGATAGAAACAGATGGCATGAAAAGTTCTCCTCTTTACTAGATGATAACATAAGTGAAGCTTACAATAAAATGCACAAAATAGGCAAAATAATATAAACCTTCATTATGAAATTGTAAAGGAATCACATGCCAAGGTTCATCAAATTCGTAGTAGCAATCAAGTTGTTGGAACATGTATAAGGAAAGAAAGGATCTAAATAAAAAGTCACGTCTCTGTTGATTCAGAACTCAAAAGAAGAAGAGACACAATACATTACTTCAGGAAACATAAATTTCCAAGCAAAAGGAAATACCAAGTTTCCCATTTCTCCAATGATATGGCAACCAGGAACAAATTCTCAAACTGAGTAAAGCTTCTATGTGTTCCTGTCAAAAATTTTAGACGAGACAGCTATACTAATACAGTTTTTTCCAGAAATTTGTTCTATCTTGTTTAGCTTATTTTCTGTGAGACAATCAGAACCTAAAGATCCGAAACAACCTTTTAAGGGATAACATTTCCAGAAAGAAAGAGTTTATAGTGCAAAATATGAAGGCGGGGATAGGCTATCATCTTAAATGATCTATCAACTACGATGAGTTGACTCATATCAATTGAATGGTCAACTGAGATGTAGATTCCAAGACCACATACTTAGTATAATTACTTGCAATGGAAAAAAAAAAATAGCCCCATTTAGTTGTAATTACTTTTTTCTAATTTGACCAACTCTTTAGTTCCATTTTGTATTTTGAAACTGCCAAGAAGAAACATGCACTTCAACACCAATTGATTTTCGTGAGAGCTATGGGTACATAAGAGAGGGAAGTAAAGCCCTCTCAAGGATAAGAAGATATGAGGAGGCCATAAGTTGGGATACAAGTTACCCATATTAATTACCCATTTTTCAAAGAACAAATCAAGAAACATAATACCTTTCATGTCATGTGATTTGTGTAGAAAGAACTTTCCTACAAATAACTCAAAAGACTAATTTTATCAAGAACATTTGAATGTACCACAATAATAAAAAGAATCAGGAAGCATTTTAGCAAGAGAAGCTAAAATATTGAGTATATTACTGGTCATCAAGTACTCCCTAAATAGTGTTTGCACTATACAGCAAAATCGTAGTAGAATTAAACAAGGGGACCACAGAAAAAAAGGAGTATGGGTATTACAGCAATTACCCATTTTGAGGCTCCAAAAAGTAGACAGAGAGGCCTTCCACCTTGCCAAACCAAACTTTAATTTCAGTCCCACCCCAAGAATAGCTTTTATGAAACTGAAAATCCTTGACCTGTTCAAATGACATAGAGCTAATCAGCTCTCGAGCAAAAGGTTACTAGTTCAGCCAACAGATTATGAGGAAGCACTTCCTATAAAAATAACATCTAAGATGGTTTTCCTGATTGGCTAACAATATTAGCATAAAAAGAGAACTGGTCATACAGAACAATGGATCAGGCACTAGATCTCTACATTTCAGGAAGCAAATATCCAGAAATATTGTGTAATATACATCTGTCTATATATTAGTGTAGTAAGACTTCTGTTGAGTTAGAAATAATCAATGATGTGCAATCATCATAGTACTGCAATGACTGCAATAGTCAGACTGTTTCAACTGCCCAATGACGGCATTTAAAAAATATGACTGATCCATAAAAGTACACATTTAATACATTGGAAGAAATATTCCATCAAACTAAGAGATCAGAAAAGTAAATAAATAGAATCTGCAGGCCACTATTCACAGCCGTAAGGAAGACATGACACCCAGCCATATAAACAGATGAAAACTTACATGGCTAAAGTTCAAACAGTCATACTTCGGAAGGATAACATCTACACTATGTTTTAAATCCTGTACAGCACGGGAAAGGCTAGTGACAACATCACCAAGGCCTCCCACCTGTTAAAGCATAGAGAAAATTGCAAAAATGAGTAGATGACCACAGCCTTCATCAAAATGGTTTTGAAATTACAAGCATGAATCAACTGCAACACCAATCCTAAATGGTACAAATCACATGCATCACAAAAAAGAAGTTTCTCCCAAACCATCAGTATATCAGAGAAAGAAACAGTTGAAACTGTTACTACTTTCTTGATAACAGTTGGAGAAATTAATCAAGGACAAATGAGCAAGTGTGTTGTGTTCACTTTTTGACATATCTGAAAAAACCTTGAAACCAACCTTTGCAATGGGAGCCATTTCAACTGAAATATGCACAATATGCATCGGGGGTTCCTTGATAACTCCTCCAATAACAGGTATGTGATAGTCCATGCCATTCTTGTTGTCAAAAATTCCACCATCCTCTTTCTCAGAGAATACAAAGTCCATCATATATGCATCTAAAGGAACCTTAACTATGGGAAAGAAAAAGGCATAAGAATATTATTTTGGATGTATTCTTATTCAAGGTTTACTTGCAAATGAATAAAAGATACATCCAGCATGTATATAGTCTTAAGAGTGCTGAGAAAATGGAATCCATATTCACGCAATGTATCATGAATACAGGTGGCTGCAGATATGCATCACTTATTGTTAATCTTCCTACTAAGCCATGAATTGGTTCTACCAAACTGTGCATGTAAAATTTACAGGATGCTACTTTTTTTATTTGTCATGGTTGCGTTCCAGAAAAGTTTTATGCAGAAAAGTTTTATGCAATTCAGAAATTTTAGTTACACATCATAAGTTTGTATTGTAAGCATCCAAAACATCACAGACGACTATTAGCCACCTTATCTTGGGTCAGAGCAAATGTATGTGCAGAAAAGGTAAACAGAGGTCTGCCGAAAGGTTCTGAAAGAACAAATTAAATAAAATTTTGATCTAGGGAAGCAAAGACTTCAGTCAGTTCTTCCCCAGATGAAAAATGCCTAGCCTTGTTAAATATCAAAATGCAAGCAGGAAACAGAATAATCTGTTAAAGAAAACTAATAAACCTAAAAATACTTCCTCGCTGTACATAGTAGCAAAAAATACACACCAGTTGCTTTAACATGAGAACTTTGATCAGCAGGCAACATTCTCTGTGGTGGCAATGGACCCATACGGTGAGTCCAACGATTGAATGAGAATCTGAACCAAATTTCAGGCTTCCCATTCAAGACTGTGTTGGTAGGATTATAGAAAACAGTTGCAGCATTCCCAGCTTGGACATCAAGAGGTTCAGTGTAGACAATATGCTTTTGAGATAAAAGAAATGTTTTCAAAGTTCTTTCCTTTGTTTCTGCTTTCATCCATGCTGTCTTCTCAGCCTACAGATGGCAGATCACGAGAGATTAAGATTTAGATATATCAACAGAAATTTTTCCCATAAAGAAAAATTGAATTGGACTGATTTTTTTTTTTTTTTTTTTTGGGGGGGGGGGTGGGGGGTTGGAAGGGCACAGGCAGCAGTTAGAAAAGAATTTCTCTACTCCATCAATTTTGCATCATAAAGAATTGAAATCAAGGTGCCATTTTGACAACATCTTTTGAATATATTTTTCAAAACATCAACCTTAGCACGGATGGCCTCCTCTCTGATCCGTCTCTCCTCTTGGAGATTTTGGTATATCTGATGCTCTTCTTCAACCCAATAGTGATCCTCAGGAACACGCCGTGGAACAATAGCACGGAAATCCTGCCTATCATTGTTATCGTAAACCCTTGCTTGGTGAGGTGGACCATCAGCAAAAACCCAGTCCAAGACAAGGGCACGATTAGGCACAACAACTGTAAACAAAATAAAAATAGATCAGATAAAATTGCAACATCAATGGAAAAAGAAAGCTGAAGAAGAAGTGCATGAAGTTTTCAGAGATACAAACATCTGTTGCAAATAATATATTATGTCTCTGCAAGTAAAAAAATGGTTCAAGTAATTATTAAAAAAAAAATTGAAGTGTTTATCATAAACGCAAAAATTCAGTAAAAGATGCACAAAGAAATCTCCAACAAATAGTGCACAACTGTAGATCTCCGAATAGGAAGAATTTCAGAGATTCATGATAAATTCCATAACATAACTTTCAGCTTCAGAAGAATCTGCATGAACTCTGATAAACAAGTTCATATTATCACTTCAAGAAATGAGATTCTCTCAAAGAAATCAATATTGATGGAATCCAATTTTATCCTTCAAAAGACTAGCTCTACCCAGTCTAAGTACCGATTCCCCAAGTCCTAACAAACTAGAAATCAAATCAGATGAAGCACTTCTTATGTAAGGTAAACATTTTACTTGACAAAAAGAATCTTCATATCATACTCTATCATGAATACCAACATGCATCATTGATCATTCAAATCACATAGGATATCATACTTACTTTCAGCATACCACCAATCTCCACTTTTCCTCTCAGATCTGGCAAGCTTTGTTGAGATGGACAGCCCATCCTTCCACTTATTGTGACCTCCATGCAGCCATAACTCCTCAGCCTGAATCAATGGACCTGAGCTCTTTTTATAGAACAACCTGACCTTGTCCCCACCTTTAAAATCGCTAGGTTCTATGTGCCAGACATCATCAACAGACTTCGCAGCCTTTTTTATCCACTCTTTCAACATTTCCTGTCTCCTTGCAGCCTCCTCTCTTGCCTGCGCTCTATCAGCCTCACGTGCAGCTTTCTCTGCTTCTATGCGCTTCTGTTCTTCTTCATGTCTTTTCCTTTCAGCTTCCTCCTTCGCAAGTTTCTCCAACTCCTTGCGTTTCTCCTCAAGCAAGAAATCTTCAAACTCAGGAACAGTCATACCACCTTCAACAGTAATGCAGAAATCTTTTTTGTCATTATTATCATAGACATCTTTTCCATTGTAGAACACAAAATCTATCTTGTATGCTTCCTTAGGAACATGGACCTGGCAAGCCCACCAATCACCATTGAGACTTGTCTTATCCAACTTCGTAGTAAAAGATTTCCATCGCCAGTCATTAAAGGCTCCCATTATCAGTACGTCAGGTTCATTACTCAATGTGGATAGACTTCTATTGAGGAACACTTCTATATCTTGATCAGGTTTTACCAATTCAGGATAACAGAATAATCTGTTTCCTTTCTCAAAATTTTCTTCAGCAAGCCTTTCCAATGCATGTTTGCGTAAATTTGCTTCCATTTCCATCCTTAACCTTAGAGAAGAATCATCCTTCTCCTTTTGCTCTGGTTTCAAGAATTCATCTTCACTCATATATTTGACAATTCGAGTACTCCCGATCTGGTTTACATCATTTTTCTTAATTGTGTCTTGCTGTTTTGGGTCATCAATTTCGACGGGCTTATTACTTGTGATAACATCAAATGGCTGATCTTCTAAAGCAATTCCACTCAAATGACCGTCAACTTCATTTTCCTTTGCAACTCCTCTTACTTCATTTGTCTCAGTTAGGTCCTTATTACCAGATCTAATTCTTCCATTTTCTGTCAACTTGCTCATTTCAGCATCAAGTGGTGGTTTCCGGCTTGGCCAGTCCTCTTCAACAACATTGTCAATTTCATTTTCATAATCTTCCTCCTTTGCTTGTTCAATGTCATCATCCTGTTCTTCACTGGTTTGTTTGAGGTCAATTCTATTTTTGTTTGCAGTCCCAAGATCCTTGGGTGGCAAGTTACTCTGACTTTCTTTCTGCCCATTGTTTTTCTGATCTCTTCTCTGGCTGCTTGTCCCTGGCTGTGTTCTTGGCACAAACCCTTTTGGTGTAGAGTCTTGAGTTCTAGGAGTTGGTGTTCTTCTTTGTCTTCTTCTAGAAAAATCTACACAATGCAACATTCAAGTAAATATTAAGAAAATTAGAGAAATAGCTCAAGTCCAAGACGTTCAATGGAAACTTAAAAATGAAAGCAACCAACCTGCACTTGCAGTGATTCGATGCGAAATGTGAGCTACCCCATAGTCCTTGCTCCATAAAGAAGACTATAACAAATGCATCAGATAGGATAAAATATATCAACGCAGCAAGTCCACTATAATCCACAATGTACACAAAAAGCTACCAGAATTTGACAGAAATAATGAAACTGCTATTGATGTAGCATTGAACAAAGTCTTATAAGTATTAACAGACAACTGGTTCTGCCTCAAAGGGCACACAACCAAATAGAACGAACTGACCAGAAACATATGCCTACCAAGAAACAATACAAAGACAAACCCTTTTAACAGTTTGTGAGACAGCATATATGCATACAAAAAATGTTAATGAAAAGTGGCCACTAAACTACGCCTAGAAAAGAGTAAGCTTTAGCTCAAGTGGTAAAGCCACCCCTCCCCAGGCCATCTTCCACAGCTAGAATGTCATCATGATCAGCGGCAAAGTACTCAGTTTGTGTTTGTGTGTGTGTGAAAGAGAGAAAGAGAGAGGAGGAAGGGGGAGGGGGAGGAGGCGAACACACTAGCCTTAAAGAGACATGAATCGGTTCTAATTCCCATCAAGACTGATTATAAAAAAAAAAAAGTGCAATCCAATCAATAATCACTACCTTATACAAAAGGGTTCTACTCAAGATATCATTTTGAGCCTCTGATTGATACAGGACAAGCTCTATCTCTGCTTACGCATAAAAGCAACGAGTAACCAAACATCAAGACATGCACACACACAAGCACATATTAAATGCTAATATGAACCCCTAGCATCACTACCATAGTTAACAGGGGAAATTTGCTCACGATAGTAGCATTTTAAGTAAATAAAACAGTGAGTGAGAAGCAAAGTTTTACTTGGGAAGACAACAAGCTTGTGGTTCTATGAGGCAGGAATCCCCAAAAAGGCGTGATCTTGATGTGGGTTCTACCATTAACCACTGCTCTACAACTCAATGGTTTCTGCAGTGGCAAAGGGACCTCCATTGGTGATATCTTCAAGAATGTTTCACGAGGGTCTGTCTTCTTTCTTTAACCTCGGAATCGGTTAAAAACATCCCCTTTTGATTCTCTACTTGATTGAATTGATATGGATATTGATAATCCCTTCTGTACTTAATCTCACCTTTTCTCTCTCTGTATCTGTAGTAATCAATAATAGTACAAGTATGTGCTTACTATTATTAAACAAATCGAAAAAAAAATATCTGCACTAAAATCCAGATGAGGTGCTCAGCCTACTTTGGTAATCAGCTTTTCTTACTAGTTAGTATTATTTCTTTCACGGATAACAGAACGGGAGAGTCCCAAAATTCTGAACCATAGAAGCAAAATGTTCCTTTTTTTTCTTTTCTTTTCTTTTCTTTTCTGTCATAATCAAATATTTAACGAAAAAAAATGAAACGAAATTGCGTGAAATAATCCTACGGCTGAGAATGGTTATCTACTGGATTCAAGGGTGGTGATTTTTGGGTTCCATTACTAAGTAAGTATTACATGCTCTTTTTTATATTTTTGGGTTTAAATTTCTGGAGGTGGGAAGATGTAGCTAGAATGCGACATTCCGGGGTGATGCTGATCCAGTTGGGACAGGGCAATCCAATCAAGAACTGGAAATAATAGGGTGGGGTCAAGTGACACTTGGAGATAAAAAAGAGTTTGGTTTGTCTAAAGAAACGTACGAGGGTGGCTTTGATTGATTTATTAAGTATAATGATTCAATGGTGAACTGATAAGGCATATACTTTAATTGATCTTTGACTAGTTTGATCTGGGAGAGGCATAATTGTTAATCACTAATTGATCATCTACTTTCCAATATTGCCGAACTGTCCCCAAGAAATGACCCCCACCTAGAGGCACTGCTGAAAGCGATGGCAAAGGAAAGGCAGGAGCAAAAGAGCACTCTTGAAACATCCAGAGTCAGTGAAGAAGCTGTTCAGGTACAAGATGAGGCTAGTTAGTGCTAGTTTGAGTGAGTGCTAGTTAGTGCTTAGTAGAGGTTCCCTGTTTCCTCTCTCTGTGTCCCATATCGTTTGTTGAGTGTGTGCGTGAGTAGTACTTAAGTTTCATGGGTGCAACCAAAAGTCAGCCTTTTGATTGTATCTTATAGAGTTAATTTAAGTGTTATTGATGAACTTCTTGTCAAAAAAAAGGTACAAGATGAGGCAAATGAAATTAATCCGAAGATAGCTGTCTATGAGGATAAGGATATCAAATGGCAGGGAAGGGGCACGGGGGCAAAGAATCACATGGGACAAGTTAAGACAGCTTGGGCCATGAGCAACAGAGGCACAAGCATACCAATACTAGATTTAGTTGAAACAATAAGATTAGTTTTGATCAAGGCTAGAGAAGAGCATTGGACAGAATTTAAAGTCCATATCCCTCAGAAAGCAGCTTTTATCCTCGTTGATGTCCAGGAAAACCAAAGACAATCGATTGGCAAATCTGATGGATGATATCAACAATCTTAACTCTTTGTTTAAAAAACGCTCATTCTGTTTAGATGTAGCAAATGATAATATATGTAAATATGTTAGTACTTATGCAGTAGGCATTTGCGTTAATGAGAAATGGAACAATCCTCAAAATATTTAACACTTTTATATAGCCTCTTTGAGTCATTGCTCTACAAGTGTAAAATTTTTGGATTTATGAATACAATTCCTATTGTTTCAGGGGAAAAAAAAAGTGCCACTACTGAGTGTGTGGTTTATGAATTTGATTTTGATGTCATTAGGTATACATCTTTGAATTCCATGCTATTAAAGCAATTTATTCATTTCTTCATCACTAGTAAGAAATCCCTTGAAAGAGAAAAAAATTATTGAGTATTAACCTCCGAGAATTAACCTTGTCCACGATCTATATCTATTTGTGACGATTGAGTACATAAACTTCTAGGTTTTACCCAATTTCGTTCTTGACCGATATTGGGCTCACTCTTAACCTAAAGATGAATGATGTGTTGAATGTGCGAGACTATAATGCAAAGTAGGTTCTTTCTTCTAGAACTGAAATTTATGGACATAAAATTGTGTATTTGACATACCCGCTTGGATCAAAGTGACATACAAAAGAAATTTAGAAAAAAAAAATGCCATGCAAGGGATGCAAATATCGAAAATTTCAATAGTTTAAGAGTGCAAAAGTTGTGTTAAAACTCTGAGTACGACTCTTTTTTTATTAAACAAAAAATTCATTCCATGAGATGTGCATTAATAGCAGAAAGTACATTAAACATATTATAGATACAACTACTCTGAATAATCACTGGACTTAATAGATCTTAAAAATAATAAAAATTACATAGTAAAACTGCAACAAATTATGAGCAGCTCTAAGTACAATTCTGAATTATGAGCAAAGAGGGTACAATTTTCTTTGAAATGTATTATCGTTTGTAAAGCTAAAGATTGCTTTTTTATTTCTTCTCTTCTTTAGATAGTAAAAGAAGTGCATAAGATGAAACAAAAATGAAGAAGTAAAAAAATATGACAGATTAAGTCATGGGGATTGGGGAAACATAAAAAACCCCCTTAAATCATCCATAAGAAATGAAATACAAAATTAGGACAGAAGTCAATAGATCAAAAGGAACCATCACTATTTTCTCCTTTCTTAGCCAAAATGTCCACATACTAGTTAGGTTTACCAAGATTGTGCTTCAAACAAGCATGTTCAAATGTAATTTAAAAGCTCATCGCAAACGTGAAAAAGTTCATGAAAGGTCATTAAAATCTAAATTTGACTATAAACATTTACTTCTTCTGATGATATAACATGCCTTGTCCAAAATGTTGAATATGTCACTAATGAACAACTCAGGAGGTGTTTGGTAAGAGAGTTTCGAAATGAAATATTAGAATAAACTCCATAATTATTGTTTGGATTACTATTATCGGAATTGAAATTTTGGAATCATATTTGAAAATTTGGAATTCCCTAATTCTCTAGTAACCTAAAGGGTTTTGAACAAAACTTAAGTCTGATTTTTATTTAATTTATCAAAAACTAGGGATGGCAATTGAGGTGAATGGGGCCGGGGGAGGGGGAATTTTTTTTGCCCCACTTAGAATGGGACCCATCCCGCCACCGGTTAAAAAAATTAATATATAATTATATTTATATAAAATTATAATAATAAATATATTACATTTATAATATATTATTATGTACACATATATAATATATTATATAAATATATATTATAATTATTTAATTATAATATATATAATATTATATAATAATATATTTATATTATTTATAAATACATATTTTATTTGCATATATATAATATTTATGTGTATATAACAATATATTATAATTATAATTATATATATTTATATTATAATATTAGTATACTTATATTTAATTATATGCATAATATTTAATTTAATTAGTTACAAACTTATAATAATGATATTATTAGTTATATTTATTATATAATATATATTAGTATATGTAATATAATTGATATTATCAATCATACTAATAATTATACATGTTTACTATTAAAAAATATTAATTAGTTATACTAAATTTACTAATACATTTAATTAATAAAAATTTCTTATATCCCAGTTCGAAAGAGTCAACGAACCAAACATCAATTATAGTAATGATATATATTCTTGGTACTAAACTAAACAGATGTATTAGAATGACTGATTTCATTAATTAGTTATACTAAATTTACTAATACATCTAATTAGTGAAAATTTCTTATAGGGCAAAAAGTCACAGTGGCCCTCAAACTATTACTCGGATGAAGTTTTGACCCCCAAACAATTAAAAGTAAAGTTTTGGCCCCCGATCTATTCAAAGTACAAATTGTTAGACCTTCTGTCAAATTCATCAGTTAATACCGACGGAATTTACGATCACGTGAGAAGCACGCCGAAATACGAAGGGCATTTTTGTCCATAAAGAGTTGTCATTCACTTGGTGAAATGGGACTTCTTCTTAAACTTGAACAAAGAAAAACTCAATTGGTGCATGACAATGTACTAGTAGTACCAAATTTTCAATAAGAAATGCATGACAACTAGACAAGATCACAAGACTATCATTTTCTTTGGCAAAAGAACAGAGACTAAATAGGATGCACTGGAGATGAATGACGGAAACCTAAGGCACCAAAAGCGGCCCTGAGTTTGGCGGGGAACGACATCAAGTCGAAGAAATGAAGGTCGGTGGGGCTTGAGGGGACAGCTCTGAGCTTGCCCTCCCAGAAAACGAAACGAGGGGCTTTGGGATCTCCCAGTACCAAATCATCCTTGAGGCCGCTATCCACGACCAGGGTCAGCATTGGGTCGGAGGGCTGGAAACTGTTGGGACCCTCTTCCCATAGATATCCGTCCTTCTCCACCGTGGTAATGTTGCCGCCCACTCGTTCTCTGGCCTCCGTCACGAGCACATTGTTACCAGACAGGGCCTGGGGCGATGGTGAGGCCGGTTATACCGGTTCTTGTGGTTGCAATTGAGTTTTTCTTTTTTCAAGTTCAGGAAGAAGTCCCATTTTACCAAGTGGATAACAGTTCTTTATGGACAAAAATGCCCTTCGTATTTCGGCGTGCTTCTCACGTGATCGTAGATTTCGTCGATATTAACTGATGAATTTGACAGAAGGTCTAACAATTTGTACTTTGAATAGATCGGGGGCCAAAACTTTACTTTTAATTATTTGGGGGCCAAAATTTTATCCGGGTAATAGTTTGAGGGCCACTGGGACTTTTTGCCCTTTCTTATATCATATTTCAAAAGAGTCAATGAACCAAACATGAATTATAGTAATAATATACATTCTTAGTATTGAACTAAACAAATGTATTGAAATGACGGACTCTATTCTAAACTCAGGATAAAGGATCCCAAATCCGAATCTGATTTCAATATGCGAACCAAATGCCACCTCAATTTGCCCCACGTATCTTAAAATTTTCTATTTGGATTACAAGCTTAAAAATTTGTAACAATAAGTGATTAGCTACCTTTCTTTTTTCCTTTTTACCTTTAGCATGCATTGAAAAGAGAAAAGTGCCCATTTGGATTATTGTTATTTTCTGATGTTTTTTATAGAAAAATGTATTGTAACAATTTAATATTTGTGAGATAAAAAATAGTTAAAAAATAGGGCAAAAAATCGCGGTGGTTCTCTAACTTTCAACTTTGCGCACTTTTAATCCTCCAACTAATAATTGCGCAACGTAGTCCTCGAATTAAAAAAAGTGTATATTTTTAGTCCATCTGTCTAATTTCGTTGTTAAGATAGATGGAAGAGACATCACGGACTACTCTCATAACATTTATTGGGGGCACTATGGTACAAAAAATAACAAAGTCCCTCGAAAGCTTCAAAGTTCGGACTGTTAGTGGAACTCCATTTTCCAGAGAAACTTAAATTACTCCTTGCAGTAACAAGATTTGCAGCAGAGAAAAAGACAATTGGGTTTGAAGTCTACCCAGAGGAATGGTGGAATAGAAAATCAAGAGAAGGGGCATCTACTTCGACCCCCAGTTAGTATACGGTAAGTGCACTTAAACTGTACAAAGTTCTGCAAAAATGGTACAACAATTGATGGTTATTTGTGTTACAGTGATGGGTAAGTGAATAGGAAGTATTATTTTGGTTGTGGGGTTGAATGTGAGGGTGTTTGGTCTCAAATATGGGAGGAAAGTGGTCCCATATTTGGGTTCACTATCTCTATCTATAAATAAGTACTAGTGGTCCTGAAGCATATTTTTTTAAACAACTGGGCCATGACTACTTTGTCTTGTTGAGCTAGCCTAATTATTTAATTTCTATTGTTGATTAGTTTAGTATATATTATTTTAATTGCGCCTATTGACCTAGGTTTGGGATTAAGGTCTTTTATATACAAAATTAATGAGTTACCAAATTAATGATTACTTGTAATTGTTAATGTAGATGCAGGATCTGAATGGTTTACTATAAGAATGCATCACAGGAGAAAGATTCGTTGAAAAAGTTACATAAGTTATGTTGGTGGTGATGTGGATAATGTAGACTTATGTAATTGTGAACGGATGTCAATTCATGAATTAAATCAAATGGTAGAGGAGTTAGGTCATATTCAGGAAACCATAATGTATTACTATTTTGAACCAACTAAAGATCTTAACAGTGGGTTAAAGGAATTGTGTACAGATGCCGATGTAAACAAATTTTGCAACTTGGCTTATGAACATAAAGTGATGGAGGTTTACTGTAACCACTTAACAATTGAAGAAATTGATCAAGTTTTGATAGAGGCTGCTGGTAGGGGTAATTCAGTAGAGCGGAAAAAATATGGTGTGGTAATTGAAGAACTAGATAATGAAGGTAGGGTGGTTGCGGAACCTTGTTTACAAATGGTACGTAGTGGAGTAGGGGCATCACAGTCAACTTGGCAAACTGTTGACAATGACACTGGGCAGACTTCAGCACAACCATTAAGGGACAATGGAGGTCATGTTGAAAATCCAAGAAATGAACAGGGCACTACACATGAGGGGCCTAAAACTACAGATGAGGGCACTACACATGAGGGGCCTGGAACTATGGACTTAGCACAACCACTAAGGAACAATGGAGGTCATGTTGAAAATCCAAAGAATGAATAGGGTACTACACATGAGGGGTCTGGAACTACACATGAGGGCACTGTATATGATGGTGAAGTTGCATCTGAATTAGATGCTGAAATAGAGAGGTTTCCTTGGGATAATGATTATTGTGGAGATGAACAGCTTCTTTATAACCTCATTAGAGAAGGAGACCAGCAGCAATTGGATACAAGAGGTGAATAGCAGCATGATACATCTGAGAGGTCTTCGCAGGTTAGAAACAAGCATTAGCAGTCTAAAAATCAAGTAGGAGCTGAGCAACAACTCTAACAGCCTTCTGTTCAGTAGAAAACCAACAATCAGCAACCACAGCAACCAAAAAAGCGGAAGAAACAAGTGAGGAGAAAAAGAGAGAAACCTGTAGATAAAGGTCCTGAGAGACAGATAAATGCATTGGATGAAGATTATGTACCATATCACTTAAGCAGTGATTACAGTTCAACAGACGAAAATGAGAACAAAAAATGAGAACCAGTTTGAAGGCAGATACAAAAGATTTGTATGGGATAAATTCATGATAGACCCCAAGTTTGAATTGGAAATAAAATTTGAGTCAAGGCAACAATTCAAGATAGCAGTGACCGAATATGGTTTCAAGGCAGATAAACCGGTCTGGACGTGTAAAAATGATACCAAAAGGGTGAGAACTGTTTGTAGAGACTCGTGTCCTTGGTTTGTCTTTGCATCAATTGAGAGGGCACTTGGTACATCAGATTTGGTGATAAAAACAATGCATGATGTGCATGAGAATTGCAATCACGCTTGGAAGAATAAAAACATGACTTCTACGTGGCTATCCAATAAGTATATGGAGAGAATTAAATCTAACACAAAGATGCCCGTTAGGGAACTTAGGCAAACTGTTTATGAGGATTATAAGGTTGAGATTTTTGAATGGGTGGCTAGAAAAGCAAGAGCCAAAACTATACAGCTTATTAAGGGGTCTACAGAGGCACAATACAAGAAAATTTGGGAATATTGCAATGGAATAAAGAAGACACATGAGGGAAGTACTATGGAGGTCATGTTTACCCCATTCAGACTGCCTACAAGTAATCCAAGATTTATGCGACTATACTGCTGCATTGGGCCACTTAAGCAAGGCTTTAAGGATGGTTGTAGGCCTATTATAGGCTTAGATGGATGCCATCTAAAAGACACTTATCCAGGACAATTACTTACTGCTCTTGGAATGGACCCTAACAATAGTTATTGGCCAATTGCATGGGCAGTTGTGGAGAAAGAAACCACAGAACAATGGAATGGTTTCTGAAGTTGTTGAGTGAGAATTTGGAAATAGAAAACCAATACTACTACACTTTTATCTCTAACCAACAAAAGGTTATGCACTATATTATTGTAATCTGGTTTCTATCGTCAAGTTAGGTGTTTACTTTTCTATTTATATTGCAGGGACTGAACAGAGCATTAACTTAGGTGCTTCCAAAATTGTGAGCACCGATATTGTGTGCAACATTTATATAGAAATTTTAAGAAAAAACATTCAGGAGACGCGTCGAAGGAGAGATCTGGAATATTGCATGCTGTACTACACCTGAGCACTTCAATGAGGCAATGTCAAACCTGGAGACGTATGACAAGGAAGCACATAACTGGGTGAAAAAGGCACATCATCCTCGGCATTGGTGCAAGGCATTTTTCCTAACTCATACCAAATGTGATATGTTGGTCAATAACTTTTGTGAATCTTTCAATGCTCATATCCTTGAATTCAGAGATCAGCCTATAATTTTACTACTGGAGACTATTAGAGAATATATTATGGATAGGATTCAACAAAGAAAAGTAGCCATGGAGAAATGTAAAGGTCCTATTAGACCACTTCCCACCAAAATTGTTGATGAGAGGGTGAAGCGTTCAACTCACCGGAATCCTATTTGGAATGTTGTTGTTGGTTATCAAGTGAAGTGCCCTAAAGGAGACCAATATGCTGTAGACCTAAAAAAAAAAAAACATTGCATGTGCAAATTGTGGGCCGTAAGTGGAATTCCTTGCTGTCATGCAATAGCAGCAATTCATAGGAATAATGAAAATTCTTATAATGAAGTTGAAGGTTGCTACAATGCAGATATATTTTTGAAGATATATTGTAATGTCTTCGAACCAATTAGTAGTGAAATTCTATGGCTCCTATCCATCATGTCTATATTGGACCCAACACTCGATGTTGCTCAACCTGAGAGGCCAAGAAAGGCTCGAAGGAGAGATATCACAAAAGAAAAAAATCATGGTAGAAAACTGAGAAGGAGAATTGTTCTACATTATAGAAAGTGTGAGAAGACATGTCACAATGTAGCTATATGCTGCAAAGAAGAGTCTACTCAATCTAATCAAGTAGAAGAGGATACTAATATTGGTGTACATACTCCACAGGGTGCAGAAAATCCCAAAAGTCCAAAGTCTTCTGTGAGGCCATCTAAAAGGCAGACTGTAAGTGTATACAAATTGTGGTATACATGAATATGCAGATTAAAATCTTGTTTTTTGCTATTTGCTGCCATTGACAGGTTAGAAAAGACCAACAAAGGAAGAAAAAAAGAAATGTGCAGCGATGATCTCTTTAAGTTGACGAGGCATATGAGCATCAACTTTTGGGATTTGAATCTAAACACCAACATGAGCATCAGAATGAGACACATCAACAACAAATGGATCAGCAAGACCACCAATCATCATTCTAGCATGGCGCTAATCTTCAAGAACAGCAGGCCTCTTGTAGCACTCCCTTAATACAGAAACTACCTCTTAAGAAACAAAAGCAGAAAAATTCAACAAACCAACCTTTAACAGATGCTGATAAAGGATTTATCAATCTGAACTACGCATATTTTGGCAAGCAACCTCCCTTCATTATTGGGAATTGGAAGGGAAAATGGAGTGGCAGGGGCAGAGGAAGAGTTGGTAGAGGAAGAGGAATTGGAGGTACAAGAGGATAGATAGCAGCTTAATACAACAACACCCATTGTTTTGCAAACCTAGCAATACTTTATTGTTGGATCTCTTTTGACTGGGAAACGTCTTTTGTCTTTTGTAATAGACAGCTTTTGACCAAGTAATGGTTTTGTCCAACTGCTTAGCTTTTTCTGTATAAGTGGATTAGTTTTTTATCTACTAATTGTTAAATGGTCAAGCTTGACTATTGTTTTGACTACTATGTTGGATGGTATCCACTTGTAAATGCATATAACAGGGCATTTTGTTTTGTTTTGTTTTATTCTGGTTTCTACTATTATTTTTAGCACTAATTCAATGTCTATTGGATGGTACAAATTTTGTTGGATGGTACCCACTATTTTCTCTTGTAAAGCTATGTTGGATGGTACCCACTGTTTTATTATGTTTTGTCTACTAATTGTTAACTGAACGTCGTCTTCATGTGTGGCTGCCAACCTACCATTACAATTTCACAGCTACACCAGTTTAGATCAAACTTCATTCTATTACTTCCATTCTTCCAAAAGCATTGAGTACAATTCAACTGCATATTCGTTAGCCTAGCTAACACTACAAAAGGCCAATACAATATGACAGGATTACAACACAATTTTTACATTATCTTAAAATCAGATTACTTCATCAACATCTTGATAGATACAATTTTCACATGAACACAATTTTCATAGAGCTTCTCAATTTGCAGCATTCCAGAAGTCCATCTTTCATCTCAAAGCCAAACCACCACTAATAAGATTAAAACCCAAGAGAGTACCAGTAGTCTTACAAGCCACTTCCTAATATGCTTTTGCCTCGCCAATTCGTGTTCCGTGTCCTTCACTTTCACCTTCAACTTTGCAGCTTTTGACTTCAATTTGGTCAGTATAATTTGCAATTCATCCCTTGGTTGCTCAGTTGCATTCACCTTTCTTAGAAGACCAGGTATTACCTCAATTGAGTGATGACACATTTTCCCATCGATCCAATCTCAAAACTCGCAACCCCTATCTGCGTATACTGCATACATCCTGCCAGGATTTCGAGATGTCCACGAAGTCACCATCTTTATCGATTTACCGCAGGGGCACACAGAGAGAGTTGGAGTGTTCAATCCCCTTATTTTCGGCTCAATTGAGACCAAAAATCTACTAGTACCACTCCTACAAGCTTCAGATGGAGTGAAAATGGAGAAGAAGGAGATTTTTAAGGTAAGCCCCTTTGCTGTGTTGACGAGATTGCCCCCAACAAATATTATGAGAGTAGTCCGTGATGTCTCTCCCGTCCATCTTAACAGCGAAATTGGACGGATGGACTAGAAATATACATTTTTTTTAATTCGAGAACTACATTTGCGCAATTATTAGTTGGAGGACTAAAAGTGTGCAAAATTTAAAGTTGGAGAACCACCATGATTTTTTGCCCTAAAAAATATGTTCACAGATTAGATCTAGAAGGTGCATATGCAAGGTACTAGTATAACTTACTCAAAGTCTCTTTAAACTTTACATAGTTTGTAGAGTGACACTTTTAATTGTATACTTTTGGCAATTTTAATCATATAATTTAAATTATAACTAATTATTATACATCTAACCCCACTTTTGTAATCAAATTAGGTTGTCAACTTTTCAAGAATTTAGTGTTACCTTGCCCCCCAAAAAAAAAAGAATTTAAAGGAAAAGCATAGTGCCTTTGAAGCCAAAAGGCAAGCATGGTGCCTTTGAAGCCAAAAGCCCATTTACATGACTTCATAAGGAGAGAGGAAGCAGAGTCGCCAACAAAAACTCATCATCCCATTTTTTCCCGCCTATCCGCCCTTTGTATTTAAAAAACCCTTCTTCCCCGCCTCCTCCTCCTTATGCTTCATTCTAGGGTTTCTCGATTCCTCTCTCTCTCTCTCTCTCTCTCTCTCTCTCTCTCTCTCATAACCTGTAAGCTACTCATCTGTTTGCTGAAAAATGAAATCCAGAATCCGAATCTGCAGCAGCATCAGATCACCGCCATCCACATTCTGCAGATGCTACTTGAAGCCCGGAGCATTAGCCCAATTCAGGAATTCCAAAATCACCGCCAAATTCAAAGCAAAAGAAAATTTGAATTTTACCCAGATTTCACTCTACAAACTCAAACCCACCTCTGAATTGACCTTGCGGCCATCTATTTCCGACATGGAGGCGATTCCTTGTTTCACTTTTAGCTTCAAGAATAACCGCAGTGCTCCTCGCTGCCTTCTCCGGAAGAAACTCATCGCTGTCACCCCGATATTTTCCGAGTTGTAGTCGGAAACTTGAGTTGGGATCTCTAATTTCTTTTGTTCATTTTTTTATCCATTATCGGTTGTGATTGTAGTAGCAAAGCTGAAATTACAGTAATCATTATACTAAAAAAAATACCATATGTATGATGTAGAAACTCAAAAATTAATAAAAAAAAGTACTGTCTTTCTTCTTTCTTTTTTGAATATGGGTTGTTCATTGGCAGTTATCACCTATGTTTATAGTGGATTGATTATAGAAGTAATTCGTGCGGAACTCAGTTTTGTTTAAATTTTTTTTCTCTTGTGGGTGACGGGTTTTAAATCAAATGAAGAACGATGTCTATGTTGGAGAGGTTTGATATTTTGCTTGTTTTATTTTTACTAGTGCAATGTGGAAATGCCTAAGGTGTGTAAGTGTCCTACTTAGGGTAATTTAAATGGATCATCAAATAGCAATTTCTTCTCGTTCTGATTTTCCCAGGCCTGGCAAGCATCGAATCACTAATAGGACAATGGAGCAAAGTAGAGGGTTTAATTGACTTTGAGTTTCCTTAATACAGGACTCTCAGCTCTCAAACACTCCAGTTATGTTTGTACAGGATAAGCTCATTAATATAAAAGAAGACCAGTATCAGTTTTTTTTTTTTTTTGTTTGTCAAAATGTCGCTTACTTTTCTATTAATAGTTAATGCCTTTACAACAGTATACAAAAGGGTGCAACTGCTCCATCAGAACTGTGATGCTCCTTTGAGCCACAGGGGGAAGGTTCTTTCCCACTTAACATCATGTATCAGTTTGGTTGCAAATTTTGCAAGCTTAAAACTAACTCTATCTTCCTGCTGACTAACTAATGAGAATTTACACTTCCAAAAGGATGCTTGAAGTTGCTTTATATCTCTGATGATTACTGCTGGGATTCATCTTCAGCATCTTCATTCAGTCTATCTATCAAGGCTTTACACTCAGATTGGATCTCTAAAGAAGCCCACTGTTTCTCCATTGCATATAGCAGTCCTGCACGAATTGCTAAAGCTTCAGTTAAGATCCTATCTCCACTGAAAGTCAAAGGAATCGCCCTTGTCGCTGTTGGCTTCCTACTGTTATCTCTGACTACTATGCCTAATCCTGCCTTTTTCCTCACTCTATCAACAGCTCCACAGGTGGACATTTTCATAGCTCCTGGAAGCCCAGTATCAGTGGCTGGATAATCTTTTAAAGGAATTGATTTGTTTCTTGGACAAAACTGCTATAGACCTAAAGCTTTTCTGGCTCTTTCATCTCCAGACTACAAAATTATCTTAGTCTGCTAAAGTCTGAACTAGAAGTTGAGGAGAAATATCTTGCTGTCTGTCCCAGATATTTCCTCCTTTGTGTCCTCTTTTCAGCTACAAGCCGATGTTACAACTTGTATTGTGGTTATTCATTAGTTTGTTGCCCATGGTATTTGCATTAGAAGCTAGTTTGAGATGTCTTAATGAGCTCCAAGTCACCATCAACAGCTCATTAAAAGCTAATTATGCAAGCGGCACAATGCGACTAGTCATGAAAAGTTCATTCGTTTAGCATATTTGCTATTTAACTTTGTAGCTACTGGGATCTCTAATAATAATAGCTTGGTTTGATGCTAATGAAACCAAAGTAAGAAGAAGGCTCATATGTCCTCGAGAAATTGGCAGAGCAAATCAGTTGATAGCAGCAGTAGCGAGATGTTGCTACAAGTTATTTCAGCCAGCAGCCTGGGAGGTAACATACATAAAGGCTATACCCCAAAAATGGTCCAGTCTCATGGTGGCATGGGAGCTTCCAGAAGGAATGGCAGAAATTGAAGATACTTGATTTTCTTCACATACTGGGAAAAGAGCCATTTTTCCAACAGTTGTACTCTGCATTTTTCAAAGTTAAGCTAGGAAGAAGTAAAGTACAGAGCAAATTATCTAAGACTACCTCATGGCAGCCAAGAGCATATGAGTTTAGATTATCCGAATAATTAGCTTTCAAGCTGACTTAAGATGAACTATTGTGTAATCATAATGACATCTTTTGTAGATATAGGTCCCAGAAAAATGATCAAGCTACTGGACATAAAAATGAATTTCATATGGTGAATGTTTTACATATAGACTGAGATCTCATGCCACGAAGTAACCTAACCATCAGATGAAGAAAAAAAATGCCCGGTGCAGTGTCAAGTAATTCTGCTGTTTCTGTAGCAGTAGATTTATGAAAACAATCTAAAATGTCCTAGCGATCAAGAAAATATGTTGAGCTGAAACTTTCTGAATTAATACAAGAGGTATTACACAAGATGACTCAAAAATAAAAGTTTCAAAGATGCAGAAACACTCTCATGTCTCCAAAATACATTGTGGTTCTCATATTGCATGAAGTTTGTATGTGGTTGGAAGTTACAACACGAAACTGTCTACTCTACTTTACAGTTCTTAAATAAGCATAGTTTGATGAAAATGGAATTTTCAACAAAAATACCTATAGTGAAGCACAATCATGGGAGACAATTAGAATGCTTAAGTCAAAGCATTGGCTCCAGCAACAATTTCCAATATCTCTCCTGTAATCTTGGCCTGACGCTCTCTGTTGTAGACTATAGACAGGGATTTCTTCAATTCATTAGCATTGTCAGTCGCATTGCTCATTGCAGTCATCCTAGCAGCAAGCTCACTAGCCAGTGACTCCTGCAATGACCTCAAAATTTGACTATTTAAGTAAAGAGGGAGTAAGGCATCAAGGATCTGAACAGGGTCCTGCTCAAATTGCAAGATCGCCGAAAACTCTGTTGTTTTAGTCCTCATAATGTCTCTTTCCACTGTCAATTTGCCTTCCTTGGTTGTCAATCTGAAGAACTCATCCTCGGCTGCATCAACACAGTTCCCATTTATGTCACAGATCTCTCCTTTTGGAGACAACGGAAGCAGAGTGTGAATCACTGGTTCGGCCTTCACTAATGAAACGAACTTAGTGTACAAAAGCTCTACCTTATCCACCTCTTCACTTATGAAAAGCGAGAAGACATCATCTGCAATTGCTTGAGCTTCTTTAGCAGTGGGAAGAGAAGTACCATCAAGAAATCTGTCTACCGGAATATAAGGCCTGCGGATAAAATATGAGTTACCCTTTTTCCCCACACTGATTATAGTGTAATCAAGGCCAAGTCCCTTCAATTCTGCTATCCTAGCCTCCGCCTTTTTAATAATTGCATTGTTAAAACCGCCACAAAGTCCACGATCACCGGTAACGACTACAAGACCAACCTTCTTAACAGGCCTAACTTTGGTGAGAGGAACATCAATGTCGTCAGTTTGGAGCTGCTCATTAATGTTGTAAAGAACTTCGACTAGAGATTCTGAAAATGGCCTGGCATTGACCACAGCTTCTTGAGCTCTTCTCACTTTAGCAGCAGCCACAAGCTTCATGGCCTCCGTGATTTTCTGTGTGTTCTTCACAGTAACAATACGATCACGAAGCTCGCGAAGTCCACAATGAATTGGAGTTACTGATGATGGCCTTGAGGGGTTGGCAGTGGTTGAGTTGTTGCTAGGGAGCTGAACAGGGGTGATTGAAGAGCGAAAAGAAAGCGCAGTTGAATCAGAAAGAGAAGTTTTTGAGGAAACCCACATGGTTAAATTTGAGCAAGACATGGTTTCAGGCTTCAGCCCCTCTTTGGAGCTCTACAAAAACCGGTGGCAATGGAGGAGAAGAGGAGGATCAGAGGGAGGGGAAGAGAAGAAGATATGAGGTGTGGGGTTGGTTTGTTTTAAGAGTTTCTGTGCAATGATGTCTTATCTCTATTGCGTTGTTGTTGTTGTTGTCGCTGTTGTTGGTTTCTTGAGGTAGATTTCTCTTGGTGTCGAGGGCAGGAGGGAAATGAGAGGTGCTTAATTGGATGAGGCTTTGGGATAAGGATTTTGACCGTTGGAGATTACGGTTGGGAGCTAAATTTTGTTTTCGTAGTGGGATTTGGCACCTTAAACTCGATTAAAATTTTGATTAGATTCTGGATTGCATGGTTTGTGAGGCAGATGTCCTCTAGTGATTGGGTCCACCGTTTCGTACTGCAGGAATATGCGGCAATGCGTGTGTGATTCTTCAAGAAGCGTCTGCTTCAGCAAACTCGGCTTTTAACTTATTGTTGCTTTCTTTCTTCCCTTTTTTCTTTATCGGTTTCGAATAGAAATTGGGTTTCACTTTGATTGATACAATATATAAGCACCATCCATCCCACCAATTGTGAGGTAACAACATTCAGTTCATTCAGCAGTTTGTACCTCTTCAATTTGCATCCTAATTTCAGCACCTGCAAGTTCCTAATTTCAGCAGGCAAAAATGTTTCTCTTCCCACCCACCCACAAAAAGACCGTTTCTGAGGATAAAGAGATTATACTTTCTACATGTTAAACACTTAAAATTCAAGTGGAAACATAACGGAGAAAAGGATCCCGAAACTCACCTCAATCAGAAAGCTAATTTAAGCAAGTCGAAAAGAACCTTTAACCTTCAGGTGTGCCCAGCCAAAAACATTTAGTACATGAGAAATTCTGTAGCATAGGTAGGAACAGAATATGCAATATTCCCAGCCATTTAAGACACAGATACAGCATGCCTCTAAGTCATGGCTTAAAGAAGTCTAGTACACAATGCATGTTCTACCAAAATGAGAAAAAAGGAATATGCTTTTTCAACTTCATGAGATGCATATACAACATTATGTCCAGTAAAAAGTCAAGTGGAATCTGAATATACCCCTGCTGTGAGTGGACGAACAATGGCTTGGTTTGCGTGACTATCAGGAATTACTCCTTTAAGCACCATGTAGTCATGTAATTCAACAACTTCCTCAGCTTCACAGTGCTTGATCCCGCTCATAATAAGAGTCGTATATGTAACAGAATCAGGATTTATGCCCTGAGCAAGCATCATATCCACAAGTTCCTTTGCCTGCTCAATCAACCCAAACTTACACAAGAAGTTGATCAATATATTGTAAGTGACTCTGTTGAAAGAAATTCCAACCTTCTTCATACCCACAAGTAACTGAAATGCATTATCCATATTGCCGCTAATGCAATATCCATTCAACAAAGTGTTAAATGTTACAATATCAAAATAATCTGCTTGTTTTAGTGCATCTAGCAATAGTTTCCCTGCATTTACAGATTGGTCTTTGCAAAAACCATCTAATATAGAATTATAGATCACCAAATTGGGATTTTTCTCCACCTTTACCATATCATCATAAATTCTCAAGGCATTTTCCATGTTTCCTTCCTTGCAATACCAATCAATCAATGAACCATAAGTGACCAGGTCTGGAATTAGTCCACGGACAAACATATTGCACAAAAGTTGCTTAGCCCCTGATACATTTTTAGTTCTGCAAAGATAATTGATAAGTATATTGGCAGGACAAACATCTTCAACAAGCTTCATTTCTAATATCCACTTATAATACTTAACAGCTTCACTCATATGGCCATTCATACAGAGTCCATTTGCAAGAATGGAATAGGTAAATTTGTCTGGGCATATATTCCTCTTGATCATGTCACACAATAATATTGAAGCTCCATTCACATCCCCTTCCATGTACAGCCAATGAATAACTGAATTATAAACAACTGCATTAGGCATCAAACCCTTTTCAACCATAACATTGCACAACCTGAATGCCTCCTCCAAACAGCCATTTCTACAATATCCATTAACCAGTGTTGCATAAGTTCTTACATTGGGCTTGATACCCATCTTGAGCATTTCATCAAGAAAGTCCTCTGCTCTTGCCACACTCCCCAACTTACAAAATCCATTGATGAGAGTATTATAAGTAACTGAATCAGGGGTCACACAACCCTTTGACATGGTTCCTATCTTTCTGACAAGTTTCAATGCCACATTGAGGTCACCCATACCACAAGCACCATCAATAAGCATGTTGAGAGCAACATCAGTTGGCATAATCCCATTTTTCAACATCTTATAGAAAACTGAGATGGCTTCAAAGAATTTACTTTCCTTGCAAAAAGCATATATAATCAAGTTAAAAGTATTCACATTCTCATAATACCCATATGAAATGATTTCCTTGTATACCATCCAAAACTGAGCTACCTTATCTAATTTCAGCAGATGACTTAAAAAGTTATTCCATGCATGAATAGAAAGCCAAAAGCCCTCCACTCTCAATTTATTGATGACCTCATAAGCACCCTTGGTTGAGCCAATTTGAGTACACACCCCCACAAGTGCTTCAAAAACTGCACTACTTGAAAAAACCGAGTCATAGCTGTTAAGCAATATCTCCAGAACAGTTAAGGGCGAGCATCCCCTAGCCATCATCAATTCTTTCATCAAAAACAGTGCATCATCATACTTTCTGCAATTCACCATGACATGAATGACTATACCACAACAACTTGAAGAATCCAATATAAATTTGTACCCTCCAATCCTGTTGTAGAACTCTAAAACTACTGGTGGGGATCTTTGAAACTCGTGGAAGACACGAGAAACAACAGAACTTGTTAGGCTTGGCAACATTTTGTCCAGTAAATTCCATTTCTTTTGCCTTAAGTTCACACAAATTGCCTTAAAAATAATATCTTCAGCACTTGGGTTGGCAAACTGTTTAGCCAAATGAAAGCCTCTGATAAAAAGACATTGTCTTTTTGGTGAAAACAAGCCTAAAAACATAGAACGGACAAAGCCACTTCATAGCATAGCCTGCTTCATACCAAAAACAAACAAAAGGTTGCCAAACAAATTTATTTGAAGAAAATGAATATAAGCAGACAAAAGTTGACCATATCCGTGAAGAACAAACTAAAAAGTGCATATAGAGCAATCAGAACATAGAGGCGAAGATAGTGAAAGTGGAATTTCAGCAGCTGAGTTAACAGTCTTCAGGCCACTATCTCAACTATAAGCAGGTGTTTCGACAGAAATAGTCAGTGAGCCAGCAGCTAAGTGACAGCAAGAATTCGCAATTTAATCTGCTTCAACTGAATTAACCATGCAGCCCTCACTAGTTGAACGTATAATGGTCCAGGCCAAGAAAACATGTTTTCAAGAAAATGTTTTAAGTGTATCTCAGCTTTCAATTCAATGGAAAATAGGTTATGACAGACGATATATAGATGCGTAATTGACGCCAGAAACAGTTAAAACAGCCACAAAATGTGTTTGCAATTAGAAGAACGAAAATAGTCTATTTGGATTGTGATACTCGCAGTATCCAGAATAATAAAAAAAAAAAAACATGAAGACCAAGCGTATCACGTCCCCAAAAAAAAAAAAAAAAATAGTTTCTTTCTACAATTTTAGTTCATGGGCTGCTGAGAAATTGTACACCCAGAAATCCATCTTGCAACAATCTAACCTAATTATTAAAACAATAAAAACCCATATCTGCAATTAAACTTAAACAAATTAACAGAGAAGAAAAAGGGCAAACATTCTCTGTCAAACACTCCATCAAACAAGTGGTAGAACTATAACAACCGCCAAGAAGTGAAACAGAAAACTCAAACAAATGCAATCCTGAACTTGGGAATGGGGACTCACCGGATTAGTTCCAGGGGGTTCCCTTTATGGTTCTTAGGGGACTATGGAGAGCACAGAGAAGAGGAGTCGCTGGCGGCAAAGTAAATAGGAAAATGCGACTGTCTTGTTCTAAAAGGCAGAGGAGAAGCAGCAGCGGGGGCACATTTTCAAGGTTTTATTTACCTGTTTTCCCAAAAAAAAAAACAACAGGGAAACGCAGTAATTATTTACGGGTCGTAAAAGCAAACCAGGCTATTTGGACTAAAAAAAGGTTATCCAGATTCTATAATAATCTTTTTATCTCATATGTCTCAAAAAAAACTTTGAATTGAAGTTTTCTTCCAAAAGATTTTTACATTTTTTTTTGTAAATATATTTCTCAATCACTTTTTTGTTTCACATACATCAAATCATTATAATATATTTGTATACAAAAATTTCAGAAAAAAAAATAGCAATCCAAATAGGAAGTTTATCAAATCAAAGATTAAACAAAGTCATATATTTTGTTTATTTTTCCAATTGACATAATAAGTGTAGATTATGAAAAATTCACATGGTGAGCTAGTCAAGTTTTACTTGAGCTTGAGTGGATTTATTAAAGTGGGCTAAGTTAGGCTAGATTTGAAAGAGAAAAAAAAAAGAAAAAAAAAGAAAAAAAAAAGAAAAGGTTGATATACAATTTCGTCGAAGTGGTTAAAAAGGTTTTTGCGCTAATAATAATGAATAGGTTAATTGACAAACCAATATACATTTTCAAATTGTGTTTAATGCATTGTTATAATTTTCATTTAACTCTAGGGAGTAAAATCACACATTTTTAGAAGAATATTGCTGTTTTTTTCAAATCTTTTACTGGAAAATAATGGTTTATTAGCTCTTTGTTCTTTTGGGCTGAAATACAAAAGTACGATGAAGGAAATGCAAAGAATTAGCTAATTTTTAATCTAACTGATGTTAAAACTATCAAAAAAGTTGATGAAATACCCTAATGCACCCAATTTTTCTTTTCACTTACTTTTACTTGCAAACTTTTACCCAGCTCCGTTATCAATCCGGATTAGATAGTTAAATAAAAGTCTTGAAGGTCTTAATGCTTTTATGTTATTTATTTACTTACGTATTTATTTATTCCAACATTTACAAGGGAAAAGGGAAAAAAAATAAGAGAGTTTAAGAGTCGAACCAAACAAAAAAAAAAAAAAAATACTCATAGTAATCTGACTAATATCCCTGCTAACTCTAGAATTTAGAGCTAGTAGAAGATTGGAAGAGTTTTCGACTCTTTCCTGTTCAGTTTTTCTGTGCCCTCTCCTTTCCCCTTCCCCCCATATAAGGAAGGCACAGAGATAAAGAGTCCCTTGGATCAACAAAGAACAAAAATGGATTCACAAATCTAAATGCATTTGGCATTAATTATGCGAGTTTTGTATAGCCGTTCACCAACTCTGACTGTTCTCAGAGATTAAAGAAACTTCAATCTGATTATCTCTCTTTCTTTGCTGCCATTAAAACCAAAATTCAGGAGGCCTTGCGCATGAGACATGGTGGGGGATTTGTGCAAATACAGGAACCCCCACTCTTACCTCTTGAGATCCACCAATCTACAGACAAAATTTCACCTTTTATTTACAACTCAAGGTGTTGAAATCTGGCATAGCACCACCTCCAAGACGAGTAGAATAAGCCTAACAAGCTCGAACGTTTGAAAAAATTGAAGAGCTATCCATACCTAGCCGAATTAACCCTAGCTGTCTTGCTTGGACTTTGCTGAGTTCATATCAGTTTTCAAGCTTGTATTTCTTCTTTTTGGTGTGCCCCTCCGTAAGCGCAAATCCGGACCACATGCACGTTTTCTAGGTTTTTTCGATGAAGTGATGCCAGAATTCAGATTTGATTGTGATCCAAGCTCCACGACTTGCTTCTGAGACGCTACATTGTCATCATTTGATGGAATGTTTTCAGTAGCTGCTCTGGCACCAGAATGAACCTTCTCGTCTGGAGCTGTATTACTGCCCTTCAGACTTCCATTGTTGGGCTTCTTCATTAAAGGAGAGCCTGGAGGACAGGAGTTTAAATTTAAAGATAAAGAGCTGGAGGAATGATCAATTTTCTTGCCCATCTGGCGGCCTTCTACGGTTTGAAAAGCATTGCCTTCTGAATCATCACACCTAATTGGATCGTCCTGTTGATCATTAGAATCGGCATCAGCATCTGCCTTCTCCACATCCTAATCAAAAGTTAGAAGTAATCAATAAGAAACAAGCAATTTATAGAAAGAATGAAATCAAATCTCACATTAAACAAGTTCAATCAATCAGAACTTGGTAAACAGCACTATTAAACAACGAAAACTAAAAATAAATCTACCCTCTGACAAGCCAATGTCCATAATCAGATATTTTACACTTTATATAGGTCCAAATGAAAAGGTATAAATCCCAGCTTCGTCATACACTAACAGTTACAGAAGTTTGCCATGAAACTGTTGAGTGGCTTATTCTTTTTAAGTTTGACAATAAACTTGAAAGCCATACAGTTCTTTCTGTCACATGAATGACATGATAAAGAAACTACCATGCAGATTTGTGCAACCTAATCACCAAAGCAGCATTAACAAACCCAATTAATTACCACAAAAAAAATAAAAGACATAAAGCATCATAGTGTATCTTGCCAGGGCACAAGAATTCAGGCAGTTGAAAACGCAAAAAGGCATTGGAGCAATACCTCATTTTGCATGTCAACCATCTGGTCAGAATCAGATCCCTCCTCGGCTTCTGAATCTGCCATCTCTTCACATTCAAACTCCACATTCTCTCCAACTTCATCCTCAGAGTCACTTAACTCCTCCTGCTCCATTACAATTTCTGGAAGAGATTGGTCCTCAGTATTATCAGCACTGCTCCTGTTTCCTTCATCACTAGCTACAACCACCGCATGGACACCCGAATCCAACTTACTGCCAATTTTATCTGGAGCATAAGCCACAGGCATAGATTGGCTGGACTGTTTCAAAGAATCCTTTGGCATTGGAGATCCTAGGTTTCTAAAATCCTTGGTATTTGCTACTGATACAGCAGTACCACATTCATTTACATCTTCACTTCCCAGTGCCTTGTGCTGTCTGGATGTGGAACTGAGGCATATGTCCAAGTCAAGTTCATTAATCTTTTGACCGGGGCTCACTGCAGAGGCAGCAGAACTATTATGCGCACGACACATACTAGGTGTGCCACCTAATGGACTTTGAACCTGAGCACATCTTCCCTCAGATGTCTCTAAATTTGTTGAAAATTGAGCTGTGGAACATGCAGCCACTGAACTGGAATTCACATCCTCGGATCTTTGAAGAAGTGGATGAAAATCAACCCGACAAGATGAACCTGATTCACTCGGCTTCAATGACTTTGCAAGGAAATTAACAGCACTGTTTGCATGGCGTGGATTGTGGAAGAGACTCAGATTTAATTGGGGTGGACTTCCTGCAAAGAAGTTAAAAGATCTAGAAGTACTTGCACTAGAGTACAATGGATAATATGGAAAATGACTGTTTTCAGGGGCCTGAAACAGTAAAGGATGCATCTGAAGATCAGACTCATCTCTTTCTTCAGAAGCATCCTTATTCCTGATGATTAGAGAATCTCGAGGCTGCCGATTACTAGTGTTGGCGTTCACAGGGCTTATTGTAATTTGTCCTGCTTTTGCTGAATTACAAACTCCTGAATTTGCAGTATGCTTAACCACTTTCCCAACTCCAGCTTCTGCTCCAGGACCTATAACAGAAGAATTGGCACTTGAAGGCTGCACAGTTGCTCCACCCTGATAGCTCTTAAAAGCAGACTGTGACATCACACGGACAGAGGGTGGAAGATTTACAGGAGGCAGGTCTGGAGCTAATTTCACTAGACGGGCATTATTAACTCTACGTGCACGATAGGGTCTGCCACATACTTGAGAGCTAGATGACCTTAAAGTTAAATCAAAAGCATTAGCTGAGCATTTAAATGAATGTCCAAGATAACAGTGTGAATTACATTGTCAAATATCCAAATTGATTTCAGAAAAACTAATGAAAGAGATGAAATGATAATGGTGCAGAAGCCTGAAGTACCTTACAGCGGCTGGAAATTCATTGAAGATAGGGGCTTGGGCACCTTCTGACCCACTCCTATGCAGTTGTTCACTGACTTGGGAGCCCTCCTGCAATGGTGGTTGCAGAGGGGACTTCTCCTGCTGCTGTGAGTTGGGAAAACTGGAAGCAAGATTGGAGGTACCTGGTCCCCAATCTGCCAAAAATGCCTCATGAACATAAGATTCCTCTTCTCTGTCCATCTGATTACGTACATTATTTTTGTCTACACAAACTTTATCCGTGCTATTATCCTGTAAATTATGAATTCAAATAAGTAGAGACACATAGTTGATCAAAAGAGCTCTTCGGTTGTGTCTGGTAATCCCAAAGCCACAAGTCAAGAGAGAGACAAAAAGCCAAGGCCAGTTATTAAAATCTAAAACAATATGATACCCAAGATGCTAATCAACAAATTTCACTCAAGCCAAAGAACTGCAACTCAGTCTCTGTGCACAAAGTTTGCAAACAAGCAAACTAATTATCATTCATGAGATATAATAACAAAATGTCTCTCCACCAGGCTTAATGCTCTCAATTTTTTTTCTTCATTTTCCTGTATTTTTGGGCTTTTAAGGAGAGAAAAGGTTTTTCTTTTCTTTTTTTTTGTTTGTTTGTTGTGGGTGGGTGGGTGGGTTGGGGGGGGAGGGACACAATGCCATTGAAATCCTGCTAAACTAAAAGATAAGACCTTATAGGGAAGGAAAAGCACAAGGGCCAAGATTAGCTTGCACTACCACTTCGCATAGGCTTGCAGCGTGGGGTCATCTCTCCAATTACAATCAAAGAATGGGACAATCTGCCCCTTCCCAGGCTCCAAATCTGCAAAAACCTTATTGCAGTGGGTTTGCTTCTAACGAGAGCTCATAGAAGTTATGCAAACATGGTTATGCAAGCACACATTTGACATTGACATACACCACTGAACAACACAACAAAATTGAACCCCAAAAAAAAAAAAACAATTCCCTCCTTTGTTTATCCTTTTTTAAATTTTCACGTGTACCTGATTAGGCATTATATATTTAACACAAGCCAAGATAATTGAAACAAAAATAAAAATAGTAAAATTAGCTGAAAGCGATAAGGCACTGATATAGAATATATTGTTTATGTAGCAATTATTCACCTGTTAATGGGTTCTTTTGAAAAGGAAAGAAGGAGGGGGGGGGGGGGGGTGCATAGTAAGTGTGCAACACATACCATTTGAAAGATGAAAGCTTACCTCTTTCTCTGGTGAAGTCTGCCAGTTGGGCAAAGCTGCAGGTTTGCTTGCTCTCCTGTTTCTTTCATATAGCTGCCGCTTTGCATTTTTAGTTGCGTCACATTTATATGACTTTTGAGTTCCATTAGCAATACGCCATTGCCGAGGTAGCAAGGATGGATCTCTATAAGGAACAAAAAACTTCCATATGGACATCCAATCAAGTTTAAATATCTTCAACCCCTATACATAGTATCATTAGTCAATAGACATCCAATCAGTTTAAATACGTCAGCCCCTACATAATCAATAAATAGAAAGGATGCCTATGAATTATATTCAGCTATTACATAGTTACCTCTTCTATGCGTGCTATTTCGTCAGCTGTCAAGGGAGAATTTTTCATCCTTCGAACTGCCTACATAATCCCAAAATTTGGAATTTCATCATGAAGCATACTAAGTACAAATTCTCAGCACCAAAATTCCAATAAGATAACGAAATCCAGCTTAACCAAGATGATGGCTTATCAATTTGCTAACAGGCAAACTACGATTTTCTTGATATAGATGAACTCAAGTTGATGAACTTATCAAATAAACACTGGAGTATCTAAAGATGCTTTATTATTTTAAGGTTTTCTTTAATCTTATGGAAAGCGCCTTATGTAAAATGCTCTTGCATATACACAGATGTCAATTATCTTATTTATATCTTGACTGGAAGGAATTCTTGGAGAATTTTTACATCTCCATTTTAGAAAATAGAAATTTTCTTTGAACACAGCATTGGCTGTAATGGCTTGCTTATATTGGACCCAAATTAACCAGAAACAAGACCAACTAAGAAGGTTTCGTCTTAATAGGAGTGTGCCATGCTGAGGAAGTTATTTGAAGAGGGATTCTTTTTTTTTTTTTTTTCATAATGTTAAATAAATCATTGCAAGATCTAAATGATGATGATATTAAAGTTCCTCTCCGTGCTATAACATCTATCCTGCACTGTTTGGTATGTTGGAGACAATTTTATGATCCTGATGCCCTTAGATTTGTTCAATAACTATGATTTTCTTTTTCTCTTTTTCAAAGGGTAGTTGTTGGAGGAGGAAAAGCGGTGCTTACAACAGACATTTCCTGGAAGCATTAAGTAACTAGATCCAACTCCTGAGCCAGAGGTTTATTTACAGCAAAAAAGAAGAAATGAACCAGAACTTAATTCTACCACTTGTTTAAGAATACTCTAGTAATATTATAATCAATGAAGATGGACCACAGCAGCAGCAGATTAGTCGAATAGAGCTTCAAGTTGTGAACCAAACAAGTGTAAACATACCTTTATTGGATTTTCAGGTGCTTTAGAGGACGAACGATTCTTCTGCCTTACAAAAATCTGTCAAAAATTTTATAGAATTACCACTTAAACACAACTACTTTACCGAGACAATGCAACAATCAGAACCAAGATGTGATGCCATTTCACAGAGAGGGATAATTGTTCTGTTTGGTGGGGGAAAAAAGGCATAACGTATTCTTGCCACTGCCTTGTCCAAAAATAAATCACCTGATGCTTAGATTTGCAAGGAAGAAAGCGCTGCTGAATTGCTTTCCAGTCTGTATTATATTCCATTAACCCCAATGCTAATAATCTGCATTTGAGATATTACAAGAAAATAAAGTTCTAACGCTTTTCAGTTGCAGAAGATAACAGAAGCAAAATTGCATGAGTATGAAAATGCAGATAATCAGCAAATAACAATAATACTCTAACTTTAGAACTTGATCAAATGCTAAATTCTAACAAAACCACGTACTATAGTTAACCATGGTTGACTTTCAATAACCTTATCTTCACAAAGACAATTGAAAACAGGAAAGCATTGGGAAACAATGCGGTATGTTACAAGTCAATAGTAGGCAAAAGGCATTTCTAGCTGAATGATTAAAAAAAGAAACCAAAAAATGACAAATGGAAATTGAACTATGAGTCATAGCCAATGACATGAACTTTAAAGCATTCCAACATATAAAAAATTAACATGATAAATTAGCAAAAGTAATGAAAAGCATACAACTCACTCATCCTCTGCCTCGGTGAAAAGTACACGGTTTGCAAGAGGGGCAGGGGGTGGCTTATGAGGGTAAAGGGCAGGATTAAACAAGGGATAAAATCTCTGAGCTATCTCAGCAATCTCCTTTGGAACTAGAGCAACTGATTGCTTTTTGGCCCTTTCAACCAGGGCAGATGCCATTGTCTTCTTAGGTGTTCGATCACTTTTAGGTGACAAATGTGCCACACTCAAAGTTGGAGAATCAGCACCTCTCAAAATTTGATCACATGGTTCAGAAGCAGGGAAACAGCTTAAAGGGAATAACGGTTCCCTTTCTGAGCGAGTATCACACGTAAGTCCCACTTGGCGTCTATGATATTCCTGCACCACTGTATGAGTTAAAGATCAATAACAGATAAACCAGAATGTTCCAAATATACGAGGAAGCATCATGCCTCCATGACTAAACATGCATAATGTGAAAAGATATAGCTTATAGTTTTGTCTTGAATAACATACCAGCAGAAACATCATCCACAAAGTTCCCAACTAATCTGAGTGGAGCTACATCCATTACAGACAATACTGGACCATTTATGTATGGCATCCAGAAGGAACCCTCGGGACCATGGCCATCACGAAGAGACTCACGTCTTCCTTTTGAAGCAGAGATGATATCAGGCGGTACCATGTTATTCCCTGAAGGACAGCTTCTCCAAACGTCAACAACAGAAGAAGATTCATCAATGCATGGCACTGGGGAAATTCTGGGTGCTTCATTTGGCACTGATGGATGAATGTGAGGAGGAAAGAAGCAGAAACTAGGATATGGTAATCTTCTCCACGCTAACACATGATCACGTACATGAAGTATCTCTTTAATCAATTCCTGAACTTTGGCAGCTATGTGCCGTCGAGAAGGCTCAAGTACACAAATGGAAAATACCTGAACAAGAAGCTGCATGTGTTCATGGATCAGACAATGCAATTGCCCAATCTGATGTGGAGAAAATCCATTTATAGATCCATCAGTTGTTGAAGGAGGAAAATCTGCAGCATGGTTCATTATGAAGCTTTTCCCATCCAGAGTTGAAAAGGGCAGACGTTGTGCTAGAGGTGCACTTGGTAAGAGCGGGCGTAATGGCCTCTTCGACTGGCCCAAAAGCTTCTTGTTGCCTTCAACAGAAGCTTTCTTGCGTCTATTTTGCCTAGTCTTGGGTCGGCGACCAGCAACATCATAAACCTCTTCTTGAATCTCATCCCTTGCATCCTCATCAATGTCACTCTCAAGTGCCTCTTCAATTTCAAGCTCAAAGTCTGCATCATTTTCTTCATCTTCATCATCAACATTGTCATTCTCTTGTGCACTTTGAGGGTCCCCATCCCCACCAAGTAGAACAGCAGCAAGAAATTTCTTGTACTCTTCTTCATCATCAACATTTTGAAGGTCATCATCATCATCTGTTTCTTGAAGAAAAGTCTCCAATTCATCAAGTGTAAAGCTAGCAAGTGAGTATCGAGCTCTTGTGCGCATGCAAATTGCATCCTCATCGTCCATATTTATTACAGGCTTCCCGGAATGTACAGCAGGGCTGAACTCCCCAGCCACCAAATCACCATCAACAAACATCCGGCTGCCTGATCCTTCACTCTTTTCATGCAGGGACCCAATTTCAGAGCCTTTTTTACATTCTCCTGCAGTAGAAGTTTCAGTCTGTGTCACAACCTCTTCACCTGGGTCAGTGTCTCCCACAGGACAGTCCTGCACTGGACTGGGAAGCTTTGCTGTGGAATCAGTAGCTACAGATGCAGAAGCATTTTCCCTACTATCCATAACATCAGCATCCAAACCTTCATTTTCAGAGCTCAAGCTTGAAGAAGCTTCTTGAGAAGGAGAATCCTTTAATAAAGGATTGAAATCTACATCCTCTTCCTCATCTTCATCTTCATATCCATCCTCAACCTCATTTCTGTTACCAACACCATCTGCAGTATCGCCCTTGTTCTCATTGACCTCTTTTTCCATTGGATATTCACCACATTTGTCTACGCTGGCACAGGCAGGAATTGTACCATGCCCATTGGGGTCCTCAACTTCCCGTGGTAGCATAATTCAACCATAAATAGTAAGGCATATTTCAAATGCAACCTACCCTGAACATAAGTTCACGACTTGGGGCACAATTTCACACACAGAGATATCCACTTTGCCTCCTATGCAATTTACAACCAATCTAATCAGTAGACAGTTGAGCTTGTATTTGTATGAACCAAAGTTAATGAAAACTAAAACTTCCAACCAGAAGAAAAATGAGCCAATAAAATTCCAATGCTAATAAAGCTTCCATTTTGCTTCTCTGGCTTTCAGCTGAGCACCACAACTTTACAAGCATAAAAAAAGAAGGGCAGTGCAAAGGATGCATGATCACCAAAATTCCCCCCCACTGATCCTGAAATTGTACCATAGCTTATTCAACAAAGCCAAAAAAATTTATCACAATCCAATTCGTTCTCAAGTTTTCTAAGCATTTTGCTATTTAATCCCTTTTTCAGCCCCTTTTTTCTTCAACCTTGCATGAAGGGCCAAAGATAACCAGAATTTAAACCCGATAATTAAAATCAAACCAAGATGATTAAAAAAACCAGGCTTGATAATACAAACAGGCAAATTTACAATCAGATAAGAGAAGGCGAGGAAAGGAGTACCTGGAGAAGCAACTGAGTCTGAAGAAAACCCAAATGGAGATGGACTGATGGAGGAGGAAAACTACACCCGGAACCGGAAGGGGTTGTCGGGTCGTGTCCCTGTTTTACTTTGGGAGGCGTTTTTCAAGTAGAAGCGTCGCTAAAGCTCAGCGATTTTGCTTGTTTTGGGGGCCCAAACAACAAGATCCAACTATACCCGAAAAAACGAAACAAAGCTTCAAAGAACCCAACCCAAATAGCTGCCTCTAACCCAAGGCTCTTTGCTATGTACCTTTGACGTCTCTTTTGGACCAAGAGTGAGTGACCCAGTTCTATGATGTGAAGTCGGCTATTAGGGTGTTGATATATCAATAATCATGAATTTTTTTTAGAAAAATCGTTCAAAACATCCCTCATATTTTACAAAATAATTTTTTTATCCATCACTTTTAAAAGTATAATCTTGTGTTCCTTACAAATTCACATTGATCAACTTTGGTCCCTACTTAGATTTTCGACCAATTTTTTTTATCGGAATTCACTATGTGTCTTGCAGGTGATCATTTTTTAGGAGTAAAATTGTCAAATATATTTCACATAATCTGATCCATAATTCTTTACATTTCACAAAATGAATTCTTTCATTCCTTATATTTTCACAAAATGAATTTTTTCATCTCTCACATTTTACAAAAATGAAAATTTTCATCCCTCGTTAATTATGTATACGATAGTCTCTTCTTATTTTTGAAAGCTCATGTATATGTCTATTTGATTTCACCTGAACAATGCGAATAGCATGTAAAGTATCTCTATTTAATTTCACTTGAATAAACTAATTGTTGTTGTAGATGAAATCAAATACAGATATATTACATGTTATTTGTATTGTTCAGGTGAAATCAAAAAAATATATACATGGGTTTGAAAAAAACCCTATTTGAACACATGATCAATGAGCGATAAAAAAATTCATTTTGTGAAATATGAGGGGCGGAAAAATTCACTTTTTGAAATGTGTGCGACAAAAAATTCATTTTGTAAAATGTGAGGGATGGAAAAATATATTTTTTTGAAATGTGAGGGACGAAAAAATTTATTTTGTAAAATGTAAGAGACGAAAAAATCGAATTATGTGAAATTTGATTTGACAATTTTGCTCCTAAAAAATGATCACATGCAAGGCGTGTGGTGGATTCCAGACAAAAAATTAATCGAAAACTTAAGTAGGGACTAAATTTGACCAATATAAATTTGTAAGGGACATAAAATTACACTTTTAAAAGTTAGAGATGAAAAAAGTCATTTTGTAAAATATAAGGGATGTTTTGAACGATTTTTTCATTTTTTTTGAAGGACAATAATCATGAATTGGAATAAAAATTTTCAATTTTTTATTACCATCTAAATTTAGATTTCGTAAATTAGATGTTCATAATTAGTTTGCGATCGAATAACTGGTAATTCAATAATATCCAAGACTTTATAAGTAATTAATCAAAAATTTTGAATTTCCTCTCGTCTTCCAATTGAAAACAAAAAAAGGTCAAAACTAAAACAATATGTTTATAATTCCCATGTCAAAATCTTAAACAACATTGAAATGGCGCAAGAAGTCCTAAATTATAATTATATCAAACAACAAGTCCAAATTTCTAGAGTTGGTTTAGACATTTAGGGTCAGAGTTAGCTTCGGAACGCTTCGAGAATATATATTTGGATAATGATTGAAGGGAAAAATACCGGTTTTCGTCCCCAAACTTTGGACACAAGACACATTTCGTCCCTCATCTTTCGGGCATGACACATCTGGTGTCTGAATTAAGAATTTTAGACCAAATGTTATCCTCAAACGGCAATTTATCCACCATTTAACGAAACCGGTCACGTGAGATTCACGTACCGTTAAAGCTTCTGCCCGAAAGAACCCAGGTGGAAAAGGACGTTGTCTCCACTTTCCTTGTCCAAAACCGAATCTGAGCTCACTCTCTCTCTACAAGCTCACTTTCCCCTTTCCCTTGCCTTTCACTTTCCCTTTTCCTTTCACTTCAACGACTTCCTCTGCAAATTTCCAAGCCTAAGCTCAAGCTCCATCTGAAAATTCTGCCGAGAGCAAATCCCCTCTTCCAAATCAAATTCTGCCAAGAAATAAAGTAGAAACTTGCATAAAGCAACACCCAGCATTGTGGCTGTATTTCCCTAAAATGAGATCTAGAAATCTTGAGTCGTCATCGTCATCGTCATTAAACAGCATTGTTAAGGTTTTATAAATGACTGTTTTAGTTCTTGGATTACACCTTACCTCCAAAATTTGGGAATTTACCCAAATTTTCCATTTTCTAATATTCCTACAAATATGCAAAATTATGCATATCCCTCAAAATTCCGCCTGCATAATAACGTTGAAACCCGCAAGCGGGATTCTGTGTTTTTTCTATTTCAAGGTTAGCTCGCATGCGGGTTAATGTTATATATGAGCGCAAGAAGAAAAAATTGGTAATTAGGCTCTTTGGGCATTATAAGTAAATATTTAAATTAATGGCAGTTTTATTACACCAATATTATTGTATTATCATTATTATGATTATTGTATTATTCCTTATGCAAATATAACATTTAATTATTTAAATTTGATTTTATTTTTACAATTTATAAAATTTTTATCACTTATATAATATTTTTAAAACCCTAATACATCTAAATTTGATTTTATTTTTCAAATTTATAAGATTTTTATTTAAAAAAATGGGATACGGATAAGATATCCGGTTGGTTCGATTTGCATAGGTGCATATGAGAATATCCGAATACTCTTTAAACCCGCATGCGGGTTTAAGGAGATTATGGCAACTCTCTGACACACTAGTTACCCGTCCAACTTGTGTGTATTAAAATATATTTAAATATTATATTTCATATTTTTGTTATTTAGAGTTTAACAAAACATTAATATTGGGTAGATTTGAGGGATATGCATAATTTTGCATATTTGTAGGAATATTAGAAAATGGAAAATTTGGGTAAATTCCCAAATTTTGGAGGTAAGGTGTAATCCAAGAACTAAAACAGTCATTTATAAAACCTTAACAATGCTGTTTAATGACGATGACGATGACGACTCAAGATTTCTAGATCTCATTTTAGGGAAATACAGCCACAATGCTGGGTGTTGTTTTATGCAAGTTTCTACTTTATTTCTTGGCAGAATTTGATTTGGAAGAGGGTATTTGCTCTCGGCAGAATTTTCAGATGGAGCTTGAGCTTAGGCTTGAAAATTTGCAGAGGAAGTCGTTGAAGTGAAAGGAAAAGGGAAAGTGAAAGGCAAGGGAAAGGGGAAAGTGAACTTGTAGAGAGAGAGTGAGCTCAGATTCGGTTTTGGACAAGGAAAGTGGAGACAACGTCCTTTTCCACCTGGGTTCTTTCGGACAGAAGCTTTAACGGTACGTGAATCTCACGTGACCGGTTTCGTTAAATGGTGGATAAATTGCCGTTTGAGGATAACATTTGGTCTAAAATTCTTAATTCAGACACCAGATGTGTCATGCCCGAAAGATGAGGGACGAAATGTGTCTTGTGTCCAAAGTTTGGGGACGAAAACCGGTATTTTTCCTGATTGAAGCATTGGGTACAAGCCATTATAATTCTCTGATTTTTGTTTGCAAGTCATTCGGTGCATTGCCTTGTCTGCTAGTGTTTATGTAGGCCTGTCAACGGGTCGGGTCTAGACCCGGATCCGGATCGGATTCGTGAAATTATTGTGGGTATGGGTAGGGATTTAATTCCGTTTCCCGGATCCGGATCCGTTTTGTCAAACAAAAAAACGGGTCGGATACGGAATATAGTATTCCGACCCGTATTAGACTCGGATCCGGATATAAATGAATTAATAATTTAAAAAATATATATTTATCAATATAATTTGATTAGGGTGATGTATTTTAATAAAATTAATTTGATTTCTTTTCTTATTTGGTTTTTTCTTTGCATTAGTTAGAAATTAGTTTACAAATATATTTTTTTCTCATTTTTATTAAAAATTATAAATTTTGGTAAATTTGTTTGGGTAGACCCGGATCCGGATCAGGGACCCGCCAGATCCGGATCCGGAACATAGAATAAAAGACCCGTCGGGTAAATGAGTCGGATCCGGATCCGGCATAGTAATTCGGGTCCGGGTCCGGAATAATGAATTCCGGCCCGGACCCGGCCCGTTGACAGCCCTATATTTATGCTTCTGTTGTGGTAAGGATTTTAGGGATTGATTTAATAGAGGAATTATTTCCAAGCAACAGTTTTCGGCAATAATGTACTGTTTTGATGGCTGCTCTTTCACCTTCTTCCGTTTGGTTCTGTTCATCTTCTTCTGATATGTGTGTGTGTAGTTTGATTATTAAATCAAAACTCGTTGAGCAATAATGTACAGAATCATTAAACTACACAAGGAAAATATATATAATAGTACTATAATGACTGGGGTTGCTGGATTTGGAATTTGCATTTGGATGATTTACTTGTTTGTATATAGGCGGAAAACGATTTCAACAAACTACCAAGTATGAGAGCTACCAGTCTTGTACGTTAGACTTCTTCTACCTGTAAGTCTGTACTCTGGTGAGTATATCAATAGGCCATGCAGCATAAACTACACATTATCCAAAGCATAAATATTACTGTACTAAATAGTGGACATTGAATCTGGCCATTTCATTCCTGCTCTGCTGTACTACTGCTATTAGTAGCCCAGAATGGCAGACCGATCTCATCGCACCAGGGTTGATGGCAATGACAAAGTTGAAAAAGGTACTGCATCTATTGAAATTTTTTTGTCCATGGCAAGTAATCATAGCCCATGATTTTGCTTGCCCATAAGTATTATGAAGATGTTGATAAACCCTCGACAAGGTCAAGCTCAAACGTGATTATAATGATACGCAATCTGTGTCTGGTTGAGCTTGAAAATCAGAAAATGAAGCGATTAAGTTTGAGCTCAGCTTTGCTTATTTACAGCCCCCTATAAGTTATAATTAAGTCATCTTTTTTTTTTTTTTTTGGCTAAAAAACCTTTCATTCTTCTTTCTTCATTATTTTTCTTGGTTGTTGTGTAGAGGGCACCATCAAGAGGAGGGAGTCCAAGCCAGAATTCTCAGAAGATGAAGAAATGCTTATGGCCAGAATGTATAGACTGGTTGGACCAAGGTTAACTTTGTATTAGTACATTCTAAGTTCAAGGAAATGTTTAACTAGTACATATTCCTGTTGGTGGAATTTTAGTTGCTACTAATAATTCGCAATTTTCTCCCCTCTTGAGCAGGTGGGCTTTGATAGCTGGAAGAATACCAGGAAGAACACCCCAAGAAATGGAGAAGTACTTCACTTCCAAAAATGCTTCAACAAGCAATTAGCCAAGGATCTTGAGTTGCACCTATCTAGCTAGTGTTCGTTCGTCTGCTACTCCTGGTTTGGATTGTGCTGCTTCTGCCCCTAGCTGTGAAGATTGTTCCATGGATCTTCAGCAACTCTTTTAAGTGTGTGCATTTTGTTAGTTCTTTCTTCTCTTCATCAGACTTTTTATCTGTGCATTATGTTAATCAGTGTTCAATTTATGTGCCAACATGTGGATATATTTCCAACTCAATGGACAAAAACCCTGTGATATACCTAATACACAAAAAAGCCACCCGTGATTTCAAAACATACAAAACGACATCCCATGTGTTGAACTAAATTGTAAACTAATAGAATTCGTTAAAGTTAACGAAAATGATGGTCTCGACTGTTAAACTTATCGGATTCCGTTAAATTTCCTGTAAAGTTTACCGGATTTTGTTAAGTTTAACAAATTCTGTTAGTTTACAATTTAGTTCAAAATATAATGTGTCGTTTTGTATGTTTTAAAACTATAAGGGGTTTTTCTATGTATTAGATATACTACAGTAGATTTTTTTTGTTTTTAACCCAAAAAAAAAAAAAACCAAGCTAGTATTTTGTCATCTATTAATAGTACAATAGTACAAGTCCATGCAGAATCAGCATGCAATCATACTGCACGTGAAGGGTGCTCGTCAGCAGTTGCAAATTGTAGTCTCCTTCCGAGAAAAGAAATTGTAATCTCCTTTTGCATCTTGTTATAGCATCTTGTTATAAATCCCACAGTAGTTTTTGGCATCTAAGTCCAGAACAGAGTATTTCAAAATCAGTGTAGAAATAACAAGAAGGAGGAGGAGGAGAGAAAATTTGCAGGAGTCTTACATCAAGCTTAACTATGTTATATTTTTTATTATCAAATACGTTTGGATAAATTAAAATTTGAATGCGTTAACTTGAAGCGCAGAATTGAGTTACGTAAACTAAAAGTTCATGTCAATAAGCCAGGCATGAGAAGCACACAAAATTTTCCAGTCCAGTTACATACTACGCCTTTCAATTCACAAAGAGCCAACTGCCACGACTTCGAAATAAAAGCGTGATTCTCTAGCCCTATTTACAACTACTATATGTTAGGGACACACAAGGGCGTGGACTTCAAAAAAGCGTCCACCTTTGAATTGATGTAAACGTGAATTTATAAGGTCGAACGCTTGCCTGTGGAGCCCCGGTACCGTTTTAGGGTTTATCCCGCTAAACCCCCCACCCTCTTCCAAGGGAAAAGAGGAGAAAGGAACAGGCCTGAGAACAAGAAGAAGAAGAAGAAGGAAAGAATGGAGTTTGAGAAAAGAAAGGCAGCAACTTTGGCCTCCATGAGCTCCCCTGAGCCAGACAATTCCCCCAAAGGCACAATTGACACCCCAATCATCCCTCTCCTAACAGCTATCAACTCCCACCCTTCATATTTCACGACCAGCTCTTGTTCTGGCCGGATATCCATCTTCTCCCAACCTATAAACCCCAACCCCGCTTCCAAAAAGAAGGCCAAAGGCGGTTCTTGGCTCTTCATCTCCCATTCCCCTGTCGACCCTACTTCGGTCCTCCCCCTTCTCTTCCCCTCTTCTTCAATCCAGTCAAGTTATCGTGGCATCAGTGATCAAGAATTTCAGGATTGCCCACATAGCCTAGTGTTCAAATTTGAGCCCCTGATCATAGCTGTGGAGTGTAAAGATATTGAGGCAGCTCAGTTTTTGGTTTCTTTAGCTATCTCACGTGGGTTCAGGGAAAGTGGGATTACTAATTTAAGTAAAAGGGTTATTATTGCAATCCGGTGTTCGATTCGATTGGAGGTGCCATTAGGTGATACTGAGAAGATAATGGTGTCTTCAGAGTATGTAAGGCATCTGATTGAAGTTGCTAATGAGAAAATGGAAGCTAATAGGAAAAGAACTGATTCTTTTCTTGATGCACTGCTGAAGAATGGATTTTCTGGAGGAGGGCGTGTTCTTGAGCATGAAACTGCTAATGGTGAATTGGGGTGTGATGAAGATTCTGGGTGTTACAATAGTGGAAAAGTGGAATCTTTGGGAAATTCTGTGAGTTGCCACGAGGACAATTCCATGGATGGTGAAAAGAGGAGCGGTCTTGATGACAGCCAATCTGGTAATTACTTCTTTAACTCGATTGAAAATTCATTACTTTAGCGTCAAGAGTGTTGAATTTGTCATTCTTAGCACAATTTCTAATTTTTTATAGCACCAAATATATTCATTGCGTTTAGTCAGTCTACTTGAGAGTTCTGGCCCAAAGCTTCATTTTTTTTTTAGTTTTGCACATTGTCCCTTAGTCATTGAATTCAATATTACATGTGCTTGCGAAAGATCATCTCACACTCATGTTTTTCCAGTGAGACTTGGGTAACATCCAATTTTGCACCTCCAATAACTGATATGGGAAATGAATTTAGATCTTTGATTTGATTCTTTATTTCCTTTTTCAATCTGATTCTTATTGGAATATTGATTTGCTTTCTCCTCGTAAGTTTTGCTGAGCAAGGCCTGGAAATTTGTTTATTGCTGTAAAGCCAGAAGATTTGGTCATAAAATGACATGCTATATATCTTTGATTGCAGGATGCTTTGCCTTAACTGTGAGCAGAGTCTGAATATTTATATAATTGACAGGATCTTCACAACTGCCTATTTCTCCCATTATAGTTGTTGGCGAGCCTGTGGAGAGGCTTTTCCTTTGGGGTCACAGTGCTTGTACATTGGATAATTTAAACCATGAGGTGATTGTCATTTTTGGTGGTTTTGGTGGCATTGGAAGACATGCGCGACGGAATGATTTGTTATTACTTGACGGAGAAAGTGGAAAGATTCAAGTGGTAAATGTTCAGGGGGCAGCACCATGTCCCCGTATGGGTCATACATCTAACATTTTAGGGGATTCAATGTATGTTATTGGAGGCAGGGCTGACCCATTGAGTGTTCTGAATGATGTGTGGGTATTCAGGATGGGAACAAAAGAATGGAGTCTGTTGCAATGTTCTGGCAGTCAGTTCTCACCAAGGTGATTTCTTTGATGCATTTTGATTGGGTAACACATTTAACAGTGCTAATTATTAGAGTCTAGTATTTGTCATTGGTGCTTGCCTCCTAAAAGCATGACCTTCAATGTTCCAAAGCATCTGAGCTGTAAGGTTCGAGAATTTGATCTTTCATTCGTTATGATTGCTGTACTTAAGAGTCCTTTTCTCCTAATTCTTATTTACCATTTTTTGTGTCCTTGTCAAGGTAAAAAGGAGTCCTTTGCTCCTAATTCATATTTACCCTTTTTTTGTATCCTTGTCAAGGTAAAATGTGTCCTATGATGTTGAGGTTTTTGCAGGCATCGACATGCAGCAGCTGTAATGGGTTCGAAGATATATATATTTGGTGGAGTTGATAATAATGCAATAGTATCATCACTTTTTGTCCTTGACATGAAAAATTTACAATGGACAGAGATACCCATCAAAGGTGAATGGCCATCTCCACGTCATTCTCACTCCATGCTGGCATATGGGGATCATTTATATATGTTTGGAGGATGTGATGGGGAGAAAGCGCTTGGTGACCTATATGCTTTCAATGTTCAAATATGTGAATGGAAGAAGTTAAATATGGATGGAAGAAAACCAACTGCTAGGTTTTCCCACTCAATGTTTATTTTCAAGAATTATCTTGGCATTATTGGGGGATGCCCTGTGAGCCAACATCACCAGGAATTATCCCTTCTTGATCTGCACTCTTTTTTGTGGAAGCATTTCATGGTGGATTCTACTGGCACTGACCTTTTCGTCCGCAGCACAGCCAGTATCCTTGGTGATGAGTTGGTAATGATTGGTGGAGGGGCATCTTGTTACGCATTTGGAACAAAGTTCAGTGAACCGACAAAAATAAACTTGCTTCCTCTGATGCCTCTTACTCAAAGTAGGGAGAAGCATATTCACTGTCATGAAAAAGGATCCACTCATAAAAACAGTGACAGCTGCCAACTTTCAGATATGGAGCTGAAACTGATTGGAAATGGAAGCCTTAAGCATGATGCTGATGTTGAAGATTTTGATGTAAAAACTAGTGATGAGATGGTTGTTTCTTATTGGGTTCTTCGACTTGAAAGAAGATATGCAAAATTTGGGAAGGATATACTCAAAAAGTTTGGATGGTTAGATCCTTCAAGACAGGTTTGCTCACAGGAAGCTGGGAAGTACATTTGCTTCCCAGTAATTGAAAGTTTTTGGTCTCTATTCACTAATACCTTATCTGAAGTACCACCTGATCTTCGTCCTGATCAACCATCTTGTGCAGAGAGGTTTTTGTTGAAAGATGTAACTGAATCAACAGCTTTGAATACTTTAATGGAATGTGGTGCCACTAAACTCGAGGATGAGTTTGTTAAACTAAAAAAGGGACCAATTTCTCCTTTAAAAGCAATGAAGGAAGCTGTGGCCTCTTTGGTTGCACATAGAGGGCTACCTACCAATCTCTTAGATGAGCTACCTTCAAGGTCTTAGTATTTCATTTAGCATCATTGGTACTACAAAATTGTTGTTTGTTAACTTTTCTTTCTTTCTTTTTTTTCCCCTCTTTGATATGGCTTCAACAATTGGAAATGAGAAATTTTTAGTGCCAATCTAGGATGCTGATTGAAGGTTTATCTTATTCCCTAATACATTTTACATGCACATTTGATCTACCTCAGATGGCAGCGACTAGGGGACATTGTCGTGCTTCCTGTGACATCATTCAAAGATCCTGCATGGAATTTGGTAGGAAAGGAGCTCTGGCCTGTTGTTGCCAAGTCAATTGGGACTGATCGTCTTGCTCAACAAGTAAGATTCTGCATTTTATTGATTGGAGCTGCTTCTAAAATCTTTGTGTGAAATTTTCAGATCCTACATTGATGTGCATATTGTTGAACATGTGCTGGAACAATTATTTTATATTAGGATTTTGAGAATGTGGGAAGGGATGGTGTAGATAATTGCATGGTTAATCTTCTCTATTTCCAATTTTTATTCTTAATTTTTTTTTGACAGGGAAATTCTTTTATTTTCATTGTGTTAGATTTGTTATGGGGAATTAAAAAAACATCTCCATTTGCCAACATGAAATTTCTGATGGTCCATATCAATGGCTTTTGGGATAAACTTGGATCCAACCAGGAATTTTGCTGTACTTTTTTCACTTAGAAGAATAAAATCGCTTGCTTTTGATGGAATCTGCTGATACTTTAGGGTCTGGTTGCATCAACTGGAACAAGGGATAGTACTCTGGAGATTCTTGTGGGAGACAACGGATGGGTTGAACACCGTGAGAATGGTATCTTATATTCTTTTGATGCTACCAAGTGCATGTTCTCTTGGGGGAATCTATCTGAGAAGCTTAGGATGGCCCGTCTTGAATGTAGAGATGAAGTCATTGTAGATTTATTTGCTGGCATTGGTTATTTTACCTTGCCATTCCTTGTGAGGTATACTATGATATCAATTTTAAGTTTCTCTCAAATGCTATCTTATATATTTTGTATTTTGTATTCTTTGAAGCAACAATCAAATTGGCAATCCTAACTTCCTTTTTCTATGTTGTTTGGGTAAATTGAGTTATTACATCATTTTGGGAACTAGTTTCTTAAATCTACTTGCAGTATAGCATATATATCTAGGACATAAAACTGAAAATTTTAACTTCTGTTTCTATGTCTTACCATTAGTCGTATTGCTTTCCTCCGCATCTTCCTAAAAATTGGAGGAAAGATTGCTATCAATTTGCATACTTGCCTGATTTATTTAAGCTTTTCAAATGTGCTAATTCAGGATAAGCTTGCGTGTTTTATATTTATTTTATGACTTGTTTTACTTGAACCTCAGCCATGATACTGCCGGTTTGGAGCCTAAAGCATCCATGATTGCTGATCTTGCATGTCTTCTTGAATGCTGCATAAGTTCTTTTGCTGATCTTTTCTTTATATAGGGCTAATGCAAAGCTGGTATATGCTTGTGAATGGAATCCGCATGCTGTTGAGGCACTCCATCGCAATCTTTGTGCTAATAATGTGGCAGATTGTTGTGTCATACTTGAAGGAGACAATCGAATTACAGCCCCCAAAGTACATATTTAGCTTTATCTCGTAGTACATGGTCTAGCTTCACCTTGTAATAGAGAAGGTTTTTATGAGCCAAGTTGTTTGCTTGGTCACAGGGAGTTGCTGATCGAGTCTGTCTTGGCCTCCTGCCATCAAGTGAGGGTAGTTGGATTACTGCTGTGAGGGCATTGAGGTGCGTAATATTATCATTTTGAAAATGATCTTGTGCTTTGAATTTACATATCAGATGATTGTTGATGATTTTGCTTATTCTCAGCATCTGAAACATCTTCACTTTTGAACATCTAGCTATGTTTTGACCCTCCCCCTTATCTGTGTGTCTACAATCTGCATGCATGCGTTACATATTCTGCTGAAAGTTGTACTGCTATGTTCCTGTCTATATGTCTTTGAGACATTTCGACTTGCTGTTGCCTTGGCAGAAGTGATGGCGGGGTACTGCATATACATGGGAATGTGAAGGATACAGAAGAATATTTGTGGACAGACCATGTCTCGAAATCCATCAACAGCATTGCTCGATCAGAAGGTATAAAATCCTCGTTTAGTACCCTGTGGCATGCTGCATCTTTAGTTATAGCCGTATATAGCAATTCGAAGGGATAACCGTACTTAAGTTGCACGTGCTCGCTCGAAATTAATGGAAAACACTGGTTATGTGCAGGTTATTCCTGGGAAGTTTCAGTAGTACATGTGGAAAGAGTTAAATGGTATGCCCCCCACATTCGCCATCTTGTTGCAGATGTACAATGTAGGAAAGTTTAAGGGTATAGTCGAAGGAGATGCTATCCTATGCTATGTTAGCTTACAAAGGAAGATGCTATCTTATGCTATATGCTATCCTATGCTATGCCATGTTAGCTATCCTATGCTGAGTATGGACAATTGAAGTTTCCTTACAAAGGAAAGCAAAAGCTCTGCTCTTTTACCTTTATCATGGTACAACATCAAAGCCCAGGAGACATTGAGATGGCTGCAATTTTGTACCTATCGAAATTGTGGAATGGGACAAAGTATTTGATGCAATTCAGAAATTTATGGTGTTATGAAGTGTTTTTATGTGAAACTTTGCCAAAATAGTGTAGTTTATTGTTGACATAGGACAAAGAAGGGAACGCAAAACTTGAATGCCCTGGACTGGAGGTGGCATTAATTCCAAGCCCACTTGCCCTGCTAAGCCCACCCATGTTGGGTGGGTTTGGGTTCATTTATGTGAAAGTGGGCCCTGACTCTCTGGACACCTCAGTCAGGTTTCTTTTTTTTTTTTTTTTTCCCCTCTCAAATAAACGTCCCATATTCCTACTCCTCATGCCCTTTCCACCTCTAACTGTCAAATTTAGAATTCGAACGCTAAATTTGATAGCGAGAAGAATTATAAGAGCCTTCCTCTAATTACTGGGTTAATCCTAGTGGTTACTTAAATTTGTGGAAGGTGTAGCAGGAATCATGGGGGGAGGGTCATGGATATGATTTAAGGAACAAAATTTCACAATGTTAGGGATTTTAGGGGTCAAAGATAGATCCTTGTATTGTGCGGTGATTCACAGCTACAGGAAAAGACTCTGGATGCAGAATGGATTTGGGTATGGAAACCCATCCTAAGGTAATTGAAGTTTTGCCACTCTAGGAATTGTAAACACCTTTTCTCTTCATTTTTTTTGGGGGGGGGGGGGGGGGTCAAACTGCAATAATGACTTGGTAAAAAGAAGAAAAAAAAAAAAGAACTAAACACCCAGAAAGACAAATAATACATGAGAAGCAACAAAGGAAAAAGGGGAAAAGAAGACAATTGAATGACATCCACATTTATTTGCCTTTCCCTTTAGCGGAGGCATAGGATCCTTGTATTCCTGGAGTCCCATCCAACAAGTCCAAACAAAATAGCATAGCCGAAGGGTTTCCAAACCTACGTATTGTCAAAAAAAAAATAAAAATAAAAAATAAAGTTCATTAGAGGAGAGTTGATTAGTTTCTCCTTAGAAAATGCAACTACTTGCTTATAAGGCAAATTTTTTAATTAAAAAATTCACGTCATTCAATAAATCTACCCTAATAATAAAAATACATCAAATCAAACATGACACGGATACATAATCTTCCATCCAAATATATAGTAAATATACAGTGTATATAGTGAATATAGTTGTTAGTGTTAGCGTGTTTCGACTAGTGAAATTTGTGACGTATACATGCATCCAATAATCTGACTCACACAACAAAATTATTGACCCAAATTATTGACCCAATTTGGCCAAATCTTGAACTTCTTCAGGGTATGATTTGTTTCTTTATAACCTTTTTTTTTTTTTTTTGGGTGGAAGATATATGATTATTTACCAGCTACCGGAAGACATAATCCCAATTTATTTATTGGATATCATCATCCAAGAACCATATGACACCTCCCGTGACCGTGTCAACTTCGTTAAACAAGTACACATATACATACAAGAAGTCCCTAGCAGGAAAGTACACGAACCTTCAATTAATTAATCCCCATCATTCACCATCATCATCATCATCGTGGTGGTCGTGGTGGTGGCGGCGGTGGTGGCGGTGTTTCTTCTTTCTTTTTTATGGATCAGACACAAATGTCAAATCAGTATGGCCGACGGACGGATGGACGGACGGATAAGCAGGGTACCAGATCATTGTGAATCTCTAGGCTATTGGCTTTTGTTTTATCGACGGTAAAAGAATCTATCTATGGAAGCATTGTGACACAAAAGGAAACGCCAAGGAAAGTAGAATCGCTCGGGCATCCGTGGACGAAGCTACAGTTATGCGATCAATGTACATTCTTTACGCAATGGAAGTCGTGCTGCTACTCAACCACTTTTAAAGGAAAGAAAAAAAATGAAATGAAAAGTCGTTAATCATGTGAATTAATTTTCTACGTACTTATATATCTCGGCTTTAAATACATACTACTACATATGAATTTTAATTAAAATAAGTTGTCATGCATCCATTCTTAATAGTAATATATGATATCATCAGTATATAAAAAATTAATCATAATCATATATAAAACAAAATACTAATTATTTTGACGATATGATAAAATTCTATTCATATAAATATGGTAGTGTTGGATTGAAATAAACGTGACACGTAATTTGTAGTTATAATGTTATATGGTGAGTGTCGAGTAAAATAAGAAAACAAATCACATATTACATGAATATCGATTGGCTGTTCAGGCTTCGCATTTTGACAACAATTTTCTTTGAATGAAAACGTAGATCAAAATAGCAAATGGAAAGTTCAAAGGAACTCGAAGGGAAATGGAGAGGGGAAGCAGAAATTAAATCCGTTTGAATTGCTATTTTTAAGAATGTTTGTTAAAAAGCATCCTATAATCATTTAATACATGACAAATAAAAAAATTAATTTAAAAAATGTGTTCATAATAACTTAAAAGTTTGATCCCAAAAATCACAATCCAAACAGCGTGTAGAGATGCTGCGAGTTGCGTAGCGAGTGATGTGATGAGTGGGATCGGGGAGTCGCAATCACACTCGGCCACCTGTAAGTGTGTGGGCTATTTTAAAGCTGTCGCAGGGACGTTGCAAGATTGTGGGGGCCGCCGGATGTAAATACTTATAATTTAGGTCCGGTGGTTGCGTGAAGGCTGAGCACTCGGGACAAAAGCCAAAAAATCATCTGTCGGTGGTCACAAGCGGCTGGCAGCTGGCTCCTTACTCTGGCTTCAGCCTTCAGTCACTTATTCGGCTCGCTCCTTTTCCCTTAATGGTTGTTCTAGCAAATTTCCTTTTTTTTTTTTTGTGGGTAGTTTTTCTCCCGTTACAGTAGTGTAGTATACATTACGAATTTGAAAATTCTCATTCCTTCCTTCTATCAACAACAAGTGTATTTGTCATAAAAACTAAGATCAATATGTTGAGTTTTGAGTTCCATGCATCCTTTTGTCTTAGCTTGCATGTTCATATTACAAAAATAGAAAATTGGTCATAACTCCAAAATATGTTGTCTACATAACAATAACTCAACATCCCAACTTAATTGCCAGATGGGGTGAAACTTCATGCAATTGAATATTATAACGCTGCCTTTGGAAAGCAATTACGTTTTTTTTAAACACATTTTTCAATCATCTTTTTATCTTACATATATCAAATCGTTAAGATTTTTTTTTTATATAAACAAAATTCAGAAAAATGCAATCTAAACTCCAAATCAACAATACTAAGGCGATCTGGGCTGATATGTTTCTTTCATCATTTATTTCAAATCAACAATAATACACTCATAAAACAGGTTAACTTTTGCTCATTACTCTCTGACTAATGACCCACGTAAGTGTTTGAATATATTGTACTATTATGGATGACCACATTTCGTGACCATTTAAATATAAGGCTCCACCCTCGTTGGTCCCTGTCCAAAGCAAACAAATTGCAACTATTTACTTTAAACAAGAATTGCCCAAATGGATGCCATTGGCATGGGCAATGTGTCTTCGAAAGGAAGAGCCATGTGCTTGTTCTTGTCTCGAGGGTTGTCTATTAATTCAAAGTTTACCAAATCTCTGGCGTTGAAGGTGGAAATGGGGCGGGAACAATTGTAGGAAGCAACCGTTTGAAAAGGTTGATAGCTAAGATTTGATAAAATAAAATATATAAGATTCAGATTTTATTTTATATATCATTTTTCACATAGATGGAATCTACAAAATTTTGTTTTATATTTATGTGTTATGTAAAATGAATTACATCATGTGTAAATTGACTTATATCTTGTGTAAAATACACAAAATCGATCCAGCTTCTCTGTTGACTGTAGGACTGCAAACGAATCGAACCGCTCGCGAGCGGGTCAAGTCGAGCTCGAGTCAAGCTCGTTAGGCTCGCGAGCTTGAGTATATATATTTTTTTATTTTTATTTAATAATAAAATTACGTATATTATATATATTTTTTATTTTTTATTTTCATAGTAAAATTATGTATATATCCTTAATATTTTATTATTTATTAAGAAAAAAATATTATTTTATTTATTTTTTAAAAAATAAAATAATTCTTTTTTATTTTTTTCGAGCTCGACTCGACTTGATTCGAGTAGAGTTCGAACTTGAAAATTGCCGGCTCGTCGAGCTCGAGTTTGGTAAAATTTAGTCGAGACTCGGCTCAATTAGTTCAAAACTCGACTCGACTCGACTCGTTTGCAACCCTAGTTGACCGCTGTGCCTCTTGTCCGTTGAAGATTGTATGAGTTGGATTCCTTCAAACAGTAGCCTAAATTTTGTATAATGTTTTATATGATCTGCCCTACTACACTCTTCAATCATGCACTCAACTTACTTATTTTGATAAGCAAGGTGGGGATGTTTGGCAGTGTAACAGAAGAAATCAGGGAAAAAAAATTTAAAAACGTTTGATAAGATTTATGTGAATGATAAATATCCTCCTCCTCCTCCTCCTCCTACATTTACTGCAATTTCTCGAAACAATTATTCAGGTATGCTTTGTACTTTTGTTTATTATTCTAATCAATTGTGGATAAATTTTAACGGGATGGTTGAAATCAATTCCAGCTGCCTTAAGATCTTAAACAAGCAATTAAAATTGATGTTGCCTTTTCAGACATTGACGGAGGTATCGTAGAGGAATATTTAATTGCAAATTAGAGTAGACAAACCGACCAAGCCCTAAATTTGTATTTGGGTCAACAGATTATGCTAAACACGAAAAGCGCTTTTAAGTACTAAAAATATTTTTAGGGTGTTTGGTAACTAATTTTTTATAAGTTAAGTAGCATATACTCCCTCCGTTCCATTTTGATAATTTTGTTTCTTTTTTCACACAGATTAAGAAAAAGTAGTTAACTTTGTTGGAAAAGTAAATTTAGATTGCTATTTTTCTAAAATACCCTCACATTAAATATGGTACAATTTTACGGGAACTTGAATTGATGGTAGAAAAAATATCAACTCTCATTAAATGGGGTGGATTTATAGTAACAACTACTTATATTGAATAAGAGTACTTTAGAAAAATTAAAATACAACTATATTCTTCAATTAGGAAGTGGATTACAATTTGGGACTGATGAAAAAGGAATATTGTGACTATCAAAGTGGGATAGAGGGAGTAGTTTTGACAACTTCAAAAGCGTTTATGTTACAGTGTTTTTTTTTATAAACGATCGTTACCTAAACTAGTTTATGATGTCAATCTCAAAGTAACGTGGACATATTTCCGTTAATGTTTGTTTTGACCTCTTGAGCAATAATAATTGTTGTGAGTTTCAAAATGGTGAATGGCTGTACAATATAAACAAGTTATAATCGGGACAAAATCTTTTATCGCTGAATCCGGTAACGTATGACTGTATCTTTTGGACTTTTCCCATTTGAAGCAAGGAAATCGAGAAATGTGGGTCCCAACCATCATTTATATATTTTAAGTAAGGAAATGAGCGAGATTTAAAAATTGGGAAAGAAAAAGCAAAATTTTAATTCCCAATTTCAAAACTGTGAAATCTCAATTTTGACCATTAACCTAATGCTTCTTCAGTAAAAGTAGGGGTAGCAATTTCCGACACGACACGAACCTAACACGAAATTAATGGGTTTGGGTTAAGGTTTCAGGGGTTCAAGTCAGAATCGGGTCGAATCCAAAAAGAAAACATGTCGATTTCGGATTAACACGTGGGTGACCCGATATGACCCGTTTACGAATTAAAAATAATTTAATAAATATAAAAAATATTTTATCTAACTAATCTAAGTTATTTCTTTTTTTTAAAGGCATTAATTACTTAATCCTAAATGAATTTATTTAACTTGTGTGAAGTTGAAATTATTATATTTGGACAAATAATATATTATATTATTTTTTTACTTTTATACTGATTTAATTTAATTTATATTTGGCTTGGGATAAAACACTTTTACGGTGTTTAATTTATTTTAAATTTGGTTTGAGATTATTTATTTAAATTTTTATTACTTGATTATATAATTAGTTTTGTGAGAAATTGATTTTATTAGAAATTATAGTGATAAATTAATAAATTAATAAATTAAAATTAAGTTTCGAGCCATTTCGGGTTGGCCCACCAATCCGAAATTTTCGGATTCGTGTCAGATATCCTGACCTATTTCGGGTTGACGGGTCAAGTTCAAATCAATGAATTTGTCAGGCTGCACAATTCATGTTCTTAAGCATAATAAGGGCTCAATTGAGCATTAGCTAGTTTAGTTAGCTGAGTAGCTAAACGATGTCGCTCGAGAGTTGTTAAGTACCACAAACGGTGCCGTTCCACTTAATCAGACAGTTATGCATTAGCTCAGCTGTTAGTTACTGTCAGGTTGTTAGAGTTAGTTATATAAGTGGGGCCCACTTTGTAAGGGACACACGGAAAATATACTGATTCTCTGATATCTCCAATTCCCTCTTATTCTCTCTTTCTCTCTCTCAGTCTAATTCTTTCTCTGTTCTTCCCCAATTTCCTGATTCTACAATCAATTAATCTTGATTTCCTACACAATTCCAGAACTATCCTCGAGGTCGTGACAAAGTGGTATCAGAGCAAGCGATCCTTGGATTCTGTACCATAGATAATGGCGGAAAGCACCAGATTCCGCACCATCGAAGAGCAGATGAGGAAGCAAGAAGCTAAGCTCCAGGATCTTGCGGAGTCCCTGCAGGCGTCCAAATCTGAACACCAGCAAGTCAAGAAGGACTTGAAGACGGAACTGGAAGAAAACAACAGGCGCATGGAGAACTTGTTATCCGGAATGGAGCAGAATTTCCACCAGATTCTTGAGCAAAAATTTAGTGAACTGTTACTGAAGATGACGCCTGGGAAGGAGAAAGTGACCGAAGGAGGTAGCCGGATGATAGATCAGGTGCCGCTCCTACCAACTCCACCAGCTCATCAGAGGTTATCAATGGATGGCGAGGCTCACAGGACTTTCAGGAAGGATTGGGGTAAGTTCCAGCTTCCAAATCCTCCTAAGATTGATCTATACATGTTTACTGGAGAAAATCCTAGAGATTGGTTGCGCAAATGTAACAAATACTTTCTGAACTATCAAGTTCCTGATGAGCACAGAGTAGAGGTAATTGAGATGTATTTAGAAGGTAAGGCTGACCGTTGGTTCCAAGGAGTTAAAATGGAGAGGCCTAAGCTTAATTGGGAAGAATTTGGAGAACTGCTCTGTTGCAGATTTAATGACAGGACTTGTAAAGATGTAGTGGAGGAATTTAATAAACTGCAACAGATAGGGAATGTTGAAGAGTACCAGGAGAAGTTTGAGGAGCTGAAGGCCTTAATGATGATGAAAAATCGAAATCTGGATGAGAAATACTTCATTTCTAGTTTCATTAGTGGCTTGAAGGAGGAAATCAAACCTATGATCAAGATGTTAAAACCTCTGACCCTGACTGAGGCATTTGAACTAGCTCAGTGGCAAGAATATTCTTTGAAGTTGCAGCATAAGAGTTCTAAAGAGAATGTCAAACCTCTAGGAGAAAACAGACTGGGGTTGACACGGGGCACCACAACAACTCAGGGAGCTAATTCATATAAGGTTCCCTTCTACAACAACCATAAGCCTACTAAGTTGGGGAATTGGCAGGAAGGCACTAAGGATACTAGGAGACTTTCTGCACAGGAAATGCAGTTTAGAAGGACGAATGGGCTATGCTTTAAGTGTGGGGACAAGTATGGGGTAGGACATCAGTGTAAGGTAGGCCATACAAACTGCATGATACTGGAAGAGGAGGAGGAAACTACATTTGAGGATGCCCTGGGGGAACAGGATGAACAAACTGGGAATCCTGGGCAGACCATGGAATTGTCCTTAAATGCCTTATCTGAGGCACTAAAGAGGAAAACTATCACACTTACAGGGGTCCTGAATGGAGAAGAGGTGTCCATCTTAGTGGACACTGGGAGTTCTGATAGTTTTATAAACAGTGAGCTGGTCATTGGAATGGATCTCAAATATCAGTGGGTGGATCAACCCTTCTCTGTCCTCATGGGCAATGGAGATTGTGTCACCAGCAATGCAGTATGCCCAGGTGTGCAATGGAGTATTAATCAACATCACTTCAGGTTTAATCTCAAGGCAATGGAACTAGGGGGATGGGATATCATTCTGGGGGTAGATTGGATGACACACTTCAGTCCCATTACTTTCGACTTCCAACAACTGAGAATATCATTACACCATGAAGGAGGGGAAATTCACCTACATGGACAAGCAGATAATTGTGACTTGGACCTGATCAGAGGCAAAGACTTGAGGACCTTTATTGAATACAAAAGGCAGATGTGCCTGGCCATGAATTTACAGCAGAATGAAGGGAGCAGATTAGATACCACACCACTGGAGGTGCATCAATTGCTGCAGGAGTTTGAGGATGTATTCCAGGCACCACAATCACTACCTCCAAGCAGAAGTATAGATCACGAGATAGCCCTTAAACCAGATGCCCAACCCTTCAAACTCAAACCTTATAGATACCCTCATTGTCACAAGGAGGAAATAGAGAGACAGGTGACTGAAATGCTGCAGAAGGGCATTGTCAAACACAGCAACAGTCCATTTGCCTCTCCTGTATTGCTGGTCAAGAAGAAGGAAGGCACCTGGAGATTCTGTGTGGACTACAGGAAGCTGAATGAGCTAACTGTCAAGGACAGGTTCCCAATACCCAATGTAGATGAGTTGCTGGACGAATTAGCAGGTTCTGTATTCAAAACCAAATTGGATTTGACTGCAGGTTATCACCAGATCAGGGTCAAACCACAGGACTCTTTCAAAACAGCCTTTCAGACCCATTGTGGTCACTTTGAATTTCTGGTAATGCCTTTTGGTCTTACCAATGCTCCTGCAACCTTCCAGTCGTTGATGAATCAGATATTCCAACCTTATTTGAGAAAATTTGTCCTGGTCTTCTTTGATGATATATTAGTATACAGCTCTACCTTAGAGGATCACATCCAGCACCTAAGACTTGTGCTGAATCTGTTGAGGGATAACCAGCTGTTTGTGAAGAAGTCCAAGTGTGCATTTGCTCAGAGGAGGGTAGACTATCTAGGACATACTATTACTGACAAGGGAGTTAGCATGGATGACTCCAAGGTTAGTAGCATTTTAAATTGGGTCGTACCTCAAAATGTCAAGGAATTAAGGGGCTTCCTGGGGCTAACAGGTTACTACAGACGATTTGTAAAACATTATGGCCAGGTGTGCAAACCTCTGACTGAACTGCTCAGGAAAGATGGGTTCAGGTGGAATGAAAAAGCACAGGCTGCCTTTGAGCACTTGAAGGAATTGATGTGCTCAGCCCCAGTTCTCATACTTCCAGACTTTACCAAGGCATTTGTAGTGGAAACAGATGCCAGTGGGGGTGGTATTGGAGCTGTTCTGATGCAGGAAGGACATCCAATTGCCTTCCTGAGCAAGGCATTATCGCCCAAGAATTTGGGACTATCAGTATACGAAAAGGAACTCCTTGCTCTAGTAATGGCAGTCACTAAGTGGAGGCATTATCTGGTTGGAAATCATTTTGTTATCAGAACTGACCATCAATCCTTAAAGTATTTGCTGGATCAAAAATTGAACACTGCTCTCCAGCATAAGTGGATGACAAAACTCATGGGATTAGACTATGAGATACAGTATAAAAAGGGGGTTGAAAATAAGGTTGCAGATGCTTTATCTAGAAGACAGGAGACTGTTTCAAATCCTTCCTTCAAGACATGCCTGGCTATATCAGCAGTGAGGCCAGGGTGGATGGAGGAACTGCAGAAAAGTTATGAATTAGATGAGCATTGTCAAAACATCATGGCTCAACTACTACTGGATCCCACTTCTCACAATGGCTATACTCTGGTGGATGGAGTGCTACGTTATCAAGGAAAAATCTATGTGGGAGGGGCCAATAACATCAGAAACCAGATCCTTCAGGTGCTTCATGCCTCAGCACTGGGAGGTCATTCAGGACAAAAAGGCTGTTGGCAGAGGATTAAGTCACTGTTTTATTGGCCAGGGATGAAACAAGAGGTGATAGCCTTCGTACGTAGCTGTGATACCTGTCAAAGGAATAAATCTGAGAATGTTCCATATCCTGGTCTGTTGCAACCAATTCCAGTTCCCACACAGGCATGGACTCACATTTCCATGGATTTCATTGAGAAGCTACCCAAGTCACAAGGGTTCGACACCATTCTGGTGGTGATTGATAGGTTCACTAAGTTTGGGCATTTCGTTCGACTCACTCATCCATTCACTGCCAAAGGGGTTGCACAAGTTTTTCTGGACAACATTTACAGAATGCATGGTCTACCTGAATCCATCATCACAGACAGGGATAAGATTTTTACCAGTGGATTCTGGAAGGAGCTATTTAAGGTGCTAGGGACAGAACTACACTACACTTCTTCTTACCATCCTCAGTCTGATGGTCAAAGTGAAAGGCTGAATCAATGCGTGGAAAACTACTTGAGATGTATGACAGGAGAGATGCCATCACATTGGAGCAAGTGGCTGTCTATGGCTGAGTGGTGGTACAATTCCACCTATCACTCTAGCCTCAATATGACACCCTTCGAAGCTTTGTTTGGATATAGACCCTTGCCACTGCCACTGGGGCCTTATTTGGATTCTGTAGTTCCAGCAGCCTCCAATATGATCCAGGAAAGGAACAGGATCTCTAACTGCATAAAGGACAACTTGGCCAAGGCTCAACAAAGGATGAAGCACTTTTCTGACCAACACAGAACTGAGAGAGAATTTGCTGTGGGAGATTGGGTATTTTTGAAGCTTCAACCCTATAGACAGCAAACGGTAGCAGTAAGGAAATGTCTCAAGCTATCTGCTAAATATTTTGGACCTTTTCAGGTGGAGGAAAGAGTTGGTACAGTGGCATACAGATTGAAGTTACCAGCAGGTACCAGATTACACCCTGTGTTTCATGTGTCACTGCTGAAGAAAAAAATGGGACCAATGCAAGGGAGTTCTACCAAGCTACCAGAACTGGACACACATGATCAATGCCCTCTGCAACCAGAAGCCATATTGAGCAGGAGGGTTATTTTGCGCAATGGGCAGACTATCATTCAGTTCCTGATTAAATGGGAGCAGCTGGAACCTGAAGAAGCTTCTTGGGAGGATAAATCATTTATCGAAAGCCAGTTTCCTGCGTTCCAAACTTGAGGACAAGTCTGTTTTCAAGGGGAAGGGATTGTCAGGCTGCACAATTCATGTTCTTAAGCATAATAAGGGCTCAATTGAGCATTAGCTAGTTTAGTTAGCTGAGTAGCTAAACGATGTCGCTCGAGAGTTGTTAAGTACCACAAACGGTGCTGTTCCACTTAATCAGACAGTTATGCATTAGCTCAGCTGTTAGTTACTGTCAGGTTGTTAGAGTTAGTTATATAAGTGGGGCCCACTTTGTAAGGGACACACGGAAAATATACTGATTCTCTGATATCTCCAATTCCCTCTTATTCTCTCTTTCTCTCTCTCAGTCTAATTCTTTCTCTGTTCTTCCCCAATTTCCTGATTCTACAATCAATTAATCTTGATTTCCTACACAATTCCAGAACTATCCTCGAGGTCGTGACAGAATTTTCTATTATACATGAGTCTTAATTCGACCCGTCAACCCGAATTCGACCCGATTGCCACTCTTAGATAAAAGAAGCACGTTCTCCTCCCAACTGCTTGTTGTACCCCCCAAAAAAAATAACAAACTCTTTTCATCCTTCAATACGCTCTTGCTATGCAATAAGTAATACTAGTAAGTAATTCAGGCAATAAGTAATAGTAAGTAGGTTGCTTCTACTGTCGAAAGTAGAATGAACTCTCCACCGTGGGCAGAAGAAGTGTTAAACTGTTAATAAGACAACGCAGCGTGGACATCTTTCACATGTCAAGTGGGGCCCAATTGAAATAAGGCAACCGGCTGTAGAGTTGGCTTAACAAACCTGGCCTTGATGATGGATGGAACCTGGAAATCCTGAGTGAATTAATGACTTTTTTGCGTCAAAACCTGAGTTTTGTTATTACTAACAAGTAACAAGGTGCTTAACATACTAGTTGGGTATTCAGAATTACGATCCCGAGCTTAACATGCCATGTTGGTACCAACTGGGTTATGGTTATGAAATTAGTTTCTTGTTAATTATTATAATAAGAAATATTTATAATTGAAAAAGATTCAATTCTTGCATACTGAATAATAAATATTTTTAGGGAAAATCATTCAAAATATCTTTCATATTTCGTTAAATAAATTTTTTCATCTTCCACTTTTAAAATATTAACTTTATATTCTTTACAAATTCAATTTCACAAATTTTGGTCCTAACCTAAGTTTCAACCACTTTTTAGTCTAAAATCACCACATGACTCATATGCAATAGTTTTTATATATAAAAATGTCAGATTTTACTTTTTTAGTGGCAAAAATAAATATGAATGGACAAAAATGAATATGGTTTCAAGTTAGATTTGGCTTGTTTAAGTGTAAAAATGAATATGAATTTGATCATTTGTTTAATTACAAATGGGATCTAACTTTTTTTCCTATAAAAAAATGAACTTTCTTTTTATCCTCAAAAAAACTACTTTTACTTTAACTACCTATAACTATCCATGACTATTTTTACTTTTAACTATTTAAATATATGTTTTCAACATAACTACCTATAAATATTATAACTACTTACATAAAATTATTTTATGAAAAATATTTAAAAGATTAAAATTTGTTTTGATAATAAAAATTTTATTTAAAATATATGATCAGAAATATTATATATTTTTTTATTGCACACACATTGGATGTGCATGAGCACTAGTTATAATAGAATACCTAAGAAAGTTTACGCGATAATAAATCATTGGGTGCTTAAAAATTGTCAAATCAATATGAACTTGATATACTTTAAACTATTTAGATAAATAGATAGAAGACACACACTTCGTGATAATGTAGAACAAATGGAACCTAACATTAAATTAAAGTGAGATAATGAATTTTGTACATGCTAAACAAAAATGTCTTTTGAGTTCCCAAAGGATAAAGACGCCGCTTTAAAATAATTTGGGGACGATGCATTGGGTCAAGAGGATCTTTTTCATTTACTCTATCATGTACTGCAATGTATAAATATTTGTTATTATTTTGAAATGAAATATATATCAATGCATATTACGAATCAAAATACTAGAATATGTTAATTTGAACGTGGGATTGTAATTGATATTTATCTATATATCATTGCTTTGCATGTTTCAATGGATTTGCTATCATTAGATAATCCATATCACAACAAAATCTTTAAATTTAGCACTTACTTTTAAGAGTGAACTTTGATTTTTACTATAATTTGGTTATCCTTATCATTAGATAATGCTAATATATTAACAAATCTCAAAATTTGACACTATTTTACTAGTCAAATTTGTGATTTAATAGTCTGTCACGTCCAATACAACTAGTTGCGAAATTAGGATTTAAATCGATAACCATCTAGTTATTTCAATAGCGGAAAGGTTCAATTTTTGAAACATTTGCATTATGTGATTTATGTTTATGATTATTTTATCTACAATCTCAATTCTAATTTCTTGGAGTACTATTTAATTGTGTTTTTGATTACTCATCTACAAATTCGATATCGATTTGAAAATCATCATGTTACGTATAAGATTGCTTATCTAATTGCTAAATTTAAATTAAAAATCTACCAGGTCAATAATGTCATGATTCTAGTTTCTTGAAATACTATTATGTTTCTAATAATTCTTCTATAATTTTGATTTCAGTTAAAAAGCCACTATCTATGCAATATATAAAGTTAGAGGGATCGCAATTAATGTAAACTTTTTTATGTCATTTTTTAAACTTTCAATTTTATTCTTAAAAAAAACTAATTTTTGCTTTGACTACTTAATCACATTTTGCCAATATAACTATGCATAACTACCCTAAATATTGTAATTAATAAATTACAATAATCTTATAAACCAAAATTTTTTAAATAAATTTTTAATAAATGTATTTACACAAAAATAAATTTTATATAAAATTAAATTCTTTTAATTATTTATGTATATAATTACTCATCTATGCCAACTAACAATTAAATTTAAATTGTCATAATTTCTTTTGTCAAGTAAGCATTTATAAATTAAAATTGGAGTACACGTAGTTTCATTTTTGCGTATTCCAAGGATTATTGCATCTGACCAATTTTTCCTGCTCTTTGCAACTTATTTCCTGTCAATTAGGCATGGGGAGCTACTCCCGTATTAATGACAATTTTTAGGTGCATACAATGCCTGTACAAATGCCCATAAATTATCGTTTAGAAAAAAAAATACAAATGCCCATAAGTTGTTGATGGGCATACATGTTATTTCTCCTAAAAGTACAATGGATCTTGTATGAAACTTCTTCTACCCGGTCCCGGTCACTACTTTTAATAACTTTGCTTTGCCCGGGCCCACAGTGATGTATTGTCCTAATTTCCTTTGCTCTTCCCACCATGCATAGGTGAGTCAGCTTTCCACCATAGACGGAACCATAGTAAGTAATTCAGGTGCCCGACTCCCAAAAACAGGTAGACTGCGGTGCTGAAACGCCAACGCTTTTCTTCGGCGTCAGCCGTAAATGCTGCACCGATACAAATGTCAAGATAAGGCAAATGCATCAGCATGACAAGTTGACGACTGCAACTCTTCACTAAAGATAATTTGACAAAACCTCCCCTTGAGGTATGTTAATTACGGCCACGCCCCCATATAAGTTTGGGTAATTGTATTTGCATTTATGGTTGAAAATGACTATCATAACCTTTACAGATTGTCAAACCCTTTACGTGAAGAGATTTCTATAAGAAAGAAATTCAGAAAGATTTTGCTGCAGCCTACAGGGCTACTTCCCTTGCACCATGCCCTTGGTGTCTACTTGTATGAGTTTGCACGTTGAAGAAGCTCTGCGCTTCAAGTGGTACCAGGACTTCAACCCCAAGACCCTTATATACAAGGACCAGGGTTCGAATCCTGAGAAGGCCCCCCTCCACGCACCTGATGTTGGGGCGGACAAAACACACAATTGGCCTCCACGGGGGAAGCTTCCGAGCTTCTTCACACGTCAAATTGTGTGTTAAAACTTAAAACATAAAAATATTTCAAGAAAAAAGGCAAAAAAATAACTGGTAGAGTTGGATTCAAGACTAATATAAGATTTATTGTGGTTTTGATCATTTGGAAAGGGTAGTGAGTTAAAAATGGAACGATATATGAATATTTGGAGAGCAAGAAATGAAAGATGCGATGAAAAATGTACAAATTGTAAAATTTGGGGGGAGAGTTAGGTTGGGATGATAAGGTGTTATTAGTGAGTATAACTTGCCTTATTCAATAATTACTCTGGTTCATGACATGTATGGTGCAACTTTCCATCAGCATTGTTGTTATAATTAGGGTTGCATTTGAGTCTACTTGATTTCAATAATTACTCTGGTTCATGACGTGTATGGTGCAACTTTCCATCAGCATTGTTGTTATAATTAGGGTTGCATTTGAGTCTAGTTGATTTCAAGTAATATCATGCTCAATCTCCAATTCAATTATTGGTAGTATTACTCGATCTCAAACTTGAAACTGAATGAGTAACAATTCTTAAACTCAAACTCTACTCAAGCAACTAGAATATGAGTTCGAACTCAACTTGATTAAAATTGAGGATCTTGGTGAGTTATATCGAGTTCGAGTTCCATTTTTTAGTGGTAAATTTCACAACTTCTATGCCTCTCAATTTGAATTGATAAACGGGATGCTCAAACTCGATTTAAACTAGATTTTAACTGAGTTCGAGTCCAATTATTGATCGAGTTGTTTGAGAACAGTTTATGAGTAATTTAAATTTCTAACGGCTCTAATTGTAAAGGTATAATAATTAGTCATACCCCTAATGTAAGTATATTTTAGAAAAATAATAGGTTGGATTTACTATTATAATAAAGTTAACTAATTTTCTTAAACTATGTAAAAAAAATCAAAATTATAAAAATGGGACAAAAGTAGTACTATTTGGAAACACTACCGCCGGATGCCCGAGGGGTGCTGTTAAAGCTATAGGGGTCTAAGCATAATTCTGACATACATCACTGGATGTTTTATGAATAATGAAAAGAACTCCTGTAGCTTCCTTTTGTTGCCGGTTTTGAAAAAAACCTTCCTTTTCCCTTATTTAAGAGGTAGCTTGGTAAGCGATCCAAAATGCAAGGTCAGTGACCTTTACTTTACTGTTGTACGGAAAAGATGAATTCCAGAGCTCTCTTCATCTTTGCCATCCTCTCCTTCTTTGCCTTCTCTGCTTTTGCACAAGAAAATGGGGAAGACCCTGGTCTTCTCATGAACTTCTACAAGGATTCATGCCCTCAAGCTGAAGATATCATCAGGGAGCAAGTCAAGCTTCTCTACAAGCGCCACAAGAACACTGCATTCTCCTGGCTAAGGAACATTTTCCATGACTGCTTTGTCGAGGTGCTCGATACTACTATATCAATATTATTCTGCGTTAGAGAATTTTATGCGTAAATTCTTGGAATTATTGAAGTTGATGCATCTTTTGTTTTGTTTTGCAGTCATGTGATGCTTCATTGCTGCTGGACTCAACCAGGAGAGTCTTGTCCGAGAAGGAGACAGACAGGAGCTTTGGTATGAGGAACTTCAGATACATTGAGGACATCAAAGACGCTGTGGAAAGAGAGTGCCCTGGAGTTGTTTCCTGTGCTGATATACTGGTGTTGTCTGCCAGAGATGGCATCGTTGCTGTAAGTTAAATCTTCCTATTAAAGTTCATAGTACTATCTTTTTTAGTAAAACTATTTTCTGTAACATTTTTATTTGTGCTATGCACCATTTGAAGCAAGATTTTTTTTCCTGAACTTCTGAACCACTTAGACGCTTAAAGTTATGGTACAGGGCTCTAAAGTTCTCCAATTTGTGTCGTGCTGGTGAATAATCGTCGTGTTTCTTCGGGACAACTTTAAAGAAACACCGTTATACACATTTTTCAATCGCCTTTTTTTCCTCACATACATCACATTAATAAAAATGCTACGGTATTCTTTAAAGGAAATATTCCAAATAATCTACTAACCAGATAGCTCCTATTCTCTGTTCCACTGGGAAGCTAGTTAGAGACTTGATGCGGGGGTAGTAGCGGAATCTTGTGTTATACCTATACCGAACTTCCTCTTTCCTATCTTACATTAAGGCCTCGTTTCTCACTGTATTTTTCTTGAAGTACAGTGGAAATTGGTATGTTTTCTTCTGGTATTTTGCTGAATACACTTTAGAAATTGGTATAATCCTGTGTTTTGAAACTTTTTTGTACAGTTGGGAGGCCCATATATTCCACTTAAAACTGGAAGAAGGGATGGCAGAAGGAGCAGAGCTGAGATTCTTGAGCAGCATCTCCCGGATCACAATGAGAGCATGACTGTTGTCCTTGACCGATTTGGATCTATTGGTATTGATGCCCCTGGAGTTGTTGCCTTGTTAGGTATATACTCCCGTGCCTTTTCCTACATTTTGTTCCTAAGATAAGAATAGGCACAAGAAATTAAGATGCATTGTCCATATCTAAACACGAGGTTGTACTCAGAACTCACACCCTGTATAAGCACTTAAAATAGTTTCAGACAATTCTACTGGTGAAACTAGCTTAGCATTCCCTTAGGAATATTAAATTGATCATCTTAGAATTTTAGCAGTACTTTTACATACCTGAACATATTTCTAGAAAAGAAAAGAAGGGCTGAATTAACTTTACTATTAATCTATGGGTGAAGGTGCTCACAGTGTGGGCAGAACCCACTGTGTGAAGCTGGTTCACCGTCTATACCCAGAGGTTGATCCAGCATTCCCAGCTTCCCATGTAGAGCACATGCTCAAGAAGTGCCCTGACACGATCCCTGATCCAAAGGCAGTCCAGTATGTGAGAAATGACCGTGGGACACCCATGATACTGGACAACAATTACTACAGAAACATATTGGACAACAAGGGATTATTGCTCGTGGACCACCAATTGGCTAATGACAAAAGAACCAAACCCTACGTCAAGAAAATGGCCAAGAGCCAAGACTACTTCTTCAAGGAGTTCTCTAGAGCCATCACCATTCTCTCTGAGAACAACCCTCTTACAGGATCAAAGGGAGAGATCAGAAAACAATGCAATCTTGCAAACAAGCTCCATTAAAGGGTTTGCATTGCTGTAAAAATCCCACCTTTTTTCTTCTCTGATGTATGCGTTCAGGAAGGGGAAGAAAGGGAGGATTGACCAATAAATTTGAGGTTCACACGCCAGTGGCTGTGACCCATGTTGATATTACGCACTATTTGTCTTGTAGGTTTCTATGTATTTCGTTGTTGCTTGATTGCCTGTGAGCTGTGACCTTCCAAGGTTGATCTTAGTAATGATCATGGTGAATGTTCGCGTGGATCATGATGTATTGTTGATGATGATGGTGATTGTGATAGATTAATATGCAGCATTTGCAATGTGATGGTTGCTTTAGCAGATTTGAAGATTAAAGTAATACTTGCACTGTAGTTTCTTTGACGTTCATTATTGCAAATTTGCAATTATGGCTGCCAGTATGGATTTGGAACGAGTGAAAGAGAAGCATCCTTTCGACAGAGTAAAAGAAAGAGAAGCCTCCGTCCTCTTCAAGGGGACAAAAACTAATGAAGGAAAAGCGAAGTAAGGGTCCTCAGAGAAATTGCTAAAATACATAAAGATAAGATTCCCTTGCATGAGCGGATGTGACTTTATCCACATTAAATTTTCTCTTATTGGGGCATGTTTGTATTAGGTAAGAGATCATTGTAGCCAGGAACAGCCACACAAGGAGAATTAAGAATGATTCTCTGCTGCAAGCCATCATGGCTCGAGACTTCCAGACTAGAGAATAGAAAAATACCTTATGGTGGATAATTATTGTTAGGGATAATTTCAGAAACCTCCCCTGAGGTTTCTGACAATTTCACTGACCTCCCCTGAGGTTTCCACAATTACACTAACCTCCCTTGAGGTTTCTGATTTTGTAACAAAATCAGCCCATGACCACAAAAGTAAGCATAAAAAAGTGTTTTCAGGAAAGAGAGGAAATTTTGTTCCCATAAATGCCCTTGAGGCAGGTGTACAAGTTATATTAGTGAATTAATGAAAACTAATAAAAATCAGAAATAAATAAGAAAAAGTGAGGGGATGGGTATGGGAATCATAAAATTTTACTTATGGATATAAACAATTGGGTAACGCAACCGACCCAATTAACCCATCTACCACCACTCAGGTCATTTCACAAATACATTCATCAGACAAAGCTTTCCTCTTGTCACAAAAATTCAAAGCAATGTGGTACATGTTCACAAGCAAGCAGGTTAAAATCCCGCCTGCATAATAACGTTGAAACCCGCAAGCGGGATTCTGTGTTTTTTCTATTTCAAGGTTAGCTCGCATGCGGGTTAATGTTATATATGAGCGCAAGAAGAAAAAATTGGTAATTAGGCTCTTTGGGCATTATAAGTAAATATTTAAATTAATGGCAGTTTTATTACACCAATATTATTGTATTATCATTATTATGATTATTGTATTATTCCTTATGCAAATATAACATTTAATTATTTAAATTTGATTTTATTTTTACAATTTATAAAATTTTTATCACTTATATAATATTTTTAAAACCCTAATACATCTAAATTTGATTTTATTTTTCAAATTTATAAGATTTTTATTTAAAAAAATGGGATACGGATAAGATATCCGGTTGGTTCGATTTGCATAGGTGCATATGAGAATATCCGAATACTCTTTAAACCCGCATGCGGGTTTAAGGAGATTATGGCAACTCTCTGACACACTAGTTACCCGTCCAACTTGTGTGTATTAAAATATATTTAAATATTATATTTCATAGTTTTGTTATTTAGAGTTTAACAAAACATTAATATTAGGTAGATTTGAGGGATATGCATAATTTTGCATATTTGTAGGAATATTAGAAAATGGAAAATTTGGGTAAATTCCCAAATTTTGAGGTAAGGTGTAATCCAAGAACTAAAACAGTCATTTATAAAACCTTAACAGTAATAAGGTGCAAACCAAAACTGCAATCCAAGAGTAATATCATTACAAATTTCATAACCATACATTAAATAAATAGAAATGCAATCCAATACTATCCAAAACACCATCTGCCTTATCATATTTTAGTCCTATAATAACACAAAATGTCTTGGGTATAATAGTAATTTTGCATTATATGATGTCAGCAATTGGGTCCCAAGTTCTGCCAGGGGAGGTCAGTGTAATTGTGGAAACCTCAGGGGAGGTCAGTGAAATTGTCAGAAACCTCAGGGGAGGTTTCTGAAATTATCCCTTATTGTTAATAACCATCATATCTACTTTAGCAAAAAGGTTTGATATGCAGTTACTAGTCGATTGAGTTGATCTATTCAAATATCAAATTTAGCTTAATTTAAGAAACTCAGCATTCACTTTGACAGTTCAAACATCTACGTTTTCAGCCCAAAGAAACCTTGGTGCAGAACCTTATAACACCATTTCACCTCAGGAGTGTACCTGTGGCAATTGCCAAATATAGGTGACTAAAGAGGAAAACTTGAATGCCAGATTGATTCCAGAATACATTGACAATACGTTTCTTACTGTAACAAGTAACAAGTAAAGAAGATATATTTGGCTAGATTTATGCTTCTGCAAGAAAGTACCCCCAACAGATTGAGATCTACTAAATTTTCTCTACTTAGCACTTTTTCTTTTATACACCGTTACTTCCATCACATTCCTGAACCACAATTCTTTTCATATTCAGTAGTTAAGGACATGCGCGTTTCAGTAGCATATTTCAAGGAGAATCCTACTGTCTTTGATCTTCTTTCCAATTTGATCTTAATTTTTTGAAGCATCCTTCCTGTGACCAAACAAGGAGAACATGCATGTGGGAGACATAACAACCATACCTCCTAAATAAATCGAACATTACTTACAATGCGAAATTGAGACAATCCAGTTTATCTAATCTAGGTACCCTCCACACTGGCCGGTAATTCTGGAACTGAATTTGCAGGCAATCCTTGGTGCCAAAGTACCAATATTTTGAAAGGAGTCACCACGGCCAATTGCTTTCCAGTAGCAATGTTGAACCGCAGTAGAAGCTGGAATTGAAAGACCAGCAAATTTGTTGAACCACGGTAGAAGCAGGAATCGAAAGCCCACAAATTACACATATAAAGAACTCCAAGTCAATGTTTTGAAGCTTATATGACAATTAGTATCCACCAACACCTTTGAGTTAAGTTCAACTAGAGGAGTAGAAGTCCCTCTTGAATGGCACTGCTGAAGAATGATAATTCGCATAAAAAGCTATAGAATCCTATTTGTCTCACTTGTCAGATTTTCTGATCTTTTTTGGCTCTATACTGCATGAAGTGCTATTAGAATCATAGTTAGCATTCTCAGATGCTACATCACTCTTCCAAGTATCTTTTGATGGCTTTGGTATTAGAGTAGGAGGGCCATAATAAGGCTGTGGATAGATAGAGATGTAATTCCCAGCAATGGGATGCCTAAAGATATGAGAAGATGGATGAGGGTAGTGAAGGAAGGCAGTGGATGGATGCCAATACATCATGGGCACAAAGGAACTTGTTGGATGAGGTGGGAACATAGGACATGATGATTGATCACATTGGATGATGTTTGAATTAGCATTGCCGATTAGAGGGTTGGCATTGGAGAACAAGTCTGCTGGAGATTGAGATGTTATGGACTGAGCAGCTGTGATTGCTTGGTTTTGCAATGAAGCATATCCCTTTAGTTCAAACTGTGAAGAGGCTCCACAGGTTGAAGGGGCTGAGGGCAAGATTGAGGTTTTCTCCTTAGTACCATGGCAGGCTGAGTAACTGTTTTTCTTGCATTTTAATTTTCTTGAGATAGTCTTCATGCTTAAGAGTGAAGAAGGAAGACTGTCATTCTGCAAGAAAATATGATAAAATCAGATCCTGTTTATTTTGGACAGATCAAGATAAATGGTCAGGCTGCAAAACTAAGAGGCCTGAGGTGCATATTTTTTAGCACTCCCATGAAGGCACTGTCTCATTGTTGCAGCAATTTATGTCCACCCTACAACATCTGTATGCTATATATTCTGAATTCTGCTTTAAAATAACAAGAGCTGGAGAGAATTGCTTTTCAGGAGGATTCATATTCAGAGTTCAAACTCAAAACAAGTAACTCACATGCATTCAATAGGTATTGAACATTTAAACTTTTTGATGAGGATGAACTAAAATCAAGAACTTAAGGAATTCAAAATAAAATTTTAAAATTATAGTTAATACTCCAACAATATTACTTGCAGCATCTTGTTTCAGGACAACATACCAAAAAAAAAAAAAGAATAAAGAATATGCAAATTTCTAGACTAGCCAACTCATAGTCATGAACTTACAGTATCTGTATTGACTGGGTCTGGCAGAAATAATTCCTCCCCTTCAGCATCTTCATCTGTCCTGTGATGAAAAACATTGTGGGATAAGCAAGTTGTGGGCAGAGGTTAAGGATAGCTGGCAGAAGAGCAACTCTGAATTGTGCCTGGTTTGACAAATCAAACCGTGCAAAATCTTATGCTGCTCATCCTCTTGGTGTAATGAACCTTGAAGTATAAAAATTTTGAAACATGATTCAGTGTCATTGCTCATGTTCACTTGGAAAGCTACTAGTTCTTTTTAATCATGCATGCAGACTGAACATGTCAATGGAGTCCTGCTACATTGTTATCTCATTTAGTCCTGTTCTCTGGTAAACAGTTCTGAGGTTCTGATAATATTACAGTTATATGCAGTTAGAAAGATTGGTTATCAGCACCTCAGCAGGAGTATTTCTGATACAAATTACCTGTAGTATTTCTGAAGGAGATCCAAGTTCCTGTACTTTGTTTCCCTTTGAACAAGGTCATCAGGATATCCAGCCATAAACAGAAGTGTGATACCTAAAGCCTTGAAAAAGAAGCTTCCTCCGCGTATATGGACTAGCATTGACATTCTACAAATAGCAGGCCCAAAGGATTTGAGCTTGTTTCTTCCCATTCGCTGCCTGACATATCTGGATATTAAATCATAGAAGAGTTTCAGCTTATGCTGAAGAACCAGCTGTAATTTTTATGCATTGGATACAAATACAAGAACTTGACGCCACGAGGTACTGATGAGTTGTTGGAACGCAAGGTTGCGCCTATCTGTAAACCCCGCTGAATAGAACGCCCCAAAAAAAGATCAGTGAGATTCATACTTACTCATTTTGGGGAATATTTCTGGTCCTACCACCATATTTAATGCACAGGAATAAGCATGAGGGGCAGCTAGCATCTTGTGGACGCATAGCCTTTTCCTCTTGAAGAATTTGGACAGGACACAAGGTAGGATTCTGCCGGTTTGGATAGAAGATCTTCCTCCGGACCCCAGGGTTTTCATATAAAACATGTTCCTAGGACAAAAATTGAAATAAACTCTATTGATACCTAAAAAAAATATTGATTCTATCAAAACTCATCAAGCTCACAGATAAGGAACCACAATGAGAACATAGAGTTGGATGAACTGTAAGGTATCACTCCATTGTACAAAGGGAAACCATAGACCACTTTCGTAGGACTGGGACTCAGGGACCTTAACCTAAATTGCTGTTCAGATATCATTGGACCCAATAGTTCTCTAATAGCACATAGAAGACTTGCATGTCAAATCTTTCACTAAGCCAGTGGACTGAAGCCATTGAACTTGCTTCAAATCCCCAGAAAAAAAGAAAAAGGATTCATTGCAGACACTGATTGATACAAAAGAGTGTTCAATAAAAGAGAAGAAGAAATTTGATACAAGGATAATATCACCTCTTTGAATGAGTACAGGTTATTCTTCATCCATCTTCTTCTTTTCTTTTTTTTTTTTTTTTTTTTTTTTTTTTTTTTTCCTTTTAGCCATTTGTACTATCCCTCGAGGCCATGTCAGCTGAGTTTAAAAGCAATGCAAGAGAAGCACTATTTCCGCCAAATCACCAACAAACAATACAAGAGATAACATGTATAAATCATGCATTCTTTCAACCCGAGAATTTAACAAGGCTGCTATTACATGAAAAAATCATTGGAAGTTCAAAGTTTGAGGTCTAAAGCATTGCACAATATTTTGCACTGTTAAGGCATGATGTCAGCTAAACCAAAGGGATCTGCACAGGGCGGTTCATATTCACCAGAAGTAGATGACAAAAGAAAAATCTGCAGTAACGGGCATGATGATGCTGATGAGATTGGTATTCGATATACATGCCAAAGACGAACAATATGGGCCTTATAAGTAATTGGAGTCTTGACTTAATTAAACAAGCAGCATCACTATTTCAAAGGAATTCTCGTTTCATATTAAATCAGTCTAACATGGAACACCTGAAGTCACAATTAATAAAAGAAAGCTTACCCCAGGATCCTTGGGGGACAAATATGGTTCCCCCTTCCGTAAAATGCTAAAATGATTGAAGTCTAATTCATACATGTCTTCACATCCATGTCTTGTGCCAAGGGATGCAAAGACTATGATCTTCCTAACAGTGTGAGACTGAGCATTTTTCACCAAGAGCTGTTTTGACTGTATCATTCTCTTGACCTCCTTTGGACAGAAAGCTATCTTAGGAGGCTTTTTCTGTAGAAACATGTTGTCACATATTTTGATCTCCCCTCGAGGGGTACAAGAATATGATGTATACCCATGACCACCAGTCATGATTGTTTCTTTTGTATATTGGTGATCACATTCCCTTGAGCTAGCAATAGGATTCATACATGATTTTAACCTTTTCTCTATCACATACTCATGAACTTGTTTGTCTACACGTGCAGCAGACATCAGCTTCCCCTGACTGCTTGAGGAACTTGCCACATTTTGTGTATCTCCTTCCCCATTAACTTCCTGTTTCAAAAGAATTTCTTTCACCTCTTTAGCACAAGTTAATTCTTTGGAATTTTCCTTACTTTTTGGGTCAGTGCCAAAACTATTTATTACATCCGCTTCACCATCTTCATCACCAGTGTCATCTGTATCTTCAAACTCTGCAGCAGAATCACTCCCTTTCAGGAATTCAGACTGCAAAAATTCAGTTTCATCCATGCCCATCCAGGTGACTATGCCTTCTTTCATAGACACGTCTTTATCTGGCATGCATTGGCTATTATGCTTCATGTATGAGCCCACCCTGATATCTTCACCTTCAGGTTTCATTGAATTTGTTTCTACCTTCTGTCTCTTGGACATGTGTTCAACTGTGTTTTGAGTCTTTCGACAATAATCCTACAGTTGAGATTGAAAAGAGGAAAGCAAATAGATAACAGAAGCCAGAATTGCTCATCATAGAATCTCAGGACCTCTTCAATCAGTCAATAATCATCAAATAGCAACTAGGATGCACAAAATACTGAAAAAAAAAAGTTAATCTAAGAATTTTATGAATTAATTAACATATAGCACCAACTCACTTGTATCACATTTTGAAAGTCAACAATTTCTCTGTCAATCAATCAGTTTCTGTCATGACATTGTTTGGAAGTGTCGACTAATATGAGAATTGTCAGCATAAATACAAATCATTAAATGCTTGTGACAAGCTATGGAGTTTCAACAAACTACAAATGAAAAATTTATCTTCATAAGAGTTATAAATTTATTTCTCTACAATACTTTATACTCAAAAACAACTTATATTAATTAAACTCTAAAAAGCTAGCTCATTTAATTATTTTTTGGTTCCTTGTAACTCAGTGAAACAAAGGCCAGGGCGTAAAGGTTGAAGACTGAAAAAGGAAAAATATCATTTTTGCATAGACATTACAGTCAATGCGGTCTCAATTTTATTGATCCTATTGCATAGTGTGCTAGTTTGTCGTCTCACAATTTAACCTCGCATACACAGATGTTTCTTGGTTATGGTTATCAAAGAAATTTCTTATTTTAATTTCGTCCAAGGTACTATGGAAAACAAAACTGATTATCAATAGTAGAAAATGTTGAAACAATAAAGTCCTCAGATGAAACCATGTGCAATCATACAAGCGAAAACAACATACACTTGATCAATCGCGGATTAAGCAGAGAAATGATGATGAATGTTTTGAGTTGGGCAAGCTTACTTGTCCACAAAAAACCAAAGGGCCATTATCTCTTTCTCTTGTTTGGGCTTCAAGTATAGTTATTCTCTGCATAAGTTCAGCATTTTTCTGCTTTTCCCTTTGCAACTCAGCTGAAATCTCAGCAACGAGATTGACAGAACTGTCACCCTTTACTTCACTGTCTATAGCACGTAACGCAGATGCATTCACCAAGCTTGCACGAGACTGAAGCTCCACCATTCTTACGTTCTCAATAAATAATCAGAGACAAAATCCTAACTCTCAGAAGTCGGAACCTGGAGAAGAAAATTCACTTGCAGTATAGTGCAGCAATGGGACAAGAAATGTTAGATGGGATAAACAAAGAGCAACTTGCACAGACTAAGAGAAAGAGGCTAAGTCTAATCTAGAATCTAAACCGAGGTGGGGTTTTTATTTGTATTTTTTTTGGAGCTAACAAAAGCTAGATGGATAATGAATAAAGACTTTTGCTTGCTATTGCATGATGGTTGCTGCTGAAGTTGCAGTTAGAGAGATGGATCAGCCCCAAGAATGTCATGAAGTTCTTAAGTGTTTTTGGTTTGGTAGATGGAAATAGAACTTTTAATGATCAGAAAAACGGTAAGCGTTTTTGTTTGGTAGATGTATCAGTTTCGTAAATGAGGCCGATGGCCGTGGGAGGCTGCATGCAATGCCATGTGCTCTTCCTAGGATTGATGGTACTACGATTATTTACATTAGATATTTTTACGTGTAAACACAAAAAAGAGATTCTTGTAACTGTTAAAATGGTTGGATTTTCATTGTGTAACATCTTACCTTAAAACCATCTTACGTAGAAATAATACTGTTTTTATTACCATTTCATCTTACTCCATAAAGTTTAACTAGTTATCTAAGAAGAAATCGGTTTGGGCGGTTTTTAATATGCTTAATTCTCCTCTTGATTCACTAAACTTCAACTATTAGTAGCAATTTTCCATGAATCATTGTGCAGATGGTCTTGGTCTTGCTAGATGGCCGGAAGAGATAAAGAAGACCTTGTGATGCACCTTTGTCATAACAAAAAAGAAACTCTAATGTTCCAAAGAGACAAATGCTTTCATGCATAACAAATTTGGACTCTAAAAAGTCTGTCTAAATATTCACAAGGGGCTAAAGAAGAAAATTGCAGCTCTTTTGACCTACCTAGAACAATTTGAGAAGGCAGCGATTAGTGCACATGGTGTACTTAATATTTTTTTAAAACAATTTGAAGTTAATCTTCGTACTATTATTGTTGTTTCTCTTATTAAAAATTAATGTCGTTACGACGAAAAAGAAGTCAAGTTATATCACCGTACATATGAATATCAACATGATTGAAATAAAATAAACAATTAATAAGGTTTTGTTTAGTGTTAGAACAACAAAATGCTAGAGAATTAGTGCTACTAATTAAATAAGATAGCGTAGGTAATGACAGATTGAGTACATGGAGAGTGGCTGGAGGCACAACAATCGACATGCTAGGAGCATCCGAGGCTAATCATAACATGCTATAACAGTGGTGCTTATCGAACTTCTCGACTAAGAGACAAGCAACTTGGCCAAATTTAATACAACAGATTTTATAGCTTTGTACTGAAATCAAGAATAGCGTTTGAAATTGTCGTGGACAAATAATCACTCGAACTTGCACATTCATTGTATACTAACACCAATTCACCTAACCATCAAGAAGATTGTTACTTCATGAACCCTACTATCTTTTGTTCTTGTGTTTTGAGAAATGAACATGCTCATCACTCTATACTTCCATTCAATATAGGTCTTTAAGTGTATCCTTGTATTGTTTTTTTTTTTGTTAATAAGCTTATTTTTGGGATTTGTTTGAAGATCTTGATAGGAAAATGTTAGATGTTAATGTGGGAAAGTTGCTATACCAATAATTAATCAAGGTAGAGAAGACTGAATTGTGCTGTCTTTCTCGGGCTTATGGGAAATGATACTTTTTCCCAGAATAAAGAAAGCTCTTGCACACGATCGTATGCTTATTGCGCAAAGCATTCGAGCTTAAAATATATTCCTCACCTGCAATAGTTAACCTAAATGGTTGTCCTAATGCAGTTTGTGTCAGGGAATATCAAACTTACCCTCGGATTCTTCATTTGTGCACTTGTCATCTTAAGCCAACTAATGTTTAAGATGAGTTCACCCCTAAACTGTTCACGATCCAACACAGCAAAATTCATTGAACACTTCATGTTATGTTATTCAAATTTTTAAATGCCAATCTACCCTTAAGTGGTTCTTTATGCCATTTACCTGAACATTGCCAAGTGATGCCTAGTATTCAATTTAGTGGGTAAAGATATTGATCGAGCGATCGTGAGGTCTCAAAAAATACTCTCTTTTTTCCTTTCCTCTTGTAAAATTTAGAGTCTTTCTTCGAAAAAAAGAGAAAAAAAAAACTGTTTACGAGTGTATTTGTAACAGATAAATAATGCATATTATCCTTCTCCTTAAAGGGTAAGGAATTAAATTTAATAGACCAGTACTCTACGAATAAGTTCTAGGATGGGTGGTTGACACATTTGGAAAAAGGACAAACTTAAAAATGAAATACAGAACAGGTTACAAGATGTGGAATCTTGTAAAGTCGTGAGGGCCTTTCATGGAACTTAGAATTGAGATATTGGAAAAATGTTTCTGACAGCTTTAAACTGATTCCCATTTTTCCCTAGAGGTCTGTGAAATACGCTTGTTTAAGGGTCCTATCTAGGACTGTTAATAGGATTGGTTAGACTGAGCTCAATCTGTTTGGTCCTAGAACTAGGCTTGGGCTGCAATATACTCAGTTAAAGATCGAACCCAAGTACAAGATATGTGCAAGTGCTCTGTGTGTATATTTAACAACATCGATCGTTTTTCTCTCTTTTATAAACTACCAAAATTGATTGATTATCTTAGTCATTCAATCTCTTTGCTCCTATGTAACATTGTTAGTAAATTTTTTTTTCCTCCCATTTCATTGGGTTATAATGAATGAGTCATGGAAATTGGTTAATCAGATGGAAGGAAACCTATAATGCCTCCCACTTCTGGGTAAAGATGATGGACAAACTACTGCAATTCCTATTTTGCTGCATTTGCCTGATACAAACTACAAAGTGAGGAGTCATAATTTCTCTCCCCATGTTGAATCTGAAAGACAGCCATCAGCATTTCTTCTGATCATTTCAAGCATATCATTCACATGCAACCTTATAAACCTTAAACAATATACCCCAGTTGAAGACAATGTAAAATTTGGGTGAAACACAGTGATATGTAGAGAAACCCACAACGTTATTATTCAACCAAATATGCACAACTGCGATTTACTCCAGAAGAAATCCAAACTATAGGCCTCATTCTGTGTTAACTACAATCGTTTCGATACACAATTTTGGCGAAAGATACAGAAAAAAAAAAATTTGCTGACTCATGCGTCCTCAGGCCAAATAGCCCTTTTACCAGCAGACCTCTCTTACTGTACCTAGCAAATCAGTAGAACTTCCCTTGAGAGGTCAAGTGCTTACGTTCTAGAAGAGCTTCCCCTGTGCTGCAGTTCCACTTCTCATCATTGCACAAAACTCCTCATAATTGATTCTCCCATCCTGTAAAGTGCAACAGAGATTATGCTACAATTCGATCCAAAATCGATTGTGAAATGTTTTTTATGAGAATCAAAGGACACTTACATTATCTGTATCCACCTCTGAAATAATTTCCTTTATGGTGGCCTCATCACCCATTCCATACTCCATCATAGCAGACTCCAGTTCATCTCTCGTGATAAAGCTGTTATCACACCAATAATAATCAAAAGTCACTAATATTTCAAAAGCAGCTCATGAGGAAAGATGATTTAGGTGGACAATTAATCAGGATAAAGTGTCTGTCCTCCAAGAAATAAATGAAGAAAATTTCTAACAACTCTCAAAGCTCTTCCAAACAGTTAGGTGTGCTTCTGGGGCAGCTAGAGTTGGCACTTGGCAGAAGTTTCAAACTAAATACCACATGCATGTAACAAAACCGAGAAGTTTGACCATTATATTGACTCACCCACTATGATCCGTGTCAAAGTGCTGGAATGCTTTATACAGATGCTCATCTCTTTCAAGCCTGTGTCTGTGCATTGTAGCAGTAATAAATTCAATGTAGTCAATGGATCCATTACCATCCACATCAGCCTGAAATAAAGAATGATATATGATCGTAGGGTGTAACCAACAAAGAAGATGAATTGCAAAAAAGTCAACTGATCTACTTCTAGCTGAATGCGTTGTTACTTACAGCTTCCATGAGTTGCTTCACTTCGTTCTCTGACAACTTAGATCCAAGTCGAGCTAATCCAGATTTCAACTCTTCATAAGTAATTGTGCCACTATTGTCGGTATCTATATTTGTGAACATTGCTTTAAGACCTTTGATTTCTTCTTCAGATAAGTTTTCAGCAATGACCTGTGGTATATTAAAAATGGAAATTAACAAGCACAGAGGCAGATGAGTCCCATGTACACAATCTTGAAGATCCATTGGCATCAATTCACAGCTAACAAGTGATGAAGATTTTTGTGGGAAGATTTCTCTCCTTCAATGGATTAAACAAGAACTAAATCTCAATTATATCAGTGTCCGAAAGATATGTAGGAATTTTACATTTAAGAAGCCCTTATTCTACAGTAAATGAAACATATGGGGAGCCTTCTAAAGCTTAGGTTATCGACAGGTTAACAGGGTGTCTAGTTATTTTAATTGAATATGATTCAGAGTCTTTCTAGTTAGAGTGATTGGTCCATTTATGTTCGACAAGAAACATAATACTGTAGATCACCTTCAGAGCGAGTTTCTTGAGCTTGTTCATTGCTCTGAATTGCTTCATTCTGGACAGTACTGCACTATCAATTGGCTTATCTGATGCTTCTCCACCTACTCTTATCCATGGATGCTCTGTATAGACAAAGCAAACAACGTTAAAAAGTTAATTCAGGAGTAATCATGCACCACATGTTATCAAGCAGATAATAGAAAAAGGCACTCAAAGTTATGGAATGCATTTCAAAATATAGCTAATGAATCTGATTAAGTTTTAATTTTGGCAAGAAAAGAAAAACAGAAATACATGGAAATGAGTAATGAACTTATATTAGCATAAAGAAGCAAAACAAGCAGACTAGATAAGAGCTAAACAAGAAAATAACAAAGTACATTAATTAGGCCCAAACGCATATATATGATACAGGATATTCAGGGCAACCAATATAGAAGAAAACTTAACTAAAAAGAAAGAAGAGAAATTCATCCCTGTTTCCTGAGAAATCAGCTAATGTGTGCTTCTCTAATATATCAACTCATTCATCAGATGATAGATCCATCCCTAATCTGGTCTCGACTTCCATGGTCCTCTCACTAGTATTGCAGGTTAGATTGAAAACCTTTCCATTACCTATAGCATGTTTGTCAGTCTCTGAACATAGCTAATTTTTGTTGAAGCTAATTTATTTCATCCCCAATTGAAGCCATACTCCAGATTTATATGAAATATGGTCTAGCATCTTATCAGTCATAACTCATAAACATCGATTCTCATTTGCTAAAATGTGTACCAAGAATTACCATAATGAGTTTTCTAGAAAATCATACCGTGAAATGATGCAGATGGTTGATGATCAACATGTCTAAGACTCAAATCAGCTTACCTTGCCCAGTAAGATACATAAAACATTCAACCAGGCACCATGTGCATACTATTTAAACATTATTTATGAAATTTGTTTAATATATGTAACTTCCAAGGCTTGCAAACAAAAGAATACCAAGAACTTGTGCAGAAGTGATCCTCTTTTTTGGATCCATGGTCAGCATTTTGCGAACTAGGTCTTTGGCAATATTCGAAATCGATGGCCATGGCGGGCTTTCAAAGTCAATTTCCCCTTGCAGTATGGCATCAAATATTCCTTTTTCAGTCTCTGCAAAAATAACAAAATATTATATGTGTCAGAGAAAGACAGTAAAACATGAATCAAAAGGCAACATACAGGGAAAATGCTATTGTCCTTACCAGCCCAAAATGGAGGTACACCACTAAGTAGAATATACAAAATAACACCAGCACTCCAAATATCTATTTCTTTCCCATAGCTACGGCGCAATACTTCAGGAGCAACATAGTATGCACTACCAACTATATCACGGTAGACCTTTCCTGAGATATGTAAAGTGAAATTTGATTAGATATCATAAGACCAATTATTCAACAACTAATAAGATCAGAATAGATATACAAAAAGTGAATAATGATTATGATCTTAGCAAGCAGTTGAGTAAGAAGAATGCTAGAAGTGGAGCATATGTCTGATTTATATGAAAGATACTTGAGTTGGTTAACTGTATTGTACCTCTGACATAGACAAAGAGAAAATAGAGGATTCTAGGATAAACAAAACCATAGCATCTTCTGAAGCTGTTCCATGACATACACTGAAGTGCAGGATATGTTGATGTTTGTTTAGCGGAGGTACATATTTAAGTTTTTACTATGACTAAAATTAGAAATTTGAAAGTAGCTCAAGTTATTAGAAGCTGCAGCCAGTAAAGCACTTCCATTTGACCCCAAGTGATGCAGCAGATATCCAACGATCCAGAACAGAGGACCTGTTAACATTGTTATATTGCCAATCCCTAGCCGAATGCATTTTAGTTATATCATGACTTCATAATTACTTACTTTTCTAAGACAAACTTAGGATCATAGTGTTACTCAATTCCTTATTTGGTTTATTTATTGGAGGAAAAGAACTCCACATTGATCATGACTCTGTTAGCATTAGACTACTAAATATTATGGTTTATCTTTCCAGATTTTTATCAAGGGTCTGGGTCTTGTTCTAAAAGTTAATGAAAACAGTTCTCTCTCCAGTTCTTCACAAAGAATTTTTGATGTTTGAGATAAGAAATGACCTGTACATATTGAATTTTAATGATAACTGTTATGCATGCACAAGTTACACCAGCATTTCAATCTACCTCCAATTCAATCTCACGTCCTACCAGAATATTGCTACAAGTTTGTAATAGCAAATATTTTTTAGTATTTAAAACATTGCCATTAGTTCATATAACATAATACTTTTAGTAAATTTCATACTATCTATAAAGAACTGTGACCAAAGTAGCTATTAACTCATTGAAGAAAATTTCCACATAGTCAGATGCAACTAAAGGAGCCTTCATTTCCAACCTTATGGGGCTATTTGAACGGATTTAGTGCAGCTATTTATGGCAACAACAATCTCTTAATGTTGAAACGTGAATACCAACCAACTTGTCATCTACATAAGCCCATGAGTACATACTTTCCTAGTATAAGAAAACTGAATAACATACACTGAACAACTCAGAGGTTGACCAAATTATCTATGCAAGGATGCAACTTGAAGGACATCTGCTCATAGGACAATGAGTTTAAGACTTTAACAAAAGAATTAGAAGACATAGTGAATCTAAAGATGCAAAACATCCCGCAAGGATAGACATTTAAGGGATTATAGCCATTGATTATCTCAGAGAAACAGCTTCCATGTAGGTATCGTAGCACACAGAAATCACACGTATCACTAAGTCTACAATCAAGGAAGCATATAGAATAACTATCTGTCTCCATAAATATGGAAAGTCTTAATCCAGGAACGACAACAGGAAATCTAATCCATCAAATTTTTTGTCACTGAGACTTAATTAAATAAACTACAAAGTGCACAAGAAGCTCACCTTCTTCAATGAAGACAGAGAGCCCAAAATCAGTTGCCTTTAGCATTGCCTTTTCATCCTTGCTTGCTAATAAGAAATTCTCAGGTTTGAGATCCCTATGCATCACACCCATAAAATGACAAATGTGGACAACATTCACAATTTGTCTGATAAGTTCAGCAGCATCCCTCTCAGAATAATGTCCCCTAGAAACAATCCTATCAAACAACTCCCCACCAGCACAAAGTTCCATAACAATGTGCACTGATTGCCTATCCTCATAAGCACCCTTGAATTCCACAATATTAGGCTGTCCACTCAAATGCTGCATTATCTGAATTTCCCTCTTCATATCCTCCTTATCATTTTTGCTCACAAGCTTCCTTTTCAATATTGACTTGCAGGCATATTTTTGCCCAGTTGCATTCTCAGTACAAAGATAGGTCACCCCAAACTGACCCTTACCCAGCTCTCTGCCAAGGGTGTAGTGGGCCCTCACATCGTCGAAGGGCTTCCCCAAAATTGTATTTGGCTCCTGCCTCTGAGCAGGCCTTGGCCTCTGGGGTGGTTGCGCTGAAGGTTTTGCAGGAACAGATGACGGTGGCTGCGGCTGATAAAACCTCTCTGCTTGATGTGGCTGAGGAGTGTATTGGACGGCCTGTTTTTGATTGGTTTGGTAGCTCTGCTGATATGCTGTGGTGGTGGCTGCTGCTGCTGCACCACCTCCTGATCTGTGCCCATTAATACTTGATTGGGGGTACTTTTTCTTGCTGAAACAACCACCCATTTCTTCAGACAAGTTATTGAATTTCAGATCAAGCTTGAGACTTTATTGATGGGATTTCTTGAAATTTCGCGGAAATGATTGAACTTTGGAGCATCCAAGGATAAAGATTGCAACTTTGGAAAATATCGCAAGTAGGGATCAGGGGGAAGTAAAATAAAATCTCTTGATTATTTTTGGGTTTCAAAGCTAAAAACCCCACGCGGAAAATGGCGTAATCCAGCTCAACTTTGATGGAGGATCGACCGAAAGATGGATATTCATCAGATCAGAGCAGCAGTCACAAGACCTGTAGTCGGTTGACTTTTCTCCAGCCCATCACAGGCTCAAAGTCCAATTTTGTTTTTGTAATTTTGTAATTTTATTTTATTTTTTTGTTCAATGGACATAATTGTCTTCGTCACTTTCTTTTGTTATCTTTATCCATCTTTATACCTAAATGACTTCGGTAGGGTCCCAACTTTTACCAATTATCTTTGGTTAGTCCGTTAACCTTTGAAAGTGTCAATTTAAATCCTTTAGCTTCTGAATTTAGTTTTAATTAATTCCCAATGCCAAATTCAATTGGAGCAATATTCACTTTTAGCCATTACTATTTAGATTAATGTTAATTTGGCACTTCCAAAATTTATAAACCAGTCAAATTTTCTCATTTAATGGCTTGGGTAAATATTGAGTAATTGGAAAGTTAGACTATGAAAAAATGATAAAGCAATTGCTTTACAAATTTTATCTAAGCATATCATATAGTGTTCTAATATTTAATTGTGAATATTATTGCTCTATGGTGGGATTAATCAAATTATTTGAACTCTAATAATGACAAAATTTGTAAAAATGGATTGATTATTTGAAATATACGTACATAAAAGAGAATAGAGCACAGTAGAAAATTTTTGACGTTTGGAATATCTATTTATTTATCTTTTGGTCATTTTTTTTCAGTATCATGATTTATCATTTTCATTATTACATTGACTACACAAAAATATAATATTGATACAAGCAAAACAACACTCTATGAATTTAGCTTAAAATCTATTCTTATTCCTCATGGATTATGGCGTATGTGTGTGTATCGATTTATTAGACATTAAATCAAATAATAATAATAATAATAACGACAATAATAACAATAAATAAAGTTAGTTTTTTTATAACACGTGAATTTAAGCTTGTTATTGTTTAAAGAGTAATTTTTTATTTTTTTTACTTTTAGTTTTTCTAAATCGTTAAGAAGATAGTATTGGATTTTTTTTTTTGGTTAGTCAAATTAGTTAACTTATGCCTTATCTCTAAATTTAGAGGAAGAAAAATAGACACTAAATCAAAGTTTAGGGGACAAAATGAAAACAATTTTATTTAGATGTGAATTGTACATATTATGTAAAACAAAAATTTATAAGTTGAGGGATCTAATAGATACTTTTAAAAGTTGAAAGCGACTAAATAAGACTATTGGTTAAAATTGGAAAACACTATTAGAGTCAGTAACTCTCTCTCTATCTCCAATTCTTCATTCACTTTGAAAACTTTCAACTCATGTTTTGTTTTTCTCTTTTCACATTGAGATAGGAAAAAGATAGTTGGACTAAATTCACTTTGCACCTCTAACTTATTACTGAATCGAACTTTACACCTTTATTTCTAATCTATACCATTGTACTGTAAATTTTTATTTATTTATTTATTTCATCCCATTTTAGTTTAATTTCTAAACATTATTGTTAAGTTAATTTCTAGTGAAGTCAAGAAAATATTTTGGAGGAATAATCTTTCCACTTTGCACCCAAAAACATATGTGGACACTTTGCAATAATCCCTAATTTTAACCTATTTTCACAAAATACTTTCAATCTACAGTCGGCATACGTATATATATTTTTATCTAATATTTGGCACACCCTTGTCTATGCTAATTTTACAAAAAAAATTGCTACATAATTCTTTTGTCGGTGATAGCAACACATGATTGAATGAATAATATTAATACGGCATGAATGAATGCATAGATAGCTACACCAGCAACTTTCATGTAGGATTAGACCTTCAATGTCCCAGTCATCACGTTTTAAACTCAGATTTAAATTATGCTTATCGTAATTGATTATCTTGTAGTATTATGACTTTATCAAATTATTAATAATAAGTTAAATATGTTTATTTATTCCCAAATAAATCATTTATGAAAAAATTTATTACGCTTTTACTCTTTATCATAGCTAAATTAAGACCATTCCCTATTCCCCACTTAGGTATTTGCACCTCATTTTTTTGTGGTTCAATTAAAACTTTTCTCGTAATAATAGAAAATTTTTAAAAGTACGAATATAATCTTAAAAAGTTGGTTCCAAGTCCTAAGTAAAAATCTATATGTCTGCCTATTGTATGTTTAAAAATTCTGTAACTATAATAAGTTCAAATAAAATTAGGTAGCGTAGTATGTTCGAAAATTAGAGTTAAGGGTGTAAAGTGGAAACAACTTATAAAAAAAAAAAAAAAAGGGTGCAAAGTGAAACTTGATCTACTAATTAACGTTTTTCACCTCCATAAAACTCATCAATTTTCTCAATCAATAATAATTGAAGTGGTCAAAGTTAGATTGAAATGAAAGTTAAGATGCAAGTATCCAAGATTAGAGCTCAGGGCAAAGTTCATATCTTTTTCTTTTGGGTTAAAAAAAATAGATACTATATGTGCGTACTCAATTAAATTGTAATTGGTTACTAAAAGACTTGAATAAGACTAAAGCAAGAGCAGTAAAGTTGCAGGCTGTAATATCAAATATGGCCTTTTTTACCAACAGATCGAAGGTGGGAAAATGAAATATCACTACAAAGAAAGTGAAGATTGATGTTGATACTCCACAATGGATATAGACAGCGCCTTATTATCAATAGATGATTGATCAGTGAGTGAAGGAGAAAACAACAGTGATAAAAGAAGGGATTGCAACTTTCTGTCGGAAAATTACGTTGTTTTCCGTGATCACATTTCTCTATTACTTTTTTCCCTCACATACATCAAATCGCTACAATAATTTTTCCATGAAAAATGCAATCCGAACATAACTTAAATTAATGGACAATCCAATCATAAATTCCTCTTTAGTGATAGGAGAATAAATGAAATTGGAAGAGAAAATATTATAATACATATCAGTAGTGTGTCTCTACATGCTTTTCTAATAATAGTTCATTTTGGTTTTTTAATTACCTCAAAATATCACGCATATGCATGAGTAACATGCCAATAGACTGTTTCAGAAGGATTAATTTTTTTTCCAAATATTTAAACCTACTAACCTTTATTGCCTCTTTTTACAACATTCATTGCAATCTCATGGTAATAAATATTGTTCATAATGCACGATTCCTACCATAATTGTGAAGAAGAATATTGATTTTTAATTATATGCTAGTATGAAATTAGTGTCTAATAAGCCTTATTAATTAAGCACTATTTCATGCATGTTTTTCTAGTTCCCAAAAGTGCATTTTATGTAAATAAAAGATTTCGACATATGAAGCAAACTATAACACAAATCCGGTCACGCTGATGGAAAAGTTCTTGATTTCTTCTTTTGAGAAGTTGGTTTTCTTTTCCAGAATTTCGAGCAACAGAGAAAAATGAAAAGTGGTATGTAGAACGTGAAACTAAGGAAAGATTACGGACAGAAAGAAAAATGGGAATCAAAACGTACAAATACAGGACAAGCACAATCTGAGATATTGAGATACCAAAAATTCTCCATAATAAATGGACAAACAACAAAGCAGCCAAAACGGTTTCCATCTTTCCCCAAGTTGAAGCAAATGGAGGGGAAGAACAATACAAAGTGTGACAATAAATGATTTTGCTAGTGAATGGGGGGACCTTGAGCACTAGAGATGGTACGTGGACCATGAGGCTTGCAAATAGATTTTTTTTCACAGTTTCTTTTCAATCCGTTTTTTTTCCTTGTTAACTACTTCAATCTGATCTTTTCATCAGATCTCTTCTGCTTATCAAGTGGTACATAAAATCGAAGAGGAAAAAGCAAAAAAAGAAAAAGCTGATTTGGGTTCATCTAAATTGAATGCCTTGGAAGGTTCTCATGACGAGGGAGAGTCTCCCCATACAGAAAGATACATTTTCCAATACATTGTTAAGGATGTCCAACACACTCTGAAATCTCAGGCCAAGTTCTTCAACAAGAAAGCCTGCAAACAGAAAAGCTAAGCAGTGCTTAATCGGTAGTTTTACTCCATTCCAGGATCTTGAGCGCCAATCTCTTGCTCATATGTGCGTGAAGATACAAATTGAAGTTTGCAACTGTTCCAATCCATGTCCATTTTGTCCTGCTTATTTTAGCATTTGATTTGCAAACATATTACCATGTTGGGAGAAAATGCTTCTTGTCTTTATATTTCGTTCTGATAAAAAAAAAAATCTCCTGACTTTTTTTTTCCCATAATTTTTAACTTTAATGAGTGGACATCTGAAGCAATTGAGTTACCCAAAGCCATCATACTGATCAGGGCTAAAAATGGTAGCTGTACTCTAGAACAAATAAATGAACCACTATTTGATCATATCCACAAAGTTTGAGACACGTGAGATATGTACATCAATCAAATGAAACAACAACAATTGACACATAAGTTGGCTGGCTACAAACATCAAGTGGTGAAATTGACAAGTGAGGTCAATATTATGTTAAATATTGGTGATCGACATGAGACCAAGCATCAAGTCTCAGTTCACCTCAGGAATGCTCTGAAGACGGGGCCTCCATGACCACCGTTGCTGTTGATTTTGAACCTGAAAATGTTGATCGCTAGCATTAATCAGCCTCGACAACATTTGGTCCACCGGCATTTCGCCCACGTCAACTTCCCCTAGCAATTTCTCCAGCTGTTTTTTGGTAATCCTAATCTTTATTTCTCTCCCATTGGAAAATGAAGAAGATGATGATGATGATGATGAGAAACCCGGGTTATGGTCATCATCGAGTAAGCTTTGGTTTTCTGGGACATATTTTTTTTGTGCCACGGAGGAATCCCAGTCATCACCAGCCCATGCCATTGATGACACTTTACGCCTTCTGAGTTTTAGACAGTTGCCCATATTTTGAGTACCTATTTTTGTACTAAAGATTTGAGGCATGTATGATATAGCTGGGAATATAGAAAACAAGTGATGCGGGGAAGAGATCAAAGAGAGGGGAGAAAGTGGAGCTGCATATTGTGTTTGGATATATAGGAGGAGGAGGAAACAGGGTTGGTAAAATATTGGATATGTATGGGAGGTGGTATGAAATAGGACCAGCTAGCTTGAAGAATTAAGCCACCAAGACAAGAAGATGGTTAATTAGTTGACCAATTGCCTGTGTCGGTCCCTTTGAGGATTGAGGTTGAAGGGATAGGCTTCAAGAAATAGCTTGAGCTTGGACACGTAGAGCTGGCTTGGCTAGCTACTAGCTATTTCATGGCTCTTGATACTTGAGGCTGAAGCCTTTTCCAATATTCAATGTTGATTTCCTAGAAGGAAGGATGATGTCTAGATGTTGGAAATTTTCAAAGATCATTTGCAATTCCAGATAGATATTCACCGAAAGCTTTTTTAAGTTGATTCACCTAATTAACAATCAAGGTACGTAGAACAATTCTTCCCTTGCATTGTCTCTAATGCAACTTAGTATAGAAGATATAGTCCACTTCGTTGTTTGTACTTCTAAGATCTATTCTACTTTGTTGTGAATTAACTAACTATTCAGGATAATTAGGGTCGACGCAATTGCTATATATATATATCACCTCAAATTCACATGTACCAAGAGCAATCTCAACCAAGATAAAATTGTTTTCAAGATTTCTACATGTTAATTTGGACATGTAACTAAGCATATATGCTGGCATTTTGAATAATTATTATTAGTATATTCAGTCTTGTGCTTCATGTCCGAGCCTAATTCGTTCCAATAGAAGTATCCTCTGAAGATGGACCTTTTCTGCTCTAGTTTATTGCTACGAAACCTTCCTCGTCTACACCTCAGCTAGCCGTCTACCAAAGCCAACAACTCATGATGGAAAAAACTAATCGTTTTCCTAGTGTGAAAAGGTTGGGCGATGGTATCTATTGTAGATCAAACAGAGAAACACAAATGTGAACACGAAAACGTCAATGGAATCTTGATATTCTTCACCTACCTTGGTTTTCCTCCTTAGCTTTACATAATCATCAGCTAAAGGGCTAATTAATTTTAGTTTTTCACGAGTTGATAATGGTAACTTAAAACCTCGTCAAACATCATTGTCAATTTTACACAATCATGTTTAACAGCCAATTCGACCTAATCTTGTCCCTTTGACACTTTCGCTCACCTGCGTAAATCCTTGTGTGCAAGTATCAAATTAGCAAGCAACCCGAGCAAACAAACAGTTCACAAGGATTTCAACTGTAAAATCTTTCCATTAATTAGTTCGAGACTTTTTCCCTTAATTCTTTTAGAAGGACACAGATGAAAAGAGGACTATAAGGTGTTTTATGACAATTCTGATGTCCTACAGTTACGTCCAAAAATTTCTGATATATGAGCATTCTTTGTTATAGACCAACCGAGTGAGAGTGAACACCGCAAGTGCAAGGGCCCTTCTTATCTCATTCTTTAAAGCTGATCAATGAAGCTTCCAACCACATTGCTATTTAGGGATGTAGGAGAGCGAATTTAAGAAATTTCGTCCTAGATTGATTTTGGCAATTGCTCACAATAACGTAAAGCTTTTAGGTAGGTTAGGCAAATGGGGTTCGTCACGTTGTCTTATTATTCAATGCGAAAGAGAGCAGCTTTCTTTCAAAATGACAAGTCAAAAATTAAGTTTACATTAAAATTTCTAAATTTGTCATTTTGGAAGGAAATTGCTATGGCATTAAAATATTAGCTATGGTATTCATTTTTCCATTGATTTAAAAGAAAAAAAAAAGAGAGAAAAGAAGATAGGGTTTACACTTCCCTGCAAGGAATATTGTGATTGCATCTCCTTCTTGAATTTGTGAACTCCTCCTATGTTATCATGTAAATTAGACCCTAGAATCAAATCAAATCTGATTGTAGAGGCTTATTTCCAAGAATTGCAATCAATCAGGAGGAATTGGGGCTCACTTACAGACAGATATAAACACTGGGCAGAGCCGTATTTTACATGATGCAAGTCCCCATTTTAACCAACCATTGGTGGCCCTCAAATTCTATCAGCACCATAGTAACTTACCAAATTCGATCGATGCAGGGTATTAACTGTTAAGTAACACATGAGGTTCAGGTGGGAAATGTAGCTTTAAGAAAGGATTCGGTCGAAATAAACAATATTATCTTTCTTCTTTAGGGGAGTCCAAGGCTTACAAGAAGTGGATAGGGAAAGATTTGAATCAGAAATCTCACCATCAAACTTATTAACTTGTTTATCAATTAAGTCAAGTCTTGAGGACGAAACAAAACACCTCTTCAAGTAACCATATATGGTGGTTCAAAATGATTCTCTATCTTTTGTTTTCCACATTACTAATTCCTCAACCCACCACCTCCACTTTGGCTGTCATTTTTACCATATACCCCCATCATCTCTTTTTTTGAGAGACACCATTATATTATTGGTGTTGGAAACTGAGAACCCAATGATCACTGTCGTTATGGCTACCCTGCTGCTGTATAGAAAACCCACCCACTAGCACTATTGTCTGGAAATAGCTATTCCCTGTGCATGCACATATGGTATTGGATTAGTCAAAGAAAATAAATAAAATTCTGACATAGCTACTTACTTATACATATCCCTCAAGCTTGATGCTTTAAACAGCATCCCACATTTCTTGTTACGTAATTTGTGAATCTACCATCGAAATATACGGCAGCCAGCAGAATGTGCTTCTTATCAACAGAGGGGCCGCTAGCTAGGGCTGTCAACGGGCCGGGTCCGGATCGGAATTCATTATTCCGGATCCGGACCCGAATTACTATACCGGAACCGGATCCGATCCGTTTACCCGACGGATCTTTTATTCTATATTCCGGATCCGGATCCGGCGGGTCTCGGATCCGGATCGGGTCTACCCGCACAAATTTAGCAAAATTTATAATTTCTAATAAAAATGAGAAAAAAATATATTTGTAAACTAATTTCTAACTAATGCAAAGAAAAAACCAAATAAGAAAAGAAATCAAATTAACTTTACTCACATTCATCACCCTAATCAAATTATATTGATAAATATATATTTTTTAAATTATTAATTCATTTATATCCGGATCCGGATCTAATACGGGTCGGAATACTATATTTCGTATCCAACCCGTTTTTTTGTTTGACAAAACGAATCCGGATCCGAAAAACGGAATTAAATCCCTATCCATACCCGCAATAATTTCACGGATCCGGTCCGGATTCGGGTCTAGATCCGACCCGTTGACAGGCCTACCGCTAGCTGAAATCTTTTCTAGAAACATAATAGCTTGCTTGAGCTTAGAGATGTTGGTTCATCCAGTAAACGCTAATTTGGGCTGTTAATTTGGATTTCTTCTATGCACGAGCCAATTTGATTATGACATGCACATATTAATTTTTTTACGCTATACGGTTTGTCTTCAGTTGTTTAATATATAATGCAAATAAATAAAACAAGAATGAATTTATAAGTAAAAGAGAATTACAATATTATAATAAATGTACAAATTAGTAATGCTAATAGGAAAATCAAACAAAGTAGTGACATAAGAAGAGTGAAAAAAATGAAAATAGTAAAAGAAGAAAACATACAAAAACAAAAAGAAAGTAGTGAAAAATAAGGAACTGCATAAGTAAAAAAGAAACAAAATAAAATAGTAATGACGCTTTTATCTTAAACTAACAAATAAGGGAGCGAAGTGCTTATTTTAATAAATTCAAATGGACAACTAAAGGTAAATGCATGTCACCAATTGGCTGGATGGTATTGATTTGTGGGTCCCCTTTAGATTGGTCTTTGGATCCAATTTGACGATGACTTCTTAGCGTTTCTAATCTAATTGTGTGTGTATATTTCTTCTGTCTATGAAAAAAAAAAAACTAAAGGTACATGCAGGGTTTAGCGCATTTAACCCTTAACTAATTGAAACCAAAAAAATAATAAATATGTGTTTGTTCAATGTTTGATTGTGTAGCTCGATTGTAAGTTGTAACTCTTTAAAAGCTCTAGTACCTAGCCGTGAGTTTCTCCCCCGTCGCAGTTGCATGTCTTGCACCAATTGGTTGTTGTTGAAACAGGACCTAATTAAATGGCTCTGTAATGGGGCTGCGACACCAACAAATTCACAGCAATCGCAGGTGGTTGTGACCAAAATCGAACATGGTAAGTAGAAACCGTAGATTTTGCCTATTTCGATGGGAGACTCGCCAATTACAGAAGCGGCGGAACTTGTTATTGCACCAAGACATGATTTTTGCGTAATTTCTAGGATAAATTACTCATAATGCTCTTTTACTTTTGCTTGATACTGCATAATTCTCGTAAAGCCTCCTAGAATTTTATGTGAATTGAAAATTAGTTTTTTGTAGCATCATTAGTTGAATGTCAGTGTTAATCTTACCTATTTTCGAAGTTGCATCTCTGGTAACGAGAGATGCTTTTTATCTATTTCACTTGACATAAAATTTCAAGGTATTGCTTATGCAGATATTATACTAAAGTACGAGTAATGAGTAATTTATCCTTATTTGATCGTTCATATATTTGAAATCTTACGTAGTTACTTTACTCCTTTTGTCATACTTGCACCGTTTTGATTGTTTCCCTAATGAATGGAATTAACAACTTGGTCGAACCCCGAAAGGAAAAGAGTACAACTTGCAACACAGTAGTGACTAGTTCTTGAGTAGTAAATCTATGGAGGCAGGCTACAGAAAGCTGCTCAGCGGAGAGTGAATTTATTGATCGCTTTCATCAGATGTGCCCGCATGCATTTCTGTGCCCTCTACCCAACTGGTTTCCAGCTCCTTGTCCTATATTAATCCCTCCTAATGGCTCATCTCCCTGAAAACACACACACTCACACAGTGACACAGTTGAATGAATGTCAACCTGAACACTCAAGAACCCCCCCCCCCTCCCCTTTTCTCAAGAACACTCACACAGTCTAAAACTTTCTTGCTTTCTTTTTCCAGTGCAATGGCAGGTCAGATGATACGTGCCTAGCTAAGCAATAACATGGAAACTTCAGACAGAGCCCATAAATTTCCATGTGATTTTGGTAAAGACTTCGTTAATGGTCATTCTCTTAGTTCACGATCACGTGGGCGACGCGTGACTGATGGAACTGGGAACCTCTCCGGCCACCGGAGTACGATAAGGGGACCTAGAAGGAGGTTTAGGTGGGAGGCAAGTGGGTTGGCCACTCCACGTGTGGAGTGGAAATCAGATGGTGCTGTATCCGGTGCTGCGGCTCCCGCCGGAGGGGAAGGGATCCGGCAGGTGCGAGGTGGCATTGTGGAAGGGGTCTCAGCTAGGAAGTTGGCAGCTCGGATGTGGCGCTTGGCGGAGGGTTTTAACTCTGGTGGCGGTGGTATGACGCGGCAGGGGCGGTTTAATCGGTTACGTTTTGGGGTATGCTTTTTAAACTGATCTTTGTTTATTATGTAATGTTTCAAAAAATTTTTAGTTTCCAATACAAAAAAAGATTCAATTTTTGTGGTTGTCCTCTCTTTCCCAGGGACTATTGGATTTTGCAGCATGTGTCTTTTTCCAATTTGAATTTTTCTTTCCTTCCATAGCTAGACTTGGAATGTAAAGAATTGGGTAGCTCATAAAATGAAATACTACTACTCAAGAATCAAGATTGTTTGCAGAGAGAATCCAATCTCGCAATGATGATCTTTTCTTGGATGGTAGCATGCGTCTATTATTGTTTTGTTTTCGTTTTTGCCCAGCCGAAAGTAAATGCATAAAAGGGTTGATCAAAAGTTTCAAGATAAAAGAGCAAATCTGATGCTGAGAAGAAGTATAGAACAGAATTACTGTGCATAATACATTGATATTGAACGTGATCTGCAATTATAATAGATATGATACAATCATAATGAAGACTGAAGTAAGGTGATAACTGACATGTTCTTGTTCAAGAGGATGCAGATCGAATGTGTTAGCGAGCTATAGTTTCCTTGATAGAGCAAGCCAACCGCGTCTCTGCCTAACTGAATGGTTCTTGCCTTGCGGCATTTCTAAAGCATTCTGTTCTATACAAATTGGAACTTAAAATTTGCTCCCTTGCTTTGCTGCATTAAATGTCATATCCTTCATTGACATCTTACTTCATGTCGTTGTGTCAACTTTCAAGAATTGTGAAGTTGAGTCAGTGCGTAATGAACAAGGTGTGCCGTAATCCTTTCTTCGATTTTGAACATGACTGTTGAATTGTGATATCCTTTCAATTCTTTGCATCCTTGGTATTTAGCTTCAACCACTCTTGTCCATTTGCAAATCTGCGATGAAGGGAGGTTCAGATTGGGAGCTGGCGGGTCTAAAAACGCCGAGTGCCAATGAAGTTTGCCAATTTCACAGCAATGGGAGGCTTGTAACTAGTCACCAAATTGCAACAATCTCCGTTGCTTCTGCTTTGCAAGTTGAACTTGTGAGATCTCAAAATCGGGTGAAAGAGCTTGAATCTGAGCGCCATTTGGTTAAAAAGAAAATCAAACAGTTTTTGAAGGGGCACAGTGAAGAGAAGGAGTCGAGTAAGAGAAGCAAACGGCAGATGGTTCAGAAGATTAATGACTTAAAGGTCGAACTACAAAAGGAGAGAAAAAACTATCAAAAGATGGATCTCGTCAATTCCAAACTGCTGACTGATCTAACCCATGCCAAGTTAGCGGCCAAGCAATTCAAGCAAGAATACGAGAAAGAAAAGAATGCAAGGGAGTTACTGGAGGATATATGCCATGATCTAGGTAATGACATCAAGGATCACAAAGCCAAAATAAGAGCTATCAAGGTTGAATGCGCAAAAATCCTAGAGGAAGTGGAAGAAGAGAGACAGATGCTGCAAATTGCTGAAGTTTGGCGTGAAGAACGTGTTCAGATGAAATTAATTGATGCTGAGCTGATTCTTGAAGAAAAGTACTGCCAGATGAATAATCTGATAGCAGATTTGGAGAATTTGTTGAGAACTAATGGTACAACTCCAGAGATGATCAAGATGAGAGAAGTCGAAGGCATGAACCTGGAAATGCAATCATTCAGCGTTCAAGATAGAGAGGAGCTACGTTACATGCCACCTACGGTGAATGACATACACACAATCACTGAGAATCTTCAAGATGGTGGAACAATGGAAACTGGAAGTCATGAATGTCAAAGTTATCTTTCCGACACTCACTCCACTAAATTTCATAACGCCAGCTGTGAAGCTAATGAATTCACCAAAGACCGTAGCATTGATCATGATAGGAGTTCAGCAAATGCCAGTTTCAGGAAAATTTTGACTTGCAGTATGGATCAATATTCAAGTCATACTCTTGGAGATGGCACAAACTCTGTGGATGGAATTTCTGGAGGCAGATATGTTTCTAGTCTCACTATCCACAACATTCAGAATGCAAATCAGCAGTCTCTAAATTGTACGATTAATAACTTCACCTCCATGGAGAAAGATAAAAATAAAGGACCATCTGTTCGCAAATTTTGGAGATCCACACCTAGTGTTGCTGATGTTCTCAGGACAATATCAGTTGATGAGAATCGAAGGCCTTCAAATGGATCAAATTCTTCCAACGTAGCCGTCTCCCCAGAAAATTTTTCCGAAGAGGCTGTCAACCACAATGAGCTGGTAGGTCATTGCTGCTTGCCTGGCCAAAGAAATCCACACGTTACTCGAGCAATGAGAGGATATATTGAATGGCCACGAGGGATTCAGAGGAATGGTTTGAAGGCCAGGCCCTTGGAACCAAGCTTGGAGAGTCAGAAAAAGCAGTTGCGCAATGTGCTTAAGCAAAGGATTGAGTAAATCCCTAAACTTCTTGTTTTGCCAAGGTTGGTCCGCCATTGAGGTCATTTTGTTAAAACTTTTGGCAGAATCAATTTGCTGGTATCATTTTGTAGTGGTGGGATCGTCTATGCAATCAAATTGTCCATTAAGAGCTCTTCCCTGGGGCTGCAGCTTGACGATAGTTGTATGTAACCGTTCCTTCAAGAATTTTGCTGAATTCCGCTGTGCAGGTATACTTTTGCATGCTTGTTCCAGGGACATTGTTTGGATGAGTTGTAGCTCAAAATTAGTCTGCTGTTATCACGAACTATACAAGCTGTTTACAGCAAAAAAGAACCATTACTTGCAGAAATTGTACTCTTCTATTTCTTACATTTTGAGTATTACGACCTTTCGAAGATTAGTAGCTTGTATCAGAGGCTATGCAACACGCTGGTTAATTGCCTCTTGTAAATTAGCAGATCACATCATAAAATCTTGTTCATATATGCTGCCACTTGCTAAAGCGTTCGGATTCCATCATTTCCCACTCATCTTCATCAATGTGGAAAGAAAAGCGGCGTCACAATCTTGAGATAGCTCATCTTTCTGGATTAATCAGCGAAGTACATATCTTGAACAATGCAAGTAGCCTATTACATCCTTTTCTTTGGATTCATTGCCACACAAAGTCTTCAAGCTAATTTATTATACCAAGACTTGTACACATGAGTACAAGCATGTATACATCAACAGAAATTTGCAAGCAAACTCATCCAGATGTACACAGGGTTAATGATTAGGCTGCATTTTTTCCCCCTTGCACTTCTTTCTTCCACCAATGGTAAACCACAAGATCGATTCAGCGTCAAGTTCCTCTTATCCTAATAAAAGATTCAAGTAATGACTTGAGAAAAGGTGGTATCTGGGTACAGTTACATAGAAGACTGCATAATCAGTCGGTTGTTAAAACTTAAATGTTAGTAACTTTTCTTCTTTGCCCTGTACAAGTATAGAAGCATTAACTACGGCTAGACTATCAAGATTGAACTTTTACTGCTGCTGTGGGGTGCAGAAATATGTACTTTCAGTAACCGTTCCTTGGAAATCATTCCAAACAGGACTGCTTGGCCGGCGTGGGCATCCAAATTCATTGGCTGAGCAATTAAAGGTGCTTGGTTGCTGACTGTAAACTTATTCCATCATGCTGGGGACCCAATTCCCCGGATTTCAGCATCCATCGTCTCATTTCCTCACTTTCCTGCGTGAGCCCACTGTGGACTGGAGTACACTGTCATTTGCATAATTGGAATTTGTCTTCTAGTTTTGAAATCATCTGCTTCCTTTAATTTAAGGAATAATTGCAGAAACCTCCCCTGAGGTTGTTGACAGTTGCACTCATCTCCCCTAAGATTTAGAAAATAGCACTAACCTCCCCTAACATGAATTTGGGACCTATAGTTGACATAAGATAGGATAAATTTACTTCTATACCCTAAGAGTTTAAGGTTGTTAGTAAACAAATTTGGACCAAAGAAATTAGGGCAATAAACAAGTCTAAAATAGCTAATTAAGCAAGATTAACAGTTATTTTTTGCTTCATTAGGCACTGTAAATGCACTTACAAAATAGCTCCTATTGATACTCCAACATGGGTGCCATTTTGTGATTGACAAAAACTTGAGAGCACAATGCAAATCATGTATTTTCTACATAGAAGAGAGGCAGAACTAAGAAAAATATAGGAGAAATAAACCTCCAAACAAGACTTCATAAAAGAATAAGTTTCGGTGTTTTGGTTGAACTTATTTCATCTTATGCATTCATGAAACCAAAGAAGAAAGAAAGTAGAAATCAAGGCAAAATTTGAGGATTTTTCTGTTAAAAATCTGTGACAATCAGAAGATAATAGGTAAGCAATCCTTTATCATCTCAACTTAATACATAAAGTTGTAGTGTTAGTTATAGTATGATGAAATTGTTGTATCGATCATGAGAGAATATAGCTGTGTACGAAATATGATAAATAGTGTAAAATCGATATATTATAAAGTATGATAATAAGAAGTTCTCTTGTACTGATCAAATGTGAATTTTCTTGTTTGATCAACAGTCTTTCTATATGTTTTAGAATCTCATTTTTCTAAGCATATGTTTGTTGCTTCTTGTAGATTTTATTGCTGTCCTTGTTCTCTTTACACATATATCCTTTAAGTTTCACTAATTATTTCCATCTCTTAATGTTTTTTATTCTTTTACTAATACAATCTCACAAGAGACAAAAAGGGTATAAATAGAACAAAATTATTATCTCACTTCTCAAAAGACTTTTTTAATGGCACTTTCTCTAATATAGGCTGAAGTTGTTATCAAAATCTTAAATTCAAGGAAGGTTAGTGCTATTTTCTAAATTTCAGAGGAGGTGAATGCAATTGTCAAAAATCTTAGGGAAGTTTTATGCAATTATCCCTTAATTTAAAGGTAATATATCATCTTTGACTGGCACTTTTGGCAACAAGGAGATAACATTATCTTTGAGCTTTTTAGTATATATGGAGGCGCTTTATATCTCATGTTATGCTTTGTTGAGTTGTTGTTCTAGGAACAGGGCTGCCATTGACAATAAAATCTAACTCGCACATCGTCTTGTTTATTATTATCCCATGCATAGTTTATTTGCTAATGTACATCGACTACATGCACAGGTTACTTAAGCAGCCCTAATTTCGATTTACTAATTTAATACACACACACACACACACACACACATATATATATATATCATTATTTGGATATGTAATTCCATTTGTGCCTCCTGTTAGCAAGTTTTATTTTAATTTTTTTTTTGGAGTTGTTCGGATATGTTTAAAGTACACTCTTACATGGAAATTTGCATGTCACAAGTGACCCATGTAATGATATGCTGCATTGAACTGAACCTCTGGTCTCTGGCCAGTCTAATGTTCCAGCGTTCAATTCCGCTCGGTACATTAAAAGGCACCTGTTTAGTTTGGATTTGGATTCTCTGTCTCTTTAGTGCTCATACAAATTTAGTTAATTTTTATCCTCCATAATGTAACGTAAGATTATGAGTAGGTTGCTGCATTTAGACCCAAAAAAAATATATATATATATGCTGCATTGGTAATTTAATTAAAAATCAGCTAGCTGATTAATGTTCCTTGGACGACAACATATTAATAGTCCATAAGTGGTACTGGTAATGTGGCTAGAAGAGGAAAAATCCCCTGGCAACTTCTACAAACATTCCCCATCCAAGGATGTAGACCAATTTTAATTACTCCGTATAATTGTTGCATTATAATTATGGGATCATGAAGTGTTAGAAGGCAGTTCTGAGTTCTTTTCCCAAAAAGCAACTGGTGAAAATCAAAGGGTTGGTTTTGATTCCAGGACATGAATTATGTGCATGCTCTTATCTTTTGCGCAATTCTGCAGGCTTAATGACTATGGATTTAATTTGCATCATTTAACTCTGTTCGGCTGCTTTCAGCTACTGACCTGGACCAAGCACCAGTGGTTTTTTTTTTTTTTTGGTACAAAATGAAAGAGCTTTAACTAAGATCAACAAGAAAGTTTTACACAAGATGGAACTCTACTACATCATACAATAACACGCTAATACTAACCACTAACAAAACTATCACAGGCAATTGCAAGGGAGCCCCATTTAACAACCAGTTCCCAATTTTCCTTAGTCCCAGAAATTTTTCGTCAAGATAAAACCGCGCAGTGAATGGTGGCTACTATAGATTCCAGAATTCCCACAGCTGACTGTTGCTTAGATTGAAACCTAGCCACATTTCTAGCCTTCCAAATTTTGAATACAGTGACGGCAAGTATCTTTCTCTTAAACTGATGACCAAAGGAACTGAAAGTCCAGTGGTGAGCAAGCCTGTAAAGCTCTTGATTCCAAGACTACTTCCCACTCTAAGCTCTTGATTAAACTGGTTCTTGAGGCTTGAGCGTTCTGTCTTGAAGCTGCTGAGAGTATGGATCATTTGTTTGTATCACTCAGATTATTTGGGAGAAAGTGCGGAACATATGCATCTTTGAAAGTTCCAGACAAGATGTCATGGAGCTGGGTAATCCAAAATTTTGTATGATCTACTTATAATCCTTTTGGTCTTTGCTCTTAGAAAAACATTCTTGAGCAGTTATCTTCAGGCTTCCCTTTACCCTATGTGGAGAGGACAACCATCCCCTCAACTTGGTGCATTGATATTGTACGTGCATCAATCTACAATCAGGCCATATGCACTACTTTTCACAATCTTGTGAAAGGCTGGATTTAGTGTTCTGTTTAATTAAAAAAATTGGACGGCACAAAGATATGTATTAGATGAAGATCAGCCTAACCATTTCTTAAAATATTATTCCAATTTTGGTGATCACTATGGCAAACCCTCTATTTGGTATCTGAGCTTAAGAGAACCAGTTTCTTTTTTCTTGTATTAACAGTTCTCTGCCACTGGTCTAGCTACGCAAATAATGTTATGGCTGCCTTAGTACTTTCTGCAGTTGTGAATATGTACTGATTTCCTTTATATGCTCTTTCATGTTAAGCAATTGAAACTCCATTTTGGCTTGTAAGATAACTATATATTGTGGTTTTACGATAGACAAGTCTACAGTTACTGATATTTCTCACAAAAAGTGTGGAGTTGCGTACCTCTAAGCAGAAAGGGTCTAAACTTAGCCGCCAATCAGAAGGTTCCAGTTCTTACTTGAAAGATGAACTTCTCTCTTGCTTTCACATCCAAATTCTATCAACTCAGATGTGAAATTTGATTAAATGAAGTCTTTGATAAAATCTTTTTTTGGTGGCCCAAGAAAAAGAAACAGTAATAAACCAAATGTCTCTAGTATTTGTCGAATGAGTTTTTGGTATTTAAATGTGGTAATCACACACAACTGTAGAAGTCTATCTGTGCATGTTCGAAGTGTTGTTTGGTATGCAAGATATATGGTGCTAGAATTCTGTCATTCCCGAGTTATCGCAGTCCTCTGCTTTGGCTGATACTCTCTATCTTTCTGTGCAAATTCTGCTTTTCATCTTCCATTCTTTTCTTAGTTTTTGTTTGTAATAAGACTTCCTGCAATGACAAATTGCAGTCTACTGATACTCTCTACTGGTCCTTTCGTTAGATTTTTGTTTTTGGTTTTTTTTTTTTTTACCCTTTGGCATAAAGCAGCAAATGGCGGACGCATGATAGAAGTGGAGCTTTCCTGATGAAGGGCTGGGGATGATGTAACCGAGATCATCTACTCCATATGGTGATCACAGAAAGAGGCTGAATGGGCAGCCAAATCAATGATCAGTTGAGGAAAAGCACTTTCGATGGCAAAGCAAACTGGATGCTAGAAAAAGATGCTCATTCCAGTATCCTTGCAGAGCACAATCAAGGACAATGGGCCATTTCTGAGAACTGAAAGGACCTGTTACTCCCATCACTCATGCCATGTTCGGGTTTCTTTCTGATGTAACCTGTGCTGGAACAATCACCTTCTATGAAACAATTGTGTTTCTAGGCAAGAAGAGACGAAATGACAGGCGTCAAGAAATGGTTGCACATTCTGATCTCTTTTGCAGCCTGCAATTAAACTTTTCAAGTTTCAATGATACTAATTTGAAACGTGGGCAGGCATCAATTACGTATGAGGGAATTCCCAAAAAAAAAAAAATTTTTTTATGAGAGAATTCACAAAAAGGGAAAAATCTGTTCACCTTAGTGGAGAAATATTTTTATTTGTTTATCGGTGATCGAAACGATCATTTTGATCCATTTTCTTTGGATCGTGGTCAATTTGATCCTTTAGAATTTAGTCCCTCATTTTGACAAATAAAGTTAATATTAAGGCGTTTAACGAGATATTTAAATAACTTAATAGAGTTAGTCATGTGTAGAGGTGTCAAAATGAGTGACTTGGGCGGGTTTGGGTTGGGTAAAATGGGTAATGGGTATAAGTGAGTCAACTCATTTATACCCATTTAATTAGATGGGTATAAATGGGTAAGTCAAAAAATGAATTGGGTAACCCAATTACCCATTTATAACCCATTTATTTTAACTTTTTGTAAACTCATTTAAATTCATTTTTGCAAACTAAGTTATCGATTTATACCACTCTTTGTATCCATCATTAGTTTTAAATATTTATTTATAATGTTCAATAAACTTAATTACCAATTTTTTTCATTTATACTCTATGTCACAAAATTACCTATTATTTAATAATTGAATAATAAGAATATAAAAATTTGAACTAAGTACTATAAAAATTAATATAAAAACTTAATCCAAAAATTTTGAACCCTTAACATTTTTTTCATATATAAATTTAAATTTTCATTTTAGAAAGATAAGAAAATAGGGTAAAATTTATCATAAATCAGTAATGCTGAAAAATAAGCAAGTTAACAAACTAAGAGAAAATAAAATAATAAGATAATACCAACAAACAATAATAACAATAACAATAATAATAATAATAATAATAATAATAATAATAATAATAATAATAATAATAATAATAATAATAATAATAATAATAATAATAATAATAATGAAACAAAAGTAGTTAACAACATGACAAAATGAAAATTTTGAAAAAAAATGGGTGGGAGAAAAGAAGAGACTTGGGGGGAAGAGAATTTTAAATGAGTTAATTGGGTTTGATGGGTTACCCAATAATACCCATTTAATAAATGGGTCTTATTGGTTGGGTAACTCATTTATACCCATATACAAAAATTTAAGATAACCATACCCATCTATTCATGGGCGGGTATGGGTAAATTTAATTAAGTGGGTTGATTTGCCACCTCTAGTCATGTGTACAGTATATATAAACTATTAAAAACAACAGTGTTTGTCTCTTATCTTGGGAGTCGTGATTAATTTGGTTCCTTGTGTATTTATTGCCTTCTAATTTAACATTTCATCCCTACAAATAAATCAATAAAGGGCTTTCCATAGAACACTAATGACAAATAAAAAAAAGAAAAGAAGAATTAAAAAAATCCCACAAGCCCCAATCCAAGTCTATCAATTTTCCTTCCTAAATCTCTAATTAGACCATTTAGGGTCTGTTTGTTTGGAAGGAAAATATTTTCCAGAAAATGTTTTTCTGATTTTCTATTGTTTGGTTGGGTTATTGCTTTGGGAAAATTTTTTCCTACCGAAAATATTTTACATCAGCTGGTGTAAAATGACTTCCCATCTAAATGAACTAAAGTTATTTTCCATGTCCAGGTGTAAATCATAAGACTATCCATTCATGCTTCTCCACTAGCCTTAAAATTCAGAACAAAACTTACCACTTGTGCAATAGCCCACTAAAAGATTTGTAGTATCCATCTACTCCCAAACATCAGAAAAAACATAGAGAAGGTAATTATTTTCTGTTGAAAATATTTTACATTGAATCAAACGGACCCTTAGTTTTTAAAATTTCACGGAACGATGGTAATGCAAAGATTATATATGTTGTATATGTCATTCATAGGATTAGCTCTTTGATTTGATAGAAAATATCATTTCATTCAGTACATGTACACTTATTGCATAATTACATCAAATCAGACATGACATGATATATACAAATCTTCTGAAATTAATAGATACAATGAAAAATCACTAGAAACAAGGATAAGTTCGAACATATTTTTCATCTAGATGAATCGTTGTAATCTCATAGATCTGTGCATGTCTTGTGCATGGCTTCATCTGATTAAACACTGATTCAAGTCTAAAGAGAAGTTTAGATTTGACAATAATAAAAGAAAAACAAAACAAATTACAGAATATAAAACAAAACAAATTTGAGAAACTAGATCTACAAAATCTCAAATTTTACCAAAAAAGATAAAAACTAAAATAAAGTTTTACGAGGAAAAACCCTAGAAGAAAATAAAATTCTTACTAGAACAAATGTAGGAGAAAGAAACTCTCACTAAGAGAACTAGCAGAGAAGAATCTCTCACTCAAAAACCTTATGAGAGAATTTATTCCTACGAGAGAAACTAAAAACCTAAAGAGAGGACTTCCTCTCATAAGAAAAGACTAGATTTGTCAGGTTTCTTATATGGTAGAGTTAGAAGAGATTTTGGCAGGAGGAATTCTAGAAAGGAGGAGGAGAAAATAGTTCTCAAGAGAAGAAGGATGTATGAGTAGCTCTGTTAAAGAGTTTGCAATTTCTCGTTAGAAATCCTATATTAGACTTATTAATTATTATGTAGAGCTTGGGAATTAAAGGGCAAGTAGAGACACATAAGAGATTAAATTGATTATGACCTTAAAAATAAAGCATCAAATCACTTGCCATCTGACCAATATTGTTAGGATTCTCCAATTTTCCAATCTTATTACCTCATGTTTATGTTTTTGCTCTTACCTTTTCTCTTCTTTTCTTCCCAATCGAGGGTGGGTGATGTGGTTTCATCAGATATTACAGACAAAAGAGCTGAAAGGCTGAGGAAAGAAGGTGATAATTGATGATAATTAATTGACTTTCTCATTAATTATTGAAGTTTCAAATCCATTTATGTGATATAGCTGAATTAGCTTCTCGTTTTAGTATTCCTTGGTGTAATTATTTCCTATTCTGCACAATTTAGCTGGCTCTGCTGCAAGTGGAGCAGGAATTGGAAAGAATGAATGCTGGAAACAGAAGGTTGAAGAAGATACTCAGTCAGGTTAGCAACAATTACACTGCCCTACAAAATGCATCTCGTGAAATTGATGCACCAGCAACATCAAAGCTGAGATAAGTTTGGCTATTGTTAACTAAATCTTCAATTGTTGATTTTTCTAAAATTAATCTGAGATGCTCATTAAATTACATTAAATTTCCATCATTTAGATTGTTGAAAGGAAAGCTAAAGAAAATAAACATAAATAACCATTTTGATCTATTATTTTCGGAGCGATGGTCAATTTGGCTCCTTTTGTATTTATTGTCTATCAATTTAATCCCTTAACTCAGCAAGATGCTTTTAACTCTAATGTGTTGATCCCGTGCATAGTATGTGCATCCTTTTTTTTCATTTTGTTAAAAGGAGAATTAAAAAAAATCTCATAATTCTGTCGAATTCCCTCTCCAATTTTTTTTTTTAAATCTCTATAATTAGATAACTTAATTCTTAAAATTCCACCCAATGATGGTAATAGAAAGACTATAAATGTTGTGCATGTAACCAGTTCCGTTAAAGAGCTCTAATATGTCGGTAGAAACCCTATATTGACTTTATTTTGTAGAACTCAGGGATAAATTGATAAGTAATGACACATCTGAGATCAAATTGGTTATGATCTCAAAAGAAATCAACATGGTAGCTTTGCACGTGACCAATTTCATTGGAATTCTCCAATTTTTTCATTATAAATTTTCTACATCCACTTTATTTTACAAAAATAAAAAATCAAAATACTAGTAAGCAATCAAATTGATTAGGACCCTAAAATAAGGGACCAATTTGTTCATTTTCACTATGTATTGTTGATAATATAACCCTATGCATGCAAGATTTTTCTGAAGTTGGGTGATTGAATGCTTATAATCTTTTTTTTTTTTTAATACAGGAAGTATTCCAGTTTTGCCAGACCAATCTCCCTGTGCCTGTGCACCCCATTCCCTAAGAATACACAAGCGGTAGAGAGGTGATTTAAACACACGATCTCGGGACCTAATTAGGCTACCCTAAAACCATCTGAACCAACCCCAAGGGGCTGATTGAATGCTTATAATCACCAATACAAAAGCTAGTCATGTGATAGAATGGAACCGAGGGACTACGAGATATGCCAAATTTGTAGATGCAAGACTTGTTGATAAGGTCTTTAACCGATTAGGATTACCTTCACAGAGGAATGCAGGACAAACATTCACATGTTCATCAGGTTGGCAAGAAATCTGCTAGCTAGGCGGACATTATCATCCTCTAACTCGTTGTGACGAGAGATACTATACCGTAAGAAGAAGAGAGAAAATTGGTGTTCTATTATTGTGATTTGATCACTCAACGGATATCGTTATTCAAATGCCAAGATGCCATATCAATCAATTATATGTTCATTCCTGCCAAAGTTGATGATTGAAGAAAAGCCCACCTAACAGAGAAATGGACTTGCTACCAGTACTTGAGCCACTCTTAACTACGGCTGCAAGATACCCAAGCGGTGGACAGATAATTGCTTACTCCTAACTGTCCTTAACGGCTGCAGTGAAAGAGGTAGAAAGAGTTCAATCTATAAACGACATGAGAGCCACAGTAGCCCAAAAGGGCTTCTTTATTACATCAAAAGAAGTTGACATGTGAGCATAAGTAGTCAATCTTCTCAATTTTTTATAAGTTCATAATTATTTTGTACTTCATTGGTATATGCCCAGAATAATTTGGTGATCGAATGTATTCGACTAGAAGCTTAATTCCCAAACAAACCAAAAACTTATAGTTTAATAGACAAGGAATTGATCAAGATGCAGCAATTAATTTGGTCAGCAAATGGAGTTGCTTTACGGATTTGAAAGGGCTTGAGACTCTCTTTATCATTTTTTTTGATAGCAGAAAAGTTAGGTAAAGTTGAGATTGTCGCACGGATGATGAATAATTGACAAGAATCTTGTGAGACGTATATTTTATGACTTAAAATATATATATATATATAAAAGGAGATTCACTTCTTATTCATAACAAGTTTGAATAAGGATTAATCAACAAAATGTCTTTGGAAGGCTGTACTTAGACCACTAAAATGGCATCCCATCGGGTGATTGATCCTTACTGCATAAATGGTCAACAAAGTAGAAGGTGAAAGCTTTTCGTTGTCGATGATGAATTTCTTAATTGCGTGCAATGGTTTGACCAAAGAACGCAAGCTCCTCCCTTAAAGGTTGATAATCATGCTCTCCAAATAATTCATTGTGGAAAGTTTTACATGATGACTTTGAGGTTATAAACGATTAACACTCAAACTATTATAAATTATCTTTACATCAAGAAAATTTGTTTGTGGAAAGTTTTGAGAGATTGAGCCCATTTCAAGTAGACCAAGTACATTGCAACAAGAAACAAGATGAAAAGGAACCACTTAGTACTAATTTCAACTTGAGAAAACAAAAAGAGAATATATTTTACATGCACAATCAGGATAAATGTTTTGTTGCACGGAGCAAAACCCTTAGAAAGGTTTTATATACCCTAAAATTGAACATGCTGATTGAAATAATTAAGTTTTACAACTAAAACTCAAACAAGTATACATAAAATAGCTATAAAACGTGAAAAAAAGCTTATTTGTTTGAACAAGAGTCGTCATCAAGAAAATGAGATGCGCACAAGGGCACATGTAGGGCAGGGTCCTATCTAATCAAACCCTACCAAGAAAGAAGACCGAGCGGGTTGTGTTGTTAGTTCTGACGGCCTATTCTGTAGATTGGTCACGCTTAAGATGAAAACGAGCCCACCAGGCACCAATCGTTATGCTGCCATTGGTGGCGGTATCAGCATCCCGGAATAGCTGATTGGCGGTGGTGGAGTCCTTTCCTGGCCTCACTGATTGAGACTCATTTGGGCATGGGTCAAAACTTGAAACTCCTTTGTCTTTTACTGTATTTCTTTTCCATTGATTGTTTGGGAATGGGTTATTCTGGATCTTCTTACCTTCTCTGGTTACAAGTAGCTAAACTCATTCATGTGTTTAATACTAGGGAGGGAGTGTCGCACATCGCGTGGGTATTTGGTATCTGTGTGGTTAGAGAAGATTTTTCATTCAACAAATAATAGTGTATTTTAAAAAAAAACAGTTATCAAACATGATAAAACTAATAATAGTATATTTTAATTGCAGTACATACTTGTACATTTTATTTTATCAACACTTTTACAATTTTACTATTCTCAAAAGTCCCCTACAGATGTCAGTTGAAAATTGTTCAAGAGCAGATATATAGGGATGGCAACGGAGCGGGATTGGGGTAAGAGATCCCTCCCCCTCTCCCACTCCTGCCCCACTGCCCTCTAATTCCCCTCACCCCCGTCCCTGCTCCCCCTCCCCGCCCCGCTTTCCCCATGGAGATTCCCGCGAAACTAATAAAAATTTGCGATATAAGTTGTGGGGTTGCACTGTGGATAACTAGGAGTTGAATTCTTGCACCGGAGATGTAACTCTCTCATCATTGTGAACTCATGTTAAGGGATATCAATCTAGGCCCTTTTGCTTAAAATTAATTAGCTCAGGAGCTGTACAACCAGTAAACAACTTCTCCATTTGAACATCATCTAATTATTCTAGAAACTGAAATTCTAAAAAATCATCTGAATGATGAATATATATCATGCAAAATGAGAGAGCGCAGTTGTCAGTATCCTTCACCTTTCGAGGCACCGGTGCATGTATGTATGTGACACTGTAAAATGACTTAATCAAGTTGTGTGGTTGTCTGAATTATTAGGGATGGCGAGAGGGGTGATGTCTTTTTGCATGGAGTTGCGGCAATTCTCTATTGGCTATTGGGCAAAAACAACGGCATCGCCATCCTATCTGCCACCTTTGTAAAGAAGGCTGTTGTTTCGCTTTCTATTTCTTTAATTTCCTACAAGCAAAGGATGCGAATATAAATATATATGGTAGGTTTTACCAATCATTTGCTACTTCGAAAGTGATGCACACAAAATTATTAGGAAAAAAATTGAGAGATCGAGCGCATGAAAGAGACTAATGTGTAACATCATTAGCCTAATAGATTAAGCTAATAGATTAGCCCAAAGATTTAAATCAATACGTGATAGACCCTTATCTAAATATATTAATTAAGCACTATTTTTTTTTCTCTCTCAAATCAATTTGGCATAGAAGACAATCCTTAATTATGAACGTAACAAAAATACGTATAATTTACAAGTTAGAATGCTGAGTTATGAATTTCAAGGAAAATTAATGTGTAATCTTAGGTGCATGAAGTAACTATGAGTATTGTGAAAAAAAATTGAAAAGGGAATAATTTTTAATCATTTTATTAATTCGGCTGTTTTGGCAATAAAGCTTTCAAGGCCCAAATTCCAAAAACATTATAATTGTAGTTAAAGTAGACTATATATTTTATTCAAGGCTTTGGAATAATGGCATAAAATATTGATTATCCCAAAAAGAATAATATTAATATATCCAACTTATAAAACAAAATGAAATAAATTGGAGTCCCAAGAATCTCCGTGTATCCAATGATCAAGAAATCTGAGAGCCACGCGCTCTTGTAGCGAGTAGCTCTGGCATTTGTATATTCTACTAGAATCTATTGCAAGTTCACTGAGTTGACGTTAGCCACGCTTGTGCAAGCTTCATATTCCATTGGCTGCTGTATCATTCATACTTGAGAGCTCTGACAATTCTGACAAAAACCCCTGAAAGAAGGACTGGGGGCAACCGTCCTGGGCGGTTTTGACCATTTTTAACTGCACGTAACTTTCTTTGTATATCGTGTAATTTTTATTGCACATCACGTAACTTTAGAGTAAATTTTTGTGAGACCCACACATGACGTGAAAATCGAGTTACAACTTATAATTTCAGCCGCACAAATTTTTGAGGCCAAATCGTGACCATTAACCGCTCATGGACGGTCATACTGACGACCGCCCCTGCCCCATTTCCCCTGAAAGAAAGCCCCCATCTCTCACTGAACTACAAAATATATATGGGAGATTCTTTGAAGAAAATTACCTAAAATAATAATATTATAACATTTTTTTTAATGATATGATATACGTGAAATAAAAAATAATTAAAAATTATGTATTTATGATGTAATCAGAATAAATTTTAATTTTTTTTTGTTTTAGTAGTACTTAACTCCAATTAATCACTTAATTAATTTTTCTAAACCGGCTGCTAGCATTTAAAATAATCATTAGTAGGGCAGTACTGGACATTCATAATTCAGCAGCCATATTCAATTTGCATTAGTACATTCATTATTGGATCTGGGATCCAATTTCAAATTTTCAACTAAAATAAGTCATGGAAGCGGTGATTATTACCATTATTTAATTGTTTTAGATTCTGATTCGGAAGGGATCAAAAGTGAACCCCATATAAAATATCATCATATACTGTTGAATAATGTCTTGTTTTAAGAATACTAAAAAAAAAACAAATTTCACCAAATTTACAAAGGAAATGATGAGAATTGAACCAGCCCTCATTCTATTGTCCACGAATTGGGGAAGTAAAAAATACTCGAACCCTAATTATTCAAAGTTGGAATATATTAAGGTATCAATATTTTCTATATTGTAATTAATTGTAAGTTGAAGAGACTATATTATTAGTTACCAAATTAATCTTCCAATTTGGAAAGATCCCTATCCAACTATTAAATCAACCATAGATCAGTTGGATTTTCTTTAGAATGTTAAAAACTATATATATATATATATATATATATATATATATATATATATATATATATATATAGATGTTCTCGTGTAAGTTGTCAAAGCACTGGGAAATTGCACTAATTAAGCACCATACACAAACTCTCTCAATACCCTCAATACTTTCTTAAGTACTAATGATTATGGCTCTCAATCAATTGGGGACAGCATAACCGACAAGCCAAAGTGATAGTATTAATAAATGTAATTAATCTGCCAGTTCATGTAGATGCAACACTACTACGATTATTCAATGAAAAAAAACTAATCAATCTGTCAACCATGAGATCACATGGGAATCAATTGGGGGGATTAGCAGGCGAGATCCTGATTCTATTCAAAAGGGTTTGTGCCACCCCAAATCTTGTCTGTTCAAGCCAAAAAAATATATGTATGATTCCATTTGGGGTCTCTGTAAAGTGCCCTACGAAATCATGAACTTGATTAATAGAGGCTCACGCGGTATAAAAACGGTGTATATATAGTTTATTTTCTCTGTGTTATTCATTACAGCCCTACAATTCTCTTCCATTTATGTGTGAAAAAAATTTGAAAAGCAAGAAAAAGAAAACAAAACAAATTAAAAGGTTCTATTGCATGGTAGAAAGTTGAACTAACATTCGTGCACAATGTCTAATAATTATGAAGGATTATCTTTGGATAGTCTCGTCGATTTGTGAACAAAGCATTTGTGCTTATTAAAAATTTTTCACCTTCTTTGTTTGCTGTTATTTTTTTTTTCTTTTTTCCTTCTGGCTTATTTTATGTGGAGAAAGATGTACGTTCTTAAAATGCTGAGTCAGAACTCAAATCATTGAGTCATGCCTATTCGGATTACTGTTTTTAGAAGATTTTATAGAAAAATATGCTGCGGTGATTTGATGTATGTATATGAGATAAAAAGGGATTGAAAAATATGTCTGAGAAAATCATAATTTTTTTTTTTTTTTACAAAAAAATACAATCCAAACAAGGGTTCATTCAAACAAGTATACTCTGGATATTTATCTTGAACACCTCCTTCGAAATTTTACGATCAATTTATGGTTTTATACTCTAAGTGATTTGACTCCTTCTTGGAGTATGGTCATGATTATTGCTAATTTCGTTTATTGATGAGCTTCTTTATTCTCCATGTATGAGTGTTCATTTAATTGATTAGACTCTTACATCGTCAAATATCATTATCACCTATTTCTCATCATCCACGTTTAGTGGATTGTCCATAAAGACTTGTCATTAGAAGTTGAAAGCGTGGACGTAAGTAAAAGACTAGGCTCAACAATTAGGATGGGCGGGGGTCTAAACAAGAACTAGTACTTGATAACTCTTATGAGAAAAACAAGGTATGATGATATGATAGCTAGGTACATTGGTTCTCACTCATTCATCGTAACTAGGAGTGAAACATTCTCCAAAGAATGTAGTATAATTCATAACAAAAGTGGAAATTAACTTCTCAAGTGGGAGAGTTCAACGTAGTGGTGAATAATTGATTGTGGCCTTTTCTTATTTACAACAAATTAAAGTCTCAAACTTCTCCAATTTTTCTTTCCTTGCTGCAAAAATGAGCGAACACTTGCCCCTTCTGAAAGCGATATATGGTTGTTGGAGTCATCTCGTGGAAGAATTTACAGAAGCCTCAGAAAAAGCCAATGACATCTGAGGCAATTGGTTATCCAGTGAATGACAGACGTAGTGCACTATATATCTTGATGGTTACACATTTTGATCAGTGAAAAGAATGCAAATCGTCTCGATGTGTGACATCTAAAAGTGATTAACCAAGTGAAATGATGGCTGTATATTGCAGATCATCGTAGAAGACTTTTTTAATGCAAGATTCCACATAATGCATGCTGTGGTGCATTTGCTTAACTGTACTTGTTTGTGAACTCAAGGTTTTCGTCTCATGACCATTTTGAGTTTTGTTTCTTGGGTGGAAAACAAATTGTGTGTTCTAAATTATGAAATGCTTTGTATATTTTATTTTGAAAAAAAAAATCTTGATTGTATCAATTCTTTATGTTTCTAAATTAATCACAGGGTTGCTTCTCTTTTTAATCACAAGTAATTTACACACACGAGTGACTGGATGAACCCCTCAGTTGCAGATGAAATTAAGTTAAAATTAGGTCATCATTGAGATTCCTGATTTGACCCTCGAATCCTTTCCTTCTTCCTTTCTTTTTACTAGTAATTAAGCCTTGGAGTTTCATTTATACCAAAAAAAAAAATTTTTAATTTCTTCTTTACTAATAGTATATACACTATTAATTGCATACACTCTGTCACTCTATTAGTGAAAAAAAAAAAAAAAGCAGTTCAATAGTCAATTCTTGACATTTGATGCTGAAAGTAAATAGATTTTATTGCGGTGAGAAAATTTTAATGCAATCGCTCTTATCACAGTAGTCGATAACCTAATGTGAAGCCATCAAATTTTACTTCATAACTGCATTCCCAGTTTACAAAAATTCATTTCCAGGCATCGAACGTTAAATACTGGCCACCACCTACAGCAGAAACGTGAACGGAAGAGCAAGCCTGTATTTTTGAAACTTCAGCTCTTGTCTGTTTCTGTTAATCTTGTATAGTAGTAGAATGTGATTCAACCTCCTCTGCCTCCATTGATCGTAAGTTGGAATTCCACAACCAATCACAGTCCAGAAGGAAAAAAACAACACTAGCATCGGATACTTCCTATTTTTACACTATCAGAGCTGGACAGCAGCGGCAGCAAGAGGGTTAGAAGTTAGAACCATGCATGGGTCCAACGCCAGGCAAAGCCAATGGGTTCATGAGGGTCCAAAATAGTCCGGTCACTGCCAAAATCAAATGGTGTCTGACCTCTACTGCTCTGCTCCACACAAATAAGGCCATCGACGGAGGGTCCCCGATAATGCTCTCCCTCCACTGCCATTTACAGTTTTCACTAGCATCAACTACCACTACCTAACATATTTACTCAATGGAACTGATCATCAACATGTTCAAAAGCGTAGTGGTTAACACATGTTGAAATCCACAATCCCTCTCCCCCCCCCCCCCAAAAAAATCAGCATGGAGCTTGACTCGCATCAACTAGCTAGGAAAAGTTTAAGTAGATATAGTCAATATATGTATCATGATTCATGCATATGTAATTATGTACAGCAGTGTAGCCAGCAACTATATGCACGTACAGCGTACTGTCAAAAGTGTGTGTGTGTGTGTGTGTGTGTGACCTTATTCTTGCACAAGGGGAGAAGGTTTTCTGGAGTTTTGCAAGGGGACCTCTGAATCTTTGAGTGCGAAAGTGTCTTGGAAGATAAAGGACGATGAGGCTTTTTGTTTATTCCATTAAAGACAAGCTAATTGTAGGATCCACAATGTTCCCACTAAAATCATCCTCAACCATTCAATGTGCCCCATCATCACAGACTTCGCTTTTTTCCAACTCCTCTCACAGCTAGGGAAACTTTCTACGTCTATCTGAGAGGCTGCGGAAACGTCTCAGCTCGTAGGATTTCAACCGCATATATGCATTCTTCGAAACAAACAAAATTGGGGTAAGTTTGAAGCTCTGTTAATTACTTGAAATTCAAGATGCTAATTAATGATTTTAACATTTTATCAAGTTGCTTGAATTTATTTATATTTGACATCTACACACCGGCCGTGACTAAAACCGAAACGAAGATTGTTAGTTGTATCAAATAACTCATTCAATTTCTGCATGCATCTGTGATTTTGCATAAGAATAATCAAGCTCTGACATATATACACACTCTGAAGAAAATCTGTACGATCATTTGTTAATTATACAAAATGAAGGACATTAATGCAAGTTGAAATTCATTATTGTACGTGTGATTTTTAAATTAATTTCGTACAACACTAAATAGAATTGTTTAGAATTTGATAAGCCACTTTTTCTTTTCGAGTATTCTTCAGAGACTAGGTTTGAACATTAAACAATTAGAAGCCAATATATCAGTTTTAAAGAAAGAAAAAAAAAATTATTTCATCTCGGAAATTAATATAAATCTTAAAAGAACCCACTCAAAAGCTAGATTTTGAGTTAGAGAGTTCAAAATCATCAAAATCCCATCCTTATGATGTGAGATCCAAATTTCATACTTTACAATTGGTTCGTAATATATAACTGGTACTTTAACCAGTGCTAATGCATGGGGCATTTTTTGTTTTTCTATTTTTTTTCGGATTAGTTGTTGAAGTTGGCAAGCATGAATAATTCATGAAAAAGATATTAATACTGGTTAAGTGATATGATTTTTTAAAAAATTAGTATATTCTAACCATTCAACTATCATGACAATATTTAAAAACTTCTATAGTGACAAGTATTAAAGTACAACAATATTCATCAAATACTCCATGGTATACCAAAAGATTAATGGATAGTTTTTGAGATAATTATTAAATCTTTACAATGATTATTACATATATGCATTTAGTTGAACACAGAAAATGCAACAGTCCATTTTATCACGAACATATATTCTGAATCTAGCAACATTAATAAATTTACTATGTAACAATTAAAATCCACTAAATAAAGTCACTCAATATTATCTAAAAAATGTGTCACTCTCTATGCATAAAATATGATTCATATTTATAAAATAAGATAAATATTCTTAAGGAGAGAGAAACCATGATAAAAATAATAATTTAAATTTGTGAAAAAAAGATAAAACTATTAGAAAAGAGAGAAAAACAAAAAAAAATATTGATTAGAGAATAGTATGATACAAAAAAGAGTAAAATAACAATTTTCTTCAATTTTGGCATGCCATTCAGGAGAGAGAAAGTACTTATTTCAATGGTGATAGACACACACAGATACAGAAAAATAGATATATATATATATTCCATATGTTTGGATACTAGTGATCAACACACACTCGATATATGTGCAACTAATTAAATTAAAAATGTATACAAAAGAAATTTTTCTTTAAAGTTATAGTATTAAAAGAGAAAAAATTGCATGGAGTTGAGATGATTTAAAAACTAGAAAAAAGGCAGAAAGAAAAGAGGAAAAAAATAGTTAATGTTCATAATTCTAAAGAGTTGTTGATAAGTATGAAGAAATTCAAAACATGAATTAAAGACGGAAAGATTGGAGATTAGTTCAATTTTCTTTTTTTTTTGTTTTGTTAGAAAATGGGACATTTAATCCAATGATAAAACTAAAAATAGCAAAACATTAACTGATGGAGCACCATAAGGAGGCTCTGGTTTCATTTATTTATATATAGTATAGGTATAGATAGATGTTATAGTTCTTCCTTCCGTGACGCTAATTGCTTGAAAGCTACTTTTGACTTTCAACTTTCGGTATTAATAAACGCACTTGAAATTATTCCACCATAGATTTCCCATTTTCAACCATCTTTCATTATCAGTATATTCAATAACAGTAAACTACAAACTGTGCTTCACATTGACATTTTGTCCTTCTATTGACGCAATAAAAAGCTTTACATCTGCCACAAAAAAAAATCAAAAGTCTTTAAGTTATTAAAACTCAATTTGTTTACCGCACGAGGGACAGGAGCGGTCATCAGAAGGACCACTCCTGAGTTATTCATGGCCAAGATTTGGTCTAAAAAAATTGTACGGTTCAGATCATTTATTGTATCTCGTTTTTTAACAACATGTGTGGGATTCATAAAAATTTGTTTTAAAGTTACACATTGTGCAAATAAAGTTACGTTGTGTGCAAATAAAATTACGCACAAAACCGCTACGAACGGTTGCCCGTGATCCTTGTTTACCAAATGCATCCAATATTCTAAATCGACTATCTAATTGATACCGTACATGTTTACTTCTCTATTTTCGAGATTTACACTGGAATTGCAACCTTTTCTTTCCCGAAAGACTCAAAATTGGAACTTGATCCGCTGTTGACTTTCAAAATTAATTTAGCGAAGCACAATAAACTTATTCTTATAGTGGTACTGTGCATCATCATACTAATGCAATTTGACATCTATATCATGCTAATTTTGTTAACGACTTTTTCCTGGAGTATTACTTTGCCATTAATCACCTGCTTGCTTCTCTCTTTTGTTAGCAAAAGAAAACATTAAATGCAAAATTTGAGGATTCCAAATTACAAAGTGTAAACCCTTTCTTCTCGCGTTCTTCACTTTGTTGAAATCAAACTTAAAGATCGATCACGGCTTCTTACGGATGCACAACTACTTTAATCAATTGAAAGTTGGAGTGACCAATAATCAGCGTTTTATTTATTTATTTTTGTTAAGGGGAGATTTCAAACTTTACAAGAAGAAGAAAACTGAAGGACTTGAAAATCGGATCAGGGATCTTGCATTAGCCTGGTTAAATACCCTAACCAGCTAATTAATTATGGAAGCAGCAAAGTGGCGAGATAATGAAGTGATCAACTTTGATATCATGTTGCAGTAGCATGTTTAACCTTACGCATACTAGATTGAAATCGTATTAAAGGATAATCTCTAGGATAAACTGACCCGTGTCCCCTTTTTTTTTTTTTAATTTTTGTTTGCTTTTAAGAATAGATTCCTTTTTTCTTTTTTTTTTTGGGTGAAAATTGCAATATGTTTTGAGCGAATTTGAACTTTGATAACTAGAAATAATCAATTCAATTTTACCTGCATCATCCACCTTTTGTAGAATATTAAGCAGCAGCAGATAACTTTAAAAATTCATTCTGTCAATTTTTTTTTTTTTTTTTTGTGGAACAATAATGACAAGAAGTTAACATCACAGCCAAAAAAAAAGAGAAAAAAGAGAAAAAGACTAAGACCATCATAATTTGCAACTACTAGTAAGTGCCACGTGCTCTCCACTCTCTTCCAAACGCGCGTCGCTATCTCCCCCATGGCTGTGGCCACCACCACTCTCAGCTCAGCAGAGCAAACTGTTGGTCTGATTTTTGCAGCTTCTTGCTGGTCTTCTATCCTCTCCATAGTTTAGTATTCTTATTCTTTTGCCCTTGATTGCGACATCATAGATCAATGAAATGCAGACAAAATTCACCCCAAATTCAAATGAAATTCACGTCTTTTTGAAAACTACCTCCACTCCTCAAATTTCTCATGCACTTGCCAGTTCTATATATACCTCCCCTCTCCCTTCGCAGCTCCGTCTAGGCATTTATCATTAGTATTTGTATTATTAGTATTAAATTATTCGCTTATGCTTCTCACTATAATAATTTACTAATGAAGCTAACTTGTTTTCATGATCATTGAACGCACTCGAGAACGCTTTTTTTCCTAACTTGGTTCGCCGGAAAATCAAGACTCCGGCTGCCAAAGATAGCTAGACTGTGTTTTTTTTTTTTGTAGCTTTGAATTGGGTTTGCAGGGAAATAAAGGAATAAAGATTTCGTTAATCTTCTGTAAGATAAATGGCAAAGGGCAGAAGATTGACGACCAGTCGGAGTGAAAGGTTGTTAGGGAGCTACGGTTACAATCATCAAGGTCAGGAAGGGGCCAACGACGCTCCTGAGCTAGGGGAAGATGATGTCTGGTCAATGGTTGATGGGATGGTCAACAGGGACGCTCAGCTAATGAACGGAGGGTGGAGTCCAAGCACCGGTTCTGAGAGTAATGGAAGCTTGAGTGGTTATAGAAGCCACCGGCATCCTTCGCTGGCGGACAATCAGCGTCATGTGGGGGGCTTGTCGTTGGCCTTTGAAGATGCTGGCAAGACGACGTCGTCGCACAGGATCGTCCACCAGCTTCGCGGGGGGCAGGATGGCAGCGTTTCGTCGCCACATGGACTACAGATGGCCACCTCGGCCCCAGTGAACGTACCTGATTGGTCAAAAATTTATCGAGTTGACTCAGTCGAGTCCTTGCATGACTCTGATGAAGGGGTAGACGATCAGGAGGACTCCCAGTGGGTTCCGCCACACGAGTACTTGGCGCGTGAGTACGCACGCAGCCGGAAAATGGCCGCAAATTCCGTTTTTGAGGGCGTTGGTCGGACTCTCAAGGGCCGAGACCTGAGCAGGGTCCGAGATGCGGTCTGGAGCCAGACAGGGTTCGACGGCTAAAACGTCGTTTCGATCATTGCTAGATCAAAAGGCCAAGATTGATATTACTGATTAGTCCAATGGCGGAGAGCTTTATGGAGGTTGTGGATTTTCATTCGTAAAAAGTACTAAAAATTTATGACAATTTTAAAAGACCATAAATTCAGTGTGTCTTGCATCAAGCAACCAAACCAAAGTGGTGGTACACAGCGAATTCGCACTTGGCCCAAATTAGGTGGCCTAAAAAAAAAAAAAAAAGCCAAAAGTGGTGTAATTTTGTTTATCTTACCATATTCTCTTTGCCTTCAATGAGATCATGAATCCACATTGTATACACTTCAATATAATGGAACTTGAAAGCTAGTTGTACTAGTATTAATAATGCAGGTCAATTATTTGAGCACTTCTAGAATGCACGACAATTGAGTTAATGTAACAATCCATACATTTGCAAAAAGCAATTCTCGAGATGGACGAGGGTCCCTATTGCTAGTTTTGGGTGATGATTAATCTTGATTACCACGAAAACATGCACCCTCGTTAGTGCATAACATGGTACTCCATCCGTCCCACTTTGATAGTCATGTTTTCCTTTTTTGTCTGTCCCAAATTGCAGTCCACTTTCTAATTGAAGAATATAGTTGTATTTTCATTTTCCTAAAATACCCTTATTCAATACAAGTTGTTGTTGCTATAAACCTACCCCATTTAATGAGAGTTGATTCTTTTTTTACCATCAATTCAAGTTCCCATAAAGTTGTACTCTATTTAATGTGAGGGTATTTTAGAAAAATAGCAATCTAAATTTACTTTTCCAACAAAGTTAACTACTTTTTCTTAAACTGTGTGAAAAAAGAAACAGGACTATCAAAGTGGGACGGAGTATTTCATTTCTTAAAAATTTTAGAGAGCGCAGTAATACACTTGTCTGATCTGATGATTCACCTCTCTTAACTCTCCATACAAAGTTCCTTTGATCTGCCTATTTCCAGTAGCGTAGATTGGTATAGGAGTAGGGTAGATTGTCGTCGTTGCTGTTGCCAGAAGGAAAAAAAAAAAATTTTCAATCTATAGGTTTCAATAATTTCTGTGAGTACCTAGTGTTCGGTTACTTCAAATCTTCTGACGTGAAAATAAAATTGGAAAACATGGGGTTTAGCATAAGCAATGTACTGCGGTTATGCATGTTTATTGTTTGCAAGTCACAACTGTGCATGACGTGTGTACTGTGGACGTATATCCCCACCTAAAGTACCAAGTTGCCGTTAGTTGTCATCTTCGGCTATTTCCCCATTTCAACTAAATTGGTATACTCTCATCAACGTAGGATATAAGTGGAAAGCCGTTAAAGTAGAATGCCAACGCAAAATCAGCTCACTGTGGTCACTTTCTTTAACAAAAAAAATATATAAAAAGTGCTTAAATTCTTCCGTTCATATGAAAACTACGTGCCCCCACGTGAATGGGCTGGTGGTTGGCGCCTCTTTCTCGGGACCGTCAGGTCCTGGGGTCGAACCTCCGCAGTAACATCGGCTTCTTCGTGCATCTAACGTGCTAGGTCTGGTTGGGGCGCTGGACCGGGTCGAAGTGGGATTAGTCGGGCCGCCTTTACGGACTTGACCCGGACACCCACTCCGTCGACAAAAAAAAAAAAAAAAAATGAAAACTACGTTGATGGACAATCTGTAACAAAACAATTTCGGACTTATGATCCCGAACCATACCCTGCTTGCGCTTGCAGTAGTAATTGCAACCAAATCCGTCCAAATTTTCAATTATCAGAAGAACAGCATAAGCAAAATCAAATTACTGCATGCAAGTTAAGAGTAGCGCTAGGGCTCCAATCCATTCCAGGTCCCAAAAATCCAGAAAATAGGAAAAACCAAAATGCTTTTGGTGGAAGGTGATAGATTCGGCCGTCTTGGTACAAGTGGACAAAAAATAGGGAACTATAGAGTAGAGAAGCATGGAGCCCGGAGGCATCCCCACTCCCAAATGCTGAATAGCTTCCAGCTTACTTTTACCAGAAAGAGACACAAGTCTCTTGATTAGGCTTACGATCGCTGTGAGCCAGTGGTTCCATTTCCTTCTTCCTTGTCATAAATAATGGCCAATAATGATGTCGCCAAGGACTTTGTGGATATTTAGCGGGAGCCACCCTTCGAGGGATCAAGATCAATATTTTGGCTGTGTAAATCCATCACTGATACATTCAATTTCACAGCATCCAATTGTGCAAGTGAACTTTGAGCCGAGATGACTAACAGAACAACTTCTAGCTGGTACCATTTTAACTTGGTTATACAATCCCCCGTGTCAATATACACTTTTTTTTTTCTTTAAAAGAATCAATAGTGATCCTCCCCTTATCTTCTTGATAACTTGAATTCGTGACTTGTCAGTTACAGATAAAACGTTTTACTAACTAAGTTACGCTTCGTTGTCAGTATACTTATGGTGCCTGAAAGCCACTAAATCTAACTCAATCGAGTTGCCAAGGAGCTCCATTGATCATTGACGTATCATACTCTAAGATCAAACATCAATCCCTCCAAACAACCAAGAATATTTTTTTTCCCAAGACGAGTTGAAAGGGGAACCATGTCCACAGGAAACCCCAACTTAAACAGGCCTCCTTTCCAAGAAGGCAAAATACTACAATTCCACAACATTCATAGAGTTGAACACTTTTGTTAAAGCTTGGGCTTCCACAAGGACCTCTTTCTGAAACTAAAACCAAATCACAAAGTTGAGCACCTTGCACGAGTAGCAGCTACAGTGGGCCTTCTGTTGATCGCCCATGTCTTCACGCACTCAGTTGAAGCCCAGAGAGTTTTTGGCGGTTCGTCGTGTTTCACCAAACACTTGTGAAGCCCAGAACAAGATAACGTTGCAGACTCCAAACCCATAGGATTCTCATTCTTTGATCTTTCTCAAGTCTCAAATACCGTCCACAATATTTAGACACTTTTTTCAATTTAATAAAAAGAAAAAAAAATTAGGACCTAGAGTTTCTCTATATTATATAGACATATCAACAAGTAGAAGTAGTCCATGAAATTCTTCAACTTGCTCTAGTTTGCCATACAATATTTCTCAATTTAGTACAATAAATTGATTTGTGTTTTTTTTTTTTTTGCTAAAGAATTGATATTTTAGAGAGTTAGCCAAGAAGTTTACTAAGTTTAGAAGCTATTAACAATAAATGTTGAAAATTTTCAATATCAACTCTTAGATAAATAAAACTGTGTGGGATATTGCAACACTTTTTTTTTTTTTTTTTTTTTGGTTTGCTTTGACAAGTGAAGAATTAGTGTACGAACCATTTTGTACAAACTTCATGATCACGAGTTCCCTTAATTGGGCATCGAAAAAATTGAGCAAAGAGAGATTCCAACCTTAATAGGACAATCAAAAGACAAAGAGAGATTCCAACCTCAGTTAAGATAATGGATCATTTTATTCCTTCTTAATCACACTTTTATGTGATCAACTGTGGCAACTATAACTATGGGAATTGCCCAATGAATGAATGTTCCGGGTACTTATTAATCAAGGTCTAACATATTATTTTCTTATAAAAATTAAATTGAAGGTTAATGAATGTAAGTTTCTGTATTTAAATGACAAATTTAAAACTGTATTGGAAAAGTTTATAAACATACAGACGGACACATAAGATTTACTATGATCTTTGGTATACTAACCATACCAAAATCATGAATATAAGTTGATTTAGTTCAAAAGAATCAATCGTTTCTTTGCTTACGAAAAAATTTATATACTCAAATTCTATCGAATTCGAATTCTGCTGTCGATACGACAACTGTGAGTCTTAATTAGTGATTTTTAAGAATCTTGTAAATGATCTATGATCCTTGTGGCCATGCCCTGATTCGTCGTGGCGGTGATCCAAGCTTTTTGTTACACGAACAAAGAAGAAATCACATGCAAGATCGAGGCTAAACAAAATGACTCGAACGGTCAACCCTCAAATCTCTAAGAAAGTGTGTGGAGCTGTGGAGTGAATGCGAAGTATAGAGTATAGACGTCAAGAGTATCACGTGCCAATCATGCGCGTTATGAAAGAAAGCTAAAACAAGACAAAACAAAGCGTGAAAAAAAGGCAGTAAATGGAATTTAATGCAGCAGCGGTGTGTTGTTGGCTATGGCCTATGGGGACTTCTTTGGTGTCTGAGTTTCCCAGAAATTAATAGTAATTAAAACTGGCTCTCTATCTCTCTCACTCTCTCCATTATGATCTCTGCTCTAGTTATTAGTAGCAGTAGAAGTTCAGTTGGGGTGGGGTCTTCACAATATTCAGACAGCTATTGCTAATTACAGCTTTTGTCCCCACGCCCCCTCAGCACCTCATTCATGGCTGCCCCCAACTCTAACTCTCTTCCTCTTTACATTCCTCACCAGCCCACTTGTGTTTTTTTCCATTCTTTCCAGTCTTCACGTTCACATTGCAGCTATAGCTAGTCTCTGAGCTGGGATTTTTTTCCAAGACTACTCCTTTTTTGCTTTGAAGCCCTTTTGTTTCTTTTCTTGCATTTTGTTTTCCCCCTTTTTTAGTGCCTCACTCAGTTTGGAAGTGGTATGAGAGCAAAAGGGGCAGGAATGAGCGGAGGGGAGCCTCAAAGTTACAATTTTTATCTTCATTCTGTGTTCTTGCTACTTCTTTGTAAGTATTCTTACCTCATTTTCTTGATTCCTGGCTGGTTTTTAATGCATCTTTAATGATCTATTCGTAACATTAAATGGGTTTTGATTAGAGTTTACGTTAGTTTTTCTTTAATCCCAAGAATTAGCTGGAATTGGTTAATTGCTTGCTTTGTTGGTTTTGTGAGTGCTTGTGGAGGCTAAAATTGCAAATTGCTACTTTAACGTTATCTTGTGGGTGAAATTGCTGCATTGGCTGCCACTTTGTTGAAATTTTAATGTAACCTTAACATTATTTGATGGACAAGAAAATGAACTTAAATTACCGCCGTTCTTGATGATCAACCCCGGTTTCAGAGTTTGCTTGTGTGCTCTGCTAGCTTGGTTTACGTCTATTACTGGGGCTCTTTGAGGTAGGATAGGGTGGCGTTATTTTGCTGTTATGTCCAAATTAGGGTTTAAAGTTGGGAACTTGAAGGCAGTTGTCAGTGTCTGTAACATGCTTCAACTAGGCAAGTCAAACGAATATCATCTTATTTTCTTGCTACAATTCTGCCAAGCAATCTTTATAAAGTAAAAATTCATAATAGATGTTGAAGTAAGAAGTGCATGGCCCACGCAAGGATGACACCTCAAATGGAAAGGCCGTCATTTTTTTTTTACATGGAAGAGCAGAAATGCATGCTTGTTCTGATGGAGATACGTACTTCTCAGCAAGTAACGGTCTATGTTGGGAAGAAAAAGGGGAAAATGTTTCCTTTGTTAGGATTGGAAGATTGCTGGGCTTAGGAAACTGTATAGTAACATCGCATAAAAGATGATCTTGCTTGAGACTTCTTGGCCGTATTTGTTGTTCTTTACTTTCTGTAGATACCTTTCACTGTCTGTTTAAGTTAGCTGCACATGGGGGCCTTGAATAGTTATGGATTCCAGTATGCGGCTTTGGGCTCTTCCACCTTAATATTTAGCTATAAGGTGTCTTCTCCTAGCGTTAGCATTAGTTTATTTGGATGATAATCTTCTCTTAAGCCCTGTCGTAGCTTCTTTGGTTACTACCATTATACACTTGCTGTCTGCCTCCCTTTAAATTTAGAAATTTTGAAGGGGTCAGACAAACATAAAACTTTAGCTCACAATGAAACATGTCAAGGAGAAGGGAATATAATGAAATTCATGAAGAAGTACGAAAGTTTTCTTTATTGGTCCTTTGGATTTAAACTCAATTTCCGTTTTGGTATGAAATAGATCTAAGCAGATTAGAATATATGTGCGTTTCTCTACATTCTCACATGCTTTATGCTTTGGGAAGTTGAATCGTGGTAAAAGATATGTGGGTCGGAACTTACCCGACAAGGAATTCGCAACCTTAGGACTGTTACAGTTACGGCCCAATTTTAATTTTCTGAATAACTTGTATGAGTATCAATTCCAGTTTCATTTAGTACTTTTGTTTGTCAATCATTTCCACTTCAAATCTTCAATGTAAGAAAAGTCACAGTGAACCTAGTTGTCTGTTTGATTGAAATTCGTCTTGAAGTTGGATTGTATGGTTTCCTGCCTATGGTCTAGAACTAATATCTTCTACTCTGCCGCTACATACTGGGATAGTATATGATGATTTCTGTTTCTTTTACACAATTGCAATTGACATGAGCCTTGGCCATTGATTTTATAGTTAAATTGAGTACTATCTTTATTCCCACTGTCTCTCATGTACACATGTTAATTATGCAGGCTTATTTACATCGTATTGCAGTTCATCAAGTTATATCAAAAGTTCTGTGATAGCTCAAAGAAAACATGCCCTCTTGCCTGAAATATCTCCTAGTGAAGCTCCTCAGCCCCTTCTTCCTCTCCTGGCACCTTCTCCATTTTCACCATTCACCAACAGCAGTATACCAAAACTATCTGGTTCGATTCTGCTCTTTCTCTTTTTTAATCTTTGCCATTTTAGATCAAGAGGATTATAAATTTCTATATCATCGTTGAGCTATCTCTCTCTCTCTCTCAGGAGTCTGCATATTAAACTTTGCGGCCGTGGAAAGCATGATGAGGATGACATCAATTGATTGTGTGGGTGGTTTTGCACCATATCTAGCTAATGTTATATGCTGCCCTCAAGTAGATGCGACTCTTACTGTCCTTGTTGGTCAATCTAGTAAGGACACCAATATGCTTGCTTTAAATGGAACTCTTGCAGAACCCTGCCTTTCTGATTTTGAGGAAATTCTAGTGGGTCAGGGTGCCAATGACAGTCTGCCCCGTATATGCTCCATCCATCCATCAAACCTTACTGAAGGTTCTTGCCCAGTCGGCGATGTTAATGCTTTTGAGAGCACAGTGGATTCATCTAGTCTTCTTGCAGCCTGTGGGAAGATTGACACTGTTAATGAATGTTGCAAGCAAGTTTGTCAGAATGCTATAGCAGAAGCAGCTGGGAAGCTGGCTGTAAAAACTTATGATCTTATGAGCATCGGTGGCTCTCATGCACTAGCTGACCACTCAACTCGAATAAATGATTGCAGAACTATAGTACTTCGATGGCTGGCAAGTAAACTTGATCCTTCTCATGCAAAAGAAGTTCTTAGAGGGCTATCTAATTGCAAAATTAATAAAGGTGAGTTAATTTACCCATGTTTCAGACTATTCTTTTGGAGTTAAATAACCTGTGACATAGTTAATTGTCTTCTGACCTTCATGTTTGAAAAGTCTTCACTGTTTCCTTAAACAAACTGCAAATAAGGATGTATACCTCCAGTTAAACAACAAAACAATACTTAGGATGTACTAATTAGGGGAAAAAAATCAGGGAAGACTGATAATTAGGATGTACAAAAAGAAGCAATTCCTGGGTCTTGTGGCTGGCTGGCCTAATAAAAATCTTGAATATCATTTATCTCTTGCTCCTTGAAATACATGATGATGTTCAGAAGTACCCTAACCAACTGTACACTCAGTGTCCCTTTAACTTTGTTCTCTTTTTCTGTCTCTCTGTCTACTCACACCCCCACTGACCAAAATGATGAAATTTAGTTTGTCCCAGGCCTTAAGAGTGATTTATGAAGATTCTTTTGTGATTTAACATAAATGTGAATGTAAAATTGCAATATACTTCCATTTTTTACTCTGTTGCTAGTAAATCAATATGTATTTTGTGACACAGTTGCTCTGTTTGCTCATTTTTACAGTTATTAATAACAGGATCTGTTTTTCTTTAGTATAATACAAGCATATGAGTATCTCTGTTTTAAATGTCAAGCATAAATAACTAAAAGGATTTCTAGCCCTACCCTGTAGCTAATTTAGGGATATCACATATATTAATCTTTCTTTGATGTTCTGAACCAGATGATTGATCATGATCCGCACTTTTTTGGCTGTGTTGTCTCATGTCAAACTTCTGGTGAATTTGAAGTTTTTGAAGGTCATATTCTTTGATATGGTATTCTTTTTCATTAAGTAGTGATACGCTAAAATATGTAGGACTGTATGATCTTGATTAGATAGGGTTATTTAGGTTTTCAGGCATGTGTAAGGATCTTAGGGGATATATTGTTTTCTAACATGCAGATAACAGAAACATAAATTTTGGTGAAATATAGTTGCCTCTCATGTTTGCATTCTTCAGTGGTGGTGGTTGGAATGTCGTGCTGTTTTCTCCTCAACTTCCTTCATTAAATGAACTTTTGGGATGAAAATATCAATTTGACATGTGTTTTAATATTTCCCTCGCTTTTGGTGATTATTTGTGTAGATCAAATATTCCAATTGTTTTCCTTCCAGCATTCAAATTGACATGTGTTTTCATTAAATAAACTTTTGGGATGAAAATATCAATTTGACACGTGTTTTGATATTTCCCTCGCTTTTGGTGATTACTTGTGTAGATCAAATATTCCAATTGTTTTCCTTGCAGCATTCAACTTAACTTTCTTTTCCCCCTTGTATTTGACTAATGTCACTACGTTCTTAATTCAGTGTGTCCTCTGGTTTTTCCAAACATGAGCCATGTTATAAAGAGCTGTGGGAGTGAATTGCATGACCAGAGAGCTTGCTGCAAGTCAGTGGAGAGTTATGTGTCTCATTTGCAAAACCAAAGTTTTGTTACCAACTTGCAGGCTTTAAATTGTGCTGCATCACTGGGACTTAAATTACAGAAAGCAAATATTACCAAAAATATTTATAATCTCTGTCGTGTCAGTCTCAAAGACTTCTCAGTCCAAGGTAATTTTTTCTTTATTTTACTGCTCTGAATATTAGATTGTTAAATAGAAAATTTTGAAGATGCTAATGCATAAGCTTGTGCTGATGATATGATCTGGCAATCTTCAACAACTGTGTACCAGTTACCCCGCAAGGTAATCTACCTACTCTATTGATTGTGTCATTTCTTATAAAATTTTTGTGAAGAAAAGAAGAAGCTTCTTACTATCATGTTCTACGTAGAATTCCCTTGTTCATACATCTGATGCCAGAGGATGAATGCATACATGTTGGAAAGATAAAGCACGGGAATTTAGATAGAGTTAGTGGGATCTGTCAGGACTAAAAAGCTTTTAGAAAATAAACAAAGAAATTAGTTTAGGACTTATTGGAAGAAGGACCAGAAGGCTCCTACACATGCCTAGCATTCTTGAAGTTGATAATATTTCAACCCGCTGGTGGATCTGCAAGATAGTCAGTACTAAATAAACTTCATTCAACATACTCTTTTAGGGCTCAAACCTTAAGGAGTTCTGATTTGCATATCCTGCCAGGAAAGGTGATATTCTATGAATAGGCCAAATTCAGGAATCATTTAATGGTTCGTTTATCAGTAGGTGCAAGTTTGATTTGTCAGAATGTAACATGAAGGACATGTTATCTTCCAGGATTTCTTAACTCAAATGAGTAAACGATTCCCTATCCAATTGGTTAGAGAAATGAAGCATTGACATATCATGCCAAGGTTTTACAGGGAAATCTTCCAAGTCTAAGCATATTTGAAGCTGCAAGTGTGCATCTTTAATATTCCATCGCTTTCATTGTTTACTCTTAGCTCCTCTAGTGTGGATGAATTTGAGGAAATCTGCATAATAAACTTCAAGAACATCATGTCCTTTTCTCTGCTCTTCTACCCAAACTCAGCTTCTTTTACATATCAAGGCACGAGGTACAAGAATGATTTTTTAGTTGATATGTTGTCTATCCTTGCCTTCCCAGAAGCCATCAACTCTGAGATAGAGCATTATGCTTTTTCCTCTTTAGGAAAAAAAAAAAGGATCAATTTAAAGAAGGATAATATCAAATCTTTGAGATTTGACAACCTTTTGATCATGGGCACCAATTTTTTATTGTTGTTTTACAATATTCATTTGTGGTGTTTACTTCATCCTTCCAAGTGTCCTTAATGCATCTTTTAGGTGTGGAATCTGGATGCCTTTTGCCTAGCTTGCCATCAGATGCAGTATTTGACAGTTCTACTGGTCTGAGCTTCCTCTGTGATCTGAATGACAATATTCCAGCTCCCTGGCCTGCTCCTTCTCAATTACCAGCTTCATCATGCAATAAGAGTATGTGGAGTACATTATGATTATTTTATTTTTTTGCAACTTATTAGCTGGAATACTAGATGTATGAAATGAAGGCATGCATTCTCTTCCTTAAAGCATTTCTGATGCCTTCCAAATTTCTCTTTCTGCAGCTGTCAAAATTCCCGCACTTCCTGCCGCAGCATCTGGGCAAAGCAGTAAGAGCATTATTTTTTCCTTTGGAGTTACTTGACAAGAGCTAAAATCCATTCCTCTGTGCATCAGTTTAGTTTTTCTTCTTGTTTGAGTGCATAAATTGAAATTAACGATCAGTTGCTCTCACAGTGCTTGAAAACAAAGAGAAAGTTATTCATGACAAAACCAGATGACTGATGTGTCAGCTGACACATGGATTTTTTTTTTGTGGGGAACTGCAGGGATTTGTGGCTGTGGTGGGAGAGAACTCTAACCAACTTGTTATGTGCCATCACTGAGTGTTTCTATTAGAAGTTTCTCTTTCAAGTTATCACCTAACATTCTTCCCCTCAACTTAGTTCTAGTTTAATGCTTCTAAATAAATGTGGTTTTGTGAAAGAGAGACATAATATTACGATGCTCTTATTGATTGGATTGTACAGTGGACTGCTTGGTTTTTTTTTTTTTTCACCTAATCTTGCATGTCTTGGATGAAGTGCCTGACCGTTTGACGGAAAAAAAATCAGAAAGATTTTTCCAAGTTTATTTTATCTTTATATTTGCTTTGTTTTTTTTTTTTGACATGATACTATTTGTTCACTTCAGGAATCTGTAGTGCGGACCAAGCATCCCATGCGCTTTTTGTAGTCTTGGCCATATTTGCACTCCTGATGAAAATTTAATTGGCCATTCTTGTCTGTTGAATTACCTGAGAGGAGGATCTACACCTTGCAACTTGAAGAATTGTACCAATCCTGGGGCACGAAGAACATCATGTGAAAGTTGAAGCAGAGGAGGATTCTGCCAAATATCATGCTACTAATTGGGCTTTGACCGGTACACACAGAAAAAACTTAGCTACCGGGTGAAAATGAACTTTGAGGTTACTGCAAAGACATATAAAAATATATATATATACATACCTATTACTACTACAGTTTAGCATCCATTCCTGCAAGTTCATGTAATAAAAAATTTTGTAAAGTTTTACAAGTCGAGGATGTTAATGTAATTATCACCTCTGAAAGTGTCTCTGTAGATCTGCAACACTGGGAAAACAATATATATATGTATGTATGTTGTGAACTAATAATGCATGTATAGTAAGGTTCTTGCTGAGTTGTGGCTGCATGAATGGTAATTGCTTTCCTCCTCTTTCTGGGCAGATTCAGACTTTAAGCACCTGGTTTCCAGAGACATCGAATTACTTGCCCTGAATAATATCTTGTTGGAAACCCAATCTAACCCGAAATCATGTACTGCTGCATACAGGGTTCATAATCAGGTTGATCCTTCCGACAGCTGCTGCAACCAGATTCCAGAGCAGAGATATCATAATTCATAACCAGTGAAAGCGACGAGAATTCTATGAGTTGTAACCTATATTTGTCATATTTGCACATCCAAATGTGTAGAAAGGTGACCATTCATGAAGACTGTTGATTCGATCCTTTAGGATTATTATGATCAGGAAAAGAAAGTTGCAGCAATTCTTGGGGTTGCCTGCACAATACGGCAGTGGAAGGTCGTGCCAAGAAACTTTAGAAAAAAAGGGAAAAAGATGAAGAAGAAGATATGGTGGGGAAAAAACATTCCGTTTTGAGAAGATTTTTGAGCACGTAAACGCAGTACAGCACCAACACAAGCATCACCACAATCATTATTAAGAGTTAAAGACTTCGTAGGAGATTACAGAAGTAGTTAACGTCCAACATTTATGGCAATTTCACTTAGTGCCTTTTGAGGTTTTCAAAATTACACCTAACTCCTTTATTCATTGAAAAAGACAATATTATATTTTAATGCTTCTCCATTGTTTGTTTGGTATGCCTAGGAATGGCTACTAGGATTTTTTTTTTCTCCTTCATTCTTCTTGTCCTTCCTACTCTTTGCTTTTATATATTGCCAACAAAACTATAAAACTATCAATGCTTGGCGAAGGCTTTGTAATAATCGACTTTCAAGCTAGTGACCTTTTTTGAGAAGATAACCAACAACCACTCAAAAAGAAAATCCATGCCAAAGTGTGGTAGCTTCATCACTTCGAAAATCCACAAACTAAAAAAAGATTATAGCAGCACTTTCTTCTCCACAGGAAAAATCTGTGTCTCCGGTAAAGCACTAAAAAGAATAACCTGTAGTAGTGAACGAATTATTGTTTATCAAACAATAAATATAAGTATGAAAAGTTTGACATCCATTCCTTATAATTGTGCTGCATTATTCTACAATTGTTTGGGAAAGAATATTGAACTTCGCTATATAAGGGCAATGTAGGTTATTCATTAAAATTTTTTGGCCAAGTCAAGTTTATTTTAAGTTTTGGTTCCTAAAACTATCAAACCAGACAGGTAGATGTAATTTTGGAACTTTAAAGAAGCTTAGTGAAATCGTCAGGAATCTTAAGAGAAGTCTTTTAAATTGTCCCTTTTCTTGAACTAGGAATAATATTGGGTAAGAGTATAAATGCAAGGGAGACAATAAGTCATTTATAAATTAAGTGTATTTATTAAGAAAATCCATGATAAAATAGTTCATAACTATAGTAGAGTGACACTATATATGGAGGATATGTTATTTCTTTTACTTTTTTACTATAAGTGGAAGGATTCGAATTCTAAACTTCTCACTTATACTCCCTTCTCCAAACCACTCAATTCATCTCTTTTTTCTTGTAGAGTGACATGTTAAATGTAAGGTTGTCTTTTTTTTTTCTCCTCTTTTTTTTCTCTCTCTCTGCCGTGTGAATAACATAACTGAGTAGCTAAGATTATATTGTCTTGTCCAAATATAGACAGCAAAGATTTATATGCTCTAGTCTCTAATTCCAATTGAATTAGGATGTTGTAATGCTCCTTTGTGGCTGTAAGTATCCAGGGTAAATGACAAAAAAGTGAATCATGTTAGTCGAGTTATCAAAAAGCAAGTACTATTATAGTTGTTGATTAATTACGTCCTCTAAAGAACTCCCATAAAAAAAAAAGAAAAAAGAAAAGAAGACCACTACTGTCACTGTGCAATGAAAGAAAATTTTGCATATACAATGGTATAACTTCTAGTTTTACTCTACCTTGACAAAAAAAATCCCCGAGGTACTGATTTTGACCCAGCATATATATATATAAGGGTATAGTTCTTTAAACGAAACGTAGAATTTTCATAATACATGAACCAATCTTGATCATATAATATTGTAAAACCTCTTTTGAGATTTTTTTCTAATATCACTTAGGACCCCTGAAATTTTAAAAACATTACTTACCTCCTCTAGTGATTTTAAAATGACTATATTATCCCTCACTTGGTACATAATTCGCATATCAATTAAATGGAGTTCATAAAAATTAAAGAAAAAGAAACAAAGCCACTTTTTTCTCTTTCCCCTTTCTCGAACTTTCTCTCTTATTCATTTTGTTAGATGACTCTGTAATTTTTTATCTATAAATTAGAGTCAAATTTTATTTATCTTTTTCTTTTTTTGATTGTGGCAGAGTGGAGTATGATTTCTTTGTTTATTTTGAGTTAATTTTTATAATGATTCAGTAAAACTTAAAGGCTTGGGCCATGGGTTGAGAAGAGGTTGGGAAAAAAAAATAAAGTTCATAAGAAATCGATTTTAAGCATATATAATTGAATTGGCGCTAGTAAATCGGTTGTATTTTTCAAATTTGTAATTTTATGGACTATAGCTCTGTGATATAGTGGTACTATTGGAGATTATTTTGCAGGTGGTAACTCTTTTTGGAGTAAACAAAGTGGTTTAGGAGTACTTTTATCGGGAATTTTGCCAATTTGGTCCCTAAACATTTTCACTTAAATCAATTTCGTTCTTCATTAAATATTTTAACCAATTTAGTCCCTGAACTAGTTTTTTGCTTTCAATGTAGGACTTTTTACTACATTTTACTCAATTCGCGTGGACCAAAAGGGTATAATTGTCACACTGGCTTAATCTCCTGCAATTATCCACTGAAACGAATTAGATATCATTACAAAAAGGGGTGAGCATCTGGTTTGAAGACATTAGGGCTCATTTTTAGTTGCCCAATTGTTTCTGCAAAGGAGCACATGTAAGATGCATCAAGGGAAAAAGTATTTCAATGGAGCATCAAGTTCGTGCAGCTTCCAACACTCAAATCATAAGGATGAGGAAAGTGAAAACTTATCAGGAGTGAAGAGAGAGAAGGTAGGTGAGTACAATGGATCTGAAAGCGTGTTTTGTGATTGTAATGAACCATGTCGAATAGCTACTTCGTGGACATTGTCAAATCCAGGAAGAAGATTCCACAGCTGCAAGAATTATAGGGTATTTTTTTCTATTTTGTTAATATATTTCAGGGGAATTAATTTTTTTAAATTTGGCAGTATAATCGGATATGGGTATTTAGTAGTAATTTGTGCTTTAGATTAACTTGCAATAATAGGTAATCTAATTGAGGTATTGATATTGATTATAGTCACCGAAGACTTGCAAGTACTTTTTGTGGTATGATCCACTAATGCTGGAGATGACAAAAAATACAATGGCAAAACTTTTGAAGGAACTCAGGAAAGCTGAACAAGAGAACCGGTTCATGAAGATTGAACTTGCAAGGTTGAAAGAAGAAAAGAAGATGATGAAGGCTGAAATTTGAAAGTTAAGAGATAAGAGCAAGTTGCTAGTTTTTGTTGCTATTTGTTGTGGTTGCTTGTTAATTGCTGTACTTGTTGGCAACGAGAAAAGAGGACATGATAAAAAAGATTTGGGGCTCCAAATGTTAGTTTAGATGAATTAGAGAAACGTATGTAGTTGTTATTAGCCTTTTGTTCACGAAGTTATAAGGTGGCTATGGTTGGCCTTAATTTTGTCTGACTATGATTTGGTTGTAAGGCTGTGTAAGCATTTGATGAACATTTGTCTAATATATATATCGAATTTTGGGCAAATTTTGTATATGGACATGTTGATAGGCCTTCCTGAACGAGATTAAAAATTAGATTTAGCCCATCGTAATCTATTTTGTTGGAAGCTGTCTTCTGTTGATGAAATGCAGAATTAGCAAATTTTGTTGGAACCTGTAGTTGATCCGTAGTTTTATTCGCTTTCTCAAGTGTCCTTATCTGATGTAGGCTAGTGAGGGAATTGCAGAACCTCACTCCAAATCTGTTTGTTCCCACTCTAGATAAGGCTGATCAAAATAAATGGCTAGTTGGTTCGTGCAGAACATTTCACATCGGCTTTGAGACCTATTGGAGCTAAGGTTGAATCATGCAAATTTGTGTGGGATAAAGATAGCATTCCTCGGTTCTCCTTCATTCTTTGGTTGCTTTGCCACAAATATTTCACTCATAATTGTTTTGATAGGTGTATCATGTTGCTGAGTTAGGTAACGATAGACATGTATCACTCATAAATGTCTATACCATCCAGAGTTAGGTAAGGATAGACATGCTAATTCTGCAATTTTAATTTCATTCTGGATGGTAAGGATAGCCATTCAGGTAGCTAATGGTGTCTTAAAAAATTTGGCAAGATTTCGCCTTAAAATTTGACAATCTCTAAACACAACCAACCCATGTAACACTTGATGAATATGCAACCAACAAAAGATATTAGGAATTTCATATAACCAGTGAATGCCAATTGTCCAAAAGAGATCAATGCCAAGCTCATGTCTAGGCAATGAGATACATGGCAAGGTAACATTGGCAGACTTTTACAAAACAAAACAATCACAATGATATTTTCTGTTCTCTTTCCCCCACAAGATCAGTATGCTATAATTACAATTGTAAGATCTATATTAAGGAGACTTCATGCCCTAAACATGTGCAACAAAAAATTAAGTAGTCAGGGGGGTTCACATTTATTAATCATCCCTCCAGTATTACTATGTCAGCTTCATCATCATCTTCGTCTAACACCCTATGTGCCTGCATAAATCACATACATGCGTTAGGGAATAGAGTATACAACGAATTTCCAATTTTGATTAAGAATTATACACGCAAACAGACCGTTTGTTTTCTCCTGGTCACTTTCCCTTTTGAAGGAGGAAATGGACCATAAACTGACATAGCAGCCCGTCTTTTTCTCCAAGATCGAGCTTGAAAGGAATCACAAGTTTGCCTATTATGTCCAGTTTTCTTGCAAACTGAACACTTCATCACCTTTTCCGGCAAATCAGTAGAAATAGCTTGGGGAGCCGAAAGCTAGAACTCTATCACTTCAGCATCTTCAGTACCAGCTTCTGCAATTCCACCTGGGACTAGAAAAGCTTACAATTAATTCAGCAAAAGAACATACAGCCATTAAAAGAACTCTAGTCGAAAAAATTTAGAAAAACATAGAAACACAGCAAACCATTATTTGATGAAGATATGGTAGCAGCTTTTTGTTGGTCTCTTCCACTTTCCCCATCATTGAAGGCCTGATTTACATCTGTTAAACAAAAAAGTATCAATTTATGTTAGTTTTGAATTAATCATAAAAAAAATTAATTCAACAAGCAATCTTCAGTACCAGCTGTAGTAGTTGATCCGTGGTCTTCATTCACTTCAGGCCTCTTAGTTGTCTTACTTAGTTGTGGACAAGTCCTCTTGTTATGGCCTTTCTCCTTGCAGAAGCTGCATTTATTGGAGTTAGATGATGGTGGCCTACCACAGCATGAACCGGGCAGCTCATTCACTGGAATGATCAATGGGCATTTTCTAAAAGTATGACCTTCTAAATGGCAGTTTGAACACTTTATTTTCACAAGTCCTCTTCTAGGCAGCTTTGTTACACCTACGGAATTGGCCCTTGGCTCATCAGACTCTCTTCTCCGTGCTTTTCTTGGCCTACCAGGGAGCTTTAACTTCGTTGGAGGTAGAACCGGCTTTTTTTTGGACTGGACCCAAGCATTCGGGGCACTCATTGGAGCTATGGTTGGTTCATAGGCTTTCAAGTAATTCTCTCTTGAGTAATACTAATGAACCATCGATTCGGGAGTTACACCAGTCAAGGAAATACAACATATGGCATGACAACAAGGCCAGCCAGTCAGGTCCCATCTTCGGCACGTGCATGTTTGTTTTTTGAGATCAACCACATACTTTCCACCATACGCATGTGTCACTTCAAACTGGTCCTCCTTGGACCATCTTGCAATGTTTGAACCAGCTTCTGTTTTTGCCTTCTTAAGTTTTTTCTGAATTTTGGGACATATCTTGTCATTTCTCTTCTTCATCCATTCTCTCTTGGTTCTCAGCCTTTCCATTAGATAAATTCTGAGTGTCTCAAGCATTCCCAAAATTGATTTTTCCCTAGCTGCCATAATGACTGAATTAAAACTCTCGCACAAATTGTTGAGCAGAATATCGCACTTTGGTGTGGTCCGAAAGTGCGATCTTGACCAATGACAAGGTGATGTGTTTTCAATTAGCCATTTCCATGCTTTTCCATCATATTCCTTCAAACTCTCCATCTGATTTTCAAACCATGTCATGTAGGACAACCGAGTACAAGTCCAAAATCTCTCATTCAATGCTAAGCCCGGGTGCAACTTTTTGAAGTTGTTGTGAATGTGCCTAATACAGTGTCTATGCTCAATTTCTGAAAGCACTTCATGAATTGCAGTCCCTAAACCCTGTTATAAGATTACATATAAAATTAAGTACTAAATTTCAGTAAGAATTAATTATTAAATTTCAGTAAGAATTAAGTATTAAATTTATCGTAAGAATGAAAATTAATTAATTCAGCAAGAGAATACCTTTTGTCTATCACTAATAAGTGTCCACTTTCTTTGGTCATAAATTTCCAAGTCATACTTCAAAAATTTGACGAACCACTTCCAAGACATTTTGTTTTCAGCCTCTACTACTGCATAAGCAATGAGATACAGGCAATCATTTGGATCAATCCCAATAACTATCAGTAGCACTTCGGGGTGTGGACCTCGTAAATGACAGCCATCCACTCTAATGACGGGCCTACATGCAGACTTATATCCTCTTTTTAGTGCCCCAAAGCAGACATACAACCTTCGGAATCTCTCTCTCCCAATGTCTTCATCTAACTCTGTCTCCATGTACACAGTGGAACCCGGATTGCATTTTAGCAGCTCGTCACAATAATCCCAAAGCCTTTGATATTATTCTTTATAGCTCCCATGGATTATGATCTTTGCTTTCATGAATGTCTTGTATACTTGTGCTATAGTGATGTGAACATTAAGTTCCAAATGCACCTTCTCCCTAAATTCCTCAACAGTGATTCTCTTATTCAACCTTAAAAATTTTGCATATTTTTTAGCTAGAAAACCTGAGGTAACTCTCTTGTGGTAGAATGTCCGGCCACAAGTGTGCTCAGGTCCCATAGTCTTCATCACAAGAGAGTCATCACTGGCCTCAACCTTAGAGGCAAAGTCCTTCATCTAAGTGCAAGTCCTTCAAAGAATGATTTTTGTGGACTGGAATCTGATCTCCTTCATCTAAGTGCAAGTCCTTCAAAGAATGATTTTTGGCTCTATCTTTTTTCTTCTCAGCTGCAGGCGTAGACATTTTCTGTTTCTTACACTCCTTGCCCCTACTTTTTGCTCCACCATCAGGTTGTATCTTTCCAATTCGACAACCTAACTCTTGCTCGGGTGTAACAATGCAACTCTGAAATATAACATCTTCTTCATCATGGCTGAAATCATAATCGCTATCATGGAAGCTTTCAGCTCTAGATGAATCCGAATGGACAGCATCATCATCACCATCATTTCCTTCATGTTCAGCAGGCTCTGCTTTTTCATTTTTTGACCTCACACGCTCCATCATTTGCTCAACTTTGACTGGTATTTCTTCGAAGTCAGTTAGATCAATATCATCAAAGGTGAGCCCCACATATAAATTATCATCTTTTAGTTGAATCTCCTCAACAGTTGCTGCACCTAAATCAGTGTTGCTATTAACATCTCGTATATGGAATTCATAGATACCATACACATCAACTTCTCCATATTTTTTACCAATGCAAGCCACGTCTATTGCATCATCCTCACTATCTATTTGTTGAAACTTCAGGACATTTTTTTCATAGGGGATTCCATACATCATCTTTGAATCCTCCCGACAGCCCACAGAAGTGCAAAAGTGACTCAGAATTGACTTACTAACTCTTTCTGGAATAACAACGTCAAATGTTTCCACGCTACCCCCTACGTATGCTTCTTTTGGCTCCTTAACATAGACACCACCATAATGTACTTTCAAAGTAAAATAATCCATATCTTGACCTGATTTTTTATTTAAAAAAATAGAAATCTTTTATTATTTCTCAGATGCAGAACCTTGGCCCCAGTTATGTCTGACTTTTCATCAACATGAAAGCAACGCATAGTATACTTTAAAGGCACAGGGACCACATCATAGTTCACAAACAAACAAATTTACTTTAATCGAGACCAAATTTCACCACCTAAACCAAAAGCATACATATTCAATTTCAAAATTACCAACATTTCAACATCACAAATCTCAGGAAAATAAAGTAAAATTTTGAAAGTACCATACCCAAACTAAATGATTTATCTTACCCATGTGGAATCTATAAGCATTTTAACAAAAAATTTTAACATCCCCTAACCTGTTCATGCCTCGCCACTGAAGTACAATACTGCAAAATTAAACCCCCCCTCAAGTCCTTCCATTATACAGTATATCACCATTCCAACATACGAGTGGGTAGTGGCACTCAACTCAAGCACCTCATGCATACGGTTGATGAAGTTAGGTTTGAAGTAAGCCGAGCTACCTGATCTTGTTGATGATTCCACTTGATTGTTGCAATCCTTGATAGAATCGTCATCGTCCATTGCCTGAGCTCGTGGTGTAGACATTTCGATTCTGGCCTCCATCGTCTGTTCACCCAAGCCCAATGACTCCACTTGATCGTTGCCATCCTTTACAGAATCGCCATCGTCCATTGCCTGAGCTCGTGGCGTAGACATTTCGATTTCGGCCTCCACCTTCTGTTCACCGCTCGCCCTAGTTGTTCTCCCAATTTTTCCCATTTGAGTTCTATTTCCAAGGATAATCGCATGGGCGGGATAATGATATCTAATTCGTTTCAGTGGATAATTGCAGGAGATTAAGCCAGTGTGACAATTATACCCCTTTGGTCCACGCGAATTGAGTAAAATGTAGTAAAAAGTCCTACATTGAAAGCAAAAAACTAGTTCAGTGACTAAATTGGTTAAAATATTTAATGAAGGACGAAATTGATTTAAGTGAAAATGTTTAGGGACCAAATTGGCAAAATTTCCTACTTTTATCTAAACTACTTAAAGCCCTGAAGCCTGATGAACAGTTGATTGTGCCGGTTTCGCTGTGGTTTTGCAGCTCATTTTGTCCTTTTTAGTCTTTTCGCAGGTTTCGTGTAGCGCCATTGCTTCTGCTTCCGCTTGTCCTTGTTGCTTTGTTCCCATTCTGCCCTTTCGCTTGGTATGCCTGTAATTTTGTCCTTTTGTTTCTCCTCGATCTTCCGCTGTTGCTTGAGTTTACTCACGAATGTTGGCTTTTCTCCCCAATTTCGTCCTTTTCTTTCTCATTCGTTTTCCGCTACTGTAATTGTTACCTTTGCTCCACGATTTTCCCCTTTTCTTTCTCTTCCATTTTCGCTGGAATTGTTATGTCTAACTTTATTCACCAAAATGTTAGCTTCTTGCTTTTATTTATTAAGTTTCTTTCGCATATAACTCCCTTAACTTTGCATTGTATTAAGGTTTCTTTCTTCAAAATATAATTTTCCCTTCTCTTTTATATTTATTACGATATTCATTATTTAATATATACATATATATATATTAGCAAAAATGTTGATTCTGTGAAAAAATATACGAACCACTAAAAAATTATTTGTGCACCTAATATGTATAGAACGGTATATAAATTCCATATTTATTACGATATTCATTAATTAATATATATATTAGCAAAAATGTTGATTTTGTGAACAAATATGCAAACCCAATAAAAAATCTTTATCCATCTAATATGTATAGAACAGTATATAAATTCTATATATAATATGATACAATTTTATATTATTATGATATTCATTAATCAATAAATTAATTACTCCAAATATATACATTAACAAACATATTAATTTTATAAAAAAAAATATGCTTCCAGTCACCTTATTGTAATTTAAATTTCTATAACACATAAGCTCATGTACTATTCGTCAACTTTCATTAACATATTCATTAATAAATAAATAAATTACTTCATGATTAGATAAATATAATGAGCTAACAAGCGTTAGTAATTTTTGACATCAATAATCTAATACAATCTTTTAAATTACTCTTTAAAATTGTGTTTTTTCCCCATAACACAGAAGGCCATGTGCTATTCGCTGATTTTGAGTAACATATTCATTAATCAATAAATAAATGATTTCATCATTACATCAATATTAATGAGCTAACAACCGTGATTAATTTTTCATATCAATGAGCTAATAGACTCTTTAAAATTGTGTTTTTTAAAATTTTGGAATCTTATTAATTACCAAAAAAATTAATACAACTATTATTTCTTTCGGTAACACTTATTTACAATTCAATTCATCCAATACTCATTCAATTGAAAAATGATTATTCAATTAATAAATACAAATATATGATTTCGTAATTTCTAATATCCTATTGTTAAAATTGTTTACTTTATATATGTTATATTTACAATTTTATATTCTCTACTATATTTGTTTTCTCTCCTTGTCTCTTATGTCTAATTCTTTTATTGTCCAGTCTTCATTTAATGTGCTCATGTGCTTATTTACTACTTAGCTTACTTTATGCACACGTGTTATTCATCTACATGGATTGTCACTATTTTCTTGATCCATTTCACATTAGCTACTTTCACCATCTAATCTGCATTAAATATGCCCAGATATTTCCTTCCTCCATGAATCATATTATTAATATTCATTATCCTTGATTTTAGTCTTCCCACCATTCTGTCCGTCGGATTCGTGCTCCCAACAAGCACCTCGTTTTATTAGCTCTCATTATTTTATTCATTTCCTTCCACTTTGGTTCCCACTTAAGCTCTTGCTTCCTTATAGTCGACTTCACTTTCGCTATAGCCTTTTATCATCCTGCTCCAGGTTCTGCCTGGTAAATTATTCCTTATTCCTCATTTTCAACCTTACGAATGCTCCTTTCCATTCTGTAATATTTCACTTTTCGTTGCATCATTCCCCTATGCGTTAATTCGACCCTTCTGTTGCATTAATAGTTACTTTTGTCTGTTTTCTTTGCCATCTTGCCATCAAACATGCATCCTTTGTCGTTATCCCATATTGCCTCTCGTATTATGCAGATGCATTTATATCTCTTTTTGGTACTTTTCCTTCCTAATAGATGGTTTGCCTTTCACCCATGTCCCTTTTTGGCTAATATTGTCCCTGCTCATGATTTTTCTATTTGCTTTCTCCTAATATTCTCTTATGGTTGCACTCCTACCACTCCTTTCATTAGAATATTTAACTACCTTTAATCCTCGCCTCTTTTCATTTATTATATAGTGGCATAAAAATATTTCCTTCCATTTTTTGATTTTAGTTTTTCCCCTCTTGCATGCATGTGCATCAGTCGAACTTTCATACTTAGGAGCTGATCATTTTATACTAAACAGTTTTTCCCTTCTTGTACTTATAGTTGTTATTATAGATTTTTTACCTTTACTTTTTCATTCACTTTCCTGCAATTTCCACTTTAACTGCAGGTTCCTTTTCATTCACATTTCTATGTCTTTCTTTGTATATTTTTCATCTTATTATTTTATAGTTACATGGTAATCTTGACTTCTACAATCTCACATTTCTTATCTTGTTCCATTCATTCATTTACTATTATATGCAATCTTCCTGACGCTTGCTTGGTTCATTCATTCACTGTTACATTCAACCATAACTATCGTTAATTATGACATCTATTTCTATCTGCCGTTAGTTTTATTTACTATGCCTCGAAAGCGTAAATCTTACTATGAAGATCAGTGCCATCTCGAAAAGAATGAACGTCGCCGAGACAGATATGCTGCAGAAATAGCGAGACGATGCAAAGGAACTGCACAAATGGCCAACCAAAAAACACATTGTACTCCAATTGATGAATCTAGTGCACCTCCTCTTCCAAATATTCCATCTGTTTCTACTTGCTCTACACATAAAGATTGTTTAGTTGATGTGCCTATCTATACTACTGGATCAACAGCCAGCAGTCATTTTCCTTATAGACCTACTCATCCTTTTTCCCCATCCTCACCTTTTGTTCCAAGTGTTTCTTCCTATTCTCCTCTTTCCGTTATGCCAATTCCTCATATAGCAGACAGCTCCTCTACATCAGCTATATCTAAGATTGATCCATGTATTTATTCTCTTCCTACCTTTTGCATATAATTTTTTCATGTATTTATTGGTCATTTCAATGACACTAAACACCTTCTTATACATACATACATAGATTATCTTCCTGCAAGAAACGATCCTGTCTTAGAAAACCTTTTCAATCCGGCATCATCTCCTGCTGCCATTCACTGGTTCCCCTGTCCAATTTTTGCCTGTAGGTTTCCTCCTTATTTTAATAATTTCGATCACTACTTAATCCTATTTTATTATAACAAATATGTATAATATATTTTACTTTTACATGAGCAACATAGCTTAACTCACGTTGATAAATTTTCAGCACAGCCATCGGTGATAGCAGAACCATCAAGTTCATCTGCACCTATCCAAAATCAAAGTGTGCGATAAAACTTTCCTCCTATCTTTATCCTGTTACTCTTTTCATACATACCACATGCTTTATCTGTATTTGCGCCTTATAACTTGTCTACATTTATACTTCATACTTTTAGTTCGACGACGACGCAAAAAAAATATCCCATTGCTCCAACAAATACCATTAGAACCAGCTCTTCTCCCACCTGCTCCAGACTGTCCACATTGTTGTGCAAAACGCTTCTATATGGAACTGCCAAGATTTTGTTATGCATCAGGAGAAATTCATTTAGCAGAAACAAAAATGCCAGATATGCTTGTGCAACTCTATAAAGGAAATACTCCTGAGGCTACTGAGTTTAGACAATGTATAAGGAGTTACAACAATATATTTGCCTTTACATCATTGGGAGTTCACTATAACAAAGGCCTCAGTAAGAGAAATAAAGGTATATACACATTTCGAGTACAATGACAGATATACCATTTTGTCAGTGCATTGAAACCTTCTGATGGTGAAAAAGCATCGAATTTGCAACTGTATTTTTATGATATAGAACATGAGATACAGAATAGAATGGCTCTCTCCAGCAAATTCAAAGAATCAATTGTTCAGCAGCTAAAATCCATTCTTGATCAGAACCCCTACTCCATCTTTATCCGAAGGTTAACAGACATTCAAGATTTGGATAACTACAGAATTTTCCTTAAATCTAATCCAGGATTAGATCAACGTGTCTTCAATTTTCCTGCAGTCTCTCAAGTGGCAGCAATTTGGTCTGACAATGACAATACTAATGGAGACAGTTCAAGAGAAATTGAAATCTATACAAAAACAGGAGGCACAAGAATAATTAAGCAACATTATGGTTGTTATGATACATTACAATATCCATTAATATTTGCTCGTGGAGAAACAGGATGGCATCCTGGAATCCTTCGGAAAACAAGAACTCAGATTCTTAATGACTCTCATCAGACTTGTGAAAGAGAAAATATGCTTCCTGTTCATCAATGCAATGATCTAGAACAACTCTTTGATGTGGAACAAACAGGTATATTTAGAAACCTTTATATTTTTCAGCATTTGTCTACTACAATGTAAAATAACTAATTCTTACATTTTTCTTATTTTATCAGCTGCTAAAAAGAAAAAAAAAAGGAAAAGGCCAACAGTCTCGTGCCGAGAATATTATGCTTACAAATTCCAAATGCGAGATAGAGATCAATCACACCTGCTACACATTGGCCGGTTATTGCAGCAGTATTCTGTTGATGCTTATGTCAAGTTAGAGACATCACGTCTTGAATTTCACAGAAACAGGCAAAACAAATTGAGGACAGAAGCTTATCAGGGATTACTTGATATCATAGCAAGAGGCAAGACAAATGCATCAGATGTAGGAAAGCGTATCATATTGCCAGCAAGTTTTATAGGAGGACCAAGGGATATGCGGCGACGATATATGGACGCTATGACCCTTGTGCAGCGTTATGGGAAATCGGATATTTCCCTTACAATGACCTGCAATCCCTCTTGGCCTGAAATAAAGAATCATTTGGAAGAGGTGGATGAGACTCAGAATCGCCCAGACTTGATCACACGAGTGTTCCGTGCAAAAATAGAACAGTTGAAAGAAAACCTTTTCAAGAAGCATCTTATCGGTGATGTTGCCGCTTATACCTACGTTATTGAATTTCAGAAAAGAGGCCTCCCACATACTCATTTTTTGGTTATCTTGAAAAAACGTTCAAAGATGTTCTCACCCGAAGAATATGACAAAATTGTCTGTGCAGAGCTCCCTGATAAACATCAGTCATCTTACTTACATGCTTTAGTTATAAAGCATATGATTCATGGACCATGTGGAGCAATGAATCCAAGTAATCCCTGTATGCGACAAAATAAAAAATGCAGAAACAATTATCCAAAGAAATTTTCAAAATATACAAAGCATGAAAAAAACTCATATCCAATATACAGAAGGCGAGATGATGGCACCAGAATCTACATCAGAGAGCATGAGTTAGACAACCGATGGATTGTCCCTTATAATCCATACATTCTTGTTAAATATGATTGTCACATCAATGTGGAAATATGTTCTGCTATCGAAGCTGTCAAGTATATATACAAGTATATATACAAAGGCTACGACAGAGTAATGTATCAATTGACAGCAGAACAAGCAAATAAGATTGTTGATGAGATCAAGAATTTTAGTCTGCAAGATGGGTGTGTGCTCCTGAAGCTATGTGAAAGATTTATGCTTTTGATCTCAATCTTATCAGTCCATCAGTCATTTCACTTCATTTGCACCTTGAAAACTACCAATCTATGTGCTTTGATGAGAATCAATCTTTGACACAGGTAGTTACAGATGACAGGCTTTCACGAACAATGCTGATAGAGTTTTTAACATGAATCAAACAAATAAGGAAGCAGATGATTTAAGTCTTCTCTACAGGGAGTTTCCTCAACATTTTGTTTGGGATCAAGATGATAGAATCTGGTATACAAGAAAAAGAGGACAAGTCATTGGCCGTATAATAACAGCACACCAATTGAAGGTGAGAGATATTATCTGAGAATACTACTCATGAATGTTCGAAAACCAACCTCCTTTGATGATCTTAAAACAGTCAATGGTTATCTGACGTCTTCATTCAAAAAAGCAACAGAATTGCGCGGTTTACTCCACACAGATAACGGAGCTGAAGAATGCTTATCAGAGGCTGTTATGTACAAAATGCCACAATGTTTGAGACAGTTATTTGCAGTGATTTTAGTCCATTGTCTACCAGCTAATCCGCAGCAGCTCTAGTCAAAGTTTTAGTCCTTTTTGTCAGAAAACATTGCAGCAGATCCTTCTTTATCAGAAAATACAATTGTCATGAGAGTTCTCGGCCTCATTGATCAATACTTGCAAATAATGGGAAAAAGCATCAAAGATTTTAGCTTCTCAGATTTTACTCCAAGTTTTTAGTTTAACCATCCGGGAAAAAAAATACAAGCTAAACTTGCAATACCTGTATCAGGAGAAGATTTAGCAGCAGTAGCTATGTTAAACAGTGGCCAACAACTTACATTTCAAAAAATAATGGAAAGAGTCAATACAAACAAATCAGGTGCATTCTTTATTGATGGCCCTGGTGGTACAGGAAAATCCTTTCTCTACAAAGCTCTCCGTGCAACAATTAGATCAAAAGGTGACATTGCACTGGCAACTACAATATCAGGAGCAACTGCATCAATACTTTCAGGAGGTCGTATTGCTCATTCAGGTTTCAAAATTCCACTCCATCATGAAACCAGCAGCATATGTAATCTTTCTAAGCAAGGTGCCGTTTCTCAGCTAATCAAAGCTGCAAAGCTAATAATATGGGATGAAGCAACAATGACAAAAAAGTACGCAATCGAATCCTTTGACAAAGTACTTAGAGACTTGCTCAATTCTGATCAAATATTTGGTGGAAAACTCATTGTTTTCGGTGGAGATTTTTGCCAGACTTTACCAGTTGTCCAGAAAGATCAAAGAGAAGATTACATTTCTGCATCTCTCATCAACTCATATATCTGGCCACACCTCCAAAAGATTCGATTGACAGAAAATATGAGAGCATTTCTTGATCCATCATTCTCAGATTTTCTGCTCAATATTGGAAATGGCACACAAGCAACCATTACAGATGACAAGATACGGTTGCCTTCTTTAATGGTTGTCCCTTTCATTAATGACGATCAGCAATCCTTGCACACTTTGATAGACACTGTTTATCCATCTCTGTCCAACTTTCCCCCTCAGAATTCAACTCTCATTAACAGAGCCATTCTCAGTACAACAAATGATATTATGCTCGAAATCAATCAGATCTTGATTCAAAAGTTCCCTGGAGAAGAAATCAAATATATCAGTTTCGATGAGACAATAGATCCAACAAAACAAGCTGATCACGGTGACTTCTTAAATACTATCCACCCCCAGGATTACCTCCACATTTGTTGATTTTGAAACCAAATTACCCAGTCATTCTCTTAAGAAACCTGAATCCAACACAAGGACTATGCAATGGAACCCGTTTGATATGCTTGAATTTTAACAAAAACATCATTCATGCTCAAATTTCAATTGGAATTCATTCTGGTAAACAAGTTTTCATTCCTCGCATTCCATTGCACAGTTCTAATGATGAGTCATATCCAATACGATTCAAGCGTACTCAGTTCCCAATTTCATTATGTTTTGCCATGACAATTAATAAATCACAGGGACAAACACTTGATTTTGTAGGATTATATCTGAAAGAACCAGTATTCTCACATGGCCAATTATATGTTACATTATCAAGAGCCAGAACTGCTAATGATGTTAAAATTTTGCTCAGACGTATTGCTTCTGATTCTATGTCCAGTAATTGTACTCGAAATGTAGTGTATCAAGAAATTTTAGCAGCTGCAGCTGAAGATTAAGTACTGAACTGAAAAATTTTCAATTAAAACTGCTTATATTCAGTCTCTTATATATTTACATCATTCTATCCACATTAACATACTTTTGACATTCTATATTGCAGGCATGGATGACAAATGCACTCCTCTGAACAGCTTGACAAATAAATCAAGTAAGTGGATAATTAAAGTCATTCTAATTGAAAAAACAAACATCTTCACCGGAAAAGACAACAGCATGTTCCAACGCTTCATGTTTGCAGATGAGCAGGTAAATTTCATCTTCAAGATCCTTTTCATTAAAAAAAAATTAACTATAAAAACAAGGCTTTTACTTATTGTTTATACTATAATAATTACTGATGCAATAAAAAAGACCCTTACCCATTAAAAATAATCCGTTTCAATATAACATTTTCATCTACTATCCATTATCACTCTTATTTATCATCAACTTCCAATCAATTAATGACTCTTATTTGCAGAATGAATCAATTCAAGGAATTGCTTTCACTAGAGATGTAAAGTATGCATATAGCAAGCTTCATCCTTATCACACTTATTACATCGGCAATGCTGCTATTTCATCTATCACTGATGAAAGAAATCAAGCTAGTTCTGTCGCATGGCAGCTGACAATAACAAAAACAACTTTTATCAAATAGACACAAAAAGCAAAACAGCTGACATTGGACAATCATTTTCCATTAACTTCATTCAGGGATCTTGATAAATATAAAAACAATGATGTTTCCAGATTCAGTAAGCCTGCCTTCATTGTTTCGACTTGTTCAATACAATTATATCTATCTTACATCTTCTTGTATTAAAACCTTTCATTTCTCAAATAATCTCATGTCTGCAAATCTGTTTTGTGCTCTGATTCAAGGATTTCTAGAATCAATGATATCAACTCCAAGAGGACCACGCATGATTCATAGATTTGTTGCCGTTAATCCCGAGTAATTTTCCTGCTATTTTATCTTATTAACCATAGCCATTTTATCTTATTAAACTCACCTGCATACACTCTAAAGTCTTATCCAATCCATCATCTATATGATAAGTTCTTTTTCCCACTTATTACTGCTTGCATATACTCCAGATGCAAACCAATGATCTTTACCATGTGGGAACCATATGTTTACATCGAAGGCATTGAATTGATGAACATTATACACACATGCCCAGTAGTTCTGCTTATTCACCCAAAGATCACAACATATCATGGTCAGTACCTTCCTTACCAATTCAATTACTTCATAACCAATAATATATCTGATCACATTCATTATTTTCTCTTCTTTTTTCCTCTTTCCAAATACCAATTAAAGAAATTGATATTACTACCCGCCCCAACACCACAATTGTGCTTGACCCACCATTACAACAAACAGCTTCACTGAAAATTTGGTACACATTTCTCTATTTCTCAATTTCCATACTCAATATTCCTGCATTCATAGATTAATATAACAACTAAAACAAAATATTGCATAAATACTACAGGTGTAATGAGAACAAAGCATATATTGATAGAGTCATCAGCCAAAAGCTTTATGAAAAAATAAATCAGAAAGTGCTTACTCCTCTTAACAGTCAAATAAGACCAATCTTACAGATTCTTGCCTCCCCAGAACTGGTAAAATAACTTCTTTTCTTAATATATGCTTCTCCTTACATAGTAGATCCAAAAACTTACATATATAGTTCATTTACATTAATAATAACTTTCAATTTTCTCATTTGAATAGATCAAGAACTTCTGGATCAAAGGAACTCCATTGATAATCAATTCTGAGCAAAAATTCTTTGTCCCTAGCTGTGTTATATGTGGCAAATCAACAGGAGCAATGATGGACATTGAATTTGATTGCAGCTTCTGTGAAACAAAGGACAAAAAATCAGAACCAAAGTATCTATATTTCTTACATAAATTATATATTAATCCTTTAATCGCCTTTAACAACACACAATATACTAAAGCACTCTCTTATTTCTTTCACAGAGCAAAATTCCAAGTAAACATACATGATGACACCAGCTACATCACTGCTACTATTGAAGAAAACTATGCAGAAATCCTGCTTGGCATGACTGCTGCTGAAATCTATGACAAGCATACCAAGGTATAGACCAAATGGCTGATACATATACATAAAACATTCACTGCATTTATTCTTTCTTATAGCCTAATCTATATTGTTTTCAATAACACAGAAAATGCCAATCCCTGTTGATCTTATCAATCAAAAAATCCAACAGCAAACTTTACTCTGTGAGATGAGGTCGTATCTACTATCTCAAAGATAATTTACACCCCTTTATTTTTTTCACTGCCTTTGTTACTGACAAATCATCAACTCAACCACTTCTCAAGCACCTAGATGAAGAAAAAACTTCAGGCTCAGAGCAGCAACAGTTGATTCAGAAAATAGACACGCCTCAGCAAGTTACAGTTCCATCTGATCCATCTACACCTATTGCCACTCCCAGTTCAATCCACCAAAAAACTTCTTCAGACGAATCTTCAGCTTTTCAGACAACTGTTTTGACTGAACCATAGGCTCTAACAGCACCACCATCTGCCAAACGCAGCTTAGATCAAGAATTTGACAAAGAATCCAAGAAGCAGAAAAGCACGTGAAGCCAGCTATCTGTACCTGTTAATATTTTTTATTCCCTGCAGCTATTAATCACCTTTTGCTCCGCTGTACTTTATCTGCAAACTAAACCACAACATACTTTTGTTTAATTCCTCATCAGACATATCTAAAACTTTATCACCAGTATGAAACACTGCTTATATTCACTTATGAACTTTGTTTCCCTTACACTAATACATCTGATACAACAAAACATCTCTGTACATTCACATGACTATATAATAGTCCCATCCTATACACTCCATTCCATAAAACTGTATCTCACATGTCCAACAACCTCACACATAAAAACATATCAAAATAAAACAAAAACACCATCATTCATATCAACTATCGCACATCAGTAAAAATCACTATAAATAGCATAACTCCCTATCGCTAACATCAAACAACACAAAAAACCCATGACAACACCAACTTTCATAGACTGGACAACAGAAACAATAGAAGAAAATGATCACCTCATAACCAGTTTGTTTTACCTTCATACAATTCATGGACAAGCTGTTCAAGTAATCCAAGCAACCCCAACATCCAATAATACCTTTACATATGAAATCAGTCTCAACTTTAAAAGAATCATGGGTTCCAGATTCACTAATCCACATCTTGAATACTGGTCGTCACACTTCAACGCTATAGATTGGCTCACCTTATTCATAGTCAAATATCCATCACCAGAACTGTTATCACGTAAGTTTTTTTCTACTTACCAAACCTCTACACATTTAAATACTCCACTGACTAATATACATCACATGTATTTCCCATTAACCAACTACAAAATACATATCTATCCAAATCTCAGGTTTATCAACAAAATCATTCCTAATCGAATATAGACAAGCATTCCCAGAAGGATTGGTAAGCTTATAAAACCCCTGCTTAGAACTTTTACTTTACTGTCATTTATATTCGTGATATTCCCTTCCTTGCAGACAATTAATCCAACATTTTGTTCCTATTTGAGAAATCATTGGACAAACACAATGATCATACGAAATGGAAATCGCACATGGTTCATCAAACTTGATACCAACTTTCAGCTTTCCGGATGGACCAAATTCATACAAGATCACAATCTCCAAGATGGTTTGATCCTTCAATTTTTACATATAGGTTGTATGGTATTTAGAGTCGCCATCTACAATCCAAATAATTACTTGGCTTCTCACGAATGGAACATTCTCTTCAACAACCTGCTATCTTCTATTGAATGCAGTAAATAATCTGTTTTCTATAAATCAATTTCCATCTTCCACACAAATACATCAACCCTCTATAACAAAATAAACTAATAGCTTTCTTTCTTCATCACTCAAGCACTATTCACAGAAGAAGAAAAACTGATGGCGTATTTCTCATTTTACATAATGCTAACAGCAGACGATCTTGAATGTTTGGTAAGTTCCATATAAATTACATTCCAATCAATACAATCCATACGTCACATTACTACTCCCTTCTCTATATAACCAATACATTTTTCCCTCCACTCTCTATTTCGGATCCTCGTTGGTGATATACCAAGATATATACAAACAAATGAAGCAGGAGTCATCAATTGCTATTATACTAAAACTCAATGGATCTTTCAGCTAGAAAGAATAGAAATAACACAAGGTTGACCAATATTCACACAAAAACACTTCTTGCATGAAGGAAGTATCGTGCTCTTTACCCTGCTCAACGAAAACAATTATTCTACCAACCTCTTTGACAGAGACTTCATCCAACAATCTTGATCAACAATGTTCATTACAGCTTTGATGAGAACATGAAGAATTGGATTCCTTTCAAGTCCAAGAAAATTTATTTTACAAGTCTTCACATTCCAATGATGGTTGATGGTGCAATCGGGCTCAAGAATCATTGAAGATCCAATCCTGTGTCATGCTTATTTCTTGTTATCATTTATTTAATTGAGTTTTTAGCAATGTTAGTTGTTAATTAGAGTTAATTTGAGAGTTAAGTAAGTTGTTTGAATTAGGGAATAAAAGCTAAGGTCATATTGACCATAGTTAAGCCAATTTGAGTTAGTTAGTTTCCTATTCTAATTGAATTAGAGTTTTAGAAAAATAGTTAATTGCTTTCAAATTTGTTTAGAAAATTGTGTCAAGTTTAGAAGTCAAGTCAAGTAAGGAAATTTGATTTGTTTCCAACTTAGATTAGGTTTTTGAGTCTTGTAAGGCTATAAATATTATATCTCATGATATATGACGGGAAAGACAATTATGAATAAAATGTGAGAGTTTTCTCTTTCTTGTTACTTTGGGAACGTCCCTTGACATAAAGTGAGTCGAATCTCCTTTGTTCAAGTTTCGGCTTATCAATTCAAGACCATGTTGAATTGTAGTGCCATTCTACCGTTCTAAACAATCTCGAGCTGTCCTTGATTGGTTTAGAATCCGTCTTTTGTACCCATAACCTGATCCAGATAGATCTTTCCGCTGCCTGAACGATTCAATTTCTTCTCGAGTGGTCCTTGGGGAATCGAGTTCGCATCATCTGGTATCAGAGCTCAGCTCTTGATTCAAGTTAATATCCTTTGATTTTCTTTTTTTCTATTTATTTTTCTAACAAGACCCTAGCCGCCTTTCGATTTAAATGAACAAAAAAATTTTTTGATTCTTGTTTTCTTGATTTTATCACTTGAGTCTAACCTACCTTGTGATTGATCGAGGTTGAAATTTTTTGGTGTGATTACATTCTTGAAAACAGATTTTTCAAGGGTTTAACTCCCATTAAATTTCTTCCAAGTGAAGTCGTAACCTCGTGTCGAGTCGTCAAAAGCAAAAAAAAAAAAAAAAAAATCGGACTGTTCACGGGGGGTACTGTTCATTGGCACTGTTCATGCTGTAGCAGTACTGTTCATCCGCCGCTACTGTAGTAGTACTGTTCATAGTACTGTAGCAGAACTGTTCATCGAAAAAAAGAATTTTTTTTCCTTGCGTTTGTTTCCAAAGTGAGTTGTGTCTTGATTGGTTTCCAAATCTTGATTGATTTCCAAGTCTTGATTGGTTTCCAAATCTTGATTGATATCTTGATTGATTTCCAAATATTGATTGACTTCCAAAGAACCTACTGATCTAACCATTCCCAAAACACTCCCAACCCAGTTTCCTAACCCGTTACAAAGACCTATCCCTATATTTTAGCCACCATTTCTCCTACTTTTTAGGATTTTCCTTAGCCCATTCATCTTATCCTCACATTCGCTCATCTTTTTCTATATTTTAGGGAGTTAGGCTGCCACTGGTCATCCTTTTTCAGGAGAGCAATTTGGACAGAAAAAAAAGGCAGACATGCTTCTTGGGTTGCATATATCAAGACATTCTCCAAGTTACTCGTTTGTAAGCAAGTACTCGATTTGAGGACAAATCGTCTTTCAAGAGGAGGGGAATGATGAGAACATGAAGAATTGGATTCCTTTCAAGTCCAAGAAAATTTATTTTATAAGTCTTCACATTCCAATGATGGTTGATGGTGCAATCGGGCTCAAGAATCATTGAAGATCCAGCCCTGTGTCATGCTTATTTCTTGTTATCATTTATTTAATTGAGTTTTCAGCAATGTTAGTTGTTAATTAGAGTTAATTTGAGAGTTAAGTAAGTTGTTTGAATTAAGGAATAAAAGCTAAGGTCATGTTGACCATAGTTAAGCCAATTTGAGTTAGTTAGTTTCCTATTCTAATTGAATTAGAGTTTTAGGAAAATAGTTAATTGCTTTCAAATTTGTTTAGAAAATTGTGTCAAGTTTAGAAGTCAAGTCAAGTAAGAAAATTTGATTTGTTTCCAACTTAGATTAGGTTTTTGAGTCTTGTAAGGCTATAAATATTATAGCTCATGATATATGACGGGGAAGACAATTATGAATAAAATGTGAGAGTTTTCTCTTTCTTGTTCCTTTGGGAACGTCCCTTGATACAAAGTGAGTTGAATCTCCTTTGTTCAAGTTTCGGCTTATCAATTCAAGACCATGTTGAATTGTAGCGCCATTCTACCGTTCTAAACAATCTCGAGCTGTCCTTGATTGGTTTAGAGTCTGTCTTTTGTACCCATAACCTGATCAAGATAGATCTTTCCGCTGTCTGATCAATTCAATTTCTTCTCGAGTGGTCCTTGGAGAATCGAGTTCGCATCAAGCTTATTAGACATAACAGTTATATTCCCCTAAATCATCCATCTTTCATGTAATGAAATAAAAAATTTACCACCAACTATCAAATTCCTCTCATTACACAACTTTACAAAATTTTACCATTACCGCCCACTCTAAATATTTACAATAATAACCGCACATAAATAAACAAAAAACAGAAAATATAAACAGCATCGAACAATCATAACATACATTTTCTCACCCAAAATATATATATAAAAAATTCATTTTCTCAAAAATATATATATCAACAAAAACTTCACACACATCCAATAAAGATAAATAACATACTTATCAACTACCATAAAATTAAATAACATAACACAAATACAACTACCATAAAATACTTATCAACAAAAAATCAATAACTATTTAATAAATACAAATTAATTATGCCACTTTCCATTACCTTCCATTAACTATATTCCAAAAATATTACTTCAATAATATTTCAAAAACTAAAAAATTCAAAAATATACAACCAAAAACCAAAATAAAAAAAAACTTTTCTCTAAAATTATAACCTACATTATCATTAAACAATCAACAATGGACACTCCGCGAAACTCACAGGGCACCAGGCCTAGTATAGGAAAATGAGCGAAAGGGTGGTTCAAGGATTTTAAAAGTTTTGTTACACAAATAAGAAAAGTAAAGAAGGTAGGTGATATTTTTAAAATCTTAGACTAAACTAACAACGTAGAGACCCAAGTCCAACAACCTTTCCATGTTACATTGGTTTCATAGGCATAGAGACTGAGTCCAGCAAAGAAGCACTGACTGGAAAATTAAAGGGCTGCCATTACGGGGAAAGAAGAGAAAGCAAATAAGGCAACTAATTCTGCATCGTGGAAAAAAGGCAGATGAATTGGAAACTCGGGAACATGTGCCAAACTTATGTGACCAAAATTCTATTAAAAAAAAAAAAAAAAAAAGGGTCAGCAAATTGGTATCAACAAGTAGATGAGCTGTTTTGTACAAATTACACTGGTACAAAAAATTTTTCAAGAAAATGATGATATCTTGTTAAGAAATGAAAAAATCAGTGTCAATTCTTGGACGCCTTTCTTTCTATGCACCTCTGTGTAGGTCATTTTCTCAAAGAATATCTTATTTGGGATTCATCTACTTAAAAAAAAAAAATTTTTTTTTTGAGCTTAGCAATTCAAGTACACGACAATAAACTGATTTCACCCCTTGCGACATCATCTATCTTTTTGTTGTCTACTTCAAGTTTATGGTATATTGCCATGATTCATATTCTTCCAATTCTTCCAGGAAATGTGTACATATATTTCCATTCCACGTGGAAGTAACTCTAACAGTAAACATTTGATGGAATGATGGAAGACAAGTTTGCTTTGTAAGGTTGACTTTTGCAATTTAAACAAGAAAAACCATCCAAAGAAACTTATCATAATATATTTTCCCGGAGTTACATAATTTTGGCCACATTATCAGATATCATGTGCCCCTCCTTTAACTTGTTCCTCATTCTACACTTAGGTCCTATTTGATAACCCAGTTCAGCACCTAAATTTAATGGATTCAGATCGTTTGATAATCAAAACTTGAATATCTAAATTAATTAAGTGATACTAAATTTTCTAGGCAAAACTTACTCCCAAAATCAAGTGATAAACTACTTGATATAACATGCACTCAAATATATTATATTTAATATTTAATAATTTAACGAATTCAGATTTCGAATTTTTTATCAAACGCATCATTAATTATTTTCATAGATAAATCGCTATGTATAGTAATCTTGTTTGTTAGCTTTTGGAAGTAATCAATTTTGACCTTGCCACCAAACCTGGCACACGAGCATGGGGCAATAATTGGATCCGCGAAAGTTGGTAATTGATTTAACACAAGGACAAGGTACTGTTGTTTCCCAGAAGGATTTTTCTCTCTCTCTCTCTTTTTTTTTTGTTTGGACGGGTGGGGGAATCTTTACGTACTCTCAGAATTTATTATTAAAAATTTTGTGGATCTTTTGGACTAAAATCTCCATCCAAATCAGTCCTTTTTATTAAATAAACAATGCCCCTTTCTCGTCTTCTTGTTTTCGTATTGAACTTCTCTTGACACCGATGTCCACTCTCCCCCTAGAAAATGAAGTAAAAATAAATAAAGTAAATAAGAGAGGCTAAACTATTGGCGGTGGAAATCAAATCATTGCTGCTGCTCTTATCAATTAGTGCTGAAGAATTGCTGATGCGATCCTAAAGAATAGGATCTTGATAGGGATATTTTGTGTTTCCTGGATTTCGTTTCTATCTTGTATGTTCAATCTACGTTTAACTATCTCTCTCGTATATTGATTAATAATTTTTAGAATTTTATCGTGTATAAGTCTAACAATCAATAATTTTTACAATTTTATAGGGGTATAAGTTTAAAAGAGTTTTTCTAATCTATATTTTCTTTGATAATCGAAAGGTTTAATCTATTATATATATACACACATTAGTAATTACTATTCTCTCTGACATTTATATACTTTCTCTAATTAATCTTATCTTTTTAAAAATTTAATATCTGAAATACATCATTGGGCGCCCGTTAGACAGTCCTCTTATAAATTTGCTTTTTCTTTGTAACATTAAAAATCTAATTCAATTGAAAAGACTTTAATCTAGCTACCATTAATTGAGTCCTTTCATCTAAAGGTAAGTAGAGAAATTGATTTCATTTTTCAACCAATATATTAAAGGTATAAGAAGTAAGAAGACTTGGGAGGAAGCAAGAAGTATAGTTGGATGCATACACAGATAATTTTGGAGCTATAAGTATTTTATCTTTTGATTTTCTTGAATTCTCTATCTAATATTCTATTGATTTTTTATATCACAGTAGTGTCAAGTATTTGTTTTTCAAATCTATTTATATCCGTATATAATTGATGTAATTTTTAGTGCTGAAGTAGACTGCACACAAATTGATGTGACAAGCTAAAATTGATGTGACAAAACAAAGAAGCACTAAAATTGACAGTTTAGAAGTAGACTGCAAAAAAAATAAAAAATAAAAAAAATTCGAGGTACAGGTGTGCGTACTGCATTTTTGTTGCATCTTGAATCGTGGTCAAAATCGTAGATGATGCAAATTCATATTCATTCCAGCTCCGCAACGTGATTGGGTAATATATTCATCTGTCAACTTCGGTACCCCACAGTACGTGAATTTATTGATTGATTGATTTATTTATTTCTTCATTTTGAAAAAAAAAAAATGCACCAATGACTCAATGAAGAGATGATTTCATTCTATTTTTAATGACCTTTCTCTTTTTGCGGTTACCTTTTTTTATCCCATATCTATACTATAAAAAAAATTATTACAGTATTATTCAAAAAAAAAAAAGAAATCAAGTATATAATCTTCTTTCCAAGGTAACTAATTCGTAACTCAAATTAATATCTTGATTTCATTCCATATATGACGAAATTCGCTTATATATATATATATATATATATATATATGGTAGCTTAATTAATGTTTCTTCTTTTTCCTTTCAGAGATGCGTAAGGCATCTGTCTTCGTTCCAACCGTGTTATATCGGTAGTTCAATTTTGCAAGGGCAGGTCTGCCAAACCTTAGTGGAAGTATACTTGTAAAGCCGCCTGCGGGTCATATCTGATCTTCACCTCCAACATAAATTTCATAAGATAAGATACACGAGTTGTTGTTCTTGAATTAGGGGGGCAAACCAAGAAAAAATAAGGAAAAAAGCAGAAGAACAAGAACAAGCATGGAGTCCACCCCAGAAAATGAGTTCAATCAGACTTTGCTAGAGCAGAAACGATCCATGTTGGAGGAAGTTAGCTCAGAGCTTGAGGATGTGCTATCGGATACAAGCTTGTCACGGTGCCAGCGTCTCTGGCGGGCCGTTGGCATTGAGATAAAGACTCTTTTCCGGCTTGCTGCTCCGGCATGTGTGGTTTACTTGCTTAACAACGTTGTTTCCATGTCTACTCAGATATTCTGTGGCCATCTTGGTAATATTCAGCTGGCAGCCTCTTCTCTTGGAAACACTGGTATCCAACTTTTGGCCTATGGACTCATGGTAACGTTTATATCCTCTATATTAAGTGCTTTTTATACGGATACTGAGTAATCAGCAACAGTCTCTTCTTGAATGTCTCTTTTGCTTGCGTACAATTTGTGCACCATTTTGTTTTTCGTTTTTCTTGGCTTTTTCTGGGTACAGAATTTGTACGGCACTGCGAATGTGCATATATTCTAGGGCCCAGCCTACGCCTCCAAATCAAACATCTTCCATTTTCCCACCACAGTTTTGTCAATTTGTGGCTTAGACACCACTGATGAATTAATCACGAACGAACGAGTAAAAATTACTGATGCATTGCTAATGTTATTATGCGCAGCTTGGGATGGGAAGTGCTGTGGAAACCCTTTGTGGGCAAGCATATGGGGCACACAAGTACGACATGTTAGGTGTATATATGCAAAGATCAACAGTGCTTCTCATGGCAACAGGAGTGCCCCTGATGATGGTGTACATATTCTGCAAGCCACTTCTTCTTCTACTTGGTGAATCAGAGGAGGTGTCATCGGCAGCTGCCTTGTTCGTTTATGGACTAATCCCGCAGATATTTGCATACGCAGCCAATTTTCCCATACAGAAATTCTTGCAAGCTCAGAGTATCATTTTTCCAAGCGCATATATTGCAGCCGGGGCATTAGTCCTGCACGTTTTTTTGACTTGGATTGTGGTGTATGTACTGGATTGGGGATTATTAGGGGCATCGCTAACCTTGAGTTTTTCGTGGTGGGTAATAGTGGTGGCTCAATTTGTGTATATTTTGGGGAGTAAGAAATGCAAGAAAACTTGGAATGGGTTCAGTTGGATGGCATTTTCCGGACTATGGAACTTCTTGAAATTGTCTGCTTCATCCGCTGTCATGCTTTGCCTGGAGACATGGTACTTCGAAATATTGGTTCTGATTGCCGGTTTGCTTCCAAATCCTGCTATTGCATTGGACTCTTTGTCTATATGGTAAGATAATAGAGTGTTTTTCTTCTTTTTGCAACAAATTGTGATTAACGTGTAAGCCATGTTTTCTGCCCCTTTATTTTTATTTTTTTTTACTCTTTTAGGGTCTTAATATATTTAGACCATTTGATAATAAAAAATTGATTATCTGAATTAATTAAGTGATACTGAATTTTCTGAATAAAATTTACTGCATAATTAAGTGATAAGCTATTCACTTATTACTGAATGTGATATGTACTTGAATATATTATATTTAATACTTAACAATTCAATAAGATAATGAATTCGGATTTCAAACTTCAATTTTATTATTAGATGTATCCTCAGACAAAAAATACTACCATCCACCTTTTCCCACTCTTCTTTCTTGTTTTTTGGTGGCGTGGGGTGGGGGAAGGAAATAGGGGTCAGCAGTCACTACTCAGGATTCCTTACTAGGGCCGGATTGGATGGACGCATATTTTTTGGCAAAGATTATTGAACTAGAAATTGGTCTGATGTATATAAATGGTGCGATCAGTTTGTCTCTTTGCCATTTATGCACGTGACACCACAGAACAAGACAAGATGATTCAGTGCTCAGTGATCATACGGATAGGTGAGGCAAATCAAATGGGCCCAACCAAGGGAAAGTAATGGTGATGGGTGAAAGGGTACTTCTTAAATTATTTTTCCTCCAAATTTTCAGGCAAGAAAATGAAATGCAATTAATTGCTTGAATGCATTGGCCCAAGGTTTGGATCAGAATAATGTGAACTCATAGTTGCTTGTTTTTGAACTTTTCTTGGCCACGAAACATGAAATTGGAAAATTTCCTTTTTGTGAGCAAAATTTCTGTACTCTCTGCTTTTGTCATGTTTCCACAGTATGGCTAGAAAGCATTTGTCAAATGTTTTCCACCACACCCTAACATAGCAGAGAAATAAGTAATGGAATGGTATGTCTCTGTGGTGCAGTCAGACGATCCAAGGATGGGTTTTTATGGTCGCAGTGGGCTTCAATGCTGCAGCAAGGTTAGTAGTTCTCTTATTCTCTGCAAGTTTAGGCCTTTTTTTTTTGTTTCGTTATTAGTTTTTCTTGCTACAAATAGGAATGCCTTTCTGGCTTAGGGTTTGTTCTCGTTTGATTATTTTCCATGGTTATAAATTTTAATTTTGAATAATCAGTTTTCGTGATGTTCTCTGTCGATTACTTTACCATGCCTTTTGGGTTGGGCCGTAGATTCCCTTAAATAGTGTATGCGTGTGTTGTTTGCGGTTGCTGAGGGTGTATTCTGATTGTGGATATTTTTAATCATTAAAAAAATCTAAAATCTAAAATTATCTAAAGAGTAGCTTTTACTGATTCTAATTACTCTCAGTTTCTATAATCAAATTTTGTAAAATCAAGAGCAATCGAGATTTTAATAATTTATCAGCTTTCATTGCTGATGAATTCGAGGCATGAAAGAAAACTTGATTGTGACCTCCGCCCAAAGATTAGAAAACCTTTTGATGTATTGAGACAGATATTTATATATGTAGGGCTTGGTCCACAAATTTGTTTGTGAATCATGTGATGTCAATCAATCATTGGTGCTCATTTTTTCCTACATCATCACTAACATGTAGCCAAACACATGCAGCGTACGGTAGTACACAAATAGTTTACATGAACCAAGCCTAAAAAAGTACTACTTTGTATTAATAGTTGTCTTAATTTGTTTTCTATTGTTTGTTCTTTTGAACCACTTTATTGACTAATTTGTTAAAGCATTTTTCTAACGAGTGCCTGGTAAACACTTATTAAAACACTTAAATCACCTCTAACCTAATACACAAAGAGTAAATAAATACTTAGGTTATAGACTCTGTAATACGTACCCGGGTTCAAGATTATGGTCGAGGTGCATTTTTAAGTTCTAATTAACATATCTTTAAAAAATGCATTTTAATTGTATAATTTACAAAGAGACCCTTCCCCTCCTCCTCCTCCTCGACACTGTAATCTCGCAGCATATATATAGCATATGCATATGCACCATGCATATTTTAACGAGTGGACACCCATTAGACTAGACAGACTCAATAATTGATCCCGTTAGTCAACGTAATGTTCTTAATGGAACAGTGTGAGGATTAGTAACGAGCTGGGGGCCGGACATCCCAAATCAGCAGCATTGGCGGTGGTGGTGGTGACCGGAAGCTCGCTTATCATCGCAGTGATCTGCGCCATCGCGGTGCTTCTTTTGCGGCATGTCATGAGTTATGCTTTCACTGAAGGTGAAGTTGTCGCCAATGCCGTCTCAGATCTTACCCCGCTTCTTGCAGTCTCTATTTTGCTTAATGGGATTCAACCAGTTCTGTCTGGTAAGCTGCATATATTGTATACTATATGTTTTAACCAAGTTAATACTACAAAGTTTCTCTAGACCAGATGCAAGTTTGTATTGTGGCAGACAGAACATTTTCTCTAGACTAAGTGACTAACTATATGGAAGGAACAGTTACCTTATTGCCTTTTTCCTAAAAAGGTTTTGGTGTTGGATTGTTCACGTACGAGTAGGTGTTGCTGTTGGGTGTGGATGGCAAAAATTTGTTGCTTATGTGAATGTTGGGTGTTACTACGTGGTGGGCGTTCCATTGGGTGCACTTCTTGGATTCAAATTCAATCTTTGTGCTAAGGTACGTATAGTATAGCCATCAAATTTTCTTTTCTTTGGGGGTCTTTTCCAGTTAGAAGAAGGATGAAGTCAAAACTACAAGAATTCCACTGTTACCATCGCATCGATCCTACTAGCTAGCAGCAGTGAATGCCATTTTCGACTGTCGTGTGACTTTTGTTCGGGTTTAATTGCAGGGAATATGGTTAGGAATGGTTGGAGGCGTGACCATGCAAACTCTGATCTTAGTTTGGGTCACTTTTCGAACCAACTGGAACGATGAGGTACTTATTACTTAAACCTCGACTCAAAAAACAATTAAAGATTTTGGATTCAAATCTTTCTAGCATCTCATTTTTTTAAAATCCCAAAAAAAAAAAAAACTTCTTGATTAAGACCATCAAACTTTCTTAGTCAGAGTCAAGCTTTTCGGGTTCTGTAATTAAGTTGATACGAAATTCTTCTAACCTAACCTATGTAGTATAAATGCTACGTACCCCAAGAATTAATTAGGTCATAGATTTCTTCTAACCTATGTAGGAATGTCTAATTTTCGCAATTCTTCAGGTGGAGAAAGCAAGGACTAGGCTGGACACTTGGGATGACGAAAAAGAGGAACCTCTGCTACAATAGTTCTCTTGGATCAATATATATATAGCAAGCTCGCTCAATGACTCCTCCGTTACATGCTGCACTAATTAAGATTACCTTTTCTTTTTTTTTTTTGCTTTTGCAACTATTGAGATTGTGGGACTCATATTCTTATTCACATATTTTTTTATGATATCATTGACCAATGAAGCGTGGGTGCTTTTTCTGCATGCCTTCATTTGCTCCCTTCACTAGAATGAATAATTTGTCAGTCTGAGGAGTCTCGAGCCCAAGATGCCTGCCTCCACATTGACATTGTTGGGATCGATGGTATATGTATGACATTTTGCCAGCATCAGTCTGTCTTCCTTCTTGCATACTACTCCCTCCGTTCCTTATTAGATGGCTTGAATAACTAATTCTCTTAGATTAAAAAAGTTGGTTATTTTCTAAAAGTCAACAAAAGTTTAACTTTACTTCTCAAAATTACCCTTTATGTCTCTTCATCTCTTCAACTACTTTTATTGTTAATGCTACAAATACTGCATTTAATTATTTAGAGTTCCAATTCAAGAAAGTTGAAAGGGTAAGCAAGGGTAAATTTGGAAAAAAGTTCATAAATGCTTTCTTGATATAATAAAATGACAGATAAAAAGAAACAATGGATTAGGACATCTAATAAGGAACGGAGGGAGTATTGCTTTAGAAAGATTACGCAGGACCGGGTTATCATGCATGGTTAATCGTGAAATTTTACAGCCAGATTCATTCATGTCAGTGAAAGACGAATGCTTAGTCTTAGATTGATGGTAAAAAATTAATTATAGAGTTTAAATGTACGAAGAAAATATTCACTTTTATAGTTGGAACAGAAAAAAAAAAAAAAAAAAAAAACAAACGTATTGAAGTAAACATCACCACTTGACCACATCATATATACTATGTTAGAGTAAGAGGGATAGAATATAAATTTATAAATTGAGTTGGTAAAAACATTAATCAAGATGAACAGGTTTCAAATACCCACTATTAATCTCAGACAGACGAACAGTATATTCACAATAAGTTAGCATTATCACAGAACTAGAAGGAACGGCAAGGTTGATAGTTATTTGGCATGAAAAATATTTCGAGATTGAAGAAATTTACGTCAGGCGAAGACCTGATTCCCTGGAACCTATAGTGATGAATGGTGGAAGTGTGGAGTGCGAACCCACTATGTTTTTGTCTTCTTTAGATTTTGCTAAATTTCATTATAGAAAATGATGAATAAAGCTACTCATTGAATGATTACAGATTTTTACTTTTTTGGTCATTTAAAATTCAAAATTGATAGTCAGTTAAAATAATCAATGAAATCTTGGTGCAATATTCTAAATTCTGAAATATTATACAATATTAGAGCTGAATGTATAACAATTAATTTGAAATTTAAATTTTAAACACATGTTATACAATTAATCACAACAGTGTATACACTATCAGTATATTTAACATTACTTAAAAAGACTTACATTGAAAATGTATAGCTGTGGTCATAATCTCCCAGATGACCTACATTAATACATTTACCTTCCTTACTAGAAACGTACGTTCACCAGAGTAGCGTCAGTTTCTTCATTTTTTGTTTGTGTAGACACCAAAATTTTATCATCTATTTTTATTACTATTTTTTGCTTATTTTTATTTTGTTTAATTTAGTTATATTCGTTTTATTTTAGTTTATTTCATGTTTATTTATTACTTTTTCTATATATAAAAAAAAAAGGAAAATCACTTCAAATATTTTTTTTTTTTGAAAAATGGGAAAAGAAAAGGAAGAAAATCAGAAAAATCAAAATAAAAAAAAATGAGGAGGAGCCCACGCGCGCGCTGTTTTCTACCTTCTTCGTACACAACCAGAAGCCATGAACAAGGCATGGTACAAAATTGTAGCGAACCATTCTCCGCTCATTCCACTTGTTTTTGTTTTTGTCTTTCTTTTGTCACCTCACCCCCTTGATCTCTATCAAAATTTTTCTAGAATAGAAGCTATCTAATGGCTGCAAAGAGGTCAACAAAATCTAATTTTTCATCCACCGTTGAAACAAGGGTTGAAACAAGGGAGGTTTTGTTCCATATAAAAGGGATAAAAACGCAGCACTAGGTAAAAGACAAAAGAGGGGAGGCGGCGGATCATCAGAGAAGAAAAAAATGCGGAGAAACGAAAGAAAAGTCAGAGAAAAAAGAAGAAGAACAAATTTTCTGGAAAAATTGCTACCGGGTTGATGCACCAGCCCTATTTTGATTCAAATCCTCACTTTGATTTTAACCCTTTAAGCTAGTTTTTTGTTTCTAAACTATATATAGTTGTAGATCAACAACTTTGCTCTTGAATCTTTCTCCCAAAAACACCGTTAACTCCTTCGAATTCGAGCTAAAAATCATAGGATCGTCAGCCCTGGAAGGCCTGCGACGGAACTTGTTTGGCGTCGTTTCAGCAGCTTTTGGTGAATTTTTCTTCAGCTTTTCTCACATCAATTCGAACCCCAATCATTGGTAGGTAATGATAGCTTTCTTCCTTAAATTATTTAACTTTATTTCATGAAGTTGTTGAGTCATTATGTGAGTTGGTTTGCTTGAACTAAGTTCTTAGATTTTTTGTGACTTGTCACATGATTGAGTGGTTTGTCTTGATGGTTGGAATTTGCTCAAAAAGGTTTGAAGATCCTACAATGATTTGATCAGAAAATCTTCAGCATTCGGTGGATCTATTCCTTGGTTCCACCATGAGCTGACTTCACGTTCTTCTTGTTTTTCTTTGTCTTTCTTCGTTTGATCTTCAAGAAATGGAATCTGTAGTTGGGTTTTGTTAATAAATATGGGCCAAATTTCTTGCGCTGGGTTTTGGTTGATGAATCGATGGGTCTTGTTTGAGTTTTTTTTTGCATGAACACATCTGGGTTGAATAAGAAGGAAGTTGCGGAAAAATGTTGCCGACGCTACGAAGATGATGCATGAAGAATCTGGAAAAATTACATTTTTGGCCCCAAACTTTTGCCTAATTTCACTGTGGCCCAAAATTTGGAAAATTCAAACCAATTTTTCCCATTTTAAGTTTTAATCCTCCTTTTATATTTTATGTGGTTTTTTTTGGTAGATTAATTCTAGATTTTAGGATATAAATTAGGGTTACATATTTTTTAATTGATTTAATATTCTGTTGGGTTTAATAGTAAGAAGTTGAGATTTGGGTAAATGTTATTCTATTTGGTTTTGACAAAAGGCTTTGAGTTTTATTTTGGGTTTATGATCTGGACTTAGCAGTTGAAGCCCATACATTTTTTATTGGGTTGGATTAGCAAATGGCAGGCCAGCCTGCTCTTTTTCTTATGGTCTTCTGTTGGGCTAAGATGATTTTTGGTCCAAAGAAGAAGCAAAGAATGGCCCAGTGGCCTGTTTTCTTAAGAAGTATGATAACAAATTCGGGTATTTTTATTGTGGCTCTAAAACTTTGGATTGCTTTCAATTAGGTCCCTATTTTAATTACATTTTGGTTCCTAAACTTTATTTTTTTATTGTGGCCCCTAATCATTATAATAATTGTATTTTAACCTCAAAAATTTTTTCTCAATTTTTACAATTAGGTCTCTAATAACTTTGATTTCTTAAATACAAGTTGCTTATCTTCTTTAATTGTTAATTATACTTCATTTAAATGATTTTAATTGATAGATTTCATGATTATTTCATTTCATTATAATTTATTTGTTAATTAAATTGATGTTTTGACCATTTTGTTGATTTTGGAGTATAAATAGGACAAATTCAATCTCATTTAACCACTACTTTAAGGGAGGTACCTTCTTTTATTATTTTTAATCCTTTTATGTGCTCCTACGTGTGTTTTTTATGTGTAATTGCATGCTTTGAATGTCTTTTCTTTTAATTACACATTTTATTTATTTTAAGTTTTATTTATTTTATTTAATTTTGATGATTATTTGAGAGGCATTTAAATGCCAAATTATAATAAATAGATGCTCACAAGACATGTATTTAGTTAGGTTATGTAATAGATAGATTTTAATTTTGCCAAAAATGTAATTAGTTAGATAAATGTAATAATTAGGTTATTATTTTTTAAAATTTCCCCTTTAAATTGTAGTTAGAGCTTCGAATATAATAGTTAGGCTTTTATTTGCGTTTATTTGCTTGTGTGCTTGCATGTTTGTATGCGTATGTGTTTATTCGCTTTCTTTAGGGTTTTTGCATTTAGATATCATGGTTATGTGTTACGTGCTATATGTGATTTATGTGTTTATTTATTTTAATTATGTTTCATATGATTTATTTAGCTATAATAAATGCATGACATCACCATACTAGTCCAATGCTAGTTGTAACTTTTCTTCCCGATTTCTCGCTAGTCTAACGCTAGTGAAAGTTTATAGAAATTGGTTAGTCTAATGCTAGACCTGTTAGATCGTTTTCGTGCTAGATTCACATTTTTACGTGATATTCATCGCATTTCATATATGTTTTGCATTTTTAGGGTCTTTTCTCATCTTGCATTGTCTTCCTGCTATTTATTATCTCCCTTATCCCTATGTGCGCAAAACATGACATTTAGACTTGCATTCCATTTAAGAAATTAGAAGTAGGCTAGTTTATTTGCTTGATTAAGTTAGGGGAGTCACCCTTCGAATATGAAAAATTATCAAGTGTGGCTTCTTAGCCTTACCCTTAGCACGCTCTCATCCCCTCTATAAGAAGGAAAATTTGAATCACGAATTTTAACAACCACTATCCATTATGTTGCACTCCCCCTTTTTAGATCATGTATATTTACCTATATATTATAATTTCTTTTTGAATCCAATCTTTTGCATTTTTCATGACCTCTTCTAAAATTTATTTTGGACATCATAATTAATATGATTTGCACCAATTAAATTTTAAAAAGATATTTCGACCCTCTCGATATCCTTTAGGTCTAGATTTGTATCCATGTAGAAACATCCAAATGTGATAAGTTTTATACGTTAGATTAAGAAAATTTTCGACTAAATCTCGCAACTAACATTGGCTAGATTGAAAGGGTGCCTTAAATTTGATTCTGTCAAATCATTGCCTTTCTTTTCTTTAATTGTAACTCCCGAACTCTTTTCTCTTGTTTTTCGAAAATCTGGAGTCGTCTAAAAAGGGTTTTATTTATTTGTTTTATTTAAAAAACATATTTTGGGTGACTTGATACACCTTAACTCAATACTAAGTGGCGACTCCTATGTTTGCTTGAAAACCCTTTTAAACTATTATTTTGGGTCAAAACCGTCGCACTTTTAAGTCCCATTTTAGGCCATTTTTCTTTATTTATTCTCTAAAACAAAAAAACTAATTTCAAATAAAAATTAATCAAAAATTCATTTTTCTAACACCTTAAATTTTATTAATATTATTATTTTTTCAAAAAATGGGGCATGACAATTTGAAATAAAGGGATATGGTATTTGAAATGCTAGTTTGAGCTACTTGTTATATATAGAACAAGTTAGGGTGCATAGGGCCAGGAATTGCTTTGTAAACATACTTTGCCATATCTAATAAATAAAAAATGCACTTGTAGAGGAGAAAACAAAAAAGATTCACCTTGTTTTCTATAAGTGGTAATTCTTGTTATATGGGCTGTGTTTTTTCTACAAGTGGTAATTCTTGTACTAGGTACAAGTTCATTTCAATAAGTGGAGTGGTGAATCTTGTACTTGATACAAGTTCACCAACTACAAGATTCACCTTTTGACACAAAAAAAAAAAAAAAAAAACGACTCTACCACTTGGAAATATAGAAAATGACACCCCATTTTGAGTATCATGTCTTTTTATCGCCTTTGCCAAAGCAACAGCTTGTACTGTTGTACATCTACATATAGTATCAGTCAAGCATTCTTCACAAACACGGCAATTGCTCTAAATTTGCATGGGTGAATTGGCATAATTGCAGCCCTCAGCCTTGATTTTGTCTACAATTTCTTAAAATCAGACTGGATATCACTGCTTGTGCATTGCCACTTTTAGGTTTAATCAGTGTCAGTGGTAGTTTCACCTTTTCACTCTTCTTGTAGAGCCTGTTCGGCTCCAAAAAAATTCTATGAGTGTTACGTTTAATGGGGTGAGTTAGAGTTTAAATCTGAATAATAAGCACGAATTAAATGTGAGTCCAGGTTGAATTTCACTCAACTCAAGCCTTATTAAGATCCGGACCATGCATATGCATAATTACATATTTAATATGTATAATTGTATAAAAAATGATGTATATAGTATATAATTTTACATAATATAACATAAAAATATTAATGATTTATATATTAATTTATGAATATTAGTAGATTAAATACAATTATGTACTGAATTATGAATTTTAGCTGAACCCGATGTAACCTTAAAATTTGTATTAAAGTATGAATTGAATTTGAACCTTTTAATCTATCCTTGAGCTCGAAAATCCATAAGTCTTACTATTTATTTTCTGCGACAAGCGTGAATTTGCTAAAGTTCGGGTCATGAAACCTGACCTGATTGACACCCTGATATTGTCCATTCTAGTTCCGTGCAGTTGGTGTGAGTTTGAATCTTGTCAAAAGTTTGGTGCAGAGCGTATATAAAACCACAATTCAGTGGCCCAATTTGAGTTATCTTTTCGAATGATGAATTTAGTCCACGCACACGACACCACAACCCAGTGGCCCATCATGAGTTTTCTCAAAGAGGGATGAATTTCCAGTTCTAGCAGAATTAGTCGTAAATCGTACGACGAACGTAAATATGCGTAGTTTATTTAAAAAAATTAATGATTTTGCCCGCAAAAATGAATAATAGATTGGATAATGGCGTTTTTGCCTACACCTTAAATTTCAGTCTATGATAGAAAAGGTTGAAACAAGATCAATTACTCAAAAACACTAAAAACCGATTTAGTTGCCATGTTGATTTGTCTCATGGAGTGGATGGTTGATTTCGTCCGCTGCACAACGGAAAGGAAGAGCAGCGTATTTTGGAGACTCAGCTTCTATACTGTAAAGTGGACAAAATTATGGGCTTTTGTCGACACCTTTGGATTCGGTTGGTATTTGGATCTATGATGTGATCTAAACTCCCAAACTCATTTGTCTCTAAATTTCCTCTCCCAAAAGAAAGTTTGAGTAAATCTTATATACACTGACAGTGTATACACTAACATCGTTTGATTTATGATATGTGTGATATTCAAATTTTGCATGGTTGTCATTCATCCAATGCTGACAGTGTAGGAAAGATTAATCTTGAAAGTTTTGGATGTTTTCCCTTTTTTTTCCCTCGTGAATATAGATATAGAATTTTTGTGAACAAAAATTTCGAAGTCTATTGCTCAACATGTTGGTTCTTAAATCTTCTTTCACAAATTTATATCATTTCTATAAGAAATTTGGATTTTTAGGCAAAGAAATACTCAAAAGAACAAGAAGATTTTACCTTGTATAAATTTAGAGCGTAGTACAAAAAAAATCCTATTATATATAGAAAATTTGGAAAATACAAAAAAATTATAAAACTCAAATTTCTAATACTAAACTATGAAAATATCCGATTATATATAGAACTCAAAATCCTAAGGCTATAATCAACCATATAGAGTGACCGTAATTACGATATCTATATCATACTAATACATGCAACCATGTATCAATAATAATAATAATAAGGTTTATTATTAGGGCATCCACAATGCTATTGCACCTTGTGGAGTGTAATTCACATGCCACGTCAGCATTCCACTTTCTCCTCTTTTATTACACTTTCACTGACAATGGATTACACTCCATAAGTTGTAATAGCATGGGTCCACAATTAAATCAAATATTTATTAGAGCTAGTTTCCAACGGCTAGTTTTAATATTGTAATAAAAATAGTAAAATGCAAAATTAACTATAAAAGTACATAGTGCAAACAAATTTTTATTAATCACTTAAATGTAAAATGGAAAATTAAAAAATTACATTACTAACAATGAAATTAAAGCTAAACTAAGGAATATTATACTTGACTTTTAGGATGGAACACATTTGCTCATGAATTTTAAGCTGCTGCTCGGACATGCCTGGGGTATCCTTCAATAAGATTTCATAATCACTTCCAAAATTATAATTGTCTAACTTATTTGCTAAGTTTTCCATAGCTTGCAATTTTTCTTCTTTGTGCTTTTTCAACATCCTCCGGATTTGATTAAGTTCTCCATCAACATCTTGCTCATTCGTTTTTGATTTTTCCTTTCTCTTTTCCTTTTTTGCTGCTTTTTGACCAAGTGGACGAACTTCACTATCATCGATGTCAAAACTTGAATCCACATTGGATGAAGAAGTGTATGCCCCGCTTTCATCAGTCCTTACCTTTTTTGAAGAACGCTGCATAGGAGTATTTGCTTTCCATTTCGGATCAATTTTCAACATCACCCATACATGTTCATATACAAAATGCTTATTCTTATTCTGGTGAAAAAGCTCTCGTGCATGTTGTTTGATTTGATCATCATTCCACCCGCTATAATGTTCTCCAACCAATTTGTTGTAGCATTGGTTAAATTCATTGACCATTTGACTCAACCAATATCAATGTGATTTCACAGCTTTATATTTTCTTGGCGGCCCAGATTGCCGATTCTCGTTGAAGTATTCCGTGACTCATTTCCAAAAACTCTCTTCATTTTGAGAATTACCCACAATGCTACAATTAAAAATTGTGAGCCAAGCACTTGCAAGTATCTTGTCATCATCCACACTCCATGGAACGCGTTTATAATCAGATTCTTCCATTGACTCATTGGTGAGAGTAATGTTATCTAGCCCACGTTGTGTTGAATATGGTGGAAATTGAGAGTCCGGCATTGATTCCGTTGATGTAGTATTTTGTTGTTGGCCGGCAAAATCAAAATCCTTCCTTATCTCCGACGGAGCACTTGAGCCTCCATAACCCATACCAAAGTTATAATACCCCGATGTGTAGTGATTTCCCATATTTGGATTAAAATAAGGAGGTGGGGGATACATGGGAATTGGACATGAAAAATTTGGCAGATTTTGAAAATTTGATGGATGATTGCAAGTGGATAAATTTGGGGGAAATGCATAATTTTGTACATTTGTAGGAATACCAGAAAATGGGTAATTTGGAAAATTTTGAGGGTTTTGATTTTGTGAGGATGATGAATTTTCTATATTTGGAGCAATTAACATATTTGTAAAACTACTAAAATTTTCATCCATAATCACAAAAAATGAATTAAATGAGTGAGAGAGTAAAAGAAATAATAGAGTAGAATAGTGAGATATGTTTTAAAAAAAGTGTTGTGTGTTTATATAGAAGGCTAAAATCTAACCGTTGGATATAACCATTAGAAAGCTAAAATGTGTTGTGTGCTTGCAAATTTACCGTTGAAGCAAATATTGGATATAACCGTTGGTGACTAGAATTATTTTACATTTAATCATGAGTCCCATCTTCAATGGATTACACGCATCATGCGTGTAATCTCCATGACACGGCTCCAATAATGGCTCTCCATTGCACCCGCGCTGCAGTTGCTCTTACTTATTCCCTTAAACTTATTCATTACTATCAATTTACTTCATAATATTATCTTTTAATCATTTCACCCATAGATAATTCAACTCAGCATGTTAATAAATATTTAACAAAAATACCTTTTTATTTTATAACATTACTACATAATTATTATTATCACATTATCTCTTTAAATTATAGTATATATACCGAATTTTACCCCTTTATCACAGGACAATCGCACTTTTGTGTTTTGTTCCTCAGAATCGAGTTCTCACTTCCTCATTGTCCGCCATTACCAACAAGGCTGATGTTTTTACTCCCAAAAGGGACAAACTAAAAGCTCTCCAGATTCTTCAGTAAGGAAATCATAAACATAAAAAATTATGGAGTTCAATAATCAAGAAAATCAGGTGCATGATGCTAAGCAGCAGCAACCATCCGAACAACCGGCATCGGAGCACATAACAACAATAGACTCCAAAACTGAAGCAATACTATCGGACATAAGCTTGCCGAGGTTCCGGCGACTCTGGTGGGCCACCGGCGCCGAGTTGAAGACTCTCTTCCAAATTGCAGCACCTGCATGCATAGTATACCTTCTCAACTCCGTTATGTCAACTTCAACACAGGTTTTCTGTGGCCATCTGGGCAATCTTGAATTTGCAGCTTCTTCCCTTGGTAACAATGGACTCTCAGTTTTGGCTTTTGGACTCATGGTAAGTTGGAAATTTTTCTCCATGACCGCATTGCCGATTTCTGACAACCACAAGAACCTTCAATACGTGTCACGCTTGCAGATTTGACGTGTCCATTTACAAAATTAATGGCATGGCATAAATAAATAATCCATGCAAGAATTCACGTGCCAGTGCATGACATCAAAATCTTGTTTTTTTCTCTCTCTACTCTTTAATCGATAATTACTAACCGAAATCCAAATCGTAATTCAAGTACAAAAATTTGTCTTAGTTAAGACTTAAGAAAGCGTTAGTCTTGCAAAAGCTTATGAACATAAATATTTAATATGTGTTAATTAATTACTATGGAAATATTTTTGGCAGCTTGGTATGGGAAGTGCTGTGGAGACCCTGTGTGGGCAAGCATATGGAGCTAAAAAGTATGATATGTTAGGAATTTACTTGCAGAGAGCTGCTATCCTACTTGTGGCAACTGCAATTCCTCTTATGATAGCTTACATATTCTCCAAGCCTATTTTCCTCTTGCTAGGCCAGAAAAAAGAGGTTGCATCTGCAGCTGCTGTATTCGTCTACGGCCTGATTCCTCAGATTTTCCTGTATGCTTTCAATTTTCCGATACAAAAGTTCTTGCAAGCCCAGAGCATTATCCTCCCCAGTGCAGTCATAGCAGCAGTTGCACTGGCTGTCCACATGTTGCTCACATGGTTCGCACTGTTTAAATTCGGATGGGGACTTTTGGGTGCTGCATTTGTGTTGAGTTTCTCGTGGGTGCTGATAGTGGTTCCTCAGTTTGTCTATATACTGGTGAGTGATAGATGTCGCAAGACTTGGAATGGATTTAGCATGCAGGCATTTTCTGGATTATGGAGCTTCTATAAACTGTCAGCTGCATCAGCTGTCATGCTCTGCCTAGAGTGTTGGTATTTCCAGATAATGGTTTTGATTGCAGGTTTACTACCAAATCCTGAAGTGGCATTGGAGACAGTGTCTATTTGGTATGCTGAAAGAATACTACTTTTCCTCTTTTCTTTCGCTTGCATTTCATATGTATCTCATCCCTTTACCTCTAAATATAATTGGCGGATTACCCAGACTTAAGTGTATGTTTTAATTAGGGGCTACAATTTATTTTGAGATTTTTTTTTGGGCTTAATGCAGTAGTAATCTAATTGTTTTACGTGTCCATTTGAATGTGTCGTTTTCTAGAAGGGACAAGTGTGACTTTCAGATCTTTGAGACGGCTACCTCAACCATAATATTTCGATCATCAGTAATGCTGCAAATATTTTCCTTCTACGAAAATGATGCAAATTTAAGTGCTGTTAGAATAAACTTTTATGATCCAAAAAAGTTGGAATAGTGCCTGTTCCTTCTAACTAGAGAAGATGTTGAAGATGTCTCCCCCAGTGTTTTGCTGTATATGGTTTTCCAATAAAATTCTAAACTTCTCATTGAATAGAGATTTATGGCCTCATATGCAGTTTGACAATCAACGGATGTATGTTTATGATCTCATCAGGGTTCAATGCAGCAGCCAGGCAAGAATTCTTCTCCTCTCCTTTATGTCCGACTTTTGAATTTTGCTAGATATAATATTTGCTACAATGATTTCTAGTCATATTAATTCCTATTTTGCATTACATTTTAGTATTCTAATGTGATATGTTTCCACACAAATTCTTCGCCCGAGGGTGAAATAAACTTTTTCGTCACTCAATGTGTGATTAGTTGGCAAAAGCAACTCTTAATTATGATTAAGTCATCTATATGTTAATACTTGCTTGAAGGCAGTAATCAATCCTCCGGAAAGCATTCTAGATAGTTTTTTTTTTCTCACGATCGGGCAGGATTTTGAAATGATATGGAAAAAAATTACAAAATATGGATGGATCGGATTACTCTTCTAGACAATTGTTTTGTTATGAAAAGGGCAAGTGGATTTAGACAGTATGGAATCTGATCAAGAACTCATCCTCTTATTCTTACAGTGTGAGGGTTAGCAATGAACTTGGAGCTGGACATGCCAAAGCTGCTGCATTTTCCGTATTGGTTGTGACTGCAAGCTCATCCCTAATCGCATTGACCGTTGCCATTTTGGTGCTCGCATATCGCCATGTCATAAGTTATGCCTTCACTAGTGGTAAACAAATTGCCATCGCAACCTCAGAGCTTATGCCGATCTTGGCAATTTCGATCACTCTTAATGGCATTCAACCGATTTTGTCCGGTAATCAGAAAAGTTTAATTTCTCTCTAATTTTAAGTTCAGAATCCTGCATTCTTCCAGCGTCAAGGACAAGATACTTCATGATACATATATGCTCTAAAACGTGTGCTCTATGCATTAAGACAAATGCTATTGATACTTGAGGTTGAAACTTCTGCTACTATATCATTAATGTCTCAAACATTCAGTTCTGTTATAGATGATAATTATCAGTCATTTCGTCCTAGCTTGTGGCTGATGATTCTTTTTTCTTTTTTCTTTTTCCATGTGAATTTGGTGAAGGGGTTGCTGTTGGTTGCGGATGGCAGAAGTTTGTAGCTTATGTCAACGTTGGATGCTATTACGGTGTAGGGGTTCCCTTGGGTACACTGCTTGCTTTCAAATTCAAACTTGGTGCTAAGGTTTGTGATTCTGTTCAAATTTATCATAGTACAAGTTTAGTGGGCATAAATAAAATCTTGGAAAAGGGCAAATGCCTGGTCTTCTCCACTTTTGCTTGTAGGGAATATGGTCTGGACTGTCAGGAGGAATGGCCATGCAGACTCTTATCTTAATTTGGGTCACTTGTCGAACCAACTGGGATGCAGAGGTACATACTATACATATCATTACGCTTCACATTTGTGTGTCTAGAATGTGTGAGAAGGGAAACTCCTGCACCATTTTCTTTCCTTTACAGTCGAATTAGCACCTTCTTTTTCCCATCAATATGATAAGTTTTATTTACACAAATTCATTGAAATTTGGGATAATTTCAGAAACCTCCCCCAAAGTTTTTGTTAATTATGGATAGCTCCCCTCAAGTATTCAAAATTATACTTACTGCCCTTACTTTTACTATTTAGGTAACCATTTAGGCCCAATAACCTACTAGATTCTTTTTCAATAATCCTAAACTAACCTTCTATTAAATTGTGAAAACAAAAAGGAAAAATAATTTAGTCACCACTTTCCACTTATACACTTTTGCAACTAATCAAGCATTCCCAACTCAATCCATCCCTACAGTATGGCAGAGTCCCAGATTCACTCCAACTTAGTCCCCAAAATTTGGACAGTCACAAAATTCCTAACCTCAGCTCAAATGCTTTCAGTGCAAATCAATTACAACAGTCACCTCAAATACTCAAATGTTTCTACAATTCATCTATTTCATTCCTTATCCAAAATTAACCAATCTCAAATTCCAAACTGTGATATCATTGGCTGTCATCTTGTCAAACATAAAACAATTTCCTAGCCTACAACCCCCAATACCAAAGAGCAATGCTTTTACATAGCAAAGCATACAATTTAGTAATACTCCATCAACATCTAGGGATCTAGACCAACTTCGATATCCATAGCAAACTACTATCAACTATTGCAAATCAATTAAAGAAACCCAAATGCAGCTGTTAATATACAAGAAAATTTATTTTTATAGAAGGCAAAATTGCATGCATCCTCATCTAGACCTCTTCCCCTTCCAACCATATGTTTTTTTTTTAAAAAATCTATCGCTAGTATCCTCTTCGTCTCTATCTATTTTGATAGTAAAATCTACTTACCTCAATTTATTATTTGGCAATTTCAAGTCATTAGCATCAGCAAAGCATAAGAAAAGTTGAAAAATCGAAAGGTTCTAATTACTAAGACTGAGAGAGGCGGACATTGCTTTGCTGTCATTATGGTTGGTGGGAACAGGTTATGGGAAGAAGGAGAAAAAAGATAGGACTCAAGGGGGATGGGAGAAACAAATAACTATAAGTAGTTGATGAATTTGTGGCAAGATGGGTAGTAGTGACAATTTTTTTTTCCTTTCACCATTTTGTTTAATCACATGGTATAGATTATCTATTTAATGAAGGACATTCTTGTCATTTCACTGCATCAAGGGAGATTGGTGTAATTTTCTAAACCTGAAGGGAGCTATGTGAAAATGTCAGTAATCTCAGGGGAGGTTTCGGAAATTATCCCTTGAAATTTATGCAGCATAAACACTGAAATTTTTTTTTTTTTGGACATATTCTTTATTCACTTTGTCAAAATGATATAGACAAAATTAAGTAATCAAAGTCTTCTCCTGTCTGTTGGTCCACAACAAACAACAGTAGTTCTTAGTTGTTACATATTAAGGACAAAGGGATGTCTGGCTGTGCTTAAGAAAGAGGGAAAATGGTAAATTGATACTTGGAATTCAAGTAGAGAAGCTGTAATTGGAAAATGACCTTTTCCATTGCCAGGTGGAGAAAGCCAGGAAACGCCTGGAAAAGTGGAATGACCAAACAGAGGGGAGCTCGAGTTCAGGGGGAAATGTCTCGTCATAAAACAGAAGTATCATATTGCAATTTATGGTAGTATTAATTTGGATATTGATATTTTTCGACTGCCTCTTTAGTTATAGCCATTTTGTTGCTTGCCCTTCAGGTTAACCTGACAACATGTCCGGAAAATTGGTGCTGAATCTGTGGCGCGTGCATGGAGTTACAAAGCCATAACAGATGGAAAACTAAAACCCTTCTATTGTGAATTGAGGAACTCATTAACTTTTGTTGATGGAGCGCAGACATATGTATATCGCGAAGAAAATCTTGTGTTTGAATAGCTTTTTCCTGCAAACAATCATCTGATTGCATCGTACATTTTCATCTCACATACATCAAATCATAAAAAAGTGTTATGGTATTTTTTTTTTCAAAAAATTATTCAAAATCATCACCCTTACAAGTAATACAGAGTACTCATATGTTAAGTAGAAGTTTGGCCTGGAAGGTTTGGATTGGGTGGTAAAATAAAAGTTTGGCCTAGTCAAAATACTTACAAAATTAAGTAGCTTGTGAGCGAAAGGTTACAAAAAGTAAGTGGCTGGCTGATATATAGTGGGAATTATAAATAGATTTTAACCACCACCATCCGGTGAACGATGTGGTTTAGGAAGTAAAATGCTACTATTATAAGACGATATTGCGATATATTTTTACAATCTTCATGCCTGGACTGTGTGTGGACCATGGTGGATGATTGGAAGCAATAACCTGAATTCTTGTCAAGTCTTTTTGAGTGATGCAGACCAAGAAAGTAATATGTTGCTGTTCACATGCTTTTGGAAAAGGAACATAAAATGGATCATCGACTATAAAGTTGGATCACTATGATTGGTCTAAGCAATAGGCTTTTTTTTGTTTTGTTTTTTGTTTTTTGACTGAGTCTAAAAGACAAGATAAAGCAAAAGGGAGTTTGACAAAGGATAGATGAGTTCGATTATTTGGGGGGAAAATTGCACAGAAGATGCATAACTATAGAGATTGAATTATAGGCTTTTAAGCTCACAAATGTTAGGTAGAAATTAAGAAAATAGGTACATATAATTACTTTTCTCTAATAGAAAGGTACACACAAAAATGTAAGATCACAATTTGTTATGAATGCAATAATTGTTCTTGAAAAAAGATCATATGAAATTCGAGTAAATGCAATTATAGTTATATGCAATTATAAATGTTAAATATAGTTCAGCATAGATTGAGTGAGTTTACTAGTGTTTTTTCAAACACTTTACTTTGGATACAGTTATAGAGAATTTTTTTTATTTGATATTTTCAGGGAGTTTTTAACGCTTTAAAACTTTTTTGAGATGCTCTGAAAATTTTGTAGTTTAACCCTTCCCCTATCTCAACCCTCCTAACCACCCTTTACCTCCACTCTCAAAATCACCGCCACCGCTTTCCCTCAACAACCCCCTCTTCCCCGTTAGCCCGCCGTTCGCCCTTTCCATCCTTTTCCTTGATACCATCCTATTATCCCTTTCCCAACCCTCTCAACTTTTTCGTATTATTTTTCTCTTTGATAGGATACTAAATGTCCTATATTGATACTTTAAGGATTTTCGACCACATTAATAATATTTTTAATCACTCCACTCATTGCTAATTAGTATTGAGATGAAATTTCAAGTTCTGTATCATGTATCAGAGTTGGAACTTGGATTTATTTATATCCTATTTATAGTTTTCTCTTGTGATTAAGAGACTCACGTTGATAATCTAAGGATTTCTAACCACATGTTAATAAGATCTTAGGCCACACGATTGATTCATTGTCAACTGGTTTTGAGATAGAACCACAAGTTGTTATCACCCTTCTTACTGGCATTCTCATGTCACCTGAAAGCAATGTTTTGAAAATCGGATCGGACCGGCCGGTTCGACCGGTTGAACCGCGAACCGGCCATGGCACCGGCCGATTCAATGACATTGTTGACTTTGCTAGAAATCCGGTCAAAGACCGGTTGAACCGTGAAAACCGTCAAACCGGATTGAACCGGCGATTTTCCGATTTTCAGCTTTCCTCTTTTTTTTTTTTTTTTTTTTAGTTTTGCAAAATGCAACAATCAAGATTCGAACCCAAGACCTTTGTAATAAAAGACCAATGTATTAACCGTTACACCATCACATCTTATTAGTTTTTTTTGATAACTTATTTATATAAAGCAAATACTCATATTTCTTTTTTCCATTTTTCTTACAAAATCTCATCCCCTCATGGCTCTTTCTTTTTAATTTTCAACTCTCTCTCTCTCTCTCTCTCTCTCTCTCTCTCTCTATCATTTTTTCTTTTGTCACTCCCTTTTTAATCAAACCTCTTTATTTTTAATTTATTAATGTTTTCTTCCATCTTTTAATTTTGTTTTTGTCCATTAAATTGAAAAAAGTTAAAAAAGAATTTTTTTTAACCCAAATTATTTAATGCCACAACCACTCACTTTTATCTTATTTTTTTGTTTCTTATCAAGTTTACATTTCTATTTTCGATTTTCTTGATTTCCTTTGAACTCCAAATTTTCTTTTTTAAATTGCAATATCTAAATCTCAAAACGTAAATTAAAATTTAAATTCATAATATCTAAATTCTCAGATACATGAATTTTGTATAATTTCAAAATATTGTGATATTTTGGGGTTGGATTTAGATATAATTGAAATTGAGATGAAATTTATTTGTTTTAACTTAGAATTTAAAAAATTTATTTTTAAAAATCCAAGTTATTAAAAAATAGTAAACTTTTCATCATATAATATATTAAATTAGTCCATTACATGTCTTATTTTGTACATATATATATTTATATAAATTATTTTTTAAAAAATTCATTGAACCGAGGTTGAACCGGTCTGACCGGTTGAATCTCGACTCTTTCACTTCACCGGTTCAATTAACGGTCCGATTTTTAAAACATTGCCTGAAAGCAAGAGCAGATCGCAGGGGAAACGGCTGCCATCGACCTTTTTTGGGTCTGAAAGATCACTAGGGTCTCGTACAATCGAAAGTGCGTGGCCGAACAAAAGCCCGCGTACAAGCGGAATGCCACCTCACAGGTTGTGGTTTCGGGCAGAGATCTAGTATTGCGCGATAATGATTGATATTTTGAAGTTGGGCCTACATGAGTGCCCCGGTTAGGGATGGGTCTAATGTGTTGTTACATATACCCAATAACACAAATTAGACTCATTTAATTTATTTTTTAAAAAAATTAGACTCATTTATTTCTTGATGCAGATTTATTGTTATCAGTATTACTTTTTTAATTTTGTCATGTACTTCTGCATGTGACATGTCAACCATCAGAAATATTGGTGGAGAGAATTAGGGGTGCAAACGAGTCGAGCTCGAGCCGAACTTTGGCTAAACGAGCCGAGCTCGAGTTAATTTTGTGAAGCTCGAGCTCGAGCTCGAGCTCGACGAGCTCAAAATATCAAGCTCGAGCTCGAGCTCGAGTCAAATTCGAGTCGAGCTCGATCTTAAAAAATAAAAAAAATTATTATTATTTTATTTTTAAAAAAATAAAAAATAAATATTTATTTTTAAAAATGAATAAAATAATATTTTTTTAATAAATAATAAAATATTAGGGATATATATGTAATTTTACTATTAAATAAAAAATAAATATATAATTGAGCTCGCGAGCCAACGAGCTTAATATTTTTGAACTCGAGCTCGAGTTCGAGATCGACTTAATTGGCTCGACCTCGACTCGAACTCGATATTGACGAGCTCGAGTCGAGCTCGTATTCGACCCGCTCGCGATCGGCTCGATTCGCGAAACACCCTAGAGAGAATGTAGCGACAATTCCTTGAGAAGGACGGTCTTTGACACCTCACGAAGTTCGAAAACATTGAAAAACATATGAAAAGCACAAAGAATACTTGAAAGTTGCATTTGATGAGTATGAATGGACTTGAACATTGAATTAATTCTCTTCAATTGCTTCATGTTCTGCACAAGGCATAATTTCCGAAACCTCCCTTGAGATTTCCTTCAATTTCACTGAGCATCTTTAACGTTTCAAAAATTACACTTACTTCTTTATGATGGTTGATTAGTATTGAACAACAAATATGAATATAAAAAACTTGTCACTTATTTCTTTGTAATTGTGCTAAATTACTTCACAATTATTTAAAAGAATAAATTAAACTTTGTTAGATGAGGGCATTTTAAGGTTTTTAATAAATTTTTGACCATATTTTAAGGTTTAATTACTGAAAGTATCAAATCATAGGACGTAAATGCAAATTTAAAATATCGAGAGAGCTCCGTGACTGCTGCCATGATGGAAGACTTGAAACCCCTGCAAAAAAAAAAAAAAAAAAAAATGGCAAATAGAAAAGCATCATCATTGTTTTGCACCCCCATCCCGCTAATTTGTTCGTTTCTCTGGAAGCAGGAATTATGTGCAGGAACATTTGTTTTTTTCTCGCGAAGCGTGCCTAGAGCGCTGAAATCTGAATTATCTACTTCACATCGTGAAGCATCTTGTTACTTGCTACTTTTTTTTTTTTTTTTTTCTGTGGTTCTTCTCAAGTGTGATGATCAATGCCCCAAATGATCAGACTGCAAGCTTGATTTTTTAATTTTTTTTTTCCAAAGGTACATGACGACCTTTTCAAACTTGATATATCGCATCATAGTTCTAGATAACGAAGAGTTAGACGGAAATAAGGACTCTTCAGTTTCAACAGTTCTCTTCGATTGTGTAAACTGATTGTAGAATTTTGATGTAAATGAAAATGATAACCAGTTAGTACAAACTCACAATTATGTGAAAAATATTTGAAATAATTTTCAGTGTGAACTAGTATGCATGTGTGTTTGGATAGGAGTTTATTTGAAATAATTAATGATGTATATAAAACAAAAAGTCGTTAAAAAATAAAAAAAAAAGTGTATTGAGAATATATTTATGATGCAAACAGATAATTTTTATACAAATATTACCTATCAAAGCATCAAAATTATACTAGTTTGCACAATTGGACAAAACTGGACGGATCCTAATTGAAGAGGCCTCAAATTCGAGTTAGGCAGAGGAGCAGCAGGATCAGCAACCGTTCTTGAAGGTTCATAATTAAGATTTGGTAAAAAAAAAAAAAAAAAAAAAGATCTAGACTGCATCTCATATATCATTTTTCACATTATATGTGGGTTCACAAAATTTTGTTCTATAGTTGTACGTTGTTGAAAGTGAATTATACCATATGTATATAAAATTACATCTTATGCATTTTGCACAAAACCAACCTGAACAGTTTTTTTAATAATCGTACGAGCCCCATGTCCGAGTTAGGACATCTGCAACGGAGTGTGATGATACGTGTAATGCCTGCCATGATACGAGTCCATTACATGCATCATTCTGATGATGTGTGTAACAGGTGGGCTAGTGTCAGCAGACCAATTTTTTTGAAGTTGTAACAGACTAATTTTTTGAAACTACAATGGACAAAATTTATACCAGCAAGTTAAAGTTAGCAACATTCATTTTTTTTTCCAATGGTTATGTTTTAATTCTCTACATAAACACGCAACAGACTTTTTTTTTTTTTTTTTTCATATCCTGCTATTCTACTCTATTATTTCTTTTACTCTTTCACCATTTTCCTCAATCTGCTTGCACAATTTTTTAAAATTTCAATATTTTGTGATTATGGATGAGAATTTTAGTAGTTTTACAAATATGTTAAATGCTCCAAATATAGAAAATTCATCCTCCTCACAAAATCAAAACCACCAAAATTTTCCAAATTACCCATTTTCTGGACGTATCATATCTTCGCATTTGAGGTATCACATATTTGTTTAATAATTGCATAATTATTTTTCAAAAAATAACAATATATTATTTTTGAGAGATAGAAAAAGATATATTGTTCAAACTTAGAAATTAATAATATTATTTTTTAGAAAATAAAAAATTGAAAAGGTAAAAATTTTAATGAAAGTTAATAATTTATTTTTTAAAAATAACAAAATTATTTTTAAAAAATACTTTATTTGTTTATGGGATATGAGTTATGTATTATTAAAATAAATGTTTGATTTAATTGTAGACTCATGCTATTACACCTTGTGGAGTGTAATCCATTGTGAGTGGAAGTATAATAAAAAAGAAGAAAGTGAAATGCTGACGTGGCACGTGAATCACATCCTAAAAAGTGTAAACCATTGTAAATGCTCTTAGACGTAGCAGTCAAATATATTGATCAGGTCAATTTATACCATTTTTAGGGATTTGGGGCCTCTCCAATTGTAGTTCCCTTCAATTATGTAAACTAGCATAATTTCAGTATAAACTAGTATATTTTGGTGTAACCGTGAGTTTTACACCAATTTATTATAACGTATGTTTGCACCAAATTATACCAGTTTACACCAAATTCGATTGATTTACACGAGAGAATTAAAACTAGGGCAATTTCGGTATAAACTATATATTTTTGGTGTAACCATGAGTTTTACATCAACTCAATTATGACTTCTTTTACACCAAATTTGTACCAGTTTGAATTTGAAGGGCCCGATTTCTCCCTTCCTAGACCTTTCAATTCACGTTTATAGCTCATTATATAGAACTCAGTTTTGCTAAAACTAAAGGCTTAGCTGAGAAAGATTCACAGAGAGCTTAGCATGGATAACTATCAAGAAGAAGAAGAATTGCATCAACCACTCTTACAATCCAACCAACAAACACCATCACCGCCGCCGCCACCACGAGTACTGGACTACTCCCACTCGACAGCCTATGAAGCCAGCACCGAGCTCGAGAAGGTGCTCTCCAACACCCAACTGCCATGGTTCAAACGCTTCCGACAAGCCTCTTGGATCGAACTCAGGCTCCTGTTTCGGCTAGCCGCACCTGCCGTCATGGTTTACATGATCAACAATCTCATGTCCATCTCCACTCGAATGTTTGCCGGCCAACTCGGGAATCTTGAGCTTGCTGCTGCCTCCCTCGGCAACCAAGGCATTCAACTCTTTGCCTATGGCCTCATGGTACATAATCTCTTTAAATCCCCTACCAATACACATAACCTCATATATTTGCTCCTTACAACCAAGTATTATAAACTTTCAATACAGAAAAGATTAATACATATAATATCTGGAAAGAGAAAATGTGTCCGATAAATGCTTGAATTAGCCGGTGTTTTTTTTAAAAAATTATTTGCTCGTATCTCAAACACTATTTTTATCACCTTTTTATTTCACGTATGATATATCATAAACATGTTACAGTAATTATTGGAAAAAATCTTTCAAATAATCTTCTATCCAAGCACACTCAAGCTTCTTGTGTTTTACAGCTAGGAATGGGAAGTGCTGTGGAGACTCTATGTGGGCAGGCCTATGGAGCTCAGAGGTATAATATGCTAGGGGTGTACCTTCAAAGATCAACGGTGGTACTCGTCTTAACAGGGTTGCCGGTGACCGTGGTTTATGTTCTATCAAAGCCACTCCTGCTTTGGCTGGGAGAATCCAAAAGCGTGGCATCAGCAGCAGCAGTATTCGTATACGGGCTGATCCCGCAAATCTTTGCCTACGCAGTGAATTTTCCCATACAGAAGTTCCTGCAAGCTCAGAGCATTGTTGCACCTAGTGCCTATATCTCACTGGGCACCTTATTCTTGCACGTACTCTTGTGCTGGATTTCGGTGTACAAGATAGGACTTGGGTTGATTGGGGCATCACTGGTGTTGAGTTTGTCCTGGTGGATTATTGTGATTGGTCAGTTTGTTTACATAGTATTGAGTGATAAGTGTAAGACCACCTGGACAGGGTTCACATTGGAGGCTTTTACTGGACTTGGGGAGTTTGTGAAATTGTCGGCAGCATCAGCAGTCATGTTGTGCTTGGAGACTTGGTATATGCAGATTTTGGTGTTGATTTCTGGATTGCTTCCAAATCCTGAGCTTTCCTTGGATTCTCTCTCAATCTGGTAATGTATCTTTTACTGTTTCTTCCCATATAGGAGTGATGATCTTTTTAATTCCATGTCGTTCCAATATGGTTCCGCAGTACAAATTCCTGAATGCGAGGAAAAACAATTCATATCTAAGTAGTACTAATCAAAATTGACCAGTCATCTACTTTAGTGGAAAAGAAACGACAAGCGCTTTTTAACCCCACTTAGTTTGTGCTTTTAATTTCACTTGCTTCTGTACTTCTTTTGGACAATAAATTTACACTAAGTAAGATACTGGCTCGTGCTCATTTTGGCTTGCAAAGTGTAGCCAGGGAAAGCACAGAGAATTGGGTTCTCTTGCGAATATTTTTGGGGGTGACAATCAATTAATCCCCTTGGCCCCATTTAGTTATCTGATGCCTATATTCTCATAAAGTTAAAAGCTGAATATTGACCATGAATAGATATATGCTAAAAGCATTCTCAATCAAGGGCTTTCCATTAATCATAGATCTGAATCAGTTAGAACAGAATAAATGAACCAAAGAATATGAGTAGAAAGAAATGGTTCTCAAATCATCATAAATTCTAACATGTTATATAACTAAGCCCCAGTATCTCCACAACCATGCATATATGAATATGGGCACTTTTTTTTTTTTATTATTCCTTAACAGTTAGTGTTAATTTCACTTGGCAAATGAATTTCAGTTTAATTAAGACATGTTAAAAAAGACAGATTTCCTTTTATCTTTTCATTTCAAAGTCCTCTCATACTACTTATCCCAGGTTTTGAGTGTTTCCAATTACACATGCACCATGATTATTAGGGAGAACAGGAAGGACCAAAAAGTTGAAAGAGCTTCTTTTCTTCCTTTTCTCTTTAGGAGAAATTAAAGTGTTTTTTTTTTCTTAAGACACAAAGAAAAGCTAAATCTGGTTCTTAACGCACGAACCTTTTTGTAATATCATCTTTAATTATTGTCAGATCAAGAAGCATTTGATGCCTGCGCCTCAGACAGGCAAGCTTTATTCCCAACCACTGATGCCTGGTCATTGTGGTCAATTGAACAGCCCCTCCATATATTGAATAAAGGGCTAAACACAGATGCATTAAATACCCCATCCACCCTCCATTTCCAGCTCCATAAACCTTTATTTATTAGGGCACAGAGTACTTGATAGAGAGTTTCATCGAAGCTTTGTCTGTTGTGCATTAAGAGTCTGGACACAAAACTATTGTATTGCTGGGTCCTCTCACAAGGCAATATTTAAGGAACTAGATAGAATACAAAAGCTGTTCCTGCAATCAAAGCCCCAGATTTTTACCTATAATGTGTGCTTGGTCCACTATACTATTGTTGAATTATTTCTGTAGTTTCACATCACGTTTTATGTCAAGAATAAAATAAAAAAAAAAAAAGAAAAGACGTCTTACCATCTCAAATTGATCTCTATAGTATGCAAGCGGAATTGTAGTTCATCTCGTAATCGAGTATTATTGGTCATCGTCTATGATCTATTACCTCTCCTTATTTAGTTTCAATTACATTAATGAGGTAACTTTGTCCAAGGGAGAAAATGATCGAGAAAATGTGCACACTCTCACACACATGGCGACGATCGAGAAAATGATTGCATGATCATCATGAGAAAAAAGTATAATTAATACTGCTAAATTGTACTCCCTCCGTCACACTTTGATAGTCCTGTATTCCTTTTTCATCTGTCCCAAATTGTAGTCCACTCTCCAATTGAAGAATATAGTTGTATTTTCATTTTCCTAAAATACCCTTATTCAATATAAGTAGTTATTACTATAAACCTACCCCATTTAATGAGAGTTGATTCTTTTTTTACCATTAATTCAAGTTTGCATAAAGTTGTATCATATTTAATGCGAGGGTATTTTAGAAAAATAGCAATCTAAATTTACTTTTCCAACAAAGTTAACTCCCTTTTCTTAAACTGTGTGAAAAAGAAAACATGACTATCAAAGTTGGAGGGAGGGAGTACCTGATTTTTGCACTATTAATTAACACCTATAATTCTTGTAATTAAAAACCATGATACAGTCGTCGTTCTAGTTGATTTTACCATTGCGCCGAGAATCTTATGGTCTGTCTTGATGACCTTGTGCAGCTTGGCTGTAAACGGATTATTATTCATGGTTTCGGTTGGCTTCAATGCAGCAGCTAGGTGGGTTCAGCTTTTAATTAGTTTTTGTTGATAAATTCATAAGCATATACCATCTATCTAGTTCAATCATTAATTTCAGGTAATACTCTATCTAAACATACAAATTTGTGGCATTAATATTTGAGATGGGATTAACATGCATGGCAGCGTGAGGGTTGGGAATGAGCTAGGAGCAGGAAACCCAAAGTCGGCAGCATTTGCAGTGTTTATGGTGAATTTTGTGTCATTTGTAGTTGCAGTGGTGGAAGCCATCATCGTGTTGTCGCTGCGACATGTTATTAGCTACGCATTCACCAGTGGGGAAACCGTAGCCAATGCCGTGTCGGATCTTTGCCCATTTTTAGCAGTCACTCTCATCCTCAATGGCGTCCAACCCGTCTTGTCTGGTAAGAGTTTAGTACACCTTTTCAACAACATTTACCTCAGAGAATTAACCATATTGTTGTTAATCATGTGGTGCTAATTACGTAGTTAAGATTCCAATCTTAAAATGTATTCTTCTTTTTTTTTTTTTGGGGCAGTTCTTGATGGGAATAATTGGGATTAATTAGCGTATAAATGCATGTTATGTTTCAATAAACAATGATCCACATGCACATATACGACTCAGATTACTCATCCTAATTACTAACCAATTAATATAGGATAAAAATATGCGTAAGTGTGTCTTTCTCGGTTTGGAGCCTTGTGGATTATATCTTTGTCTATGCTGTAGTAATCATGGTTTGGCTCAACTGCTCATGCAGGAATCCAAGACAACGAAATGGGCAAGTTGAAGTCACTTTTATATGCATGCACTCACAATTCTCTTTACGTAACTTTCTTTTGTTTTATATATATACATATATTTTAAGTATAAGTGAGAGATTCAAATACGGGATTTTTTATTATATATATATATATTTTAGTACTATCCAATCCGTCTCTCTTAGATCTGAAAGATTTTCTAATAGGTGAAATACTCTAATTAATCCCCTATAATAAGATAGTATAAAGCATCTGTATGGAAGGGTTAAACCCCCCCCCCCCCCCCCACACCCCCCAAAAAAAAAGGGGAGAGAAGAAAGGGAGAATCATCATCGGATGGTTAGAAACCTGATATGAAATTTCCTATCAAAAGAAAAGGACGTCTTTTTGCTTTCTTGATTGAGAAGCTGTGTATGGTCTTGAAAGGAAACGAAGCTAGCTAACATGCATGATGGGTGTAAATTGTACATATCCTATTATATTACATCAAAAAAAAAAAAGAGCCTTTTGTGACACATTGATTGAAACCTTTAGGTCCCTTGATTACCACTACAAATTGGCAACCACTGAGCTCTTCATGAAAGACAGCCAAGACAAAGACCAAAACTTTGATGATAAATGAATATATTAGTCACGCTGATCGATCAATGAACTGTAGAATACGTACAGTACCTTTTTTACCAACCTCTGAAATTCTTTGTTGATCGTCCACTTCAACCATAGATAATGCAGCAGCCTTAATTTATATAAGTGCAATAACTAACACCTATACATACATCTTTTCTTCCTTAATTAGTTGTATTGATATCATCAATTCAAGAGACTCTTTTTATGCATTGATTTTCATCAGGTGTTGCTGTGGGGTGCGGATGGCAAGCATATGTAGCTTATGTAAATGTGGGATGTTACTACGTGGTAGGAATTCCGTTGGGTTGTCTTCTCGGCTTCAAATATAAACTTGGAGCTAAGGTATATGAATGAAATTAGGCTTTAATTTCTTCTTGCAGTACTACTTCTTATATATACCTGAGGTATATATAGCTGATACAGGATCTTGTGTTGTGGATGGAAGGAGATGGAAATTTGTTATTGGTTGGCAACTTTAATTAACCATTCCTACTTGCAGGGTATATGGTCCGGAATGATTGGAGGAACAATGATGCAGACACTTATCTTAGTATGGTCTACATTTCGGACGGACTGGAATAAAGAGGTTAGCAATAACTAACTGGTTAATATCGATCCTAAATTAATTAGAACCTCTTTAGTTATGATTTTAAAATTTTTTCCTTTCATTTTTGTTTACTAAAAAAAGTTATTTACGGTTGTTCAAGAAGGTTATATATATATATGAATAGCTCAAAATTTAATTAATGAGTTTTCAGGTGGAGAAAGCAAGAGAACGTCTGCGAACCTGGGATGACAAGAAAGAACCCCTTTTGAAGGATTAGAGGCTAATTATGATTGAATAGTCCTTATATTTGTCCCGAATTACAATTGAGACTGCGGCGAAGTCCCATTGGGTGTCAATTCCCTTCCCCACAAATAATAATAATATTTCATGGCTGGGAAAAATATGAGCATAAGCAATAGCTCATTGAGAAATCTAAGGAAGACAATTCTGAAGTTTATAAGTGTAATTCATTGAAGGAAGAGAATAATGAAAAGGGGCAATGAATTTCCCATAAATGCCGTGTGAATTAGATATTTTTTTCGCCTGTTTTTCATAAATTTTAGTATTATAGTAGTGTATGAAAAAATTGTTACTGTAATTGTTTGTTAGGGTGTTTTTAGAATTTCAAATATTGTTGGAGTATTTTTTTTTTTTTAAAAAAAACCGTCCATCACTATTACTTACCACGACAATCACACCACCCCCTCCCTCCTCCTCTCTCTTCCCTCTCTCTTTCTCTCTCTCCTTTTCTTCCTTCTCTCTCCTCCCTACTCCCTTGCCGGCAAAACCCTCCTCCTTCCTTCCAAAAGCCGCTCGCAACTGGAACTTCTGATTGCGGAAAGGGGAGAGGATTTTGGGGAAGGAAAGAAAGGGGAGAAGGGAGGAGGAGAAAGAGAGAGATAGGAGAGAAGAGGGAGGTGGTACTGGTGGCGGTGATTAGTGGTGCTGGTATTATGTGGTAGGAATTATTTTATTTTTTATTGCATTTGAGAATGTATGTATGGATCAAATACTTTTGGAATTGTATTTAGAATGTATTATTGCAACATTATAATTGAAAAACATATTTGTGAATCCGAATAGAGCCGTCGTTCCTTTTTTTTACCCAGTTTTTAGGACGTTAACCCCTTGGCCGGGGATAGAGCAAATTAATCCTTATCTACGGTGATGGCCAGCACAAAGTCTGAATTTTCATTTTTTTTTTTTTGTAGTTGATCTTTTTAGTTGTGCTTAGGAAATTCCAGGCTTGAAAACCAAATTGAAGGTGATGAATTTCAGTCTGAATTCTGGTGTTAATGAGTTACAAGCAACAACCATTTGTGATAGTTTCAAGGCAACAAACCATTGTTTTTGTCATTGATGACCAAACTTTTTCTTTTTCGATGATCACTTAAACTTTAGAAGTTCAGATATGATAATAAAATTTACACATTGCACTATCAAAAAATTAAATTCATGCATGCATTAATCCCTATGATGAAATTTTGAAGAAGTATCGTAATTAATTGAAATTGTGTTCAATAATATGAAAAGGGTACAGAAAAATCAAATAATCTCAATGTTTTTGTACTTAGGTTTTTTTTTTTTTTTTTTATGCTTTTGTACTCAGTTTTAACAATGTGAAGCAGTCCTTTCTTCTTTAAGTAACAATAATTCTAACTTCAAGACCTTTGTCTAAACAAGAGGAGGCAATGTGAGGAGGGAACAACTGAACAAAAGTTGAACAAAAATTATTACTTTTACAACCTTTATCCTTGCACCGATTCCTTCTTAAATTTAGTTGAGAGGAGGGAAATATTCAGAATCCCCATCTCGCTGTAACTTGTAATCAAATACAACTATTTTATATGAATGTCCAGAAAAAGAGATTTAGATGAACGCTCAAGCAAATAAAGCCACAAATCTTTTAGATTGATAAATATTTGAATTTGTTATATATATTATTTACAATCAATTTGTCTTCCAAAATTCATGTTAAATGGATTTAGGCTGTATGTACACCATACAAAGCTGCATGAGAAAATAGATTACTTTTTGTCCTTTATATCTCTCATCCAAATTTCTATGGGAGGGGAAAGCACATGAGAAAAGGAAAGAAGCATAATCAACGAAACTAACACTACTTATACTATGAGTAAAACAGTGAGTAAGGCTTACTGTAATTACAAAATCCACAAGAAGTTACCTCAGAAGACTTGTGACTCAAGAATGGTTTACATCTTCCTCGAGTGAAGTATTGGTAATCTCACCAAAACTGTTACATCTATGTCAGTATTTTTCCTCTACAAAAAAACGTAAATCCACAAGGACTACAAAGAGCAGTAAAATTTTCAATCCTCTGAAATGTTGGATCTACATCTGCAGGTGCTAGTCCAACATGGTCATCATCTGTGTAAAGACACAGCTTAAGGGTCGTAGCACCCCAGACATGAGTATAAATGCCACCAGCATTCTGTGTCCAACCATGGAGAGACCTTACAATGTGATGGCAGAGAATTATTCTGGATGAGGCCTGGCAATAAAAATACTATCCGCATAAATTCAAATTCAGTTGATCTGATTGCCTACCCAAGCTAATGCTGATCATTCCACTGGCATGCAGATCCTTCAGTCTGAATTCGGTGCATCATGCGGTGTTGGCAATGAAGACTTGGACCTCATTATACGTTTGCACATCCTGAAACACATATCATCCAAACAAATCACATTACACTGCAAAGATGAGATCAGAAATGCAATGATCACTTGATACTTCGAAATGTACAGGACACAACAGAGAAACTTATCATACCTAGAAACTTCAAATGATATTGCAACCAAGATATTCTAAACAAATCTTCCAAGAATCAACCAAATTAAATAATGAGCAAGCTCAACAAGAAAACACACATACACATCAAGAGCCTCAGTTCTTCTCCTAATTTCAGACGATGAGAGTGTAGGATCAGCATTTTTGGGTAATGAATCCTGCAGCTGGGTTCTCTCTCGAAGCCACTGCTCTGCTTTACTGCATTCGTTATATACCTGCAAAATGAAAGAGGTCAAGCAACTGAACGCTATAAAGACAATGCAAAAATATACACCTTCAAAATGATGCGAAAGTGACCGTACAGCATCTCTCTCACTTGGTGGCAGTGATCCTACAGCCATTCGATTCTCCACGATGCAATTTAATAAACTTCTTGTTGCCTGTGCCCTTGCCTCTTCATCTTTATACCGATGTTCAACAGGATTGACCATCTAAACAAAATTCTGACAAGGTTATAACGTCCACCAAGAAGAAGCATGAAAACGTTACACTAGGGCATGTACACAGGAAGCACCTTTTTGAGATCTTCAAGTTTCCGAGCATAGACGTGTTCAGACTCGTCATCTCCATCATCATACAGCCATTCCTCAGTCTGTTGCAGACTACTGGAAATTCCTTCTCTTTCTGCATCGGTAGCAAAGCTCCGATATGAATTTAAAAGCTGCGGATGTGATGTCATTTTCACACTAAAAGTGAGTTGGAGCATGAAAAGGATTAACCCCAAAAAAAAATGTTTGTGCACCAAAAGAGGACATTGATTACAGAATTTCATAAAGCAAAAGAAAAGAGCATTGATCATTAAAAGTTCAGGAAGAAAAGTTCCTAAAAAGGATTGATTTCAAAAGTTCACCAATCAAAGAATACACGACTTAAGATGAACAGGAAGAAAAAGAAGCAGAAAGAATCTCCTCTTTCGGCTACTCAGATGTAATATAATTTTGAATTCACTGACAAGTGTTTCTCAAATAAGAACAGTGAATGAACCACGTCAGTTGACAAATTCCAGAAGAAGAAGAAGAAAAACATGATGAAGGTGTTGTATGTTATTACTTTAGAACTAAAATAACATATTTTAGCTGGACTATCCCAAACTCCGAATTAAAGTATATAAGAAAAACAAAGAATGGCCCAATGGATACTAAGTCTTTCTTCGACTTTTCATCGCCAGGCATTCATTCTTAAATAGCTTGCTATTTGGCATAAATCTTTTCCCATCCAGTTTCAAAGAAATTTATCATCCTGGTGATAAAAAGGCGGACAGATTTGAAGCATTGACCTAAATAGATGCAAAATGAACGGCTCCACAGCGCCAAATTCCACGTCAAAGTGGATTAAAGGTCCTCAACTGTTTTCAGGCCAATCTTGAAATCAGAATGCTAATTGAAAGATGCTCAGTCAAGTCTTGGTTAACAAGATTACCCACCATGTGCGAATTAGTGGCTCCTAACAAATGCAAAGGTTTGACAGGGAGATGCAGCATTTATGTAAAGATAAGATTGAGTGGGCCTGGTTGAAGGAAAATCTTAATATTGTTTGCCCAAGGGATCTGAATAAACAAGTTGGATCCCAGCCAGCCCCGACTGCAGATACAATGACTTTGTTTACCTAGGTCTTGCCTTAGTGCGTGTTTCACCATTTAAGGTTTTTGCCAAGTGTTAAAACCATACATTTTCACTTTCCAGTCAATTGGATCTGCCTCTACTCTCACTGCATTAAGGACAACAAACTTTCCAACAGTAAAATTGGGTCTAGCTAGTGCTAAATCATGTGGTGTGCTGGCAATTGTCCAGAGTGGATGGCTGCAGAGCTAGTATGACCTGGCATCTGGCATTCATGAGCTGAAGTGTACAAAATGTACAATAATGAGAAGTTGTCCATGTTGACACTGTGCTAATAAGTTTCTTAGCACTGTTAAATGCCAATGCATTCTTTTGTGCAAATGAAACAGTGAAAACAGGAAAAACTCTTATCCTGTTTACAACTTACTAGTATTTTCAGAGGAAAATTGGAGGTAACATAATGATGGATCATTAAGAAAGGGCTCCATCTACTTTCAATAATCTGAAAGCAGAATCAATTAGGCTCTAGAGTTATATCCTGTGGAAACTGTTAGAAACCCCTTGCTTTTACCCCCAAGCATTATGCATCTTAAACTGAAGAATCTACAAAGCAAGGTGGTAGCTGCTTGGTGTAGCAGAAATGGCATGCTCACAACTTCTAAAAGGGCCATTTTTTATGTTCTAAATGCATCCAACAAGTTCAATCAACGGTCTAGTACTTTAAGCAACCTGAATAAATTTCAAATTTTTATCACAATTTCTACATTGTGTCAATTGTCAAATATATTTTCATTGATATGCATTATTAAAAGTAACTTTCAAAATGTTCATCTAACTATTTTGGACATGCAAGAAATCAGAAATATTTGATACAATATCATGCATGCTCCATGATTTTTAACCATTTGGTTTAAGTGCCAAATATGAATTCCAGTTAAGAAACAATTTTTCTGGTAGATTGTGACACAACTACGAATATAGTTGATTTGAAGTGTTTTCTTATGTCTTGTCCAAATTATTCAAGGAATGCAACTTAGAAGTATCTGTGCTATGTCATATTCATTACTCCTGTACATGGTGTTCTTCTTGGCTAGTGGCAACAGTAGCTAAGGAACTTATAGTCTAACATTAAAAAAAATAACAGAAAATGAAGATGACAGGAAGCAGATACAGCAAAACTTAAAGATAATGACAGGTGCAGCCTGTGGATGTTCCATAAATGCACCAGAAACAGGACCAGAATACAGAAGGAAATCCAACTGAAAGAAATTACACCAAGCCAACCAGCACAGATAATTTGACCAATTGTTGCCGAACAAACTAAATGTGTTTTGCAAACATGCCGATGTAAACAAGTAAATGTTGGCCAGTAAAAGCAATATATGGCCAACCTGTTTGCTCTTGGATAGTCATAACTACGACAATGCACCTTTATCAGATATCTGTCTAGGCAAACCAAAAAAGAAAAAAAATTACAGGTACTGAGTGTGTTTGAATACAAGTGCTTTTTTTTTTCCACATATTATTTCGCTTGCATCATAGACACATTTTCCAATCACCATTTTATCTCACACACATCATTTCACAAAAAGTGCTACAGTATTAATCTGGATATCTTTTCCAAATAATCTCCTATCCAAACACACCCATTGCTTTATGTACCATATTCATACAGAGATCTTATGCAGCTTGATCTTTTAGGCCTGGTTTCCAAACTGAAACCTGACGTACACATAACTAGATATTGAATCATACCTTGTTACGGGTGTCATAGACATAAGACTCGAGGGAGTTTTTACGATCTTTAGTTCTCTCCATCTTTGTATCTTGTTCAGCCAATTGAAGCTCTTTTTCTTGAGCTTGGGACAGTTCAACTGGCGTCATCCCACCACATATATTTTCACTGATTGGTATATCCTGTCTCCTTGTTGCTTTTGCCCTCCTTTCATCACCCTGCACAAGGATATGAATATCATACCATTTATTTACATTCAACAATGATAATCTAAGTTGAATTTGAAGGGAAACAAACTTAGTTTGGAGGACCAGCAGACTCATTTTGTAACTGAACAAAGTAAAGGTACTAGAGCTATGTTGATGTCAAAACAATTAAATTATTGAAGATGTATGCCTCTGTATCTTGGGCGCAAGCCTATCTTTTCTTTCAATTGATAATGGGGAACAACCTCAGCAATGTAATTATTCCTCAAGCCAAAAGACAAAACTTCAGAAAACTTACAGCAGCTGCAGGTGAAAACTTTGAATGTGCAGAGTTTGAGTCACCAGGACCATTAGCTGTGTAAAAAGTCTCATGATTGCTTGTCTCCATGTTCTCTGAAAGAGCATCAGCATAGTTATTTGAAGTAGGATCATCCGCATGATCTTCAATCAGCTGAAGAAAGATAAAAATTTCATGAAGAATTCAAATGAATCATGATTTACACATGTTTCTCAAATTATAATCTACACTCACCGAAGCTGATTCAACACCAACTATTCCATGGATGTTTAGGTGAACTCTTACTTTAACCTTCGCCTTCTCCGAATGGGAAACTTGGTAGGGGCCAATCTAAACCAAAAAAAAGAATATTTAACTTGAGTTTGCTTATCTTCCTAATCCAACAAATTCAGCTTGAAACAAGAAAAGCTACAACTACAGCATAATCATTGAAAGTAGGAAAGAAAATTATCCTGTGATATAAATAGAAAGTAAACTCTTTGAGAATGAACCTCAAACAAGAAAAAGACGAAACAAAATAGCATGCCAACTTTCACCCCAAAAAATCTGGTGCATTTGGGTTGAGAATTGTATATATCAGTTTCCACTTTGGAATCATCCCCATCTAGAACTGTGTTCTTTATGACCGTAATCAGTGGCCCAGAATTTGCAGTGTCTAGATCTTGTTTTTCTGGAATCCCTATGCAATGAATCCCTCCAACATATGACTTCCAATTATCACAAAAAAGTATGTCACATAAATCCAACGAAGATGTAAATTCTCGTTCAAATGTCCACATCTGTCCTTAGTGCTGAAAAAGAAGTCACTGGGAAGACAAGAAATGCCTTTTTTGATATTTTGCAAAGGAAGCTAGTGGAAGTTTACCTAAAGTTAGAGGCCTAGCATAGTTTTAGGATGTGGATATGACCATAATATTAAATATCCATATATAGTTAGCCTTCATACTTAAGATCAGGTTATTTGACTGAAAGATAATGGGAAATTTCCATCCCGTAATCTCAAAAAAAAAAAAAAAATGCAGTTCTGATACTTTTGCTCCCTAAACTAACTTTGAGGCAAAAAATTTCCCCTCATTCTAGCTTTGGCATCCAATTGAATCTAAATCTAAACAAATCCTTCAAAACCAAACTAAGAAGTTACACAACAATTACCACATTACAGTACCACGACAATCATATTTCTTTCCAGAATATCTTAATGAAGATGCAACATCTTATTTCAATTCTTAAGTAGTTTTCTTCTGAACAGACAAAATTAAATTGACACTAGATGGTGTAAAGAGGAAGTAGTGTCAAATCCCATATGCAATGGAATACATTCCTTTATCTCCTTAAAATATTTTCAGCAATTAGGTAACTTTCATTAAAACACTACAAAATGGTTTAACAATTCTATTCATCGACCAAAAAGGGATTTGATAGTTTATTTTCTGGTTTAATGGGCATTTTGAAGTGCAAAATTCACTTTCAACAGGTAACGACAGCAAATTATTTAATCTACAACATCTTGGGAACTGGCTAAAGCACTCAATCAACTAAATCAATGAGTTTGGACCCCCTTATTCAAAGCAAGAATGTTTGGTCATAGCTTTACATCATGCAGTTAAATTTCCCACCTGCAGTACATTGGCATAGAGTGCACCATACATGACAGCAAGAAGATGTAAGGATTAAATACATTCAATAATTCCACAGGGCCATCAGACTCTCTTCACAGCAGAGTTGAAATCCACCAATATCCAACTTATTTGCTAGAATATATAAATCATAAATGTTTCTGAGACATAATAGACGTCTCTCCCTCTTTGGCCTAAACTCTCTTAATGCAGTAACCACAACATCTCTTCCCAATGAGAGATCATTATTTTCACATAACAATTGGACCACCAGATGCGATTGATGATTCCAAGCATTTAAAGATACCGCATGCATTTAGAAATAAAATATCATTCAGTCAATTCATATTGAGGATGAGCAGGATGGATATATGTGAAACAACAAATGAGGAATATTAGTTGCACATACACATTCATAGTAAATTCAATGATAGAGATACTTAAAGGCATGGAAGCACACAAATAGTTGCATTATTGTAAACATGATTAGAATTGTTTAACATCTACAAGATAGCAATATTACAAATTCTGCACAGAGAACCAGATAAGCTCTCATTCGCTTAATTTAGCACATAATTTAGCAAAAAATTGCCAAGTAAAAGGAATATTACCATAAAATCACTAATTTTGGTAGACGTACAGGGTAGCAACTCATTCTCATTCGCATAAAAGGCTTCCATTTGGAATGTATTACTCTTCTGCAATGTAAGCATCTTAACACTCGGAAAAGGATGACCTCGTGGAAACAAAACACAATTTGATTGTGCACAAATTGGGCCATCACTAAGAGAAAATCCTATGGAAAATGGAAAAGAATCTTGCACCTGCAAAAAAAATAAGGCCAGAGAGAACATTATTCTATTAAAACAGCCCACAATTTATCCAACTGCCTGCAACAAAACTTCAAGGATATTGAAGTCGCTGTCCTGTCTGCTAACCGCATAGAATGAACAAAATCTTAGTATCATAATACCACTAATAAAAGATTATCTTCATTTCTTTAGTGTTCAAATTATCATTTTGGATATGCTAAAAAAACTAGCCTCTTAGAATGATCTCCAATTGTCTTCACATCATTAAAAATGAAATAGTGATTAGACAATCAAGAAAAATGGTACCAGTTGAGAAAAAATGAAAATCTAACCTATGAAAACATTATCTTTAATTGAATCTGAACCATCTGATGTCATTGAGGGACATTCATTGTGGACTGAAGGATAGTTTATGTTGAGATTAAAGAAACTAAATGTTTTTATCTTCATCGTAGGACACTCTGTTTAAACCTTTATTTTAGATTCCACAACTGAGTTTAAAATTAAGGCAATATGCTTTTGCATTTTATGAAACTAAAGACATTTGGCCTGTCAAGAATTCTTGACATTTGCACTTTTTAACTGAGAAAAGTTCAAAGAAATGTAAACCATGGATTTTACCTGCAAGGTTTTAGTATATGCCTATTTATCAGCATGATGCTTATAAATTTTAAGTACCTGTATACTATGGCTATGGTTGGTGAATTCCTATTTAAGAGTCATTAAAACCTAGAATACACAATTGATTCCCCATTTTACCAACTCATAATTGGTTACCGACCAATTTCACAGGTCAATACTATGTCACAATATGCACAATGTGACACTAGAAGAACAAAATTTCAACTAAAAGCATGAGAAAAGAGGCTGTTGAAGCACTACATCGCAGCAAGTGTACAAGACAACAGCTATAATTGTAATGATAATAGGGCTCATAATTATGGCAATGGAAGCCCGGTTACAAATAAAGGAGTAACAAGTTCCCGTTAGCGAGTCTAAGATGCTGCCAACGATACATAGAGGCATCTGCTACTCACTGATTTTGCTCTAGAATTTCATTTGTTCAACTACTGGGACAGAATCATTTTGAAGAAGTGTGCTTTCCCACAGGAAAACTACTTTAAATGCCATAATTTTTTGCATCCTCTTTTGATTCCGGGGTTTTCTCTTGAAGAGGAAGCCAAACTTAGCAAGGACATGATCATGCATGGGGAAGAGCAATGACATCATATTTTGGATTCTCCCTAAAACAAGCTACAAGCACATTTAATGACTTCTGGAATAACCATGGTGAAACAATATTTTTTTTTAAAGCAACATAAGAATAATAGACAGGAGCAGAAATAGAGAAACAGCACATGCTCAAGTAAGAAAGTAAAAAAAAAAAATACAAATGAACCATGTTTAACGAACCTCAAACTCCCTAACACGGAATGTTGGGCTCAGCATTGCACATTGAAGAGCACAACCACGAGCCACACACTCACTGACATTTATCGTTCGGCTGGGCTCTCTCCTGAAAAGGGCACTTAAAACCTTCATGATTGCAGGAATTCGTGAGCCTGATCCAACAAGCTCAACAGTGTGAATCTTTTCCAGAGTCAGACCAGAGTCAAGCAAAGCCTTACGGCAGGGAAAGCTGATTCCCTCCAACAAGTGTGATGATAGCTTCTCAAAATCTTCTCTCTTAATGAATCCCTTGACATCTTTCTCATCCATCAAGCATTCAATGTTAAGTGGTGCCTCTGGATTCGCGCTCAAGACCTTTTTCAATTTCTCACAAGCAGCCCTCAACCTTATAGAAGCCCGAAGATTTGAATGGACATCAATGTTGTACTGTTCCTTGAAATTGGCAGCGAAATATCTGAACAAAACCTCATCAAAGTCTCTGCCTCCTAAGTTACTATCAAAAGCATGAGAAAGTATCTTCATTTGTCCAGGCTGAAATGATGCTACAGCCACCTGCGTATCACAATGGCCAACATCAACAAACACAACATTTGCCGGACCCCCATTGAAGTCTGTCTTGTATATACCATAACCAAGAGCAGTAGCAGTACAGTCATGCATCAACCTCAAAGGTTTCAGACCAGCAATCTCAGCTGCGTGCAAATATGCTCTTCTCTGCAAGTCAGTGAAGTATGACGGTATACCAATAACACAATCCGAGACATGAGTCTCCAGATTTTTCTCCGAAATCTGCTTTAAATGTCCAAACAACATCACCATAATTTGAAACGGTGTAAAGCTTTGTTTCTCATCCAAGTAGTACAGATGAATCAAAATACCACCATCAGGTCCCTCAGAAGTCTCAAAAGGTACCAACTTTAAATCATCCTGCACACTTGGTTCCCTAAACTTCCTACCGATCAATCTCTTAACCTGAGAAATCGTTGATCTCGGGTTCATGGTAGCAGAGGCAGCCCCTACTGCACCCATAAACCTCTGCTTCTCACCAAACGACACCACAGCAGGGGTTTCACGTTTTGATTCATCATTCAACAGCACATCAATGCCCCGCTGTTTGGCCACTGCTACAACACAGTTCTCATTTCCAACATCTAACCCCAACACACTCATTTGCAACTAGAAGCCCAAAGCAATCAAAACCCACCAAAATTTTAGCACAGAACAGCAAAATTCACTCCCAAAACAACAAGAAAATACACCTACACAGAAAACCATTATCACAATATCAGTAGCTCATGCATTCAAAAAACTAGCTGCACCCCACAAATTCAGAAGCAGAATGAATGATCAGGTCATGTGAATTAAAAACCGATTCATAATCACAATAGAAACAGGTTTCATCATAATCACTATCAAAAACAGACTATGAATTACTGACATAATTCAAAAGATACTACTAGCTGTAGTGATAAAATATCGCAGCTCTACAGTGACGCCGGCATCTGATCATCAATGTTGTTCCACAAACAGATTAAATACTGAGAAAAAATAGAATTGCGTGGGGAAATTGGAACACATGTTACCTGCAAAAGTGAGCGATGAAAATGCAGAGATATTGTGGGGCGCCGGGCGAATAGAAGGAACCCTAAAGCATTAGGAGGAGGAGGAGGAGGAAGGGAAGAGCCTAATGGAGGAAAGAGAGATAATCTCCGGAATGATTGGGGCGAAGAGTCTTAAGAAGATCCCTTCGCACCCTTTACTTATACACGGACGAAAACGGATCAAATCATGTAGCAGTACCTAACGTATGTTCCATGGAATTGTACTTTACTTCCGCCACTGTCTTAATGGAATGATAGCTAATGAGTGAGCGGAAAGATAAAAAGGAAAAAAGACTGCTTATGCCCTTGCAATTCCGGAAATTGGCCTTCTCTTTTCTGATTGGTTTCTCCCCACCAATGCCCTTTCCGTATTACTCGGTTGCCTTTGCCTTGGCGTCTTGAATGACATTTTTCACGCTGCTCTCGAATTTGGACAGTGTATTATTTAAAATAGTTACTGTAGCATTTTTTGTGATATGATATATATAACATAAAAAGGTGATTAAAAATATAAAAAAGTAGGTTGAAAAATATATTTTCGATATAAACGAAATATTATTTGAAATAATTTTGATATCCAAACACTCCCGAAGTTGCTTCTTCACCTGCAAAAATCAAGAATCAGCCAAGCATGCAGCAAATATTTGATTCAGTGCAATTAATCCAGTCTTCCGTTCTTCAGGGCATATGACTTGCCTGAAGTTTTTTTTTTTATTTTTATAATTGAATAATTGATTATGACAAAGGTGGCCAAATATGCATTACACCTTAAATTTTGTTGTGCATCACGTCAAAATTATGGATTAACTAATTTTGTACCCGTTCGTTAAACGGGAATCGTAGAAAAAAAATAAACTATTTAGTCAATTTTATAAAAATGTCGATATAAAATACAAATTTAATGTATAATATATTATAACTTGTTAAAAAGTATATTACTATGTGCACATTGTAATATAAAGTATTCTTATAATATAAATTTGAACATCTAATTCAGTGAATAATAATTCAAAAATGGAAAAAATAACATTCAACAATACCATAACATTCAAAAATTTGACAATAAATAAAAAGTACAGTAAATAGTATCAAATAATATTCTACTCTTCATAAACTTGTTTTTGTTTTTCTTCTGTTTGAGCATTCTTCTCGATTTATCCGTGCAACTCAACATTTATTGATTTTTCATTATCACTGCATGATAGCAAAGCATGATAACTAAGTATAAAAAAATAAATGATTTATCGCATTCAAGATTATGTATAACAATATGTAAAGATTATAACTTAAGAAAATAAAATAGTATATTAAATCTACCTTCTCATGCAAATCTTTTTATGAGAATTCCCTTTCTCTGTGATTTTTTATGAACCATCTGATAAATGATTTATATGAAGTGTATTGAAATGCTGTTGATTAGAATCATCTGTTGTACTAATTGGGATCTGAGAAGAAGATACTTTAGGTTAGTATTGGTTGTCGGTTCTGCCAATCTGATAATGATTTATCAAAATTAAAGGTAAATATATTATGTGAGATATAGTATGTGAAACATAAGAGAAATTTATTGCACATTACCTGTGAAAGCATGAAATGCATTTCCCTCCCGAAATCACAGTGGAACTATCTACTCACTATAAATCTATTACTACCTTGTTCCAGATTGTAATTGTTCACCTTGATTTGGAATACAAAAGGTTTCCACGTGATCTTATTTATAATTGATGATACAATTTCATTGCTAAATCCTTCTTGGAAATGAAATGCGTAATAGATTTTTTTTGTTAGAATATTCAATAGCTGAGATAAGCTTCGGATTGTCTACTATTATTAAAAATATTTTAAAAAATTAGATATAAGTTTACCTTGTTAAATTCTTCAAGAACAAAAGAAAGTTTGCGTTTTATTATTCTTTCAGTCTTTTGATCAAATATAACAAACCAAACACTACTGGTTGCATCACTTGCCAAGACTTTTAACATATACCTATATAAATACACATATTCTAAAAGTTATGTTTATGTAGATATTGTAGCAATTAAAATGATAAAAAGATTAACACCTACGACATACCTCAATTTAAGATACTCCATATTTTGATTGCAAGCAATACACAGTTTAAGATACTCCATATTTTTCTTACAATACAGGGCCTTGGATGTCGACTACTAACAATATTTGAGAATACTCCTTGGATGTCGACTACTGACAGCATTGATAGTGGTAGCTAATATTCTGAATGTAGATAGAATTTACTTTTAAACTTCTTGATTATGGGAGCAAGGAATTGATGTATTCTGTAAAGCACTTTCATGGCGCTATTTATGAAGCATAGACTATAAGTGTATATAGCCAATAGTTGCCGGAAGCTCATGTTGTTTAAGTGATCAGGTTCTTGACCTCTCTTCTATTTAAACTATGTTGATAAGACATAAGGCTGGATATTTTTTTAAAAACCTTATGAAACCATTCTCAAGTGAATGAATATTCTCAAGTGGATTAATTAAGTAAACGGCTAGAATCTTTTAATTAACTAATGAATTTGCAGATATATCTAATAAAGATATTTATGTCTCTTGTATTTATATTGCATTACTTTCCAGTGCCTTTTGTTTTTTGTTGTTTTTCCTAAAGGCAAATTAACAAACATCTTAACATATGATCTCAAAAATCAATTAACAAACATGTTAGCAAGAATCTTACAAAAATAACGATAAAAGTACTTATTTAAATCCTATGTCTTCATACAAAACAAACATAAAATAAAACAAAAAAAATTCAAGATATGTTGCTAAACTCTTACAATTGAAGATCAATATGCCTTTTTAAAAAATATATATATTGAAAGAAAATGTACCCAAAAATGGCAATGGGGGCGGGTGACTGCGAGCACCCGCCCCGCGGGGGGTTAATGGGGAAGGGGGTGGGACTGGGGTGGGGCGGGGACGGGGGGAAAAATATTCCCCCCGCTTAGAAACGGGGCGAGGGGCGGGGGAGTGTACCCCCACCCCGCCACCCACTTTAAAAAAAATATATAATTATATATAATATATAATTTAATTAGTTACAAACTTATGATAATGATATTATTAATTATATGCATTATACAATGTCTATTAATATATATAATATAATTGATATTATTAATTATACTAATAATTAAATATGTATACTAATACAAATTATTAATTGGTTATACTAAATTTACTAATACATTTATACTAAATCCCTAATTACATTTAATACAATAATATTTTTTTCTTAAAAAAAGTATAAGCACAATAATGAATTAGTGATTATATATGTGCCAAAAGTGAAAATTTGACTACTTTAGTTATATTTATTTCATTATGTTGGATTGTATTCAAATATTTTTTGTTTGATTGTTTTTATAAATTTCAATTGTAAAATTATAATGAATAATAATTTGATGATGTGTTAATATTTTAGTATTTGATTATTTGTTAAAATTTAATCATAATAAAATTATATAACAAATTTTTATTAGCCCCGTGGGAGCACCCATGGGGGAAGCGGGCGCGGGGCGGGGATGTACGCGGGGGGAGCGGGGGACGCGGGATGGGGGAGTTTGTAGGCAGCAGGGTGGGGGATGAGGGAAGGGTCCCGCGGCCCAGCCCCCGCTCCGTTGCCATCCCTAGACGTACCTGACAATTAAGAGAAGTGAAAATCCAAAATCGATACTTTAATATGCCAACCGCTTGCACTGAAAATACCTAACCATGAATCTGATGTTTGAAATCAATATATTAGAGGCTATATGTAGTGTAGGCATAAGAAATAAGAATTAATAAGGATATAAAGAGATATTAATAAGAACATTAAAAGTAGGTTTATCTTGATTTAAGTTGCTTAAAGTACATAACTTTGGGTAGGAAATAAAAATCGTATAATATTAAGAATTCTTATAGGAAATAAAATCACAATCGTCCAAATAACTTTTTTTTTAAGAAAATATGATTTATTAATTGAAATTAGTTACTTTTCTACTTCTTGTAGTGATAACAATTCTTATTTATTTTGGTTCCTTATGTAGTACACAAATTATTGGCATGAATTTGGAGATATATCTAATAGAGATATTTATGTCTCTTTTATTTATATCGCATTACTTTCCAGTTCTTTTTTTGGGTAGGAAATAAGAATAATACAATATTAAGAATTCTTATAGGAAATAAGAATTGATATAAATTCAAACAAAAAAGGAGCAACCCACGTAAAAAACTACTTGACGTCTCATTAAATCACGTAGGAAAGAAAAAACATGAAAGGATAAGAATGAGGGTGCAATATATATATATATATATATATATATATATGATTCATGGAATCTTAAAATTTGCACTCCATTAGCAATAATAAATTGTTGTGTATCAATCAGGCGTGGAAAGTGTAACTGGATCAGTATAAGTGAGTCCACAATACTTAGTATAGCATAAAGCCTTAAACCAAGATTTTGCAGTTGGTGTTGCAAGGGAGCATGACAGCCCACAGGCCCTATCTAAATATGTTTAGTATGGTGTCCCATTGTGCAATCCAGCAAGGGAGATTCAGGATACCTACACCCCTCATGGTTGTACTTAGAGGTGTCAAAATGGGTGACTTGGATGGATTAGAGTTGGGTAAAATGAGTAATAAGTATAAGTGAGTCAACTCAATTATATCCATTTAATTAGATGCGTATAAATGGGTAAGTCAAAAAATGAATTGGGTAACCCAATTACCCATTTATAACCCATTTATTTTAATTTTTTGTAAACTTATTTAAATTCATTTTTACAAACTAAGTTATCAATTTATACCACCCTTTGCACCCATCATTAGTTTTAAATATTTACTTATAATGTTCAATAAGTTTAATTATCAATTTTTTTCCATCCGTACTCTATGTCGCAAAATTATATACTATTTAATAATTGAATAATAAGAATATAAAAATTTGAACTAAGTACTATAAAAGTTAACATAAAAAATGTAATCCAAAAATTTTGAACTTCTAACATTTTTTTCATGTGTAAATTTGAAATTTCATTTTAGAAATGTAGGAAAAGAGGGTAAAACTTATCATAAATTGGTAATGCTGAAAAATGAGGAAGTTAACAAACTAAAAGAAAAAAAATGATAAGATAAAACCAACAAATAATAATAATAATGAAACAAAAGTAGTTAACATCATGATAAAATAAAAAATTTGAAAAAAAAAATAGGTGGGGAAGAGAGGAGACTTGGGAGAAGACAATTTTAAATGGGTATTATTGGATAACTCATTTATACTCATATACAAAAATTAATAATACCCATACCCATCTATTCATGTACGGGTATGGGTAAATTAAGTTTAATGAGTTGGTTTGCCACCTATAATTGTACTAGTATAGATGCAATAGATGTGGTTGTGTGAAAATTCTTGCATATATATATTTTTACATTTGGATTGTCATTTTTTTTCGGAACAAATTTTTACATTTTTCGCGAATACATTTTTCAATCACATTTTTATCTCATATGCATCAAATTACTATAGTACATTTAAAAAAAAAAAACTTCAAAAAATAGCAATTAAAGCGGACAGTATGTCAAAAAATTTCCTTTTTCTTCCTTTTGGTCGACAAGGGATGTTGACATGATATGGCTTAAACGAGTAAACCGAGTCACTCCAATTGACACCTAAAAATATCATCTAGCATGAGCTAAACTCATCCAACATGGGGTTAACAACAAGAAGCAAACAATTTTTTGCTTTGTATTACAAGGAATTTCGTGCATTGAGAAGAAGAAATGCATGCATGTGAAAGAATGACATGCTCTCCTTAATTACTCAAAGGTTACTGGAATGCTGAATCCAGTTGTTGGTTATAGACTGTTCTCAATCATTCCGAACCATCAAAATGGTGCCTAGGATGCCAATTTCATCCAATCAGTGGAATGCAATGTTCTACGGGGCTATCCTACCTAGGACTTCGATCACAAATCTTAACCATGCCAGTTTTATCTAAATTAAACCCATAATCATCAGCCCATGTGATACCTGATTTACAATGTACTGGCACCTTTCTTCTTGATCTTTCCTTCTCAATCATGTCGGGCTCAGACCCATGGAAAAGATTTGTTAATTTAGGATAAATGTGAACGAGTTGAATGCACAATAAATAATTTGAGTGGAGAAGAGTGCAGACTAATTATTGACATGTACGGCTGCAGTGCCCACCAGCCACCACGACGACAGGCGTTGGCAAAGTCCTGCTGTCGGGGAAGGGCGGGCCTGCTTCTTCTTCTAAATTTCTCAAGCAAATGGATCCATCTTGATTTTTGATCCCACCACTTTTCATGTTTCATTCACTTAGCATGGGCAAATGATCAAGGCCAAGGTTTCTTCCGAGACAGGAAGGCAACTAGATAAAAACCTACGTAATTGGTCTCCCTGCCTTCTCTAGTATTCCCCTCAGTGGAACGGAAAAATACCTATATCAGAGTAGCATCATCATGTGTGGATGAACAAAACTATTCAAACCAACAACGGGAACCGTCGAAATGGGTGAATTGAGTGAATTTATAATTCATAACTCATTTATAGTCATTCAATTAAAACATCAAAATCACTGAGCTTGACTCAATGGCTACCAGAGAGGGATTTAAGTTCTTCCTTAGACTGTAGGTGAGGGTTCAAATCTCACCCGCAGCAAAAAAAGTCTAAAGATTGTATCGTTACCGAAAAAAAAATTAAAGCGTCATAATGGACATATCAAATAATTAAATGAGTCTAATTGGATTGCTCGTTTGGAGGTTAGGTCTCCTTAAAAATAAAGACGAACTCAAAATGTAAAGGTCGAACTCAAACTCAAGCTAGAGATTAAAAAAATAAAAAATTATTATTATTTTATTTTTAAAAAATAAATAAAATACTAATTTTACTTAATAAATAATAACATATTAGAAATATATATGTATTTTTAAAATAAAAATAATATATATATATATATATAATCGAGCAGACTAAAGAGCCAATGAACTGAACATTTTTGAATTCAAATTCAACTTGACCAACTCGAACTCGATTCGAACTGCCCGCAAGTGACTCGATTCGGCGAGTCATCTTGATTGAATTGATACTGACACCTGTGCCAACAACCGGCAGATGCTTGTTCACATGAAATTAACTTGTGGCAAGAGTTTTATTGTTGACTTCAAGACGAGCAAATATGTGGGCAGCCGGTCAAAGAGAACGGCATGCGTGAATGTTAGTTCTAAGCTGACTGCCATGGAGACTGGACTAACAGCAGCATTGTGGAGGGCCACCATGGAGAATTAATGTTCCTTGAAAAATTTTCAATGCGTGCGTAGAATTTTGTTCGCATTGTCTTTTAAAATTTTGACCAATATACAGTGTATTACTTGCTTGTTTATAGAGCCGGAGGTTTTTTTCCTTTTATTTTTTGATTTTTGGTTTGTCGTTGGAAGCATGGAGTGCCACAAAGAGGGACATATTATATATAGGTTTTTCCGATCATAGAAGCATGAAAATTGTCTCAATCTAGGTATATGTTAACTGTTGCAAGGTTGCCAACAAGTAATTGATTTGAGCTCGAGGATAATTATTGAAATCACCTTTGAGCTTGAGTTAGTATTTACTCCAATTTTTCTCGTTTTGATTATGCAATATTTATTTAATCAAAGGGATGAAAGAAGAAAGGGGTAATTGAGCACCTAACTTGTATTTCAATAGAAGATTTTTATAAACCGACTCGCCTTAGGGTCTGTTTGATAACATAAAAAACTGTTGAATCTGAATTTTTTCAGACATTCAGATGTTTTGAGTGTTTGATAAATGAAAATTCATTTGCTGAACTTGTTAAGTAGTGCTGAACTTGTGTGTATTTCTTTCAGCGCAAGAATCCTAACTGAATGCTTAATTCTGATAAGAATCAATAGAATTACTTCAATTATCTTATCTTATCTACCAAATCTACCCTTGTTTGTTAATTATGTTCAAAATTCTTATCTAATTAAACAATCTAATATTCTCTATTTAATGATTTTCTATTTCTTTTTTCTCCCTTTTGAATGATTTTCACATCTTCTCCATACTCCTCATATAATATGTTTCATCTTTTAAATTAATTTGATTTAAAAATAAATATTGTCATTTTTATACCTAACATTTTTAGCTAATTAAATCATAGGTTCTATTTCTTTTTTGGATGAAAAAATATAAGGGCAAATTTGTCAAATTTAACTTATTAAACATTCAGTTATAAATGTTTATCAAACGGTATAAATATGTTTAACATTAAAATTCAGACATGCATATATTTCTTTTCAGTACTTAAAATTCAGCAAATTAATTGTTTCAGTATTCAGATTCAGTTTTATCAAACGAAACCTTAAACGAACTGATAGCTAGAAAAATTTGCTGAAACTAGTATTCAACAAGGAACAAAAACAACAAATTAAATGTGGATAAAGAACAAGGAAAAGAAAAAGGATTCATTCAAATTTCAACGAGTTAAAATAGTCACGGGAAGTGGAAACGCCCCTACGTCGATAGTAGCGTAAATATCATATACAGTTTCTGTTGTATGTGATATTACAGATCCAACACAATCTATAGTAAGTATCCAGACTGAATATATCTAAGTATTTTCATACGGACATTTATTCATTTATCATTAGTCCAACTGTGTCACTCTCTACTACCAGGTTTGCTGCCAATTGCCAAGTAATTAATGAACCATCAAATCAGAATCGAGGCACAAAGAATTTGCTGAAACTAATTCTGGGACCAACTGCAAAAACAACAAAAACTGGTTAAAGCAACTTTGAAAGGCAAAAACAGATTCAGTACTCAAATTTCAATGAGTTACAATTGTCACTCGAAAGTAAAACACCCTCTATATGTATATATGCAAGTTTTCATAGGCCAAAAGTTCCAGCATCTTTTCACGAACAGTAATGCTGAAGATTACAGGAAAATAGATTGAAAATTTTATCTGAACATTGGCTGGAGGCCTACAATGGAGGCCCCTTGACCACGAAACAGGCCTTTGAAAGCTTTTAATTGAGAAATGATTTGCTTGTGCAAACCAACTTCAGCAGCATATACGGTAGAGAAAATGCTCTTTCTTAGCCGTTTGAACCTCCTCCCAATTCTAATCTTCAACTTATTGGTTTTAACCTTCAACCAAGATGGCCTTTTTCTTGGAGAATCTGCTTGTTGGAGGGCCTTGTAAATCAAGAATTGTGCTCTTCTATGCCTTACTTCATCAGGGTCTTCCATATCCATCTTGGAGTAAGCAAATGGTCTATTCAAGAGACTCATTTTGCTCTGAGGAAAAACCCAAAAATTGGTAGTAGAAGAAACAGAGGAAGAAGATCTAATTAGGTTAGGTGGAAGTAACTTATGCTACTGCACTATTTATAGTGAAAAGAAAAGGGTTGCAATAGATATAAATTATGCTTAGCGGGGTCCTCAGAGAGGTCATGTGGTCATGAAACAATTCATGTGCACAACTGTTTGTGTTTGTTAGAAAATAATTGAATTTTAAAATACACTCAGCAGCTGGCCAAGAATGCACCAACGGTGAAATAAATATTTGCAATTCTTCAAACAAGAACGCTGAATCTGTTTAATTTAGGTGTTGTGGATGGAGAAGGTAGTGGTGGACCTTTAGGCAGTGACTATGTATTGAATAATATAAATTAGATAAGCTTTTTTTTTTTATACATTATTGTAAGTATATAATTTTTTTTTATACTAGTAGGTTTAGATTATGCTATATAATATAAATTTAAAATTCAAATTCAAATCATGCACATTTGATATACATCTAAAGTTGTTAGTATAGAAAAATCACTATACTATCGGTGTATAAAAAGTTAATCCACATAAATGATGTGGTGTATAAATTTCATAGTCTATTATTACCCCAACTTGACGTTTACATGCATGTATAAGTGAATGATTGGACAAGAAAACGTTAAAAGATAAAAACGTAAATAAGGCATCCAATGCATACAAGCTGATGATTCTAACAGCTTACTTGCAAAAGAAAGTGCAAACAATTAAGTTTCTCGAATGAATTCTTGAATCCCTAATTATAGCCATCTAGTTGATGGTTATATATACATATATAGCCGCTATATCTTGCTTTTCTCTGTTTCTTTCCTTTTTTTTATTTTGGTTTTGAAAATGATGAAAGTACCAAATATAATTCGTGTATAGTAGGTATATAGTAATGTTATCTATTAGAGTGCTAATGACCCATTTTCTACTTGCAACTTGAGTTAAGGACCATCTTCCCAAAAAACCTAGAAGTTTGACAAAATTTTGCCGTTAATAATGCTAAGCTTCATTTTTGCTAGACTACTAATGGAGTTACTATCAAAAGTACCGTTACATTATATATAAGCAAGTATAAATAAAGATTGACAATAACGTAGCACCACACACTCTTACATCTTGATGACTACCAATATTTGGTCTATAATCGCTTTAATTGCACATTGATTATGTAATTGATAAACCATTGGGATGGGACAGTGGAAAGTTTTTAAGGTCTTTTTTAATGTCAGTCAGATTCACAGTTTTGAATTTTGCGTCTGACAGTTAGGGGTGAGAAGGGTGTGAAGTGAGGTAAGAGGGTTAAAAAAATGAGGGAGTTTGTAAGTGATAATTCTTCTAAAGAATGTATCGTAAGCACCATAATATGGACCTAACTAAGACCTTAGAGCTCTCTTCTCAGCATAATATATTTTATGCTTATCAACTTGTGGTTGACCCCATGCCCGAAACCTTCATATATGTATTTGATAGTTTATGACCAAACAGACGAAATGAAAGACCAGTCAGCCTGCAATTTAGATTTTAGAAAGGCTATAAATTGTAGGTCAATTATCAAGGCCAGTGAGTGATGGTTTACTTTAAAAAGGAAAAAACAGGAAAGTTATAAGTTTTCTTTTCTATAACTGAATTCGGAATTCTCATCCTTAAACTTCTTAGAATACTTTAGTCCCTATATTGTAAAATTTATTGTACTTATATCCCTAAAATATAGAACTTGTACATTTTTATTTCTAAAGTACAAAAATTGTTCCAATTTAGTCCCTAAAGTAGATAACCACATAGGCATAAAATCTATCTCACTTCTGGAATGAATGATGTTACTTAAATGGGGCAAATTTATAGTTTAGGGACTTAAGTATCTCATTTTTAAGTTTAAGGACTAAAATGAAAATTTGGATATAGTTAAAAGGTGTAAGTGAAATTAACCCTAATTTGTAGGTCAATTATCAAGGCCACTAGGTCAAAAGTGATTGGTTTACTTTAAAAAGGAAAAAAAAAAAAAAGGAAAGGTATGGTTTTCTTTTTTTATATTTAACAAGTAATTATAATGGGGAGATGTTAGGGTATCGAAATCTCTAATTTTCTATAGTTCTTTATGAACCAATCTCTCATTTTATATCAATGCTAGAGTATCGAAATTTCCATAGTTCTTTGGGAACCATCAACCATCCCATCATTTTATATCCAATGATGAGTTTCCACAGCATTCAACAATAATAGGGGTGTACATTGTAAATAATCTTTCTTGACACAGTCTCTGGGTCAAGAAAAAAAATTTTCAGTTGAATTTTAACATTAAAACAAAGGGAAAAAAAGGAAGAAAACTTTAAAAAAAGCAGTTGAATAGTATTGCAATGCAATGGAATGGGGTAGTTAAGAAATGCAATAAAGCCGTCACTGCATGGGGTCATTAAGAAATACAGTATAAAACTGCCACAGGGTAGTTCTTGAAAAGCATGAATAAGTTGAAGCATTATTGCGCCAACAACTGAAATAAACTATAGTATTAGTGTGCCAACAATAATTACTTTCCCCTTTCTACCAATTAATTCAATCAATTAAAGATCATTACCTCCAAGGCTCCATCCTTCATTTGGAATAAGAAAAAATGAGAGCAATTAATTAATATTTGATCCAATCTATTCTCTAAAAGTCGAAGTCCCTTAATTATGAGATTAAATTTTAGATCTCTTATAAGTTAAAATCCCGAAACGCGTATTGACACGTACAAGAAAAATGTTTAATTTGTTTGTGAAAATTTTGGAGATATGAATTCTTCAGCCAACCAACTTAATGCGAAAACAATAATATCTTTAGAGTGGAAGACGTTGATTTTGAGATAAATTATAATCATTCACCTCTAGTTTTTTCTTTTCTTTTAGTATAACTAGGAAGGAAGACTCGAGTTTGAGATTTCTCACATACACTCCTTCACCCGAATCACCCGACTCATCCCACCTCCCATCTCTAGTTAAATCTTCATGCAGCTGCAGTAAACAATTGGGCTGACTAACTATACACTTAAAGTGGAAACCTCAAAACATAAATTTATAGGACTTGGGACGGGAACGTGCCTGATCCAGTTTGCATGCTCCTCCGGGCATACCCTCCGACATGTTGCTCATTAGTATTAGCAATAAGAGTTACATTTTGCGTGTGTGTGGCAAAGGAATTCAAGCTTGTACCAATTTCAGCTCTACAAGAATAAAGGAAATTTGCTATATATTCAACTTAACCAAAAAAAAAAAAGAAAGTCAAGCTGCAGAATTTTATCTGCAACTAACCGCATTTGAACAGTAGAAATTAGGAGGGTGTCCCGTTTAGCACTCTCCAGTCGCCGTCCTACATCAATTACAGGGAAGGATGGAAGCCTCTTCACTACGAAACAAACAGTACTTGAAAGCTTTTAAATGAGAGATAAGTTGCTTATGCAAACCAGCTTCAGCATTAGATATGGTGGACAAAATGCTCTTTCTCAGTCGCTTTAATCTCTTCCCAATTCTAATCTTCAACTTGCTGGTTTTAACCTTCAACCATGATGGCCTTCTTCTTGGCGAATCTGCTCTTTGAAGAGCCTTGTAAATCAAGAATTGAGCTCTTCTACGCCTTACTTCTTCAGGATCTTCCATCTCCAACTTAGAGTAAGAAAACCTTCTGCTCAGAAGACTCATTCCTAGGTTTTGGGGGACGAAAAGCCCAAAAAAAAAAAAAAAAACCCCCAACAACTTGAGAGTGGAACAAATATTAGAGGAAGAAGATCTAATTAAGTTGGCAGTGAACTAATGCTGATGCTACATTTATAGTAAGGTCTTTGGAGAGGTCATGTGGTGGTGAAACAATTCATGTGCACCACTGTGCGTATAATTATTACATGATTGGGTTTTAAAATGACAATTATCAACTGGCTAGGAAAACCTGGAGAAAAAATTTAACAAGGTTGTTTAACCTTATCTGTTATATATAGTTGACCTTTAGGTTGTGGTTGGTGGACAAAGCGGATAATCTTCTAAAAACAATACTGTAAATTACACGTAACTCATGAAGTTTGTAGCATGTGTGAGACTAAATATGAGAAGAGAAGGTTAACAGACGAAATATAAGATGGGGTTTCCGCTAATGGTAAAAACTAAAAACACAAGATTATAGCTAGCGTACTCCATCAATGTCCTAAACCACACGGACCAACTGAGCATAGGTATACAAGAACTCTTTGTTGAGCCTTTACTCCAAAGATGTTTAATCCTTTGATCGCAAGAAAGCTCCCCACCGCCCGACTTACAACTGATAGTTACTGATATCTTTCTGCAGATGAAGTGTATCATCTATCTTAGTTAGTTACCATTCATAATCTCTTAAGCAACCGACCTCTTTAGGATTCCTGTTAATTTATTAAAAACCTTGTTCATTATGAACAAAACAATGTTAATTGACGATGGAGAAAAGAGGCCATTTCCACATAATAAGGAAATGATGGTTTATATGATAAAACTAAGTCCTCCAGCCATCCAAAATCAATCATCAAGCAAATGTGTCCTGATTGTGGCTGCTCCTCAAACTAGTATGAATTCGGGTTTCTACCTTTTTCAATCATATCTGTTCAAATTCAAATTCATGAATTGCATGGTGCACTTCATCTAGCAATCGTAGGAAACCTCAATCCAAATGGTGTTGCTTGACTGCTTCCTTGCCAGGGGTACGCTTCTAAAATTCATGCTAAGAATTTGAGGGTTCGGCATAATCTTTACTTTCCCGTTAAGAGATTATCGAATAATTAATGCCAAACATTTTTTTTTTTTGAACAAAAGGTTCATAATATGATTCTTGAGACGTCTAACATGACCTACAAACGAATAATGCCAAACATATAAACCTCACGCCAATCTTACTTCTGGACAGCGACTTCCTATTATGGGATTTTCTCTAAGAAAAATGAGAAGGATGAGCTTGTGATCACTTGCGTGTACAGGCCCAAAAGTCAAAGGGATGCTCGGCCAGACCACATTCACATTCATATATATATATATATATATATATATATATATATATATATATATATATATATATATTATGGTTAAAAACTCCACCGGCATGAAGGATGATGGTCAGCGGTGCAAAAATAAATAAAATTTGAAAATTGACACGATTGAGGAAAAATGGAATAAAACAAGGACAAGCCTGCAAATGTCATCCTCCAGCTCCAGGCACTCTCAAGTCTCAAGGCAATTGGCTAATTTATTGCATGAGGTTGGCAGGTACAATGATTAACCATCTTCCTTTCAAGTTACACAAGCTAACTATTTGACTTTGATCGTAGTCTGTAATCCTCATGTAATTTTGTATCCTCAAAAATTATAAGTGACTGAAGAAAACGTTTCCTTATGGAAACCGTTTGTATCTCTTAGTCCAATGTTAAACAAATCAAATCACAAAGACTATAAGACTAACTCCCGCCCGTGCATGGGCACATCACAAGAAAGTCTTACACAATACATCAATTAAGGACGAAATTTCAAGAGACTCCAAGTCATCCCCAGTTGAAATAGGACTCATGATTGATTACTCTAATCTGCTATATATGTCTGGTAGTATCTGCTATAATGTTACTAGTTAAATAGCTAGTAGTGCCTCGGTACATCTAATTAATGCGGGCAAGAATATGCGTAGAAACCTTCCCAAGTCGTTATGTCCTAAGATAGAGTGATATTTGAATTCGGGTGTCAACTCTGCTGTCCATTTTTAAGCAAGTACCGAGGAGGAAGTTTTAGCTAGAGAAACAATGCATCATATGTTTTTATCTACAAAGCTACGAGCTTAATTAAGAACCTGCTTTAAAATTCTTCTACTATTTCAAATGTGCCTGATTAAGTTTGCTCGCTCCAAGAATCACGTACCAAAGAAAAGAAAAAAAAAAAAAAAGTTTACTCCAAGAACCTGTCAAATGAATAACACTTTCGTCCCCTCACCCATTTCCGAAAGTTGTAGATGATCAACCCTAAAAACAATTGAAGGGCTCAATGGAATCCCACATTTACAAATATCTATCTATAAGTGACCACATTTTAATGGTTTAAAGTTTTTATGTTAGAACCCTCCCTCTGATCTGTCTCTACACCGTTGAGTGAGTGAGCCGTTTGGGCAGCTCATCAACTCTTGGCTCTTTGGGATCTGGAGGCAGAGATATAAAAGGATTTAAGGGCATGGCTAGTAGGCTAATTTCCTTTAACTTAGGACCCTGCACTGAAATGAGGAACCTGTCTAGATGCAGTGAAGATCCATTTCTTTTCTTTCCCATCTCAAAAATGAGGAACCTGTTTCGACGTGATATCAAGTGCCTTCCTGTCTTGATTTATGTGCTTGGCTTAGAATATACTAGTAATATGAAAGAGGACCGTTCGCATCTCACTTAGTGGTACTGGTGAAATGACCAATAATTGTTCATCACAAATGATTTGAAGGCACAGATTACAGGCTGTCAAAGTCACTTAGTGCCTGTTTGATAACATAAAAAAGTGCTGAAACTGAATTCATTCAGACATTCAGATGTTATGGGTGTTTGATAAATAAAAATTCACCTGCTGAACTTATTAAGTGGTGCTGAATTTGTATGTATTTTTTTCAGTACAAGAATCGTAGCTGAATGCTTAATTTGATAAGAATCAAGAGATTTACTTCAACTACTTTATCTTATTTACCAAATATATCCCTGTTTGTTAATTATATTCAAAATCCTTATCTAATTAAACAACCTAATATTCCCTATTCAAAATCCTTATCTAATTAAACAAAACAACCTGATATTCTCTATTCATACCCTTTTCTCACACAAAGAAACATTGTCATTGAATGCATTGCTCTTCACAATCATTGTCATTTTCATACCTAACAATTTTAAGTTAATTAAATTATAGGTTCTATTTCCTTTTTGAATTAAAAGATAGAAGGGCAAAATTGTACAATTTAGCTTATTAAGCATTAAGTTATGAATATTTATCAAACAGTATAAATAGATTCAGCATTAAGATTCAGACATTCATATATCTCTTTTCAGTGCTTAAAATTCAGCAAATTAATTATTTCAGTATTCAGAATTCAGAATTCAGATTCAATGTTATCAAACGGAGCCTTAGTACTGAAACTTGAGGATTAAGCAGTTACAGGCCATGTTGAAGATGTGCCAACGATATATATATATATATATATTTTTTTTTTGAGAGAAAAAGTCTGATTATAAAAGTTCTAATTACGCCTATTTATAAGACATGAAAGTCCTATCCTAAAAGGGAACCGAAATATGCTTCTTAACCCTAAACGAACAAAGTTATGTATTTGACTGGGATTATGTCTAGCGCCGGACATAAGAGACCTGACATTATTATTGTTTGTCCATTATTCCTAAATATCAAATACATTCCATGCCAGTAATACTAATAAAACTCTAAGAAATCTAATAAAAATACTACTAAAACTATTACGAGTACCCAATTTTAACAATACAAAACGATGGACTGAAGAACCAGCAGGGATTCCTTGCCCTGTATCGATGTGGTTCTTGTATGGTTTTACTGAAAAAGACTGCAATTTGTAATGGATATGTACTAGCATTTTTGCAGACCAAGAATATGTACTTGTATTCTCTTTTCAAAACTGTCTGAAGTGGGTCATCTTCGGCAGTAGAGAGAGGTTCTTCACACAATTGGATGGTGATCTCCTCTCCGTGTATGTATGAAAACGGGACCCTTTTGGATTTTCAGTAATGGGTTGCTGTGAAAAGCTTGAAATTCCATTAGCACGAGGTGAAGCCATCATACAGCTTTGTATCTGATGCTAAAGTGCAGATGACGGTCCTGTACTTCAGGAAGATAGAAACCTCGTATTAAGAACATGAAAAATTGGAAAATTTCTGTGTCCGGACTCTCTGTCTATGGTACTGGAAGCAATTTTGTCTGCTATATCCTTTCCCCGAGTAGCAAGTCCAATTGGACATGAGACCATAGAGGCTGTTCAATAGATGCTTATCGAAGCATGTTGCATGCATCCTTCCAAAAAAAAAAAACAATAACAATCCCACATTGTTTTTCTGTTTCCTTTTTCTTTAAAAGATATTTTTGTCAAATATTTGCTTCCATACCGGGGATCCTCCTCGTACATTAACAGACAATTGTCACAGTATAACATAATGTATTCCCACTTTTTTCAAAGCAAACTTTCAATCTTTTACTTCATCACTCCGCGATTATCAACTTTTGTTTGAAATCGTGACCTTCATATTCTTGGTTGAGGGAGTACAAGAAAAGCCTTGGTATAAGTCAAATGGAACAGAGATTTTCACTCGAAAGGGCTCGATCGAGACTTTGCTTGAACAAGACTCGACCTACTTTGGTTTTATCCAGGTTTGATATATAGTAGTATTTGCCAGTTCAGGGTTCACCGGGGTAATCAATTTCAGAACAGGACAGCAAAATCTATACGGCAATCAAGAGCACATAACTCAAACCAGGCACGGGTCGAAAATAGAGTTAAAAGTTGAACAATAAACCAATCCAAACGTATAAACACATGCATGCAGCTTGCACTACAGAGAGCCAAATTGTTAGACCAATTTATAAACCGGAAATGGGGAAAAAAAAATGGAGTACACAGCCAAAGGATGCCTCTGGCAGAACACGACTCATATTTAGCCCAGTCTATGATATCCAGCTACACTACACTGCATAACTCCCACAACTGCGCAGCCTCTCTTGTCAAGAAATGGTCCAAATTACCAAGAAGATTTCCATCACCATCTCTTACCAGCAAATCACTGCAAAATATTTGGCACCGGTCATTTCCTACACCAGATCAAACCAAGAGCCCCCAAAAAAGAAAACGAAAAAAGAAGAAGCGAGAAACGTATCCCTAAGGCAACTACCACCCGTCTCGGGGCAGGGAGGGATAAAGGTCCCGGGTAAACAGATGCTTCCTTTATGAAAATAGTTGTAGTTTTCTGATGTAAATAAGGGTAAAAGAAAAAGTTCTGATTCATAGTTCTCATTCTATCTTTTTGAAAAATTAGCAGAAAGAAAACCTGAGGTTGCTGCATCATCTGCGGCTGCTGTTGTGTCTGTGGCGGGTAATTCCCATACCCAGGGTACCCTCCGTAGTACATGTTTGGGTCCTGGGCTGCTGGAGCATACCCATAGGTTTCATATCCAGAAGCATAGCCGTAGTAGCCACTATTCCATTGGCTTGCATCCACTTGAGGCTGAATAGTTAAACAGAATATACATGTTGTATTTCAGCATCACAGAACATTGGAATAAAACATGGTAAAAGCAGCTCATTAAACATGAAGAACCTGTTTGTTTGAAGGACTACGGCCCCATGAAAGTCGAATGTTTTGGCCACCCAGTTGGGTTCCATTCAACAAACGCAGAGCTTCCTCAGCACAGCTTCTGTTGCAATGAATGCAAAGAACATTTAGAACATTGTTTACCGCATCTCTTCTCCATTGGAAATATTTCAAATCATTTACCTATCAGCGAATTGAACAAAACCACATCTCTTTCCTACTGGTATCTTCACATGAAGTAACTGCCCATAGTTCCCAAAAACCTGCCTCAGATGTTCGTCTGTGACGTTGGAGTCCAAGTTCCCAACAAACAACTGCAATTATAATTACTCAATGGTGAGCAAATACTTCTCAGAAAAGCAGATATATCATATCACACAATATACTAACTGTTGTATTAGATGGATCATCCTCATTCGGAGTTCCTTGAGTACCCTGATATGAAGCTGCAAAATTAAAAGCAAATATGAGGGTAACAGGGAAAATAACAAATTCACTTGCCGCCCAGAATATACACGATGACCTGTTTACAACATCAAACTAGACAAAAAAAATTGGCAAACAACAAACTGACAAGTAGAAGACCTCTGACAAACAAGCTCCAAGATAATCATATCAGAAGAATGAAGAACACAGATTTGCACATCAAATGACCAGACATCTAGGACACTCATTAATGGGCAATATAAAAAGTACGTGAGATGAAAATGAAATTGCAAATATTATTTGCTCCAGTGCAATGATAGTAATGTAACACGAAGATTAAAGAAAGGGCAAATAGAAAACGGAAAAGAATAATCCAGCTAAGATCTTTTTGGTTTTCTTTTCTAGAATGGAAAAATAGACTGCATAAAACTTCCACGTCCAGTGTAAAATAACATCATGATGAATAGGTTCTTCCGCCAACAAGTCCAAATATGCAAAACCAAATTGATTCTTAAGAGCTACATAGATCAACAGCAGTGAGGAAGTCTAACTTATAAACAATAACAAAGAAGAGGTTACATACACACAGAAACACTCAACATTTAACTAAATTATCTTCCATTCAGACTTGATAATAAGACACAATTTCAGGATAGTTCACTTTTCCCCCATTGCAAAGAGAAGTTCATATGGAAGCAAAGCTTATTGCAAGAAAGGGAAAGGTCAAGTGGATAAAAGCAAATTGAACATAAATGGATTGACCGAACCACTCCATCCATCTACTCCTCAAAAAGCTATTAACAAGAACAAGACCACGTCAAAAACTGAAAGCATACCGACTAGGCAAAGTTTCAAGACCTGACCCAGAGATTTCTGTGATAGCTCAATGAAGCGCTCTGATGGTGACACAGGTAAATAAAACTAATGGATGGGTAATAGGAGTAAACTAAACAAAACCAAATTGAACTGCAGTAAGGAATTTGTAGAGGGAGATTAATACTTGGCTTTCATAAATAAGAAAATGACAGTACTAAAATATGAAAAGTGGCTGGAAATTAAAGGAAAGTAACTTGGCTGAATGGTAAGTAAGCAAACTGAATTGAAGAAGAGAAAATCGAAAAATTGTAGTAAAGTAACTCCAAGAGGAACCGAAATAAAGACAAAATTAACGACATCAATATAAAACTGACCTACGCCAGACCACGCACTAAAAGGGTTATCATTCGGCTGAAATTAGCTCCAGGCCCCTAAATGATAGAGCCTCCTGACACCCTGCTTTGAGACAACCGGAGTTTTATAAGATTTTGCAAGTTCCAATTTTACATCCGAATATGTTTAAAGTACGCGAAGGAAATGAGGTTTTAAACTGGCGATTATCTTCAAGAATTCAAGCGCTAAGTGAAAGAAAGGAATCTCAACAGCAGACTTAATCAAGTGAGATCAAAAGAAAGCAACATCTCCAAGTAACTAAAATCCAGCCCCAGTCAACAAAAAACTCAATAAGCAAAGCCAATCATACAGAATGAGACCTGCAAAATTCCTCCAAGTATAAAGCAGTATCAAACCATAAATCTCAAATCAACATCCATTCACTAATTGTTCTGGCAATAATGTAGCCATCAGAATTACACGATGAAAGTTAAACATACCTTTTGTCTGGCCACCCATAGTTTTCTTGTTAGCAGCTGGACCAATTCTCATGGGCCTTGTTGAACAAAACTTTCCATTCATCTCAGTCATAGCATGCAATTGTTCACTTTCATCTCCAAACCTTACAAATCCATAACCCTTTGTACGCCCAGTAATCCTATCAGTTACAACTTTTGCACCCTTGACTGAACTATAGTGGGCCCTGAATGTCTCTTGAAGCATATAATCAGTAACGTCAGCTGCCAAGTCCCCAACGAAAATTGTGTAATCAGGAGAATCATCTGAACGCTTTTCGCCAGCACCCATAGATGCCCAGTTCAATCTAAAGTGTTGCTCGACATTTGGCATCAAGGTTCCATTATATGCCTGTAGGTTCCGCTCCGCACCAGCATGACTCACAAACTCAATGAATCCGTAACCCTCTGACTGACCCGTTTGCTTGTTGCGAATAACTTTAGCTGACAAAACCTGAGTATCAAACAGCAATTATTAAAGGCACATTCCCACGAAAGGAAATAAACATGGCAGGAATAGCAGCTAGATGCAAGAATCAAAAACAAAGAACAAATCCAACACTGTAGCAAAGCTTCTAAGTTTTTCAAAAGTATCTGTAACTCAGCGAGAATGTCACTTTTCACTAGCAAAACAAGACCGAGTAGATAATATGCATCAAAAGAAGCACTTCAAACAATGGTCCTCAGCAAAAACGCACAAGGAAAAAACAAAAGCACCAACTTTTCATGCAAAAAGTAGATTAATTCAAAAAAATAATAAATATTTTCATTTTTCAGCTTGAAACCTTAAAAAAAACGACATCATCAATTCCACATTGCACCTAAGCTTCGTAAATCATATTCACATTATACAACCCTACCAACAACGAAAATTCCACCCAAGATCATTATTCACAAAAAAAAAAACTCCTATCTCCATGGCACGTCACCGCATGAAAAGGAAACCCAATTCCCTTTACAAGCTAACCACATTATGTAACATGTATAAACACATCCAGAATCATCCTTACAACTCAGACTGAAGGCCCTCCTTGTTAACCCCCTTCAAACATATAAATAAACAAACTAAAGTACAAATATATTCTGGATGCCCAATTTTAAAGATAACCATTTGCTTTTCAAGTGAAAATTTCAGATACACCCATAGATAGCTCAATCCAAAATATACCCTTTCCATTTATAGCCAAAAACAAATCTTCTAAATTTCCCTATGAAACCCTATTCATTAATGGCGATGAAAGAAGATATAAGAAAGTAAATCATAAATTTTATGTCAAAAGAAAAAAAAAAGAAAACTTTATATACACACACCTCGCCGGTTTGGGAGAAGCAACTGAGAAGGTACTGCTCGTCCATCCAATACTGCAGATCTCCGATCCAGAGGCTGCGGATCCCGTCGGAAGCATTGGGATCGGCACCAACCGCGGCAACAGAGGCGGCATACTGCTGCGGTGGCTGCTGCTGCTGAGGCGGAGGCTGCTGATAATAATAAGCAGGCAGCTGCTGCTGCTGTGGCGGCGGGACCTGATACTGCGGCTGCGGAGGTTGCTGCTGCGGGGCCATCCACTGCTGCGGAGGTGGTGGTTGTTGTTGGTATTGTTGCTGTTGCTGTGGTGGCGGAACCATAGTGGTGGCCGGTTGCATCATGGTTAATTTCTAGGAAAGGAAGAAAAAAGCCCTAGATTTGAGATGGATTTGGTAAAAAGGAAGAGGAGAAGCGATTAGGGCCAAAAAGGGGAGGAAACCCTACCTGTAGCGGGGGAATATAATGTACCTGGGAAGGGTAGGGGGGAGGACTTGTGGTGTAAAATAAATAAGCCAGGAGGATGAGAGGGGAAAGATATTTTGGACGCGTGGATTTGGATCCATCCGATGAATGGCCAGATGATTTCTACTCGGATTAGGAGACTGAATGCCCACGCTCCGCCCTGTTTTGGGTCGGTATCTCTACGGTAAGAATTTTTTAGAGGTTTTTGTTAAAAAAATAAATTATAGTAATTTGATGGATGTAGAAAACAAATTATAAAATGTGTTCACAGAAAATATGAAATTTTTTGCTTGAAAAATTGCAACCCATAAGATTTATTTGCATGGACAAAGATAGAGAAAAATAAAATCATTTTTTTAAAATTTGTTTTCCCTCTTATCCTTCAAGTTTTGATCTGGCAGTGGCGGACAATCTTATTACTGGAGGTATATGTCCGTTTGGATACTATAATTCGAAAAGAAATTCAAATATTAATCTGCTTGTATTATAAAAATAATTTTGAACTATTTTTTCATTTCATATACATTATATCACAAAATAATTCATTCGAAATGGTAGCGTGTTTGAATTGGAGATTATTTGGAAAAATCTTTTGGATTAATAGCTTAACACTTTGAATGATGTCACACGTGTATAGCAATTTGCATAATATGATATGTGTCAAATAAAAATAGTTAAAATGATTTGAAAAAAATAATTGAAACACATTTTCATGATACAAAAAAAAAATTGGCAAAAAGTTATAAGACTAGCTATCGGGACACACTCAATGCAAGTGCAACTTGTCCAAAAAATATTTTTAATTTAAAGAATCATAAAAATAGTGCAAGTGAATATAACTATTTTGTGTAACATGCAATAAAAAAGTGTATTATACAAAAATATGAACAATTTTTTTTTTATCAAAGGACAAATTCTATATATAGATTCATGTGTCAGCTGACAGTAGAAAAAAGAGTTAATGGATTATAGAGATAAATAAGAATAAATTTGAAAATATATAAAGTTAACACCAAGTTAATTACTTACATAGGCTTTATTGTTGTAATATCTAAAAAATGCCTTTTACAGTTATTCTTTCTGTGCAACCAGCTATCCGGTCTGAGTAACTGCTTATTCCTTGGCCACCTGATTTGTAGAGATTGGACACGTGTTACCCAAAACTCCCATTAAGAGAAAAATAGAAAACCCCGGCGTATAAAAACTGGACTAAAAAAAATTGTAGACTGCCCAAAAACTGGGCCAAAAAAGGGCCCAAAACTGCAAGAGACCCAAAACTAGAGCCCATTTGAGATTTTCAAATTTGATCCAAAATATTGAAACTCCACACTCCATGTTGACTGCCTAGATGTTCTTTGAACCACTTCAGACTTTCTTCAGCTTTGAATAGTTCAGTTCACTTCAGGCAGCAAAATGGAAATGCAGAGCAGAGGCATAGAGCTGGTACGAACGCGAACTCATGGTCTTTATCAACAACTATTTATTCAGCAGTACATACTATTTACAAATTGAATTGCGCATACACGAGATTAGCTTTTGATCTATGCTTTTATCAGTGGCTTAATTCAAGAAATCGTGTGATCCCTCATTCAGAAATGCTTCAATAGCTTTCATTATAGTTGAAGTGAGTAAAGATCACTTCTTTCTTGTATGTAATTTGTGGGTTGGCTGTTTCAAGGCAAAATATCATTGAAAGGGGTAGTCTTGAACCAGTTGGAAATTCTGATAGAACTGATATGCCCGAGTTAAATTGCTAGACTTGGAGGTCTAAATTGTTTGTGGGTTTTCAAGAAATTTGGTCGATCTGTTCTGCGGGTGTGGGGAAGTTACTATGGATGTGCATTTGAAGAATTTGTTTACTAGATATCAAGAACAATTTGGGTGTGGCCCAGGACTTGGTCCTGGATCAGGAACTTGTTTGTTGAAGGTGGATGGCATTACTCCACCTTTTATTAAGTCTCTGCACAGAACCGCCGCTGCTTTGTACAGGACTGATCCATGGAAGTGGTTGCGCCCGGAGCATTTGTTTGGTATAAAGGTGGGGAAGGATTCAGACTGGTCTAGCAGAAAACAGCCATTTCCTTGTGTTCAGTTTATTGGTGGGAATGGTGGGGATATAGGGATTTACATGTTCAGGGCTCATGATGATGCAAAAAAAATGACTGCTTCTAGGGAGACTATTCGAGTTCCAAACACCGAGCTTTTGAGGGTGACTTATGAGCTGGAGTCAATCATGTTCCCTTCAAATAAGAGAATGATAAAGTCATTAGCTTTGGAGGTCTCGGGTACTGATCGATTTCCAGTTATTGACGTTGTTCGCTGCACATCATCTGTTGAACTTCAGTTCAGAAATCCTACTCTTGAAGAGCTTAAGTTTGCGTATGCTGTTTTAAGAGCCATTCCTTTAGTGCTTCCTCTCCTTAGGCAATATTATGATGCAGGACCAAAGTGGTCTCGAATGATGTACTTTGAATCATTTATTGAAACAGTTGATGTCCAATGGCCCCTGGAAATGGCAAGAGGGAATGATCTTGTTGCTGTTACGGTTTCACACCCTCCTGGCCACAGGTATGAGGAACAGAATAGCTCAACGGCCAGCTCAACTCCTACCAAGCTCTCAGAACCATCTAAGGAGGAGACTTTAGTTGATATGGACTCAGTGGGCAGCTTCAGACTGTGCATGATGTGTGAGAAAGAGATTAGTGGTGAGCAATCAATTTGTTGTGGCCGCTGTGGTGCAATAGTCTATTGTAGTTCTCTCTGCCAGCATCAAGACTGGAATGTTGCACATAAGGATACATGCGCTCTGTACAAGGCCATGATGGAAAGAGAAGAAGAGCTGGCCATGACAATTTTTATGTTCAATTGTTCGGCGGAACAACCATGTAAATGGCTTGAATCGTTGGGTGTACACCAGAAAGGCATGTGGAAAAGAAAGTGTAATTGCTTTTCCCGCTGGTTCTATGGCTTACTTCCTGTTGAAGGTGACCTTCGTGATTCATGGGGTGACCTGGACGACGATCAATATCCTCATGATTCACCCATTGATGATTATACAAGGGACGGTTTGTCAAGCATAATCCTCCTTTCTGGTTGGTCCGAGTATTACAACCTTCGGTCTTTGCCCTTTTCAAGCCCTGTTGCTGACATTCTCTCTCACCCATTGACAGTATACTACGCATTAACTGCTCTTAGTATCAGTTCCAAAAACCTTTTACTGAAAGGCAAAGAGGTGATTGTTCACTACATTGGACCTAAAGGGGAGTTGGATTGGATGCCAGCGTTTGCGGAGATCGGTCATCTGCTCAATGGTCTGGGCAGTATACAGATGTTTATGATTGGCCCTGAAGTACCAACAAATTTATCTGGGACAACATCTGGAGTAAGCAGCAGAGTCAGGATCAATTTTGTAAGAGGTATTTATCAAGAGGAAGTTGCTTACCTTCCTAGTCCGCAAGTTATCTTGGCTTTAAATTGTGAGTTGGAGACCAATGCAAGTTGGGTTGGAGCACTTGACTTGATAAATTTGAGGGAACATCCTGCCTTCTTCTCTTGTCAGTCTGAGATTTCAAGCTCAAGTGCCAAACAAGTTCTTCGTGGTGCAGGCTTGCATATTAGCTATCCTATGACACCAAATCCTTTCAGGTCTCCAGTTAGGAATTATGGGCCTTCTAGCAATTTTCCATCCTATAGCAATGGTTTTCTGCTAGGAGTAAATACCTGATCCACAATTTATCAGAGAGTACTAACCTGGAATTATGGTTTTGCTGTCATGCCGCAACTCAATAAATTCTTGTGGAAGAGAAACCCTGATGTGTAATCTAATCACGTTTAGGACATGTACTGATTTGTTATAATTTTTCTATTTTTGGCTGTTTTTGCTTGGCTGCAGCTGGGGTATTTAATCAACGTTGCAGCCAATTATTCATCTCAGCAAGATCTTGCCCTTTGTGTAGTTAATATGTTGTTGAAGCTCGAAACACCAGTAGTTCTTGGAGCTGAGTGCTTCTAATAATGTCCTTATCGTGGTCATGCCGAAAGTACTTTTAGATTTCACTTTTACCCATCATCATCATCATCATCACTCAGCTTTCACTGGCTAAAATTTTCAAGATATGTACTGTACCTTTAAATAATTCAATACCCTGCAAACAGGCAGACACAAAGAACAGATATTCTTTCTTTACAAAACAAACATTAAAAACCAAAAAGAAATCTTTTTTTCACAAACATCAAAACTCATCAAAATATATAATTCCGAGTAATTTTGGAAATTCTGGTGCAGCTAATTTCACCAAGCTACAATAGTAGTATGCTTAGCAGTTAGCAGCACATCATTTAGATTGTTGACAGCTTGTAGTCGTCTTTTTTGACCAACCCAGTCTTGCACACATGAGAACTCCTTTTCGGCTAACAAGTAATCAAATCATAAACATTAATCTCAACGATTTTATGGTTGCACACTTGGTCAAGTAGCCATTACAGAATGCAAGCACCAATGCAGCAGAGCACCATAAACTGTATCGGAGCATCATCTGATATTTCTTGGCTGACGATTTTTTGGTCCCACGAACATAAACCACTTGCCTATCTTTTTCACTGGATCTTATAGAGGGGGATGGAGACGCCCCTTAGAAACCTTTATCAGTTGTCTAGTCATAGCTAGTGCAGAATCCCGCAATCGGTTAGTACACCTCACATGGCCTTTCCAATTTCAGAGCCAATCATTTTCTACTTCCACCTTTAAAGTTTAAAGCTCGCCATCCCTTTTGCCTATAAATGGCTAAGGCAAACCCCATTTCCAACCCCTGAATTAACCAACATCATCCGAAGTCATCAGAGATACCAACCTTTCTAATTTTCTCTCATCCCTTTTCAAAGAAAACGATTATGGAGTACTCAACATTTTATCCTTCAACCTGGAATTCTAACTTAACAGAGTCTCTTCTCTATCCCTATCACTTTATCCCTGAAAATTATGTCCACTGGACTGAAACTCCAGAGTCTCACATTTACTCAGCTGATCTTCCAGGTAACGATCTAGAGATACTTTACTACTACTAAAACATCTCAGACTCTTTGGCCTAGAACCTTTGTTCTAGTTTTCTTTAGTTATTGCAGAAAAAGTTTTTCTTTTTTTTTTTTTTTTTGTTTGGTGGTAACTGATTTTCATTTTCTTGAATGGATGATGATATATGAGATACAGGGGTAAAGAAAGAGCAGATAAGAGTGGAAGTTGAAGACTCCAGATACCTGATTATAAGAACTGAGGCTGCTACCGGTGAATCAACTGAGCCAGCCAAGAATTTCATTAGGAAATTCCGGCTGCCAGAAATGGTTGACATCAGCGGAATATCAGCTGGCTATGAGAATGGTGTCTTGACAGTTGAAGTACCAAAATCTTTTGTGAGGAGGGGATTCTTTATTGAACCAGCTGATATGCCTGAAAGAATGCATGTTCTTGCAAGGGCAGCTTAAATTTGGATGCATGATTAGCTTCCCAGTTATTAGGTTGAGGGATGCTTAGATTGATTTGAAGATTGTGGTCCATGAATTTTTATGCAGACCAATTTTATGAAATCTATTAGAGCATAAATGGGGTCTTATGTTTTAGCACAGAGTCCATATTATTTGGTTCATGAAACCTGGAAAAGGTTCTGTAATGTTTATATTGGTTACTCAAGCACATACTCGGGTGCTTTGCTATGCTTATTTCAATAAAGATTCATCTTTTCCACCATTTGCAATCTCAATCTTGTGCAGATTTTGGACAACTTAAAAGGCCAAAAAAAAAAAAAAAAAAGATGAAAAACAACTCTAAGGTCTCAAACTTGGAAGATTTCATGACTTAGTATTGTAATGTAACATAAGCTTCATCTTTTTGCCAATTTCTACTACTAATATGCTACTTACCTCTGTTACAATCACATCTTTAGTAATAGCAAACGCTTTAAAATGTTGCAAACAATTTTGAATACACCATATTGTCCTCGGTAAAATCACACACACATATGCATTACATACATGGCAGTTCCCATGGCATGCCACAATGAATCAACTGTCACCAAACCATTTCACAAGAGCAAGACATAAGTATGTACACATGTATGACAAAAACATGCTCTGCCAGACGATCATTGACGAAAGGTCTTTCCATTTCTGATCAATGCAATGAGCTCAACGGCTTCTCTTAATCTTCTATCAATCTGTTCTCTGGATACCAAGTCCCGGTTGCTCCTGTATGTATGCAAAGATCATTAACAATGCTATTGTATAACAAAGAAAGAGCATTATTTCTCCAGCAACTTACCTCTTCTCGTTTCCAGCCTTCTTTGCAAGGTCTTCCACAAGGTTGTGTAATCGTTTCAAAAGAGCTGGTTGCTTGTCCACAGCCTCTACTCCTTTTCTGGTTACACATATCTTCTTAAGTAGGTCAGACGCAATAAAGTACCCCTCCTCTTTGTTACTGAAAAAGACATTGTAAAAAGAGAAAGTTGAAAAATATGATGAATATGCACATAGCCAGAACCACGATCAGAATAGTACAAACCGTATAAACTCCCATAAAATTGTCTTGACACATCCATCATTCTCGATAAGCACTTCTGTCAAGTGAGGGTAGCGAGCCAGGTTTCTAAGAGTAGACAGTGCATGCTTCAGAACTTCTTGATCTGGTATGCTCCTGCTGACAGAGCCAATTAGCTTCAGCAAAGTACCGATAGCTCCTGCAGCAACAAGTTCTTCACAACATCTCTGTGAATGTTCTGTAGCCATATCTGCAAAATACAAAATTGATCTCAATTCTAAAAGGTTCAATCTTCATTTCACATCGCTACCTATTGTCAAACAAATGCGAACCAGCAAAGCCTTAAAAACCAATAAGACACACTTCGATAAAAATAAATTCACCATAGCAGATATGATTTCTGACCATAAATGATTCAATGAGTCACTAAAAGCAACAACTCAGGAGAATGCTTATCATCATTAACAAAGTAGATTCTAAGAGTTAGTGAGTAAAAAGCCAAATCTACAAATTAGTGAGTAAAAAGCCAAATATGCTTTGATGTTGAATGTTTACCAAGCGTTGCACATGTATGGAGAATGCCGCTAATACTTCTCTTACTCAGGAGCTCAGAAAGAGCTGCAACAAGTCTGTTTATTAGGCGCATGCTATCATCTATATTGGCAGCAGATTTCTGCACTCTCAAACGTAAATCTAGTAGCTGCCCTCTGGAAGCTTTTCTTGCAAGGTAACCTTTCCAGCATGACTGTTAAAACAGAACAATCAAGAAAATCTTAGGATGCTGTTAATAAATCTTATTTTGAAAACCTTAGTTAATATGATTAAGTAGTTTGTAGCGCGCCAACAATCTCAAATTCCAAAGCCAAAGTGAAGCTTTGATAGAAATGCCAATGTGTGACAAGGGAAGAAACGCATTGCATGAGCATTCAAAACATAGGGAATGTGTTTGAGCATTCAAAACATAGGGAATGTGTTTGGGGGATAATCAACTTATATTCTTCTTTTGATCCCAATACACGATTGACAAGAAACATCATCTAAAATGGGGAAATTAAATGTTTGCATACGGCATATCCTTAGTGGAAGATGCACACAAACTTCTAATAATTTTAGTAGTTAGGGGATTCAACTAATTTTATTGCTCTCATGAAGCTGGCCATTTAATCCAGATTCTGGTGGAGGAAATAAAAGCATCCTGCGTCTTTGTTCACTTTGTGTGCTTCTATTACAATAGCCTACAACGTCAACTGTCATTTCAGCTAATATTTTCACAAATCTTATGCGGTAAAATATCTGGGCCCTAGAACTGCTCAGAATGGATCTTCTGTTTGGATGTTAAAAGCTGCAGATGGTGAAATATTTGAAGATATCATACAGTCCAAAAAGGCTTAGTCCGATGTTTAAAATGAAATTTTAAACAAAGCTACTCAAAGAGAGTAAGTGATGCAGCTAAGGGAAATGAGTGACATTGAACTTCATTTGGGTAGGCAATGAATCAATAGCAACACTGCACATATGATGTAGATGGTTTTGCCAAGTAAAGCAAAGTAAGGGAAAACATGCTTGCTCTATATGTAATGAACAATCAGTAGGAAAACTCTAATGAATAATTTTGCAATCCAATGTCGATTACAGGTGATCTTAAAGGAGCATGCCAATGCACACGATGAATATGACTCACTTGGATGACAACAATTCGTTGCCTGTCTCTTGCGAGTCTTTGACGGGCAATCCACGCCCGAGAATAGGACTGGATAATAATTGCAGACTCAGTTCTCAGCTTCTTGAATAAAACATCCTTCCACCACCTCTGTAACTTCAGAACTGATAGTGTAATTATTTTCAGTTCAAAGTTTCTGATGCCATTGTTTGAGACCTTCCGGCAAAAAGAAGCACCTATACCACAATGTTGATCCAACTGCAGTTCTTAAAGAAACTTTGAATTTGAAAGAGATTTTTCAATCATATCAAAAGAGAAATACCAAGAATCCTTTTCCTTGTCACGTGTCCCCTGACAAACCGTTGGATATCTACAGCAGCAACTCTGGTACAGAAGTATGCCTTCTGTTGTTTCATACACCGAAAGGCATTTTGAATCTTTATAGTAGCCTCTTTCTCGAATAACAGCTCCTTCCTCGTTAACCACCCGCGGAAATGGCTCTGAAGTCATATAAATCATTGCTTTATAAAAGGTGAAGAGTTGATCTATGGTCAGAATTTTGACCTTTACCCAAGATGCATCAATTATTCTGTAAGGCCTAGATCATTGCTCTAGATATTTCTCAAAACATCTCCCATTGACTTTTCATTGAGAAATAAAATATAATTTGTATACGTAAGAGTACTTGAGTACTTGCTACACATTCTAGAAAATTCAGGCAAAATTTCTCCCATAATGATGATAAATACTCAAATGCCTAAAATCACAATAATCATGTATTCTTACAAGTTATTCAGGCGCAATTTAGACAGTTTTATTATGTTCTTGCACTTAAAATACCCTTTCTAGACTAGCAAAGAAGAAATTTTCATGAAAAAGTGATTGTTTTCTGTAAGCAACGATTCAGGTTTCTCAGTTTGATTGAAAAAATGGTAAAAAGAAGTAAATAAGATGTTGAATTCTCTACAGCTGCCTTTTTTTTTTGGTAGCTATAATTAATTTACCCAAACAATAGTTGCCAATAACCAACAACTTCTGAAACTAGTGTCAAACAGTTTTGTAGCAAATCAAACCAGTAATTAGTACAAAGGGATGACAACATATAGTTAATTGTAGTGTATATTGGACCTATTGGTTAGGTAACTAAAGTGTAAACAAAAAGGAGATCACTATACATCAACAAACTCCAGAAACATAAGAAGGATGACTTACTTGGATTATCAAGGCATGAGATCTCAGCGTATATGCTCTTCTTCGTGCAATCCATCCTTGAACATGAGACTGGATAGTTGTTGCTGCCCTACACTTCTTTCTGTAGTGCTGGAGTTCCCTCGAACATCTCAAGCATTGGAAAATGCTTTGAACTTTTAGTACGGCGCTTTTTTGCTCTAAAAAATGTTTTCTCATCATCAACCTACGAAAGCAGCTTTGGATTTTAATTGCAGCCAAGTGCTGCTTTCTGAGAGAATTGCCAACAATGAAATTTCTCCAAGCTTTTTGGATGGTAAATGCAGCATGTGTATGAAGATTGTACAATTCCTTTTCTTGGAAATGGGTGAGAGCTTCGTCTTGAATACTACTACGCTTGCAGAAATACACAGATCTAGCTTTCCATCCACGAAAACATTTCTGGATAACAATGGCCGCATTTGACAAATTGTGACACAGCATATTTTGGGCACGGCTTCTTGAAATCCGGGCTCGTATAGCATGCTGGATGACTACAATTGATCTCTTCAACTGGACAAAGCTATGCCGGTCAACCATAAAGGTCATGTACATATCACAATTGCTAGAACTCATCCTCGTAGCTGTATAATGTGGTTAAACGTATCAATGAAAACTAAAACCAACAAAAGGAAACACACAATATAAGAAAAATGAAATTGCTCAAGAAGAGTGCATACAAAGGAATGATTTATGACGGTTTAGTTCACCAAATTGCTTGATTAGCAATCTTGATTTTATGCTCAGCCAAGCACGTATAGCAGTTTGCAACAGGCAGGCTGCTTTTTTAATTTTCATATATCTGCGAAATTGCACTGATCGCCTGAAATGAGACTGTATTATTTTTGCTGCATTTTCTGGAACAATCACAAAAAAAAGTATCAACATTACATTCCTAATAAACTAGTTTCCAGGACAAACAACATTCTGCCATGTTCATATTCCTCATTTTTCAGCACAGAGGGAAAAAGATTGACTGAATTTATAAAGAACAAACTCTTCTCAAACTATTAGATTTTGGCACCTTTATTTACATTTTACAGAATCCACCCAACTTGAGTGCCAAAGTATTAGATTGGCGAAGTAGACTTGCACAAGTAAAGGTGGACACACCAAAGAATTAGAAAATGAAAAATAAAATAAAAAGTTGAAAACTTGGGCAGTTTAGACATTCGAGAATTTGCAGCTCCCAAAAGAGAGGTGTGATCAATCTCTCTACACCCAGATACAGGAAAATAAAATTCTAAACAACTCATTATTAGAAAAAAAAAAAAAAAGTGCATTACTTCACCATTCATTTTGTTTAGCAACTACTGACTTTTACATCATATAGAATACTGCAGACAGGGTGTATTGCTCCACTGGTGCATTCGACTGTCTTCAAAGTTATGCAGCTCAATTTGAAAAGGGAAATTTTTTGATATAATCCTCAGAACCAGACTACACACTTTAAATCATTTCCAGCAAGAAGAGAGGTACAGAAAATGAAAACAAATAAATAAATTCCAGGAATAGGTACTGCATAAATAAATATTTAAAAAAAAAAAGGTTATCATCACCTCTTCTGATAATGCTATCCCTTCTGCTAGTCAAGTACCACAGTGGACTTATGGTAGCTGTCTTTAAATTGCATTTGTTGTTCCTCTGAGCCATTTCTTGCCACCAAGCCATTATGGCCTTGAAATTCCTCGAAGCATCTGCATAAAAGAGATGTGAAACATGAGAATTTAGAAAACCAAGCCAATGATTGATAATGATGCTATGCACAATAACAAGATGATAGTAGATATAGAACAACATGGAAAATTATGCCGCCACTATCCCATAAAAAATTCATGTTTCTTAGTTATACAATTTGTCTACATAAAGGCTATGAGATAAGTAGGTCGGCCATGAATTAATGAAAGAAAGGTAGTACAAACGTTGCTATTCTGACTTGATTAATGTAGCATTGTAAAACAAATGATGAGGCATCTGCTTTTCCAACATGGAGACTGATATAAGTAATCTGACAGAGGAAGTAACACAAAAGAGGAAGCCTAAATGCAAAACGTATTGCAAGATTAGGCTAGTTTGAATGCATCTGCAGCATCATTGGCAGGAAAAAAATTTCATAATGCATTTCAATGACACATAGACAGGTTCAAGACTGGTAAGAGTGGCTTCTCTTGGTGTAGTCGAGTGTTGAAAGTCTACTATATAATGATCATATCAAGTCTGGATAAAATAACACTCCAAATCACCATTCAATGTCAAAATAGTAATGGAGAACCAGTCTTCTAGAATAATTCATTCATCATCTTGTCTTTTCTCTGTTTTAATACTGAGTTTGTTTGGATAAGAGTTTATTTGAGATAATTACTGTAGCACTTTTTGTGATGTGATGTATGTGAGATAAAAAGGTGATTGAAAAGATAAAAAGGTGGTTGAAATTTGTGAAGTCAATTATTTTATCTGAAATCAAGTGAATCCAAACAAACCCACTATTAACTGCATCTATGCATAAAGGCCTATTTAGTATCATGAAACACAGAAAGGAGAATGGCAATCAAATCTTTCAGATCTCCATAAGAAGCAAATTAATAATCAAGTTGCAAAACAAAGTTAATTATTCAGGGAAAACTAGTAACACATGTCAGAGTAATGTAAATTCAGTCTTGTTGATGCCACTGCATATGTATGAAGCAAAATTAAGCCAGAGCGTATTACCTACTTAAGTGGACTACAGGCATACAAGAAATATGGGCACGTAAAAACTATACAAGTATATAGACTTTAAGAGACCTTCACCATGGCTGAACAGACTCTCTTTTGCATTTGAAACAGCTGGAGAATGCAGAAACCAATACTTTGTACTTGAGCATTTCCTTTCTGGAGTTTGACAGTAAAAACCCAGCAACTTATGAAAATTTAGCTGATCCTGGTCAAAAGACGGGAATGACAAATCTCAAATCTGTGAGAAAAACAATCTCAAAGTTTAGATAGCATTGAACATCATGTTTCAAAAGAATAAAAAAGGTACCTTGTTTCTTTTCACAAGCAGTTGAAATGACAGAAACACCAACAGAATAACTACACTACGATCGTTACATGCACCATTATGTTCAAGTATGTCGCTGACTTGCAAAACCTGAGAGAGTGAAATTTGAATGTCATTGGTGCAAGCATTCAGCATGCTTCTTTAATATGACCATTCTTTTATGCACCAGGAGTGACTTTTCAATTGACTGGGCCTTTCGCATGTGCAAAATGATTGGTACACAATCTTTAAGTGATTAAGTGACATTAATTAGCCCACTTATGCAGGTTGAATAACACTGACTATGCACAACAGATATGCTCCCTATAAATATGTGTGTGTGTGTGTGTGTATATATGTATGTATGTACGTATGTATCTGTGTATGCATGCATGTATGTATGTTTGTACGTAAAACAAAGGTTAACCTGCCAAACATATTATTCATAAACTACAAGCAAATCTATTTGTATTATATCAGGAAAACCATGACTATTGCAATCAAACTTCCCATTTTCCAAAGCATCTAAAGAATAATTTAGAAGTTTCATCAATGATTCTCCTACCTTTTTATTTATCACAATTTAAATTCCTTCAGAATATGAAAACAGAATATACATGAGGGCCAGGACAGGAAAATTGAACATCCAAGTTCTTGATGATAATGTTATACTTCATTTGGAAAGCAACATGTGAATAAAGTAGCCTTACATTCTTTAACAATTACTGTATGATGAAACTAGTAATCAGCTCTAGTATTAGAATATTGAAGTCTTCAAACTATTTTAAATGATTCATAAATGATGGAATAGGAAATATATTTTTCCTGGGAAAGAGGGATATTGGAAAGTAGACGGATGGAAGAACCATCAGGTAAAGTGTGAGTATCTTAAAAACACGAGACAAATCTCTAAAAGACCCTTTCCATTTTGTTTTCTGAATGACATGAATTTTTTTTTGGACTTTGTCATATGGGGGCTGACTATTTTGAAAATAAGCTCACTTAGGGGGTCTCACAAACATTCATCTTTATGTCAATTACAAATTCGAGAACTTCAAGGACAAAAGTCCGCTACAAATAGGGCAAAATAAAAGTATATTTGCGGATTTACCCATGGAAGGTTTCTTATTGGTGACACCAACCTCTATTACTACATGAAACTGTGCACTGTATTTATGCACAAAATGTCTAAAAGAGTTCCTTCCAATAAATCAATTTGCTGCTTTGGCATACTTAGGCAGACAATGAATCAAAAACTTCTTTTGGAAGTTGGTGAATACGATAGAATTGATTCAGTTACTGGCAATTATCTGAAGTACTTTTACCTCAGGAAAATTGCCCAATAGTGATGTCAATTTCTGAGACAATATGAAGTTGTGCACTGCATCTGTGTATTCATTTGCCGACACTAGAGAGACTGTTTCATTTGTTCTACCCAGATCCTGTCACCATATGTTTCAGCATGTTGAAGCAGCAGCACCAACAAAAACAACAAAGGAGAGAAGGTAATGTTTGAAAACTGTAAACTAAGTGTAAGGATGAAAACCTTAGAGGAAAAGGCAGAATGGTGTTGTTTGCGGAAATAATAATCCAACAAGCACCACATGGCTCTTCCGTCAACCAGTGAAGAGAAATTTTCAACCTTCAAATCATAGCTATCACCTATTGCCTGGAAGAATAAGAAAAAAATTTTCAATTATTAAAATAGGCAAGTCCATAGGCTCAGAAAATGTTCTCCTACCTAAATGCATTTCAAATTTGACATGATAACAGCACAAACACGTACAAAAGCCAGACAAGATCACTTGCTCATTTTCCGAAAGCATTGCTGTAAAGTTTGACTCTGGTAAGGTAGATTTCAACAAAAACAGGTTACACTGAAGAGATACTGGTGCAAACTTAACACCAACAAAAGGCAATAACTCAGATCTGAGCAGGCAATCTCAGCATCAGCAGCATACAAACTCTAAAGTTTATTGCTGAAAGAACAATCAGAATTAGTTTATGCAATCTCAAAGAGCAGGTATCAGACACTTAAACAATATAGTACTGTATAGCAAAGCATGAGGTGCTCTATATGATTTCTTCTGTGAAACAAATCAATGACAATCACCTGCTCAAATATTGTTTAAGCATCTTGGTAAAAAATTTCAACAACTCATTAGAGCGGCATCCGTTGTCCTAAGGAAATTACAACAGTTCATTTATTTAGATAGCAACAATACCTGGATCCAGTTAAGCAGCATGTCCAATGTAGAGCAAGTGTTTGAATGTTCCTGAAGGCGTAAAAAGTGTCATTGATTAGTGCAATGGGTAAAAAAGCATATAGGAAATTTTAAGTATATATTTAATACTATATAACAAACTTAATACAAGACTCAATCCCTATTTGATATTGGACAGTTTCCTCAACACTAAACTACCTTCCATAAAAAGCTAGTAAATTAATTTATTCTGTGCCTAACAGAGTTGAGAACAATTATCCAGATTGAAGCATACCGTAACAACTCCTCTTATTTTGGATATCTCCATGGCTAAAACCTTTTTGTTGATTAGAAGGGGCAACTGCAGATTCAGATACAAATTAATGCAAATAGAAGCTAACAAAGTTAATCAAAAGTATACCTAATCTTAAAGAGAGTGTCATTATTGCTCTAATGGAAAAGAAACAACGAAACAGAATTCATATATTAAAGTAGGTTACAGATAATACATAACATCCGTTTATCTGGAGAAGAAAATATTGTACAGAAAAGTCAACCAAATGGACAACACACTGACAAATTTAATGGTAGGAGGGCTAGAAAACTGGACGTTCCTTGACGTAGACTATTTGACCTCATATAAAAGGTGAAAAACAGACCTGCAAGTGAACAAACATGTTCCACAGCAAAGAAAGTACAAGCTCCTTTTCTCTGTTAACAATATCTGCATCGGTAATCAACATTCCGTCTTCATCAGAAAGAGGCACTCCAGCTTGTTTCAAGTATTGGAGAGCAATGCCACAGTTGGATAGACTCTTTTTGTGAGTATCTGATGGGACTACTAATTTCTGTCCATAGAAAAGAAAATGTCAAAACGGATTGTCAAAATTCTCAATAGCCAAAAAAAAAATAGAGAGTGAAAAAGTAAGATTAGAAGAAAAATTAATATCAATCAGTATTAGTCTAACCAATAGAATGGAAGAATCGTGTTGCAATAGCTGAATGGCTCGGCAAAGCCGGATACCATCTTGAAGATCTTCAAATAAATCCTTCACTCTAAAGCTATACTCAATCAAAGAACTCTGCATCACAATAAACATTGTTTCAGCAAAATGCTTAGATAATGTGCACGGAATATGCTTAGTTGCTTTTAAATTGAGCTAATCTAAGTACTGAGTTAATGCAACCTAAATACTGAGTTAATGCAAAGTTCAAGCTGCTTACCTGTTGGTAAGTCACTTTATACCCTACAATCATTAGATGTGCAAGAAGATTACCTTCTCCAAGCATCACATCCGTTGATAAAAAATCTAAGTTTGTCCAAGAGAAATCAAAGTCAATCCAAATGTGAGTTTAAAGAACCCCAAGGAACTTTGGTGGGGTTTTTTTGGTTGTTTGGGGGGGGGGGGGGGGGGGAGGGGAGGGACAAGGGAGATTACCAGTAATCAGTTGACGGCTTGACTTAATATTGGATTTCAATGAGAACAATAGGGGAGAACCCCCATCCAATCCATCTATGCCATATTTAGTGGGTAGGCTGCTATGAGATTTGGCTCTGTCAAGTATGAGCACAAGCAACAAAAATCGCTTCAAAATAACATTTCCGAGCTTCTCGAAGTAACCCGGCCTATATAGGCCATCAACCATTTTGTTATAAGCAAAGGTCTTAGCAAGCTCAGCATGTGACAGGAACTGCTTCTCAATTACCAACCTCAAGAACGCCATTTCTTCCTCAGAATTAACCTCTGCATTTGGCAAAAGCGAGTCACCTCCTAAAATAATGTGTAGTCCTATTCGCAGCCATACTGGGTTGTAACTCATAAGGATTCCCATGGATCTCTCTTTCATCCCAAAATCTGTCACTATCGGGCAGTTGGCCCTTATCTTCAATCGCCCCTCATCAATATTCTGAAAGATAATGAGCAATAAAGCAAAAAGGTAAAGAAGTTTAACATCACTGAGTAAAAAGGCAGCAGCTTTAAATAGCCTAACCCCATAACTTAAAACTCTAATATTCAAAAGCTTGCTGTCCCGAAAGAAGAAGTATTCATGATTCATTAAGCAACGTTGTAGGAAAACTCGAAATTGAAAAGTAAGCAAATTTAGAAGGAGAATGACACGTATGATTGCAACTGAATAGTTAAAAAACCAAACAAACATAGACATCAGCAAAACTTAACCTACACAATTAGAATGCCAAATGCTCGCACCGACTTCAGAAATTACTAAATTCAGAACACTCCACAAGCATTGCTTTCTTAAACACTGGTTAAAAAAATGATGGCATTAGTTACTGAAATGAAACTTGCAAGATATAAAACAATTATACATTAGCTTCCCTAGAAACATTAACAACTTTGCCAGCCAAAGAAAAAAAATCAATAATTCCAAAAAGAAATGCAAAATAAGTGCAAGTTTAGACCTTTGCTACTTGAGTCATCATATCAAATATCTCATTACAGCTTTCCAAGCTCAAGTAAGCCCTCATTCTCTCCTTTAAGTCATTAAAACTGCAAACCTCCCTCAACGAACCCTGCAGTGCCGAAAACGTCAAATCTGGACACCCAGAGACCCTCTCTCCATTCCCCGAACCTTCTCTCCACGTTAGATCTCTTTGCCTCTTCGGCCCACGCCAAGGCCCGTCAATGCCAACCTTAACCCCATTGCCCGGCCCGGTCTCTCTTTTCCCCTTGGTCAAACCCTCCTTCTTCTCTGCCACCCCAGAATCCCCACCAATGGGGTCAAATTCCCCAGTAAACGTCGACACGTCGCATCCACAAGATTTTGGGTTCTCAAAGAGAAAGTTCAACCAAACCGAAAGCGATTTTGCCAGTGATTTCAAAGACTTCTCTTTACTAATCTCATTTCTCCTGGCTGACTTGGATTGCTCGAGTTCAAAAGCTTTCAATCTACGGGCAACCTTTAACTTGGCCGTGGTAACCGATGTCTTCCTCCGAGACGAAGAGGAAACAGGGGTAGCAGCTTTCTGGACCGTGAAAAATTTAGGATTGGATTCAGGATACGGAGAAAAAGGGACATTAGGAGTTTTGGAGACATTTTTAGGGGTCCTGTAATTTGAAATGTCTTTGAGGAGTGAAGAAGAAGAGGATGGTAAAGGCGAAGGGCATGAAGTCGATTGTTGTTTATGATTTCTAGATTCCATTTTCTTTTTTTTAATCTAATTTTTGGGTAGATTTCTGCGTGGTTATGTTGAGTCTGTAATGGGTTTTCAGAAATTTCTGAGAAATTTACGAAGTATGGAAGAATGAGAAGCAAGAATCTATGGATGGATAGGTAGAAGGCGAAGAAGATGAATTGCATCTGCAGGAGGAGGGTTTTTTGACCGTTTCGGTTTTTGAATTTGAATCTGAAGAATGGCGCTTCTTCTTTTGACGGGACCGCTGTAATTAGTAAAAGGGTGCGGAGTGATCACCTCGCTTTTCTACTTTTCGCGAGTTGTGGCCCGTTTGGGCTTATGGCCCGAGCCTCTTTTTTTTTTTTTTTGTTACCGCTCATCTTTTGGCCAATAAAAAATAGGGTGTCAATAAAAACTAGTAGATTTTCAAATGGGTGTGGCAAAATTTCACTGCTGGATATTCAATTAATCATTCTCAACCCCATTATTAAATGATGATACTCCAAGATTTCAAAATCGTTTTTACAAATATTTTGGTGTTAGTTGTCACAATTCATCAGAATTAGGCTTTTTTTTTTGGCACCTTTATTATCAAAATACCTCCAAATACATTAAACATTTTCAGGTGCCTGCACTTCTTCAAGCACTCAAAATTCAGTTGCATTAGGCTTCACCTCATCATGGAATATTCTTTGCTGTGTATCTCATTAGGCCTGTCAACGGGTCGAGTCTAGACCCGGATCCGGACCGGATCCGTGAAATTATTATGGGTATGGGTAGGGATTTAATTCCGTTTCCCGGATCCGGATCCGTTTTGTCAAACAAAAAAACGGGTCGGATACGGAATATAGTATTCCGGCCCGTATTAGACCCGGATCCGGATATAAATGAATTAATAATTTAAAAAATATATATTTATCAATATAATTTGATTAGGGTGATGTATTTTAATAAAGTTAATTTGATTTCTTTTCTTATTTGATTTTTTCTTTGCATTAGTTAGAAATTAGTTTACAAGTATATTTTTTTCTCATTTTTATTAGAAATTATAAAATTTGGTAAATTTGTTCGGGTAGACCCGGATTCGGATCCGGAACGTAGAATAAAAGACCCGTCGGGTAAACGGGGTCGGATCCGGATCCGGCATAGTAATTCGGGTCCGAGTCCGGAATAATGAATTCCGACCCGAACCCGACCCGTTGACAGCCCTATATCTCATTGTGCTGCTCCTCCTCCTCCTTCTTTGCCTTTTCCAGACAAGAAAGATCTTCAAAAAGGCTCCCACCAGGTTCAATCATCAATGGGATTGCTGACTATTGGAGGGCATAGCCTTGGCTAGGACCGCAAACAAATTGAATCGAGTTGAGTCTTGGGCTAATCGAATCGAGTCTCGACTAAATTTTACCGAACTCGAGCTCGACAAGCCGGCAATTTTAAAGCTTGAGCTCGAGCTCGAAAAAAAATAAAAAAAATAATTATTTTATATTTTAAAAAATAAATAAAATAATTTTTTTAATAAATAATAAAATATTAAGGATATATATGTAATTTTACTATTAAAATAAGAAAATAAAAAATATATATATACTTAAAATTACAAAAAATATATTTTATATATAGATATATACTCGAGCTCGCGAGGCGGCTCACAAATTAACAAGCTTAATATTTTGAACTCGAATTCGAGCTCGATTTCCACTTGACCCGCTCGCGAGTTGGTTCGATTTGTTTGCAGCCCTAACCTTGGCCTTCTGAAAGCCATGAGAACCAATGAGGGCGAAAATAAAGTGGTAGGATGGATGCGGAGATACCAATGCACCTGAAGAAGCATTGAGAAGGAAAGCCAGGGATTGCGTTATGTGATAGCTATGCATGTTAATGGAAACATGAAAACCTGATCATCCTCATTTTGGATTAATCTGGCTATGAAATTTAAGTAGTAACACCAGCACGAACGAACTATGAACTGTCACTTGCACAGACGATTATACACAGACTAGCGATGACTGCTTGAGTTAGCGTGCTCCAATGAGGTAGTTGTGTCTGCATCTACTCAAGCATATGACGATTGTATCAAGCCACCTTAGTTCTTGATATCTGATACCCTGCTAAAGGACTCGTTCCTGTTCTAATAGGAATATTCTCTAAGAGGAAACTAAAGCCAGCTTAACCCCTTTAAATCTTTGGAAGAATGAAAATTTATCTGATTGTTACAAATAACTGATCTGGAGGGAACTTCGTTCCATCAAAAGTCAAACACAAAATACTGGTGTCATAGGAAAAAAATGACATAAAAACAGTGATTGATATCTGTTGCTCTGACCATATATAAAATAAAATTTTATGCTAACTGTTGCAATTTTTAATAAGTTGTTATTGAATCACGAGAAAATGAGTCTAGAATTAGAGGATCTATTACGTAACATTTCCCTTCTATAAAGACGAAAGACAGTAACAACAATAATCAATTGAAAATTAGTAACTAGTACCCTTGATGGCATCTTGGCCCTGCAGCAGGCAGGTCTTCTCTAATTAATTGAAAAGTTGCTTTCCATCAGTGATATCTATCTCAGTTGTCTATAATAGGTAATATATATTAAGCTCCCTCCAGTTTTCGGGTATCAAAAGCATATGAGTTTCTTACCTCCACTCCATCAAGGAATCTGCTGTCTATTTCATTTTTTCTGTTACTCTTACCACTTTTCCTTCTTCATAAGAAATGATTAGCGTCAACCTAATCAAAAGTACAAATTGATATCCTTAAAGATGGCAAGCTGGCCTGTAGGCTAATGACCTCCTCCAATTGGTTGAAGAGTTGCTTTCAGCAGTAAAATCCATCTCCCTTCCCTACAATAGGTTCTGTACAATAAGCTCCCTGCAGTTTTCCAAGCATTCAAAAGTGTAGGAATTGCTTTCCTTCACTCCGTCATGGAATGTGCTATCTATTTTTCTGTTACTCCTACCACTATTCCTTCAAAAGACATTTATAGTATTGACCTAATGAACTTTAAAATCATATTCTTGAAGATGGCATCTTGGCCTGCAACAAATAGACCCCCTCCAATCGGTTTGAAAAGTAGCTTTACATCAGTGAAATCCATCTCCTTTTACATACTATAGGTTCTGTGTAATAAGCTCCCTGCAGTTTTTCAAGTAGGTATTCAATGACCATAAAACATGCAGGCAATGCCACTCATGAAGACTTTTGACTTTTGATATTATATGCTCCATGATATATGGCATAGAGTATCAAAGTGCAAAATCAAAAAATTTCGATTTACTGATCGAATTTCAATTGAATTTAGAATTTTCGAAATCGATAATTCGAAATTCGACACTGAAATCGAAATTTCCAATTCGAATTCGGAAATAGAAATAGAAATTTCTGATTTCAGTTTCGTTTTATAATATATATATTATTATATATATTTATATAATAATAATTTTTATAATATATGTAATATAAAATTTATATTATATAACAATACATCTAATACAAAAGGAAAAAAAAGGAATAAAGGTTTTCAAATTCGGTGAATTTGGAATTTACCGAATTTGGAATTTAATTTGGAATCGAATTCGAATTCGGAACTGGTGAATCCGAAATCAAATTCTGTCGGTACTTCTGCCGCCAAGTTTTCAAAATATTTTGAATTCAAACTTTCGAATTACTGAATTTGAATTCGTTACGCACTCCTAGCATAGAGCACGGGAGAAGAAGAGATTTACTTGTAAAGCTCTTCGAGAAAGTTATGGAAGGAATGCTAACAGTACCAATAGATTTGCCATTCACTCTCTTCCATAGCAGCCTCCAGGCCAGTGCAAAAGCTAAAGCCATTATCGTGGAACTCATGCATGAGAGGAGGGAGGAATTGGAAAAACACGGTGCTTCCTCTAGTCAGGATTTTATTACTTGCTTACTTAGCATCCGCGATGAGAAAAACTTGCCTGTCATGTCTGATGAGGAAATTATCGACAGTGCTTTCATTGTAATGATTACTGGACATGAGACAAGCTCGATTCTGTTAACATTCTTGGTCAGACTTTTAGCTAAAATTGAATCTGTTTGCGCAAAAGTTGCTCAAGATATGTACCAATGACTTCCACTGGTCCCTCCTGGCTCCTATTCTGATATCCTGGCTCAAGGTATGGAATTTTCACGCGTGGAAACTCTTGCAATGAATGATACATTACCTTAGCTGGTAACTGGCTTTAACTGGAATATCACATCTAAGGACGATTCTTTCTACAGAGACCTAGTGCCTGTCTTCAAAGACGGGCTACAAATAAAAAATTGAGGACAATTTGTCTGTCATGTAATTTCAAGAAATGCAGGTCCATGGACTCACCATCATGCATTTGAAATTTCCAGTGTCCATGTTACCTACTCTATTCCAATAGACCATGCATCCATAAGACAGAACAGGAACAGGATTTAAGATTGTATAAGCCAAACAACAGTTGACCGGCATCTGAACTGTGGCTCATAACGTGTACTGAGATCAGTTTTATGTATTTTCGTGCAAAAATGATCTTCAATATTTGACATTCTCCAATCATTAAGGTGCAGCTTTTCTGAAGTACTACAAGAAAATTGGACAAAAGTCACAAATCTAGAACCAAAGTCACTGCCCTCTATCCCACAACCACTATGCTCTGTACAGGCCTTAATTATGACTTTTACGATTCTTGGTGCATGAATGGTGCGGATTCTGGACGGAGGAATGTGAATTTCGTTGAATCATCCGTTTCATAAATTCCAACTTGATTCCACTTTTGATCAAAATGATGACACGACAAAGATCAATGGCAGTTAGGCAAATGCTAGACATCCAATGAAATCACTTGGAAACTACGTATGGTGGCATATGCAGACTTGTCCTTGTGTCTTTTTTTTGCATGGACCTCTTTCTTTTCACTCTCTCTTCACTTGGGAAATGAAAAGAAAGAAATGATTCAAAATTTAAAAATTTCATGTTCAAGAAAGATTGGCTCCTAAATTTTGAAACGGACCCAAAACTCTCAATTGAGGGTACAAAGTTGTTGTCTAGCACATAATATTCGAATGGTGTGAACGTGATACATCAACTAACCTAATAAATCCATTTGATCACCTCGCTAATCCATCTATTACCACTAATCTAGTACCTGTGAATTGATAAGGTACTGTTATTCGTGATAACAAAAAAATGTCCAAAAGAATGAAGAAAGCTGCGTCGGATTAAATGAATTGAAATCCTTTTTTTTTTTATCACAACGATAACAGTTGTATAATCTATTTTAATTTAATTTAGGAGGAAAGGAAGTCGATGGATTTTTTTTTTTCTTCAAAGAAAGTCATAATTAAGTGACAAAGTGAAAAGCAACGACTGAAGTGTCTTGAAGTCGAGGAAGCCTTTGGCAAATGAATTGGAATCGGTTGGGTCACAAAAATACGTGTCATCAACTAGACAACTGCCACCAAAACGCAGAAAGACATGGTGGACGCTTAGGTGCGTGACCCAAAAACGACTGCTTAAGTCGTAGCCCATGACTCAACCCCCGTCCGTAATCATAGACCGGCAGGTGCTACCATACTAGTACTACTTAAATAAGTTAAATAAACTCAACCCTCGCAATTATTTATACAAAATATTATTCTTTTTTAACTTGAATACAAAATGTATTAATTTTTTTTAATCAATTCCAACAAACATGTTCTAATGAAAATTATTTTATGTTAATGTCTAAAGTGTCTAAGTAGTTCTTTGAAACTATGCAAATTTATAGTTAAAGTTGTTTTTTTCTTACAATTAAAATTTAAAATTTGTTCGGAATGTTTCGTCTCCTTCAAACACGTTGTAATGTCAAGACTTAATCCTTACAATAATTAATACATATTTCTAGTTGCGTTAAAGACAGAAATAATGATGTAAAATTTTGGATAACTGTATTATACAGTGACAGTGTATCATTTTTTTATGTCAATAAATTTAAATTATATCTCATAATATAAATTTAAATTTAAAATTTAAATTATATATATGTGATATATATGATATGTTCTAAAATTATTAATATAAAAAGATCGTTACGCTATGAATGCATAAAAAGTTAATCCACCGCCAAAATTTTAGTGTAGAAACAACTGTTAATTTTTAGGGTACAACAGTAGTAGTAGCAGAGAGTATGATTGTCCCTTCGACAGCACACACGTGAGACAACTTCACTTCGTATTTTAAATGCCTTTTCCATCGCTTTCCCTTTTTCTGGGGCTGGATTGCACCCAAGAAGCAAGTAGCACTAGTAGAGTGGCACTAAACTTTGTAGTTGCGGGGAAAAACGATTCTTTACGTCTCATTTCATTCATTAATCGGCTATTATTTCAGACACGAGGGACTGTATTTTCTCTTTTTGGGTTGAGTTGAGTTTGACTTGCTTCCACACGTTGGGGAAAAGCTGAAAATGACGAGAATGCCACTCAGCTTTCCGGCGACCCACTTCAGCCGGCCGACGGCCAACTGGTGGCACAAGATCAACGAATCCGTCGAATGGCAAGATGGGATCTTTTACACTCTCTGTGCTGCCTACGCCCTTGTCTCCTCTGTTGCCCTCGTATGGTTTATCCGCAACCATGATACTCTTCATTTCTATACATTTTTTAATTCATTGGGGGTCAAAATTTTCTGGAATTTTCGAGTTAATTTCTTATTTTAGTGAGTCTTGAAGTTTCACATTTGTTTTCGTGGGATGGATTGAAGAAAATTTGGAGCTTTGTTTATTTTGAGCTGGGTAGCTCAGCAGAGCAGTTAAAATTGTTGAAATTATGCTTGTAAAAAAGTGATCTTTTTTATTTTTCTTCTTTAGGTTGCAAGTTTAGTTAGTTTAGAACTTACTTTTTGTATCTTCTTCCCGCTTACAACCCTTTTGAGGAGGTTCATTGTTTCAAGAGAAAAGAACTAGTAATTTCTAGTATATCTTAGTAGTAATTAATAACTCAACTTATTTAAGTCGCTGCAATACTAATGATGGACAAAAAAAAAGGAATCACAGTGAAATGAAGTTTTGCTTTGCATGTATCATTATTCTCAACTCCCGTTCGCTTTCTGAAGCTTACTGGTTGTATTGTCTTGATTGCATGTTCACAATTTTATCTATGTTAAGGTGTATAATCATTAAACCATGTTAGGTTAAAGCTATAGAAATGTAAAATTTGGTTTAGACATTTTGGGAATGATGTGTTGATGTCTTGGTCTAGACATTTTAAAGCTGCTGAGTTGTTTTGTACGTTTTCTTTGACACTGTAGTGTTTGCTTGCAGATACAACTAATAAGGATAGAACTTAGAGTCCCTGAATATGGCTGGACGACTCAGAAGGTTTTCCATCTCATGAACTTCATTGTCAATGGAGGTAATTAGAAGGTTGTTTTAACTTAGTTTTGATGTCTATTAAAGGTTAACATGTTTCTTTTTATTTTTCAGTGCGTGCTATCGTCTTTGGGTTTCACAAAAAAATATTTCTTTTGCATCCTAAGGTAAGTTGGTATCCTTGTTAGAAATATTGCCAGCATACTTATGCATTAGTTGCTTGTAAAACTCTTGGTGTTTCTTTTTTTTGCTGAATCATTATACTTGCTACGTTTAACTCTAGTCCTATGGTCTTCCTTTCACTTCTTTCCTCCTATTGATTGGTAAGAGTTTAAGAATTTCTTCTGATCATTCACTTTGAGGCAATTCTTGAATGAGTTCTTGTGACAACTAATTAAACCTGCTCGCTGTCCTGATTTATATGCCATAATTACTGAGTCGTGATGCTAGCGCACCATTTATTTTGGAATATTCTATAAAAGCAATTGTCCTGTATATTATTCTTTTATGTGTCCTTGACATGTTGCCTTCAAGTAGTTTAAGAAGATGAAAATATGTAAACGGAAACATACTGGCTTCTGCAATAGATACCCTTTTTTATTGCTTAATGCTCATCACCATCTGATCTTGGACCAGGTTCTGACTTTTGTACTCTTGGATCTTCCTGGGCTACTCTTTTTCTCAACATATACACTTCTTGTCCTATTTTGGGCCGAGATTTATCACCAGGCATGTGAAGACTTATGCAATCACTTGATAATTACAAATTATGACTCTTGATTCTCTCTCTCTCTCTCTCTCTCTCTCTATATATATATATTGGCATTTTTTCACTTGTTTGTCCTTTTAAATGTGCAGGCCAGAAGTTTGCCAACTGATAAGCTCAGAATTTATTATATCTCCATCAACTGTGGAATATACTTCTTACAGGTTTATTGCATTTATTTTTTCTGTTATTCTCCACGCTTGAAGTCCACATGTACTTTTCCTTTAATGAATTCCCCATTTGTACTCTTTTGTTAATTTTATTCTGGTGGTTGTTAGCTAGGTATAAGAGCATAAAAAAGTATGTTGATTGGTTCTGTTTAAAGTGTATCCTTTCACCTAATTGTTATACTTGTATGACATGTATATCTTTTTATTGTTGGATGTCCATTTACAACATAGTCATAGTACCTTCGCAGACATGCTTGGACTCGTGAATCTTAGTTTTGAATACTTATCTGGACATTGGTAATGTGCAAAGTAGTAATGGTTTACCTGCTTGCTTCTTCCAACCTAGTATATCAGTAGAGCATTGTAGTCTTGCTTTCTGGCTGCATGAGTATGATCTGGAACAGGACATTCATTGACATCAAACCATTTTAGACTTTATGTTTATGCACTTGTTGTCTTAAACTTGCTATAGGCATGTTTATGTAGCCATTTTGGTTCTTTAAAATTCAATACTAAAGTGCTTTCAAATCAGGTTTGTATCTGGGCTTACCTCTGGATTCATGATAATAGCGTAGTTGAATTCATTGGGAAGATATTTATTGCAGGTAAGTTTCATGCTGTCCAATCTTATGCTGATAACCATTTATTGTATATGCTCAGAAAACATCATTTTTGTACCTGACTAAATAAATGAAGACATCATGTTTGTTATTCGTTAGATATTGCTTCTCCTGCCTTGCCATTTGCTAATGTCTCTCCATTTTTGGCAGTGGTGTCATTTATAGCAGCACTTGGTTTCCTATTCTATGGAGGAAGGTAAACAGTCTCAACATCTACTCTGCTGTGTTTATCTTGGATGATATGTTCTTCTTGTTTGCACACTGCAGAGATAATTTGTCTTATCATTTTTGTTTAATTTCTAAACTTTTTACCTGTTGAATTTGTCATTCTACTCAACCAGGTTATTTTTCATGCTAAGACGCTTTCCTATAGAATCAAAAGGGAGAAGAAAGAAACTTCGTGAGGTTTGCACTTTATCTTCCATAATGTACAGGATCCACATTATACGATGGTTTAGTAATCTAGTGTTTTGTCCCCTTTTTTTTAATTCATTTTGTTTTTCCTGCTATTGGTAGTTGCATGAGTGTACGAGTTTAAAATACAAAAACACTCCAATTACTAATTGAATAAGATGATAACTAAATCTATCATGGTCATGTCAGTTGCATTTGCATCATCTGGATCCAGTGGCATGCTTCCAGGCTTAGATATTGCCCGGAAGTATAGATTAATTTGGTATTCTGTGAATTGTTTACTTTTTCCTGACTTTGACATTGAGAGACATTTGAAATTGAATACGTTTCAAGAAGCGGTAAAGTGTGATCCAGAGAAAATGTTTCTGTAAATACTACCGTATCTCCAATTATTAAGTTGAGGGTAGTGATATTCACCTGCCCTTTGAATGGTATGCAAGTCAAATGACAAGCATGTCTTGTATTCTAAATGCTCAGTAAGGTGTGCAAGATGCTAAAAAGGGCATGTGGGTATCATTTCCCTAATTTAAATAGTAAGTTTAAGAAACAACCCAAACAAGGAACTGCTAAAACATCAAGAACAGCAATATAGTTTGAGTTCTTGCAGTCTTTAGCGTGTATTTATGGTGCCTGTATATCTCTGAAATGGAACCAGCCCTTGTAACTTCTTTACTGTCCTTTAAAAGAGATTTCAAAGACCGCATTTTTTTTTTCCTCGATGAGCTGCAAAACCGACCCTTTTGGAATTAATGTTAATGCTACCATTCACAAAAGGTTGTGCATTGTTCTATTAACCTTTTAGAGTTTGTCTTTTTTCTGGGTAATGTTAGTGAGCTATTCTCACGCATGTAGGATCAGGGCCTTAAACCTGATCCTTATCCTATGAGAATTGGCCTATCCAGGAAATTATTGCATTAAATTGGTTTGAAAAGGGCTGGATTCACATGAAAGCGCTTCTTTGAAATGGTTCTTAACATGATGCTTGTGATTCCTGGGTATGCTGACTAACATATATCACCATAAGATATGTGGAAATGCATGTTTACAGAGTAGCTTTAGAGCGGCTAGAAGTTTTTTTCCATAGGAACTGCAGACGTGTGTCTTTTTGCTTTGACTACTAATTATGATAGTCTGTTCAAGACAGAAAAAAGTATTGTACCATAGGCTGGCATCTTCTTGACTTGAAAATAAGCTTTACATTCATGTGCAATGGCAAAGCATGGGCCTGCACTTGTTCACAATGGCAAAAGAGTAACTTGTGGCTCTGATGTGTTCCAAGATATTACACTGTACATTGGCTCTGTATATGGTGGGAAAGCATGCTATTTAAGAGCCTGCGTGTAGCTTGACCCTGTTTATGAATGAAATACTTGGTTCATGACATTTTACAACTTGACTAACTTGAACATGACTCCCTATAGGTATCTTGCAGACAAAAGGAAAAATAACTTCATTTACAACAATTTTTTATCTGCATATGATATCTTTTTGGAGCTGCATTCCCGTGAAGGGAAACAGAGATCTACGCTGGTCAGCCAACTAGCAATAATTGATCTACAGTAAACATTTTTGTGGCACTCCATTAATGCTGTTAGAGTAAGCTGCATGTGGTTAATTGCTCCAATGATGTGTCTGTAAAGAGCCTGTGAAATTCTTAACATATTCCAGTTTCAAGGTACCCTGTTTCTATATATAAAATGCTTTTGTTGCCTGACATCTTTTCCCAATTGTAGGTTGGATCTGTGACGGCGATATGCTTCACTTGTTTCCTTATAAGGTGTCTCGTGGTAAGCTTTAATCTGCTCATGGGCTGCTTTCTGCGATATATTGAGTTTTACATTTTAGTAATTGTTTATTCATATGCATATCTATTTTGTTCTTATTGCTCTTATTTTATTTTTCTTGGTTGTAGATTATAAATCAGTGTCCTACTTTTATGTTGGTAGACTAGTGTTTTAACTGAAAACTTCCACCTTTTTCTTTTTTGATTTCAAAGTCTATGATTTTTCTTTGCCACCATTGATGTTGGCAAGAGCACATTTTACAAATTTTGGGAGTTAACATTACATTATTTATGCCAGTTGATTGACCAAAGGAGGAGTACTTGCTTGTGCAAGTAATCTAGAAGTTATCACTCTGTTTATTTAACCCATTAAATACCCAATTCAATATGTTGGAACAATCTTAATCTTTACTTTGATGTATCTTCTATTTACGTATTCACCATTTGATCCTTTGCCTTTTTTTTTTAATTCAATATTCAATTGTCAGTACCTTTTTTTTTTTTAACATATAACTTCTGTAAGCATTAGTACCATTGTCGAGTCTATCTTAATGAAATTTTCTTTGGATGTTATTTATATGCATTGTTTGAAAGAAATAGTAGCCTAAACTGTGTTTGACCAAAATGTGCATGCGGATTCACACAAAATCTTGAAGGAAGAATTTCTGTACTTAGACCACGTGAATGTTTCCCTGGAGCTGGCCTTTACTAGTAAATAGAATTATGGAAGATGACCTAATTAAGTGCAAAAGAGATTGCTTGATGTCTATGTATAGGAAGACAAGGGTTGTTTTTTCATTTGTAAAGTGTAGACAAAGCTTCTTGAGGGGTACTTAGACTCTCCTCAGGGTTGGATCTCTTCCTTAAGTTCCACAGTGACTAGAAATTAACCCTTTGTAGAATTAAAATGAAACTGAGAACCAAAAAAAGAAACATGCTTTACTTGATAGTTGGATATCATTATCTGCTGTGTTACTTCTTGCTGGTTTTGGGCATTTCTGCTGATTTGCAGTTTATTTTAAACTCCTTTCAGCCATATTACTGATCTCTATGCAGGTTGTGCTCTCTGCTTTTGATGCTGATGCATCACTGGATGTGTTGAATCATCCTGTGTTGAATCTGATATATTACATGGTACGGTGTATTTCAACAATTTGCTCTGCAGATATGTATGTTTGTGTGCAACTGGGTGCATACATGTGTATATGAATGCATAGTATATATCTGTATGTGTAACTCAGTATTTGGCCATGTTGAGTGTTTATGTAGGTGCACTTGACATTTTTATTCCTGTACTGAGTCCCTGCTTCTTCTTCTTAATTTTGCTTCCCTTCCCTTTGCTTTTGTTGGTAAAAACAGTTGGTTGAGATTCTTCCTTCGGCTCTTGTGCTCTACATCCTGAGGAAGCTACCTCCCAAAAGAATATCAGCCCAATATCATCCCATCCGTTAGCGAGGTTGCAATTTGTGGTAATTCATCATATCCTTTGCTGTGGCTGTGAATTAAAAGCTAGCTTTGTCTGAACAAGAACAGTGGAGCCAGAAATACATCCATAGCTGTTGTTAAGATAGTGGTTTGGGTAATTAATGTCAATGAATTCTTTTTCAACGCCTGGTTGAAGGCAACTATTTTGATTGAGTTCCATAGGGTGGTTCCTTCATTAGTTTTTGGAGATTAGGAAATTGTACTCGAGTGACATCGTATGCGTTTAGTTGGGTTGGCTGGTCAAATTAATTTCTTGTAATATTGACGCTGAGGATGCTTTCTCCTGTTCCAAAGTAATACAACATATTGCCTCCAGAATCTCTAAACTTTTGTAGTCTTCCCCCAAGACAGATTAGACTGTATTTTCTGTAGGTTATACTGTACTGTTCTTGCAGAGTTGGTCTATTTGTTTCTTATTCCTGGTCGGATTTATGTCCTTAGAGTAGTACAGTTCTTTGAGTGCTTGGCCCTAGTGCCTATGATGATGTATCCGAACTCACAAAGGCTTCATGCCACTTGCTTTACTGGGAAAGAAATTGCGAAGGATCACAACCTCCCTCTGCTAGCAAGAGCTTCAAGGAGTAGAAAACAAATTTCTGAAGCATTTCTCTCTCTCTCTCTCTTTCTCTCTCTGTTTTTTTTGTTAACTTTTCGTGATGAACCATGCATTCAATTGATGTCTGAAGGACTAAAATGTGTGGCCGTAATCTGTCAGCATCAAAATTTTGGAGAGAACGTTAACGTTATTTAGGTGGCTCTTCTTGAAGCAGGAGGCCGTGCAAGTACAAGATATTGCGACACTGAGCTGCTGAGTCTAAAGCACAACGATTTCATGTTTATGTACATGTGAAACAAAAACAAAATGCATTCCCTAAGCACCTCTTCTTGAAAACTCATATATTTCATATCTAATATATAGTTCTTTTGATTTGCAATAGACACATGAAAAGTGCCCTGTACTAGTATGAGATGACCCTTTCCAGGTCTAAATTACAAAAAGCGTCTTCAAACCCACTCTATGCCAAGCAGCGACACCAGCAAACAATTTTAAGGAATGAAGACAAAAAGACTTGACAAAAGAGAAACACCACAGTCACTGACAACAGGATAGATGACTACTGCAATGGGCCGCTCCACAAAATCTCCTGGCAGATTATCACCAGCACCATCTCCCAGCTATCTGATCAATTTGGTGGAACTTGATCTACTGGAGGCGGAGCAAATCTGACATTTGCAGGTCTTGCCATCACTACTGGTTCCTCAGCAAACAAAGACTTGATAAAAGCTGGTGTCTTCAGGGGACGCCGGCCAGTCATTCGTGGATACACGTCTTCCAGAAAATAGTAGGCATGACCTGCTATCATTCCCTGAAGCACAAATCAAACAATCAGCACATTAGTACAGCTTCAAACACAGAACAGGAACCAGTTGTATATCTGAAGGGTGTGTCAAAAGCAGAATCAATGAACTGAGGCTTTAAAACATGTTTACTTGTTACCCATGCTAACTAAGCCTTATTCATGGATCCTTGACAATCGTGACCGACAATGGATGATTGCATCACCTCTAAAAAGAATATATTATCCATGGGAAGTAATATGAGATTGAATACTAAAGATAACACTTGCGTCCAGCATTATTATTTTCTTAACAGTTGCACAAAATCCCCCTATATAAACAATTTTTAAAAGTTTGTTACATGTAAGAACCATAAATCTACAATAATGCATTCAAATTTGGTCATGCTAACTATAGGAATAGTACACAATCAGCAAAACCACCGCAGCATACTAAAATGGCTTACATGATCACCTAAGATACAAATCCCAAAAGAATAAGCTAAACATAAAGCTTCCTCATTCATGATTCCAAAACAATAAAGAAAAACATTTTTGACTTGCCAAATGATAAATACATTTAAGATTTTTTTCCTCTCTCTTACACAAAGTAAAGTTTGATATTCAAAAGGTGACACAACAAAAAAAGAAACACTCACCAGGAGATCCACCCAAGCACTAGCACCAACAAGCACTGAAAAGCCCAAAAGAACCTGCAAGAGAAAGGACGGTAAATAGAATCAAATCAGAAATAGGACTGCAAAGAAAAACTAGAAGAACATAAAGAAGATGAATTAAATGAACAGTAATAAGCCTCGACCAAGTACTCTCTCAAAAGCACTTTAGAGGTATAATATGTTAAATCCATAAGATTACCATTTAGAAAGTGCACGTGTATCAAGTGAACAAGAAAATTTACTAAAGGGTTTCATGGATATTAAAAGTTGTCAAAACTTCAGGGGATGCTTGTGCTTGCGAAGTCAAGTAACAGAAATGTCAATCCAACTTCACAAGTCTGTTAGCTACCATATTAAATGGTTACTCATTGAAGCAACAACTGTTTCATTTATAACATCCTAATGTTCTAGAATATCCATCAGAATGCAACACTTAACATGAGATTCAAGAGGATAAGTTAGTTCAACCTTAACTTTTTTCTAATGATAAAAAAATGAAAACCCAATGAATGCAAAAATCTTCTAAGACGAAGTCTAAGATACTAAAATATATTTGCCAAATACTAGTCGTGTTTCTACAGGTAAACTAAGGACCTAGAGAGAGAGAGAGAGACCACTTGGAAAAGGCAGCAGCATATAAATTTGGATGTCCATGCTAAGCGATATTTATAAGAATCACTAACCCATGGAAGGTAAGCAGCTGTGAAAGTAAAGAGACCCAAGAAGCTCATGTGGATGAATGGATTTTGCTTGCTCCAAACATAAACCTATAAAACAGCCAGAAAAATTAGTTTAAACAAAAATGTGAAACTTAAGGACAAACTCTGGAGCTAAAAGTTGTAAACTAACCATCATAAATGTCAGTGAATTGCTGAGGAAGATGATCCTTGCAAATGATTCTGAGACATAAGGTATCATCCCACCTATAAGAACTATTCCAGTTAAAACAGTGGCTCCAAACAACAGCATGTAAAAGAAATCTGCTGTCCTTCCCCTGAAAGAGTTTTCCTCAAGAAGCTTGCAGTAGCGAGCCAGAAAAAACATGTGAAACAGAAAGTCCAAGTCTGCAAAAATCAGAATGACATATATTTATAAAAGTGAGGAACTAAAATTGATCACATTTACTCCCAAAAAAAAAAAGCTCGCATTCTAATCAACTGCAATGCTATAAGTCAATCCTATACATCAAGGCTCAACCTAAAAAAATGCAGACACTTCAAATCTCACTCGTAAATTTCTCAAAAAGAAAATGCAAATGCAGATGTAAGAACTTAAGATTCAACTTTAAAATCTGATTGCCTCCTGAAACAGGGCCTGTCTGTGTTTTAAAATACATCCTATGTCATACAGCTTAGGAAAAGCCAAAAGCTCCAATGTAATAAAGAAGCAAATACAGGCAAAAGGCATTCAGACTAAATTGACACGATTAATAGAAAACAACCAAAAATATGGTCCGCAAAATGCAAATGTTACAACCCTTTTCCATTCTATAAGTTACAGACTGCCCTGTACTTCTCATAAAAGAAATTACATGCTGCCCTGCACATCTCATCCAGCAATCAACACTAAACACCCTCGAGTTTCAAAAGCAAAACTGACTTGACTTTTTGACTCATCGTAGCATACAGCACCTCAGCACTGATCATTGGCAGAAACAATTAAGATATTCACCAAAATGAGGTACACATCTACTTTGACAGTTAATTACCCATTTTACGGAAGTACAGGAAATTGGTAATGAGGCGCCAGAACTGATAATGCTTCACCACCAGCTTGGGATTCAAGTACAAGTTATACGGAGATATTATCTGCAACAACCACCCAAAAGAAAGCCTCAAGATTGCAATCAAAACCCCAAGAAGATTATGTAAAAAAAATGAAAGTTCAAAAAAGAAGCAATCAGATTCCAAATTTGATCAAATTGTGGCAATCAGTCCAAATCCGTATCAATAATTCACACCCACTTATCACACATCACCCCAAAAAGACCTAATTTAAACTTGTGATATGCACAACCAGAGTGTAAAACTGTACAAGTACAGTGTAAGAAAACAAAACCCTAACTCAACAACTCCAAAAACCCAATTTCCCAACAATTAACGAAACCCACAAAAATCCCAAATCCAAAAGTCCCTTTCCCCAAGACCCACCAAAATTTCACCCAAAAAAAAAAACAACCACAAAAACCAATAAAATCAACCAATACATGAAATGGAAACAAAAAAAGCACATACATCGAGGGAACAACCGATGGTGGTGACAATTGCAGCTGTGAGGTAAGAGCGGGTAATGATGGGCATCTGCTTATACCATTCTTCCACTGCTTGCGCCATTTTTCCCTTCAATTTTTTCCCCCCAAAATCAATCAAATCCTACTTTTTTTGCTTCCCCTTTTACACCTATATATATGTATAGACAGAAATTCTACTGGGATTTCTTGAATTCCAGCTCAACCAGGCGATACAATCACCAACCCGTAATCCTACCAATATATGTTTACGTATGGGAACAAATTTAATTGGAATGATGAAAATGCCCAAATTCGCTGGGACTTTTTTGTGCTAATCTTCTTGAGTTGGGCGGCAGGGTACCACTCGCGGATATGTGAGGTGAAATTCACGGACCAATGGATGATTTAGGTGATTGGCACTGACCAATTAAGTGTTAAGTGGTGATGTATGAGACCGGAGCGTGGATGAAAATTTGAATTTTGGATTTTTGGATTTTTTTTTTTTTTTTTTTTTTGGTTTAGTAGTGGGGAGAGAGTTTGTTTGGATTATATGTATTTACATGTGAAATCAATCTGGGTTCCTGAAAAAAAAAAAAAGAGAAATCAATCTGGGAATTTATGGATTGCAGTTGTGGCGCCAGGAGGCACGGGCAATCAAAATCTATCTACCTACCTATTACTCCCTCCGTCCCACTTTAATAGTTCTATATTTCTTTTTCATCTGTCCCAAATTATAGTCCACTTTCCAATTGAAAAATATAGTTATATTTTAATTTTCCTAAAATATCCTTATTCAATGCAAGTAGTTGTTACTATAAACCTAACCCATTTAATGAGAGTTGATTCTTTTTTCACCATCAATTCAAGTTCTCATAAAGTTGTACCATATTTAATGTGAGGGTATTTTAGGAAAATAGCAATCTAAATTTACTTTTCTAACAAAATTAATTACTTTTTTTTAAATTGTGTGAAAAAAGATACAGGACTATCAAAGTGGGACGGAGGGAGTATATAAGAAAGAAGCGAGATTACTGTAGCAGTCTCTATGACTGTCAAATGGCTCCCATTTAGTTTGACATGTGGATCATTAATCCTTTGAAGAAGCTATCTATATTATTTTTCCTTTTTCTTTTGGTTTTCTTTTTTCCCTCATTTCTTCTTTCCTTTTTGGCAAAAGACAACAACCACAAGAATCTTTATCCTTATCTACACTATCACTTGCACGTTCAATTTTCACTCTGTTCTCTTTTCATTTTTTTTCTCTTTTTTTTGCTTCACCCTAATCGTTTACTCTGCTTTTGTTTTTTCTATTGAATTAGTTGATGCATTTTTTTTTCAAAATTTTCATAATTAACTAAATGAATGGTTTTTGTTGTTGGAGTGGATGAGGGAAGACAGCAATTTTTGTTGAGGGAAGCTAACAATTTTTCCTCAATTGAAATTCATTCCAATTTTAGTTTTCATTTATTAAAATTGTTATTTAATAATAGGCTAATAGTGCTGGAATGAAGGAGGAAGAATTTGACAAGTGAAGATCCAAGATAAATGATGACTAGGAAGGAAATAGAGAGGCCTATTTTTTAGTGAGATTACTGTAGCAGTCTCTATGACTGTCAAATGACTCCCATCTAGTTTGACATGTGGCTCATTAATCATTTGAGAAAGCTATCTATATTTTTTTCCCTTTTTCTTTTGGTTTTCTTTTTCCCTTCATTTCCTTTTTCCTTTTTGGCAAAAAACAACAACCACAAGAACCTTCATCCTCATTTATACTATCACTTGCACGTTTAATTTTCACTCTGTACTCTTTTCATTTTTTTCCTCTTTTTTTTGCTTCGCCCTAATCGTTTACTCTGCTTTTGTTTTTTCTATTGAATTAGTTGATGCATTTTTTTTTAAAATTTCCATAATTAACTAAATGAATGGTTTTGTTGTTGGAGTGGATGAGGGAAGATAGCAATTTTTGTTGAGGGAAGATAACAATTTTTCCTCAATTGAAATTCATTCCAATTTTAGTTTTCATTTATTAAAATTGTTATTTGATAATAGGCTGATAGTGCTAGAACAAAGGAGGAATAATTTGAAAAGTGAAGATCCAAGATGAGTGATGACTGGGAAGGAAATAGAGAGGTCTATTGAATTTAAAATTAATCAAAGTCTGTTAATTTATAGATAGATAATTATATTTCCATATTTTGATTTATTTAAAATTTCTTAATAGCGACAAATGGTTATTTACTAGATGAGAACGATGATATGTAAAGGAATTGTTAGGGCTACTAACTTAGGATATGAATAAAATATTTCGTATAATCTCTTCATTTTGGGTTACTGACTTGTATCCATGATAGGTGGTTTATTTTCATAGTATGATAGTTTGAGAAGACAAGAAGTGCAGAATTAGATTTTAAAATCATTTGCTTAAGTTGGTTCTATGAATTTGTTTTTTTTTTTTATCACTTTTATTGTCCTAATGATAATATAAGGTAGATGTGGAACTGGATATATCATGACTATTTGGCTGAAGTAGTTGATAATTTTTTATAAACTCAAGTAGCTGAATTGATTGCTGTTGTTAAGGAATTGCAATTAGTGGTGGAAGTCAAAATTGAGACTTTTAACCTAGAGAGTGATTTGACAAAAAATTTGTTAAAAAATTCAATCTTGATTAATAAGATATTTTTGCGATCAAATAAATGGTTGGTTTCGAATTTGTACATGTACATTTGCAAACATGGCAGTTCATATTTTTATCTAATATTGCTATTTGTATTCTCAAACTGTTTGGCAGATAATGTTATCACCTATTTGTAATGCTATTAAAAAGGATTAAAATGGATGGATTAACAACTCGCCTTTTCTCTAAAAAAGACAAAAAAACAATGTGTAGGTTTGTATGTTTTGAAAAGGATAGAAAAATATGCAAGTTTGTATGTTTTATTGATGTTGAAAATTGTGACAGATCTTGGCAATTTTCTAAACTTTTTTCTAATTATTAAACTGCTAGAAGTATTATGACTACTTTTGGTTTAGTCACAATTAAAGCTATGCTGCCATTAAATTGGCAATGTAGTGTACTTATTATCTCTCCTTTTTTTGGTATTATTATGCACACATAGAATTGGTTCAAAAATCTTTGTCCAAATCACAATAAATAGCAGACTAACTTCATAAACGAAATTTCTCTTCATAGCAAATTTTAATTGTTTTGATGCTCAAAATTTCTCCTGTATTTACCAAAAAGATTTATTGCTCTATGTTTAACTAAACTTCTAAGGGGCACAGCACGGCCAAGATACATCTACTAGTAGTATAAATATGGTGTAGAAAACAAAATGTATTAGTGGACTGAGATTTTTTTTCCTTTTTATTTAACCAAAAAATTTTTTTTTTTACTTTTTCTGTTGTCATGCTTTTGGGGCAGGTTATAGGGTACCCGCCCTTAAAAAAAATATTTTCCAATAAAAAATATTTTTCATTTAATATCAATATGTTTTCCAATAAAAAAAGTATGCTTTCCAATTAACATTGGTAGAGATATTATAATCAAAATCCATGCATCACCATTCTCACACATTTCATCCAATAATCAAACCGATTTCATAAATTTAGTACATATTAGAATTATAATATCTAATAAATAAAATGAAATTTTATGATAATTTAGAGTACATCATCATTCTCAGGCATTTCATCCTCTACAACATAACAAACACAAGAATAATAAGTATATGACAACTTTTCCAAGTATAACAAACACAAGGATAAAACGAAGTTTTATAATAATTTTGAGTACATCACCATTCTCACGCATTTCATCATTTTACAACAGAACAAACACAAGGATAATAAGTATATGGCAACTTTTCCAACTTCCTTAAGGATGTTATGGTACAAGATTGCACTTAAAATGAGTCGATTGTGGAATCATGTCCGGAAAGAAATTGAACAGAGCTAATAATTTTTGAAGAAAGTATAACCAAAATAATCTTGAAAAATTTTCTCCAACTTTTACCAAAATAATTTTGAAAAATTTTTTCCAACTTTTTTACATCTTTGGAATAGGCCTTTTGCATTAAAGGTGATGAAAAGAAAAATAAATTTCTTGCACTAAAATAAAGGAGACAAATTTAAGAGACACAATTGCAATAAAATAAATAAATAAATGAAAGACACAAATTCGATTTGAGTATTCAAATGGGTGATAGGTGGAATAATGTCTATGCAAGTTGGATTTTGAGATTTTGCCTGATTATAATTAATCTAGGTCAGTTGCTTGGAATCCATCTGAGATTGTTAAAAATCTGGAATATTGTCAATGACTTTAATGGTAGATAAGTGGTGTTTTGTAGAAAGAAAGGGGTCAATTAGACATTGAAACTTAGGTTCTACAAATCACAAGAATTACTAGAGAGCATTTGGAGGTTGTTTGTCAAGATTTAGGTGAATTGTGCAGATTTTTGTCCTTTGCAGGCAAATATAGGACTCTCATGTAATGTAGTTGCAACTTGACGTTTGATTTGAGTATTTAAATGATGGGTGGTGGGTGGAACAGAGTATATGCACATTGTATTGGATTCTGTGATTTTGTTTGGATTCTAATTAATTTCAGTGAGTTCCTAGGAATCTATTTGGGTTTGTAAAAAATCTGGAATGTTGTCAATGACTTTAATACGTGGTGCTTTTGGAGAAAAGATAAAAGGTTAATTAGAAACCGAAACTTAGGTTCTGGAAATCCCAAGAATTACAAGAAAGCATGTTGCACCAAGGTTTATAGGTTGGTTTTTTACGATTCTATAAGGTTAATGGCAAAGAGTAGCAAGAACACACTAAAGTTTAGTTTGAAATTTTTTAGACTGTATATCCTTTGCTGGTATATATAGGACTCGTATGTAAGGAGGTTGCACTTTGGGAGGAACAAAGTGTACGTGCATCTTGTTGCAAACTAATTGATTACTTGGAATTTATTTATGAGTTGTTAGATATTTGGAGTATTGCCTATGAATTTTACAAGCAATTAGTAGTGTTCTGGTTAAATAGGTGGAGAAAAGAAAAATATGTTTGAGAAATCCCAAGAATTACAAGTATTGCCACAAGGTTCATTTGGAAACATTTTTTAGAATTCTACAAGGCTTAAGGTAACCAGAACTTTCCATGTTTAGTTAGAAGTTTGCTGTGTTAATTGTGCAGAGTTAGTTCCTTTGTAGGCATTTAGAGGAGTCATAAACAAGGATATTGCACTTCGGGATTTAATTGATTGGCCTGATGGTGACACAAGGAATTGAATATCGCATCTTTTGGATTCTGTCTAATTTAATTGATTGGCCAGATGGTGACACAAGGAACTGAATATCGCATCTTTTGAATTCTGCCTAATTTAGGTGAGTTACTTGGGATTTATCTACTGGTTTGTTACAAATTTCGAGTATTGTCAGTAATTTCATGGTAGAAGTAGTATTGAATTGAAATAGATGGACAAAAAAGAAACGGTATTTAGAATCAGAAAAATGGTATATAGACAAGGATGATTAGAAGTTTGAGTTGTGTGGAGTTTTGCCCTTTGCAGGCACATATAGGACTCTTGTGTAAGGACATTGCACTTTAGAGTATCCGTTGAATACTCAAATGGTGATAGGAGGAACAAAGTATGTGCGCGTGCTATTGGATTCTAATTAATTTAGGTGAGTTGCTTGGAATTTATTTCTAGGTTGTTAAAGTTTGGCGTATTGTCATTGAATACTATGATAGATTACTGGTGTTCCGGTTGAATGGAGAAAAGAGAAAAGGTCATGTAGCGCAGAAACTTAGGTTCAGAAATCCCAAGGATTACAGGCAAGCATATTACAGCAACGTTCATTTGTAGTTGCTTTTTAACCTTTGTGCAAGGCTTAAGGCAGAGAGCAACTACAACATACCAAGTTTAATTAGAAGTTTACTGGTGTCGTGCAGACTTAGGTATCAATTGAATATACAAATGGTGACAGGAAGAGCAAAGTTTATGTTGTATCTTGTTGGTCAAGGTGAGTTTTTGGGAATTTATTTGTGGGTTATTAAATATCTGGAGTATTGCCAATGAATTTTACAGTTGATCTAGTTAAATAAATGGAGAAAAAAAGAAAGGTTATTTAAAACAGAAACTTAGGTTTGGGAAATTCTAAATCTACATGTAAGAATATTGCAGCAAGGCAGTTTTTAGGTTGTTTTTTCTCCATTCTGCAAGGCTTGAGGCAAAGAGTAACCAGAACATACAAAGTTCAGTTGGATGTTGTGCAGAGTTTGGTTCATTTGCAAGCATTTAAAGGACTCATTCATATACAAGGACATTTCACTTCTAGATTTAGATTGATTGGTCCATATGGTAATATGAGGAACTAAGTATTGCATCTTTTGGGATTCTTTCTAATATAGGTTAGCGGCTTGAAATTTATTTGTTGGTTGTTAAATATTTGCTGTATTGATGATCAATTAGTAGTGTTCTTGTTAATTAAATAGAAGAAAGAAAAAAGGTTATTTAGTAAAGAAACTTAGCTTCGAGAAATCCCAAGATTACTACTAAGCATATTGCAGCATAATTCATTTGGAGGCTTTTTTACCATTCTACAAGGCTCAAGGCCAAGAGTGACCAGAACATACCAAGTCTAGTTCATAGTTTGTTGGCTTTCTGCAGAGTTTGGTTCCTTCGCAGGCAATTTGGGAGGACTTATATTCAAGGACGTTGCATTTTGGGATTTAAATTGAATGCCCAGATGGCAACACAAGGAACTTAGTATTGCATCTTTTTGGATTCTATCTAATCTAGCTGAGCTACTTGGCATTTATCTGTGGGTTTGTTAAAATCTGCAGTATTACCAATGATTTTGTGGTAGGCAAGAAGTATTGTGGTTTTTAGAATCTGAAAGTGAACTTCTGCAACCAGATTTACAAGATAGCATAGCACATTGTAGCAAGGTTCATTTCAGGTGAGTTGTCCAGAATTTTGTCCTTTGCTGAAAATTATAGGACTTTTATTTAATGACATTGCTCTTTGTCATTTTTGGCATTTTAGGTGATTTGATTCAAAACAGTTGTTACTTGTTTTTGTTTTTCCCAAGTATATAGTTATTCTTGTGGCATTGGATAGTGAAAATTTTTAAATGCTAAAAGACCTAGGCTTCATCTTATTAATCCTCAAATGGTGTAATTTGCTAAAAGAGTGTGATGGGATCATGGGACCATCGTAATAGAGTGATGGACCATAATGAAGGCAGTGGTACTCAGAGTGAGCGTGGATACACATCTATCGTGAGTGTGAACATTTTTAGTATTACATTCTTTTTTTTTTCTTCCTCGAAGGTAGAAACACACACACACACACACACCCGCTGCACTCAATGATGCAGGAAGCATCGAGAAACTGGCCTAACAGAGCAATCTAAGAGGGACTCATAGAGAAACCTTATCCAGTCAATTGGTGACAGGAAGGGTTCCCATGGACCTTAAACCTAGAGTAAAGATCCCACGATCTTTCAATTTGGGATGGTGCAAGCCCTTCGATCTTTTGATAGTATTACATTCACTTGTGGAGTTTTAAGCATGCAATCGATTAATCTTGAGTTTTTTTTTTTAACATATGATTTTTCCACCCCTCCTCGCTCCCAGCTGTAGGATTCGAACTCTGAATTTGACAGTGAAAAACTCTTATAGCTTTCCCCCTATTTTGAGTGAATGTGTTTTAGAACACTTTGTTTAGAAATTATCGTAGTGTGAAAGTATTTTTGGACGATTACTATTTTATCGTATTATAAAAAATTAAAAACTTTCTATAACAATTTTTTGTTTTATAGCTATGTTGGTATTAAAAATGTGGTTAATTTGTTACAGAAAAAAATAAAAAAGCAATTAACTTTAAATAAGAGTTAGTCTTGACGCTACATTATCACGATTGAATTCGGTGATACGTCAATAAAATTTGTTCAAATTTTACACATATAACATATTTAAAATCGTTTCATAAACATTTTTTTTCCAAAGTTTCACAACAGAAATAGTAGAGAGCCATTAATCCTACCCACAAATTGCAAATATGAGCAAAGGCTGGGGTTTCATTGCAAATTTGCAATGGACGCGATTCTTTGATAAGCTCTCCGAATCTCTCCACAGTCCCCAGCATAAACCCTGAATCTCCAATCCCGCATAAGAACAAGACAATCCTCTGAATTCCTAGAACCCTAGATCCCACAATGGCCCTTCGCCTTAAGCTCCGATCAATCTTGCTGCTTCAAAACCACCGCCGTTTCTCAACCTCAATCCTAAATCCCAACTCAAATACCCCACTGACCAGCAAGGAAAAGTCTCGGGCGGCGCTCTCTCTCCTTCGGGCCGAGAAGAACCCAGAACGAATACTCGACATTTGCCGCGCTGCTTCGCTGACTCCGGAATCCCATCTCGACCGCGTCGCCTACTCCAAAGCCATTTCCAAGCTTAGGGACTTAAATTACTTCAATGGGATTCGGTCTTTTGTCGAGGAATCCATGGCCCGGCCCGATATGAAGTCCGAGAGATATATTTCCCATTTTGTTGTTCTGTATGGGCAGGCTGGCATGGTTGCTGATGCACGCAAGACGTTTGAGGAAATGCACGAGATCGGTCTCGATAGAACGGTAAAAACACTTAATGCTTTGCTGTTTTCTTGCGTTTTAGCCAAGGACTACAAGGAAATGAAGCGGATTTATATGGAATATCCAAAAATTTATGGGATTGTCCCGAATTTAGATACTTACAATACTGTGATCAAAGGGTTTTGTGAGTCTGGTGATTCGAGTTCTTGTTACTCGATATTGGCTGAAATGGGTAGGAAAGGGGTTAAGCCGAATGGGACAACGTTTGGGACGATGATTGCGGGATTTTATGAGGAGGAGAAATTTGAGGATGTCGGTAAAGTGTTGAAGATGATGAAAGAAGAGCATAGCATAACTCCTGGGACTAGTATTTATAGCATTAGGATTCAGAAGCTGTGCAAGTTAAAGAGGTGTAGGGAGGCAAAAGCATTGTTTGAGAGCATCTTGTCGAGAGGCTATAAGCCGAATAAAGTAACTTATCATCACTTAATTCACGGGTTCTGTAAGGAGGGAGATTTGGAGGAGGCAAAAGGGTTGTTTGAGAGGATGGTGAAGAGTGGGATTAAACCCGAAGGCGAATGCTATTTCACTCTGGTTTACTTCCTGTGTAGAGGTGAGGACTTTGAGGCTGCACTAAAGATCTGTAAAGAGTGTCTTGCAAAGGGTTGGGTTCCAAATTTCACGACTATGAAGTTGCTTGTGGAGGGTCTGGCTAGCATTTCAAAGGTCGATGAAGCAAAGGAGATTATTGGGCACCTAAAAAAGGAGTTCTCAGCATATGCTGATCGGTGGACTGAGATTGAAGAAGGATTGGCAAAGTAGACAGGATGAACATGGTAGTCTATTGAATCTGCTTCTGCATCATACGATGATCATACTGAGACCAAGTTAGAAATAATTTGTACGTAATTTTTGTCTGGATAGAATTGTAGTTTTCTACTCAGTTATGGTAGCTCGACAAGTTTTGATTTTGATAATTTTGTTATGATCAGTTGCGCAGTTTATTAAGGTGTTTTATCAATTAAACTAACTCTGCTGGAGATATATGGTACACAAATGCAGTTCAACGTATCATATTTCCTTTCGCATACATTTGGAGATACGTTTCAATAACATGAATGTACGTACCGGTGCTGCTTTTTTTATGTATTAGGCTTCAGACAGGCTCAAGGACTCAGAATTTTCACGAGATATTATGCTTACAGGCTCCAATCGTACTCTCTGATTGATGTTAGTGTGGGCATTAATTATGCTGAATGTGGCATGTGTAGGATCATGCATTGCGATTCGGGTGTTCTTTTCAGCTGAATAAACATTCGTGCTTCTCAACCAAAGCCTTTACTCTCGAGGAATTCAATGGCCTATAACCTGCGGCTAGGTTTATTAGAATCTTACAGGACGAGCATCATTTGCTGAATGAATAATCTTTTCGAGACAAGTGGTTCACAAATGCCAGAATGTCAGTTCATTATTACAATCCTGGGTTACTTGTTCGCCAAAGAAAGAAAAAACCAGTCCCCTCCTTGTACCGCTTTCTGGGTGCAATGTGCGCTTTTATTGACAAGCTGCAAGTCTGAGAATTGCATACGAGCATGAATATTAATCTGTCATCAATTGTTGTAAATTCGAGGCTATAGCAAAAGGCGTAAAAAGTGTTTTATTTAAAAAAAATAAAATAAAATTTGGCGTTCTCATGTACAATGATTCTGTTAAGTACAAAAATACATCTGAAGCATTACTTTCTCTTCCAAAAGAAAGAAAGAAAAAGATAAAAAATATACAAGAAAAGTGAACATAAACTCATGACTCTGTTTAAAAAAAAAAAAGCAAAAACACAAAATTCCAGCTCTGCTTTTGCTCTGGACCAGAAAAGCACATAAATTTAGGCTACAACGAAGTTGCCATTGACTTGGACCCGGTCTTTAGGTGTTGTATTCCATATGCGGCTGTTGAACCGACAGTTGTTAGAGCAACCAACCAACTGAGAAGCATGCCATGTGTTATTCCGGTGTAAAATGACACAATTCTACTACATGAAATGCCAAACTACTTCCCCAAAGTAAAGTACCTCAGATATGTAATGTATGACTGTGTTTCCTCGCTACCAAATTCTGGTTGCAGAAGAGCTGCAGCAACTAGGACCAATTGGAGAACTGTGTTCAACTGTCAACATATATATCAGAACTTAGCTAAAAAGAAATAAAATTTATATTTAGGATGAATCAAGTGAGCAATATACAGCTGATCCAATACAGTCATCCTAACAATTTCCCGCACGTCCTCTCATGATATTAGTGTGCTAAGTAATCACTAGAAGCAGATCCCGACTCAGTTAGCTTCCTCTTTTCTTTTTTCCCTGCTTAAAATGACCTTGGTTTGCCACTGAAAACAACTTACTAACATGCAGATAGAGATTTCATCTTTTAGTTATGAGAAACCCATCCTTCCCTCTTCCTATCTCTTCTTGGCACATTTAAAGAGGACATGAAGAAGCATATCAAACTGCTCTCACTAAATTGATGGATTTCTGATTATTGTGCTGCATCTTTTTCACCAAGTACCCAGGCCTGAGAAAATGAACATACCTTGCTTATCAAGAGAGGTTCAACTTTCTCAGGGCAAGTCCCATCAAGGTTGAAGAAATCAAACCAACTCTTCCACTGTTACAAGAATTTAACTCAATAGTGTCAAGCAAAGATAGAGCAGCTTAGTCATAAAGAGCTTCAGGTAGATCTCCCTCACCTGCCATTGCAAACTGCTAGCTCTTTTATAGACTGCCCCGCCAACAAGGGCAACATCACGCAACACAACAAGCGCAACAAGTCCGGCTACAAAAGATAAAAGACCAATTGAATAAGTTTCTAAAGAAAGGATGATATTATCTTCAAAAATTTAATTTTAATCCTAGAAATTTCTCTTGTATCAGTTGGCCATATAACTGGCAGACTTGCATAAATATATCTTTGACAAAGTTTCTAGCTCAAAAGGTGGACATCTCTTTTGTAAAGAAAATTAACATCACACAAAGGGGAATATCTGACATACAATTATTTGGTACTAAGTATACAGAAAATAAATTACTAATTGTTTTAGAAAAAGAAAAAGAGTAATTTTTTTGTCACCACACTGTTACTTGCAATGTTACCAATGGCATTAGATATTTGATCAGTAGTTCTTCGATTTAAAAAAAATGACAAAAAAGGCACATACAAGTAGGAAACCAATTACACACTTACGGTGCAGAAGACCTTTATAAACCATGCCCAAAGCAACAGATCCAATTAGTACCTGCACCCATGAATGCAATGAAATACTGAGAAAAATTACACTAACCAAGTAATGCTGTGAAAAAGATGTCACATTCATTTATTAGAAGTGTAAGACAAAAGGAAAACAATATTAAAATTTTTTAATGTAATCGGGCAGCCAAGAAAAAGTTGATTATTACCTTGTCAGCAAGAGGATCAAGGTAGGAACCCACCACAGAATTGATTCCCATCTTCCTGGCCAAGTAACCATCTAGCTACAAAATTGGAAAAATTAGAAGATATTGGCATCCATCCAGCTACAAGGAAGATTGGAAAACTTAGAAGATATTGGCATCTCCTCGTATCAAACATCCAATAATGACAAGACTAGAATTCCCATACCCAATCAGTCACACCAGAGATACCTAGACCAACAAATGCTGAAAGATACATTTCATGGGTGATCATCCTGCAAAGTCAATTAGAACAATACTTTATAATGGCCAAATATACAAGACAAGTTGAATAATAGAACTGTTGGTTAAGAGCACAGTTGAATAACTGAATGTAGAGGTGACTGAATAAGCATCTTACTCCTATAACACTATTCCCACATGCAATGATAAGCAAACTAGACTGAAATACTATAGTACCAACCCAACACATCATATTTCAACTCTATTTGCCAAAGCAAATGCAAACACGCGCACAAAGAGAAGATAAACCTTTCAAGGATTCTAGTACAAGCATGTTTAGGAGATAATAATGGGATACTCAGTGCTAAAATTTTGGCTTAAACTGTTATATAATGTTCCTCAAGGCCCATGTGCTATCATAAACCTGATCAAGAAACAAACAATAAATAAAAGGGGGAAAAAAGGAGGAAGCAGCAAAACAAAACCCAGTAATAGAGGATTACTCACATATCCTCATCGAGGATCAGTATTGCAGAAAACAAAGATCACTATACTACTTTTGATTCCTAATGTAGTATGCAAAGGTACATTGTTACTAAACAACCGATAAATGTTGTGCAGGTTCATAATCCAACAGTCATTATTGTCTTTCAAGGTTGCCTGAAGCCTGGACTGCACTAAGAGATAAATCCTAATTTCTTAGAACGACCACTTTCTCATGTATGTTTAGCAACTAAAATCCGACTAAACAAATTAGCAAGCAGTAAAATTATGGACTTTTACAAATTAATATTCTTTACTTCTCCATCTTGTTCAATTATGCTTGGATACATCACAGAGAAAAGGTTGTAATTGAGTTTTACCATAAAGTTTTCAGCAAAATGTGGTTTTTCCCCTTCATTTCACCATCAATATCGAAAGCACGTAAACATTTTATATTTTCCGCATGAATCAAAAAACCAACAAACATATTAAATTCATGAATTTAAAAAAAGGGCCAAATTTGAAAAAGAAATATACCATCCAAGCAGTGGGCCGGAGACTAATCGACCGAAAGAAATAAAATTGGGAAGATTCAAATAGCTATCAGTAACTTTGACCAGAGCATCAGAATCAGTATGATCAAGCTTGGACCCATTAAATCCCTCACTATATTTCTTCTCCTTGCTGTTTAAATCCTGAAACCGTAGTTTGTACGTAATAATGTTATTCAGGGCATATGGGACCCTGGGTGAAAGATTGAGCAAGGCGACGTCGCATTGGAGGTGAAGGGGAGTGGCGGATTGAGATAGCTTCCAAGGGGGCGACGAGAGAAATAGAGGGCCAAAAGTGGACGAAGGGATAGGAGAGAGAAAATGGGGCCGAAGAAAAAATGGGTTTTTGATAATGTTACTATTGGAATTGTGGGATATGTAGGACTGGGAACTGGAGCAGAGGGAGACGAAGGTTCTAGCAGAAGAAGAAACAGAATTAGGGTTTTGAAGCGGGGATTTCGTGGATTGGGAAATTAGGGCTTTAAGGATTGATCGGAAGAATGCCATGGGCGATGATGGTCAAGCATTGTTTTTGCAGTTGCAGAAAGGTGGAAAGACAGTTTGAAGGTTAGGGTTTTACAAAGGGTTTTAGAGGAAGAAGATGACACGTGGCAAGTTTACACGTGTTACAGTCAGAGGAGCGGTTTTCTTTTTTTGTTTTGGAAAAATTTTCCTTTTTGGGTTTCATTCTCCTGGCTGTGCTATTTCAATTGTGTTATTTGAGATACGGCTAAGTATTTCTATTTTGAGTATATTTCTTGGAGTAAATAATGAAGAGAGTAAAATGCAGTTTTCAAACCCAAACTGTAACCGTTGAGTAATTTTGGTACTCAACCAACTAGGGGTAGATGGCCGCCATGGAGAGATTTAAAGCTTTTCTTGGATGTAGAGGAAGGGATTATTTGCATTCTAAAAAATCTAGAATTTCCTGAAAAATTTCACCAGTAGATACATAGACTAATAGGCATCCGAATAGGTATGTGGCGATTCAATTTCCTTCAAATTTCCCGTTTTGATCCATTTGGTCCTTCTTTCCCCATATAGGAGTAGTTGTAGAATGGAATGTATTGTATGAAAAAAAAAAAAAGAGTAATTTTGATACTCAAACTTCACAAAAACAAATTTGGTATTTGACGTTATAAAATTTAATCACAATACACTCATTGGAATTCTTCACATTCATTCCTACTATTAAAAAAATACATGCTGTGTATGTCAACAAAATTATAAACCAATATCAAAAAAATTGGAAAACAACACTCAAACTAGATTCCAAAGAAAGTTTCAAAACCTAATATTGAACGAAAAGATCCAAAGAAAAACCTTTCTCTATCTTTGTGACACTTTTGACTTGTCTCTCAATATTTTTCAATATTTTCGAATATTTTTAAAATTTTGCTGACATACACGTGATAGGATGTGACTTTTTCCAAAAGGAATTTAAAAAAAAAATTCCATCAAGTGAAGTATGCTTAAATATTATAATATTGAGTACCAAATTTGTTTTGAAATATATTCTCTCTAAAGGAAAATATATTTCTCTCTTTTTTTTTTTTTTGCTTTGTCAACAAATGTTACTAGGAACTACATAAGAACAATCAAATAAATTTGATAGATGAAGTTATTGTTGTCCAATAAATATATGGGACGTGAATTTAGCATGACAGGGTGTGGATTTAACCCCTCTCGTTCAAATACGGCATGTTTCATAATTGAATGAGCAATTTATTTATATATGAATGTATATTTTATGTTGGCTTGGAACATCACATGAGGTATCCTTAGATCTGCAAATGAACTCGAGCCGCTCGCGAAACTCGAATTCGAGATCAAAATATTAAGTTCGAGTATATATATATATATATATATATATATATATATATATATATTAGGTATATATATATATTTTTATTTTAAGTATAAAATTACATATATATTCTTAATATTTTATTATTTATTAAGAAAAAATATTATTTTATTTATTTTTTTAAAAATAAAATAATTATTTTTTATTTATTTCGAGCTCGAGCTTTAAGTTGCCAGCTCGTCAAGCTCGAGTTCAATAAAATTAAATCAAGACTAGGTTCAATTAAACCAAAACTCGACTCGGTTCGACTCGTTTGCAACCTTAGGTATCCTCTTCTCTCGGTTGTATGGGATTTAGTGATGATATTCCATAAACTTGAACTAGAAGCAGCCATTTATTCTGCTTACCCATCCAATGCCAAGAAAGGATTTAGTCAACTTTGCAATAACTTGGTCATATTCATACGATATATCTATAATAGAAAAAATTCTTCAAAACATCCCTTAGATTTTGTCAAATAAATTTTTTTGTCTTTTATTTTTAAAATAATAATTTTACATCCCTTATAGGATCAAGTTGATAAAATTCGGTCCAACTTAATTGTTTGGATAGTCATTTTCCACCGAAAAATGATCTTTGTTTTCCGTGAACACATTTCCCTATCACCTTTTTACCTCACATACATCAAATCACTACAGTAATTTTCCAACGAAAAATCCATAGAAAATGCAATCCAAACACAATAAGTTTTCGACCACTTTTTATTTTGAACCCACTCACACGTGATCATTTTTTCAGAGGCAAAAAGGTTTTATCTCATATATAATTAAATAAATGGTTTAATCCGTCGGTATTTTTAACCCTAAAAAAGTAAGATATAACCCTACTTATATTCATTTTTTCCTAAAAAATTGAGATCTGACCTAATCCATATTCATTTTGCCACTAAAAAATTGGGATGTGATGTGACCTTTTTGTACATGAAAAATGACTGCAAGCTGGTCTGTAGTAATTTCAGGCTCAAAAGTGATCGAAAATTTAGAATGGGATCAAATTTTGCTAATTTGAATTTTTAAGGGACATAAAGTTAATATTTTAAAAATAAAGGATAAAAAAATCATTTGACAAAATCTGAGGGAGGTTTTCAACAATTTTCCGTTTATAATATTCCGCTTATAATATTCTCGTACTTCTCTGCCTAAGACTTTAACGAATATAACGGGCTTCCATGTCATTAGCTGCCTGAAAGTAGTTACTTCCACGACCCCAATTGAGTTTCTTACCAAATCTTCTTCCAACACTTTTTTTTTCTTTCTTTTTTCCTGTGAATGAACAACCTTCTTTAAGTTCAAAAACAATACATTCTTTAGCTTTCTTTTTCCTTTATGATGCCAGCTTGAATTTAATTAATCTGAAAATATCCTTCGGCTCCGAGGAGGTATTGAAACATTACCTGGCATTGTCAATAAATGAAAGAGAAAGATGGAAAGATACCACATTTTGTGATTGTTTTCGAACCTGAGAAGGTTTGTTGGGAAAATCAAAAGGAGGGGTGTGGAAGGAGATGAGATTATTGGCCTGTTGCACAATGCAGCGCAGCACCACAATGAGGAAGGCACCTTTGAAAGCATCTAAGAGTTCTATCAACGACTTGAAGATCTCCAAGAAATATGATGACTCTGATGCATTGTCCACCATTGTCAGAAGTGTTTCTCTGAATACAGGTTACCCCAACCAAACAATATTTCATCTCGTCTTTCATTTTCGAGCTTTTTTTTCCCCTTTTTGTTTGGCGATTTATGTATCTGATAGGTTTAATCTATACAAAGTATGTGCATTTTACACCTGAACATGGTTTTTGCAAGTGTGCAGAAAATGTCAAATGTTACTTTGTGCTCCAGCATTCTTAACAGACTTAATAATGTTTGATCAATCCTCTTTTTTGACCTTAAGGCTTGTAGGAAATAACTGAATGCATTAAAATTGATCACCTTGTTAAGAACAAGAAGATTTCAACACAATTTCCTGACCACACTAGATTCTTCTTCCCAAATGCACAAGCGCAAGCCTTTGCAACATAGAGATTATGAGATTGCAGGAATATAAGCTGATTGTCTTGTTGCTTAAGATTTATCTTGTTATAACCCGTATTATACACACGAGTGTGATTATCTATTCAGGCCCTAGTAAACAAAGAACAGTAGCTGAGGACATACTTCGTTATGGACATGTTAAAGTTGCAGCAGAGGTATTCACATTTCGCGAACTCGCAGCTGCAACAGACAATTTCAATTCTGAACTACTGGTGGGAGAAGGAGGATTTGGAAGGGTCTATATGGGACGCCTCAAGAAAACCGATCAAGTATCTCTCTCTCTCTCTCTCTCACACACACACACACACACATATTTGAAGTATCATGACCATCCTTGTTCCCATTTAAAGGTTGTTGCAGTCAAGCAACTTGACAGGAATGGACTTCAAGGAAATAGGGAGTTTCTAGCAGAAGTTCTGACACTAAGCCTTGTTCACCACCCAAACCTCGTAAATCTCATAGGGTATTGTGCTGATGGCCGCCAAAGAATTTTGGTCTACGAGTACATGCGTAATGGATCACTAGAAGATCACCTCTTTGGTAAGCACAATATTAAGTTCGGGGACAGCGACATTTCCCATGGAGAACGATCCCAAGAAGCAGTATCAATTATTTGTCAAAACATACATTATTGTTTTGGTTTTATCCTTCGACAACATGCTAATTGGTCAATAGTATAAAGATTGTTTGTGCTTTATGTCTTACATTACATTCTAATGATGTTATCTGTTTTTCAGATATTCCTCCACATAAGAAGCCTCTAGATTGGTTTACTCGGATGAAAATAGCTAAAGGTGCAGCACAAGGACTCGAGTACTTGCACGACACAGCCAACCCACAAATCATCTATCGCGATCTAAAAGCATCTAACATCTTATTAGATGATGAGTTTAATCCTAAGCTCTCTGATTTTGGACTTGCTAAGTTAGGTCCAACAGGAGACAAAGATCATGTCTCCACCAGGGTAATGGGGACCTATGGCTACTGTGCTCCAGAGTATGCAATGACAGGCCAACTGACGACGAAATCTGACATCTATAGTTTTGGGGTGGTCTTGTTGGAGATCATCACAGGAAGGAGAGCTATCGATAATACAAGGCCTACAGCAGAGCAGAACCTGATTTCTTGGGTTAGTTTCTGGATTTGCTATTTTTGAATTGACTAAAGAAGCTTCGGCACTTATTTCTATAACTTAAAGAACCAGTAACCAAGCCATCTTTCGTTCTGAGATACCTTAATGTTCATTTGGATAATTGGATGCAAGATTTTTTTGGGTTCAGTATTCTGCACTAACAATTTGAAAGTCAAAAGGCAAATATTCTACACGTCTGTCTGCAGGAGTAATCATGTCAATTGGAGTAATAGCTATACTATACTATGGTACTGAACAAGAAACGTTTCAATATAGTTTATTTGTATAAATTTTTATTGTCATGTTGAATACATGTGCAAGGCAGGTGCATTTTCCTAGTTCATGTAAAATGGGGTAATAGCTATACTATGGTACTTACCAAGAAATGTTTCCCAACAATGTAGTTGGTTTTAACATTCTTTGATTGTCATTTAGTTTGCCCATGATTTTGTTCTCATTCTTGCAGGCAAAACCTTATTTTAAAGATAGAAGACAATTTACATTCCTGGCTGACCCTTTGCTGGAAGGGGATTACCCTGTAAAGTGTCTTCATCAAGCTGTTGCTGTTGCGGCTATGTGCCTCCAAGATGAAGCTAGCACCAGGCCTTTCATTGGCGATGTTGTTACTGCTCTCGAGTATCTAGCCATGAGCACAGATGAAAGCTTCAGCGACGAAGAAGAAGCGATAGATTTTCAGTAGACATAGAAAATCATTTGCTGACACTCATAGAGTCAGAAAATTAAATGAGGCCATAGACATTCCTATCCCATTGAGAAGGTATCCTTATATGAGAAGGTATCCTTAATTGACCTATCCCATTTTGCATTTGACAGGAAGAAAAAAGGAAAAAGAGAGAAACAGGAAGAAGAAAAATGGTAATTGACGACTTTTGGGAAGTCACAAGTTGTATAGTACCCTCAAAGGAGGGGGTTAAGAGTGTTTCTAGCCATTGAGAGACAAAGTATTAAACAGTTCCCTGTTATGAAGTCTGTAGGTTATCATCTTATCTGTCAAAAGATTAGCTAATGGTTGCTCTATTTGCATTGATGCTTCAGTATCCTCATTAGATATAAGCACATGTACCTCAGTACATTGACATTTGAACATTAAAAAGCACATTTTCTTGAATCTTCCACCTGCAACCTATATCTGTTACTTCACATAAAGGAATCCGAACTGGTAAGTTTCTAAATTCAATGCAGCATAATGTGCCTGCTACAGAACCTTATACATGATCACTTAAACACCTGAATACATAAAAATTCAGAACACAACAATGTAGTTGTATTTGTTTGAAATAAGCCTGGAAACAGTTGTAGGATATCATGCTTTTAACCTTGGAAATGTGCAGCTTGACAAGCAGAAATTACACTAGTTAAATGGAGTTACCCGTGACTGCATAAACATGTTTACATTCAATTGATACTTCTAAGTTCCTGTCTAGCGTACAACTAAATATCAAATTACATGAAGAAAGGGGACATGAACCAAGTACATGGTCAATATAAAAGTAATCTTCTCTTTGATGAACCAAGAGAAAGAAAAAGAGACAGAAAAGGTCCTCTTAGCTAGAGGCAGTGAGGATCTTGAGGTAGCACTATTTGGGATCAGTGCCTTCAGACTCGGATGGCCAAGCAACAACTGATCTGGCTTTTGTTAAAGACCACAAAAACCAATTGCATATGTGACAAATTCCTAAACAGGGACACCATGTACAACCAATTGCCCTCTTCCTGTAAAGGTCCTCAATCTTTAAGGGAAGCTGTTATGAGAAAGTAAACGTCATACATGATCCTCATACCTGCGGAAGGTACTACTCATCAATAAAAACATACCAAGTGAAGTACTTCAGCACGGTACCATACCAGTGGCTGGAGGTTCATTACCTGAGGAATTATACTGAAGCATGAAAAAGTTGAGATAAAGGAACTGAATCACAGTTTCTGATATTCACAGGCAACTTTTTGACGTGTATCATTTAATTTTGATGCTAAATAAACATGGAAAATCAGGTCCCATAAGATAGGAAGTCCATGAGAAAGATAGAATGTTATCTGAAAACTTTCTCCTGCCTAACAACCTTATGAAGCATCAAACTAATGCTCCATAAGACTATGGTACTAGACCTCAAACTCCTTCATATCAGCTCTGAGATTTCTATAACTGAACCGAGGAAATTCACCCAATCGATGGCTGTCGGATACTTCCACCATTGAGCACATGCCTGGTCGCACACCAGAACCTGTACCTCCTCTTCTTTTCTTCCTCCTCCATGTCAAATTCAAGAACCTGAAACTAGGCCAGGATTTAATTCCAGTGGATGTGAAGTCCTGGACATGTCTCTGAGGTTGTACAGAGCTTCCACAGCAGTCTACTTCCAGTCTTCGGAAATACTCAATCTCCTTCTTGAGAAGTGATCCAACCGTCCCCCTTGTGCCAACTTCAACTGGAGCACCTGTACCCATTTGTTCAGGCAACTTGCTAGTTATGTTGCTGACACTATATATCGTTTGTCTGTACACTGCCATGGCACCAAAGAATTGGTATGGAAGAAAGGTTGTTTGAAGCCTTTTAGGTCCTTGTCTTTGATGAAAGTGTGCTTTTAAGTTTGGATCACCTCATCTTTGATTTGCTTTACTACATGCTTTATCCAAAGTGGACAGCATGGGAAGTATGATTATAAAAGCAGCAGTGGGAATATGATCATCATATATGTTTGCAATCAAAGCAAATAAAAAGTCCTAACTGTTCCCCCTTTTTGACTTCTTGATCATGCAATTGCTTGCATATGTAACACACCCTTCATCATGATCAAGGTTCTTTCACTATTTTTTTCCCCTCTCAATGGGAGTAGTAGTTCAAGTCTCCAATGTTCATTTTCTCCTTTTTTTCTTCACATAATCGCATTTTCTAAGAATTGAGCCTGTAGCAACTGTTACCGGTTAGTCAAGAACTTTTAATGCCAGGAATCAAACGTGGTGTGTGAAACAGGCCTAAATTGCCATTGTCAATAGGCAGTTAAGAAGGATAATGACCGCTTTAGCACCGTACGAATGCACTCAAATGGTTCACTTGGGATGTAGAATGATTACTTGCGAATTGCCATCAATTGCTCGATCTTTTGAGTGCTTGTTTGGACGGACTGAGTCGTTAGAAACCATAAATACGCATCAGGCATTTCATTTTGTTTATCAAATTGAAAATGTTTATATGCGTGTGGGGTTCTTCTTGCTTTTCTTTCCACTTTTACTAATGGCGGATTCTTAAAGTGGAATTGTTGTTGAACGGTTTCAACATAATCTGCTTCAATACAAAAATTTGCAGCTTCAGGCCACTAATTGATGGAATCCAGTTTTGGTGGTGGAATAGTTCAGCTAGTCTGCTTCCATGGTTGAACAAAAGCATGCTTGCACATTGGTGGTATCTAACAAGAAAACTGTATGGGTTACTTACTCTGGTACATATCGCTGATTGAAAAGTCAGAAACCACTAAATATATCACCTCCATCTTCAAATCCATCATTTGCTGGGAGTCGTACACATTAGACTATCTATCAGATCATCGGAGGCAGGTAGAAAGGCATTCCTATCTAAGAAAACATTGACGGCGTACATATATATGTTCCAAATTTGCAAAATTAACAATCGGCTGCTTACGTTTCAATTGTACAATACTCCTCTAAACACCAATGTGAATTTGTGCAATTTGTCCACCATTTAACAGCAGAAGTGAGATAATACACAAGGTACTGGAAACTGAAACATGGTGAAATAGAAGATCGGTAAGTATGGAAATGGCATGGCATTGAGTCGGAATATATTCATTCTTCAGCGGTGACAGAGAGAGATAAATATATGAACTTGCATTTCTACTCTTGCCTTCAAATGTATAAAACAAAAACAAGACATTAAAGTTTGAATTAACTTTCAATAAAGCCCACGTTTTGACTAAGCCCTAATCCCCGGACAAGAATATTATGCAAGCAACACCCTCGACAGTTGACAGTTTTATTGTTGGAAAAACCAAGAATTTCCATTCACAATCATATTCAATTGCCTTTGTTGCATGGCTTCCATGACATGGTGGCTTCCCAGAATTTATAATTTAACCGTGGACATGAGAATATGACTTCAATTATCTAAAGAACAATTTTGTAAAGAATTTGATGGCAGCATGAATCATTTTTGATGCCCCTAAAGAATATGCAGTATTACAATTTTCTGCTCTACAATCAAAACACAGAAACGATATCAGAAGTTTATCTGTCCAGGAAAACAAGAACATCGCATAAAAATAATATAACCAACTTAAAACCAACAACATCTCAAGAAATTAGCGCATTGCAATGTAATGCTCTTGATAAAACTGAAAGATGCTTTATTCAAATAGTTATCAAATAAATTACAAGCCTCAAACTTGAAGAGCTTGCGCTCTCTCCTTTACTTTTTCCATTTTTTCCCTAACCCCCATTGTTGTTTTTTACTCTTTCAAATTTTTTTTATCCAATTTTCCTTTATTTGGATTTACATTTTCACGTATAATATAGGATTTTCTCAATATCATCTCGTATGTACTTTACAGTCTACACTGAAAAAATGATGCACATACCTCGGCAAGGCAAGAGCATGCTGCTGTCAAAGACCATTCAACTTGCACCTCTTTAGTCAGAAAAAGTTAAAATGGCTGGATCACATTATACTGGGAAGGTGGCATGAATATCTGAGGCTGCGATGCAAGGCAAGAGCATTTTGTAAGGCTACATCTACTCTTGAACCACTCTGAAACAGTGAGTCATACAACTGGCAGACAAACTGAGACAATTCCTCCTCATCATCATCCCAGTAATAATGTGAAGGTGCTCCGTTTTTTTCAGGTTCACTGTCTTCCCAGTCACTTATTGGACTGGCAGGTTCCATGTCTTCATCTTCTGCTTCTTCATCTCCAATCTCAAACTTCCCATTCTCTACAGCATTAAATTCACCAGACCCCTGGAATGTTGCCAACTGTGTTTCTTCAGGTTCAGCAGAAGGGCATATGACTGCTTTAGCACCAGAATCAAGAAGTGATTTGATCAAAGCCTGGGTAGGCCCGTAGATGCCAGTGAAGATTATAATCCTATCCCTCCAAGCCCCAACCTGGGTGTCAATACAAAGCAAGAGAATTGGTCTCGACAACAGACATGCTAAATGAATCACAAGTATCCAAATATCTAATATGCTACCAACTTGAAAGGCCGATATGCAAATCCCAAAATTTAGGGAACATAATAACAGGCTGAGAATGTCATTAGGGTAAACATAACTATTCTCTTCCAGAGGATAGAGTTTCCCAGACATTTATATTTTCAAAAGATTAGCAAAAGCAGTATTAAAATCTGAACCAAAGTATACTCAGACACTTTTCTTTTAAACCTTTTTCCACCGTTTCCCTAAATCAACAATTTAAGTGGGTAAAAATTGCTAAGGAAACTGCACAAAATGATTCTGAATGCTGAAGCACTTGTAAAAATACCAAAACTACAACTTTGGGGCAATTTACACAACCTCGCTTACTAAAAGTACCTTGACAGACAAAAGTATCAAGGGAAAAGGAAGACAAAGAGGAGTAGAATGAAGAAGAGGTTAAGGGGATTGATAGAACAATGAATCATTGAGGCATAAACTCTTTGTTTTTAAAAACCACACTGATTTACTTAGTTTAATAGTATCAAATGCCAGTTTTGAGTAACCACTATTTTACCGAATCATAGGATGGTTTCTCTAGAATTCATTAAGAATGGAAAGCCAAATGAAAGCAGATGTAAACTAGGCCACACCATCAGACGAACATCTTCTGGAGTTAAGTGAACAGAAGGAACAGTCCTACGGAACATATATGCAGCAATTTCTCGATCATCTTCCATAACCTTCAGAATATTCCAAAAGGAAATCAGATTAGTAATAGTCAGTTAGTGAAACTAAATTAAGTACAAAAAGGAAAAATAGAAATAACACAAAAAGGAAATCAGATTAGCATACTTGTGTTTGTCTTCCAATATATCGATGAACAACACCTCCAATTTGGAAGTAGGGCCTACACGAAACCAGGTCAGAAATTGTAGAAATGTCTGTGATAATTGATGCATTCTTCCTACGTCGTCCTCGAAACATTGCCAGTAGGCTATATTTTACAGTCTGCAGAAATTTTTCTGCTAGTTCTCCCGGCTCAGCAACCACAAACACTTCATTCTGCCAACTATATTGGGAAAAGAAAGGAAAAAAAAAAAAGACGCTTAAGTAAAAATGAAACAGCATTCACATGTTTTGTCGGTAGAAGATGATGATGCAAATGTTACCTTAATATGGACCCATATATATCATTTTGCAGAGCCAAATGTATCAGTCCAACTTGAGAAGAATTCCTTAGTTTGTCATGCAGTGAAAGGACAGGTAAAGTCAATTGCCTGCGTCTGGCAGGAGAGTCAGGCGGTGAAGCAGTTGTTTTTGCAGATTGGGATCCATCCAAGCTTAAAGGAGGAACCAAATCAATCCGGCCAACCCTCTGATACCCAAAATCTGGACTGTAGAACGGGGGGCTTGATGGGAAGCTCCCAGTAAACAAAGGTGATGTAAATGGTGTTGGGAATGTAGACCCTGCAGTTGCTCTGAGGGTGCCTGATATATCATTCACTAGAGATAGCTTTATTCCAGAGCGACCACAAAACGTCTCAAGTGAGCGTGCATGATGAAAAACTCTTCCAGAATCTGGACTGTTAGAAGCCTCAACAAGAAGCACGGCTTGTCTCCAGCCTATAGAGGGGCTGTTGTCATCTAGCACTGCCAACACACAAGACTTCAAAGCTAAGGACAATAAACATCAAAATAGAATCAAACCTCTGAGTAGACAACAATAAGAATTCAGCACATATACCAGATTTTAAACCTTTCGCTTTAACAAACTGCTGAGACTTTAGACTATCTGGAAATTTTTCATCATGTGAATTCTCCAGCAAACTCTCACATACAGTTCTAAATGACATAGAGTTCTTCTTGATGTAATCATCTGTGGCAGCCTCCAATCTCAACCAAACCGTTGGATCAGTCTCATCTAGCTCCATCTCACAACGCTCATCGACTGCCATTGCAAACAAAGAAAATCTCGGTTGATAAATAATCTAGAAGTTAAAAATAACATTATGCAAACATTCAGCACTATTATGATCAGGCAGCTTGATTTCTACTCCCCTAGTTTGACAACCCAAACTCAAAAGCAAAAGCAGGAGGAAGAAATCAAATCCGATTTTTTTTTTTAAAAAAAAAACACTCCAAGTGCTTGTCCTACTGGTTTCTTAGATGCTGATACAAAACAGAGTATTTCAATAACTGTTTGAAATTCTCCTCGTAAATTAAAACATATAAAAGCTAGCTTTATAGATGCATGCACTTACATTAGAGGCGCTATACTTCAATGTAGCTTTCTGCTCAATAAAAACTAAAATTTAGTTTACTTTAAGCCCAAAAAAAACCCTAAAAAATGCCACAGTTTGGAGTTCATAATTAACACATTTACTAATAGATAGAAATGGTGTACCTGGATTGAACCGAAAATATTGTATGTCAGGAAGCATAGTGAGCAACGTGCTTAAAGCTTCCTCCACACGATCAACTGAGCATGCACTTTCAATCAACACCTGACCAGTATCCAAATAACGCCATCCTCCTTTCCGAACCTAGCATAGCATGAAAACAGTAGCACAACAATAACTAAACAAACAAGATGAAGAAGCAACAATAAAACATGTACATCTCAAACTATCACATCATCTCAGTTATCTTTAAACACCCATGCTCGCCCAGCTGCCCACCCTCATTCCATCTCTTGATGGAAAAAAAAATTGTGTAAAAGAAAGTGAAGAAAAAATAAGATGAGAAAAGAAAACTATTGTATTTAGGTAAACGAGTTTAAATTTCTCAGACAATTGATTAGGTGAGAATGACCTAAAGAACAGGCCATCTGCTCCTAGGTAATAGCCTCCTGATAATTATAAGCAAAATAGCAACAAATGCAAGTGACTTGGAGTTGAAAGTAATACTGGCCAGCCAAAAATTCATGATCACAAATAAATTTCATATAATCTGATGTACATGATATCTGTGAACCCTTACTGTTACCTTCAAGTCTTTTAACAAAAATATTGATCCATAATCATTTACTGCATGAAAAATAAATTTGGTTTTAAAACATAGAATGGATTTGCAACACCTTTCAGATATTATAACTTCCTAGCACACATGCTCTTTAACTTACTTGGTTGGGGGATCTCCTGCAGGGGGTGGGGCAGGGGGAAGGTGGGGTGATAAAACTAAGTCAAGTCTCCAAAGAAGCTTCAGGAAAATCGAACTACCTTGGTAGGGACAGAACAACATCCAATTGACACTAAGCAATCAATTCTAGCATCTGGCCATAATAATTGTGCTTCTCGTACGGCAAAAATAGTAGGATTATTTGCAACAATAGCTCCATCCTGCCAACGGTAAGCACCTATGAAAACAAGACAAGAAAGAGGAGCTCAGGTGAAGATGCAGGTGACAAAGCTAGGAAAACCAAACATAAAAAACGAGAACAATATGAGCGGTAACTCAGCAAGAACTGAAACAAATACCGTCAGAGAAATCATCAAGGTAATATGGTGCAGCAGAAGATGCTCTTATAGCTTGCCATACGTGGTGCTTACAACTTCCAAGAAAGGCGTTCCTCTTGGATCCAACTTGGGCTCCAGATGTTGCTGCTCCAAGGCCACCTGTTGTCAAGTTCTCAGAAATTGCGGAGGAAATCTCTGGAGTCCCAGCAGGGTACTGCACTTCATCACAAATAAAAAGAGGAAAATAAAGCAAAACATATAAACCCTAACAAGAGACCTACAAAGAAAATACAGACGTAAAGATTGAATAATAGATAATCTCCTCACAAGGCACCTGGTAATTGCGGAATATGAAAGGCTGAGCTGGTGCAACACTGACAAGAGTTGATACCACAAATACTTTGGGAACCCGTTTAACAGCTGATTCTATCAGAAGATCTCCATCCTCATCAGCACACATCTCCTTCAATAATCGCTCAAACTGATCTGCACTGTGCTGGAAGATGATAAAAGATAAGTCTCTAGTATAAAGACATAAAGGTGAATGTCATTCAAAGGGAAAAAAGAAGCACACAAGAAGTCTCCAAAGAGAGAACAAACACTCTCTTAACCAATATCACTTACTAAACATCTCTAGGACATACAAGAATGCAAAGGGTATAATCATTTTATTACTTCTTCAAGAAAAAAAGTACCCCGCAAGGGAATATTAGTCATCTCAACTCCAAATAAGAGGGGAAACTTTAAACAAATCAATAGAAAAAGGAGAAAACTCTGAGAGCACTTTTAAAAGTAATTCACATTCTCCTCAATATAGGTAATAGGGGCTAACATTATTTCACTGAAGAAAAAGAAATTGGGTGCAAAATAGAGCATTACATACTTTGGATCCGTGCACAACAACTCTGAAACTCTGAGATGAGCTTTTGTAAAGTTGATCCAATTTTTCTCTCCAACTTGCTGCTTCATTGTCCTTCGGAACAGGTTCAGCAAAAACAAGTTTCCCTGGAAAATGTGGGGAAAAATAACATCATAAGAAGGTATAGGAACCACAAAGTGGAATGCCTTTTTATGCAGAGAGCACACCTAGCTCTTTGTATATCTCTTCACATCTTTCCAAGGACATCAATTTAATTGCAAGAGCAACTGCAAGCATGCCACCCGTTGATGTACCACAAATAAGGTCAAACAGCTCATGTATCTGTTTCCCAGTGCCCTTTTCAATTTCCTTGAGCATCCTGACAGTTGCCAGACCTTTCATGCCACCACCATCCATGGAAAGGATACGCAGCCCACGCTTTGGGACTTGCCGGCCTCTAATAGCACGCCGCAGAACCTCATTTTCGCCTGAGATTGCACAAACACGTCTCATCTTTCTGGAGATCTAAAGAGAATTGATAGCTAAACATGGATTTCAACATTGACAAACCAAGTATAGCCAAAGCACGAGCTGCAGCTTTATTCACACGTGGCTCGGATGCAACTGTCAGTCGTACAAGAAGATCCCTCAAACTTTCTGAAGTAACGAGTGTATGCCGATTCTCCAAGCAGAAAGCTAAATTTCCCACTGCCAATAAAGCTAATGTTTGTACCTGATCGATACAAAAAGTCCTTTCAGACAAATAGTGAAGATTAAGTTTAAAAAAAAAAAAACACACAAAAAGAAGCTCTAAGAGAAGTATACCTCCGTATTTCTATGGGCGCATAATAATTTCAAAGATTTTAGTATATCCTTAGTCAACATTTTCTGAGCCACAATATCAGACGTAAAAGCCAACTTAACCACAACTTGCAGCACAGATATTACTTCTTCTTGACTGGCAGATTTCAGCACTCCTTCAATTGGTTGCATGATGTCAGTCTTTATCAACTGCATTGCCACAGAAACATCTGAAGCAAGAGATGAAAGAGCAGAACAAGCTTGCTCAACCTGCGAAGAAAGCACGAATAATTAGACCTCACACCTGATGTGAAATTAAGACAAAGACAGACAACAAATTGAGTAACAAACCACGTGTTGATTGTCGCTACTTATCATACTTATGAGCTGCCGCACTGCATTCTCATCTTTCCCAACGACAACCCGATTTCCCTCATCTTGCATTATCTTTGCCAGAGCAGATGCAAGCAAAGGGTGATGACAAGAAGAAAACCGGAATATGAGAGAAAAGAAGGCACTCAGTTTATGCCGAGATGCAACAAAGTAAGAACTGTTCTCCATCTGGAAGAATCAGAGAAGAAAAGGAGTACTTAGCACTGATAGTAGAACACCAAAAAATGGGAATAGATAATTGTCTAATACCTCTATCTGCACATTCAATGATCTAAGATTGTCATCTGCAACAATCCTGATATTTGCAAGAGACAAATGACGAAGTTTATGCAATGGTAAGATATCAGGGAGGAACTCCATTGGATTTCCAAATAGCCTTAGAACCCGCAACTCAGCCATAGACCTGTCATAAGCTGGAAATGAATTAGGCCTCAAGGACAATAATTATAACCAAATTCAGGCATAAGCAGGTATAAATCTTCAACCAGTGATAAAGGTAGCTTCAATGACCTGAAATCAAGAAGAGGCCGGACCAATTTGTTGTGTTCCAGAGACAATTCAAGTAATCCATCACATTGCCTTAGTTCAGCTGTAACAATATCATATCAAGACGAGCCAGAAAATACCATGGTCACAACAACAGATGAAATAAGCATATATCTTTGATTTAGTTCAATTAATAACATAAAATACAGTCACAAGTAACATCCCTGGAGATGATACGAGATATGTAATCAACATTGTATGCAACATATAATTGGATCTTACCAGGAACAGAGGCCAGCAGGTTGAAGTCAACTGCAAGAACTTTCAAGTTTTTTAGCCCACCAAGCTCAGGTGGCAAAGTTAATAGCTTGTTGTTATCAAGATATAGCTTCTCAAGTAGTGGCAGTTGGGTTACCTCCACAGGCAAGACCTGTAATAGCAACAACAGATTGTAAAGAATTAGTAAACCTCTAAAAACTAAATTAAATTAAATAAAATCCCAGCCCCCTGCGAACAACCTCTAAAAACTAAATTAAAAGAGAGAGAGAGAGAGAGAGAGAGAGAGAGAGAGAGAGAGATTCTGTCTTCATTAACATCCTCAAACCATAAAGTACCAAAGTCATCTTGCTACTCCTGATTAGCTTAAACCAACCTCCATGAGAATAATAGAAAATCTTCTCCTCTATGCTACTGCTTCTTAACAAATTCAAAGGAGGCATTCTTGCGAATATTTGACACTGGACCAGTAATAAAGTGGGGAACATTGGGCTACCAATAGCTATTGTCATGAACAGTTTTGCCACCCTATAACTTCTACTAATATAAACAGTCATAAGTTCATCAAAGAGAAAATCATAGAACAATAAGTAAATCTTCCATCTTTTTTTTTTCCTGTATGTCCCCTACTACAACGATTATAGTACGAAGAACCATACGAATCACACTGTGATAATTTTTCTGTTCATCTCTCCCATTTTTTCTGTTCCAGTTGGTGGCAAATGCAGAATACTCTATAAACCATATTGGCTTTAAGGAAAGAAAAGGCAAAAGTAGACATTGCATTTGCATCTTATAAAACTGAAGAACACCACAAAATCTATCATCAAAAGAATACCATATGAAATGAATACTCACTGATAATCCCAGACCACAGAGACTGACCAAAGTGACACTCTTCCAATGCTCAGCACACCCTACGACAGCCCCAACCCCAGCTCCGTGCCCTGCTCCAGCCCCCTCCGCAGCCGCACCTCCACCTCCAACCCCATTCGCAAAATTTGACCTCATCAGCCTCACAAAAACTCCCATCCCATCACTCTGCTGGCCCGATCCCCCAACTCTCCACATTATAACCCCCTTCAACGGCTCCCTCCTCTTCACCACCCTCATCTCCACTCCCACCTCTCCCCCAAAATCCTCCCCAGCCACGCCGCTGGCCACACTACCCTCCCCACTTTCAACAATCTCGCCGCCATTTTCCAAATTTCTAGGACTCTTCTCCTTCTCGTTCATTTCAACTTCGACAGTGTCCTGCGGCGACGGCAGCGCGACCATGACCTGCGACTGGAGCCGGAGAGCGACCTGATCCTCATCCTCGCCGGCAGTCCAGTCGAGGTCAACTCGAAACCCGAATTGCTCATGATTATTTTCCTGTGAAAGCATTGCAAGGGATGAGCTGAATGACGAGGACCCACCCACGCCGGCGGCCGACGACGCCGACGACGATCGTGATGACCTTGGGCTGGCGTCATCCAATGCGTCATCGGCGCCGTAGCTTAAGGTGACATGGAAAGTATCCGATGGACGTTTCCAGCCCAACCCCCACGACATTGTTGAATTTGGATTTCCTTTGTTTTCTGTTGGTCATCAAATTTTATTGGACAAATTCGATCTGATTAAATTTGAACGAAAATGGTGATTGACATATCATTTTTCTGTAAACTTTTTATAGGGTTTTAGAGAAATCGTTACTCTCTCATGAGTGTGGAGAGAGAAGAAGAGAGACAAAATAATGTGTTTTTTTTTCCCCCCCCCAGTTTCAGTAGTGCAGTTTCTCCGATAAGAGGCGGGTTCAATGAGCAAGAAGACAACTCAAAAGACGCCGTCGGCTCTCGGCTTGCTTACTTCGTCAATAATCCAGAAGTCAGACCAACCATTTACGACGACGTGTCCTCTGGAATATGCACCGACCAATTATTTCATTCTACATTTTTATTTTCTTTTTTAAAACATTTCATAATTGTTTTATTTTATTTTTGGGAAAAGAGAGTATACTTTTGCGTTACTTCTAAAGCACTCATCGGGGAAGGGTCCGATATCCAGCTACCTTAAATCATCCTTTTGGTTGTTTAATTGCATTAATTCACTCAATAATCTTCCACTTGCTTTACTTCAATACAAATCCTTATACTCCTATAAAATTGACCATACCAATGCCTATCCTATGCCCTAATAAAAAAGTTTGGTTAGGGTTGATGACCGAAAATTTTGATAAATCATTTATTCTGTTCTAGATATAATATGTTAATCAAGGAGTCCTCGATACTCGTAAGATAGTAAAAAAATTTAACTAATTTATTAGGATTAATCTTCTTACACCAGTAACAAGAGTTTAACTAATTTGTTAGTATAATTAATCTTTCTTACACCGGCGAGATATAGATGCATCACATTATTTTAATCTAAATTTGATACTGAATTTGAATACCAAACTTTACATTACATATATGATGACGTCCATTTACATCCGCTAACATTATATACACTATCTGTGCATAAAATATTTACCCAATTTATTGTGTCATATTTTCAAATGTAATATCTCGTGGTGTTTTTAAGTCAAACTGCAATTTTTCTTTTTTTAAGATTACAAAGAACCATGATACAGGAAATAAATATAATTAACAAAAAAACCAGCCAACAAATGATGCAAAAACAATTTGTAATACTTTAATATACTGTTGTGTTTTTTATTGCAAAAACAAAGTGGAATTGCATCACTCATTCGTCATCTCTTGAGCTAGTTATCTTGACTAATTATGTCAAAAAAAGTTGTCTTGACTAATTATATGTCAGATGAGCTAATGGACAGCATAACGTGTAACTTGAGATAGAAATACACCATGCAGTATTAGTCCAGCAAATGCAAATATTAAAGAGAATAGTATACATCCCCTGCAAACTTTTGAGAGAGGGCAAAGAGAATTGTCAACAGATACTAAAGGGAGGACAAAAGAGAAGATCTGGATTTGGAGAAACATTTTTGACCAAGCAAAGGGGGAGATGGGAAACTGGAAAGGCAGGGAGCCACAGAGAAAAAGAAATTTGGCATGGAAAGGCAATAATTGGAATGACTGTACCATGGGTACAAATAATAAAGAGGTTAGACATCACAGGAGTAGATGCAAAAAAAATACTTCTCTAGAAACATTCTGGAAACAAATATGAATTTGGGCAACTGTAGAACCTGAAGAGCAGCAACAGTAAATAATAACTAAAACAGGAGGGAGGCATTGCCGATAATCAAGCAAATAACAGCAATAACACAAAACAATGCCAGATAGATCTCTGCAATTCTGAGGAACTTTAGAGCATACTATCTCCCTATCCTGTGAATGGTCTCTGAATGGTGCCAACAGCAGATCATAAAGCTCGTAAACCCTGATTACGCCTTCAGTTCCTTAGAAACTGAGGCAAATATCTCCTTCAGTTCCTCTTTCGCATCATTGCCCGCAAAAATAAAGTTTATGGCATCCCTTGCAAGTGTATGCATTTCCTTCATTCCAAGACCTTGATGAAGTTGAAAAAACTCCAATCAAATTCAGATGAGAGCTAAACATGAACTCTTATCACACGTACCAGAACAAGAATTTGTACAAACCATATGCAGAAGCAGCAAGCCTGTACTCGTGTGATAGGCTAGTAGAAAATACCCCCATGTCATCAGTGCAGAGGCTAACTGGATGTTCTGAATTATACAAATCAGCTGCAACCAGGAATCTTAAGGTTATATAGGTGAAAGAAGAACATCCATTCAAGGGCGAATTTCTTTTTGATTTCAAAGAGGAGGAATTATAAAAAAATAGACATTTCTCATTTCATATTCTAGGCAAAAGTTAATTTGAGTTCAGATAACTTTCCATCTTTATTCAAGATATAAATTAAAAAAAAAAAACAGGAAAGATAGACGAGTTTAGAAGGCCTACCAAAATGGTGAACATCTAACGATGGGATTGTTTCTGTTCTGATGTTCGATGTCAAACAAATCTCAACCTGTGGGCATGCAGTAGATAAAGTCCAGAAGCTCAGCTAAACGAATGTACAATTGCATCAAAAATTTAAATGAGGATGCCTAATATGAGAGAACTTTGATTTGACTCTTTCCAATATGAAAGAACTTTGATTTGACTCTTTTTTTTTTTCCCATGAAAGGATTATTAAGATGAGTAACATGTACACCTTTTTAGAACAACAACAAGAGGACCAAACTTACAATTTATTGAACTTATGAAGTGGGAACAACAAGATGTGCCCTCTTCATTTAGTTGGTTAACCAAAAATAGAAACCATTGCAGCACTGAATCTCCTGCTCTTCAAGAAAGAATTACATACCGGGATCTTAAATGACTTTAATTTTCTCCAATGGTCTTCCTCAAAGTAGCAGGCATGGCCAATTCTTCCAGGAAGAAAATCTAGCATTGCATGCACTTCCTCTGAATTCGGTACCTACAAGCACTAAGTTACAAAAACAAGATACTCAGAATGACCAGTAATAGACCAGTAACAAAAGCTAAAGAAAGAGGGACAAGCCAAATGCACCTCCCCAGAGTGCAGAGTTACAGAAAGTCCTTGCTCTTTGGCAAACTTCAAAGCAGGCAAAAATGTTTGCCTACGTATCAAAAAGCGCAAAAATATTTTACACCTCTAGGGTGAATAATGGATGAAACAAGAACATAATGATCCAAAATTATATAGCAGAGAGAACTACCATTCACCAATTACAGGATTGCCAGAAAGGTCAATTCCCACAACTCCTAAATCCTTCATTTGTAGAGCAAGCTTAACCTTGAAAAGGCAAATAAGCAAAGTCAATACTTGGCTACCGAAATACAGATACATATCAAATGTCTGATACTATCTCGTTAACATACTGTTTCCATTGCAGCCTCCGTTGATTCACGCCGGTCAATACTTAGAAGAAGTCTCACACATATCTTTTTCCTTCGACTTTCACTATTTCTATCATTAGCAGGATGAGAATTTTCAATAGCTTCCGCATCTAGTTTATGAGCAAAATCAACATCAACATTGTTGACGGCCCTTAAACCTTCCACAACAGCTTGCATGTATGATTCTTTGCTCATCCCTTTTGAATCGTTTCTCTGTATCATTACAAAGATAACAGTCCTTTACTAAAACAACTAATGGCCTATACTCGCATTGCCTAACTGGTTGACAAGACAATAATTTCTGAAAATAGTTCGAGAAGCAAGAGGACTCCACACCGCCCCTAATTCGAGTAATGAAATACATAGTAGCAAAGCCCGATTAACATAACACAAGTACCTTCGGAGTTGTTCTCAGTTCCAAATACACGACATTTTCAGCTGCAAAATCTTCAACTACCTATCAGCCATGACAGGGAAAAATTTTATTCCTAATATCTGCAGCACAATCAAAATGATCATCCGAGGGAATCTTTTATACCTCCTTAGTAATTTTTGTAACAGTTTTGTGGTCAGTAGTAATAAGGTGGATCAAATCGAACAACTTGAAAACCTCAACCAGTGAACGATCATCTGAAAATGATTTAGACTAAGTCAGTTCTGGTCTATCTCAGAATATTCAGGAACCAAATTTAGAGATTGCAAAACCAAGTGACAAAATGGACATACGTTTTAGGATGACCTGCTCAAAATCTGAGAAAACTATAGTTCCCTTATCTCCCAATTCTCTTGCAAGTTCCCTGCCCATAGAAATCTCAAACCAATAGGTGTTATTTTGAGTCAACACATAACAACAAAAGAACACAAAAAAAAAAAAAAGCGAAAAAAAAACTTTCATTTTCTACTTAATACCAACATAGTAGCAATTAGTCAAAAGTTATCCAAAAAGCAGTCAACTTTGAGATGAATTCAGAGACCAAGTATGAAGTTAGATGAAGTGAAGTTAATAAGCAAAACCCAGGTGCCCTTTTACTTTAATTATCATCAAACAATCAAAATCAAGAAACCAACAGCCCGAAAATTGTAGCATTCGGAGAGACAGAAAAGGAGCATACAGCAAAGTGGAGTCCCGGATGGAGCCATTAAGATGTGCGTGTAGTTCAATCTTTGGCATAGTTTTCCACCATTCTTCCATCTCTTTCTGGTGGGATGCTTTTTTTTGTTGGTTGTCTTGGGTGAGAGAGATTTCTGGTTCTTGATTTGAGCAGGCCTGACGGTTTACTTCAGCGGGTGGAGCACGGTAAATTCAGGCGTCACAATTAGCTCTGTTTGTTTGACACTTTCGTCGCGGAAGAAAAAGTGAAGTGAAGTGGAGTGAAATAATGGAAAAGAAAATTAACTTTTTGGCATGTGCTTGATTAACAAGAAAATGATGCAAAAAAAAATATAAATTTTTATGTTTGTTTAGCCAGAAAGTCACGAAAAAAATTAGTGAGTGTGTTCATTAATTAGAAAATATTTAATATTGAACTTCTTTATTTTTTGTATTTAATATATGTAAAAACAAGCAATAGTTATCATAGTTTGCATATTGGAAGAGTTGTTTACTTAAAAATTAATCAGGTTCTTTAACAATAAGCTTAAGTTTATGTGTGTGTGTGTGTGTGTAAGTTATTTCAAATATATATATAAACATAAAAAAAGGAGCTTAAATGTAAAAGAAAAAAAATACTAATGCCATATGAATTCAATAAATTACTAATTCATTAATTATTAAAATAAGAATAGCATGTCTAACTACAAAGCCGGTTTTGAATTATAAATTCTAAAATACTCTAATTTATGTAGAAATTTAAAGTGGAGAAAATATTTTAAAAAAAAGGAAATTGTTAAAAAAATCTGATTAATTAAAATTTTCCCGTGACTCACTTTCGTATCAATTTTAGTAAGAAAATTTTATAAAAAAAAAAAATGAGCGGTTGCAGGAAAATTTTATGTAATGGATCCCATAAACTTGCAGGCAAACAAACGTTCAGAATTTACGGGAAAGTTATTTTCTTTCACTTTCCTTCCCTCCTCCTCCTGAAAAACAAACACACAAGAAATCTACGCGAGTCAAATTTATTGGGCCTATCAACTGGAGCACTTGTATAATCGTTGCAGGAAAAGCTCTCATCTCTTGAACCAAACTTGTCCCAGCAACACACGGTATTAAAAGCCCAGTTTGATCGTTCTACATTTTTGGACTTTGGGCCAATGTAAGAGAGTTAATCTTCTTTTTTTTTTTTTTTTTTGAGAAAACTAAAATGGCAATAATCTTTCTTTTTTTGGTTGAGGAAAAAAAAATGAAAACAATCTAACCAAAGCTATCATATGAGGTAAAATCTTAGGGATCTCATGAATTGCCATTGGCAATGTACGCCAAATCACTTCCGGCGAGCTCGATTCCGTTTGAATTGCATTTTTTTTTTGGAATTTTGTGAGTTTTTATAATGTAATGTATGTAAGGTAAAAATATATATTTGAAAACGTGTTAAGCAAATATTTTCACAAAAAACTCAAAAAAAAAAATTTTTTTCTCACCAAAACTAACTTTACACCAAGAAAGTGCAACTACTTAATACTTTAGCCCAAGAAAACATGGGTTGTCTTGCATCTGTTCCAACCCTGCAGTCAATCTTCAGAGACAATCTCCATAAATTCGCTGAAGTTTCTGCAGAAATTGCAGGCTACTGAGGCATTTACTATTCAGTATTGGTGGGCAACAAAGAGCCATGTGGATGTTCTCGCTTGTCCCTTAATGTAAATGCACAACTGCTACGGTACTAATATCTTATGTTTCATCAGCCATGGTGGGGTAGGAAGGACTGAGGGAGGAAATGCAGCATCTGTGTAGTTTACTGAGGAGCGCGCAAAACGAGGAAGTTTTTGAGAATTAACCTAAAGAATTTTCAGAAGGATAATGATAATAGTACACCTAAAAAAAAGTCCTGCATTTCATCTTTTTTTTTTGCTTTTAAAGGGAGGATATCCGCCCCGGGGTCGGCTCGACTAGTGTTGGGGTAGTTTCATTAGGTCTTGGCACCGTTAGAGCTATAATCGAGTCGAGTTCGAGCGAGTAGTATTGTTAGAACTCGAGCTCGAGTTCGAAGCTTGCTCGCAATACTCGAGCTAGACTCGTATGGGTTCGAGTGCATGCGAGTCTTATCGAGCTCGGTCAAGTTCGAGTTATTAAAATTCATTTTCTTGATAATTTTTAAGCGAAAAGACATTATTACCCTTTTAAAATTTTTATATGACTTAAAATATTTTGTAAATTCGACAATTCTTTTGGGTATAAGAGTAATTTTATAATAATAATATATTAAATAATTAAAATTAAAATGCTCGATAAACCTCGTCGAGCCTTCGAGCATCGCTTTTGAATGCTCGAACTCGATTCGATAAGCTTATCGAGCTGCTCGAATTCAACTAACCGAGTTCGAGTTAAGCTTATGATTGAGCTACTCGCGAGCAGCTCGGTTCGATTACATCCTTAGGCACCGTGTGATCGTGGTTCAATTTCTCTATCATTTGGTGTATCTTAGAGGCGGATACACAAATTCAGGGAGATTAGTCTGAAAGGAATACTCTTTGTGATGACAAAAAACAAAAAGGAGGATATCCTAGCGTCACTGGCCGGCTATCGTAACTTAAGCAACTCGGACTTGTGCGGACCGTGTCACTAGGAAGGATTGTGACCTCTCGAGTTGAAGAAGTATTGTCCAGTTACATTCAATCATGTAATTGCTATAATATTTGGTCTAAATTTGAGTATAAGTATGAATTTGTTAATTACTAAGTTAGAAAGAAAAATCACAATTACACTAAAAACGTATAAAGTTATGCCAAAAATTACAACAATCAGACCGAACTGGACAAAATTTAACGTGAAAGACCCCTAATCCATGGGAGGATATATGGAGCGCCATATAATCTTCCTTTTCCAGAAAGGGTAAATGCAATTTCTCTGCACTATCCTCGCTTTCTACTTGCCCCCAACTATCAACTTTAGCAATTTAATATGTACGTCTGTGACTATGAAATTTTGAAACATTTAAAATTCAATGATTTTTTTTTTTACAAATTTCTGTTGAAAATACTTTAGTACTACCTCTAATTTCATCCGTTAATCGATATAAATTCATTCATTTAGGGGTATTTAAGTCTTTTCATTCAAAAATCGCTATCAAAATTTTTGGACTATTAATTGATTTGAGCAATGTGCTATAAATTCATGATATAAAGTATTCGGGTGTTACAATTGATAGCGGAGAGTATAGACTGGAAATTATTGAAACTTTGGGGATGCAAATTGTTATTGTTCTAACTTATTTGAAACTAGCAGCAACTCAAGGAGGAAGACTACTTACTAGAACTACAAGTAGCTTTGACATCTTTTTTCCCTGACGCGATCCTCTGTCCATTATATATCTTCATTTTTTCTGTTCAATGCAAAACTACATAGTTTTATTTATTAATATTGCTGATGTGGCACATAACATTGAGTGCATATTTAGGGTTGTTTGATAAATGGGTTTTAAATTCAATAATATCCTAATTGTACTCATAGGCTTCTACTTTTGAATTTCATGCTGCATGATTCAAATGAGATTAGGCAAGCATTTGAGGACGAGATCTTTGAATTTGTCAGAGCTGCAGTTACGTGCAGTCATGTTGATTCAGAAAGTAGGCCGTCCATGCTAAAATTGAATTTGAAACCCATTTACCAAACACCCCCTAAATATGCATTCAATGTTATGTGCCGCATGAACAGTATTAGTAAGTGGAATTACGTAATTTTACATAAAACAAAAAAAAAATGGACAGATATAATGGACAGAGGATCCCGCCTGCTCTTTTCCCTTTTTCCTACTAAATTTGCTCTTGCCGACTACTTATATTTATTAAATTGAATAATCTGCGGCCTCTTCGGGCAAAATTTTGCCCCTTTATTCAGGATTATGGTACATATGAATATATATGATATGATTTTTTCTATTCCCCAAGGACACATAATAAGAACACACCCAAAAAAAGAAAACAAAAGTGAACTCAGCATTAAAGCTTTATTACCACCCACCCTCCCAAATTATAACTCTTTCTTGGAAGAAATTTGCCTTTTTGTACAGACAAAATAACACTGATACTTTCTTATTGTGTGACTTTTGGCACTGGATACTGCAGAGACGAGCCTATAGTATCATAAGTTATCTATGCTTACTTATAGTGTAGCCTGAGTGACCAAGCTATGCTTGCTTATAAAACACTTCATTATTGGCCGAGTATTCAAGTCTTTTCCTCATAAATGCACTCTACTAAGAAGCTGCAATTTCTGCGCAAGAACCCCAGCAAATCCTTCAGCGAAGCCAGTTGAAGTGAAAAAAAACATGCAGAATACAGATAACGATGGACGTGGACGACACCCATACGGCTGGAACTCAAAATTTGCAGCTTCGATAGCCAGTAGCAGCAGTACACATAGCATTCCTTGCAAAAGCCAATATATGATTATGATATGTATTTATCTTAGACCAAGATTTCCGCAATACAAATCAACCAGAGCCAGAAAATTGCCCCATCATGTTCCGTTCAGAATTCTCATTCCACCAGAAAAGCATTGAGCAAAATAATATGCTGATAATGCCAAGTAATATATATACTGTGGCCATAACTCACTATCATACGGCCCATACCAGCTTGTAAGAGGTGATACCATTTGCATTAACTGTGTTTCAACTGCCTTGTATCCCACACTTTGCTGTCAATTGTCGGTTTGTAACAAATGCCATACCTGCCGGAGCAGTGTGAAGTTATACGTATTCATTTTACTGAGCCACCAAGTTCTACCAAATGTATAGTAACTAAATGCGTTTGTTTCATTCGCGCGTATTAAATAGCGAAACAAACAGATTTAGATCCTGTTTGATAATGCGATTCATCACTTAAGTTCGATGATTCAGATTTTAACATATTCACACATGTTTAATAACAAAAATTTGAACACCTAAATTGACTAATAAGTGATACTGAATTTTTTAAATAAAAAATGTTCCTAAAAATAAGTAATAAACTATCCACTTATCACTTAATGTTATTATTTGATGTGATATATACTTAAACATATTAGATTTAGTACTTAACAAGTCAATATTTAATGCATAGGGATGTAATCAAGTTGAGTTTGAGTATTACCATACTCGAGCTCGATTCGATATACAAGAAGGATATTCAAACTCAAACTTGATCTCGAGCGAGTAGCATCACTGAAGCTTGAATTTAAACTCGATATATTGCTCACAGAACTCAAGCTCAACTCGCATGGAGTTTGAGTCAATGCGAACCTTATTGAGATTGAGTTAGCAAGATTTGGAAATTTCATTTTTCTTGACAATTTTTTAGTGAAAACACATTATTGTCCTTCAAAAAATTTCATATGACCTCAAACATTTCATAAATTCAACCATTCTTGTGGCCATAAGGGTAATTTCATAATTAGAATATATTAAAGAATTAAAATTAAAAAACTTATAAGGCTCGACGAACCTTCAAACCTTACTAGTGGATACTCGAACTCGATTTGTTAGGCCTATCGAGCTACTCGAAATCGATTCGAACCAGATCAACTCAAGTCCAAATCGAGTTTTTGACCGAACTTCTCTTGAGTAACTCGATTAGATTACAACCCTATTAATGCATTTAAATTTCAATTTACTCGCGAGCAACTCGATTCAATTGCAATCCTATTAATACATTTAAATTTCAAATTTTAGACTTCAATTTTATCAAATACACTCTTATTAATTATTCTGATTTGTTTATCCGTCTTCAAGACAATAGAAAGCAAAATATATATTCCTATGCATTGTGCATGTTTGAATGTTTCTTTACTGTTCATTACCGCGATACAGCTGTATCCTTATTTTGGACCATGCTAACCATTCTCAATTTGAATACGTCTTATTCTTTGATTCCTTCGAATCACGTCTGCTCAGTAGATTTTAAAAACTTTTCAAGTATGAAAAGCACTCCTTTGATCACTTCATATGTGCAAAGTACCAAAAATTAGTTCCATGAGTTTATTATCTCGATTTGTTTTGAATATAATTAAGCCCATAAAAGATCATAAAGGCAAAGTAATGAACGTGGGCTCAACATCTCAATCATTTTATTTGCAATCAAGGATGAGAAGGGAAACACAATTGGAGTTGCTATTAGTACTAACTTAGATAAAAGAAACCTTTGATTATTGACATGTAAAAGCATTTACCCAAGCTAAGAATCCACGCATTATCCTTGAGCAGTTTTGCTACCAGCTCGTTTTAGCCTTGCAATCCTACCAAAATTTAAAAAATATATGTATTGTAGCGCAACGGATCTTCTGTCTCATACTCTGTGTCACTCTCTGTCCCGTTTTATAGTCTCCTACACAAAATTAATAGCTGTTGGATCTTAAGAAAATAAAAAAGAACTAAAACATGATATTTATGCAGGAGAAATACCAATATAATAAAAAACGGGACAGAGAGTGGCACAGAATATGAGACAGAAGATCCGTTGCGTTATTGTAGTCTAGCATGACTCTCTAACTTTATTTCTCTTTCCTCTAAAGCTAGTTTGCAAGGTACATAAGTCCAGATAAACCTGTCATAACTTCCTAATCATTTTTTTCCCAAAGCTAATGTTGTACAAATTAACCATTAACGATCCAACAACCCCCCGGGGAAAAAAAAGAAAAAAGAAAAAGCGCTTCAAAGTCCATTGATGAGAACTTCTGAGACTGGAATTTTTTTATGCCACATAAATTAACCCTGTTTAAATTACGTGTTTTTGCAGAATAATCCTCTCAGCACATTTCAACAAACTATAAGGCATTTGATCAACAATATAAATTATTTTGATCAACAATATAAATTTAGAATAGATTTTTGAGGACTCCATCTGTGGGCTTAAAAAAAAAATATACACCACGAATTTTCAACCTTTTTTGTGGCCAATCTTGGCCATCAATCCTTGGGAACGTTTAATTCATCCATAATCTACGTGCATGGAATTAAATGTTTCACATTCAAGTTGCTAAGAACAATCCAAATGGTGGTGTTTGGCATCCATCCGTTTGGCCATAGAATTCATACACTTTTACTTTGAAAAGGCTGGACTTGACGTTTTCAAGCTTTTTCTTTTTTAAATAGGAAGAAAAATCGTAAAGTCGTTTCCCTTTTCTTTCCTTTTTTTTTTTGTCGTTTTATTGCATCCATTTAATAGCACAGCCTCCGACTATCCATATATAAGTACTGTCGTTTTTTTTTTTTGAGATAGGTGTGCTAGATTTGGTTGGTTCCAATTTCCAAAGTAAAACAGAAAATGAAGTATCTTAAATATATAAGCTTATTTAGGCATATCCATCCTGGGAAACATATATATATATATCAAAGCGGGCTTTTTCTAATAGCTAGCTGTCCAATATCTAAATTATAGTACTACTACTACATAATTCGTCACTTGTATTTATTGGGATCTCGTCAAACTTTCCAGAATTGGGAGTGTGTTTTAAAACTGATGACTGAATAAGAAACTTTAATCTCAGAGCACTAAATTAATTTTCCAACAACCAGCAAGAGGAAATTTATTTAATTACTACAATCTGCTGACAACAAATTTATAGTACTGCTGCTACTTCACAAGGACAGAAACAGAACCCCCGCCCCCCCCCTAAAAAAAGTAATAAAACCGAACCGAACCAGACTTAGTGCAAGGAGGTAACATTAATTTACTAAAATTTGAATGTTGCAGATGAAGCAAATTAAATGGTCCAAAGAAGATTCCACCAAAACCTTCAAACCTTGTTCCTAGGCAAAATAATTGCTTTCAAAGGATTCTTCATCACAACCGTGAAGGCATAAGTCTCTGTAGGGTCAGGAGGGTTATCCGGAATTGGAAGCCACTTGAATGCCTGAACCATTCTAGCCAGCAGCAAATGGATATGCAGCGTACCCAATGTCCAAGCGGGGCAGATCCGCCGGCCGGCCCCAAATGGCAGCATCTTCGCCCCCTTCACACCGGTAATATCCACGTCGACACCGTCTCCGATCAGAAATCTCTCTGGCCTGAACTCATTAGGGTCCTCCCACAGGCTAGGGTCCTTGGTGATCCATTCAGTGTAAAATTCTACACTTGCATCAGCTGGAATAGTGTAGCCTCCTAGCTCGGTTTCCTTAGTGGAAGCATGTGACAAGACAAAATGACTTGGAGGATGCCTTCGAAATGTTTCCTTGACTATTGCCACAAGATATGGCATATTCTCCACATCTTTCTCAGTGATTTCCCCGTTTTTCCCTACCAAATCAACAATTTCTTTGTACAACTTCTCCTGAATCTCCTGATTTGTCACCAAGCGATGCATAGCCCATTCTACAGTCGTTGCACTGGTATCCGTACCAGCACTTATGGTCTCAGAGCACAGGGTAACAATTTCCTCCTCACCAAGCTTTCCACGGCCTGGAGGCGCAAGCTGGAACAAAGAATCAACGTAGGCAGCTCCAATATCGCTGACCATTTCCGACCTCGGGGAGCTATTTTTGCTTCCACCACTCTCCACAAACGCTCTTCTGTCCCGGATCAAAGGGACCAGGGAATCTAGCTGTCTCCTTCTCAACTCTTTTGCTGCCTGCACTTGGCCTCGAAATAGTGGTGTGAGAAGCGGCAAAAAGTCTGGCAGCTTTGGAGATGTTATCAGCATGACTTCTTTGAGTATGCATTCGATTTCCTTGATCCATTCTTCCGAGATCTTTGCTCCAAAACACAGACAAATGAGAATGCTGCAGATAGTCTGCCTGCAGCTGCTCATCACCTCCACAAAACCCTCTTCAGAACTCCGTTGATGGAGCCTTTTCATGTGGTTTTCGATAGCCCAGTTCCTTATCCAGCTGCACTGTCTGATTCTCGTCGGATTTATCAGCTCGGTGACAAGGTTCCGGCGGAGAGAACGCCAAAGAGGACCGTATTCTGCTGAGTTTATGGCACATTTTCCGACGCTAAATAACAGCCGGATCGGAGAGTCGGCCGGCCGGCTGGCGAAGAGGGGGCCTTTCTGAACTAAGGCTTCATGAATGAGCTCAGGGCTTGTGACAACTATAAGGGTACGTTGGCCCATTTGCATGGTGAAAATAGGACCATATTTGGCACGTAAATCACGTACCACAAAAATGAAGTGCTTTCCTTGGAGGATAACTTGGAAAAGGTTGCCTACAAGTGGCCAACCTGGTGGCCCTGGTGGGAGGTTCTTGGCTCCGCCACCGGTGACCGACCAGTATCGCCACCATAAACGAAAAAGAAGAGCCACTGCCAAGAGTATAACAAGATCTGTCCACTCCATTTCTTTGGGTTTGCTATCTTTGAGGCGCTTGTTTGGAGAAAAGAAAAGGGGGTTTGTTTGCAGGGGGGCATTATTTCCCTTATAAAGAAAATAAAAGAGTGGTGGCCTTGGGTGAATGAATTTTACTGGAGCACTACAATAATAGTCTATGATTCTCTTATTTCACCATCAACCACCAGTGTTAAATACTCCTGTATTTTATCAGCAGCTTTTACAGTTGAGTACAGATCGGAACAATTAAATCAAGAAAATGCACAGTTCAGTCTATTAAATGTGTGCATTTATGGGAATACTCAATACTAGACGAGTCAGGCTGTGCTCCACATGTGACCTTAAAAAGAATCTCATTAACAAAAGATGGAACTTAATTTCCATGCTAAATTTCTACTACGCAGAGCCAGTGTGCCCACCTCTAATCTAATGACCCCTAGCTATAAGAAATCTAACTAACAAAAAGATAGAAATTTGCAAGCTAAATTTCAACCAGTTAGCTCCTCAATTGACTAAATGCATCCTATACTTTACTAACACGAATGAAAGTTCCTCCACAGCTAACTAATTTTAGAGGGTGTTTGGACCGTAGCTAATTTTAAAATGTGATGTATGTAAGATAACAAGATAATTGAAAAATGCGTGGAAGGATAATTTTTTTCCAAAAAAAAAAAAAGCAATCCAAACACGGCCTTGCTTACGTGGAATGGGCCGCCTCTCTCTTGCTACTCTTTGCAACAAATATCGAGCTGCCACTGCTAAATCGTGAGCCACAGCTACCTGGCTCCTATCTATCTTATTACATAATGCAACTGAAGAATAGAAAGAAGACAATATCCATTGTTACATTCCCAACAGCCAAAGGCGATTCTGAAGGATCAGAGAGTAATAGGCTGCTATCAGTTTGCATTAATATGTCCTTGCAACAAAGCATTCGCAATCCAACAATCGACTCAAAGCAAGCTTGTGCTTCTGCCCGGATAGCTGATTCAACTAATTTTGGTTTAGTCACAATTTGCATTACCGTCCCGTGAGAATTCTAAACAAGATGCCCGATACCACCCTTCATTGAATGACTATCAAACGAGCTATATATCTATGATAACACTGATAGGATGTCTAGCAAACATTGAAGGATCAGGTTGAAAATGAAGCTTCGTGTTCCCTTGCGTGATTGATTACTCGAGGTACTGCTGCAGAATTCAGGCGATCGAGATGGACATTCCACCTTGTCAGATAGGATTGAGGTATTCCACATATGTGATAGGCAGACTTGCACTGGACTAATACTCACTTCTTCCCAAAGCAATCCAGATTTGGCAAAACGATAGCAGGATAAGATCCTTAGACGGGACCAGCTCCACCCATTGGCCAAACCACTGCTTAAGTATGTATTTTGTTTAAAGCGTGGGGGTACATTGTGCGAATATGAAAATTTGATATCAAACTCAGAGATTTTAGGTTAAAGATTCGTCAATCTTTCTATTTCTTGAATCTCACTATTTTCCTATTAAAACAAATCTACAAATTTTATTTATAACACGTGGTTGTTTTGGGAGGAGGGGGGGGGGGAGATAATGTATGAATATGACCATGTGATATTAAGAAGACGAGAATTTTTCTTGTGAAAGACGAGTTTTTTTTAAGTCGACATTAGTTTAGGCAAGGATTTTAAGTGGCACAAATGGACTTTGTCGAGTCAACATTAGTCTTAATCAGGCACAACTCCACGCTTGGGCAAAATATATATTCATGGTTTGGGGTCGTATTCAAGATCAATTTTCATCATACGAGCTGCTACTGTTGGCAATTGCTTTTAGTTTTCAGCCAAATGATTGATCATACTCTGATTCCTTAAACAAAGAACCCTCCAAGTTGTCTCCTCTAAGTCTAGATATGAAGAGACCTCTGCTGATGTTCTTCTGGCCCCGAAATCTTTGACATGCAGTTGGAGGGGGAGGGAGAAGTTTGCAACATCTTTCACATCTCAAACAAATGTTTTTCTACGGTTAGCTACTCACACAGTAGTGTAATAGGTATACAGTTGACCCAATAAAAAGATAAATTACACCTTAACGTCTCTTACTTCTTAACTCACACCGACTATTATTCAATGATTCAGCAACTTATTGACTCTGCAATTAAAGTGCAAAGCGCATTTCTAGAGCAATTGCGCTTTACAAATTACAACCCCACAAATGGCCGACAGGATTCAAGATTTTCTGTCCACCCTCCCGTCAAATGCAAAACTATATAGTTCCACTTATTATATTTACTGATGTAGTACAGAAAAAAAGAAAGATGGTTTGGCTGCCTTATGCTTCTTTTTATTTTTTAATAATAAGGTTCCCAAAATTGTTTGCTTACACTTACATGAGAAAGAAAAGAAATTATTTTGTTGAAGAACTTCCTTCGTCTTCTAAGCAGAAAATGGTGGCAATAGATTTTGGGAATTGTAACAGTAGCAACAGAGTTTTGGAAATTGTAACAAAATTGTGTAAATAAAGGAAATCCAAAAGAGAAAAAAAGAAGAAGAAGCATAAAACAGCCAAACAGCATTTCTTTTTTATGTGCCACGTCAGCAGATATAATAAGTGAAACTACGTAGTTTTGCATCTGACAGGAGAATGGACAAAAAATCTTGAATATAGAATCTCGTCTGCACAAATGGGTGGCTAAAGAATGTAATGGCTACACATGTCTAGATAGCCACTAATCTTTTTTTTTTTTTCGAAAACGACAACAATTGTATAATCTAATCTATTTTATACTAAGGGGAAAGGGACTGACCTAAAGAGACCCAGGGATAATTTGGAGGGGACTAAACCACCACCGAATCAAACGGGTGCACAACACACCCGTCTGAAAATTTTGAAACAAATCACTTAAATGTGACATTTTGGTGGAAGGCAAGGTTCAAACCTTGCCTCCCATCCCACCAAGCTAGGTGGTGGCCACCGGCCCAAAGGCTGGTGATTTAGATAGCCACTAATCGTAAATTAGATAGCCACTAATCGTAAAGGTTAACATGGCTAGAAAAACTTCAACATCAATCGGTCACTCTCCCCTTCCCGGGATGAGGCCCCCATCCCCCCCCCCCCCCCCCGGGTCAATGGGTTCTAATTCGTCGAAGGAGACGGCTCCCTGAACCAATCCAAAAACTGATGGGAAAAGTTCTTTCATTTCCTTATCCAGTACAGACGCCGCTCCAACATTTATCAGCCTTAAAAAATAGAAGGCTACAACTTTCACATGGTTTCCAATTGTAAATTAGAAGCGTTTGACAAAAACTAAACATCAGACGATCGATCAAGTTTGGTAGGCTAAACATGTGACATATGCCCAAGAAATAAGGGCTAATACGATTCTAGTATCCTTCCTGGTATGTTTAGACTCGGGATTTGAAATACTATTTGAGGGAAAATTTTGGTAGTATTTTTCATGAAAAAATTACTGTAACGATTTGATGTATGTGAGGGAAAAAAATAATAGGGAAATGTGATCGCGAAAAACGACGTAATTTTTCAATAAAAAATCGCAATCCAAACAAGGCCAATTAATTTATTTTCAGTCCCTTGCATGAGTTCTCGAGTCATAATTTGATTTAAGCTACTGAAAAAATATGATTGCAAGACAGTAGGCTTGAACAGATGCCAATGGGTTTCTTATTTACACTACTTACCACTGAGATGAAACATAGGTCCACGGCCACCCAATGCAATAAAGCAACAAGTCCCTTCTGCTAGTGCTTACATTTAACTGCAATCAATTCTTTGACTACTGCACTGTCCAACGGTAGGTGCAGGCAACACATTCTTTAATTTCCTCCTCTGAGAGGAAAAGTCATAGACAACTCATTGACAGTGATTTCGAGTTTTCTTTCTTCGTTTTTTTCCCCCCCCCCCTCGGAGAGCATTAAGAATGAGCTGGAAGTTGGGAACCAGCACGTTTTACCGAGCGACCCTTTTCTGTTCACTCACAAACACAACACAGTTGCTTAATTACCTAAACAACGTTAATGTGGTCGTTCAGACTTGTCTTCAGGTGTAATATCGTTGCAAATGATCTATCCTTGTGGGAGGGAACTGGGCTACGAACTTGGTTTTTGATGGGATTAACATTTTTTATTCTGATAATGTAAAGATCTTTGGCACAAGATATAGTTTGTATCAAAACACTGACGTTTTAAAAAATCTTTACACAATCAATATACTGAAAAAAATTATGCACGAAACGACTGGCAAGAAACAAGTTGCCGCGGAGAACCAGGGGGTTGGCTATCCTTTACAATAGAGGTGGGTACCGTCTAATTGGTCCGATATGGGAGTATTCGTTTCATATTTCTAGAAGTCTTGAAATCGAAATTGATGGCTTAAATCTGGGTCGCATCTGAGCCTAGCTATGCAGGTATGCTTCTCTGTAATTACACTAGCAATGACAGAGAAACCAAATCTGATTGGAATGGGACTAGAGATAGGCCTGTCAATTGAACCACATGAGTCGGGTTTTCATAAGTTCAAATTCAGTTTATTTAATTTGTAACACTTTCAGGTTTCAAACCATGAGTTTCGCGCAAATAAATATGATGATCATACTCAACTCACAAAATATTCGGATTTTGAATCATATTCGTGTTTATCCTAAATTCACTTATTGCTCCTCAATTTTCTTAATATAATTATTATAACTATTGAGTTCTAAAACTAATTTTAGACCCAAATTCAGACTGATTCACTAAAAGATCAAGCTCATCGGATTTTTTCTTGGAGCCAACGAGTCGAACTTGGGTTAACCTGGCCGAATTAACAGTCCTAGGTAGAGAGCAAATTAATGAGGCAACCATGTCCTCTTAACTTCAAAGGAGTAATTACTCTTAACTCTTGGGTAGATCTTGGTGTTGAAAAATGCTGGCCTGAATTAATTTGTGTTAATCTCTATTCCCATTCCACCTTTTCTCTTACAAGACATATTTTCCATCATCTTTCTTGTAATCAATTTTGGGTTTATCTTCCAATTTGTCGACATTTATCTTTCTATGATTTAATATTTATTCAATTTATCTGATCTCTTTTAGAGCAATCGTTTTTAGTGTTTAAGGACTTGTTTGATAGCTTTACTTAATGCTAAAAAAATATTTATTCAAAACTTTTTGAATTTATCATGTTTGATAATAGAAATACATTACCACTTAATGTGATAAACACTGCTTGATTTGTGTACAAAATTTTAAGTGAAAAAATTTCACTGAAATTTTTGAATTGACAACATATACTAACACATATTATACTTATACCCCTGAGATTAGGGATGTAATCGAACCGAGTTACTCGCGAGTAGTTCAATCAAAAACTTGACTCGCACTCAATTTTTAGGCTGTAAGATTCGGGTTAATAAATGTGATAATCATACTCAACTCATAAAATATTCAGGTTTTGAGCCTTATTTGAGTTTAGCCCAAACTTACTTATTGTTTCTCAATTTTCTTAACATAATTTCTAGAACTATAGAGTTGAAAAACTAATTTAACATTCACATGACCATAATATTAAAACTAAACATGAACAAATAATATGTCTTAAAAAGTACATAATCAAGAATTTTCAACAATATTTATATCTAATTCATTCAAAATACATGAAAAATAGTAATAAAACATGTGGTCATAAGCCAATACGTTTTCAAATATTGGAATTTCTTTACAACTTTGTGACTTGAATCCAAACATGTTTGATGATTTGTGTTTCTAGATAAAAAAAAAAAAAAGAAATCAACCAATATTGTGCTAACACAAAAATTTACTCAACCAATAAGAAAAGTTAAAATTTCAGTTATGCATTACTAATATTGACTCTTAAGAAAGATAGTAGAAGAGTCTTCAAATGTTTTTTTATGTTTTGTAATTTGTATATACTTAGTATTCAGTAATAATATATTTGGATATATAATATCAAAATATAAATATTATATAGATCATTATATATATAGGTAATTTAAGGGTCGGACCTATATTGGATTTAAGCCTAACGAGATCCAAATTCGACTCATATTTAATTCGAGTCTAATTTTTAGATTCAAACTCAGACTAATTCACTAAAAGGGCAGACTCATCAAGCTTTTTCTTGGACCGAACGAGTCAAGTTAGGGCTAATCCGACCCTATTGACAGTCCTAACCGAGTGCAAGTTGAGCACGAGTAACTCGATAATTATTCAAGTCAAGTTCAAGTGTTGATTTTTCAAACTCGATAGCTTGTCGAGCCTTATCAAACACAAAGTAATTAATTAAAAATTATATATTTAGTTATTACAATTTTACTCTTTTAGGTTTGAGAGTTCTATAAATTACAATAATTACTCTTTCAGTTTAGTCAAGTACTCGAACTCGATGATACTCGCAAGAAAATCGACCATAATCGAGTCGATCTCAAGTTTTCGAACCATTCTTCAAGTTCGAGTTCGACCTCTATTTCTGCTGCTCACTCGAGCAGTACCTCTCTACTGTCGAGTTGATATTCGCGCTCGACTCAACTCAATTATATCCCTATCTGAGACACATAACAGACTCTCGTAATATTCTTGCATATGGTATATATTTGTTTTCTTTATGTTCAATACACATGCACACACACACACACAAATACAAACATTTAAATATCACCTTTAAATTGTTTTATTATTTTCTCTCTCTCACACACACGTACACACATTTTTCTTTTTCTCCAAATAAACAACTAAGAATCCAAGTAGTTATCAATATTTATGCGTGCACGCATAAATATTTTCTTTTTCTCTCACAACACACGTGCACACAATATTTATGCATTATTTTATTTTAGTATTATAATCCAAGTAGTTATCAAATAGATATAACTTAAATAATTTAGCAACTTAATAGTTTCAACACCTAATTTTTAAAATTTAAATTTCAGATTTCAATTTTATTAAATGTTCTAAGTTTATACGCATTTCATCTATTCTTTCAGGCGCGAGGAATTGGTCTCAACTGGCAAGCATATGATTCTGCTCCTCAAGTCTGATCTTATAAAAGAATTGGAAATGTCTACATAATGGAAGATAGTAGTATTCTTTTATCGTATTGGAGTGGCCTTTTTATCCCTTTTCTTTAGGCCTCAGGAATCAGTTTCCGAACCAAAAGCCCAAATCCAAGCCTCAATAAAAAACAACTGATTGTTAGTAGCCCATTAGACATCGCCTCTCCTTCTCACTCCTCCATCGCATCAGCATCCTTGTTTTTTGGCCGATAAAATGAGATAATAAACCCCAAAAAGGCACAAACTTTGAAGTAAAACCCCAAGGAAGGGAGAGGGGCCATGGCTGCCACAGCAACCTTAGCTTCAATCTTGACTAACACTTCACTTTCGTCACTTGTATGGAGCTCAACTTACAGAAGAACTCTTCTAAGTCCTGTAAGACTGGTTTGCAGATTAGCCTCTAACCATTTTTGGACAGAAAATTACCAGAAAAACTCAAACTTTATCACCTGGGATTCACGAGCCAGAAGCCGATATAGAAGCTTTAGATGTCAATCCACTGCTTCTTCGAATGTTAACTCAACTCCTGACTCTGTTTCCTCAAATGGGTACTTCTTATCTTTTCCCACATATTATAACCAGTATAGGTGTTAACCTTTTTTTGTTTGGTGTTATCAGTTTGTTAGACCCTTCTTAAAAAAAAAAAAAACTTATCTGGCTTTTTGAAATTTGGGTTTTCTGAGAATATATTAATAATAGCTTAAACGTTTGAAAATTGGTGGGTTCCTGATGATTGTGACTCATTTATCTTCCACATGGGGTCTGAAAGTTGCTGTTGCTTGACCACTGCCTTAAAGCTTACCAATGTCTATGCATCAAAGACCTAAAAAAGATTTCTTTTAAAAAAAAATTACTATATGATTTGGTGGGCTGGAAACTGGAAATGAAGCAACATTGCAATAGGGATATGGGGATAGTAAAGATTGATGTATTGGTATTGCTGTAGGTTAAGCAGCATTCCCATAGAATAGTAAAAGTTGATGTAGGTTCCTATCTACTCTTCCTACGACATATTTGAGGTTATCCATTTCACAGCTTTGTTTGATTCCAAACATTTGATGTCTCGTCATAGTTGATTTTGAGCAATTCTGTGAGTCAAGAATAAAGCTTTTATTATCTATCTACTCTTCCTAGCAACATGTTTGAGTTTATCTATTTCATAGCATTGTTTGATTCCAGATTCCAGACATTGATGTCTCATCATAGTTGTTTTTGAGCAATTCTGTTGTATAGCTTGAACTGAAAATGGCCTATATTGCTATATTAATGTAGTTATTTGGAGTGAATAACACATTGCATCTCATAGACATGATTAAAATATCTCTTGTACCTGAATATAGTCCAGTCGTGTCATGGCTGTCGATTTTGAAGATGAATACAAGCTATTGATGGTTTGACAGGGATCATGTTGTCCTTGGATAACTTTGACTTCGATAGACATCAGGGCTGGTTATTTTTCTTTGAAAAAAAATTGTATAGGATTGATCTATATGTGCATGTAAAAGATATTCTGAATAACTACTCTGTCTGTTGTTGTGTACTTAATAAGCATGAAAATGTAATGAAAAGCAGGTAGGAAATAGATTCAGCAATGATGTTATCAAACTTACTTTATCTCTTAAATGAGAAACATCCTCTATTTAATCCATGAAGCACCATATTGGTGCTGACAAGCACGTGGACTTTTTAGCATATTTCAAGAATTTTAGCATCTTTTGTAGTTTAGATAATATGTTTGATAAAATTGGGAAAAGCCATTCCAGTTTCGGTGTATTTCTACTTTCATTTTAATCCACATAACTTGTTTTTCAACATAATTTGCCTCAGCTTCCGAAGATATGGCCGCTTGCTTCCTTGTCCGTCAGAGAATGGCCCACCAAGAGTGGAACACTTAGTTGTTAAGGAAGGAGGGCCTGTGCTTGATTATATTAGTAACTCTTTAGATCTCCCTCCACTGTGAGTATCTCTTCTTTGTGCCATTGTCTTTAAGAGGCTGAATAGGATATTGAGGTGCTAGAACATGAATAACAAAGATGTGTTGAATTATGTATATTTCATCTTGAAAGGTTTGTTGCAGATCTTATTCATTTTGGAGCTGTGTATTATGCTCTGGTATGTCCAAAGCCTCCCCCTAGTGCCACTCCTGAGCAAATTAAAACATATAAAGAAGTTACAGCTCCATCAGTTCTCAAAAACCGAGCCTCCATTAAAGGGAAAACTGTTCGTGAAGCACAGAAAACTTATCGGATAACTCGTGCTGATGAGTTTGTTGAGGCTGGAACCTATTTACGTGTGCATGTACACCCAAAACGTTTTCCGAGGTAATCATTTAAGTACCCACGACCAGTTTATTAGATCTATGATTACCCTTCCAATAATGTTGTTTTTTCAATCATTATCAGGTGCTATGAAATAGATTGGAGATCAAGAATTGTTGCCATAACGGAATCCTACGTTATTCTGGACAAACCAGCTGGTACATCAGTATGTATGATGTTGTTCAGCATTGGAATATTCTGCAACTTTTTTTAACCTATGTGCTCCTTTTCTGCTTAAGTTATCACCACGTTCTCCTAGATAATTGATACAAGTCTGAATAAAAAATGTTGTAGTCAATTGAATTCTCTACTAATTTTTATTCTGGAAGCAAAATGTGATAAAACTTCTAGGATCCCCCTTCAACAACAAATCAGAGGAAGATAACCTTCTCCATGGTTTAGAAGTATTTCTCTTTGATTTCAAGTTAGAGGATTTTATAGCACTAGTTCATCAATTAGTTGACCACTGTATTTTTCTAAATGAACTAATTGGTAATATGGAGTGTTTAGGTACATATGAGTTATGAATGTCGAGACATAGACTTTTGTTGTAGAACATGAGCACAAACTAGTCAACAACAGGGGTCCTCTATTCTGTTGATATGGATTCGTGATGGTGTGGACACTTTATGCACTTTCATGACAAGATCGTATATTCTAGAATTAGTATTTTCATTTGACATTTTCTTGCCGCGTTTTATGAGGATTTCTAAGGGTTACTATACATTTCTCTGTTGATTAGGTTGGAGGAACTACTGACAATATTGAAGAAAGCTGTGCAACATTTGCTACTCGTGCATTAGGATTAACAAGTCCATTGATGACTACCCATCAGATTGATAATTGCACTGAAGGCTGGTAAAATATCAATATGGGCTTCCATATCTATTACTCTTCTTTGGATGAAACCTGATTGTGTCATATTTATTTGCAGTGTTGTTTTAGCTAGAACCAAGGACTATTGCTCAGTTTTTCATGGGAAAATCAGGGTGAGCAGTAACTCTAGAAAACTAAAGTGAATTTGCAGACAATTTAAAACCGAAAAGCTAGAAATTTTTGCTGAATGAAACACAATATGCTTTCTGCTGTCCTTGTTAAGAATTTAGTATCAACTGGTCTTATTGTTTTGTTGGTTTGGTCTGCTCTCCTTCTGAAAGCGTATGTTATTTCATCAGGAGAAAAAAGTTAAAAAGCTTTACCTTGCACTTGCTGCTGCTCCTGTGCCGGTTGGAGTCATTACCCATTACATGCGACCAATTAATATTGCACCAAGACTTGTTTCTGAAGGTAGTCCCTTGAAGATAGTACTTGATCCTATTAGTTGGAATTCGTTTTTAGTTGCTTTTAACCCATGCCACAACACTGCCTTTTTCTTGTGGCTGACATGACCCCTTGCTTCCTTTCTTTTTAAGGGAGAAGAATAATTGCACTTGAAGTTCTATCCTTACCCCTTATTTTAGAGAACCTTCTGAATATCTGAACACACCTTCAATTTTATGATTGCTGCCTATAAAAAGTATACATTTTGAGTGTTGATCTTGGACATGCTCTGAAGCCAGCCCTTCTTTTGCATGCAGAATCTGTTGATGGATGGCACTTGTGCCAGCTTGAGGTCCTAGAATGTAAGAAGGTTGCCTGGCCCACAAGCATGACGGAAAGGAGATATAGCATTGAGGATTGTGGGTGGCCTCCTCAAGATTTCGCATATGAGTGTAAAGTCAACCTTCTGACTGGTCGAACTCATCAGGTACCTAAATGAATCTTCTCCTTTTCTATTTCTTTCTTTTTTCCTCTTCTTTTCTACATTAGAGGAGCGTGGAAGTTAAGTACCTTTTTATTCCCAAACTCTGTAATTCATGTGATTCTCTTGCTTTTGCTGTTGGCTTATTTTACTAGCTTCTGGATGGGACTTCCTAGTAATTCACATTGAAAAATATTTAAATGCAATTAGATTATGAAGTAGTAGGTGTGAATGTTGCATTGGGAAGTAAAGCCAATTCCTTAAAAGTTGAGAAAGAGACACGAAATGGAGCCGTTTAGTTTCATTAAAATTGTTTTGCTCATTTGAACCCTCATGGAACTCACCTAAACCAGGCACATGCAAAAGAAGAAAGAGACTTTTACATTGAGTCAAAGTGTTACTGCATATAATAGTTGACTTTGTGATAGGCGTTTTGACCTCTGTACTATTAAATTCCCTATGGTCTTTATGAAAGTTGCCAGACAAAGGAGATGGGAAAGGTGAAAAAAAAAACAGCAGAACAGTAAAAAACAGCAGAACAGTAATAAATAATTCACAATTGATTTTTCTTTCCATTTGATTAACCTGACCACTATTGTCTTACTGACAAGTTATACTCACTATATTCAGATTCGAGCACAGTTGGCTGCCTGTGGTGCTCCAATAGTTGGTGATTCAATGTATTTGCCAGCTGCTGTTGCTGAGATCGTCAATCCTAGGCTTAATCCATTTAGGAAGAATAGTAAAAAATATGCAAATGAGACTGATAAAGCACAGGCTATTGAAGAGTGGATAGCTCAGCATGGGAAAGAACCAGCCGTGGCTATTGGTCTTCAGGCATGTCAGATTTTGTGGGACAATGGAGAGCACTTTTATGAGGCTGGAACTCCTTGGTGGAGGTAGATGATGCTTGGCTATGCTTCTTAGAACCAGAATAACTGATGACTGAATTATGTTGTGAGGTGGGAGAATTTCCCTTGTCAATTTTGACGATATGCCAATTTCAGCAAATAGCACTCATGCAGCTTCTCCACCTGTTTGAAAAATTTTCCACGTATTTAGAAATCTATGCTTTTGGGAAGCCATTGGTCAAAATCGAAATAGGAAAGGACATGATATCCTGATATCGTTGTATAGATTAGATTGATAATGGGGTAGGGTAGGAATAGAATACAAGACTTTGGAGGGCCATTGTGCTTATATTTGAGTTAAGGTTCCAGGTTGATTTCATGGTTTCCTTGCATCAAAAAATTCTTTCTAGTGTTCTTTTTAGTATTCTTTCTTGTGTGTTTATTTTTGAGTTAAGGTTCCAGGTTGGTTTCTTGTTTGTTCAATTACTGCAATCTGTGCCTTGAAATCTATCGTTGTTTTGGTTGCATATTCAAGCTTCAGTGAGGTTTCACAGTCAGATTGTCGTCCTCATGAAATATGCTGGAACTTTCTGTGCTTGTCTTTCTGTAAATATACTCTAATTTGACTTATTGGGAGTGTAGCTGGCGACAGAAATCAGTCTTGGTCCATGTGAAAATACAGGCTTACAAACAACTATAAGATGCCTATGTCTACTTGTCAGATTAACCACAGTTACATGATCCATGACAGATCAAAGTTTGCAGATAAAAGGTGAAATCTGAGTGAGCTGTTAGGTAAATAACAACCGACTCTGCTGCAGTGTGTTCTTTTAACATATCTTATCCTGCTCAACAGCTATGAAACAAGAAAGAACGGCAGGTGATATCGTAGGTATTTCTTTAAATATTGCGCAAGTTGAGGAGTTGTTTTGTGTTTTGCAATGAACTCCTTGTACCAAGTTGCTGATGCTTTAGGAGTGTGTTTCAACTTTCAATGTGGTGTGGTCAACATGACGAGGTCCGAATCTTTTGGTGAATCCATGTAGCCACTCATAGGCATCGAGCAAGGTCCAAACAAAGTAACCCCTCACATCAGCTCCTTTCCTGATTATATCCATCAAAACTTGAGGATAAGATGAAGCTGTGGATTTCTAAACCATATGGTTCATTTTCGGAAGGAATCATCAGTATTAAATGGTAAGTTAAACATCTGGGATAGTCAACATTCACATGCATCTATTTACCTCATGGCTCTTGACAGATAATCCAAATAGTCCCTCAAGTACTCGACTCTCTTGACATCATTTAAGGGATTCATCAAAAGTGGAGTTAGGGTTGGTAACCTCACGGTAACCTGGAACTCGATCAAATCCAAGTCAGCAAATCGATATCTTCCACCGCCCTCCCCAACACAATAAGCTAAAAAAAGAAAGGGAAGAAATGGGGAAAGGAATGACAGGAAAGATACTAAATGGAAAAGCAGAAAACCTCATCTCTAGATGATCACTCACCATTTTCTGTAATAATTATTGGGATATTATTGTATCTTTCCGAGATATGGGTAACAGTTTTTCCATTCCTGGTGGGTGAGATTGTAATGGCTCATCACCTGTCTGTTAAACTTCAGCATTTATGGATGATTCACATATGGAAAATGTAAATTCAAAGCGGGTAAACTGTCTTGCAAGTTCTCCAATGGGGATGCCATCTTTAAAGTTGGTTTGTCTAATGAAACCTTCTGTCCTGGTACTTCCAGGTGAGGGTTCGCAGGAGGAATACAGCAATCTCCAACATAAAAGCTTGTGTAGTGGTTGATGCCAATAAAATCCACCCCGAGTTTCAAATTGTCCGAGTCATTGCTGGAAAATTTTGGTAGAGTAGATCCCGGAAGATCATTCATCTCTTTAGGATATCTCCCAAATGCAATTGGGTCCAAGAACCTGATCAAGTTGATTATCGAATCAAATATATAATTCCTGTACAGGTCACTAAGTTTGTGTACAAGTATGATGTAGAAGATATATAGTTACCAGTTTGATAAGAAGGATTGAGCTCATTCTGCAGCCAACTTGTCTGCTGTAGAGTTGCTTAGGGCCTCAAACCAACCAGTCAGCACAATGATGCCTATGGTACCTCCTTGATTTTTCTGAACAGAGTTTCTGCTGCATTAAACTTTGATGTGGTAAATGGTATCCTATTTATACCTGGTACTTGGCTTTGTATATCTTAACAGGGGCTGCATGAGCAAGAATGATATTGTGCGCTGCAATGAAGGGCTCCTTTTCTGAATCTCCATTAGAGCAGTTTCCCAAAAGGCTTTGAACAACGACCAGGAGGAAAGATTCCAGAACGATATGCAGCAATGACAAATACATTTGTTTCACTGAATGTTACCCAGTACTTTACCCTGTCCCAAAGTTGTTGAAACAGATATCTGCGAAGTATTTGAAGTCTTCCCTGGGAGGAAAAAAAAAAGAAGCTTAATAAACGTTCAATGGCAAGCTGGGATTACAGACATAATGTACGAATGCTTGCACTAAATTGGGGCTTAGCCAAGCTCCATATCTTTCCTCTAGTTCACAAGGAATATCGAAGTGAATCAGAACGATAAACGGTTGTATCCCTGTAAATCAAGATGAGCAAAATTTTACAAGCATTCTAATGAATGGCCTCAGATGAGCATTGAAATTTCTTGTATTTTCATTTCACAGCTCCTCAGGTTAGATCGTGGAGGCAAACCTCTGAGGAGGAGAGCGCTGATATGCAAAATTTACAATGGTCAATCCCTGCAAAATTTATGCTTCCATATCTCCCTTCTGCAGGCATACAAGTTTGAATCAGGGAAATGAGTTTAACTAAATACTAGTAACAGGTCATTGCCAAAGGATTTTTTTTCTTTATTCTTTAATGATAGTTAAATGGTATTAAACAATCAGCAACACACTCCCCTGAAGGAGTTCAAAAGGCAATTCAGCTGTATTTTGTCAAGGCAAACCGTGGGGTTCACCAGAATACCGGTGATATTCATCAACAACAACATCTCCATTGTCTCCATCAATTACTGATCTCGCAAAACTATAATATATACTAGCTGTTTTCGAATTAATTTTCGAACCAATGAAAGAATTTCACATGAATACTACAATTTTGATTTCCAAATTATTGGCCTTTAAACTCAGACTGAACCGATCCGTGATCCTCCTGACCTGAGTGTGTGTGTGCGTGTGTGTGTTTTTTTTTTTCAAATTCCCCACCTTTTCCCTCCAATCAGAACAGTTCCCACGAAAATGCTTCGATGACTAAAATGCCCTTAACAATTATCAGTAACAGCTAAAGGATTTAGTTTGGCTTTCTGAACCTCTCTTCGACTCTTCTGCCACTCTATCCCCAAGGCCAAAGCTGAGGTTGAGGTCCATCACCACCGAACTCAGGCATCCCATCTTCCAGGAGCCCTTAATCATTATCCTTACTGTCCTTTGGTCTTCCTCTTCCCAGAATTTTGCTTCATGTTGAAGAATAGTTTCCTGGTAACACTTAATTCTGCGTTCAATATTTGCACCATTTTCAGAATTTTGTTTTTCGATGATGAATAGGGCCAGGTGGCGTTTTCTTTTCTTTACCTATTTTTAGTATTGGAAAGAACAAGTAGATTGTAAAGTTGTAAACTTGATTTGGGATTTTGAAGTTGGACAAAATGGACAGGTTTTAAGCTCTCTAACTGAATAACTGGGTACCTTAGGGAATGAAATGAAATTTTTTCGCAGATATATTCAAGAGAAAAATTAAAGTTGTCTTCTTTCGTTTACAATCTTTTAATGGGCTTTTATTATTTTGTTTGTTTGTTGCAGTTGTGTAGTGGTGTGTGTTATCTCCATGTTCCAGTACAACAACCCATTTTTATATGTAAGAAAAGAAACAGGTCCATCAAATCTGCTGCTGCTGCTGCAGTTGCTTACAATGCAATTAGTTCTAGTGCTGCTGCTGCAGTTGCTTACAATGCAACTAGTTCTAGTGCTGCTGCTGCTGCTTCAACCTTAGAGATATCATCTGCTTCATCTCCTTCATCGTTCCCACTCTTTCAAACCCCTTCATCACTCCAACCTACTCCTGCCTCCGAGGTAGGTTCAATTTGCACCCTTTTTTTATTGAGTTTCATATTACTTCCTATTAATTGTATATTTTATTTTGTTGATTCACCCTTTGATAAGTCATTTGTGTCCTGTGATGAATAGGGTTTTCATTGGTTGCTCACCTTTTTATTCTCATCATGTATCTTGGGAGTAAGAAAAGCTAATCCTTAGTAGTAACATTATATTGGCAGAAGCTGTAATTCTATAACTACTGTCACCAAACGCTTGATTCTGCTGTTCCTTCTTTCTTGAAATCAATAAACATGAAGAATTTTCTATTCTACTGGGATTTCAAATTGATTATGACGTAGCTTTGGAAAAGGAAGTGACTTTTTTTTGTAAATTGAGAAGTGTAGAGAATGTCGTGCTTATATTGTGCTCTTGGTTGAACTTTGTCATATGGAAAGGGAAAGAGGATTGATGAATGAAAGAAATTATCTGTTTTTAATTTTTTTTAGTAGGGAAGGGGTAGGATTTAAGGAGCAGGGAGGGGGAAGGTGGGATTTGCACCCAGGACCTCTAATTCCTTGGACCACAACCTTAGTCTTTAGACCAAGGTCTCCTTGGCAATTTATTTGTTCATGCATGTATGATTACTTTTTAGTGTGGAATAAGGTCAAGAAAGACATGTCAGCAATTATTGGAACTTGGGTGGAGAAATTTTCTGCAATGTGGTTGTTCCATTTTCTGCCTTCTCCATTCTTCGATCTGTGAATCTTCATATTATTACCTTGCCATATACTTGTCTGGAAATTTTTGGTATAATTATTGTCTCTTCTATTTTTTAACTACATCCATTTGTTTGATTTTATTCTCTATTTTGACTTGAAAAGTTCATTAATTTTCCATTAACAGTTAGAACCGGCAGACCCAGATTTCTATAAGATAGGATATGTTAGGAGTGTTAGAGCATATGGCATTGAATTCAGGGAAGGCCCTGATGGGTTTGGAGTATATGCTTCCAAAGATGTTGAGCCTCTTCGTCGAGCTAGGGTTAGTTTTGCTTCTAGCAGTTGTTATACAATGTACTTAGCTATAACTTAAGTTGTCATTGACTATGGCAAACTTCAATACCTTTTGATTTGTTGTTTGTGAATGCGAAACAAAATGATATTCTTTCCATCCAATTATTCATGTGATTCTGCAGGTCATCATGGAAATTCCCTTAGAATTGATGTTAACTATAAGCCAAAAGACACCCTGGATGTTCTTTCCGGATATCATACCTGTCGGCCATCCTATATTTGACATCATCAATTCAACCAATCCAGAGGTAAATTTTTAAGTATGTTGCTCATTCGATGTTTAATCTTTCTATTCACAGCTGACAGTTTCATCATTGCTCATTATATTTTCTTTTGTAGATTCAAGTATTTAGGTAATATTCAGTGATGTACTATTAAATTACTTAGCCATGCTCACTAGAATCTTTTTCATCTGTAGGTTTTCTTTGTATTCTAGAATAGGTCATGTATTTTCTTAAAGTCCTAAATATAATAGTGGTATTTTGACAGATAGACTGGGACCTGAGGTTGGCATGTCTTCTTTTATATGCATTTGATTGCAAAGACAACTTCTGGACACTGTATGGTGACTTCTTGCCAAGTGCTGATGAATGCACTAGCTTGCTTCTCGCGACCGAGGTTTGTGAATGAGGATCCTAGTAAAAAGTAAATGCCTTATTGCTAACTCAAACGCATTTGGCTTTCTAGAAGTACTATTTTGTCTCTTTATGTGGTCTTTGTCAAGGGCATATGCAAATAGTGGATATTAGATGTACAAGATAGTTTACAATTTGTTTACTGTGTGTGTTTTATAGGTGGACTCTGTAACCTAATTCAGAATTATTGTGATGTTTTCACTACAGACATAACTGTGTCTATATATATATATATATTTTGCTTTCAAGTATCTCTTAACTTTTGCATCCTGTAGGTTGAAAGCATTGGTTCATGTGAAAGCTATATTTTGTGGACTTAATATGTCAGATAATGGAGCAGAAAGTCATTTTGAATCCTTTATGCTACTGACATTTATGTCATGCTTTGGAGCTCATAATTCATCTTAACATATTGTTGTATGATTTTTCATTTATGGTTAGGAGCTGTATGTTTCTGCTGAGATTTACTCTCTACCTGTTCAATGCTAAATATTCCCTGACTTTTGAGTTCTGGAATTGTCTACTAGTATTATTTGCTTTATGTGGTTCTAATACTGCCTTCACTCCCTCCCGTGAGTCCATAACTATTCTGTTGCTTCTCATTTTGCTGTCTGACATATAGTTCTTTTTTGTTTTCTTTTTATTTTCAGGAGGACCTTTTGGAGTTGCAGGATCACAATCTTGCTTCCACCATGAGAGAGCATCAACAACGGGCATTAGAATTCTGGGAAAAGAATTGGGTATTCTGCGGTCTTATCTGCCCTGTTTATCATCAGATTTTTAGTATAGTTAGTTGTTTATTTTAACTTTTATCTGTGTCTAATATGTTGACCTGTTCTTAATTCATTCAGCATTCTGCTGTTCCTCTTAAAATAAAGCGTCTTGCTCGTGACCCTGAGAGATTCATTTGGGCACTGAGCATTGCACAGTCTCGATGCATTAATTTGCAAACAAGAATAGGTGCTCTGGTTCAAGATTTAAACATGTTAGTTCCTTATGCTGGTGAGTTCTTCAGCTTATCTTTTTTTATTTTCTCATACCACAATGTGTCATTAGTTGATATGCTAGAATCATGTGGTCCTTCAGGTTTTTATTTAGATATGCAGCTCCAGTTCTGAAGCTTTGTATGACTTTTGGAAATTTATCTTGAATTGCTGGAGTAGAGCCAAAAAAAATGTGGAATAAGATAATTTTCTTAATCTCTTCCTACAAGAAAAATGAAAATCTGTGGGTACAGGGTGCTTCAACTGCAATTCTGTTGTAATAGAGTAGGAAAATGAACAGATTAGTAGGACAAACATCAAAAAATGAACATTCTTTATAGCCTAAAACTTAAAAAAATGTAAGGAGGTGATTGTTTGATTAATTTCCTCTGGCAGTTTTGAAGGACAAGGAGATGATTAAGGACCTCTTCGTGACATGAAAATTTTCACTCGGTTAAGCAAGACTGCTAATATGTCTTTGTTAATTAGAGTCTCTCTTGAGCATTGTTATGCCACTAAATCTTGCACTTTTTCACTTGCATTATGTCATTTGTATGCCAGAGAAGATCAGAATTAGAGGCTAATGTTTAAAGAGTGGAAATGTTGAGAAATCATAAACTAATGGAATTGTTGTGAATATGTTGAGAAATTATAGATTAAAAAATCTTAATATATGAGTGTAGTGATTAATTACTGAGGGTTCTTATCCAGATATGCTAAACCATTCATTCCAGCCAAATTGCTTTTTCCACTGGCGTTTCAAAGATCGCATGCTTGAGGTGATGATTAATGCTGGACAAAGGATTAGAAGGGGAGATGAGGTAAATGCTTGTCAATTTTCCGTGCTAAATGGTTGATCTGGATTGAGTGATATATGTTAGTAGAAGCAGCATGGTGATTGTAGTTCTTTGTCACATTGTAGAAGGCATGAATCTTTTTTATGATTTAAAATTTGTACTAGTTGTTGGCATCCTAATTGAATTCTGGTTCATGCATTATTGGACAATTGATGTCCAAGTCACAGTTTACCTCTTAAGTTACTAAAAGATTGTTTAGGGATGGTAATAGATGTAAAATCTACTTGCAGCCTCCAAATCCTGGCATTTAAAACTTGGAAAACAAATTTTCTTTCTTGTGCTGGCTTCAATCTGTCTTTGGTGTTATTGGCTCAACTCACATCAGGATGAGAAAAGAAAATGTTCCTTGATTTTCATGCTTAAAATTTTCCAACATTTCCCAATAAAAAAGAAAGAAAAAAAATCGAAGACGACTGTCAAATTTCTCTAATTAATTATCAGAAACTATAATATGTGATATAGCAGACCGAATACCAATAAGCAAAAACTTAATCTCTCTTACATTGTGGTCTATTATACTAGCTGTTGCAGACTTGAAGTCTCTTTACTAATAATACTTGGTTGTTGTTTGCTCATACCAATTTCTCTACTTCTTTTGCCTCCATTAGAGTCTACGCCTATTTATAAAGTGCATACTGCAGATATGATAGGCTGTTACTTTCCTTAAACCTTTGCAGATGACTGTCAATTACATGAGTGGATGGAAGAATAACTTGTTTATGCAAAGATATGGCTTTTCATCGCCTGTGGTAATGGTTCTTTTCCTTGCGCTGCTTAAAAAATTGCAATAGCTGTTACACTATTGTAGATAATGTCATTGTACTTGCTTTCCAATAAAGCAGATCTTTTCCATTGCCATGGTTGAAAACTTTATCATGGGCAGAGCCAAGAATATAGTAATCTCTGTATTGGTCCCACAGCGATAATTTTACTGTTTGCCTCCATTTTGTTTTATTTTTTTTTTTAGAAAAAAGGGAGGTAATGGCTTGTAACATTCTTGTTTCCTGATTGTTTGCAATAGGCTTAGAATGTTTGAGAATATTATTTGATTTCAACTTATGAAGCAAAAGCGAAGTCATTAAATTTAACTTTTAACTTAAACATGTAGTACGCTAGTTGCCAAATTAGATATTACAGTTGTGTGCTTGGGTAGGATAGAAAACTTTGGCATAAGAGTCAAATAGCTTTGTTCCAATAGACACTAGAGATTTCAGAATATGACACAACCTTTAAGATGTCATGATCCGTGTGCCTGTAATGAAGTCTCAACACTTGCACAAGTGTAAACTCAAATTAAGAGGTTTAAAGATACAATGAGGTAGTGACTAAATTTTCTTTGATCCACCAGTTCTGTAATCTGTCTTCTGTGAGGATAAAGAAGGACAAGAGGAAATAGAAACAAAAAATAAAAGAAAATTTTGAATAACTCAAGGAGGAGTTAGGACTAATTTCTATTTCCTGATCTTATCTATTGACTTCATTCCTTAATTTCATCTTCTTTTCTAATGCTTTTATGTGTAGACAATGCTGCTTCTCTCTCTTTTTCCTTCTTTCTTTTGTCTTTTTTGTTTATTTTAATTTTTAAGCATTTTTTGTGAGAACATCATATATCCTAAGGGCATGGATAATGGGGCGTATAATGGTAGTGATGCATGTCAAACCTTGGCATATTGCCTGAGGAAAGATGGCTTTAAGCAGTTGGGCTAAACTCTGAACTCAGGAAATGCAGATCTTGGTATCTTAAGTCCTTATTACCTGCGTAGTTCTTTGTAATAGCTTTCTGGTACAGCTAAATTGCCTATAGTTCCACCGTGGATTTGATGCCCTTCTTTTTGGCTTTGAGTTTTTACTTTTTCTATTTTTAAATTTTTTTTTGGTATTAATACAACCTTTCATATATTATTAAATATGCAGAATCCTTGGGATGTTATTCAATTCTCTGGTGGTGCTCGGATTCATTTGGATTCTTTCTTGTCAGTTTTTCACATATCTGGCCTTCCGGGGGAATATTACCACAACAGTATGGCTGATGGGATACTTTCATTTGAGCTTTTATCTTGAATTTTTAGGATTAATTTATCGAATCAACGAAATTGCTAGCAGGTCGGTTGTCAAATAATGGAGACAATTTTGTTGATGGAGCTGTTTTAGCAGCAGCTAGGACAATGCCAACATGGTCAGATGGAGATGTCCCTCCAATACCAAGTATAGAGCGGAAGGCTGCAAAGGAGTTGCAAGAAGAATGTCAGCTAATGCTTGCCGAGTACCCCACAACTGCCAAGGAAGATCAGCAGATTCTAGGTATCATCAGTATGAAAGATCAAGTTCCAATAACAGAAATGTATATAACCAAAAAAAAAAAAAAAAAATATTCTGCTGCCTTTAAACATGGGGTGATGAAATAATTGTTTTTCACCTGAGAACTAGATTTGCAGAAAAATTTGGTCTCTGTCTTGGAACTTTGAAGCTTCTAAGATCCAAGACAGAATTGTGCGAAGGGAAAAAACTTGATCAAAATGTAGTATTTTTGTCATAAAGTGGCTGAAATTTGGCCTCAGATGTTTCACGTTAGAAGTCTAATGTCCTCGTTGTTATTTTCTTGCATTGTCTTTGACAGATTCTATGCCTGAAGCTAGGAGGACGCTGGAAGCAGCAATAAAGTATGTAACCACCAGTATGCACACACTGCTTTCCTTACTGTTCATCAGACCTATGAGATTTACATGACATTATATTCGTGTTTGCAGGTACAGATTGCACAGAAAATTACTCATAGAGAAGGTCATCCAGGCATTAGATGTGTACCAAGAGCAAATATTGTTCTAACGCGGACAAATTTACGAGGTTTAGCCACTTTTTCTAAGTTGGGAGGAGCCGAAACAGACAATATTCATCTGAGAATGAGTGGGGTGATCCCGTCCTCCCCTCCCTGGCCTCTGCATCTTTTCTTCCACGGATTGTTTCTTCAGGAGGATGGGGGAGTAAGGACTAAGGATTTGGATCCTGATATCAACGATGTGACTGCCACTGGGCTGTCACTTGCGGTGCCTCTGCCTCGACAGCTCTCACTCTTTTGAAGCTTGACCAGTCCTGGGGATTCTTGGATCTCCTAAACTTCAACTAAAACATCCTGGCTGTTGACTTTGCAAAGAAGGGAAAGATCAGGTTGGAAAACAAAACTGAAGAGTCGAAGTTGTATATTTGGAACCTTTTTGCCACCACACTGGGGGGACAAAACTAGATGATAATCTATGACATCCCAGAATTAAGGGCAAAACTGCAGTAGGCCATATCGGTAAAAAATCTGAATCTCAATATGAACCATACCCTAGAGCACTCGTACCCCTCTGTGAATCGCAGAAAAGGATGACAAATTAAATAGAAAAACAATTCTTCTTCATCGGGCATAGTTACGGGAAATCTGTTTCAATTTTTTTTTGACTTGGTAGGTAATCAAGCAGTGAACTGAAGGAAGAGTCTTGTAGTAACAAAGGTAAGATCATTCTTCTTATTCAACAATGTATGAAAGGAAGGTTAATCTACTATGCACTCACTGGTAGTGTATACACTTTCACTATTAGACGTATAATATATAATTTGAATTTGAATCTGTAACTCAAATTTTACATATGTATCATATATCCAACCATAATAGTGTATACATCGTTTGTGTATATCACATTTATTCAAAAAAAAATCAAATGAGTAAAATTTTGTATATGTGCTTGTATTCAATCGTAATAATATATACACCATTAATATATTTAAAATTTACTCAAAAAAAAAAATCAAATGAGTAAACCAAAAAATAACTTGTTTGCGTAGTCATGTGAAGACCATCGCATGAGATTTAAAAAAAAAAATTTTTTTTTTGATTTCTCGTGTACATTGGGATGGGAACACCGTACAGTCCCCATTTCCAAAGCCATCCAAAGTCCAGCCAGTTTTCTAGCTAGAGAAGGAAATTTAACTGTACTCACTGGGAACACCATTCAATGTCCAGCTAAGAAGAACAGACGAATTGCATTTTATTATGATGCACTTTAGCCGAACAGGACAAACAGGTCCATTCAAAGTTTTCCATGTACATCAATAGTAATGCATGTCGAGGTCCATATAGTATATTTAAAAAAAAAAAAAAAAAAACCTGCCGTCTGTAATGTGCTAAAGTACAATTAAAGACTGCCACCAAAAAACTAAATACTCACTTCTCTAAGCAGTGGTAAAGACAGTAGTGTGCAAAACAAAAAAATGGCGCTAGTTGGTACGATGCAGATCAGAACAAAAACGAGGCAAAACTGGTATTCAGTATCCAACTGCTTTCACATAGCTTATAATGTGTCTAGAGATTTCGGTAAACTTGAATTTTTAATATTTGCATTATAAGACATTTTTAGACATTCTCAGCTGCATCTCTTTGTGACTCTTCTGACCTCCCTGCAGCGGCCAGCCTCTCTGCTGCTAATCTCTCTTCGAGTGCGCGAGCACCCCTTTCCCTGCAATTGACCAACCGCAGTCAGATAAGTAATAATTTTGTAAATCACAATCCATGAACCTTAGCTAATTTTTTGATAACTCTGGAAAGGACATTTTTCATTCATCATCTTATTAAAGTGAGAGTTCAGATTCCACAACCAATTTTTACTTCATACTACCATCAGTTCTTTCTTTAATAGACTTCTTCAAGAAATGAATTCTCTGTTAAAAGGCTTCTATTAACTGATATAAAAGGAAAAATCATTCAATCAGCTTTTAATCTCAGGTTATATCGACCTGAAGAGTTTTAATTCATCTCAAAATCAAGCACGTGAGATAACCTAGACAACTTATCTGATTGATGAAATCCTCAACATATGAACAAGTTCTGAGAGAAAAAGAACTCCTCAAGGCATTATCCCTGTTACAAATGACTATATGAAGCACCAAGGAGAGTTAAACATTCTTTATCAATTATCAGCTCTCATTATTCAACTTGCAGAAGCTCTCGAATGTTTCTCTTCCTAGTCATCTTTTTCTTCTACTAGGTGTCCATTACCTATCCCATTCATAACACCAAAATTGAACCGCTCCACCAAGTACCATCAAGCATGGTGTTACTTCTGCTCTAACTACATCAGTCAGATAAGTGTTTCAAATCTACGTCCTCAAAAAGAACGAATTGCAGAAAAGATTGCCTTGTGGTAGAAGTACACCTTCAAAAAAAATGAATTACTATACCTGAAAAAACAAACCTATCCTTTGCACCCATTTTAAAAGTTCCATTCCAGATCAGAAGGCTATTGTTTGACTAAAGCTCATTTAATCTCATCCCTTTTGAGTTACATTTCAAGCTTATTGCTTCCACTAAATAAATAACGGCACAGGTTACCTCCTCCGAGATGCCTCGATAGGATCAGAACCAGGCAGTGGCTCACCCCCCAAGGTATAACCCCTGGCCTCATCAGAAGTTTCAGATCTTCTTCCACAACATAATCGCCCAAATATTGTAGCAATGGGATCAATTACAGGTCTGCAAGCCATTCATCAACGTATAGTATCAAGGAAAGTAAGGGAATGAAGTGCAAAAACTAAGCTGAATACGGAAAATTGCAACTCGCATTGCTTGCCTTAAAAATTCAGGGAAGAATGTAGAGAAAGCAAACTCATCACTTGGATCACCCCTGAGTTTTGTTTCAGGTTTACTTTGCCAATATCTGAGGTAAATCCAACCTATATATGCACCAAATACTAAAGTTGGGAGGTATGATGCTGAATCTGCTGTAAAAAAGCTTGCAGCAATGGACACCAATAACATGAGAGAAGGCAACCACTGCAGATAACCATAACAGATATACAAGAGCATGTCATACAATATTCTGAACCTCTTCTTTGTATATGAATTTTCCAAACATGTTGAAAATTATCACTCAAGTACTCTCAAGTTACATACTTTTGCTTTTAATTTCAGCACAGGCAGCTCTTGGTCAGGTATAATTTGCTTAATGCCGACAAGAAATCCTGATAGAATCCCTTGAAAGCCAGAAATTGGCATATAACTACAAAAAAGGCAAATAAAAGAAATCAGATTGTTCCATGTTAACAGTCAACAAGATGGCATATGGAAATCAGAATAATTTTGCGAGGCATAATAAAATTAAAGTTTCATACTTATATTTGAAATTTTAGCATTATAAGATATAGAGCATCTAACATATGTAAACTCCAACAATGTTTCTGCATAACAAGTAAATCTTGAAACGCTTACAGGTAGTTTTCCTGCCTTGTTATGTAGTACAAGCAAATGGCCGTGATGAAAACACAGACAGAAGTTAAGAAATTAACCACAAAGATAAACTTTAAGAATTCTCGAGAACCCCATATTGGTTCAAGCAGTTTTCCAAGGAAAAGGAGACCAAGAGTGCTGATGACCACCTGAAAAATAATTATATCATTAACATAGATCTTTACAAGGTAAAAGGAAACAAAGAAATGACTTCTCTAAAATATTAAAATATCTTTCTAAGGGCGGTGATGATGAAGATATGGAGCACAAGGTGACAGAAGGGACAAAATACGCACTCCATGCACAGATTGCTCAATGTAACCGGCAGTTATAAGATTCCAAGCGAAAGGAATTGTCCTGCAAGAATAGGAAACAACAAAGTTTCAGCAATGAAATACTACTTCCAGATCCAGATATGGCCGATACAAGATTTTTTCTTGACAAGACAGACTACTAGCTAGCAGACCATGGACATATGATATGGATCAGAAACGACCAAACATGACAGAAACTCTTATATGAAAATTAAAAAAAAAAAGCCTTAAAAACAAGGATTCAGAGTGTTTATCGGTGTCAGCGACTACTTTCTCCAAATTAAGTGTCTCGCGAAAAGTAATTAATTTCTATAAGCTCCCATTGGCGTAATACTAAAATCACAGACCAAAAATGTATGGTTGTTAAGGAAAACCAAACCCTTCCAAAACCTACAATGGCAGGTGCTTCCCTGGATAGGCTTGACCTTATTTCAAATACTACAACCATTTATTCAATTAACTCCAGTTGGAAATTCACTCCCTGACAGCCTTACTGATTAATTTTGCAGATCACATTCCATAATTCAACCAAATGCAGAAAAGAATAAACATATAAATGAAATTAGGCAAAGGCCAAGCAGTAATTATCCAAATACCGAGCTTAGTATTAACATATATTGTATCGCAACAAAGAGGAGGAGGAGAAATAAGAGTACTTGGCGGGGATAAGAGCAAGATATGAAGAAGCAGTAGGAATAATCTGCACAACAATGTGGCCGCCCACAAGCACCACGGCAAGCCCTTTACACAACTTAGTGAAGCCCCCTGTCAACACGCCCTAATTCCAAATACAACGCACCCAATTCTCAATCAATTTCACAGATCTAAGTTCAATATGTCAGTAGAGCCTAAAAAATAAACATAAACTTGCGATATATGTACACTTACGCCGCCGGATAGTGGTGGAGTGCTCATTGCTCAGCGGCTCTTTGGCTTCCACCGGCGGTCTTTTCAGTTTTTAACTCCGATTAGATCGAGCTATAACGCTGCAAATTTATGCTAGGGTTTCTCTCTCTACTCCTTTCTAATTCTGCAGATTTTTATGTATTCTCTGATTAATGATTCTACCAATAAATTTCTACTCCGATTTTGATTGATAATTCAGCTCCACCGGCTTTCTTAGCTCTCAAGGTTTAATAATGATCGTCTTTTGCCTCTGAAATAGATGGATCACGCAAAATTGCCTGGTCAGTCCCTCAAGTATTTATAAAATCTAATTTGTTTACCCATAGTTCTTTTTTATTTTTAATCAAAAAAATGATTAAAAAAAGAAAAACATGAGATATTATTGTATCGCAGGACGGGCGATTTTTTTGTTTCGACTGAGACAGAACTAATAAGTTGGCTCACTCTCGAGTAGTAGTACTACTGTGTTTTAGCCATGAATAGAGCAGTGCCATATGCCTTTCACAGGTTCCTATCGTTCATTAACTGTCATTGTTAGCTTATTATTGTTTGACGTGGAGAAGTTAACAACTGAAGGACCTTTTTAACCATTGCAGGTAACTAGAAATGTTTTTTCACATCGTTAAAGAATGCTTGTGCTCAAGTGATAGTGATCAATTCGGCCTAAAGAAGCGAGTTAAGATCCAAGTTGAGACTGGATAACAAAGGCACTAAAATTAGCTGGCTGTCTTGTCTCAATTCTCAATGGACCAAAAGATCCATGCTCAAACTGGAAAGAGGTCAAGCACGGAGGAAATAGAAAATGGTAAATGCAAGAACAATTAAGCACTCTAAACCAATGTGCTGATTTCTCATTCTTTTACACTGTTAAAGCTCCTGAAACTATACAGAATATACAGTCGGCCTCTGTTGCCTGACAAACTGCAGACACCCATACAAACACACGTCATATAACTCTCAAATACAACTGAAGTGTAAGCAGCTCGATCGCCTCCATTCATAGGTTATGCAGGTGCCCAGGTGTAATAACAAGTATACAGTACCACTTTAACTCGTGTTAGCTCCTCAAAGATGAACCATCTCCAACAGAACCGCTTCCATCCAACTCCACCCTCATCTGAAAAATTACCTCGATCGATGTCAGGACCCCTTGAGGCCATTGGAAAATCATACGCCGACAGCAATTCTCTTAGGGGCAAGAGATATATGAGCCAAACTGGCTTCAAAGAGGGTAACCAACACCCGATGACATGCCATTGCAGATGCTGTGACCAACATAATAAATGAAGTCCAGTAGAACCTAAGCATCAATATTGGATCCTTCCTTGCAGAATCTAGTATCTTGAACAAAATAATTTTTATCCGTCGATCTCTTAAAAGGGACTGATAATCAATCATTGGTGTTATTCTAGAAGATGAATCTATCTCAATGTTGCTAGCGCCTCTACCCAACTGCACTTGGGGACTAAATTGTACAACCTGAACACCATTCCCTAAAACCCTGCTTATCCACTGATAAAGTATATCTGCGATGACTCTACAAAATTGCTGACGCATGGAATTTGCCTCCTTTGACACCATAGCTCTGACTAATGAAGTTCCATTCTGTGTGTTGAAATGCAGAATCATGCTCAAGTTAAAGGTCAGATGGCATAAACGACAAGGTCACACAAAAGGGAAGGCTAGCTCAGAATATGACAACTATTATTCCCCAGTAACAAACCCAAGTTAAAACTTCATACTTGCATCTGCCATCAAATTGTTCGACAGTCAGCAATGTTGTTCAAGAGAGTTTCGTGCGTTTATTTTTATTACAGCAAACACCTTTTGATTCAACAATTACAGTTGGTTGACCAAAGAAAACCAACGAGTCAGAATCTTCTACCTCAAACAAGTTACTGCACTCCTTTCACTCTATCCCAAGTAACAAATATGTTTCAAACTAACAAACTTGAACTTAGCTGGAAAAATAGCTGATTTTCATATCATTTGATTAGTTCAAGAATTATAGAAGTTTGAACAGAATAAATTGGTGTAAACCAAAATGAGATAAAAAATCAAGAACTACAATGGAAATGGATTATGCTCATCCTTCTACCCGACTTAACGCATCTTTAATTGCCTTCACGAGATTACCATGAAGATAAGAGTCATATTTAACCAGCCAATGACAATGCAAACATTGAGGAGATATTTATGAAGAAGCAGCTTGAAGCTGAACAATACTTACTGCAGTCATTAGGAGTCTTCTAAGCACATAGCCATCCTTTGAAGGTAAGAGTCTCAAAATCAGGTTTGCTACATCAAGTTCACCAGAGACTCCAATTGAAGAAGGGTCACAAGATGTTTCAGACTTTGATGCCGCCACCAGATGCAATCCTTTTCTGGACAGAGGCAAGAAACTTGATTTCAAATCCACCAAAAAAGTGATGAAAAGAAGGCAATAACATATAGATAAGACATCCCCATAAATATCAAAGAAGGCAAAGACCTAAAAGTCAATTATCAGACCGCCAATTTTGGAACCGTGTCCTTTTCAATCTCAGGACTTGGAGGCAGAAAAGGACTGCTGTAGAGTGGTTCTTCAGGAATCAAAATCTCTCTGCTAGATAACTGATTAATTTTGGGTTGATGGGTACTTCAAACCCAATGCGTTGCACCAGAATGACAGATGAGAATGGAAACAGATGTCATGATCAGAAAGGACTGGGCTAATGCTTACCATCTGTCAATTGGAAGTTTCCTGAGTTGGGTAATATTAGTTGTTTGGACAACTGACAGCTACCTTCCTTAAGGTTCATCATAATTATAAAAACATGACCATTTGTTAATAAAATATGGTGTCCTCGTTCAAGCTTATCAGATTTCATATATTCTGACATAAACACTCTAATGCTAATTCAGCACAAAAGACTAATTGTAGTTCCAGATGAACCTTCTAAACACTTTAGAGAGGATAGGAGTCGTAATATTAAAGAGAACTTTACAAAATTGACTAGTGAATCAATAAAATTTCATAAACAAGACGGGTCTCTTGTGTATCATAGTAAGCAAAAGCAATTACTGCAATGTCTTCTATCTATACTAATAGCCAATAAGAGAGAGATATTTTTGTTGAATCTTTGAAAACATGACAGAGAAGCACATTTCAAAAAAAAAATTTTGAATTGAAATATTGCATTTGATAAGAATGGCTTATGAATCAGCAATATGTAAGAAGAAAAACTGGAGAGACCAAGAGGCCAAAAAGCAAAGTCAGAGAATGTATCATGCAAAATGTGCAGATTTAAATAATAGAAGCTTGAACCATATAGAGAAAGTTTGCTCCACTGTTAATGAATCAAAGAAAGACACTAGTCAGTATACCTTGCAGCTCCAACTCTTAAGAAAAGAGCAAGCTTTTTCCATTGAAATTCCTTTTTTCTGTTGAACACAACCTATCAAGGGACACAAAATTAAAAAAAAAAAATCAAGACAGATCTACCAAAATTAGTAGTAGTATCTTGATGTCCAGCTGGTAGTTCACATAAAATCCGAGAAGGAGGGAGGGTGGAAGATTACTACCTAACATACACAATGAAACAATTGAATGGATATAGCTTTTAGATTTACAAAAACACACACACAATCACTTCAGCTGATTTTAATGAAACAAGTATAGGCCCAAAATTAGAGTAAACTGAGTAATATGACTTGTGAAGTTCAACTGCAGAAATTAACTTTATATCTTGATCTAGGTTAGTCCTAAATGCAGACAAGGGAACATTTGACCTGTTGAAGATATGTGATCTGATATTATGGAAAGATTTGATAATATAAATATTAGGAAAGATTTGATTATAGTATCATATATTAATTAGGTATCATATGATTATAGTATCATATATTAATTAGGTAATAGTATGATTATAGTATCATATGATTATAGTATCCACTTGTGTATATATATATATTTGTATATTGTGTAGTCCAAAGTGAAATAGAAGAAAAGTATTTTTTCTCTCCATTTTTCTTAGTTTACATGGTATCAGAGCCCCTCTAGGGTTCTGGGAAAAATACCACCTTTGCTTCTTGTCAATTCCAGCCTTAATTGCTGGTTCCTTTCTTATTCTCTCCAGCCTTCATTGCTGTTCCTGTTACTATACATTTTTTCCCCCCCTCCTATTCAATCATGGCGGATGCTACATCCTCAACGCGGCAATTGTCTTCAACTATGGAAGAAGAACAAAGTACACGGAACACAACAGAGCTTCAAAACATCCAGGCAGCATATAGACTAAATGGAAAAAATTATTTGAAGTGGTCTCAATTGGTTCGAACATTCCTGAAAGGAAAAGGAAAGTTGAGTCATCTATTGGAAATAGCACCGGATAGTGAAACGGCGGGGTTTGAAGCATGGGAACAAGAGGATTCAATGATCATGTCTTGGTTATGGAATTCCATGATTCCTGAAATCAGCGATACATGTATGTTTCTTCCTACAGCAAAGGCAATTTGGGATGCCCTTCATCAGACATATTCCAAGGTTAATGATGCAGCTCTTATCTATGACATCAAGACAAAGACAACTGGAGCAAAACAAGGGACAAAAACAGTGACGGAGTATGCCAATTTTCTGCAAAACCAGTGGCAGGAACTGGATTATTACAGGGCACTTGATTTGAACTGTAGCAAATGTGCAGTGTTTATCAAGAAGTTCATAGAAAGGGATCGAGTTTATGATTTTTTGGCTGGCCTAAACTCTAAATTCGATCTTATACGAATTCAAATTCTGGGCAGGCCAGAGTTTCCTTCTTTAACAGAAGCAATATCCCAAGTACGTGGAGAAGAAAGTCGCAGGGGTATTATGTTAGAGCTACCTTCAATAGAAAATTCAGCCCTTTTAAGTTCCAAATCTCAGCGGTTGGTACTGAACAAGGTTGCTGCGGACAAGACCAATCAAACAAGTGGGCAAAAGAATCGCGAGGAGTTGTGGTGCACATACTGCAAGAAACCACGACACACCATAGATCAATGCTGGAAACTACATGGGAAACCACCCACTCGTGAATGGGGACAAAAAGGTGGCCAGCAAAGGCAGGCTCATATGTCGGTTCAAGATCCAACTCAAGTGATTGGAGGGTTTAGTATGGAGGAAATTGAGAAGCTTAAAAGTATGTTAGAGACAGTTGACAAACCAGCAACTAACAATTCTCAATCAAGGAATCCGGGTATGTGTTCATTGACTCTTTCAGGTAAGGCTCTAGTCTCTTTTACATTTAGTGTTTTAGGCAATGAGCTTAGGAATGTCTGGATTCTTGACTCTGGTGCTACGGACCATATGACTCATACTTCAAATAAATTCAAAACCTATAATCCATGTCCTAGCAATAGAAAGATTGTTGTTGCAGATGGTACTACAACCACTGTGGCAGGTATCGGAGATGTCCAAGTTACTCCAAATTTGATTCTTAAAAATGTTCTTCATGTTCCTCGATTATCTACAAATTTGGTTTCTGTAAAAAAACTTGCCAAGGATCTAGCTGGCTTTGTTATATTTGATGAATCCTGATGAATCCTGTTGTGACTTTCAGGACCGGGGCTCGGGGAAGAGGATTGGACTAGCTAAGGAGCATGATGGACTCTATTACTTGGATACATCAAGTCAACCAGAATTTAGTAAATCTGCCCTGTCCACATTGTCTTCACCCTCCAATAAAGATGTCATCTGGTTACATCATAGACGTCTAGGTCATGTGTCTTTTTCTGCATTAAAAATAATGTTTCCTTCCTTGTTCAAGGGATTTGATGTTCAGTCTTTTCATTGTGATATCTGCGAGTATGCTAAACACACTCGTGTCCCATTTCCTATCAGTAATAAACGATCGTCTTCTCCTTTCTTTTTAATCCATAATGATATTTGGGGGCCATCAACTATTCCAAACATCTCAGGGTCTAAGTGGTTTGTCACATTTATCGATGACTGCACAAGAGTCTCTTGGATCTATTTACTCAAAAATAAGTCTGATTTGAGTTATATTTTCCCTGTTTTTCATGCAATGATTCAAAATCAATTTGGCACCAAGATAAAACACTTTCGTTCAGATAATGCTCGTGATTATTTCAATCAAACCTTGAGTCAGTTTTTCCAAAAAGAAGGAATCATACATGAATCATCCTGTATTGCCACTCCACAACAAAATGGAGTGGCAGAACGGAAAAACCGACATCTTCTTGAGTGCACTAGAGCCTTACTGTTTGAACAAAGTGTGCCAAAAGCATATTGGGGAGAAGCTGTACTCACATCAGCTTATGTCATAAATAGAATTCCTTCCAAGGTTTTGGGGTTTCAAAGTCCACTAGAGAACCTATCCAAATTTTACCCCGATATTCGATCTTCCTTTAATCTCACTCCTCGAGTTTTTGGATGTACTTCCTTTGTTCATGTCCATAGTCATAACCGTGAGAAGTTAGATCCTCGTGCTCTTAAGTGTGTCTTCGTGGGGTACTCATCTACTCAAAAGGGTTACAAATGTTATCATCCACCTACTAGAAAACTCTATGTCTCGGCAGATGTTACATTTGTTGAAAATAAGCCCTATTTTATCACTCCTTATTTTCAGGGGGAGTTAGATACACTTGAAGATAAGGAGTTAAAATTTCCCTCCTTAGAGTTGACCACATCTGAGTCATCCAAATTTGAATTCCAAGAGTCAATTCTTCAATCTGATGTGGTAGATGAAAAAAAGGAAGACCGTAAAATCTATGACTGGTTCCGGTTTGACCAAGTGTATACAAGAAAAGGAGATCCCATCGTGGTTACAAGGCAAGAACAATCCTCTAAACCAAGCTCCGGGAATGAGGTAACAATGAGTGAATCAAATTTGAATTCTACACCACCGACCGACCATTCTTCCAGCTCTAAATCACCTTGTCCTGAGCCTCTTAGCCTTGACCAGGACCTACATCTACCTATTGCTGTAAGGAAAAAACCCCGAGAATGCACCAAAAGACCCCTATATCCATTGTCTCACTTTGTGTCTTTTGAGAAGTTTTCCCCGAGCCATCAAAGCTTCCTTTCCACCTTAAATGCAGTCTCTATTCCTAGCTCATTGTCTGAAACATTATCAAAGAAAGAATGGAGACTTGCTATGGAAGTAGAAATGGATGCATTAGAGAAGAATGGGACCTGGGAATTAGTTGATTTACCAAAGAACAAGAAAGTAGTGGGCTGTAAATGGGTATATGCAGTAAAGTTTAAAGCAGATGGGTCCCTAGAACGCTACAAGGCAAGGTTAGTCGCGAAAGGATACACACAGACATATGGAGTAGATTATCGGGAAACATTTGCTCCAGTAGCAAAGATGAATACAGTGAGAATTCTGCTATCCTTGGCTGTTAATTTTGATTGGGAATTACAGCAATACGATGTGAAGAATGCTTTTCTTCATGGAGAGTTAGAAGAGGAGATTTATATAAGCATTCCACCGGGATTCAGTGGGGTTGACAAGAACAAGGTTTGTCGGTTAAAAAAGGCATTATATGGGCTGAAACAATCCCCACGTGCTTGGTTTGGACGATTTGCCAAGGTAATGATAGCTAATGGTTACAAGCAAAGTCAAGGAGATCATACCCTGTTCATCAAGCATTCAGCCTTGGGGGGAGTTACTGTTTTGATTGTATACGTAGATGACATTATAGTGACAGGAAACGATGAAGTAGAGAAGAAAACTTTGAAGTGGTGCCTAGCCAAGGAATTTGAAATAAAGGATTTAGGAAAATTGAAATATTTTCTGGGAATTGAAGTGGCTCGATCAAGGCAGGGAATTTTTATTTCTCAACAGAAGTATGTTATGGACCTGCTCAAGGAAACAGGCATGACAGCAAGCAAACCAGTTGGAACTCCCATTGAGCAGAATCACAAATTAAGTGAGACTCATGGAGATACAGCTGTGGACAGAGAGATGTACCAAAGACTTGTTGGGAAACTCATTTATCTCGCACATACTAGGCCAGATATAGCTTACTCAGTCAGTGTTATTAGTCAATTTATGCATGATCCTAGAGCAGTTCATCTACAAGCAGTTTATCGAGTGCTTCATTACTTAAAGGCACATCCAGGGAAGGAAATTTTATTCAAAAAGGGTCCTGAAATTGATCTGGCAGTTTACACAGATGCAGACTTTGCAGGGTCTCCAGTTGACAGGCGATCAACTTCAGGATATTGTACATTTCTTGGAGGAAACTTAATATCCTGGAGAAGCAAGAAACAAAGTGTGGTAGCAAGGTCAAGTGCTGAAGCAGAGTTCAGGGCTATGGCAGCAGGGGTATGTGAATTATTGTGGGTTAAAATTATCCTAGAAGACTTGAGGATTCAATGGAGCAAACCGATGAAGCTATACTGTGATAACAAATCTGCTATAAGTATAGCTCACAACCCAGTGCAACATGATCGGACGAAGCACATAGAGATAGACAGGCACTTTATTAAAGATAAGCTAGAAAGTGGACTGATTTGTACTCCATATGTTCCGACAGGACTTCAACTTGCAGATGTGATGACAAAGGGACTGTGTAGCAACATGTTTCATGAAAGTGTTGTCAAGCTGGGAATGGAAGATCTATATTCACCAGCTTGAGGGGGAGTGTTGAAGATATGTGATCTGATATTATGGAAAGATTTGATAATATAAATATTAGGAAAGATTTGATTATAGTATTATATATTAATTAGGTATCATATGATTATAGTATCATATATTAATTAGGTAATAGTATGATTATAGTATCATATGATTATAGTATCCACTTGTGTATATATATATTTGTATATTGTGTAGTCCAAAGTGAAATAGAAGAAAAGTATTTTTTCTCTCCATTTTTCTTAGTTTACATGACCGAATAGGTATATCATGGGCTACGAAAGAGCTGAAAGTTCGAGGGTCAAGGATGTAGCAAAACCAGGTTTTCAGGGATCTCTGTGCGTTTTTCAGGCTGTTCATCAGATAAAGTTACAGTCACATATCACTAATTTCTAGTGGTTCCAGAGGATGATTGTGCATCGATAAGTGAAGTTTCCAACTCTAAGATATAAAGCAGGATAGAATGGAAGTTTTATTTAAAGGAAACTTGCTGCAGTTCAAATTAACTAGAAGATCTATATAACAAAAGAAGTGCAGGTAGCAAGTACATTTAACCCCCACTCTGAATTCACAAGTAGCAAAGACATCCCCTTAATTCACTTTCCACGACAACTAACTCTCAGATAATGGGCTTAAACATGATAAATATAAGCTGCAGATATTTGAAAGACAATTTTGTGCAACCAGAAAACCCAGTACAATGATGGCAGTGTTATAATTTATATATGTACCGAGTGCAGAATTCTCCCCGAGGAAGCTGAATTATCAGTGAGAAGTTTACGGACAACATAGGGATATGCAGCCTCAAATGTTTTAAAATTTGGATCTGCAGCAACTGCCAATCCTGCAATATATGACCAAAAGGAAGGTAAATACATGTTTCAAAAAGAGGCAATTTTCATAATATAGTATTAGCAGCTTGTAGAAAGCTGTCAAATGCAGTTCCAGTTTATGGATGACAAACATGAGAATTGAAATCACAACCATAACAAGTATATATGCAAAGAAAGATAGAAAAACAATCCTATCGAAATACTTCTTTGCACTTAAGAATCTAAAATCCAGCAAACAAAAAGAAGGATGTGTTCATTTGAGGCCAACTATGCTTTATCGACAATTCTACCACTAGCAGTCATTTCATTTACTAGCAAATCAAACCAGGTCATGTGTGCCTAGACAGAGACTTCCTGACACTTATCTAGTATCCATTTTTTGAATACACTCCACAACCCCAAAAAATGAAGGCCATAAGGAAAAGAACCAACCACTTGATACATAACTCTGGTTCTGTGTTACAATACCATGGGCAATCTACCAGAAAATATAGTACCAACCTTTTCGACATTTTGGCCAACAAAAATTTTATACCAGGTATTTCCAGATAGAATTTGTCTGATGAGTAACCTTGTGGCACTGGTTAAGCAGGGCCCTTAGTCCTAGTTTTTTGAAAAGTGAAGCTGTATTGAGAATGTGTGAAAGGGGCAATAATAAAAACAGATAAAGAGACAGATGGATAATAAAACACCATGCACATTACTCTACATAATAGCCTCAGATTAAGCTTTCCAACAGGTCATTGTTTTTAAAGGAAAAGTTAGCAGAATTCCGTAAAGTTGACATTGCTAAAGTCAAAGGGTTGACGAAAGAAACATGACATGGTAGTCTACCTTCCAGTGAAGCCAAAGACCGCAGAAGCAGAGTGTAGTATGGTGGCATGCGAAAATGATACTTCAGTGCCACAGACCATATTTTACCAAGAACCTAGATCACAAATGTCAATGTCAGCAACCAGTTATGGAAGAAATGGAAGAGAACAACCAAGATTTAGATTCCATTTTTCAAATGTCTATTATATTCTAAAAATAAAGTTTCAAAGGGGTAAGAGAGAGTGATAGAGCTTCATCCTTCCTAAGGATATGTTTGCAAAAGAAACTGAGAGTGTGCTGTTACAAACTCAACATGTTCAGAAATCTTTTGTCAAATTTTGGTCACCCCAAGAATAAGTCACCATATTACAGTTCTCACCCGACTAAACTTGACGTTGGGGATTCCACGGTTAAGTTCTACCTCTCCCAAGGCATCTTCCAAGTCCTGAATCATTTTTCCACCAAAAAAGTAGATCCACATACGAAAATTACTTGAGCAATAAGCAGAAAAGGACAAGATGAAAATAAAGCCCAATTCATTGGAAAATGATTTAAAGGATTTCATGTAAAGCATGAATAAGAGAAAATAAATGGATCAGCTATTGCTTATTGTACACCATATATTACCATGGTAACACGCAGAACATTAGTTCCTGGCCGTACAACATCCATTTGAATTAGTGCCTGCACAAGAGATGCCCAATCTCCATAAACTATATGCACTATGGATGCAAGCATGGCAAATTGATGTTTCTTTTCCATCTGGCAAAGCAACCCAAAATCAAGAAACCTAACATAAAACAGAAGCAAAGAAGAACCATATGTAAATCAGATCTTCCTTCAATTAAGTAACAAGATAGCCAATTAATCATACCCAATTTGCCCAGATGATGTGTAGCGCAAGTTGCCCGGGTGGGGGTCAGCATGCAATAACCCAGTCTCAAGGAGTTGAATTAGTGATGCTTCCACTCCTTTATTAACCTAAAATAGGTAAAGCACAAAAATCTATGATAAACACAGTATTAAGAACAAGATATTTCATTAACAATAGTGCATATGGCCAACACAAGAAAGCGACAGTGTTTGCGCCTTTCTCCCATTACAGGTCATCACAAGCTCAACAGCAAAAGGTTGGATTACCTCTACAATACCTAATTCTCTAGCAGATATATATAAATTCTAGTATACACACGTAAGTTTTATTCTTGCTATGTTGTGTAAGATCAAGCAGCTTTGAGAATGAATGATTAATTTGTGGACTGCCAAATACATAACTCATAATCCATTGACGCATACAAGCCAGAATGCAGATTGCATACCAAGTCAAGAAGACGTCTTTTTGCTTCATTTTGCCGCCTCTCTGTTAATCCAGGGTGCTGGTCAAGTGATTCGGTAGAGAGGAAAAGTAAATCGCGTGGATTATCACCAACCATCCATTCCATGGTCAGAATCTTTTTCCGGCTAAGATGTCGGAAAATTTTTGGAACACATATAAAAGGATACCGAGAATGTGCTTCCTGCAGTAACCAAGAAGGAATTAGATTGTAAGATTTTGAACCTTTGGTAGGTAAAAAGCAGATTCTTCAAATGACTCATCACACAAAGAAACAAGAAAAACACATGATTTTTCTTTCTTCAAGTATGTCAATTTGTTTCATACAACACTATTTTGCCAGCATGAGGCAGACATTATCTCTTTTTACTTTCTTTTGACAAGATTTAGATGTCAGGCTAAGTTCGAACTGTAATGGCCACTCTATTCAACGAGAGCAATGGCCACTCTATTCAACAAATTTTGCATAATTCCACAACCCATCATGATATTTAAAGGAGTATCCAAAAGAAGTGATAAAATATGAAGACTGATTCACAGAAGTTTACTTGGTTCCAAACAAATATATAGAGATGAAGGAAGGGATAATTGTGCCACAGCACAAAAGAGGAAGTGATGTCTGGCAACAGCAGTATACTACCTGCCAACTTCCAGGCTAATCTCATCATGATCCCTGCACCGTCAGTTTGACATTCACAAGTAAAAAGGGACTGCCAGCCACAAGTCTGTTTCTGGAACAATATGGTGGCAGCAAATTTGGAGATTTTCAAATTTCAATATGTTGATAAAAGGTCATAAAATGATTTAAGCGAAAATCATTTGTTAGCCAATTACAGTAATTAAAGCATTGCCTAATGTGCAGAGAAAATTCCAAACACTTCAGCTGACTAAATAGCCATCAACTAAGTCTAAGCTTCCTTTTTTTTTTCTTTGAATTAATCTTCTATACACTAACAGTATATACACTTTCACCATTGGATGCATAACACATAATCTAAATTTAAATTTGAAACCCAAATTTTGCACGTGTCATGCATCCAACTGGGACAGTGTATACAGTCATTGTAAAAGAATCCTGCAAGGAGAAAATGCTTATAAGCATAGAAGAAAATTTGTACCATAAATTTCTCTGCATTGGCAGCCTCCAAGGTGTAATCTAACTCCCCAACTAAGCCTTTTCCCAGTTCATCAGCATAAAGCCTGGGGTCACTCTTCCTTTTTGCTATTTCTTTCAATAGCCCCAGCTGAGACAATTGTCTAAAAAATTATTTAGGCAAAACTGCTTGAGTTCATAAAGTATTTTCCACAAACAGAATTTAAACTAACCCCGAGGCGAAGAATGTAAATATCTCGAACAACCACATGATGTAGGTTAGGGCGCTGGACTTTCACAGCAACATCAAAACCATCAACAGTCCTAGCTCTATAGACCTAAAATGGAAGTCAAACCCAATACATGAGAAAAACACACAAAATGACAAAGAATAAGAATAGAGGAAAGCCTATGTCCAATTACTATTTCCAGATAGTACTAAAAACAATCACTTTCATAAGTAAATGAACTACCTGACCAAATGAAGCTGCAGCAATTGGTTCCTCTGAAATATAGCTAAAGAATTTTCCCACAGGAGAACCCAGTTCTTCTTCAATGATCTTGAAAGCAACAACCTTGGGAAAAGAGGGGATATTCTCGTGCAGCTCAGACAAAGCCTGCAATCATGATTTCGACCCAAAAGTCAAACATGAAACAGACGCTCATAAAATCTTCAAAACATTGACATTTTTCAATTATGTTTTTACTTTTCCAACTGTCTTTTTATCTCACATACATCACATCACAATAAGTGCTAGTGTTATTCCAAAGAATTTTTCTAGATAATCTTCTATCCAAACACACTCAATGAATGACAGCCTGCCACCATGGAGGCTATGCATCCTGTTTTATATGAGTGCTTCATATAAATATCATTCAAACTTCTGCCCTCAGAACAAATCATACACGAAGACACAAATCAAATATGAGAATTTCAAATAGGTTCTAACAAATGGATTCTATAATTTAAAGAATAACATGAAACCTTGGAGATCTCAGTCCCAATGATATCCGGTCTTGTGGACAGGGACTGACCAACTGCAAAACAAGCAAATGAATAAAGTAAAGAGCTCTGCATCTCTCAACTAAATTATTTACACAAATTTACAAAACTTACGATTCTGTAGAAGAATGCTAGTAAACAAAAGAAAGCAGCTATACACATAAACTTGTGATTATGTTGCCCTTTGACCTTTGCTTATCTTTTAGTTATGTTGTCAACACATAAATCAAAAAGAAAAAACAAAGCGTATATTAACAAATTTGTGGGCTCAGAGTAAATGGTATGCTTACTTTTTATAAATGTAGGGCCCAAATTTAGCATTGTTTCCTTTAACAATATTCCAAAACTGTACTGGGATATATCCTTATCAGCAACATTGCTTTTGGAAGAACCGATCCCTGAGATTCGCATTCTTATTGCAGCAGAAGAAAAGGCAGCAAACACCTTAAATAAGATATCAACGCGATGAGGAAGAAGTTCAACAAAATAGCTTGTAGTACAATTATAATGAAACCCTTAGTGATCAGCTCGAAAATCTTTCAACAGGGATTCTCATGCTGAAAGATAAACCATTCAACATCCATCACGAAACTCAAAATGCTAGCAGATTGCAAGGAAACATTCACAAAGTTGAAGAATTCAAGGTCCTTAAGTGACTGTTGTCAAAATATTTGCATTTCATTGATTTCCAGCATTTAGACAGCTTCAACTATGAAAGTGATAGAGCACCCATATATTTGTCTTCTCCCTTCAAAAGGTTGTATAATATTAGATACACACCATTTTAAACATGGGAAAGTGCAATAAGAGATCATGCATTCTTATTTCAGGGTAATCTCAAAGTTAAGGTCAAGAGTCCTCCAACTGGAGACAATAAGACAATTCAAGTGTTCAAGAAATGAATTATTTTAAGCTCCAATGCAAGATTTTTCAAGATTATTATGGCAACTACATATGGTTGTCAGAAGCAACCAATACAAAATCTGAGACACATCAGGCATCCTCAACAAAACAATTAGGTTGAAATCAGAATACTTGCAACTGTGACAGAGCAAAAAATCAAAACTAAACAATTCAATAGGACATGTAAAGTACCTCCAGAAGACGGAGGGCAACTACATGAGGCCTCAACCTAAAATAGTCAGCTACTTCTTGAGAATCATATGACTCGGGCAATGGCTTCGTCCATAACTTGGATAGATAGTAGAAATAGCGAATATATGCCTCCAGTGCTTGAAGATCAGCAACAAGTAAATCAATTCCAGAAAGCTCTGTCGGGATATATCAAATGCCCAAAGTCAATTAACTAAGAAACAAGTTCAGCAATATTAACTTTCACATGCATATCAACCACACGATCCTTTCAATGTTATCATGAAAGGGCAGGTTAACATTAGCTAAAGTCAGTCAGCCAAAGGTCTTAACACACGTCAACAATTGCTAGTTGTAACATTGAGCATTAGCCATCTTCTAGCTGATTAAAGTTTTACAAACTGTTGCTCCATCATTTGGATGGCTTGTTGCAAGGTTACAAGCAGCAGCCACAACGTAGTGCACCTTAAACAGGATTGGACACAAGCGCCATCTGAGTACTCCCACTGCTTCAAATTAGATATCCCACTTGTTTACTGTCCATTCCATTCCCATATGATGTCCGCTGACCTAAACTGGGAAGTGCTATTTGTCAAAAACTTCAGGTAAAAGTGAATCGTGGGACTCTTAATTTCTTTCAAATGCTCCCCGTCGAATGAAAAATTCATTCAATCGTTGACAATTTTCCCCCATCAAGAATCAACTTTATCCTGAAACATGGCCTATGTACAACTCTCACCTAAATAGAAATAAAAAATATGTAGAGTTTCTCAACAAGCCCAAGCACACAGGTGGCATTTGATTCTAGGGCAAAACCCATACCTTAGAAAGAAATGTTTGACGACTAAACTGATTCTCATCCTTTAGTAATGCTTCTAATTGATAAATCTTGATTGAAAACCCAGTTGCTAGAATATAAAATTCAACAAACTGAACATTCTTCAAAACCATAATGCTGCTAATTGTTAGTTTTAACACCATAAGGTTCAGTGTCAAATTTAACATTTCTTATGCTTTTCAATACTTCACTGAGCGAACTGTGATAAGTTACAACTTAAAACTTGAACCTGCTTATGTAGATTAAAAGCTCTCATAAATTACCTAGCCAATCTCATTATCATCAATTTAAACAAAAAAAAAAAGAGTTTGCTAATGATGATCATTGGTAAAAGATAAAAAGTTTAATAACTAAAATTCAACTTGACAAAAGTAACAAAATTGCTAAACCAAAAAACACAGAATTAATCAATTACCACTCTACCAGTATGGAATTAAGAAAACTAGACCTGGATAATAAGGCTGAGGCCAAGAAGGAGTCCTGAGTGGAGAAACAACACGTGGGTCTTCAACATGACGGAGCCAGATGAAGTCATCAATTGATTTTGCAATCTTGGGAAGGTGAAGAGTAGTATTAGCCCATTCCACACCTTTACTAAATCCCTTCCTCAGAAACTCAAAATCCTTTTTCACCACCACCGCAACGTTTCCAACAGCACCTCCTCCACCAGAACCACCAGCTTTTAGCTTGTCCTTGATGGGTTTTGCGGTATCATTGCCAGAGCAAAATATGGGCTGGAGTGCAGAAGCGAAGGCCATTTCAGTGCCTCGCAATTCACAGCGAAAAAAAAGGGGATTTAATCACCCAGATTTGCAGTAACAAGACAGGAGATGACAGTAGAAATGAGAAGGCAATGAATGAATGGCGAGCAGGCATTCGCTGGAGAGTAAAGAGTAGTTAGCTGTATGTATCGGGAGCTACAGCTACCTGTGATGACTGTCGCTATCCCATGTATTTGTCTTTTTAGTCTAGTCATCTTTACGTATTTCTCTTTTCTACATTACCTTTTATAGCTTTACCCGGATTTGGATTGAGGGATCCACAATGGGTTAATTTTTAAATTTCAATATGGTCCTCTAAAGTGCAATATCTTTATGGGTTAATTGCATTTACCTCCCCTGAGGTTTGACCATATTACCAATCAGTCCCTATAATTTATTCAAATAACGGTCTCGCCCTTTGAATGATCAAACATTTAACAAAAACCCCCTTAATGCCGAAAATGCCCTTATTGAGGCTATGTTGCATTAAAAAACAGAACATATTTTTATTTTATTAATCCTGAAACAATCCAAAAAAAAAGAAAAAATTTTTGCTTATTATTTTATAAAAATCATATCTTTGCTTCCATAAATAGTTTTGAATCAATAATTATTTTAAATCTTAAAAATAAATATTAAAAATTAGATAAATTGAAAGAAAATAAAAAAAAGAAGAAATTATTTTAATTCCTGGAGTATGGTTCAAATTGAGGAAAACATGCCTTGTGCTCTCCACAACATGCCTTGAACCACAAATTTGAACCATCTTGAGGATTTAAAATAATTGCTTCTTTTTTATTTTTCTTTCAATTTATCTAATTGTTAATATTCATTTTTAAGATTTAAAATAAGTATTGATTCAAAATTATTTATGGAAGCAAATATATGGTTTTTATAAAATAATAAGTAAAAACTTTTTCTATTTTTTTGGATTGCTTCAGAGTTAATAAAATAAAAATATGTTCTTTTTTTAATATAACATGGCCTCAATAAGGGCATTTTCGTCATTAAGGGGATTTTTGTTAAATGTTTGATCATTCAAAGGGTGAGACCGTTATTTGGACAAATTACAGAGATTGATTGGTAATATGGTCAAACCTCAGGAAAGGTAAATATAATTAACCCTATCTTTATTCTGTTTGGCATTCACATCGAAAAGTCTCATTTGATAATTTTCATTCCTCGAAAATTTTAGTCCCTCAAACTAGAACATCTCAAATTGGTTTGCCAAATTGAGACAAAAAATGTTCCAACTTGATCTTTTAAACCTAATATATTGAATTATACTAAGGATTAACTCTGTATACACTAAACTTTGGATATATGTCACATATATATGATTTAAATTTAAAATTTGAATTCATGTTATGTGATGTGATTTGGACCTGCAAGTGTAAAAAACAAAAATATATACGCTAACAATGTATAAAAATGTTATCCTCATATTAATGATTTGATAACTATGAAAGAATTAAACCGTAAAGAAACAAAACTAATAAGATTTACTGTCATTCTATTTTAAGTTTTTTCCAACTTTAGTGATTTAAATGACATGTAACTTTTTTCACCAAATTAGCACGCTCCTTTTATGTCCGGATGAAACTACTACATTGCTGCATACTGAAATAAAAATAAGTAGCTAAAGACCACCCATTTATCATGAAAAAAAAAAGATTAATGAGTGAATGTTTCTTGGAGAACAACTAAACTTTGCTTATTTTTCTCTTTTTGAAGTTAAATCTTTTATAATAAGCAAAATATTAATGTATTTAACAAAGAGTAAATCTTATATATACTGACAATACATACATTATCACAGTTGGATGCATGACATATGAACAAAATTTGGATTTTAATTTTAAATTCAAGTGAGTTGTCATGTATCTAATGGTGATTGTATGTACAATGTCAGTATATAAAAGATTAATCCTTTAACAAAATATGATAAATTGATCAAAATTAGAACAACTTTCTTGTTTAAAGGACCAAATTGAGATTTTTTTTTTTTAATTTGATGGACCAAATTGATAGCTCTTGCTACTTTTGAGGATCAAAATCAGACTTCTCAATTGAAGGGGATTAAATGGATTCATTTTAAAACTTTAAATGACCAAATTAAAACTTTAAACCACTATACAGGACTAATGTGAAATTAACCCTTTTAAATACACCTAAAACAATTTGTAGTGACAAATTGTAGATGGTAGAAAATACATCTTTATTCCTTTTCTCTTTTTTTTTCTAAGAGAATCAATAGTGATTTTTCATTTTAGCACCTTGATAACTCGACATATCGATTATAAGTAAAGCGTTTTACTAACTAAGTTACGGTGTCTTATTGACTAAGTTATTCTTGGTTGTCAATCTCTCTCAATACTAACTCCAAAAAAAATTACATTTTTTTGAAATCCCTAACGTTTTTCTAAAGGATGAATGGCACTTTGCTACTTGAATTATGGGATTAATCCCACTTTACCTCTTCAAACTAAAATAATATATAGTTTATCCCCTCGAGACTAATCATACCTAAATCTTGTGAATTGGCTTTAAAAAAAAAACTAATAAAATGACTAAATTGCCCACTTTGTATATGGATATAAGTGGTCAAAAATACCCTAGAATTATTGTTGAAAGCCACAAAATATGTTAGCTCATCCTCACTGTATCATCTCTCTCGATCTATAATTTATTTTTTTTCATTCGCAAAATGGAGCCTAATATAGTCAAATTAAGGGTTGAAATCATAGAGAATTAGGGGATAATTGGGATTGAAGAATGATTTAAAAACACCTTTTTTGCAATTGTATGTTGCGTTAAATCGACATGTTGATGAGTTGCTTGAGCTGTATATGCTGTGAGACATTTTGCCATATGTCTATAATGTGAAAATGGCTGTGATCACTGCTGAAAACACTCAATTACATAGCCATGGTTATTTTGACTGTGATGATAGTGTTTGAGTTTTGATGGTTTTTATATGCTTCTACTGAAAACAGTACTGATTACATTAACCACTTGGAAGTTTCATTTGGTGACATTTACAGCCACCTCGATCTTTCTAGGCTGGAAAGAGCTCCCACCACAGAAAACACCATAAGATCTCGACCTTTAAGACCTATCCACTTGATATTCCACATAAGATATCCCCATGGATTAACAACTTATACGTGGCCCAATAACACAACACAATCTGGTATCCTTAGCCAATAACGATCAACATTTGGATTCGCTCTATATCCTTCTTTCTCCCTTATACCAAGTCCTGCTACCCTGTTGTCACACCCCTTCTCCTTGTCAAACCATCTTTTTGTCTTCTGCCATTTTTTCTTGCTTTCCAGAATTCTCTCCAGTTCTGAAGAAGATGGCAGCAAATACATTGACGAGCTGCGGCATCGCCGCCGTTAGCCCTTCAGTCCTCTCATCATCCAAGTCAAAGTTCGCCACCTCCCTGGCACTGCCCACCAGTGCTTCCTCCAGCAGCAGGTTCACCATGTCAGCTGAATGGATGCCCGGCGAGCCACGGCCACCGTACCTTGATGGCTCAGCTCCAGGGTAATGAATTATACTACAAGTGAAAGATGACTGCTTGGACATTTTTTTTTTTTGTTTTTTGGCTTCTTAAGCAGCTTAATGACGTGTGATGTACCATTACGATCTCTTTGTGTTGTTCAGAGACTTCGGCTTCGACCCACTTCGTTTTGGTGAAGTTCCAGAAAACTTGGAAAGATACAAGGAATCTGAGCTCATCCATTGCCGATGGGCCATGCTTGCTGTGGTATGTATCATGCATGAGTCATGATTCTCTTATTTCTGGGATTCAAACTTCTAACCAACTCATCCCCGTCATACATTCATGGAAAATGATTATCAGGCAGGAACTCCCGAATTAAACTTCACACGCGATATACCATGTATCTAACACTGACATATTTAAGTGTATTCCATCCCTCAAATTCTAGCATCGGCAACATTTACATATAGGTGATCAATTTCCTGCTTTTTATTGGTTTTCCGCGAGGCAAAGTTGTCCCATTTAGTCTCTTTGTACAGTACCGGGTGTCCAGTTCTTGATTAATTAGAAAAGTAAAATTACTGTCAATCACTTAATGAATTGCAGCCAGGGGTCCTAGTACCAGAGGCATTGGGTCTGGGAAACTGGGTTCAGGCTCAAGAGTGGGCAGCCATTCCAGGAGGACAAGCAACCTACTTGGGGCAACCAGTTCCATGGGGCAACCTCCCTACCATCTTGGCCATTGAGTTCCTTGCCATTGCTTTTGTAGAGCACCAGAGAAGCATTGAGAAAGACACTGAAAAGAAGAAGTACCCTGGTGGAGCCTTTGACCCGTTGGGCTTCTCCAAGGACCCTGCAAAATTCGCAGAGTACAAAGTCAAGGAAGTCAAGAATGGTAACAACAACACACCTTCATGCTTGCTCATCAATTTTTTCTTTTCTGTTTTTTTTTTTTCCCTTTCTCCCAATCCCAATCGCATATATTCTGATGATACACATTTTGTTTTTGGATCTTTAGGCCGCCTTGCCTTGTTGGCTGTCGTGGGATTCGCGGTTCAACAGTCGGCATACCCTGGAACTGGACCGCTGGAGAACTTAGCTGCTCACTTGGCAGATCCATGGCACAACAACATTGGAAACGTCATCATCCCCAGATCTATTTATCCTTGAATCACATGATGATCGATGCAGTACTTAGATCACACACATTGTAAAAACTTTCTTGTGTAACGTTAATCGACATTCATGGAATCCCAGCTGCCTGTTATGGAACGTAATGTACTAGTTCCTTCCAACACCTTTCTGCTGCACTCAGTTTCGCAGAGCAAACATGAATACATCCAATTTCCCTGTGTTGAGAATACTCATCCAAAAGGAATTCCTTCTGTAAATTTACTCGAATCGTTGAACAGAAAGAGTAATAAGAGAAATATGGGCATATACTAGAGGCTAAATGGCAAATTGCTCCATTGTAATGTTAGATGAGTGGCAAATAGCCCATGTAGTAAGAAAACATTACTAATTTCTCCTGCAGACAAAAATTTGACTGTAAAAATTTGAGGACATATTTACCCTCGTAAATTTCATGTAGCCAACTAATTTTTTTTTCCCCCAAGCAGACAACCTGCTCAAATAGATTAGGTAAGAGGTATCCAATTTTTTATCGAAGGGGGCAATATGCGACTTATCAAACATTACGAGGGGTATTTGTGACTAAACCTAACCTGCTCAAATTTGTGCTCTTCTCATCTCAATTATCAAGATTTAAACTCTGAATTCGATAGTGAAGAAAATCCTTATAGCCCTCCTCTAGCCACTGGATATGATTAACCCTAGTGGCTATTCAAATAGAGTTTGATGATACATCAGTTGCAAAAATTGTGAACATCTTGTTTCAATTATTCCCTTCGAGAATGCTTTTGGAATGTTGAAAAAATGAAAGGGTTGAAAATATCAAAAGGCTAATAGAGATTAGAGGCCCTTATGCCTAGTCTGGGAAGCAAGAAATGATCAAAAAAAAAGAGAAAGGATTGGACGGGAAATTGCATCCTTTTTCAGTTTGGGAGCTGTCAGACGGAAGGAAAGTAAGGGAATTGGTGGGATCAGACTCTCCTTCTGCTAGTAACAAGTTTTCGGGTGACTTAAGTTGACTTACCAAGACGACATTTTTTACTCTTAATAATTGCTAAATATTACCCTTCTAGCTTGTCACATCATGATTTAATTAAAGGGACACACTTGCAAACTAAGTATCAGAAAATCATTTCCTTCCCTTCCTCTTCAACTCACAAACAAAAAGAAATCAATTCTTTTCTTTTCTTTCCTGAACTCTTAAACAACCTAGCTTGAAAGAAACTTGTTTCTTTTCTCTTCCTCCCTCTTCTCTCCAAACCAATCCTGTCTTTTCTTTTCTTTTCTTTTCTATCTTAACTCCCAAACTAGCCATAAATGTAGTGCTGGTTAATGTCAAGGTAATGACGAAAAGTTCACCAAATATTGCTTTTATTTGCGTCTGTTTTCGGCACTTCTGCACGGAAATAAAATTTCATCTTTTGCAAGTTGTGATAGTGGGATGGGCTACAAAAATGAAGCAGCCTGGGCTTAAAGCATGCAAGTTGGGCCTTTGTAATTTCCCAATGAGATGGTCCACCATTTAGGACAACATGCATTGATGCATAAGGGTCAAAGCTGTAGATGGAAATTTTGCTTTTCTGGCCCATTTAGTCATTGTACAATTTCTTGACCTCTAACTTTTGCTTTTTTTCTTTTTTTTTTGGAAGAAAAAAGTTTAGGCGAGTTTGACTCCGATCACCATTATAGGTCAAGGCATGCCTTCGAAAAGGTTCTTATAAATCGCCCGTCAACACAATTTTCATATGGCCAACAAAATTCGAAAACACAATCTTTTGTGAAAAGTGATCCGTTCTTACCAACATATTCAAATTGTGCTGGCACTTGTGACTTTTGCTAGTGGCCATCATTGGATATTTGTAATTAGATGAAATTTAAACTTGCGTCTTTGATCCTTTCGGCATCCAGTTCTAAATTTTGGAGGAATTTGCTATGTTTAAAAAAAAAAATTCTGTCCATTATCCAAAGGTGTTAAATCAAATTTTGTTCCGTGAGTAGATATATTAGTTTTTGACTAAACTTGCCAGATTGCATCTTGAAGAATCCACGTTAATTTTAATACAGTTTAGTGCTCCAAAAATTTAATTTGAATGATACTTAATGAAACTAATTGGTTTTTGGTTGCTGACCAACACATAGCTAGAACAGAGGCGAAGTATATTGGATGACAATAATGGAGAAATGTTAAATGAGATGAACACAATGTCCTTGTTAACTAAGACATCAGGCACAAGTAGATGATTAACATTTTTTATTTTTTTTTTTTGCGTTTCCAACTTGTGGTTAGCCTAGAAATGTATAATTACAACTCTAATAAAAGGGCCATAATACAAATTTATCTTAATCATGATTCGAAAGTTAAGGAATGCTTAAATTCGAGTCATCCTCCAAGCCTCCTAAGTCTTAATGTATAAAAAATAGTTAATCATGTATCTGAAAGTTAGATAAGTCAATATTGACATAAATTAGTTAGATAAAAAAGTTAGACTATCACATGACGTTTTTGTCGGGCTCCGAAAAAATTGGCACCGTGTCCATTTTCTGGAAAAATGGATGCTTCATGCCTGCTGCAGAAATACATACAAATCTGTCCCAGCGTTGGTTGATGGGAAGAAAATTTTGCTGGTTGATGGGAGCATTTTCTGGCTCTTTGTACAAGTGACAACTGGCTGCCTAATGCCAAGCAAAGTCCTGCACTGAGAGATTGGGATGCAATCAAGCCAAGCCACTCGCGAGTACCTTGCGTGCGACTTGATCAAAAGTTTGGCTCGAACTCGGTTTGATCGAATTCGAACTAGCTGCTCATTACGCGTAATGAGTCGAACTCGAGTATCAGAATTAAATACTTGAGTACTCGATAAGTTCAATCGAGTATTTATATTATTTATATATATTTAATTATGGAATGACTATTATGGGTTCGTAAATTAATAAATTTACATGAAATAATGTTCAGTAAAAAAGTGATGGATGGCCAAATGGTAATCTGATAAATCTAAAATGTAAAAAATTAAAAACAAGAATAGAAAAACTCGAGCTCAAGGTCGAGTAGCTCAACCTTGATAAGGTTTGCAATTTATTTGAGTTCAAACGAGTCGAATTTGAGCTTGATTTCAATTATGTCAAGTTGAGTTCGAGCTCAAATTTATATACTCGTTCAAACTTGAGCTCGAGTAGCACTGATAGTGATCGATTTCGAGTTTGAGTAATATGCTACTCAAGTTCGACTTAACTCGATACCACTCCTATTGAGAGAACAACATATTCTTCAATTCTTTGTTGAAAAATACAATAAAATGGTCCCTCATATTGTAAGTTATTCTTTTCTAACACTCACGCTCAAGATCTACACATTTTTTTCTTTGCTACATAATGCTTTTTACATAATGTAAAGAAGTAATACTTAGGTGGCATTTGGTAAGAGGGTTTTAGAATAGAGAATTGGAATAAATCTCATAATTGTTGTTTTGATTACTATTATTGGAATTGGGATTTTGAAATCATATCTAAAATTTTGGAGTTCCCTAATTCCCTTATAATCTGAAGCTTTTGGACAAAACCCAAGTTTGATTCCCATTTAAAAAGGGCCCGTCCCGCTACCCGTTAAAAAAATTAATATATAATTATATACATATATATAATTATAAATAGTATATATTATAATTATAATATTTAAGTATAATTATATATTTTATTATAATAATAGTATAATTATATAATATATTTATAATAATAAATATAATTATATTTATATAAAATATTATACATTTATTAATATTATATAATAATATATTTACAAATACATATTATATGTGCATATAATTATAATACATATGTGTATATAATAATAATATAAATTTATTAATATGACATAATAATTTATTTATATTATTTATAAATATATTTATAAATGTATATTACATGTGCATATAATTATAATATATGTGTGTATATAATAATAATAATATATTATATAATTATAATTATATTTATTATTATAAATATAATAATATATAATAATTATTATATTTATTATATAATATACATTATAATTATATAATATATTAGTATAGTTATTATATATGTTGACTAAATAAAAATAATTAAAAACCTTAATTATATAATTAAAATAATAAAAATAATTATATATTTATAATTATATATTTATATTATAATATTTGTATAATTATATTTAATTATATAATATTTAATTTAATTAGTTACAAACTTATAATAATGATATTATTAATTATATGTATTATAAAATATATATTAGTATATGCAATATAATTGATATTATCAATTATACTAATAATTATACATGTTTACTAATAGAAATTATTAATTAGTTATACTAAATTTACTAATACATTTATATTAATACATTTAATTAGTGAAAATTTCTTATATCCTATTTCGAAAGAGTCAACGAACCAAACATCAACTATAGTAATGATATACATTCATGGTACTGAACAAAACAGATGTGTTGGAATAATTGAATTCATTCCAAACCTAAGATGAATGATTTCAAATCCAAATCCAATTCCAAGGCGTGAACGAAACGTCACCTTAGCTATTATAACGTACTTTTGAGAAGAACCCAACTCCGTTTTCTAACATGGCAAATTCTTCGGTGTTGATGAGGATATCTTTTGGCACATGCCGACTAGTACCAGAAGTTAACAAATAAGGAAGGGCGGAGCTAAAAAAAAAAAATTCAGTAGAGACAAACTTATAGTGTTGAATTATACTCCTTTTAAATCTTAAATCCTTAAAGAATGATTTTGCCACTTTATCTATCGAATTCATAATATATATTTCCTATTTGTAAAAGTGAAATAATGACGGAACTTGCAACTTTTATGAATCTCAATATTTAAAGAAATAAAAATTATGGCAACTTTTCAAATAGATTTGTGTGTAGAGAGCACATTAAAAAAGAAGGAAAAGAAGAATAAAGGTAAGTTGAATATTTGTTGGTTGATTTTTATTTAACTATGAGAAGTGAAATAGGTTATCTATTATTTTTAATCAATCTCCTTGTGTGGACAAAGTGATAATCGAAAAATAATATCAACTAAATACCTTTTAAGGCATTGTTTGGATTGAGGGAATGGGAGGAAAAGGAAAGCCGGAAAGGAGAGGAATTGGAGGGATTCAATTTTTATTGTTTGGAATGATTTTTGAGCAGGGAAAGAAAATGATAGAGAGGGAAAGGATCTAGTTGTTTTGTTGAACTATAGTTTTCGTCCAAGAATGGGTGGAAATAGAGGGAAATAAAACTAAATTGATTGAAATAATTTAAAATCTTTAAAAGATTAATTTTTTCCCAGTAAATTAGCACACGATTTTCTCCTTTCCTTTCTTTTCCTTCTTCAGTTCATACAAATTAAATATTTCCTTTTTATTTCCTTCCGTACTTAATCCAAACAAGATGGATGATGCTCTCCTTTCCTTTCTTTTTCATCGATATTTTTTCCTTTCCTTTCCCTTCATTTTCTTCAATCCAAACGGTGTCTAAATATCTTATTGAAGGGTAATGATGGTAATATTATGTAGTTATGAAGGCAAGGATATGAATTTATATGCGTAAATCATATATATATATTGATTGGATCAGTGGGGACAATTGCCCCCCATTGTATCTCCAATTCTCCATCACAGCAAATGAGTAATTCAAGCGTAAAGTTGGTACTCGTCAAGGATAATAATGCTTACGTGGTTAGTGGTAATTGATTTCTGTATTGACGAATTCGACATTATACCATGACTTTCCTAACATGTTCAATACATAACTTTGCACCTGCATATCATATTAAGTGGAGGGACACATCTGTTTAATTCTTCTTTCGTTTTAGTCTGATTTGAAGGCAAGTAAATATTTTTCTGAATTGGTAAAGGAACATAATCTACTGTTGCAGGAACATATCATATTAGAACTAATTGAGCTTTTGCTCGTATAAATGTATATTTTTGTCAATCAATACATAATCTATCGTTGCAGAAGAAAAAAAAAAAAGAACATAATTCTTATTTTACCTCTCTCTCTCTCTCTCTTTTTAATGGTTTTGTATGTGGGGATAGTGAGAAAAATGATTGTAGATCCCAAGTGTTAGCTATAGTTGTTTGAATCACTGGAAAGTAAAAAAGTAAAAAGGGAAAAGACAGAGTAGCTTACAAGATTATGAAAAGGTGTAGTGTATAGGGTTTACTGAGGTACGACCTACATTGTACTTTAACTAAGCTGAAGCCTGAATGTTCTGTTTCAAGCTCGTCATGGTTCCCTGAGCCAGAGAATTGAAGGCTACTGTTTCTGTTTTCCTGTATGTATAGTAGCATGGTACTATTAATTAGGGTTTGCACCTGGGAACAGAAAGGGAGCTGAATAAGAGAAGCGGCGGAATTCCAAAACCATATATTTCTCTCTCAAAAGTAGAGCAGCGTTGCTACGCATGTTGTGGGGAGCTTCAGTTCAATCTCATGCGTGATGGACTTCTGCAACATTCGAGGGACTAAAAAGAATATATTGTACCACTAGTAAATTTTTTTTTTGCACTAAAAACAAAAACAATTAGAGTAATATTAGAAAGAACAAACACAAAATCATGTCAGCAGAGGCAGTATATAAATTGGGATTCTTATAGGTGGATGATAGTAGTAGACAAATAGGGAGAGAGAGAGAGAGAGAGAGAGAGAGAGAAAGAAAGCACAGAACTAACTGCAGAGAGACGCAGCAGCAGCACATGACATTCCTGCAGGAGGAGATCAAGTGCATTTTCTCATCGTCATCAGCATCAGCATCAGCATCATTTTCATGGAAAAGAAAAAAAAAATTACTACAAGTTTTCATGTTGTTTGTGGTCTACCGTGCGTGAATGCGTGTCTGTGCATTTCGAGGTGTATAGAAGCAAAGAAAGAAAGACAAGAAACCAGGCAACTGACTGACTTGGGATTTGCTGATCTCCAGCAAAAAATAATACTACATATTACAGACACTAAGTAGTTTTTAATGGTGAATGCCTCATTTGGTGAAGAGTATTCTAATAGAAATGATAAGTGTTTCATTTGGCGAGTTCTATTCGCTTTCCCGATGCCAAATTCGGCACCATGGTTGGATTCGAATACATACTATAACATTAATAAGTACTAGTAAACTTATCTACTCGTACATAGTTTGTGGTGTTTTCAACTGCACTTGCTGCGTGTACTGTGTGTAGGTATAAAGAGAGAGAGAGAGAGAGGTAGCTCAGTAGAACCTAGCCGTGAGGCAAAAGAGTACAGTCTGTACAGGCAGCCAGGCATTTGGTTAGCAACAAAGCCCTTCAGTTTTACCCAAGAAACAAAGAAAGAAAGTTAAAAATTTAAGAGAACCCTTTGTTTAATAGTAGTTAAACCTATCTGACAACTGGATTCCCACACTTGTTCCTTCCAACACCCTAGACGATAAAAATTTTGCCAATTTTAATCAGGTTTCGCCTTTTCTTTCTTTCTCTTCGCATACCATTTTCCACTTCTATGGAAAAAGAATTCTAAATTTCTTTTATTTTTTCTTTGCAGCCTTTCCAAGACTCGTTGGACTTGAAGAAGGTTCAGCTCCTGTCTACCCCACCCCCCACTTTGCTCATCAGTACCAATCAGTCCCTTTTGTTTTTTTGACTTATAGCCCTTATTTCTTTCCTCCTCTATCTGTCTAAAAAAACTCGTACAAAATGTTTGTCTCAATATTCTAATCTCTGTAGGCAGATTTTGTTCCTTGTCATGTGAGCAAATAGTTCCCCCTTCGCTCCAATCAGTATATTGTATGGATCATAGATGATGTCTTGCTCTAGAAATGGACAGATACAAATGTGCTTCCTAACTTTAGCAACTAGTATTTTGTAGTAGAGTTCTCAGTAATATCCCCAGTTTCCCTAGTTGCATGCTTTTTTGATCAAGAATGTCTTTTCTTGGTTATCACTTTTCCCTATGTCATGTACTACTCACTAATATATGTCTGGAGAATTTTAACTTTTGTGTTGGTCTTCTAAGCAAAAAAATATGTGCATTGACAAATAGGCTACTGTTTCTTATTCCATTATTTATATATCTGAAAATTCTGAATACCTAGTAGACCCATTTCAATCAGAATTGTGGTGATTTCGGAAACAGTGACAGTGAGCAGCAAGTTGGTTATGTTATTTCTGCAAGACACTGCTTTGGACTGGCACAGCTGCATGGGGGTGAGTGATTTGAATGATTTGAAGCTTCGGTTTCTTGGTAATTTGGTAGATTGATACAATTTTGCATAAATTTTGTTTCACATATATCGGGTGGTGAATTTAGTTCTCGCGATGTCAAAGTTTAGAAATGCAGGCTCTGAAATTCACCAACTTTCTTGATCACCAGTCCAGGAAAGAAAAGGAAAAATCGACCCAGACAAAATAGATGAATTTGTCGTATAATTGTAGATAGGGGTGATGTTGAACTAAATAACTGAACTTAAACTTGCGAGCTATTCGATCAACAGAGTTCATTTTGACCTATCTCAAGCTCAAGTTCGAGCCACCTGTTTGAGTTCATGAGTGAGTTCCAATATTTTGTACTCAAATGTTCGATGAATCAAATCGAGTTTTTTATAATATATATATATATATATATATATATATATATATTAATTTTTATATATTTATTATTATGAAATGTCAATAATATCTTTTATTTAAAATTATACGTAAAATATTAATTTTTATTACGTAAATTTGATTAGACTCAAATATGCTCGATTATTTTACCTCGAATAATGCACTGCTCGAGCTTTGACTCTATTCGAATGCACTCCTAATTATGGATTGTATTGAATCATGTGATTATGCCACCTTCTAATTGCTATAGTCGCAAAGAATGGAATCTCAATGTATACTGTGGTCATCAAGTACTCTCTCTCACGCTGGACGTACATCAGACTGAAAACATTATTATTATTATGCTAGCACTTGAAAATGTAATGCCTCGTTGGATTGTAACTTTAGGGGAAAGAGTTTTTGGAGCTTTCGAGAAACGTTTGTTCAATAAATATTTCAATTATCATTTTATCTGACATACGTTACACGTAAAAAAAAAAAAAAAGTGTTACACTGTAATTTTTATACTAAAATTTCTATTAAAAAAAATCTCAAAAAATGCAATCTAAATGAACCACTATTACTTTGACACTACTATTATCCCATGAATTGAATTAATTTTAGCTTTTCTTGAATGTGGTTCCTATAGCCACCCTATTCTAACATGCTAATAGGTTTTCAAATGACCGAAATTGGGAAGTGGTCTGATCTCCCACATAGGGACAAGGGGCACAAAGGATTGCAAGTGCAACTGTTTGTGCCGGTTTGTGCATTTTTCAACAGCGCGTGACATTTTTTGCACATTGCGTAACTTTTTTTACACACGAAGTAACTTTAGAACAATTTTTTGTGAGTCCCGCACATGGCGTGAAAATCGAATTACATGCTGTAATCTGAGCCGCACAAATTTTTGAGGCCACACCGGGGCCGTGAACTTTCAGGAACGGTTCTGCCCCATTTCCCCCACATAGCTGGAACAGCAGGTCATTATGATTGATCTAGTGGAAGTATAGATTTTTTTTTTTTAATTTGTTGATTGCGGTCATTCTGCTATTTTAGTCAGTTCTCCACATGGTTCACAAACGAAGGAAGGGTGTATTTGGAAAAATTATTTTAAATAATATTATAATATTTTTGTGACGTGAGGTAAATGAAATATAAAAATAATTAAATATTGTATTTATAATGCAAATTAAATGATATATGAAAATCTTTTTTTAACAAATCATACTAACTAAACGGACCCTAAATTTCAAAGTCATTGTTCTTCAAGATTGGGCTTAATTAGTAGAAATTTGATTGTGGAGAAGTTTTAAAATATATGTTCCAAACATCATATTAATTCTTGCAAAATTGCAAAGTGAGGTTTCATTAAATTTCTATTGTGTCAAATCCAAGCAACAAACAACAACTTTAATTTACATTCCAGGTGACATGTATGATGAGCTTTGAAGGAAAAATTTTTTTTTTTCCAAGTGGAAAGATTTTCTTTTATATTTTCAAAAAGATTGATGCTTGTGATTGTATCTGTGTTAACAAACAAAAAACTCCTAATTTCTTTCGACCAGATTAGACTTATTAAAGAAGAGTTGGGAGCTGTGATATGTAAATAACAGCTATCCCTGGAGAATGGAGAAAATTTCACCAATTCATGGTCTTCCAAAGTCCAGTGAAATGAGTGATTCTTGAATAATAATAATAAGTGTTTAGAATATGAAAATTGCGCCTTTTGTCTTAAAAAAGTTTTAGTAGTCAAGTAAAAATATTTCAGAAGTATTTTCAGGACCTTTTTAGTTTTCCAGAATGAGTTTATCTTTTTTGGTTCAAATGAACTGAAAACAGAAGTCAAAACGAACAGGATACACAAAATCCTTTTAACTTTAAACAAATTCAATGAACTATAAGCAACTGAGAACTTGGACTAAATTTGACCATCATAGCTGCCCGATAGAAGCCAGCTCCCGCTAGTCAATTCAAAGGAGACAAATTATGGAAGGTTGGCCTATTTTGTCCATCTTGCCAAATTATTTACTAGTGTGCACTATTGCTGATGTATGTGGGATTCTGGCTATTTACCTACTAAAAACAAGATTTTTTACTGATTACACCTAACAAAAATTTTGGACCTATTCCAAATTAAACATTGGCCACACTTTAATGGATTAAATGGATTTGACTTTTTAAATCAAAACACTGTGAGTGTGTTTGGATAGAGATACTTTCAAAATTTGGATAGAGATAATTTGAAAAAAATTATTTGTCTCACAAATCTCAATCACCTTTTTATCTCACATACATCACATCATAAAAAAGTGCTACAATAATTATCTCAAATAAATCATCCAAATAAACTCTTATCCAAACAAACTGACAAGTATTTCAAAATACAAATCTAAGAGTATGATATACATTGAAATTGACTGTTGCAGGCCCGTGACACGATTCTAACTCCATCACTTGCGTTTTTTTTTTTTTTTTTTTTTTGCTGATGGAGTGGGTGTTCAAATTAATTCTTACGGGGCCCGACTAATTTCACTCCAACTCGGGAGGAGAGACCCCATCCCTCCGAACACGATAACCACGGGACTCGCATTCTTGGGAGTACTGGACACCAACTCTTAAGGAGACTTGTTGAGATCCATCGAATTGTCCATGAGAGGCAGACAATTTGGTGGGAGGCAAGGGTTAAACCCCTAACCTCCTACCCCACCAGGAGAGGTGGTGGCCAATGAGCTAGAGAGTTGCACTTTAAAATGATAGAGAGTGCCCAAATCCATGTTTGTGGCGTGGAAAATTGCAATGCAAAATGTTGTCGCGTTCAAGATGTTAGAATCACCTGTGGATGGCTCGAAGAGAATTATCTTTGACAACGAACGTTAATTATCCTCCACAAAATTATTATTTTATTGTCGGAACTCTAGCCGGACAAAATAACTCTAGCCGAACAAAATACCAAAGGAAAAAGAGCACGACATCTGACATGGATGAGGTTGCTTTTCATGGATCAATAGAAACCATAAACGAAGAAACTTTTTACGTTTTGAAGCTGTTGTTGATTAGTCGACTTTGTTATCGTGGATAACCACGAAGGTTTGAGATGACATTAACTAAGGTAAAGAAATGCTCCCCGGTGAAAATTCCTTGCTTCCTTCCCCGTTTCTTAGATACTAACTCTTTCCTACTAGAATTTTTTTTTTAAAAAAAAAGGTTAAAGAAAAATCATTAATGATCAGTGCAATTATAATTTATGCAAATATTTTAGTACCCACTAGAATACCATTTCTATGTATTTGAATCATTTTACCATCCAAATGAAACATAAAATGGGAAAGCTATTAATTAAGCCAACTACGATAGTGCACGTAATCATGTGAAAAGTTACAACTTGTCCGGATCTAACAGTTCAAAACGAGTCATTTACAACTCCGATCCAATTGCTAAATCAGCTCGATTCCATGATTGGTCTACCGATTTGATCGGATTTAATAGCAGGATGATAAAAAGTTGATGGGCTTTTTATGCGTGTTTACCCGTACATTTTTTTTTTTTTTTTTGGGTGGGGAAAAGTTCAAGCATTTTCTCTTGGCAGATAAGAATCAATTGAAGGATTAGTACATATTAATTATATAACGGTTCTTTGTCTGCCACTCTACAATTATAAGTTTTCTCCTGTAAAGAAATCGATTGAATTTTATTTTATCAGGCATCCAACCGATGCTGGTAAATAGTTTTTGGACCAATAGTGTTGCGTTTTCCCTTATGTAAGTGTCATTTATCTTATCTAACTTCGTATGATTATCACAGGTGGTGAGAAATTAAATTGATTATTCTTTAAACATTGAGAAACTTGCTTTTATTTATAACGACTTGTTCAACAATTTTCACGAAGATCTCTTTTACAAATTAATTTGTCTATTAACTCTTGTTTTATTACGTTTACTGATAATTAGAGGGATTATTTAGCAAGCGGGTACGTTTAGGAATATGAATATGCGCATCAAAGATAATGATACCTATATGTGTGTTGCTCTCGTTAGGCTACTATGAAAATAATTAATTTGATAGGCATGGCAGCTGTTAGATTTTACCCCTAATCATTTCCCACTTGGTGCTTGAGTTTCAAATTGATTAGATCTTTAACAGAACAAAAATCATTCCACTTACAAATGAACTAGAGGGATTATTGATCGAGAAGTGACCAAAATCCATATTTAATAGAAAAGTTTATGGTTTAGATTCCGGAATACGACCACAACCTCTAATTAATACTGCTAGTTTGGTAGCGAAAAAAAAGGGTCTTAGCTAGGTAATTAGACCATAATGTTAGCAGCATCATCACACACACACACTGTCTAGTACTACTAGACGACATTCAACGTGTAATAATGAATTGATGCAGCTAGCTAAGACACCTTAATTTCACTTTGGTAGGGGTGCTATAGTTCTTGACGGTGGTATCAAATCATCATAAGATACAAGTGTCTGACCATGCATTCTATTCTTGGTCCGAGCTTTTTCACGTTGAAATAATGTCTTTTAAAGTTGAAACCTCATCATTAGCTTAATGTGCGAGTTTGATTGATGTTATTGTGTGCTAGTGGTTAAATTCAATGTGGTTGAGATCGTGGCTTGTTTGCATAGCTACTAATACTATAGTCTTTTTTTTTTTGTTGTTTTATATCAGAACTACTTCTTTGACTTGCCTAGAATGTGTCATTGCCCCAAAAAAAGGGGAAAAAAAAAAAGAAGTTAGTCCCACTTTCGAATCATTTTGACTTTTGAACAAAAAGTAGTTTTAGCCAATCTAATGGATGCATCCTTTAGCTACAACTTCTTTGTACAGATATAGCAAGCATTTGGATTTGCATCACCATATATATTTCCTTGTTCTCGATAAGTAAAATATGTTGTGAAGATACATTTGCTAGTAAATAAGTTTCGATTAAGATTTGAAGACGCAGAGGTTTTGGGTTCAAAATCTTTTTCTCCTTCCTCACTTCTTAATTAAATCCCGCTCTTCTCTTCTCCGCCGAAGAAAAAATTAAAGAAAAGTTTTGATATTTCAAGTTGCTCTCTGTTTCCCACTCATTAGACTGTTTGTGTCCAATTTCGCCAGGTGTTAATAAAAGTACTTTTGTGATTTGTCTGTGGCCTTGTTTGGCAAGCAAGTTTTTTTTTTTTTTTTTTTAATCAAGTTTGTCTGTTACAAGTTTTTTAACAATTTTAATTACAATAATCTCAAAAAACTTCTCAAAAATTTTAAACTGTACACTTCAAAATATTCATAAATTTACACACTTCAAACATTTTTTCTATAACTTCTACAGTAAGTTACAGTAAAATTTTAGACAAACACTCAAAAAACCCACTTACCAAACAGGGCCACATTATGTTTCAATCTAGTTTGCTTTAATTCCTGTTTTTCCGTCCTCAATCCTGCAAGCTTCTTGTACCCTACACATAAAGAAACTAATTTTCCTAATCTCCAGTTCTTTCCTTCTGCTGATGATTCCTGGAGGATGTACTAATCGTGACTTAACGTACATAAGTTTATTGCTATGTTTGAATCCCTGTCATTGTATCGTAGAGTGTTAGTGCTGGCCGCATTTCCAAATTAAACGCAGAATATGTTCTTGTTTAGCGGTTTGTAATCAGCTAATGCTTTGGTGCCTTAATTGCACTGTTGGATCTCTCGGCTTTAAGAACAATTCACATTTATTTGGGATTGAGGACCATTTCCTTTACTTGTCTAAGTTTTATCTTTTTTTTTTTTTGGTGTGTTTTAAAGCATTGTGAAAAAGTTCATTACTTTTCTGATTCCTTCATACTTTTTTTTTTCTTTTTACATTGTCATTCTGAAAATTTGAAAGTCATATACTCATCAATTCAATCTTCAAAATCGATATTGGTTTATGAATAAATCATAGTAATTCCTTTCATAATAACTCCAATTAGTAACAAAATTGACTCACTAGTGTGACTCGATTAATTCTTTACACAAAAGTACGATTTGATCTAACTCATTGTCAAGAGGAGGAGCTAGGTTCTTACTTTAAATTTTTAAATTTGTTACAATTTACGGGTCAAAAACACTTATTATTTACTATCTAACTGTGGATTTCACTTGAGAGCATGATATTCAAAAAGGGCGATAGAATCTCCCGAAACTAGTACCATATAATTGTTGCCACCACAATGGAGAGAAGTTATAGATGGGATACTTTCATACACTTTTTAGAAAGTCAATTTTGCCAACTACTTTGGAAAGATTGAAAAGTTGAAGTTACGTAACAAATTTGAAATTCTTTTGGAATTGGAATTTTTCGAAAACGTGATGCTTAACTACCAAGCTTTCACTTTCATCAATACATCCTTAAAAAATAGTAAGTTTTACCCACCACACAGTATTCTCAGTGTCACTTTTTCCGTGACAATTCAGTGCCACTTCTATAGTTATATCAAGTGTTCTATTTATTTAATTTGTCACGTGACAATAGTGGCATAGAGGATCCCGACTGTTTACCCACCTATAGAAAAGCTTGCCCAAAATCTAATAATTCATTACTTGAGCTTTATGTTATAAACTTTTTCTTTATTTTCCTTCGAGTACTGTGACAAAGAAGAAATGTCGAATCCTAGTTCCGGGAGCATTTGAGCAAAACATGCTCCAAACAAAACAAATATCTCTCAGGAATGTGGATTTACTATTTGCATAATATTCTATTTATGCAAATAGGGATACACACTCCCTCGCTTGATTAAAAAAAAAATAAGGAAATGAAAGGGAACCATGAAAGCAATCTAATTTTTTCTTTTAAGTATGAGTGAGAGAACTCAAATCTGAAACGTCTCACTTATATTTCCTCATTCGAAAGTAATCTGATCTGTCCAAGTATATCGTCAATTCATTTCTTCTTGGTTTCTTGTACATTGAATACCGGATTCAAAGTCGGGCATAATGATAATTTAAGTTTCTATATATAGTGGAGCTTATACTTTGACGAGAAAAGACAATCCCTATGAATCATCATGTTTGGACATTGCAACCCTGTTTTGTAGTTGGAAAGCTTTGCTTTACATTTAGTTAGAGAGACTTTAATTTTCTATAAATCATTGAAGGGGTCCTCCACTTTCTTTTTACTTTAATTACTTAATTCTGGTGCTTTCTCCACATCTATATTTAGATTATAATATCCTTAAAAAGTCAAATCAACTCATCTTTTCAAAAAAATTAGTTAACTTGAAGTTCAATATTTAAGTCATACCTTTTCTTCTTCTTCTTCTTCTTCTTCTTCTTCTTTTTTCAATGCTAATCAAACTTAGACAGTGCGGAGACATCTGTAATTGAGTGGGGGCAATTGCTTCCACTCAACTTTGAGAAAATTAGTCCTTAATAGTATAAAATTTAGAATTTTTTTATTTGTCCACCAAAATTTATCAAATTCTCTTTTCATTATACATTGATCCCAGGCAATTAAACGTTCATAATTGTTAGCATTCACAAAAATTTTGCACCTACTTAAAGTTAATTATGGAGGTTATTTTATGAATATATTCTTTCAAGTTTTGAAAAATTCATATAAAAAGAATGGTTTTCGCTTCTAAATTTAAGCACTATCTTAGTATCAAAACATGTTAAATTCAGAAAAAAAAAAATTTGTGTATGTTTAATAAAAACATCCATTGGTTTTAACTGTATCATCACTTCATTTCGTGTGCCCGACCCTAAGATCTTGGTTCCACAGCTGAATTTAGAGGGATGCCCTTTACAAGAAGAATAAAGGTCCCATTCCTGAGCTATGCTTTTGATTAAATCCTGCATTTTGTGTACAAAAAATCATCATAGCCCATAAAATCATCTATTAACAATAGTTGTCACGTGTAATCATTAGCATTTATTGAGTCTCTGGAATGAGAACCCCAGCGGCCCTTGTGGTCATTAAGGAAAATTGATTACCTTAAGGAAAATTCTCGAGTCCATTGGTTCCCTAAGATACCGCCATTATAATTGAAAACTTAGCAGAAACCGAGAAGGGTCGTAAATCTGTGAAAATGATCTATGATATCAATCCCATCAGACCAGTACAGATTTCATTCAACATGCTATGGCACAATCCTGTGGAAGCATCTAGTGTTGCGGCCCAAAACATCATTATTTTGTACAGAACGGAAGCATGATTAAACATGATTTTCATGCAATAATTGTGTTCCAAGAATTAGATGATTTAATGTAGGGCACGTGAAACAACTTTTGATAATGAGTAGTTTGATGATAAACGAATTGTCATCTTGACTGAAACTTTTCTGCAAGTTCTTCATCGCTCTCCACGGGCAGCAGGTAGCTAGCATAAGCATAAATTCGTGTGTGGAGCTTTTTTGTCCAGAAATATCAAAGAACTTCCTTGTGTGGACATTACTCTAATGCTCTAGATACTGTGTGTTAGTTTCATTTGCAGATAAAAGTTCACTTCTTTGATTAATTAAGTCTTGTTGATTTCTGAGCTTCTGTGTTGTTACCTGTTCCAAGTTACGATAAGGCATTCTACTCCCTGTCAGAGTCAGGAAAAGAAGATGATTAGGGTTTTCTTTTTGTTACAGGGCTGTTTGGTACACATTGCTATTCAGGAGAGTTTTCAGCAATCCATTTTCCGCCAAAAGATAATTTCTTGAATTGCCTGTTGTACTCTTTTATCCTTTTCTATTCAGTCGTAGCCATAACACGGACACAGAACATGCCCTAGTTGTACTATTGATTCCTGTCAAACGTCATTTGAGTGTTTTCCTAGAAAAAAAAAAAAAAAAAAAGGGAAGAGAAAGTCATTTGAGAATTGAGATCTGGAGAACTTTGTTGTGCCCATTTTATGGACTTTGGATTTCTATCATTGGACTAATTTGGAGCATGCTTAACATCTTATGCCATGTATTAATAGGGATCATTCCACAACATGGATATCACAGATGTCTGGATTTAGATAACAAACTAGCTAAATTAGCATGTATGAAAACCTCACAAACTTAAATAAATTCACGTACGTTTAGAATACCTAGGTGGAAAGCAGTATATTTCAAATCCAGACAGCCCCATCTTCCAAATGCAACCAAACTAGACCAGAAATGAAAGGAATATACTACTTCTAATCAAGTCAGGGTCTTGTAACATAACTTTTGGAGGCATGTAATACCATTTACAGCTTGTAAAGTTCTATGCCATTTGGCTAGCAATGTGCAAATAGTCTTTTGAAACTTTTTGAACGCATAGATAACAAAGTCACCATTCTTTTTGACTCAACAAATCCTCCCTCTTGTTGGCTCTTCCCCGCAATATTCTTCTCCAATCTGTACATTGACCCCAAGAAAGGTCTGAACGTCTATTTACATAAATTCCCCCCCCCCCTCTCTTGCTGCAGTAAAAAGAATAAATGAAAAAAGAATAAGCAATGTAGTAGTACAGATGCATTGTTGGAGCAATTAGTTGATGATTAATTACTAGCTACAAGGTGAAAACATGTATATAGTTGAGACAAAAGAGATGACATACCTGACTTGCTTGTTGTATTTATGTCAACCCTGGATGGCAAAAGATTCTCCTAAGATATTGACCATTCAACGGAAAATCAAATAAGGTTAGAACTATCATTGTGAAGTTCCGATCACTTGCCATGCACATATGAGGCAATGATGACCGTGCAAGAGGGAAGCTGGAGCTGCTGCAGCACTGCACAGCACATCACAGCGTACACACACACACACACACACAAGCACGGAGTGAAATTATAAGGTTATTTTACTTAACTTTACTATTGGGAAAAAGATGTACCGTTACTGTACATAATAAAGCAATTAAGCTCCCCCACCTTGTCTAACCTTTTCAAGTTTCAACTGTCAAACCACCGAGTCAATTGGCGGGATCTTACATAGTCTAGGATTTTGATATAAATATTCATGCTATCAAAAGCTAATCAATGGTGGTTTATATGTATATGCATAAACATACAAAGATCAGTCCAAATGAATGGGATTTTAATTAGCTAGATGAAGTACAGGTTTAGACAGTTAATCAGCAGTTAGAAGTAGTATATATGTTCAATGTTAATTAATTAAGATGGCAACAGGAGCTTGGATTATTCTAATTGTCGCAAAGGCCAGCAATAATGTGACTTTTTATTTGTTTCAGGCTAATTGAGGGGGGGATCACCTAATAAAAGTGTATGGTACTTGTGGTGTATTTTATACACACACAGATATATATATATATATATATGAGCTAGCTAGGTAGGGAAAGATGACAAAGAAGAAGTGATGGGGGGAAAAAGGAAAAGAAAGATAAATATGTATGGAGTTGGGTTGCGTTGGGTTGGGTGGTTTAATTATGGTTTTTTCTTTTGTTCCTTTTTCACTTTTTTGTTTATGTAAAAGCAAGTAGAGGGTGGGATGGGAGTAGAGCAAGTAGGAGGAGTATTATAGGGAGATGAGGAATCCATGTCGTCCAAACACTCCCAGACAAAGGAGCTCCAGAATAGAAAAGCTACATTTGCTTTACGACCCAGAAAAGGAGATTTCAAACACCATAAGGCCATGAGCCCCATATGAGATTGAGAGGGGAGAGAAAGAGCTCTTAGGAAATTGCGTGGCTACTCCCATGTCCCAAGTCCTAACCCCATTTGCCCGCCCTTCTTCTCTGCTCTCTCTGCTTTCTTTCTTTCTTTCTTTCTTTCTTTCTTTTCTCTCTTGTTACTAATACGTGTACTTTTGAGTTGTGTGTGTCTATATTTAGTGGGGTGGACTTGGATGAACAACAGCCCCACATTCTCCTCCTTTCCCTCACGACACAAAACCCACCCCAAACGTTTAGACAACGCGAAACTCCTCCTAGTGTTTCGCCACTGGTTTTTTGGGATTGGTTTAGTTTACCCGGCAAGCCATCCAGCCAGCTCCATCTCTATCTCCATCTCCATCTTCATCGCCACTTCAAAAGGAGTTTCGATTCTTTCTTTTCCCTTTCCTTTCCTTTTTCTGATGGATGGGAATCAATAAAGAGCTTTTGAGGATTAAAGAGCCCATTTATTCAGGTCCCAGATTGATCCTCCAAATCTCTTCCAGTCTCCCCCTTCTTTTTCTCCTGAAATATAAATATATAGATAGACATGTACATGTATATATATATTAGTACCCTCCCTCACCACTCTTCCCTTCCTCCTCACGGTTCCATTCACTCCCCGTGCATAGCCTAGCTAGCTAATTCTCTCTAGAGAGACCTTAGGGCCCCGCCCTTTACTGTTTCATCTTCATCATCCTCACCAAATCATAAAAGCCGTCACTTGATTCTCCCAAATTTCTTGCAGATGCAAAGCTGGCTGCTTTTCTTCTCCCTTCTGTGTGAATTATCATCAATTTTGGCCAACGCATGGAAAATTTTGTAGCTTCTAGAAGCTGGAACGAGCTAGCTTATGTACATATATCAAGATGTTCATAGCTAGATAGGACGTTGAAGATCATTAGTAGTATTTGTTTGTGTAGCATGTATAGGGAGGGACTGGGGAGGCATTAGGCAATACTAGGCACATATATACTACACATATATGCCTGGCTCCCTGTATGCCATTTGCAGAGAGCCCACCGAAAATCGATGGCCTCCGTGAATGGCGTATGAGGAGCCATGCATACATATGATATCCCATGTCGTGTATATATGACAATTCCAACTCATAAAGCCTCCTCTACTCCAGCTAGTCCTGGATTTCAGGGTCCTTTTTCTCGTAAAGAAAGATCGGTTGATATGATCCCTCTCTCTGGAATTGGTGGTGGGGGTGTTTCTGGCTGGCACCCATCCTTAACCGTCTGATCCGGGCAAGTATCATACATCTTGCGAATGAGCTGAGGGGTGAAGAGGGGAAGACATGCTGGATTTTCGGGTCATTTCATTTTTTGTTAGAAGATGAAAAGAAGCCGAGCTAAAAGGGCAGCATTGCGAATTCCCGGTTGTCCATAGATCCGGTCCCACCTAAAATATACCCTTGTCTGAAATGCACCGGCCAGCTAGCCAGCCAGGTAATTAAGAATTAAAGATCCATCTTGTCTTGATTATACTAATTTCTAGGGTTTCGTAAATTCTTTCTTTTTCTGTTTCTTCTTGTTTCTTGCTTTTTACTGAGGATTTTTTTTTCTTTTCTTTTTGCTGGAATCTGATGTGGGGGAATGCTAGATGTATTGTATTCAAGGTGGTGGAGATGTTAATAGGATATTGGTCCATCCATAGTATGCTTTGCTTTCTGGGAAATGAAGGCATCATCTTTCATCGGTACCACCCTACAGGAATTTTTAAAAGCCGTAGTAGCAGTTGTAGTAGTAGTAGGAGTAGGAGTAGGAATGCATCTTTTGATTTCCATGCGAACTGATCGACACCAAATCAATTCACGTGTAACAAAGTAGAGCTGCAGCTGCTGCTGCTGGGTGCTGAGGCTGAGGCTGAGCAACCTAAAACTTCTTTCTCATATTCCGATGAAAAAAGCATCGAAACTAAGCATATATGACAACATGAAAGTTACAACCAATATGCTGCCCAATTGCATTTTCTGCACCACTCCACTCCTCGTCTGTCTTTGATTTGATCATCACATAAATCAGTCACTACTGCTCTTTGTGAGTAGTATTCACCGCCATCAATGCTGTCCATATATATATATGTATGACCTCTACAACTCTGCCGACTATACTTCAAGAATGCACTGTTTCATTAGGACCTTAAAACCCACGATTAATTCCTTCAACCCTATTACTAGAATCATCATGTGTTCAGTGTGTGTGTGTATATATATATATATATTCATAAAGGAAAACAAAAATTTGGGCATTTTCCTGTTTAGTGAAAGTACAAAAAACCCCAATCAGATCGAAAGGTCCTGAGCATCTTACTGACCATTTCGTATTTGGCGGTTTTCTGTTTATACAGCCCAGCTGATCTGCAGATCTGGGGAGCGAATCAAAACATAACTAAATGGGAAGAAGCTAGCAATCATGAACAGTAGCTAGTCCTAGCCACCTAGCTGCTTGTATAAGTTACCCGTAGTATTAGAAATGTTGTACTCTGGTAACTTGAGGTGCAATTAATCCAGTTGATCTGGAGCTGGGATCAGTCTTTGTTAAGTACCAGTACATGTGCTAATAAGTACTCAGGTCCAGTGCAAGTAGAACTTAATTAATACTTACGTAGGAGCAATTGGTTTCATGAAAAAAAAGGAAGAAGAAGAAGAAGAAGAAGAATACTAGTTAACTAATGTTTTTATGGGATGAGCTATTTTGATCTACGGCAGCTAGCTAGGGTATCCAGGCAAGACAAGAACCATATATATATAAATATGTCGTGGTCACTTTCTAGTTATTGAACTGGTGCAGAAGACATGTTTAGGAAAATCTGAACGGGTATTTAGAGTGGGGCTCCTGGATTCATCAACCACCTTCATCATCATTAACAGGTACCCTACTACAACTGCTCCTCATGATGAAATTTACTCTTCTCAGTCTCCCAGACTTTGTGTTTACCGGAGGGGGTGGTGGGTTTTGAGGTGAGAGAATAATATATTAGAATGGTTACGAGCACAACAGGTTCAGCCATTAGCTAGCTGCTGCTTCTGGTTGGGTCTTCTGACCCTGGGAGGGTTATTACTTATTAGATAGGGATCGAAAGAGAGGAAGGGGGGGACATTGGGGAGGTGGAATGTTGGGTGGGGAATGGGGATGCGGGGTTTGATTGGGGTAGCTAGAGGAGGAGGAGGATGGACCACTGAAACTTTTCTGTTCCGCCCTAATCAGTACTCATCACTAGTCTCTATTGCTACACCAACACTTGCTCCCGGTTGGTTAGAAGGGAATATGTTATACGGTCAATGCAGGTCAAAAAAGGACATGGGGCTGGGAGGGGTTTCTGCTGCAAAAAGGAGAAAAGGGACCACCACACCACCCCAGATCTCCTCCTGAAACCTATTGGATTTGGGTGATGCATCCTCTCTTCTTCTTTTTTCCAACATTTTTTTACACACATTCACACACTGTACCAGCTGCTCTTTCTCTCTCTCTCTCTCTTTCTTTGTCTCAAGAAAAAAACACAGTAACAACACACGCACGCACGCTCGCACACGCGGCTGCGGACTGATGATATGTGCTTCCTAACCTAACCTAATCTGCTGAACATTCTTCTGAGTGATCGGCCTTTGTCTAAAAAGCATGAAAAAGATACCACTGGTAAAGAAAATGGAAGACTGAGGGCGGTGGCTTTGCGCATTATTTATACCCACCACCACACTTCTTCAGACTGCAGCCCATGTCCTTAAAAGTAGATTCTGTACCAACAAAATATCACTCCTCCTCCCTCGTCAATTTCTGACCTCCATATCAAAAAAGAAAAGAAAAGAAAAGGAATTACCTTTCTTCTTGATTAAAGAATTCTTATACAAAAACCCAATTCAATTTCCTACTTTCATCTCAAATGTGAACTAGCTAGCTTAATTAATCTTCTTTCTTTTTTCCATTAATGACCGTGAAATGATTATTACAACAAGCATTGTATTCACTGAGTGAGTGTGTTTGAATAGGAGATTATTTGAAATAATTATTGTAACGAACATAGGAGTAATTTTTTCTTGGCATTTTCATTTATTTTTTTTGTTTTTGGAGGGTAAAGGGTGTGTCGGGAAATGGAATGTGGGTTATATATACTTGGCCAGTGCTCCTGCATGGATTGGATATACATAAACGATAGAAGAAGCACATACATTTATGATCCACTGCTGAAATCTGATCGTACATATGTTCGTACAAAGTTTTGCAGAAGTTTTTTGATTTCGACTACACAGGTAAAAAAAAAAAAAGGGGGGGGATTTAAACAAATTTCTGCTTCCCTGAAATAGTTTTCTATCAGCCCTATGATTCACCCTATTCAGTCGTGAAGTAATTTAGCTTAGTCTTTCAATGTCTATGATGTTATTTTTGATATTTGCTGGCAGGGAACTTGGAGCTCGTTTGAATTTCTAATTTTTTGGATTTTTTTAAAGAAAAATGTAATATAGCAATTTCATGCTATATGTGAGGTAGAAAGATGATTGATGGAAAGCAAAAAAAAAAATTTTGGAAAAAAATGACAATCCAAATAAGCCTTAAAGATTTAAAAAAAGTGTCAATCGATCAATTTGAAAAATAATTTAAGATGAAAAATAATCGATCAATTTGAAAAATAATTTAAGATGAATTATACAAACGAATTATGTGGAGTTTGGCATGTACTCGATACTTCTATGGAACATAAAATTAAATTACTACTCGAGCAGTTTCAAAATATACATACATATATACATACATATATGCGAAACCTGCAGGGTTATCGTTTTTGGACATTTCCTCTCTTTTCTTTGCTGTATTTTTTGATTTAAACAGCAAATATTCCTAGTGAGCTCAAGCTCAATCTTATTAAAAATTATTAAAAAAATGAAAAATAGAAAGAACGTTGCCTCTTGCCAATTTTTGGGTAAGCCCGTATCATACATTCTTGGTGAAGACCAGCACTAATTTTCCATGCTATAAAATTAAGATTCCTACTGTAGACTGACGCTTTTTTGGGTAAAAATTAAGCTGGGAATTAAATTAAGGAATCACTTTCTTGTAGACTAGACTCTTTACTGGTATCAAACAAATAAAATATAAAAAAAAACATAATTTGTTATATATATATATATATATATAACTAATTAGCTAACATTTTGTACCAATGAGGCTTGTATTTTTCCTTTAGCTGGTGAACATTACTCTGGCCTATGCCACTCTATTAAGGCATCAAAAACAGGAATGATATGATGTGGTTTGCAGCTATAATTTTTCCATTGATTTACATTTTAATGTCAGAATTTCTCCCATCTTTTTTATGTTTTTTAATAGTGCTAATGCCCATCCCATTCATGTGTAATATGTCCACTGTCCAGAATTCCATTTGATATCTAGGCAAAAGAAAGTTTCTTAGTGATATATGGAGTTTTCAAGATTTTAGTTGACCAGTTAGAACTTAACAGCTAGTGTTGAAATTCCAATCTTTTGCATTGTATAATTCTGCAAAATTTGTTGCGGTTATACGCTCTTTAAATTCTACTACAAAAGGTGGTTTACACCAACAAATTTGTGAAGTTGGGACTATATTAGAAATGGAAATGAATTATCTGTACTTCATGCCAAGACCACAAGATAGTTGGAGATAAACCACTAAGGATGCAAGATGAAAAGAGAGAACAGAAAACTACTGCAGATACAAAAAATAGGATTGAAGGAGTCACGATAGTGTATACATTGTTAGTATATATAAGATTTATTCGAAAATTAAGTATTAATCTTCTATACACGTACTGACAGTGTATACACTTTTATCATTGGATGCATGATATATGTAATTCAAATTTGAGTTTAAAACATAAGTTGTACTTGAAATAACCACTAAAAATGTAAAATGAAATTGAGTTTGTAAGGCAGACCGCTGTTATTTTAATTAATTTGAATAGAATCTCCTCTTCTTCTTCTTCCAATGCTTTAGCACGAATTATATTAAATGACTTGTCTCGGCCACAGCAACCGATCATGAAATGCACTCAGGTGGAATATAGCACCTAATCATAATTGGGAGATGTAAAATAAGAATCGTGCAAATACATGACGGGCAAAGTAAAACGAGCTTGTGTTTATGTTTTATTAACATAAAAAAAAAAAAAAAAAAAATCACGCAGCGCAAGTAATTTTCATATTATAATGTGAATTAATCTTTCCTACACCTGCAGCTACAGACAGATACAAAAACTAAATATTTCAGGTTTTAGATTCAACTATGCAATAGGCGCTTACATTTGTTGGCTGAAGAGAAAAACAAGAAAGAAAGAAAAATAATTGCACCATATTAGAGCAAGAGAGATGCTACCTCTCATAAAAAGTCGACAAAAATGAAAATTTTTTTCATCAAGCGAACCATATAATTACAAGGTGACTGCTAACTAACAAGAGCTCCCCAATCAAAATCAATGCAGAGAATGAGTAAAGAAACTGTTTGATCATCAAATTGTGTCAATAGAAACTTTTATTTACATTAAGCAATCCTAAGGAGAGTGGAGACTATTTACCTATTTCTTTTACAACAATCACATAATTATGCATGATACAGTTGTTTGGATAGCCAATTATTTGGCCAAATATATTTGCTGACATCACCATTACAATTTCCAATACACCTTTTTATCTTCCCAATTACCTTTTTATCTCACATACATCACATCACAAAAAGTGCTACAGTAAAAATATTTCAAATAACTTACAATCCAAACACACTCTTGCAAGTTAACAATAATAATTTTAGTAATTTTAGGGGCAGCAACACAAAACAGTTCCCAGCCAAATGGAGCCCAAATAATGAAGTTCCTCTGACTCTGACTTTACCGCGTGCTTCAAATTTATACAGTCCGTTTGAATTGCTATTTTTAGCCGTTTTTACAGACTAATGTATCGTAACGATTTGATGTATATAAAATAAAAAAGATAGCTGAAAAATGTATTCAAGAAAAGCATGAAAATTTTTCTATGGAAAATTGCAACCCTAACAAGATAATAATGTTTCTTATTCCATTTAATTTGTAATCGTAAAACCTAATTTGAATAATTTCAATAGTGGAACTAATCATATAATTATGCAAAATTAAAGATAAAGAAGATTCTTGTGACTTGAGTTGCACTCGAAGAAATTGGTGGTGCTATAATTCATAAGAGTCTTTGGTCAAAAACTGATTATTATCATTGTATTTTTTTCGGTAGGAGGTCAAAATCTGATTATGGTGGTATCCGAATATGGAAATTAGTCGGTTGGTTAACGACGTCGTACATTTCCATAATGCTTTTTCGTTGAGACACGTCTCGCAATTTGTTTACGTTAATGAAATTAGATTTAAGTAACGAAACTAACCGTGAAATTATAAAAGTCATTACAGTTTCAAAATTGTTTTTTTTTTAAAAAAAAAGTAGTTCTACTAGTAATTTTGAGGACAGGAAAATAGAATAAATTAATTGATACTCGAATCCAACTTAGTCCTATAAGAGCTTGTTCAAGGCTAATATATCAAGTAATGAATCCAGGCACGAGCATGATTATATGTTTATAACTTTGTGTAATATATCAAGATTTTCAAGCTCTATGAGCTCAAACATGATAAAAACATTTTTCACATTCGCCGTAGAGAATAATAAGTTTAACTTTAAATCGATTTCTAAAATCGTTGCATTAATAATCAAATCGATTTAAACAGTAGAGTGTTCTATTGGACTATAAATTAACGTACTATTTCACAATCCGAGAGAACATTGGCTTTCAATGCCTTTTAACAAGTGGTAATAGGCAAAGATTGAAACTTTAGCTAAATTATGTAGAGAAAATTCACCAAATATATGAACATAGATGGCCAAATCGATATCATGTAAACCCTCAATAAAATTGTCCATAAGAAGGTCTCACTTTTTTTTTTTTTTTTTGAAGGATGTCCAAATGAAAGTCCAAGCCAAAGAAGCAGCGTGGAACTAAACAACCACTACTAGCATAATTTTCTTGATTTAGCCGTCCCTTGTCGTCGAGTGTGCATATTCTAGCGTCAAAATATGAACAGCCTCTCCTTTGGAAAAAAAAACGGTGGCTACAGATGCTTCGCCTTTTCCTCAATCCGATTGAGTCAATCGTCACCCACCACTTCACCTATAAATAGAAAAGCCCATTAAATATCTTAGTACTGTACTCCACTCATTAATTAAGGAATATAAAAAATTACAGCCTTAAAGAATAAAGAAACAGATTTCCTTGCCGTTTGTTATATATATATACACACACACACAAACACACACACATATCTCTGTCTCTCTCTCTCTCGTGTGCTGCTTCTTCTGAGTTCTGAGGTAAGCTTTATGCGAAATCTTCAACATCGGCCTCTCGTTTGTTTGAGGAATATTTATATGTATTACATCTGATGCATGCACGTTGCGTTCCTTCATTGAAATGTTAAGATCTAATTCCTTTAAGGTTTCATGAGTTGCTCAATCCTGCTTGATTAATCAGCGTTGTTCCTCGTATTGAAACTTTTGCTTTATGGCATTCGTGAAGTGTATTGGTAGTAGTTATCCTCTCAATTTTTTTTTTTTAAAAAAAAGAATGGCATTTAATGGTTAGCCTGCTGATCAGTTTGTAATCTACACGACAGCAGAAGAACGGAATGAAAAGTGGTTAATCACATACTTTGTTCATATTTTTTGATTGCTCGTATTTAAATTGAAGAGTGTATAGTAGGAATACAAATTGTATTCTTATAAGGTCGTCTTTGCGATATGAATCTTGCATTGGAATTTTTGAGTCACTCAATTGCATGAAAACATAGTTCAAATGAACATGCTTAACTTCAGAGATATGATGAGATGCTTTGTTTCCCTGCATTGGTGTAATGTGATGAGGAATTCTTTTATAGTTTCATACGCTTGTGGACATCAATCTTTTCTTAAGGGTTGTCAAAGGGTAGGAAGTCAGGCAGGTGTCAACTGTTTGAAAGGGGGAAACTGGTCGGGAGCCTTACTAATGAAGAGCGTTAGTCATTAAAGACATGTTTCATTTAGCTTATAACTTGAAAGAGCAATCGTTGAATTGGGAATTTGATTGTTTCGTTTCTCTTGGTCTTAAGGGATGAAACTGGTACTTTTGCTTTTCAAATAAACTTGTTCCATTTCATTGGCAGTTTCACATCTGTATATTGCAAATGTGAAAATGGGAAAGCAATCTTTTATTTTAATGTTCTTTTTTTTTTCTTTTTTCCTGGCTAGGGGAGAGCATGAACTGTTTTGCAGTTTATACTCATAGGAACTCATTTCTGGTGTTGCTTTTTGCTTTTGTATTCCTGATGCAAAGCATTAAAAGAGTGTACTGCTGAAGTTCGGTTATTCTTTGTAGAAAAATGTTTTATTTGATGTATTTGCTGTGCTTGACCTTTTCAATCAAAAGATTGAGCTCCCTTTATTGGTTATTGAGTAATTAAAAGTGATACTGAAGGCTGTAAGACATATCTAACTGTCTTAACTTGTTTGTTGCAGAAGGGCTAGAGGTAGTGGAGATTTTCTTGACAATTTTGGTATTGTTTTTCTCTTAAAGAAAAAAATGATCGTCTCTATGTGCTCAATGTCATCTGAGATAGCATTTTCTTCATGCGAGAGTCTCCAAGGCCGAAACCTTTATTTGATGCCTTTAAAATCTTTTGGCAAAGATAATGCTCGGATGCAAAAACGTGTTGTGGGGAATGTTCTTGTTTCCAGCCATTTGATACCTCATCATTTGGAGGAATCCTTTCCAAGAAAGGCACGGCTAGAGGGAAAAAATCAGAAGTTACAGTTCATCCGGACGTTGTTGATTGACAACTATGATAGTTATACCTACAATATATTCCAGGAACTGTCCATTGTCAATGGCGGTATGCTGTTATTCTCTTGCTGTCTTCTGTGCCCCATACCAATAAGTTTGTTAAGTTACTTGATATGCTTAGATTTTGTAGTTTCTGTTTGTGAATAGTGGTTTTCCTGTATAGCTGCACATGAAGATAGTTAAACATTAATCTGCTAAACTGAATGCGGTCGAAAGCTGATTCTTGTGTATTGGCATGCTCAGTCCAGGTGATTGACTCTTGGTGAATATACCACCTTATAATCTGAAGTTTAGCTATATGATACAATGGGATAAAAATGCGAAGAGAAAAGTCTTGTTTGCACGTTTTCCAAGCTCAAATATGTATGTTTTTTATTATTCCTTTCCCATAGGCAGATAACCTCCCCAATCATGTTTCTTCTACAGAATCTAATACAGATGTATGAGTGGACCTCTTGAGGGAAAAGAGTTGCCTTTTGATATCATCAGCCTCAGTGACTTATTCTCCTAACACTGATATTAGTTTTACAGTTACCATTTTCACCACATCCAGTAAGGATCTGGTTAATAGCAACTTTCAGAGACATTAGAAAGTGATTTTAGAAATAAAAAACAATTATGGTGATACATCTAGGACAGTCTTGTGTATGAAGCCCAGTGTACCTGAGAAAGATGGAAGGTGTGCCTGCATTGCCACTCATAATTTCTATCATGAGAAATGGATCATGTGAAGTCCCTTTCATGGTTGTATATGTCTTTAAACTGCTTTGCAAACCTGATTTGCTTTTTTATGGTTAGCCTCCAGCACAGTTTATGTCTTTCTCCAGTTGTCTCAGTAAAAGCTGGTAAAAGCAAACATATTGTTGGATCTTGCTGCAACTTCTTGTTGTGTATGGCAATCACATCTTGTTGTTATGCACTTTTTATTTTAGCTAGTGGGTTCAATATTTTAGGCATACACTGAACATTTCATTTTGGCCCCTGAACTCCACAGTTCCTCCAGTGGTGATTCGGAATGATGAGTGGTCATGGGAAGATGCATATCGTGTTTTATATCAAGAAAAGGCATTTGATAATATTGTCATATCACCTGGCCCCGGCACACCGACATGCTCTGCAGACATAGGTAAGATACCAACACTATGACCTACCCCTCTGTACTTTTAGACTTTAAAGAAGCATGCCTACTGTCTGGATTAACATATTCTTACAAAATTAACATAGTTTGCATTCACTGAGGACGAAATGCATTGCCTTTATTGTTTTGGGGCTTTGTGATTGTCCAGAATACGTTGGTATTGCTTGGTTAGTCAGATTCATCTTGGCATTTTATGGATTTTGCTTATGTGTAAGAAAAAGAGAGAATTCTATTATCATAACGCTGTTGGTGTCAAAACTTTAACATCACATGTTAGGTCCATTGAGTTAATCCTGATATGCAAGTTGCTGCTACAGGAGATTTGACCTTTACATGTATGTTTCTTTTCTTCTCTATAATATAATGTGGTAGGATCATCTATGAGCATGCTCATACATTTTCTTGCAATAACCAGGAATATGTCTTAGAGTGCTACTGGAGTGCAGAGACATCCCTATTTTAGGTGTCTGTCTTGGTCATCAGGTATTCGTGCTCATTGTGAACTTATCTAGTTAGTCTTCTAAATTCTTTTGTTCTTTCTTTACCATCTAGCTGGATTTTCCGCCCATCCACCAGTATGCTTGTCCTTAGTTGACAGTTGAGGTTCAACTGTTTTTGTCAAATATTTCTCCTTTCAAAAAAATTTGTTACAAGCATTTAATTTACATTATTACATCCAAAGTCATCATATTGTGGAATGTTGATTGCATCGTGCTTCATCCTAGGTAACAGACGGTGCAAAGTTTGGATTTGAATTAGAGTGAGTTGATTGAAATGGAGGAGAAAATAATAAACCTGTTTGTAGGGTGAACTTGTGATATTGCAGTCTATTTGTTCAACAGGCTTTAGGATATGTGCATGGAGCTAAAGTTGTTCGTGCATCTGTGCCTGTTCATGGACGTCTAAGGTATTGATACTTTGAAGATTTCATGCTTGATTAGGAATTTTCTGTGTTCAACTACATAAAGAAACATGCTCCACTACTGTAGACAGGGGAACAAATCAATTTTTTAGGCTTAGGATATTATGCAGGATCTTTCTTTTGAATTTATTCAATCTTTTTTCATTTATAATTTGTAACACGCTGAGCATCTAAGTGTTGCATTTTCTTTTTGTAGTTATACTGTCTGTTGATTAATGCATAGCATTACAACTTTTATTATTGTTGATCTCTTTTACAGTGACGTTGAGCATAACTGTTGTAGACTGTTCCATGATATCCCTTCTGGAAGAAATTCAGGATTTAAGGTCAGCAAGACAGCACATGTGAATTTGCGTATTTGAATTTCTTGGACAAAATGTAAAGCATAATAACTTCAGCTTTAGGCATTTGTTCTTTTCTTAGGTTTAGCTTGCATTTAAATCACTAGGAGGCATGCTATGGATCAAGACATTTACTCTAAAAGACAAGAGCGCTACTTAATTTGTTTCAATGACCATGCTCATTAGTTTTGAAGTCACGTAGTTCTCTTTTTGTGTACATGTAACTAACCTTTGAAGATTGCCATTTATTTTGAACTTTCTCCACTGTTTTGCTTATGATGGCACGAGTACTTGAAAATTCTTCCCAGTGATTCTATAGAGAGTTGATAACTATTGCAAGTCCCTAAATGCATTGGTAATTTCATTTTTACACCATTTTTTTCCTCCAGATGCTCTGTATGTTGAAGAAAGAAAAACCTGAAAAAAAATGTTATTCTGTGCTCTTTATGTAAGGTATGCATGATATGTTATACTAATCTTCTCATTTTGCAAGCTGTGATCATGGTTTTCAAGATGTATTCTTCAAAACCTAGTGAAATTGTGTATCTCAGCTGTCTTGGTTTATTTAGTTTTACATCTTGCTCATTCATTTTGTGAACTTTTTTTTTAAAATTATTTTCAACTTGCTTATTTGGTAGAGCAGTTGAGTTTTGTTATAGTATGTTTTAAGGGATAGTATGTGGTTTTAACACAGTAGAGGAAAATTTTAAATGTCAATCATGTATTTTAATACGATATGATTCTAAACTGCTGTTGCTTTTTCTTGTAGGTTGTTAGGTATCATTCTCTTGTTATTGATCCACAATCCCTTCCAATGGAACTTGTACCAATAGCATGGACTTCTTCTCCTGAAGCAGTTCCTTTTCTTGGTATCCAAGGATATGATTCTGTCTCTGACGCTCATGATAGACAAGGTGACCAACAAATGTTCGTTGACTGCATAGCGACAAAGTTGAATGAAAGGAAATCATGGCCTTCTTGTCACCCTCAAGAAACAAAGAGTGAAAAAGTCCTCATGGGCATCATGCACTCGACTAGGCCTCATTATGGTTTGCAGGTAGGTGTTTGGTGATTGCTATCATACACAAACTGGCCTAGTTTTCCTGATGTATAATCATGTTCTTGCTCTCCAGTTTCATCCAGAGAGTGTTGCAACTGGTCATGGGAGGCAAATATTCAAGAACTTTGCTGACATAACAAAGGATTATTGGCTCAGGTTCAGATCATCTTCCAGTCCTGAGGGACAGGTTTATGCTGGTAAAGTACCTCCAAAAGTAGAATAATTTCATTTGCATTTTCATTTTCTGTTCTTTTTCTTTTTCTTTTTTGAATTATGATAACTGGAGGAGATGATTGTTTACACTATGCTGTGATTCCTGTAGTGCTAAGGATTTTGTTAAGCAACAATCAGCTCTACTGGATTTTGATGAAGTCAAATCCATGATGGATCAAGAAAAGTATTGATGCAAAAATAATTTACTGGAAAAAAAATTCTAGTATCTGATGTGACAACACAGATATTTTGCTTTGAGTTAAATGACGTTCAGGCTTAATGTTGCATCATAAAATATGTGATAAAGCTGCTCAAATTGTTTCTTTGGGATTCAATAAAACTTAAGAGCTGACAAAAAAATTTATTTTAGTAGTTTCCAGACACACATGGTATGATGAAGAGGTAGTATGGTGGTTGATATATTATTGGTTTTTCATCTTTTTTTCTAATTCTAATATGATTTGGAGCTTAGAATTTCATTAGTCCTGAAGTTTGCTAGGGTCAATAAATTTAGTGGCTAATTAGATAGACAAACTTCTGGTTTATTTTTCAGATTGAATTATTGCACATGGAACTATAATTTTTTAACCTTACCATTTGTGAATGTAAGCCTCTTTTTTATCTGTTTCCAACTTGTTCAAAAGCTTTTGTTCTCATTCCCTGCAATTACAAAACTCAAATGAATTTAAACTTGAATGTCTTTCCTTGAAGCCACTAACCATTTTAGAGAATTACCATGATTGTCTAATTTATTTAATTCATTTATTCTCTGTAGTTAGGATCTGTATCAGCATTACAAAATGTAGCCATATTACATACTGTATTGTAAAGTCATTTCCTCCTCCTCTTTCCTTCTTTGGGAACCATTTGGAGCCCATCTGAAGTTGTGCTTTTAACTATTTAGCAAGTCCTAGATGGAAGTCCATTATTCCCCATTCTTTGCTCCTATCATGGAAATTTCAGATAGTTATATTCCTAATATAGGATTTACGAAAGAATTTAAATTTAGAAGCCCACCAGGCGAAGGATCAGTTCTATTGGTTCATGGGTCATTTGTGGTCTCTGTTCCTTTATTTTTATTTTTTTTTTAACCTCACTGTGTTTCTTCTTCTTCTTTTTCTTCTCATTGGTTTTCATCCATGTCTGTAGCTTGGTTAGCTTGACTGTTCAATATGTTCTGGATGTTTTGAGAGTTGGAATTTCTTCTTTTCTAGTTGATTGACTTGATTATGTCATGGCCTCATATTCAGTCTGAACAGTAAACTTTACTTAGCATGCATGCAGGTGCCTGATGTTAGCCATCTCCTTCAAGATGTTATGAGAGGACATTTGGTGAAAAAAATGGATGAGGCGAAACATTTTAATTTTTACAACATGCCAAAGCTAAAGTATTTAAGCAATGATGTGAAATTTCTGAAGTTGAGATGGAGAAAATTGGCATCCCCAGCAGGCCGACTCGGTGGAGCTAGAGATATTTTCTGCAAACTTTTTGGAGATTTTAAAGCTGAGAACACCTTCTGGCTGGACAGTTCGTCTGTGGAAAAGGTCTTCTTTTTTGCTGCAGAAAGTCTTGCTCGCTATATGTGTTTAGAGAGTTAACTTTATTTTCAAACGTTCTTCCTCTTAGTTACTGTACATAGTCCTTTCCCATTATCTAAATGAACAAAACATAAATACTTACAAGTACTTGTAGAAGGCATGACTAATAGGTTTAGTTTGTCATGGATCTGCTCTTTTATCACCATACCCATGGCTTCTGAGAGGCAAATGGTTTAGTTTTGGTGTTATCACAGGGTATATATAGTCAAAATTGTTTTCAACTTGGTGATTGATTTTATAGAAAATTCTGAGATGACAGATTTTTTATGTTCTGAATTTTTTACTTAATAAGTGAATGTTTTTGTATCCCTTGTTAATCAATAATGTTCATTATCTGTTGTTGAATGCTAACTCCAAAACTTCGTTTTGGTGATGTTTATTATTAGTATTTGCTGCTTACGAACTCCTTACAATGGAATTACAGATAAACAGTGCTTATATATTTTTTTTCTGGTTTTTGTTATAAACCACTTTGCTAGTGATTCTAACAGCATAAGATATGCCTCTTGATTCTTAAAACTGTCTCTGGCTGCTTTAACACCATTTACACTCTTCTGATGTAATGAGTTACTCTTTTATAATAGATTATATATGTTTACCTAGTTGCATAAAGTGACAGAGGTTTGAGATTGACACTAGGGTAAGTTGTTGCTTTGAATTGAAAATGTCTCCTGCATGTTGATTGCAAATTTCAAACTTTTTTGCCTTACGGCCCTATGAGACTACCTACCCTTTGCTTCAAAGACTTAAGTAATGGTGTTATTTTGATATGATCACAGTTGGAGGTTCATGGTTGTCTTTAGTTTGACCTGTTGGGTTCTAAATCTTTTGTGTCACTCAGGAAAGGGCTCGATTTTCATTTATGGGGGGAAAAGGTGGCACCTTGTGGAAGCAAGTTACCTTTAGACTGTCAAACGAAAGGTTTGAATAATATCAAATTTGTTCTGCGTAGTCTAATTTGGAATTGTCCTTTTATTTCTTTTTCTTTTCCAATTATCCTTTTTTACATTTGAGACTTCTTTTTCATTCCAGTGATGCAGAATTTAGAAGTGGAGGGTATCTATCAATTGAAGATGCCCAGGGCTTTACCCAAAGTATTATTTTAGAGGATGGCTTCTTTGATTTTTTGAACAAGGTATGTTATAAGTTTGCTTTATGAAGGTGTGCAGCACTTCAAAAAGCAGTAAATTATGCAACTTTTGGAATTCAATGCATGAATTGTTGAATTAGCAAATGTTCTGATGAAGAAATAGTCCAACAGCAGTAAATTTTTAGAGGTATGTGATGCTCTTTTTGAGGTGATCAGCCCTTGCTATGAATCCCAACTTTTCGGCTTCCTATCACTTCTGGCATGGGTGGTGGACCATTGAAATTGCCAATATGTGTGTCATGGATATCTTTCAGGGAAAACTATAATATGAAGTTTGATGCCTTTGTGTCTTTCTGTTTTGGGTCATAAACATAGTTTATTTGCTATCTGTTTTCTGTGCTTATAATGACCTTAAACCTCAGTATAGTGCAAGACATTTCACCTGCTTTTTTATCCCATCACATACTTTGGTCTATGAGGATATTTATGAAAATATTATCTCATGTTGATTGCTGATCAGATCATATTTCTGGTTGATAAGCTTAATAAGCTTACATTTCAGTCACTCATTTTCCCACATATTTGTGTTATGCCATTTAGAATGAGATTGTTAGATTACGCCTTTTCAATGTCCAGCTATTACTCTCTGTGCTTTTGATGTCCTACATTCTTTTGGGCATTCTCAAGCATGCATTTCCTAATTTTGTTGTGCAACTTAACAGAAGGTAGATGTGGATATTAATATCAAAATAATCTTTATTTAATAGATGTTTTTATCTGTGCATCAGGAGCTGCATTCCTTTCGTTATGACCAAAAGGACTTTGAAGGATTACCATTTGATTTTTATGGTGGCTATGTTGGCTATATTGGGTAAGTATCATATCATGTCAGATTGAAATGCTTCATAATATCTGTAAAAGGAGGAAGCCCATGTGTGAAATATTTTTTTTCTTAAGGTTGTAGAGCATAGGTTCCGTAGAAGATGAAAACTTCTATGACGTATAGTAATTTCTTTGACATAATTCAACTTATTATAAGCAAATTTCATAGTTTCCCCTCCTTGCTATTTGTCCACACAGTTTTTGCCCTTGCCATGAAATCCTTTGTTGTGCTACCCAGGATATTAATAAGCTCTGCAGGCTAATGTGATGATTTTAAAACTTTTCTCATGCTCAATTTCTATAAGGCTGTAAATTCTATGCCAACATCAAAGATTCACTTAATGCAGGTATGATCTTAAAGTTGAATGTGGCATGGCCTTGAACTGTCACAAATCAAGGGCCCCGGATGCTTGTTTTTTCTTTTCAGATAATTTTGTTGTGATAGACCATCACAAGGATGATATCTATATTTTGTCTATACATGAGCAAGGCACATCTGCTAGTACATGGTTGGATGATGCTGAGCAGAAGCTTCTTAGTATTGAAAATTCCACAACAAAAAGCTTGATGTTTCAAGTGTCTCAAGGTTCAATAGATGACCCATTGAAATTAGGTTTTTCTGCTGGAAAATCTAGAGAGCAATATATGAAAGACATCAACAATTGTCAGAAATTTATTAAAGATGGAGAAAGCTACGAGTTATGTCTCACGACTCAGTTGAAGAAGAAAATAGGGGAAATGGATCCATTGGGACTTTATCTTAATCTTAGAGAAAAAAATCCTGCGCCATATGCTGCGTGGCTCAATTTTTCAAAGCAAAACCTGTGCATCTGTTCTTCTTCTCCTGAGAGGTTCCTTCGATTGGACAGACATGGTATTTTGGAAGCAAAACCTATCAAGGGTACTATAGCTCGTGGATCTACCAAACAGGAAGACGAATTACTTAAATTGCAATTGCAATACAGGTAATTTATCTGGGTTATTTTTCAGCAACTTGGTTTTCTTCTTCCACTTCCTCATCTTTCTAGCTTATTTGGCTATTAGCTACTTGAACTTTTCAAATCTGAACTGCTTCTCTAGAAACTTCTAAAGCAATCATTTTCTTTCCGTTTCCTTTTTCTTTGTGTCATAATTGCTCTATGTGTTTATATTGGTTCTCATACTCATCTGAGTTTCTTGACACCATGGTTCTGGTACTAATTGTTGGCAATTTGTTCGGCTGCTTAATATGCAACTAATGTTAGCCCCATCCCCCAACCCTCCCGCACCCCACCCGCCAAAAAAAAAAAAATTTTCACAGTGAAAAGGATCAGGCTGAAAATCTGATGATTGTCGACCTTCTGAGGAATGATCTTGGACGTGTATGCGAACCTGGTTCAGTTCATGTTCCTCATCTTATGGAAGTGGAGTCATATGCAACAGTTCACACTATGGTGAGTACTATTCGGGGGAGGAAGCAAGCAAATGTATCTGCAATTGATTGTGTCAGAGCTGCATTCCCTGGTGGGTCAATGACAGGTGCACCAAAGCTGAGATCCATGGAAATTCTCGACGCTCTAGAAAATTGTTCCAGAGGCATCTACTCTGGATGCATTGGGTTTTTCTCATACAACCAAACGTTTGATCTTAACATCGTCATTAGAACAGTAGTGATACATGAGGATGAAGCTTCCATAGGAGCAGGAGGGGCCATTACAGCTCTTTCAAGTCCGGATGAAGAGTACAAAGAAATGATTCTGAAAACAAGAGCTCCCGCTAGTGCTGTTTTCGACTACGAAAGCAAGTCACACAAGTTTTAATAGTACATAGTTCAGAAAAATATTTGAAAGAGCTGCTGATGTGCTAATCTGGATTGTTGGAATGAGGTAATTGTAGAATACCACAATAGTTTTGTCATTCTTTTAGGAGAGCTGGTAAGGAATATTTTGGCTCTTCACGCAAATCACACCTACAAATAGAATTTTTTTGGAAACAATTGGTGGGAGTCAGGGCATGAAAATGTGGTTCTGCAGAGCATCATTCCAGTGCTGATTCCCTACCTCCATGCGTCTGTAATATCAATCTCTGGAAATGTTGAAATTTAACAGGTGTGGATAGCGTTGTAATCGAACCGAGCTGCTCGCGAGCTGTCAATCTCTGGAAATGTTGAAATTTAACAGGTGTGGATAGAGTTGTAATCGAATCGAACTGCTCGCGAGCAGCTCAGCTCGGTTGACCGAGTTCGAGTCAAGCTCGAGCAGCTCGATAAGGCTATCGAGTCGAGCTCGAGCATCCAGAAGAGATGCTCGGAGGCTCGACGAGCCTTATCGAGCATATTAAATTTAATTATTTAATATATTATTATTAAAATTATATATATTATTTAATATATAAAATTACCATTATACCCAAAAAAATTATCAAATTTACGAAATGTTTCAAATTATATAAAAATTTTAAAAGGGCAATAATGATTTTTTACTCAAAAATTATCAAGAAAATGAAATTTAATAACTCGAGCTCGATAATGCTCGAATGGACTCGAGCCCATGCGAGTCGAGCTCGAGTACTGAAAGCAAGTTTCGAGCTCGAGCTCCAATAATACTACTCGTTCGAGCTCGAGCTCGAGCTCGAGTACCCCTATCTCTATGTCGAGTAGAGCTCGAGTATGGCGATGCTCGAATTCGATTCGACTCAATTACAACCTTAGGTGTGGAGTCAAGTGGACCTGCAGAAAGTAAACTTCCATGGCTTCATTGTTCACTTTCTCTAAGAAATGATTGTTATTGATACTAGGGATGATTTAGAGCTTTTATGTAAGTGATTGATGGCATTATCTCGGTAGGATTAAGTGTGGCAGACAGAGGTTAGTTAAACTGCTTATGTATCAGCAATTAGCGTGTATAATCCTCGTCTATGGTCCTGTGGGAATTTGATGAGACTCGTCCTAGGACATTGCAGTTCTACAAAATTAGTATGTTGCATGATCCTTCTTCAAGCCTGCTAGTTTTCACTGCTACCAGTTACTAACTCAATAAGCTAAGAACTTTGCAGAAAACTAGACCTTTTTTGCTGATGGCTATATGCACTTCTCTGAAATGTCAATGCAAGAGGGTGCTTTAATCACGGAAGCACTAATCAATTTGCTAATTGCAATAAATTTTCTGTTTCACTTTCCATCTCATCTTTTATCGCTGTATATTGATATATCTCTTTCATAAATATCGGATTTTAATTTTTTTTTGTTTCCTTAAAATCTAACAATTATCAAATTGAGTGATACACAAAATTAAACAAACTCAAAATATCAAAATATACATAAAAAAAAATTATTCAATTAATAAAAATGGGATAAAAGATCGGTTACGCTTACTAATGCTCAGGGGCTGTTATCGCTTTTTCTTTACAGGTAGTACCAACTAGTAATTCCCTCACAACTTACAAGCTGTCATCCACAACCCAAAATAAATGAATACAAAATAGGAAGAAAAAAAAAATTTGCCAGTCAATTGGTAGCACCTACCCGCATAACTTTTCTTTTTCCATTTTCCTTTTTGCCTTCTTGTGGACCAGCGTAATATAGCACCAATAATGTTATTGTATAGTTCTATAATATACGCATGTGTTGCCAAAGATTGCACGTGTATGCTCCTGCAAAACATGGGCTTGTTTGGAACCTGAGTTTTTTGGGAGTTTGTCTGAAACTTTACTGTAGTGCACTGTAGAGGTTTTTGAAAAAATTTTGTACAAATTTTTGTAAGGTGAAAAATTTTGTAGAAATTTTTGTAAAGTGAAAATTTTTTTTTTCCTTTTTTTTTTTTTTCTCTTTCCCTTTCTTTTTCTTTTTTTCTTTTTTCTTTTCTTTCCTCTCTTTTTCTTCTTCTTCTTCTTCTTCCCCGTTACCTCCGCCACTCCCAGCAACCGCCACCCCTCTCTTCCCTTTCCCCTTCTCCTCCCCTCCCCCCGCCGCCCCCCTCTACCCCACCTTCCCTCTCCCCCCGCAGCCCCCCTTTGCCCCTCCCCCCGCCTTCCGCTTTCCCCCTCCCCCAGCCGCCCTTTGCCCCTCCCCTCCGCCACCCCCAGCAGCATTGCCCCTCTGCCCCCGCCTTCCTCCTCCCCCTGCCACCCCCCTCTGTCCCTTCCCCTTCCCCCCGCAGCCCTCCTCTGCCCCGCCACCCCCGCCTCTCCTGTTCCCTTCCCGCTTCTCACCATCTTTCTTTTCTTTCTTTTTTTTTCCCACAGAGAGGTAGGAATGGTGCTGGACGTAGAGAGAAAAAAAAAAAGACAAGAGAGGATGATGGCAGGGGAGGAAGAGGGGGAGAGGGAAAAAAGGGGGAAAAAAAAGAAGACCGGCACCGGCACCGGAAATTGGCGCGGGAACTGGCGACGGAGCCGGCAATGGAGGTGGTGGTGGGAAAGGAAGAAGAAGAAAAGGGGAAGGGAATTTTTTTTTGTTGTGTTTTGGATATTTTAAGTGTGTTGGTTAAAAACTTTGGTAAGTTTTTGGGGGTTCCTGTAGTACAAGTTGTTAAAAAACTAATATAATAAAAACTTGGTAAAAAACAGGACTTCCAAACAGGTCCCATGTGGCAATTTGAAACCTGAATAAGAGATTGAGCGGGATTAGGGCTTCTACAATCCCAAACAATCTTAATTTTAATTGTAAGGTGCAACTATGGAAAAGGATTGTGTTTGATTCGAAATAAGGTGAACATGGTAATATATAATTTTTCAAAAAGTGTCGAAACTGATATATATTTTTATATAATTGTTATGTTAAATATTTATCCCTTTTTTTTAATCTTTCCTCCTCTCCTAATTCCTCCCTACTATGATGTACGCGAGCCGAGCCACTCGCGAGTAGCTCGATCAACGGTTTGACTCAAACTCGGTCAAACCGAGTTCGAGTAGCTTGATTGGCGTTCGAGTCGAGTTTCGAGTCTCAAATTTTTGGCTTGCGGCTTGTCGAATAGCTCGTCGAGCCGAGCTATTTAAATAATATATTTATAATTAAAATAATATATATGTATTATAATTATAAAATGATTATTATGGGTATAGGTTATACGAATTTACAATATACTTTTCTTTATAATAAAATTTTATAAGGGTAAACAAATAATAACATAATTATAAAAATACCTGAAAAGAAAAAAGTCTAAAAAATGCCTCATTTTTTTGGTCGAGTGGAGTCAAAAAACTTGATTAGACTCGGCTTGATAAGGCTTGACTAAGGGTCGAGCCTTATCGAATCGAATTTCGAGTTTAGAGTGAGTACATCGAGTCAAGTTTCGAGTATCAATTTTTTTGACTCGATCAAACTCGAACTCGGATATATGAGTCAAGTCGAGATCGAGTATAGCACTACTCGAGCTTGACTCGGCTCGATTACATCCCTACTTCCTACCCTTACACCTAACTGTTTGAATCCTAATTTGTCAGATGAAACATAAAACTCCTATTCAACGGCTCCAATAACGGTTGACTATTAATATTTATATTACACCATATAAATACAAATGTGACACTGATGATTATGTAAAATTGCGCTATATTTTTATAATATATCTGTTATGTTAATATTTATGCAGTAAATTTGTAGCATACGAGGGGATGATGGGGAAAGAAAGAGGTTAGTTTTTTTTTTTTTTTTAAATTCCTTTCAAATGGGAGGGAGTAGGTAGATGGTGCCGCGAAGAAGACTGCCCAAAATTCCCAATCTCAAATTGTGTTGTGGGGCCGCCCAATGGTTTAGCTATGGTGACCCCACCACATACCTTCCCTACCCAACTACACTCACCACCAACTCCCTCCTCCTCTTCTACTCGTTATTTTAACAACCAGCCTCCCACCGAACTTTTCTTATTCACGTTTAAATTTTCCAATCCAATAATCTTTCACTTCAATACCACCCTTGCAATTCGTATTTTCCATTTCGGGTCAAAGCCCATAACCGACCCCCGAAAATGGCTTCGTCTCTATCTACCAAACCTTTTCTCGGAGCTCCCTCATCTTCCGATGGATTCTCCGGTCTCGGATCGCTCCAGTCCACATCTAAGCTTCTCCCTGCCTCCCTGCATCTTCCCGCTTGCCGTTCCCACCCCAGGCGCCTCCGTCAGTATTTTCTTTTTTTTTTTTTTTTTTTTTAACTTCGTCCTTAGCGTCTCCTCTCTTTTTTTTTTCCTCCTCAAAAATGTCATTTGCTGTATTATTTGATCTTATTTCACCTGAGAACTTGCTAGCATATTGATTTGGATTCGTATTAATCGAGCTCAAGCACGTTAAAAATTCTGAGAATTCGATTGAAAGTGAAAGCTTCAAGCTTTTAGCCTTGATTTGAATTGTTAAGGAGCCTTGGAAATCGTTTTTGAGCTTCGCTTCCTACTATAATTTTGTGCCTGAGCGGGAATGACCTTTTTGTTGAAGTCAAGCAGGAGCACCTTGATTTCCTCGTAACGTGTAAATTAGGCTTTTTGCCTGTTGAGCCGGGCTGGCGTTCAGCCTAGATTGTCAGTGAACTCTAAATTCTATTTGTTCAGGTTTGGTTTGATTAGTTGATGGACTAGTTTTGAAGTATCTCTTAATCAGCGAAGCTCAAGTTATGCTTCTACTTACACCAAGGATATTAGCTAAGAAGAATTTGGTTATATTCCTGTACTTTTTGCTTTCTATGACTGTGGTCTAGTAGCATGAATTTTAAGTGCAGTTGATTTGTAACAATATTGTGAATATCATTAGCATTTCTTCATCTGTTAGTGGACTATACTTGATGTGGTGATTTTGGTAACATCGCTGATTGGATATGTTGTGATGTGTGATATTATAATAAAGGTAATCGCAGCTTGTTGTCGAAACAGTTATGAGTTAGTTGATTTTCCATAACCTGTATGCTGTATTAGTAATTTGAGGGTAATGTTTGGTATTGCTTAGAAAGTTGGAAAATAAGTATGCCATCCAGAAAAGATTGATCTTAGAAGCCTTCAAAATTGATTTTGCCAATGCCGTGATCGGAAGCGGTATCTGGAGTGCACTGGTTTCTTTCTAACTTCCAGTGTTAATTAATAGGCCACTAGTTTTTGCTTAAGATTCCTAACCATTGTTGTACGCTTACAGAGATACAGGCTGCTGGTAATTCATTTGGCACTTACTTTCGTGTTACAACATTTGGAGAATCTCATGGTGGTGGTGTTGGATGCATTATTGATGGATGTCCTCCTCAGATTCCACTTTCGGAAACTGATATGCAAGTAGATCTTGATAGAAGGTACTAAAGTGATCATGCTTATGTCATCAGTTATAGTTTAATGCAAAAACGGTGTGCAACTCTAAAGACTATGTTTTTGTCTCATTTGTTTTGTTTCTAGTACTGAATGTTACAAGTTTTCTTGTTGTGTAAAGGCTGTTTATCAACTGAAATTTAACACTTTGCGTACAGGAGACCAGGCCAAAGCCGAATTACCACTCCTAGAAAGGAAACTGACACATGCCGAATATCATCAGGGATTGCAGAGGGTAAGATCTTTACTGGATCTCCACATATTTTCCTATTTTTCTTTTGGTTGTCACCTGCATTTGAGAAGTTGACTAATGCTTGATCCTTTAATTGCAGGAGTGACTACAGGAACTCCAATCAAAGTAGAAGTACCCAATACAGACCAGAGGGGGCATGTAAGTGGTTATCCATGTTTATCTGTGCATGAATCTTCAATATGTTAATATTGTGGTGCCTCTGCATTTCAAGGTGCTATTTATTTGTGCAGGACTACAGCGAAATGTCAAAAGCATATAGGCCATCTCATGCTGATGCAACTTATGATTTTAAGTATGGTGTGCGATCGGTACAGGTAACTGTGTTGAATTTTTCTGTGATTTGGATAAACCGAATAGCTTCATACAATATGGAAGTATCATGTATAATATTACCATTGAATCATTTCATGGCCTTTATGAAAACATAGGGTGGTGGAAGATCTTCTGCAAGAGAAACTATTGGAAGAGTTGCTGCAGGAGCTGTTGCCAAGAAAATTCTCAAGTTAAAATCTGGAACAGAGGTAGGTTTGTTCAAGTTTGATGAGTGAGTTAGGTAATTGTTTCTAATTTGTAATACCATTTTAAGGATCTCCAACATAGACTTTAAGTATCATTTTGTACCTGCATGTGCTTAGTACATCCGCCATCTGTGTTGACAAGCCTTCATTATGCCAAAATTATCTTTTCTTACCTATGTGTAGCTCAAATTAAAAAAACAAAAAAGTATTCCCGTAGATTTGCATATTCACTTTGAAAACATGACATAATAAACAAATTTTATTGATTTTATTAACTTATGTACCATTTCATTCATGCTTTGGGAAGAAGGAAGTTTTACAAGGATGAATACATATACACCCACACACATACATACATACATATATGTATATATATGTATTTATATCTTATTGAAGAGGAGTTTTCTAGGAAAGCTTGTGTACCTCTTAACAAGTTTTACCAGTTTTAATCTTTTCCTTAGTTATGGGTCCTTAAATTCAATAAGAGTAAATACGCTTTCACACCTATACTACATTTGCAGCTTACCTTGAGCTATCGAATTATTAGATGTAGAGAATTAGGTTGTCTGAGTATTTAATGAAGACAGTCTGGCTAAAATACCACAATATGCTATACAGCCTAAACTTAACTCAGCCTTTTTCTAAATAGTTGAGCTCCAATATCTTCTGAGATTTCCAACATCCATATCGTGCGAATAGCAATTTCGTTACAGATATTTTGTACATGCAAAGTTGTCTTCTAGTGGTTCTCTGGGTTTCATGGCAATCTTATATACAGACGAGTGAGAGAGGGCTAGGATAAAGGCTGAACTGCGACTTTTAAATAACCAACTAATGCACCGTCTCTGTATTCTGCTGGAATTTTTCCTGTCATATTGCAAGGCTGTAAAGAAGCTTGAATGAAGTTTGCATCACAGAAGATCATGGTTTTGTCTGTATTGTTGCTGCCATGCTTGTGACATATTATACGAACTGAATAGTGATTGCTTGTTTGCATCATGGGGAGCTTATTTCAATATTTTTTATATTGCAGATTCTTGCTTATGTCTCTCAAGCTTACAACATTGTACTTCCTGAGGGTTTAGTAGATCATGAAACTGTGACACTTGATGAGGCAAGTTTGCTGAATTACCATTTTGTTTCCTTTTGGAAGCATCTGATTCTTCCCTAGACGTGGCATAAATCCTGATGTTCTTTTGACATGACTGCTTTAGTTATAAAAATATACCTCAATCATGGACTGACTTCTCAATCCATAAATATCAGATAGAGAGTAATATAGTGCGGTGTCCAAATCCAGAGTATGCAAAAAAGATGATAGATGCTATTGATGCCGTCCGAGTGAGAGGTGATTCTGTTGGTGGTGTGGTCACTTGCATTGTCCGAAATGTCCCACGGGTAAGGTTACTTTCTATTTTCAATGTGCTTGTACTGATGTGAATGCTGACTTGCTTGCATAGTTATTGTCAGAAGCTTGAAGGTTTGAATGCTCAGACAAATTCCAAATTCATAGTAGGGTTGTGACAATGTTTAATATTATTTTAGGGGCTTGGCTCACCTGTTTTTGATAAACTTGAAGCAGAGCTGGCTAAAGCTGTTATGTCACTACCGGCAACAAAGGGCTTTGAGTTTGGCAGTGGTTTTGCAGGTGGTTGAGCATTATTATATCTGTTGTTATACCAAAACTTGGTGACAAGCAATTGATATCTTTTTTCTTCTAATTTTTTTTCCCACCATCTAGAGGAGAGGCCAAAGTTGTTTGCTGATATGCCTGCTTTATTGCTTTAAGGGTCTGGGTTTCCCCATTCTGATCTGTTTTTACTGGTAAACTTCACAAGGTACATTCTTGACTGGCAGTGAGCATAACGATGAGTTTTTTATGGATGAACATGGACGCATCAGGACAAGGACCAACCGGTCTGGAGGGATACAGGTAAATGTGGACTTCTGTCCAAAATGGTATTCATTTTGCTATGTGCATTTATCTGATATGTAATGATTGTCATTCAAAATATTCTTGTAGGATTCGTATGCATGTGTGCATGTATCTGATATTAATGTTTGTCATTCAAAATATCCTTGTAGGGTGGAATATCAAATGGAGAAATGATAAACATGAGAATAGCTTTCAAACCAACATCTACAATTGGTGTAAGTCTCTCTCTCTCTCTCATACTAATCGAGTTATTTTCTTCTTGTTGTTATGCTCCTAGTTAGCTTCATAATCTTTCATTAACTGTTAAGCTCCTCTTCGCACATATGTTTGACCTTTGATGTTGAAGATTGACTTGAATCAACAACTTGTGTGTACAAACAAGTCCATGTGAACATTTGCATTTGTTACAATTTAGCAACAAATTTCCAACTCTATCTAGGCCCTATCTACATGGATTTATAAAGCTTTACAGATTGGAAAATGTACTATTGCTTCAGGAGTACTTTGACGTATTGAAGTGTCAGTGTCTTCATTTCGTATATATAGTCCACTGTGTTATGGAAACTGTTTTCTGAAACCCAGAGGAGTTCTTTGTCCACAACAAAATCATTGACGAGACTTGAGATTCTTCAATTTTCCTGCATAATGTTTACTCTTTCACTGTTTTGGAGCTCTAATCATTTTCTTTTAACTTCTTTGACTATTAGCTTTCATCTCTTTCTAGTGTGAAATCATCGCCTCAAAAACTTGTGCAATTCTGGTTGGGAGTGTTTTATGGGGCAGCTGGCAATTTCCTAGTCTTCTTCTTGGGCAGAAGATTGGATTAGGATTTCCACTGCTCTATGTTTGCACAAGCATGTCTTCTCTATAACTATGTTTCTGATATGTTCTTTCTTAAAGAACCTTGGTGTTAAAATCACATTGTTTATAATGATGTTTATCCAGAGGAAGCAGAATACTGTGACCAGAGACAGGCATGATACAGAGCTTATAGCTCGTGGACGCCATGATCCTTGTGTTGTCCCACGAGGTTTGTTTTATGAATATTGCCACTGTCAGCATTCTATAAACTATCTGCCGTTCATCCTTATTTACACCTTTTAGTGACTCTTTTCATGCTGCTATAGAGCAATGTGGATTGCCCTCATTGTGACTTGATAATACAGAGTCATGCTTTGTTCCTACATTTTTTTTGGTACGGTTTGTCAGTTTGTCGGTGGGGAATAACTAATAATGAAATTGGTGCCAGGAACTGAGTTCTTTTGCATGCTTTGGAGTTTAAATAGAGATAGTTACAAGCATAGAGCCAATTGGTTAAGTCTATGATTTTGCTATGGTGATTTTGCAGCTGTTCCAATGGTGGAAGCTATGGTAGCCCTGGTTCTCGTTGATCAGTTGATGGCACATCATGCACAGTGTATGCTTTTCCCTATTAATCCTGCATTACAGGAACCAGTGGAGATGGCAAGATCTGAGCCAGTGCAATTTTGAGCCACTGCAATTTTGGTGGCTGCTCTCTGTGATATTGTTGTAACCTTTGCTTGATTTCTAGTACATCAACAGGAAATACTTCCTGGAAAGAGTGCAATTGTGGCTTTTTAAGTATAATAAATTTTTTTGTTATGAAAATTTGCAATTTTGTATCATGCAGAAACAGTGAACTTGATTTAGGGAAGCTTGCAGTTATTTTTAAGACATTGCAAATGTATACAGGCTTGCTGTTGACTTAAGAAAGTATTTCTTGCATTTTCATCCTCTCTCTCTCTCTCTCTCTCTCTCTCGTCTTTGGCAGAGTGGGAATTACTTTTGCGGGGTCTGGGCTGCTAATCTGCTTGGAATTTGGTTCCATGGAAGGATTTTTTTTCATTTTTCCGTGCCTTAGGTTGTAGAAAAACAATCCATCTCTGCTTTACCACAAAATTAATGCAAAGACTATGACAATGCCCCAAGGAAATAAAATCCATAAGCGGCTAACCACCACAGAGATCACGAGGCCAAACTTGTCGTCTCCTTCAAAACCATTAAAAGAACAGCAGGGAGTGGCTGGGACTTTGGGAGGAGAGAAGAATTCCAAGGGTTCAGATCGAATCGGTATATCAATTTTCATAACAATTTTCACATTGAACCCACAAATGCCCATATTTTTGAGTTACATTGAGATCATTAGAACTTTCTATTATAGTAAAATCACTCTACTTCACATGGGTTTGTATATCCGAAACCTCTTCTTTATTATTATTTATACTTTTGTCACAAATGGAACTATAGATGTAACTATCACTGTAATTATCCCCTTCACTTACAATGGAAGTCTCAATTCAAATTTGAGACTGAAGATAACTGTCAATGCAACTATTACTATGATTATTCCTACTAGGACAAAAAATCTCAACGGCCACTAAACTATTGACGGAATCATATTTTGACCGTCGAACTATTTTTTGTTAATAATTAGCCACTAAACAACTTAATCAATAAATTCGTCACCATTTGATCGATAATTACTTTTAATCTATGAAATTAGCTATACACGTGACAAAATAGGAGGACAATTTTGTCCAACAACTATGCGACCTTCTTCTCCCTTGAATTTCTTTCCTCAAACAAGCTCTGGACTTCATACATGAAATTGGTTGGCTCATCCGTAGAAGTAAGTTGAAGTTTAGATTGGGTCTTCAAGATCCCAACTTGGATACATTTCCCTTCCAGCGTTTCAGATGGCTTATAGAGTTCTCATTCTCAGTCGAACATGACTGCTGTGCAGTGGTCAAGATGCTTTTGAATGTTCTAGTCAACAAACTCATGGGTGAAGAAAAGCGCTCTTCAATTGAAGATGCACCGCTGGAAAATGGGTTGCTCCATAGAGCTGTTCGGCGAAATTATAGGTCCATGGTTGAAGTCCTCCTAAGATACCATCCAGATGCAAATCTGAAAAAATTAAGTCCAATCTGCTATGTATTTAGACCGATGTCAAAGGCCCTGGGGCTTGACTCCTCTGCACATAGCAGCCGGATGCGACGGAGCTGAGCAAGTGTTGGATGCATTAACTGATAATCTTGGACTGGTACGGCTCTTCTTAATATGCATACTGTTATTAGCAGAACATTACTTTTGGAAATGGAAAAATAGTGCTCAGATCCCTCAGTGGAAAAATACGGCCTTCCTAATATCTTTGTGGTTGAAGATTTGGAGCTCCCAATTAAGTCCATATTTTTTCCTCCACATAATGTTCCATTCGGTGATTGTTTGAGGAAAGAAATTCAGGAGAGAAGAAGGTCGCATAGTTGCTGGACAAAATTGCCCTCGGACATTGCCACGTGTAATACTAATTTCAGAACTTAAAGAGCAATTAACGAGGAAATAGTCATGGGTTTACGGATTAAATTGTTTAATGGCCAATTATTGACAAAAAATAGTTTGATGGCCAAAACATGATTCCGCTGATAGTTTAATGGTTGTTGAGGTTTTTTACCCTTTCTACTATATTGAGTATCATACATGTAATGATTATAGCAGGTATCTTCGCTCATAGATCCATTATTCAGATAACTAAAATTTCAATAAGTATTTTTTAGTTCACTCCGAAACGAATGATTGTTGTCAATCTCAAAAATTTGATTTTTAATATCAAAATATATGGAAAAATGGTCTCCATTACTATCCTTAACTAAAAAAGTGTCATCGGAGATGAAATTCTGAATGTTTTTAACGACAAATAAATGATCAACCTTACTGTAGCTAGAATCGTCATGACTCTCCAACTCTGAATATTTTTAGTCCTATCTTTTATATCCGGCTCATCACCTTCACTATCATTTTCAATAGAACCAAGACTTTCTATTGATTTATTTAGCCCACACCGGCATTCGAACTCCTTCTTAAACAATATTGAATTAAACCACCATCTTTCCATAGACTTTTCTTGCCTCCTATTTGTATGAAAATACAATAGATGAATAGTCATTCGATCTAAAATTTATTTATTTGAATTTGAATATTTTATTTCCTATATAAAATAAACATAGAAATCCAATCACCAGAATTTTTTTTAGTAACTAACAAAATAGGGAGTTTGAGTATTGAAAAAAATTCTTTTTTGTTTTGTGGAAATTTAGGGGTAATATGTCACTATACATAAATATAATATGATGGAACCGCTCTTCATTATAAATATCATGATAAAGAGTACTTTCTCCTATGTCGTGTCAAATTCGCATGAAAAAAAAAAAGAAATATTTGTTTTGTTCTATAAATCTTTTTTTCGTAAAATCTCGTCAATAACTAACTAATAATAAGTAATAACTTAAGGTTTTATTCCATCAATATGGAATGAAAAGGACGATATATGAGATACATATACAATGGCTTGCTTGGGGGAAATTGCAGAATATAAAAGAATATAAGTATCTAGAGGATTAATTGTGGATCCAAGACATTAATAGAAAGATTTGATTCTTAGATTTTTTATTTAAAATATTCTTTATCTAGATGAGTATGTATTTATCTAAAATAGATTCAATAGAATATTTGTATTCGGCTCGATCTTTTAGTAAAAGATTGGACTGAGTTTAATTGAAATTTGACTAAGAGAAAAAAGGTAATTATGCTTTTTCCAAAGAGGGAGAATCGGAAGCCAGTGAAGCTTGCATTTTTCAAGGAGAGGGCTATTGCGAAGGGGAGTGGCAGTTGGGTTGGAGTGGAGTGGCCCGATGGAAAATAGGAGTGGGCTAATGGGCTTGAGTTGGGTTGGTATTGACAATTGGGTGGGTCGAGCAATTGTTCTTTTTTCTTTTTCTTTCCTTTTTTTTTTAAAAAAAAAAGAAAAAGAAAGAATCGTTTCCGTGGTAAAATGCACTGAACCCTCCAATGTTTAGTGTGATTTACACTTTTCCCCTTAATATTTTGTTTGATTTACTGTCCCTCTTGACTAATGGTTTAGAGGAAAAAAAAACCTTTAAATTTCCAATCAGTAGATAAAAGCCCAACAGAAGGAAATTGAGTTTTTTTTTTTTCTTTTAGGAAAACACTATTAAAAATGGGATTGAATAACCTAAAAATACCATGGTCCCTTGCCAATCAGGGCTTGTTAATGTAACTAATTTCCAATTATTTATTTACTCTAATTGGTACAGGAGGAGGGAGGGAACCAGTTTTTTTTTTTTTTTTTTTTTACGTTTTCTTTTTCATTTTTCGTTACGGCCATTTTAAAAAAATTCTTACTCTATATAGAACAATTTTAACCTAAAAAGAAAATCATGGAGCAATTTTTTGCGATATTTGTACTTTTTGTTAAAATTCTCCAACCCCACCTATATATCTTTTAGTACATGTTACGAGGAAATGTGTGCTATAGGATATCTATATATATAATCCCCTTAAAACCCTTGTCTCTGTCATACGGATTGCCAAACAAAAATCTATTATGTAGTAAGAAAGAGAATTCCATTATTTATAGGATAGGAGAGGGGAGGGATTGGAAGGAAAAAAGAGTAAGAAAAATTAACCTCCATTTAAAGAATTTAACCAACCAATCTGATTAATATCTAACTCCACACAGCTCCTCTATCATGAATTAGTAGTAGTACAATTATGATCAATTAGGATAACCGCATGCAATAGCAGTACTCAATGACACATACCATGAATGATGAATCCCTTCCCATTCATTAGTTTATATGTTCTTTCTTTTTCCTTCATGTCCCTTCCTTAATCCCAAATTTTGAAATGCTTTTTTGCGTTGTTAATCGGAGTACCAACCACTTCTAAGCATGATTGAGTGCACGGATGAGAAACTTTTGAGCCCACAAGTCATAATCATCATCATTATGAAAATGCTACTGGTTGTTTTCAAAAGTAGTTTTGTATTAGACCCTTTTGTTCCACCCACCATACATTCAAAATTTCACTAAAATTATGAGGGACAGCACTGTTTCTTTGATAGGCAATCAGAGGCGGCCTACAAACTTCATAATCATGGAAGGTTATGGCTCTTGTAATAGTCGAAAGAGGGAAGACTAAAGTAGATTCCTCATAAAGTTGGGCTTGACATCCCTACAAATCAAGATTACACAATTTAATTGACATGACATTTGAATGCATGGTGTGCTTTGTGTGTGTGTGTGTTTTCAACTGATTGTCATTACATGAAAGAAAAGTAGCAATCCCAACTTGGGATGGTGACCAAATTGTTCAAGAACCAATAATAATAGCAATCCAATTGTCTTTTGAATTGTATTATCCAGTTTGATTCTATCTAGTCTTTGTTTCCATGCGTATATTCTCTTCTCAATTATTTAAAGGGCAGGCTTCAAACAACTCAGTAAAACCAAACATTAATGCCCGCCATCACAACTGGTAGGAATCATCTGATACGGACAGTTAGTGATGGCCTGAAAAAGATAGGTCTGCGAATTGGTAATCTTAATGGCTAATACTTCTTTTAAAGATGTTCCAATGCGCTCATCTATCTATGTTTTGTTTGTATCACATAGTTATGGTGTGTCATGCATTAGACACTGCTGCATTATGCTAAAATTATCAACTCCAACCACGATCACATGTACTTACAAATCTTTTAGTTTACTACTCGCATGCTTTCTTCTTCGTCCCACTTTGATAGTTTTGATTTTTTTTTTTCACAGTCTAAGAAAAAATAGTTAACTTTGTTGGAAAAATAAATTTAACGTCCTAACTTTGCAGGGGAAAAAAAAAAAAAGAAATAAAACTGAAAAAAATGTATCAATGAAAGGAAAGAAATGAGTATGTGAATGTAAATGAAAAATTTATGTGAAAAAACATGCATGCATGGACAACATATAGTAGTAATTGACACCACCGAATCGATTACCACTTGCATTAATTAAACCATCGCCAATCATCTCATGATCCAGCTAAAATACATTATTATTATAGTTGTAGCACAAAAGTAGGGAAGGGAAAATAATTAACTGAAGAATAAAATGAAAACCAGAAAAAGGGATGTAGACAGCCACCCTGATTTTTATTATTTATAACATAATAAGCCATGGATAACAACACACATCATGAGGCAAAAAAAGAACAAAAACTTGCTTTTGCCAAAAAATACTAAACCGTAAAAGAACTCTAAGGTGCCAGTTTTTGGGAGAAGGATCTTATAAAACGAATCCAGGATCTTCAACAATTTGAACCTTCAACAAAGAGGGTGTGCAGAACCCCACTCACTCCATTTATAAATGCAACTACTACTACTATTACTGCTCTGTACGTGCATATATATATATATATATATATATGCAAATGGTTGGTTGTAATGAAGGAGAAGGAGATAGATACCCACTGCCAATCAGTTCTCCCCCACTAAATTTACAGTAGATTAAAGATTCAGATCAAATGGAAAAAAGGGCCAAAGATTAGACAGAGAACTTTGGCAGGAGTGTATATGTGTGTTGCTCCTGCCCAGTGTCCACCACCAGCACTAGGACGAGAAGACAAAATATTTGTAAACCCCAAAACAGAGAGAAAACCAGAAACGAAAAGATAAAAAAGGAAAAGGAAAAGGAAAAGAAAAGAGGGGAAAGTGAAAAGAAATCCCAGGAAAACAAGTTTCCTGGCCCCCGCAAAACCTCACTTGAACTATAAGGACACAAAACATAAAGTGTAATACAAGAGTATTTCAATCTTCTTTGACCCTAAGCAAATAAGCATTTTGGAGTTTGTCCAATTGCCATCAAATGCCTGTCCTTGGGCAGGCAAAAGAATCCCACCAAGATCATCCACTACTTATTACTAGCAGTAGTTGCCCTTGCGTTCTTTCTCAAATCCTTTTGACCCCCCACCTTGCCTTTCTGTCTTCTCTTTCAAAAGTGAAACCTGCTTTCGCTGCCTTCCTTCTTCCGTTCCTTTCCCGACTCCACACACGTTTACATACTGCATTACAATTGCACAACACTTTGTTAAACAGTACTGCTGATGAAACTTGCAGAATTGCCAAATTAGAGGCGAAAACTCTTCCAGCCTTTAGATACAAATTCAAAATGATGTCGAACAGCAGCATGATGGTCTGTCTACTTTCTCTTCTTTTTTTATAGTAGACCATCCTTTCTGACCCCTCTATATTCTTTAGTAGTAAGTAGCATTTAAAATCAAAGTACGTTGGCCACTCATAGCAACTCTCCATTTGGGTCCTAAGCTTTTAGCTGAGGGGGGCCAATCATTCAAAATCAGGCGTCTAGCAGTGATTACTAAATTGTGGGTTTTTAAAAGGAGCAAATCTTTCGTTTTGCCATTTTATGCCCACTCTGACCAATTTTGTCAAAAATTGCAATATTCTTTTATTGATTCTGAATCACCTTTATCTAGCCTACACTCAGTTTGAGAACAAGCAAAGTAATATTTTGCCTCCAAAACTACCAATTATGGATTGGGAAACGTCATCACATTCAAGGGCTAAATCAAATTATGCAGAAAGGAGCGGCACAATAAAGTTAGATCCCAGCATTTCTACTCATGCTGTCCCAAAAAGTAACACTGTTTAATTCGCCAAGTTAAATTTAGGTAAGAGGTCAGGTTTCCCCGCGGGAGGGGGAACCCTTAGCAACACAGTCTTTATGGTCCCATCCTTCCCTAATCATTTGGTATTGATCGCTGATATGGCTGCTGATGGTGCCATTTCTTAGACGAACCAAGTTAATGGAGGGCAGCCCCATCAGCCTGTACACCAAAAATGAAAACAAAATAACGGTTTTCATGTCAAGAATATTCCTGATGACCAGAGTTGATACTCTCTAGTATTTGTGTACTTTAGGTCCGAGCATCAGCCTTGGAACGGCTCTTGTCAGGCATCAAGAAATTGTGCACTGATGTGAAGAGAGCGAGCGAGAGAGAGCTGTAGTTGATTAGAAACAAAATATCAACAAAGTTGAATATATATATATGTAGGAAAATACGGCAGACCAGATTTTGAATGGATTTGGCTTCAACCCCTGTCAATTTAATGTTGATCTCATATTCTTGTCTTACTAAATGTGAAGAGTACTTAGAAGATAAAAGGGCACAATTATGTTGTGAAATGCCAACATCAGGCTCACGAAAAAGCCAAATGCAACAATAGACTATACAAAAAAGGAGAACTTATCAACCACCACTGATTCTTTGCAACGCTGACTATGCCCCTCTTGGTATAAAATATCATCATCATTACACGAATTTTCTTAAAAAATAATAAAATAAATAATGAATAATAAATGTGCTTGACTAGCCAGTAAAATCGTCAGCAAGGTTAGGAAATGATACTAGAAGGAAAAATGAAGAATTTGGGTTTACCGAGAGGAGAGGAATAGCCGTATTTTAACGATAGGGATTGAATTCGTTGAATGTGGGGAATAGATTCAGGAGGGCAAAAAATTCATAGGAGGGACAAAATTGTTGGCATGGAATCTGGTGTAAAAGGGGCGAGGAGACGAAGAAGAGTCCCTACATCAGTCATTCATTCCGTATCACGGACGTGTCCCTAATAAAGGCTTAACCCATATCCCCTGGTACGATTCTTGTTCTCTCCTTAGTCTCAGGGACCCCCCCCCCCTCCCAACAGCACAGACCCCAGCACCCACACCTACCAGGTTCAGGTTCAGGTTCAGGTTCGACCACTATTCCTACTTCTTACTCAGGTAAATTCATAATAACAGGCATGCCCTCATTCTCCTCTTCTTTAAAACTGTCGGTAGGCCGACACAGCTCACAGTCGCCCAGCTGTGTGCTCTGGTGAACGACCTCCCTTCCCCAAAGATCATTCTGCTAATTTTCATCCCCAAGATTTGCTGCCAAAAATCAGAAAAAGACGGGGTGGGGGTGGGGGTGGCAATCAACATTGAACAACCACCGGTGGTTATAACCTTTGATTTTCGGAATCAGAAAGACAATGACGCGACCGAGCCCACGGGGAGCACAGAAACAGCCGAAACGACTATCCTCTCGTGACCCCTCTAAATAATTATACTACTTAACTTTGCTGATTCGAGCAAAGAAAGGGTAAAAAGACATTTTGGGTTCCCTTTTTTTTTTTTTTTCCTTAGCATCATGTTCCAATTATGAGTGAGCACAATGGGTCCTGTCCTATTCTAGAAATGATTAGGCATATTCAGTCAAGTCAATCACAGCGATAAAGATAATGTGTAGTAATTTGACAAGTATTCTTCTACTAGTGGGTAGCAGTATAATGTGTAGCAATGAAACAGAGTTCTCACCAGTTAAATAGTAGTACTTTTTATCTACTGTTTGGGGCCATCCTGGTCTGCTAATGTAGCTTGTTTGAAAGCAACAGTGGGAGCTATTCTGCAGCTCCTCCTCTGATGCTCTAGCACAAGTTCACTGGCGAACCAGTCCAGTTTCTCCAAATTGCTCTGCTCTCCAATCCTCTTGCCATTGAAGAGCACCGACTCTACATTCTTTTGCTTCAGCATTTCATCTGCTACTTTCACCAGCAGTTTTACGTTGTCGGGACTCGGGTCGGAGTCTGTATTCGCCCCACATCGCCCAAAGCTGGATCCGGTTGCCTGCGCCATTCACGAATTTGACAATTTATTAAGAATGCACTGACACGCACTAGCGCGACTGATAATCAAAAAAACAGAGAGATAGTAAACAGGATGGTTTTCTTCATCCCTTGACCAAGAATTGCTTGTTTTGTTCCCCCGCCTTCATCCCTTGACCAATCTTTGAAAATGTCCTTGATGAACAAAAAACTCATAACATGGTAGCAAGAAATCCAAGTACTACTAGTAGTAGTTATTGTTTCATCTTAATCCATCCCATTCCCAGCTCACGGATGGAGTTTGTATGGTCCTTGCTGAGGTGGTCTAGAAATTACTTGTAGTATAAAATAAGGTAGAGGCTTCCTAGTAAAGAATCAAAAAGAAGAGGGCAAAAGGGACTCAGGTCCTGAGCCCTCCCTGTATGGGGCACTATTGGACCTGTATGGGGCAGTATTGGAGTGAGTCATATGACTATTCTGCGTACCGTCAGACGTAGGACCAGATATGTCTAAACATAGCAATCAGAAAATTTGTGCTAGCATAAAATTTTTAATCTTCCAGATGAATTGGGTGAATGAAACATATAATAAGCAGGGTAAAATCCTCCCAGACCACACAGCCTGGGACCATTTCCAGCACCGGCCATGGTAATTGCAGACGGGTACAGGTAGCCCAATTATGGAAAGAACAAGCCAGTCTTCTTCATATTTTTACACAAAGTCAAATTCTCTACAATTAGCATAGGCTTTACCAACTTTCGGTTTGGTTAGCAATCAAAATTTTCATCCACTACCAGTCTACCACCTCCACCAGTCAGTCAGTCAGTCAGTCGGGCTTCTTGCTGCAGGTGAAAAAGTTGTAGACTACATGAATCATGATGTCTTTGAACAGAACACTAGTAACAACATGCTTTACCCACTACCCTGAAACTGAAATCAACCTTTCCAGGATTCGTTTCCAGCTTTAACTGCTTTTGCCTCTCAATCAAATAGAAATAGGAGGACCGAGTCAAAAGCCCAAAAACACGGATGGATTAAACAGATGAGTACGACGATGGAAACTCTTTTTTTAAGGAGGCATGGGAATTTGACCATTTGAGGAGAGCAAGTAAAGTAAGTACGCATCAAAACACTAGCCGGCTGGGCAATGGGTCAACGAATGAAACATGCTAATGCACCCAAAAAAAAAAACAAACCGGCATCTAATCTAGTTATGCTTCCAGGGAGAGCCTATAAAAAAAAACAAGAACAGTCTTCCGCAGCACCAAACCACAATCAAGCAGCAGCCAACACATTTTGCAAAATCCAAAGTATCACTAAATAACCACGAAAAGAAAACGTCACATAGAGCATGTGGAAACAGGGAACAAGAAAAACCAAAAAAAAAAAAAAAAAGAGACTGAGTCACATACTATACACTACTGTCTCGCTCTCCCCAACCAACTTTTGAACGTCATCGTATCATATTCAATATTCAATATTCATTGTCCCACTACCCAAAGCTGCCACGTTTTGTTGCCAACACATTTTTTTTTGCCAGCCCAACTTACAACAAATTAATTACTCCGGTTGAGTCACTCATAGTCACTGCCTGGCCCCACTGATACACGTGAACGGGGTTACGTAAGTTTAGGGGCTGCATGTGCGTGCATGGGGTTTGCATGGAGGGCCACAGCTGGGTTTTGTTGCAGTTAGTTACTGAAAGTTGTTACAGTTAGTTAGTACTGATTTGTAAGATTCTTATGACATCAGCAGATGTCATAAGTTTGTTAGCCGGTTATAAGCTCACCGTCTTAGCACTTATAAAAGGCGAAGATGGGCACCAGTAGAAGACAGACAAAATCTGGGAAATTTGTTATATCGGCACTTTCCATTTCTTCTGTAATCTTTCCTTCTTTATTCAAGTCAATAAAGTTCTCTTGGCTTTCGGATTACTTCTCCGCCAGTTTTTGTAATTCCTAAGTCAGAGATTGAGGACCTCTACTGTCCTTTGCATCAGTGGTATCAGAGCTGGGTTACGCCAGCTCCAATCATCGATGGCAGAGGGCACTAGGTCTCAGGATGTCAGGAAAATGGAGGAACAAGTCAGAGCTTTGCTGAAGGAGCAGCAGGAGCAATTTGAGAGGGAAATGGCGGCTCTGCGGAATTTGGTGATCGAGCTTCACACACAGAAGGCTCAGGGCGAGGGGAACAGCTCTCCTCACCATTCGGATACTCCAACAAGTAGCAGGGGAGGATATCAAGTTCCTTCGCGACTGTCACGTATTGACTTCCCGAAATTCAACGGGGAGGACTTCCGAGGATGGTTGTACAAGAGCGAGCAGTTTTTTGAAGTGGATGGCACTCCTGGCTCAGTCAAGGTCAAAATAGCGGCCATGAATTTGGAAGGTAAGGCTCTTCAATGGCACCAAATTTTCATGAAATCTAGGCTTACTCGTGAACCCCCTGTGTGGGAAGAATACGTAAGGGAGCTGTCCTCAAGGTTTGGCGATTCCCTGTACGACGATCCAATGGGCGAATTGAAGAGCTTGAAGCAGTCTGGGACAGTACAAGACTACCACGATCTGTTTGAAGAACTACTCAACAGAGTGGACCTCCCAGAAGATTACGCTACAAGTTGTTTTCTGAGCGGGTTGAAGCCCGAAATCCAGTTGACTGTACGGATGTTCATGCCTAAAAGTGTGCAACATGCCAGAATTCTGGCCAAGATCGAAGAAGCAAAGATATCAGTACAATCGAATGGAAAGGTGACACCCAAACCTTTCACGAATGAACTTTATTGACTTGAATAAAGAAGGAAAGATTACAGAAGAAATGGAAAGTGCCGATATAACAAATTTCCCAGATTTTGTCTGTCTTCTACTGGTGCCCATCTTCGCCTTTTATAAGTGCTAAGACGGTGAGCTTATAACCGGCTAACAAACTTATGACATCTGCTGATGTCATAAGAATCTTACAAATCAGTACTAACTAACTGTAACAACTTTCAGTAACTAACTGCAACAAAACCCAGCTGTGGCCCTCCATGCAAACCCCATGCACGCACATGCAGCCCCTAAACTTACGTAACCCCGTTCACGTGTATCAATACCCGCCTCTCAAAACAATCCTTGTCCTCAAGGATTGAAATGAGGGAACTGTAGCCGCAAGTCCTGCAAGTACTCCCAAGTTGCATCTTCGGGAAAGCTGTTACTCCATTGAACCAGCACCTGTGTAGCCGCAACTCGCCCACGCTTGACCAGACGTCTGTCAAGAACAGCTATGGGCTCTGCCAACATCTGTCCTTGGTGTGTAATTCCTGCGGGAATCTGAGCTTGAGTGCCCCCTGTGCCAACCTTCTTTTTGAGCAAGGAGATATGGAATGTGTCATGGATACGGGCATGCGAAGGTAAAGCTAACTTGTAGGCCACTGCTCCTATCCTTGCCAACACCTGAAATGGACCAAAGTAGCGAGGTGACAGCTTCTGACAGTGGTGAGAACGTAGGGAATGCTGTCTGTAAGGCTGAAGTTTCACATAAACCCAGTCACCAACCGCAAGTTCCCTCTCCGACCTATGCTTATCAGCTAACTGCTTCATTCGATGTTGAGCCTTGGACAGATTATGTCTCAAGGAGTGAATGACCTTCTCCCTAGCTTGTAAGCTCCTATCCACGGAAGCACATGCTGTGGCCTCAGGTAGGTATGGAATGTGAAGAGGGGCCGGCTGCCCATAGACAATTTCATATGGAGTGAACTTAGCAGAAGAATGGAAATTTGTGTTATACCAGTACTCTGCCATTGGCAACCACGAACTCCATTCTCTGGGATGGTCACCCGTCATACATCTTAAATAGTTCTCCAGACATCTGTTGACTACCTCTGTCTGACCGTCGCTCTGAGGGTGATAAGAAGAAGACATGTTCAACTGAACCTGCTGCAACCTGAAAATTTCTCGCCAGAAGGAGCTTAGAAAGATGGGGTCTCGATCACTAACAATGGTCTGGGGAAGACCATGCAACCTGTAAACCTGGTCCATGAAGAGCTGTGCAATGGAGATGGCTGTGTAAGGATGAGCTACGGCCATGAAGTGGGCATATTTACTGAGCCTATCGACCACCACGAAAATCACCTTCTTGCCATGTGAGAGAGGTAAGCCTTCGATAAAATCCATAGAGATGTCAGACCAGATCCTCTGAGGTATGGGTAGAGGTTGTAATAAGCCCGGATAAGCTACATTATCTGGTTTATTTCTTTGGCAGATGTCGCATGCTGCTACAAAATGAGCCACATCCTTGAACATGAATGGCCAGTACAAGATCTGCTTAAGCCTCCTGTACGTTACCTCAATTCCAGAATGCCCCCCTTGTGAGCTCGAATGCCACAAGGTAATCAATCTGCCCCTTAAAGACGGGTCATTGCCAACCACCAGTTTTCCCTTCCTCTTTAACACTCCCTGGTGCCACGAGTAGTTGCTCGAGCACGGACCATTATTGGCTAACCTCTGGATCAAGTCCTGAACTACTGCATCCTGTTGCCAACTCTGCTGTATGTCCCTGATCAAGGACGTTGTGATAGTGACCATGGTACATAGAGAACTGCCCTCCTGAGGTTGCCTGGATAATGCATCTGCCACAACGTTGTCACTCCCCTTCTTATATTGTATTTCATAGTCATACCCCATCAGCTTGGCTATCCATTTCTGTTGCAGTGGTGTATGTACCCTTTGTTCAATAATGTACTTCAAGCTCTGATGGTCCGTTTTAATGACGAAATGCCTTCCCACCAAGTAAGCTCTCCACTTCAAAATGGCAGTGACTATGGCTAACATTTCCTTTTCGTATACTGATAGAGCTTGATGCTTGGACCCCATGACTTGCTGAAGAAAGCTAGCGGTTTCCTTTTTTGCATTAACACCGCCCCAATCCCATTCCCAGATGCATCTGTCTCCACGATGAATTCCTGGCTAAAATCTGGCAGAGCTAGGACAGGGGGGCTACTCATAACTTCCTGCAACTTCTTAAAAGCTTGAGTAGCTCCATCGTGCCACTGAAACTGATTCTTTTTAAGCAAGTCAGTTAAAGGCTTTGTAATTTTACCATAATCTCGTATGAACCTCCTATAATACCCAGTGAGACCCAGAAATCCTCTCAATTCCTTGACTGTCTGCGGCAGTGGCCAACTCCGAATGGCATCAGTTTTCTTGGGATCAGCTTGGACGCCTTCTGCATTGATAATATGCCCCAAATAGTCAATTTGCTGCTGAGCAAAAGCACATTTACTTCTTTTTACCTTCAGTTCATGACTTCTCAGTAGTTCAAACACCACACTCAGATGCTGCAGGTGCTCCTCCCAACCGCCACTGTATACCAAAATGTCATCAAAGAAAACCAAAATAAACTTCCGCAAGAATGGCCTAAAAATGTCATTCATTAGACCTTGAAATGTTGAAGGAGCATTAGTTAGCCCAAAGGGCATAACTAGAAACTCATAGTGGCCATCGTGAGTTCTAAAGGCTGTCTTCTCCACATCTTCAGTTTTCATTCTAATCTGGTGATAACCAGACCTCAAATCTAATTTGGTGAAGAACTTAGCTCCAAAAAGTTCATCCAACAACTCTTCTATTAAAGGAATGGGAAATTTATTCTTTATTGTGGCATTGTTTAGCTGCCTATAGTCAACACACATTCGCCAGGACCCATCCTTCTTTTTCACCAAAACTACTGGTGAAGAGAATGGACTAGAGCTAGCTCTGATGAGCCCACACACAAGCATTTCAGCGATCAATTTTTCAATTTCTCCCTTCTGGAAGGCCGGATACCTATAAGGTCTTACATTGATAGGTTCCGTACCTTCTTTTAAAACAATTCTATGATCATGCAATCTTTCAGGAGGTAAGCCATTTGGTTCTTGAAACAAATCATCATATTCATTTAACAAAGAATCCAGACCCAACGATTGACTAACCTGCTCACCACTGGTTCCTACAGCAATACTAGAAAGAGGTAATGGTTCTGGCTCCGGCTCTTGGATCATCCTGATTAGGCAGATTTGAGCTCCTGCAATTTGTTCAGGCTTTTGGAGTAGCCTCTGCATTTTTCTCTGTTTCACCAACTGTAGCCCATGTTGCTTCATTCCCCTCAAGACCACCTTGTGGCCATCCGACAAGAACTCCATCCTGAGATCCCTAAAGTTCCATTTCACGTCCCCAATGGTGGTTAACCACTGCATTCCCAATACTACTTCGCATCCACCCACAGGTAGTACCAACAAGTCGGCCTTAAACTCTTGCCCCTGCATTTTCCAGGTGAAGCCTGAACAGAGTTCACGAGTAGTCAACTTGTTTCCGTCTGCTACTTCTACAATTAGGGGGTCAACCTGCCGTGTACTTAATCCCAGCTTTTGTGCAACCTTGGGGTGGATAAAATTATGTGAGCTACCACAGTCTATGAAAATGTTCACAGACTGCCTTCCCACATGCCCAGTGACCCTCATTGTCCTGAAATTAGGAACAGTCATGTTAGTCATGGCATTGAGGGAAATATGAGCTAACTGTCCCTCATCGACCGTACCCCCTTCCTCATCTGTTTCCGTCTCATCCTTATCTGATTCATCATCCCAAACCTCCAGTCGGTGGAATTGCTTACTCCCGCACCTATGCCCAGCAGTAAACCTCTCATCGCACCAGAAACAAAGTCCTCGTGCCCTTTTTTCATCCATTTCTGCCCTACTCAATTTCCTGAAAGGCCTCCTAACAACTAGCTCCTTTTGTCTTTCATTGCTAGGGAGTGCTGGAAACGTAGGCAGGGGCAGCACTGCCTTAGAGTCCGTCTTCCATTTAGGCTTAAGAGCATTCACATGGATTGGTGTGGTACCAGTGCGATCATAATAATTCGTGAAAGGTTTGGGTGTCACCTTTCCATTCGATTGTACTGATATCTTTGCTTCTTCGATCTTGGCCAGAATTCTGGCATGTTGCACACTTTTAGGCATGAACATCCGTCTGTCTTCTACTGGTGCCCATCTTCGCCTTTTATAAGTGCTAAGACGGTGAGCTTATAACCGGCTAACAAACTTATGACATCTGCTGATGTCATAAGAATCTTACAAATCAGTACTAACTAACTGTAACAACTTTCAGTAACTAACTGCAACAAAACCCAGCTGTGGCCCTCCATGCAAACCCCATGCACGCACATGCAGCCCCTAAACTTACGTAACCCCGTTCACGTGTATCAATTATTGATACACGTGAACGGGGTTACGTAAGTTTAGGGGCTGCATGTGCGTGCATGGGGTTTGCATGGAGGGCCACAGCTGGGTTTTGTTGCAGTTAGTTACTGAAAGTTGTTACAGTTAGTTAGTACTGATTTGTAAGATTCTTATGACATCAGCAGATGTCATAAGTTTGTTAGCCGGTTATAAGCTCACCGTCTTAGCACTTATAAAAGGCGAAGATGGGCACCAGTAGAAGACAGACAAAATCTGGGAAATTTGTTATATCGGCACTTTCCATTTCTTCTGTAATCTTTCCTTCTTTATTCAAGTCAATAAAGTTCTCTTGGCTTTCGGATTACTTCTCCGCCAGTTTTTGTAATTCCTAAGTCAGAGATTGAGGACCTCTACTGTCCTTTGCATCACCCACTTTCCCTCCACTGACCTCTCCCCAGAAAAATTTAATTGCATCCCCAACCCACGCCCCCTTTTCTTTCTCCTTAAAAAAAAAAAAAAAGAAAAACCCAAAATAAAAACAAGACAGAAAAAAAAAATGTAGAATACAATTCTTTTTTTTTTTAAAAAAAAAAAAAGAAAGAAAGAAAGAAAACCAGAATTTGAATAGTAACTGAAGGCGGGGGCCCGTACGACTTTAAACGGAAAAGACCCGGAACATAAATTTGACCCATGCATATAAAATTCAAAAGATGATGCAACAAACAAACAAAACAAGCCCCCGGTGCACGGTAGAAAGAGGCGCTACTATATAGGAGGATTACCTGGATACGGACGTAATTACTGCTGCGACTCTGGCCGAAAGCCATGGCGACGGCGTGGTCGACTAAGTCAGCCGAGCCGTCTCCGGATATGCGAGCCAGAGGACGAGCCCAGTCCTTGGCCTTCCAGCTCTTCACTTGCTCGTACCCGAAGCTGCCTTCCAGGAGCTGGCCGGTACCTAGTGAAAGTACCAAAATGTCCTCCACCCCCCGCACGAACGGGAACTCTTGTTTGTTGTGAAGCACGTGGGTTATAGCCGCCGCCGTTGGATTGCTCATGGCCAACCCCCCGTCCACCCCCACGCAACGACTCTGGCCGTCTACGGACTTCAGGCATACCGGTTCGAACGCCGCCGGTTCCGCCGACGTCGCCCGGCAGACCTCCCAGAGCCGGAAGTCGAAGCTGTCTGTCTCCAGCGCGTCGGCTCGTGAGAACACGAACGGCGCCGTGCTGGACAAATCGTAGCAGGGAATCAGCACGGGTTTTAACGTATCCTTCAACGTTAAGCTCCGCCCCGTTTTGTCCGCAAACGCCTCTATCATCGACTTCTCCAAGGCCGCTGATGCAGCGGCCGTGGCGCTGCCGCCTCCTCCGCCTCGGAAAACACGCCTGAGGAAGCTGCCGCCTCCGCTGGAGCTCGAACTCGAGGAGCGGTAGAATTTCTTACCCTGCTCGGCCAAGAATTTCCACGTATCATCGGCGTGGAAAATCGGGCGTCCTCGCTCCTTGGTGGCGAAGAGCATGGCGGTAAAGATACCTCCGACGCCGGAGCCCGTGGCGACGTCGAAATAATCAGCGATTCTAGCGTCAGGATTGCCCGATTTTAGCTTCAACGCATTTTCCAAATAAGCCAAGGCTTTTCCAGCTACGATGCCCCGCATTCCACCACCGTCGATGCTGAGGATGCATATCTTCCCCCTCTGATTCTTTATCGCCTGAACGCCGTTTCCGTCGACCATTTCTCCTCGGGGCGACGTCGAAACGACCTCGTTTTTATTATTCTCTTCAACGACGGTGGCGGCGGCGGGAGAAATCTGTTTAGGAATCCAAAGCTTCTGATCGTCGTAGCCAAACAAAAACTTGCTCTCCAGGATGGAAAAGATTTCATAGCTGAGCTTATCGGTATCGATGCTGGGCTCTTGCGTTTCAGACCGAAGATTAAAAGCCATTTCCTCTTCCCAAGAGCTAAACAAAAAAAAAAAAATTTAATTGAACAATCAACCCCACAGCAGAAGAAGAAGTCCCTCGATATTTTTCTCAACCTCTCAAATTTATTACATTCTAAGCTTAGAATTACAACGATAAAATAAAACCCATCCTCCCAATGAAGAAGCCTTATATAGAGATATAGAACATGTGTGTATGCATATATGGCATGCCTGTAGCACCCACCTTACTTGCAATAGCGAAAGGTGAATGGATATGTATAGGATTGGTGTGATCTTTTTTGAGATTTTAAGGAAGGAAGGAAGGAAGATGAAAAAAGAAATTTACTAGAAAAGTAATTGTTAGCTTTACGAATCCTTTTACTTCCCCTCTACAATACACTTTATATTTCGATCACATATGATATTCCATTAAATACAAATAGAATAGAGGGAAGATTTCAAGGTAGAAGGTAAAGGAGGGGGAAGAGGAGAATGCAGACGAATCAACGAGACGCGAAGAGCGAGGAGGAGGAGGAGGAAAAGCCGGTAGGAAACCATGAACCAGCGCGACTGCTCAGCATGCCTGTGTTGTTGGCCTTAAATACCAGCCTCACCTCGCAATTACTATAAGAAAATCCATTTGTTTTTTTCCCTTTAAATGAAGCAAAAAAATAATAATAATAAATTTTTTTTGTTACCCAAAATTTAGACCTTAGTTAGTGATGTCTACCCATGGCCAGTATGCTTGGACATTGACCTTAGGGGTCTGTCATTAGGCACTTGGGCGCATCCCCATTATGTTTTCTGCGCTTGGATCATGCTTTTGAGTTTTGATGCTCCATTTGGAAAATATGTGATTTTTTAACTCTTGCTAAAACAATTCTCTGCTGGTAATTCCCAGATTTTTGGCATGCACCGTTCCTATATTGTTATAAAAGGGTTCTTTTTTATAATTTGTGTGACGTTAAGGCACATGCTAAGAAATTATCTCACTATTTAGTTATTAATTAAATCTTATATGCACTGACTGTGTATGCACTATCGTAATTAAATATACGACATATATACAAAATTTGAGTTTTAAATTTATGTTCGAATCATGTGTCATGTATCTAATGATGAAAGCGTGTACACTGATAGAAGATTACTTCATAGTTATTTACTAGGATCTTCTCAATTTAGGAGGTAAATAATAATATTTAAAATTTATAGTGACCCGCCCCTATGATTTTACGTGCTCTAAACTAATGGCATAAAAAAAAATAACAGCCTTTAACATAAAATATTTACCCACTCTTCTAAGATATAAAACTTGCAAGCTATCAATTCAAATTCTTCTGCATTTCTATCACTCTCACAATCAAAGGATATCTGATATTTCATATCTTTTCTTTTGTTAAGATACAAATGAATTAGTAAAACTTTTTTTTTGGTTACAAATGAGGATACATAAATGAACCAGTAACCTTTTTTTTTTTTTTTTTGGTACAAATGAGGAAGTAGTGTACTCTATACTAACGAGAAAACGGGTGGATCTCTTTTTTTTTTTTTTTTTTTTTCTGACGGAGTGGATGTCCGGGTCAATCTTTACGGGGCTCGACTAATCCCACTCCGGCTCGGGTGGAGAGGTCTCATTCCCCGAACGCGTTAACAGCGGGACTCGAACTCTGGTTGCCAGAAAGGTCGCCATACCCTAAAGAGGGAGAGCGGACCGCTCGAACCACCCCGTGGAGGCGAGAAAATGGGTGGATCTCGATGTCACTGATTATCCGGGTTTCTGTGAATCTATTGGTTAAATTTTTAAGAAAGTCTTGATAAAAATGCAAGTACAGAGACATCCAAGAAAAGCGACGGAGGAATTTGATCTCGCAACCTATATCTATATTTAAGGAAAGTTTCGATAAGAATGCCAGCAAGGTGAGCTTTAAGCATGTCTATGGTGGCTGACATACAAATACATTAGGTTTGTTTGGATTGTAAATTATTTGAGATATTTTTACTGTAACACTTTTTATGATGTGATGTATGTGAGATAAAAAGATAATTGAGAAGATAAAAAGTTGTATTAAAAATTGTAATGGTGATGTAAACAAATATATTTGGAAAAATAACCCACTGTCCAAACAAACTGATTCAATGTTCAAATTCCAATTGTTCATGCCTAGACTTCTTAACTTTTGGACTCCAGAGGTTCGGCAAGCAGATTATGGCTCAAAATTGTTTTCTTCCCAAAATGAAACAATTAATAATCAGAATTTCAAATATTTTTTCTACGTCATCAATTTTTTATTTTCCCTTCTTTCCTTTCCCTCTACATTCATCAAGTTCTACTCTACATTCTCTTCCATTTTACTAGCATGGTCGACTTGAGGGGTGAATTTTACGTGGACTAATAGTAGCATGTATTTCTTTCACCGCCGCGAGGGCAAACGTAGGTCACCGACGGTGGACTAATCCATCCCTCTGGGAATCAAACGGCTTAAATTGATTGACAACAACTGCTTTTCTCCGTAATCAACTGCTTAATTCTGATTTTTCTAATTTTGTAAATTTTTTATGGAATGCGGAGGTTAACGTGTGGGGTCAAGTCCGTCGGGGAGTGGGGTCCAGAGACGTAGTCGGCGGCAATAAAATGGAGACGCCCGCTAATTATGCTGATGTGGAAATTTAGTTTTCTTTTTTTTTTTTTTGTGGGGAGGGCGTTGGGGGCGGATAATTGAGAGGAAGGCTGTTCGTGTATACGTGACGGGACTGGAGCCTGGACAGGTCTTTGATTACTTTGGGCTTGGAGAAAGGGGCCCACCTGCTAAGAGGATTGATAGTGCTGACTGGGTCAGACATCTGTTGGAAACGGAGAACGGGCTGCGGATTTAGGTGTGTGGACTGGGTTAGGCGGTTTTTGTCTGCCGTCTCCGGGTAATAGACTTAGATGCACTTTGTTGGTTTGGGAGTGAATTTCATCCAGAGTTTCTATAACAGGTACCAAATAGGCGCTCGTCAATAGACTTATATGCACACTCAATTTATAACTAAATGCACACATCGACAATTGATACTTCCTGCCGCTGATTATTTGATCCAGTGGTACCATATCGGTGATGCTGGAGGTCAGAGGATCAACTCCTGCCGCTCACAATTTGGTCATAATATGTGGCTGGTCTTAGTTGATCATTCCCCTGCTCCTTCCCTTAGACTAGGCTAGAGTAGGTTATACAATATCTATCGTTGCCCGAAAAAAAAAGAGACAATTGATACTTCCTATTGCACGTGTACGCTTTTCCCAATTAACTTTATTTTTTCCAAACATTAACACTTGAGCTGAATCTTAACGAGCCTTTGATAAGCACTCGTTAAACAGACCCTTCATTCAATCTTACGTCTCATGCGTGCTTAGCAAACAACCCTCGACGTGGACAATCACTGGATAGAACGTTAGACTAAATTAGAGCAGTAAAATGCTGCAGTTTGGATACAAAATGGCTTCAAATATTATTTGCTTATATCATAAACACGTCTTCCAATTCACATTTTGATATTCTTAATTATTTTTTTATCTTATACATATCACATCATTAAAAGATCTATAATAATTATTTCAAGTAGTAATATTCCAACCAAAAACACAGCGTTTAGTTTTCATTCCAATTGGCAACTCGCGGGACGATGTATTCTTTTTCGTTTTCTTTCCTCCCTCTGCAAACTTTAAGAGGCATCTTCCTTTGTCAATTTGTGTTAAGCCTTGTGATGATATGCTTGTAGGAGTCTATCTTTCATTTCATTGGCTGCATTCTGTTCTTTTCAAGAAACAGGAAAGAAAAAGATACACAATGACAATAATGAGAACCAAACAATTGTTACGGGACGAGACATGACATATATCACTCACTACTTTGTACAATTGCTTCTCTAGGTGGTGCCTTATCATATTCTTGAATAAGTTTGGCATACGTCGTAATGATCACGATGAATATTTTTCTTTGTTTAGTAGTAACCATTACAACTTCGTCATATTCCAAGCATTCCATCTTCTAACTATCAATCCATCATGCATCTTTTCACCAAAAAAACAAAAAAAACTATCCACTAAAGCATGAAATTGAAAATGATTGTCCATACCTTTGTGATTGAGAGTACGTTTTCTGCCTAAATGCATAGTGTCGGTGCTTTTGGGTAGACTCTATTCAATGAACAAAGTGGATGTAAAGAAAGAGTTAGGTAAATCTTGTACACATTAGTTTGATGCCGTTTAGGTTTTAATTGGATAACAAGCACCTAATCTTCGGTTTACGTACTAAGAAACAGATTATGTTGGCTTAAAGTTTTTATTTGGCGCAAGTAGTGATGGTAGACTCTAGTTGCTTGCTTGTCCATGGTTCAATTAATCACATATTTGGCTGTCGCAAAGGGCAATGGACAAAGTATAAAGCACTACTATGATTGTCCAAAAGATATCTATACTGTATATATATATAAAGAGGAGGGAGGGAATCTGCGTGGGGAACGATGAATTGAATGATACGGGAGGAAATAGTGTAAACGAGAGATCTTGGATTTGAAATCTTGTACTTATATTAAAAATAAAAAATTTTTAAAAAAACTTTATACTCATAAATAAAAGTCGCTTATTATTTTATTACCTAAACACAAATTGCTAAAATAATTACCACTAGCTATTTTTAACTAGAATTAATCTAAATACATCTTGACAAAATGATTCCCTCTATGCATTATAAATAAAGGACTTGCAAGACGGACAAATAATCTTTCATTAGCAAATTCAACATTAGAGTACAATTTATGGTGTAAATTGTGTTTTTTTTTTTTTGTATATACAATGGCCGTGCTTGAATTCAAATATTATCTAAATGAACTTGTATAGCACAATTGGACGGTTTTGCCCCCCAGTTTAACACTGAATGAAACTCTGCCCCCCTTCCCCCCCCCCCCCCCAAAAATATAATACTACATGATCAATTAAGGTACTTAAAGGAAATTTTTTTTAAGGGACCAACTAAAATATATTATGAGGCAAATGATATTGCGAAAACTAAAATTTTAATGTCACAGCAAATTAGACAGTAGTTTCCAAAATTATGCTTTGTGTCAACCTTACTATTCTTAGAGTAAAATTGACTTGTCATGGTCGTAAGGAGAATCTTGATAATACTAAAATTTTGTTATTTTATGAAAATGATTCTAGTAGCATCACAAACATTATTGTAATTTTAAATTTACAAACGTGGTAGAAAATCTTTTAAGAATAAGAAGACAGAACAATGATAAATTTATAAAATCAGTTTTGGATTTGAGATGATTTGAGATAAAATAATTTGCTTCACAAATTTCAATCACCTTTTTATCTCACATACATCACATCACAAAAAAGTACTACAGTAATTATCTCAAATAAATCATCCAAATAAACTCCTATCCAAACAAACTCACTAGTGACTAAAATTAATTAACTTTCAAAAAAGTCACAACGTACGTAAAAATTCATTTCTTGGGTGAAAAATTGTGATCGTATTAAAATTGTAGCTTTGGCAAATTTCATCAACCAAAATGAAGCTTCATGGGCAAGAAGACGCGAAAGTTGAACTTTCCTGGCTTGATAAACAGGGCAAAAAAAAAAACCAGAGTTCAACCAGGGCTATTGGCTAGTGGTTATTGGGCTAGACCTAGTTGTCCTTTTCATCACTTGTAAGTACAATTTCAATAAATTGACTGGGTTGGACTATGGAGCCTCAACAATTGTAGACGCCATATATAGCCCGCTGCACTTTTGGGCCTCCACGCTTCAGCTGTTTAAAGAATTTTCAGCAGCAGCTGGCAAGAAGCAGCAGCAGCAGCGCGCAGGTATGCTTCTCCCTCCTTCCTGCATCCTTCACTTTCTCCAACCCTTTAATCGTTTTCTCTGGGTTCCATTTTTTCTCATACCCCTTGTATCCAATTTTATCAGCGGTGGTGATTATCCTGTTGATCAGTTCTATATCTTTTCGCTGTTGATGACTGCCCTGCCCTTTAACCCCTTTCTTTTAAATACTATTCTTCTTCTTGAACTTTTTTAGATGGGCTGCACAAGAGGTAAATGATGCTAAAGAACTAGTCTTTTTCTTTTTGGTTTGTTTGCCCTATGTCTAATAAAATAGTAAGACTTTAACCAGGCTATGATTTGGAGGCATTGGAAAGAAAAAATGGTTTTTGCAATTGGGGTGTAGGATTATGTGAGGATTAATCAGTTACTGAAGCAGACTAGTGATTTAAGTGTGTTTTGAAGCTGAGGTTTCCAGTTTTGAAATTCTTATTATGTTGATAAAATGCTTGAGCAAGTGACAGTGCTAATTTAGATAGAAAGTCTGCATCTTAGATGATGCTGTAAAAAAAAGGTTTTTTCTGCGTATACATCCATTAAGGAAAATAACATGCTCTAATACATTATACATTGTATTTTGCAATTTTATATCGTTAAATCTAGTAAGGCATTTTCCCTTTTGCCTCCTGCTTGTATAGATGATGAAACTCTGCGAATGAAAATGATATGCTCTTTCATTGGATGTGGTTTTAGTAGGACGGTTGTACTAGAGCAGAATAGGAGGGCGTAGAGAGAGAGAGAGAGAGAGAGAGAGAGAGAGAGAGAGAGAGAGATTGGTTGCTGTTTATATATTAATTGAGTGGCGAGTTTATCATTGTTTTATTGATTCTTGAGGCTTCTAAAGTTTCTATTCCTACTGCTTTGTTAATGTATTGCAGTACTTAATGGAGCACGGGTCGTACCAGGATCAATCAAAGGCGACTTTTTCATTGACGGATGAGGATCATACCCTTGCTAATTCTCTTAGATTTACTCTAAATCAAGAGTTAGTGGTCTCCCCTTTCCCTGTCTACAAATAGTTATGGGACTTTGTAATTTTCCAACACCATTGCATCCAAACATTCAGAATCATGTACTTGCATGTGATTGTAGTCAGAAATGAACTTTATGAATAGTTGAGAACAAGAACTTCTAGCTTTTAAACTTCCAAAACCACTTGTTTAGAATCAATCGTTTATTCTTCTGGTAGATTATTGTAAATATTCATTCTCTACCTAAGCAAAATACTTCTCTGCTTTCTTTGTAGATAACAAATGAATTTGTTCACCCTAGTATTTCCTAGAATTATGTATGCTGAAGGTGTAATTCTTTTAATTCGTTCCACTAATTTTTTTCTCTCTTTATGTGTCTTGGAGTTCCCCATGGTACTTTGTAGTCAAGTCATTGCTATTACCGTATGTATGTTTTAACTATTTTAAAGTTACATCATTGCGTCTGCTTTCATGGAATCACATTCTTGTGACATTTCACTTCCATTAAACTAATAAAAATTAAATGTAGTTTCTTAAGTATTGTCCTTATAAATTTGTGCAGTCCCAGAGTAACATTCTGTGGCTACAGTATCCCACATCCTTCTGATGCCCGTGTGAATATTAGAGTCCAGACAACAGGTAAAACACTACAATCCATTGTTTGCCTTTGAGTTTAAGTGGCATTTGTTGTGATTGTACTTATCATCTCATATCTTAAGTTGTTGATGTTTTCTATCTATCTGGATATACCAACTTTTTGCCCTAGTGTCAGATAGGCAATTCCTCTAATTGTTACTATAATTTTTGCTGTAATATTCTTACACTGCCTGTAATTGTTTCCGTAGTTTTCACTATAATATTCTTCTTACTTTCCATTTTATGTCATTTTTATTTTAAAAGATAGACGTCTTATTTTTATTGAATCAGAAAAAGAATGTAAACTGCTAATAAAATACCATGAATCATATGACATACATAGAATAGGGTATGAGACCCACTCTGCCTGTATACCAAACCATTGTTGTTGACACCCATCATGCCTGACGCCAATCTTCCTTGTCCTTTTTGAATCCATCCCATCCTGGAACTACCCACAGGGCATCACTGAAAATTTTCCTAGCAATAATGGCATCTGGTAGGCAGCAATTCTGAAAGATCAACAATCCTGTGCAATCAAAGATGATAGACTGTGGCTGTAACCACCACTCCCTGACTTGTCAATGTGGTTTTATCAATCATTTTATGTTAGTGCCTCAGTCACTGAATTCACTCTGCATATTTGCAACTGGTGTTTTGTCTGAAAAAGATCTTCTTGTTAATATAGATGCCATGTGAAAAGAGTATTTTTTTGGAATAAAAGGCAAGAAAAGTCTCTCACACCAGGTTGTCAACTTAAATTCGTGGAGCATGATTCATATAGCACAGGTGACCTTTGTTCATGAGATTTTTCTAGGAGGAAGAGAGTTGTCATTTTGTAACATACCTAATTGTTGTTAGTTCTAAACTCCATTTATTTTCCAATTCAATGACGTTAAATACCTTTAACACCTGCAATCCCTTAGTTATCAGAAAGATGATAATGTTGGGTCCTGTTATCCTTGACAGATTGAGGAGGTTCTTAACGCTTTGAAAGAAAATGAGAACTGTTCTATCTAGTTTTGACACATCTAGGCATGTTTCTTTTTGCATGAGGACAATCTCTCTGAAGTTTAATTGTCCTTAACAAAACTCACTCAGCTTGTCTTCAAATCGTTACTAAATTGCAGGAGATGCGGCTAGGGAAGTACTGAAGGATTCATGCCAAGATCTGATGCTAATGTGTCAACACGTTCGAAGCACCTTTGACCAGGCTGTTCTGGATTTTAAGAATCAAAAGAATTTAGAAGCAGTCAATATCAAATGATGATATGGTAGAGCTTCTCTTTTACGTACACTTACCGCTTATTTTCAAGTGTCATTTAAATGTAAACATCCACAGCTCTCAAACGTCAATGAGTGTTAACAGTGTGACAGAATTTGGATTTGAAGCATTGTTGTAACTACTCTGTATTGCAGATAACTGGTGGTATACATCCATTTGATGATGCAACTAGCCCTTTCACAAAACATTCTTTACTTCCTTTTGGGCTGCTTTTTCAAGTCAATCGTACACTGGATGTCTGGGATGTTGTGCGGGGCAGGATGCAGATACAAATACTTGTCTGATATATAGATACTTTGTGTAGAGCCAATAGAATGGAACTGCGCGAAGCACCAGATAATTTGTAGTGGAACTTAATTGTTTGATGACAATAATATAATCTTTTTCGAGCATTTTACGTGAGATTCTCTTATTATTTCTTATAATTCAATAGACGCACTAGTATTTCTAATTTCCCTCGCCTAAACACATATCAGCTTTCAACTCCTATTTGTTTTTCTTTTAGTTCGTGCTCTTATCAAACTCTGCATGAGTGCTTTAATTGGCGCTGACTTCACTTCTTTAACGACTTGAGCCATTGGTATGAAACATTATACCCAGTTGCCCAGAATCAGACAATCAGAACCATCATATTAAGAAAGAAATTAAAACCCCAGGCATGAAGGGGGTTGATTTAAAATGTAGGAGCTCTTATTTAGGCCCTTTTAATTTTATGTTCAAGAAGGAAGCAAAATATTATAATGGATAGGATTTTCTCAACTTCCTTAATTCCAATGCGTTTCTTGTTCGTATACCACAAGTCCAACTACCTCAACAAGATGAAAACCTTTATGCTGATTGGAGAAAATGCCACTTATACTAGTGAAAGTCTAAAAGAATGAGAAGCAGAACAATTTATTGGAACCTTTGTTATGGAGATATTATTAATTCGATGTTGGAAGCACATGACCTAAAATGAGTAATAAAGGACTGGAATAAACTTCTTGGGGAAATTCAAAATGTGGAAAACTTTTTGAGTTTGCAGATGACTTCCAGGTTGATAATCGAAACCGTGGCGCGTAAATGTCTAGCATAGTCCCAGAGCTCTTTGGTCCACTAGTGTCTGCTGAAAACTTCCGTAGGCTAGCTTTCCATTGACGTGACTGTAGTTTTAACGAAGGCATTTTCTTTCTCCAAGATATTTGGGGAACTAGCTTTCCAGATTGAGGTCCTCAACGTCCATATACTCCTCCTGAGTCCTTCCTGCCACCCTCTTGGGTGGATCCTTGGCTATCTGCTGCCATGATTCTTCAGTGCAGACCAGGTTACTTGTGGGTGGCAATATGTCCTCAAGAGAACACTCAAATGTGCTTGAAATTCAGGATGTAAGATTCATCATTTTCCTCTTTTTGAATGACAGGATGAAGGTTGAAGGGTGTTTCCTACTTAGGTGCAAATTGTGCCTGATTATTATTATTTTTTTTTTGTCTGCTCTACAGCCACTTTGAAGGGGCAAGGCAGGCACAAAGTTTCAGACTTTTAGCAACCAGGAGGAGGAAATGCACCTTAAATTTGCAGGAAGAGCCTCTCAAGATTTCCAAGAAAAAAGGCAGTATTGCTGGTGCTGTTTCTCTGATTATTGGAACCAGTATTGGTTCAGGAATTCTTGCCCTCCCAAAGAAAACATCGCCTGCGGTAACTTTTAAGCGCTCTCTTTAGTCTTCACTCTTCACTACTTTTGGCTTGAATCTTTAAAATAAATCATGTTTCAAGCTAGATTGTTAAACTGATTCGTTGGGTGGATGAGGAGATTATATTTCGTGGTTCAATTTGCAGGGGTTCTTTCCAAGTTCAATATCTATGACTGTATGCTGGGTTTTTCTATTAATAGAAGCATTATTGCTCGTTGAAGTCAATGTGAGGCTGCTGAAGAAGAAGAGCATGAGATTAAAATCGGATGAATGGGGGATCATCTCCATTAGGACTATGGCTCAGGAGACACTGGGAGAATGGGGTGGAGCTCTGGCTACTGTTACCTATGTTTTCTTGGGTTATACTTCTATGATCGCCTATACATCAAAGTCAGGAGAGATCCTTAACCATTTGATTGATCTTCCAGAATCAGTTTCAGGCATCTTCTTCACTGCCTTCTTCACCACACTCATCTTCGTGGGTGGGACACAAGCCACTGATCAAGTGAATCAATGGCTCACTATTGCCATGTTAGGTAAATTTTGTGCCGAAATTTTTGTAGCTTGCAAGTTGTTAAATTATCATTAGTGGGGTCATCTTTTATTCTGGAAGAGATTTGAGAATTTCAAGTTCCGAGTATTTAGCTGAATGCTTGCTAACAACGTGAGAGTTGATCAGGTCTGCTGGTGGCAATTGAAGTTTTAGCTGTTGCCTTCGGTGGGTGGTCAGGATTTGGAGGGAGTGATAACTGGGAAAAAGTTCCGGCAACCATTCCAGTAATCATATTTTCGTTGGTTTATCATGACCTTGCTCCTGGTACATATTAAAGGCTTCTTGTTCTTGTCTAAGAATTGCAAACAGTTGATTGCCATGCCTCCTGGTTTATGGATGGATTCTTTTGCAGTTCTTTGTTCTTATCTGGGAGGGGACCTTTCACGCATCAGGGCTTCAGTTTTGCTCGGCAGTATTGTCCCTTTACTAGCTTTGCTTATTTGGGATGCTATAGCACTTGGGCTGTCAGAGCAGGTTGATCAAGTTGCTGATCCTGTTGAACGTCTTATGAGGTCATTCAATTTTTGGATGTGTTCATTGACTATCCAATAGGATGATATAACAACTGCTATCCCAAACTCTTTAACCTAGTTTTTTGCAAATGAATCCCACCACTCTTGTGGAATTAGTTTCAACTTCATACTCGATTATGAGCGTCTAGGATCCTCAAGCTACTAACATACTGTTTTGATACAGAGTAAGCTGGGGAGGGGTGTCATTTACGGTTGAGGCCTTCTCACTTCTGGCTATTGGAACTTCACTTATTGGCACCCTTCTTAGCTTTTCAGAATTTTTCAGAGAGCAGCTTAATAGCCTGTTAACCTTCTCACCCATGACTCGAAAACTCAAGGTAGTTATCTTTCTGCGCTATCTATGCTATGTTAGCATTATTACCATTCAGATTCTCTTATCAGAGAAGTCTGAAAGCTAATCAGCTACGTAGTTTATACCTCCAGGAGAGATCAAATTCAGACTTTGGTTTAATGGAATGGTGGACGAGTAAGAAAATAAGCTTCACGGCAACAGCAATGGTTGTTGTTCCATCCCTTTTTGTTTCAACAACAGTTCCAGATGCATTTTCTGCTGCAACAGATATTGCTGTAAGTTCCGTTCTGTTGTCTTCAATGTTACAAACTCACAGCTGAAGCCACTGCTCCATTTTATCCTTCTTTCTAAATTTCTCAAGATGGGATTTCTGGTGTTAGTAAAACCCACAAATTACGCCGAGTATGATCCTCACATTTGTTTCTGTGACAATATCATTTTCTGATACAACAGTTGCTAATAATATGGAACAGGGAGGCTACTGCATGACAATGCTCTATGGAGTTTTTCCACCTGCAATGGCTTGGGCCGTGCTTTCCAAAAATGGTGAAGGCAGTGACCACATAGCAGGATCCAGATTCAGGCCAACACTTATCTGTGTAGGAATATTGGCTGGTGCAATATTGATAGAGCAAATATTTCAAGATCTGTCAATCTTGCAATCCTAGAACAGTACTAACAACACTGCATATTTTACTATTTGATTTCTTTTTCTTTTTCTTTCTTACAACCTTCGAGCCATCTATCTTGATCCAACTGGTTATTGTAACCAGTCTGTTAAAAAACCTATATACAGTCCAATAGTGATAAACTGCAAGCCCTGCTATATACACTCGACGGGCAATGAGACAAACGGGAAACCAGTAAACACGGAATGCATTAGAAACATGCTGATTTATACAGGCGTACCATAACAGCTATATTATGCCAGATAGTAAACGGTGATTCATGATCTAAAAGCCAGAAATGTCTTTAGTCAATTTAAAGGAGTCAATATCTTAAAACTACATGGATTTTTCACACAACCACTCATTGCTACGACAATTTAGTATTAACAGAACATTTCAAGCAAAAATAGCACGCCCTTTAAAGTAGAAACACATATAACAACTGACTCTCTCAAAAGGGTTTATTCATTTTTTCACAAAATAATAAGAAGCAGAAATATCATTCTTCTTTCCTCCCAAATCACTTATTCATTTACTGGCAAAGGATGTCACCAACAATAAGAGATTGCATAGTTGATCTGGAGGAAATCAATAACTGATTGGACTCAATTGTTTGATGTATATCCTCAAAAGTAACAAATACTGATACAAATAGCCATAGGAACATCACATTTTTATTTGGTAAGAGGCCACAATCAACAAATACAGGTAATAAATTACTAACGTACAAGTAGACACCAAGCGTTTGATTGACTAAGCACAACATCCATAAAAAATGACGAAAAAGCCTTCAGTAAAACCCATGAGCTACCAAGAACTTAAATCTTTACAGAAGTCACGTGCCTCAGAAGCAGCTGAACAACATCATGGGAAATTCTGGAAGATTCATTCTTAAGGTGATGGATCTTTGCCTCCGTTTCTTGTTCAAGTCGTTTCACATTAGCACCCGAGTCTCCACTAGTCTGTTTGATAGCACCAATATAGAATCTTATAAGTAGTTTATATAAGAGGTAGAAAAACAAGAAATAGATTTCAAAACAACATATCATAGGGAGAACTCAAACAGAAGCAAGATTTCTTAGCAGTAAGACTTCACAAGTGCTTGGATCATTACTTTGTATGTCAGAGTACTTGAAAAAGAAATACAAGTATAGTGTTAATATATCAATTTCAACCAGAGTGCAAATAACTTAAACCACTAAGCATTCATGTGATTTGACCCCCATAGCATTCTATAAAGTTTCAATTACAGTCCTTTTCTCCCCCAACTTTTACCTGTGCAACCTTTCTCTGAAACTCAGCTTCCATTTGTGCACGGAATTCCGCAATTTCCTTCTCAGCTTCTTCCTTGGCCTGTTTTAGTCTAGCCTGTTTTGCTGCACAATAAAAACAACAAAACTAACCTGTTAATTAATTGCAGATAATTTGACCCTGCAACATTGACATATGCAACACTAAGTTTGTCCATGAATAATCAAGATCTTTTGCAACGTGAAGTTCTTAGCTCATGGAGTTACATGAAATCACAAAGGCAGATAGCAGCAGCAACAACAACTTCTAGTTATACAGATACAAAAAAAATAACGTGATGAGATTCTCTAGATTTCCTGAAACCTGATTCTTTGGGTGGAACTTTAAACCAGAAGGACAAAATTCAAACCGAGCATGAAACCAATGTCATTTGCAGGATGCACAGTCCCTAGTAAACCAGTTGGATCAAAAGGTGACAATAAGTTGTTGGCAAAATATTATGTACTAAGCCAGATCCAATTTCGAGGTCCAAATTCTAAGTTATGTGCAGCGGGTAATTAAGTTTGACTTGTCCTTGTCAAAATTGAAAGAGAAAGCTTCATATACCTACGCTACATAACTCTTGGGACAAGTCCAGTCTCAAACACAATTAATTCTTTATGAATAGTATACCAACCCACATATCATAGATCATCCTTTTTCAACCATTCTCCTCAAATTATCCAACTCTAAGACTAAGAGGGTTTCTAGTCCTCACAATCCGCAATGCTTGTTTAGTATTATTAATTTCACTTGCAGTTCAACCATACAGCTGAACAGTAATCGTCACTTTCTAACTCTACATAATATCTCTAAACAGAAAATAAACAACCAGAAATTGAAAAGTTGGAGAACAATAAAGCATTCCTCAGCCTCTTATTTCAATCTATAAACTGGATCCCCACCCCAAGGAGCACAAGTTCTTTAGTTTACCACCCAAATGTAGTCTATACCACGTAATTACAGGTGCAAAAAACAATTAAAAAAATTCAAATATAAGCAAAAAGTATTACCAGCTCTAGCAGCATTGACAATGTGTTGAGCTTCCTGTTCTGCCGCTAATAACAGTTGAATTCCATTCTGGCCTCTGTTGGCATCCATACTTGCAGAGATAGACCAAAGCAGCTGAATTGATTGAAAAAGTAACTAAAGAGACCAAATATGACACTTGCAAAAGCCATACAATTGCTTCACGGAACAAATTGATTGTGACACTTGATTGCTGAATTACACAGTACACACAGTATTTGATTCTAACAGACAGACAGCATTTACTTTTGGTAAGCAACAGTTATTTGACCACACTATAGAATCCAACAAATGTCTGTGAGTTCATATATCATGTTCCAAATACCAAATACAATTATCTGGCTTCAAGATGTGCTGTCTGAATCAAACTCTTATCAAGCTTCTAATCACAACATCACAAAGACCAGTCCATTAAAGCCACTTATCAATCAAATCAATGATAAAAATCTCATCCTTACATCTTCAATAAAACTATTTAGACAACGTTCAGTAGCAAATCTGGTAGACAAACAACCACCTATGACTATGAGTGCATTCAGCCTAAGCAAGACATTGAACATTCAAGTACTCAAGTATGTATCCTCATTTCCACTTGCTCATCAGCAGGATCAAAAACAGCTTCTCTTTTTCACAGACAATCCCTAGTTGATAACTACATTCTTACCATACTCCAGCCAATCAGCTAAACAGCATCAAAGTGGTATCTGGACAAGGTTGACCAAGTTGATCTTTTGTTTCACATGCAACCTACGGCCACTAGTCCTATAGGAGCCAAAAGGCATATAGCAGAAAGGAAATCTAAGAAAGAGACCATTTTAACAAGATGTAACCAATATTTAACCCACTGATCAGTAAAATACCTTATTCTCTAAATTGATTTTTGCACGGTAAACTTCTGAAAACTAGTAAACTAATCCAATTAAGTAAACCAACCTAACGATCAGCAGAACATTACAAAGATCAGTTCACACAACTTATCAATCAACCATGAAAAAGATTTCATCTTTACATCTCCAAAATGAACTATTCTATTCCAAACTTGTATTCAGACCATGTCCAGTAGCAAAAATTCAAATCCGGTTGACAAATGACCAACCAAGAAAACAATTCAACATGAAGGAGAGATTCTAGCAGAACCCATCAGTCCAAAAATTTTCCATTAACTTCAAACAAACACAATCCTAAATTCATCAGTTCAAAAAATACACGAACCCAAAAAAAAAGGGGAATTCTTTATCTAAACAACCATCAAGGAGAATGAAGGTTCAAAGCCACAAGAGACTAAATTCTTTTGCCACGCAACTACATCAAATAAGTTTAAAGAACCCTTTAATCCAGATCCAAAACTTACCGAATCAGATCATAAACCAAGCAAAACAATCTCGATCTATCTTAATTACTATTAGGTACTTCTACTGTCCAGGAAAAAAAAAAAAGAGACCCAAAATATCTAGCAGGGAAGAAAGCAAGAAGAAGCGCCGAGCAGTTAAAGATTTGGGAGGGAGAAGGAGATGGAAATGGAGAAGCAGGGGGAAGTTGTTTTACCTGCTGCGGAAACGGAGTTAGGACAATGACTCAATCTATCCAGTAGTAGCAAAGATTATGACTTTATCACTACTAAACTCTGACCACGGCCCTCGAGTTTATTTTTGTTCCGGAACGCACGTCCTATGTGTTTTGGGGAAGTTCTGAACTCCAAAAAGTCGGGTGGATCCTTGTAAAAGCGTCAATTACGTGACACACCAGTTTCCTTGGCTAATTGCTCAGAATATAGGGCAAAAAAAAAAAAAATACTCGCACATGTATGGCTCTGACAGTGCTGGGCTGACAGCCATTAGGTACGAATCTATGGGTGCTGACAGTGCTGGGCTGACAGCCATTAGGTACGAATCTATGGGTGCCAGCCCGGCACCCAAAAGCATTTTTTACTCTGACTTTTCGGTCAGAATTGCAGTTCAGAAAATTTTTTTTTAATAAAGCTGTCGGCTACCAGGCTGACAGTGCCCGGTAACCGATAATGTCTGCTAAAGCTGGTTATCGGGCTGAGAGTGCCCGGCAGCCAGTCAAATTTTCAAAAAAAAAAAAAAAAAACTCGCATGCAGTTGGCAGGGCTTATGGACAAAAAAAAATGGGTGGCAGCTCCCGTGAGACCAAAAAAATAAAAGCTGATACTGAACTGGACAAAAAAAAGCCTATATGTTTCACCCACGAGAGCTTAGCTTCCCGTGAATTGGCAGGTTTTTTTTTTTTTGAGCAACTTTGTAATCTGTGAGGTGCTGTGAGAAAGTGAGAAATGTAAATTCTTAGTGGGAGAAAGTGAGAGGCGCGGAGTAACGATGAGAAAGCTCTTGCTTATATAGAGCTTTAGTCAAAATCTAGCCGTCCAGACGGACAGCTAGATTACAAAGTTGCTCAAAAAAAAAAAAAAAACCTGCCAATTCACGGGAAGCTAAGCTCTCGTGGGTGGAACATATAGGCTTTTTTTTGTCCAGTTCAGTACCAGCTTTTATTTTTTTGGTTCAGCTTTTTTGGTCTCACGGGAGCTGCCACCTATTTTTTTTGTCCATAAGCCCTGCCGACTGCATGCGAGTTTTTTTTTTTTTTTTGAAAATTTGACTGGCTACTGGGCACTGTCAGCCCGGTAGCCGACAGCTTTATTAAAAAAAAAAAAAAAAAATTCTGAACTGCAATTCTGACGGAGAAGTCAGAGTCAAAAAATGCTTTTGGGTGCCGGGCTGACACCCATAGATTCGTACCTAATGACTGTCAGAGCCATACATGTGCGAGTAATTTTTTTTTGGCCTATATTCTGAGCAATTAGCCAGTTTCCTTAGACAAGTAAAAGTACAACCTTAATTACGACAACTTCTTCCTTATTTCAAAAATTAACAAATCCGAGGTTTGTATGTAATTATTCGACCATTTTTAACGTGTTTGTTTGATTCTTTTCACTAATATTTTGGCCCCCTAATCAAGTTCAACGATCTCTCCTCTTTGCAAACACATAAAAAAGAAATCATAATTGTTATCGAAATTAAACAAAACTTATCTAATATGTTACAGTGCCAAAAAAAAAAAATCCAATCATATTTGTGAAAGTTTTAGCATAAATAAAAACTCCAATCAAATTTGTGAAAGATTTTATGTACTTAGTACTTATCTTATGTGTTATAGCAAGATTTTGTTTAAAAATATAATACTAATTACACATTATGGGAGATTTCGATTTCATTTTTGGGAAATTAAAAAGTAAATTAAAGAAAAGTACCAAATGCGATTGTGAGGGATTCAAGATTTACCTCTTTCTTTCTTTTTCATTTTTTAACTTGTCGAGAATGTTGGAAATTTACCTTCTCTAATAAGATAGAATCTACCTTAATTTAGTTTTATCAGTTGGTAAGAAAGTATATATAAATAGCAAAATCTTACTCTAACTTATATGACCGACTCAAACCATGAAACTAATTAATAATTTATTTCCTTAATTTTAAAAATTTTCATGTTTATTTCTAGGCATTATGATTCTCAATCACTTTTTTTTTTTCCTTTTAAAGCGAACTCATATAAATATCTCTCTTTATTGAATTAGTTTTTTTCTTTTAACTTCTTTGGTGAAGCGCGCAAATTGGTGCCTCCAACAGCCTTAGGTTTGTAAACATTCCTCTGTGAATAGTTTATAGTCCCAACATGATAGATAGGATTCTAGAGATCAAAAGGTGAGTTTTGATTTTCAATGCAAGAGGCCCTAATCGTTGCCTTTTAAACTTATTTGGAAAAACAAAAAATTCCACGAAAAAACACATTTCATATGCAAATCGAACTAATTTTCATTACATCTAATCAAACAATTTTGGTTCTGGGTTATTTAGATTATGCATGTCGTTTTTTCTCTAATGACTTGTAGTAGAAAGCATCTATGACTTGTAGATAAGGTATTCTATGTAGCATTCTGATTTTACTTTTAGAAATCAGCTTCAACATGAATAAATTTAAGTGCAAAGTATCTTGCATGAGAAATCTTTTGTTTGTCGTAACTAAGTCTCAGATCAGAGGTGATTTCTCCTTGCTTCATAGCCAAACCGTGACCTCCTCGTATAACTTCGACGTCAGCAAAAACTCCTATTACTGTTCCCGCCCTCTGTCCACCAGTTAGTCCTTTTGAGGAGCTTTCAGATGCTGGTGGTGCTGGCGCTGATGGACTTATGTCACCTGGTGGAGGTGGAGTAGAGTTATTTGGGGGAGGTGGACTCAAGTTTCCTGGTGGAGGTGGAGTAGAGTTATTTGGGGGAGGTGGACTCAAGTTTCCTGGTGGAGGAGGAGAAGGTAAGTCAACAGATGGCGGTGGAGTGAAGTTGCCAGGTGGTGGAGGGGTGAAGTTAACTCCCCGGGGGGGGGGGGGGGGGAGGAGGAAACTCACCAGGTGGTGGAGGCGTGAAGTGACTCGGTGGTGGTGAAGTGAAGTTGCCGGGTGGTGGGGGAGTTAAGTTACTTGGTGGATCTGGTGATATTGGTACATTTTGATCAATTGGAGGTGGCGGAGAATCTGCATGGACTTTAAGTTCTATTAAGGTTACTACCATTAGTAGAAAAAAGATGGAACCTAAATAAACCCTCCATGGCCAGCTAATACTACTAATATTCAGATTCTCTATGGGGAAACTAACTAAATGTGACTGTTAGATTTGCAGAACTCTGCTATGTTAAAAATGATCTGAAGTCTGTCATTTATACAGTGAGGATGCTTCAGAAGCATTACTAAGTGATTGCGTGGTAGAGAGAAACCATTTAGGTACTAACAAAGCATCGATGGAAGCAATGCTGAATGCAAAGGAATAATTAATTCTAACACAACACAGCAGGACGAAGTTCAGAGCCCTTGTCAATTAGAATTTCAGAAACTATATGGAGCATGATCAGTTATCATTTCATGTGCGGAAACGTTTTGTGGGCTTGTGAAGCTAAACATCGTTTGCTACGACAGTGTGATTAAAATAGTAGAGATGCGTGGTTATAGACAAGCAGATGAGACATAAAACAACTGCATTTGCCGGTTTAAAGTTGTCTGACTTGCGAGGATATTGGCCTTGAGATCATAGCTGACAGTAAGTAACTAGCAAAGTGCTGTTATGTGTTTTGTAGCTTTGGCAGAAGGAATAGCAATTCAGAACCAGAGCTGGTTTTACTTCTAGTTGTCCTTTGTGTCATCAAAATGCTAGCTATTGCATGACATTTAAATCGACCTTTGTGCAAAATTGCAACTGAAATCTTGGAGGTCTTGAGTAGAATGCATACAAGTGTTTAGCGATCGATGAAGATGCTTGAAGTTCAAATATGCATTGGCACGTCCAATGGTTCGAAATTATTCCGTGCAGTCTGCAACGTAGCAAAGTCGCATCCCTCCACTTGTGTGTGGCAGATTGAGGCTGCAATATTAGCGTGCGGTTCCAGATCCCAAAATTAGATGGCCATTTGGCATTCTATAGGGTCTTATATTCCCAGTTAACCATGTTTTGTAAAGCTCCATTCTTCTGTCCTCATTTTCTGGATGATCAATTTTTCTGCTTCTCTTTGGCTCGCTCGAAGCTGCCAGCATATAACAATCTTGATCATTCTCTTCCAGGGTTAATCCTTAACTAGTAATTGTAATTTCGGCAGAACTTTACTGCAAGCTTTGGATTGTAATGATTGTCTGGAAGGTCCAATTGGCTTGTTTTACATGACTTTTTTCTTCCAATTATTTCAAAGAAATTGAGATGACTGATTTCTTGAAACTCTTCCGCCAAACATCTCTTGCTTGGCTATAACTGCAACCACCCCCCCCCCCCCTTTTTCTCGTTCTAATCGAGCATTATCCATGATCCAATCTGCTGCTCTACATTTTATAGCTGAGATACTTGAGGATCATCTCCAGTGAGGCAAAAGATTTGACATTGTCAACCAACCCTCAAACTAAGACATATTGATCTAAAAAGAAAACTAGCAGCCAAATAGTCAGGAAAAGGCGCAAAATCGTATCTCTGTCTCTTATTATTATTATTCCCACATTGAAACCAAAACACGGGTAGTGGGTAGGAGGGGTTGTCCCATAAAGAAGTTGACAAACAAAAGATTCCTCTCCAGAAATTCACTGCGTTGCCTCTTTAGCCAATTGCATCATGTACATTGAAAGATTGAAACCTTTCTAGGCTCTTCAAAGTGATGGCATCATCTTTTAGTTCAGTCCACATTCTATCATTTGCTTCATCAAGACAGAAAATATAAAGAAAAAGGAGCTTAAATTGATTCTCAAGGGATTGCAGTCCCTGACAAATATCCACAGGAACACCGAGAAAACATGAGGTAGCAAGAACTTGACTCCATTAATCATATGAAGTAAACATTGTTCAAGACAAAAGCATTTCACCAGGCACAGAAGAAGTGACTTGGGAACAAAAAAGAGAAAAAGAGGGATGTGTAAAAGGCCGCAAAAGAGCAGCATACAAAGAACGAAGAAATTGAGACAAACCAACATGTTATCTACGTTAACGATTGAAATTTCTTTAAGGTAATTTCTCATGATTAATACACAAAAATTGCTAGGTCCGATATTAGTTGTGACTTGTTTCAGTCTGCGGATTTTCAAACTTAAGATCCAGCGTCCCTTTTCTCCTTAGCTGACTGACATCTAGCTCCAGTTGCACATTCTGTCACAAAAGATAATTGCTACGTGATCTTCTTTGGGTGATTCTGTACACTATTCTTACTTGGCAAGTTGATTAGATACATCAATTGCCCTTGGTCGGTGACTCCACATGCACTACTTTAGGCATAGTTGCTTCTTTTTCTTCTTCTTTCCCAGCAGGTTGTTCCTTGAGGATCTCTCTTTCGATGGGTGGTTCTAGGCACTTGTCCTCTAGTGTGGAAGATCCAGTCAGCTCTTCTTTTTCATCAAGCACATTTCCAATCTCTTGGTGTTTGGGGGATGATGCTGCACTTTTTTCGGGTGATGGATCCATGCATTGAATATGTTTAGTGGGTGACTCTAAGCCCTCATCCTTTCCCTTTGGTGGATTGATGTACTCCTCTTTTTTTGGGGATTCCTCCTTTTTGCCATTTAATTCTTCACCTTCTTCACAATCCTTGGCCTTTGAAGAAATTTGCAGAGGCCCCAGCTTTGCTTCAAGATCCCTGATTAGATATGTTAAAGATCTTGGATCACGAGCTGCTGCCAGTCGCCTACTAGATGATATCTGGTATGCAAAATAAATCAGGGATCATTCCAAGCTCAGATATGACTGTCTAATTAGAATGTAAACCAGCCAATTTCATTTCAATTTAGGGCAACAAGGGACCGAATTGACTCACCCAAAATGAAAAAAAAAAGATAGAAAGAATTATAGTGGCTTGTCACTGCACCAAAAGTCTGTCATTGCTTATCTTCTGAATGCACTATCATGTGAACTTGCTAACTTTGTTAGCACTTACCTATTGACTTCAGTTTCTCCTATCACTAACAAACCCATGCACCAGTGAAAGTAGCTGGACAAAGAGCATTCTAGTGTCATCAACATTTTAGACCTCGTTCCTAAAGGATCCAGGCACTGCCTTGCACTTGAAATGGGTGTCTTGGAAGAGGCAAAGAGCTTAAAAACCACAAAGAACATTGGAGAGATCATTGGCAGAGAAACCAATGCAGACATAGATTTCTGGCTAGTTTCCTTCCAGATATTTCCACGTCAACTAATCTTCAGCCACAGGCTTAGTATTAACAGACATAAAAATAGATATCTTCTAACCATTTAAGACTGGTTGAAAAGCTCATTACATGCAATATTTCTGCAAAGAATTTTGGTCTGCCAAAGTTTAGTTAAGCAGCTGTCAAATAGTATTTCCATGGAATGAGTTTAAACAACAAACCAAGAATAGCAAAATTAACCCACTTAATTATCAAATAAGCCTCAAACTCACCGTCTCCAGTTGCTCCACCCTTCTGTTTAGATCCTCTACTGATGCTTCTTTATAAACAGGTTGGAGAATGTAGAACAAATGAGAATTGAGGTAATCGGAACGATGTTGATCAATTGTAGACTGAGGAACAGTGAATTGACAACCTACTGTGTAGAATGGACACTTTGCAAGTTTCATTGGGCAGACAGTTATACAGTGCCGGTCCATGTCTCGCCTCATGATGTTTGCTGAGCACTTCTGCTCACATGGAAGTATTTTGAAAGGACAAACTGAGTCATGGTAATCTGCTTGACCTGCACTGAATCTGGAATTACACCCCTCATTCATGCAGTCCATTTCCCTGAAACGGCAATTGCAAAAATGCTCAGCAAGCTCTTCTGGAGACTTAAATTTCATATCACAGTGGAACGTGTTTTTGACATCAACATTCTTAACCAACGTTTGCGCAACTGCCTCCCTCCTCCCCATCAGCCAAAACCCATTCAGTTCCATTTCTTGCACAAAATCATCTATCCTATCTTCTCTCCTCTCACTGAGCAACCATCCAGACACCCGGCTAAAAAAGTTCCTTTTTGAACTTACAAAATCATCAATAAATTCTGAGATAATATCGTAAGGGTGGTCAGACACTTCAGCATCTGGACCACCTTGCAGGACCACAGATTCTGCCACAAAATTTTCACTTCTTTGAAACAGATAGTCCACCATGTCCCTTCTAATATCAACAGCCACTGATGCAGGGGTCCTAAAGAGACCTCCCGTTGTGTTGTCAATACAGGCGGAGGCTAATCCAGGAAGCAATGCTTGTGCTATCTTGTGAACTATTTCGGTATCAAGAAGATCACAGTGAAACAAAGGACCCCCCTCTTTTGCCTCTTCAAGGTTTTCTGGTTTGACTTCATCATCACTTGCAGGTGGATCCATGGTTCAAACTGCATGCAAAACATCCAAATGCATTAAAAATTAACAAGACTTGAATAATACCGTATGGCATATATCATATTCAAATGAAACTCATCAAGATTTTCACGACGTGAATGGAAAAACTGTGAACAAATACCATCCTTGTAAAACATAATGAATAATGATGTTAACATGGATAAGACCCATATGCTAAAAGGATCTTAGTAGCTAAAAGCAAAATAATTACTCAATATCTGTGACCTATGTCATGCCTAAGATAAAAGATTCTCTGAAGCTATAACTTGATCTATTGATACTTAATTCCAATGCAAGGACTACATAACAAAATAAAATATAGATTCTGAAACTCTCTGTATCTCCATATAACTAAGGATGGGAGAGACAAATCCGCACATAGAAAAGAGCTCAAATTAAGTAATAATACACGAGCAAATAAGGGTAAAAGAAAAAAAAAATTCAAACTTCTATGATCTTCCTAATCTATATTTCAGCTAAAAAAACCACATCCTTCAGAGTGCAGACTAATTTTAATCATACTTACAACACATCATTATGAAGCTCACCTGATGAAACTAACAATTTTGATGCACAAAGAGTATGCAATTATCACATTAAGTGGGAATCTTTCCAGGTAACGCGTAGTCCAGAGCTAATCAAATCTAGACACCAGAATTTCTAATTTAAACGCCTTACAGTAAGAATAACAACCAATATAGCTATTATTCAAGAAAAAAGATTCAAATTGTTCATCCCAAAATGACAAACTTTATAAGTCGCAAATAAACGTATAAATCATGAGAAAATAACTTATCATTTGCAAAGAACCGTGTTGTAGCAATACTTAGAAAGAAACATGTAATTACAAGAATATAAAATGCTTTATCCGCAACATCAAAACGCGTAAGACTCCAGAAGACAATTGTCAGAAGAATATGCTGGAACAGAATGAGATACTCAAATTACCTTCAATTTCTTAGCCCGTTTGCCACAGATTCAGATAAAAAAAGAAATACTACAAAATGGGTTCTTTGCATTCTCAAAATCAAGTAATGCGATTCCACAAGATCCCATGAAAAAATGTGGAATGAACCCAATTCGTCATGTCAACGTGGAAAAAACACAAGAACATTTGATGGGTAATGAGTGCACATGGAAATGATAATATCTAAATCATCATTGGAAAGTATACGAATACACCTGCAGGCTTGATTGAGCAGTGGCCTTAGCAAAATCCTCTAAGCTATTCCCTGATTTGAGGGGAAAAGGCCCATCTTGTTAGTACGTTGTTTATATTTATGGTCATCATTTGCTGTTTGCTTTTGGACGTCTCTCCCTTCCTCTCCTCTGACTTGCCAAAAAACTGCAAAATTTGGCCGCCCAAACCGCATTTACTTTTGGTTTGCGGTATTTTTGTGTTAGGCCCTTGAGTAATGGCAAATATTTCACGTGCTCAAGAATTACATTTCGAAGATCAAAGAATTTTATGGAGAAAAAAAAAAGAAATCGATGTATTGGCTCAAATTATTGCCTTTTCCTTAGGAAGATATGGAGTGAATAAGGCTATTTTGAGTCGATTAATCAAATTCTAAAAAAAAAAACATATAAAAGAAATTAAGAGTTGGTCTGGATTGTGTTTTTTGAGATTTTTTTTTTAAAAAAAAATGGGAGGATAATCCTTTTCGAAATGTGATATATTTGAGATAAGAATATAATTAAAAATTGTATTAAGGAATATTATCCAAAAATATTTAAAAATTCACAAAAATTGTAATATTTGTATGTCATAGTAGTAACAAGAAGATTCATATTTTACTTGAATTAGAAAATTTTAAGCAATCCTTTTATTTACCTAAAAATAATTGACTTTGATTTTGCTCTATGGTGTTAAAATTTATGAAAATTTATGACATGGCTTGCTAATTTTTAGCATTAAGACTACATTCTTTAACAGGAGGATTAATTTTAATGCTCCTTTGTAAAATTGGAGGATCAAAAGAATTTTGTTAAGATTAGTGCGTTTAATAAAATTAAAATCTGAAAACTGAAGTTTAAAATCTGAAATTTGAATTCTAAATTTATTAAATTATTGAATTGTTAAGTATTAAATTCAATACATTTGATTACATATCGCATTCGTTAATAAGTGAATGATTTATTACTTAATTTTAAAAGTAAATTTTATCTAAAAAAATTCAGTACCATTTAATTAATTTAAATATTTAATTCTTTTTATTATCAAACAATCTGAATATATTAAAATATAAAAATATTGAATTGGGTTAGCCTAAAACAACACACTTTTGCCCTTACAGTTTGGTTTTGGGATGGTGGTTTGTCCTGTTGCCACTTGCCACTCTGGAGTCAGTGATTTTTCTTTTCTTTTTAATGTAATAGGAGTACAAAAGCTTAGTTAATTTACTACTTCAAGAAAATAAAAAAAAGAAGAAGTTAAAGTAAACGTAGAGGAGGGAAGAAACTAGAAAGAGTCGTGAAATCGGAAAAAATGGCGACGGCGACGTATCCACCCCCGCCGCCGTTCTACAGGCTGTACAAGAAGTATTCGGAGGATCCAAAATCTGCTCCGGAGCCTCCTCCCCCTATTGAAGGCAATTACCAACTGTTTGGAGCCACCTATACTGTGAGCAATTTATTTTTCGTTTTTCTTTTCCTTGAATAATCACAGAAATTTCTATCCTCTCTAGCTTTCTAACTTTTCCTTCCTCCTTCCTGCTGCATTTTTTGTTTGAATGTTGTATATTCTGTGCTTCTGTGGATAAAATTAGCTGCAAAATGCACGTTTCAAGTTCTCCTTCCCTATTTTTGCAGACTGATGACGTGCTTCCTAGTCTGGAGGAACAAGGTGTTCGTCAATTGTACCCAAAAGGGCCGAATGTTGGTACGACCTGCTTCCTTTATTATCTGCATTTTTTTTTTAAATAGTAGAGAGGTTGGATGTCATTGTTCATTTTATGGTTTCTCTTTTGCTTGCCACTTTAACATGGCATGATTTGAAGAGTATGCTTTAATCATGTTTACTTTGTACAGATATCAGATTTTTAATCTTTTTTGTCTTTTTTCTTTTGGCATGTCTATTTCTTATTTGGGTTTAGTTTATGTTTATGTTGTTCTTTTCATATTTGGGTTTAGTTGTTCATAGTGTATATTCTTTTGATGCCTTTGGATCTTTGAATAATTGGCGTGCCTGAAATCAGAATGCTCTAATCGAAATAGGAAAAATGTGCTGTTCGGAGTACCCCTTTTTTATTTTATTTTTAATTTTTAAAAAAAGGTTCATTAGAGGTTATTTCGTGGCTTAGCTTCTTCAAGGTACTTAAACTTGAAAATTGCTTTGCAAATGTCCCTTTACATAGTGATCTGAGAGTTTTGACTCCAGTTTAGTAACAAGGGGAATCTTATTGGGTGTCTTTACTGACTGAGCTGGAGGAAAAAGGATTCAAATGTGTTCCTTGGTAGATTAAAGGTCTTTGATATTGATCTTAATTGGTGAATTTGTATCTAGGAGTCATATTTCCATTTTCATTAGCATGTTGATGCACCATAAGGTGCCAATTTATGCACTACAAAACGCAATATTTTTTTTGGGGGGGGGGGGGCATGAATAATGTTCTGTCTGGTACAATGTGTTGGAAACGATCCTAGTCTGGGACGATGTGTTTTAATTCTTTAGCAGCCAAGTTTTTGTTGTTTCAGTATCTAAGCCGATGGTGATTTCTGGCAGACTTCAAAAAGGAACTGAGGGCGCTTAACAGAGAACTCCAACTGCACATATTGGAGCTTGCTGATATTCTCATAGAGCGGCCATCACAATATGCTAGGAGAGTTGAAGATATCTCTCTCATATTCAAGAACCTGCATCACCTTCTCAATTCACTGCGACCCCATCAGGTGAAATTATGTTTTAGTGAAACTTCATCCCTTTTCTTCGGGTTCCTTTTTTGACAGTTGTCTGCCAATTCCTGATTTTAATTGCAAGCTGGGTCCTTCCTGCTTCTCAGGCCAGAGCAACACTGATCCATATTCTGGAACTTCAGATACAGCGGCGTAAGCAAGCTGTTGAGGACATCAAGAGGTACGCATAGTCTCTTTAAGTATGAATATTTTACCAAGATTTCTAATGAATGAAGTCTTTTGGCTTGTTTTTGCTCAAATGCTTGAGAATGCTTTTCTTTTACTGAACTTGAGAATCAACTGTGGTGTCTGGGATCGTCTGGGACCCTGTTGTCTACTGAACTTGAGAATGCTTTTCTTTTCCCCTATAATTCTTTCAGAATAACCAAAAAAAAAAAAAAGATGTCAGTAATTTATTTTATTCGTGTCCTCTTGGTTGTGCTTTCAATATCAGTCAAAGTGTTATGTGATGTTATAGCTGTCATTTCATTTTACAGCCCTTTTTTTTTGCAGCAAATAACATTCAGACACTGATTTGTTTAGATTTCTATTTCGATAAGGGGAAACTTGTTCCCCTTTTTTAGTTTGCAACATCGTAGCTTTATTACAATGCTTAAACTAGCTGATAGTACATTAAGTTGAGATGATGCACATTCTGTTCATGCATTGCCCATTTCCGATAACTCATGGAGGCATTACTATGTTAGATGAGTTAAAACATCTTTTGGTCTCTTTTGTAATTTAAGTACCGTACAGTTATTCTACTCACTTAGCGATATGTGCACTAACCAATTTGTAGTTCAAGGATATCTACATAAGCTGCAGATGGTGTCTTGTGGTTCGCGTGTAAGCTAAGATTGCTTCCTGTGGAACGTGCTGTGCTTGCCTGATTTTATTTTCTTTTGCTTGTTCAGGAGGAGGGAAGAAGCACAGAGACTTCTAAAGGAGGCTCTTGGCACCTTAGATGGACAGTAATAACCTTGGGTGGAAATCTTCATTATAAAGCTAGTGCTGCCAAGTTGTTCGTCAAGTCTTTGAGAATCAGCATATGTCCAGTAGAGTTCGAAGTATGTTGATGTTTAAACATGTAGTTATTTGAGTAGGGATGTAATATCTCATCTGTTGGGAATTTGGAGGAAGAAAACTTCAAGGGCCACACTTGAAGGCTTGAGATCATGGGATTTTCACCCAGACATACTTTTTAATAGTTTCTAGTTACATCCAATGTGTGAGTTTTAGGAGATTTATTTAGCAAGAAGCAATTGACACTCAATTTGGAAACAGATGTATCTTTTCTGACCATTGCTGAATGATAAGGATAATTTTCGCGAAATGTCAATGAGGCTGTTTTACTCTTCGATAAGGGCAAAAGATCTGTTGAGTGTTGGTGATCAATGCTACTTTAGTTTACCTTGGACGAGCAAGGGAATTTTTTTTTGGGGGTATTATTATTATTGTTAGTTTACCTTGGAGGCTAGTGTTGCAGACTTCTGGTCTTCTGCTGTTCTACATTTGATGAGTGCGCTGCGTGTGTGGTTCTGTATTTGGGTATATAGCGCAGATTTTTTGGCAAAAATGGCAGATTTTTCTTTGGCCCCTAATTGTATTTCGAAACTGCTAGAGGATGATTGCAGAGAACTCAGTTTGCCTTGTTTTGTAATCGCTACTTATTAATTAATTAATTCCTCTTTCTTACCCAAAAAAAAAAACAGAAACTCAAGAATTGCTGTAAAGTTTTGTCCAGATACTGTAAAGTTTTTACGATGATATATAAAACTACGGTTTCGACAAAAGAAAAAAAAGACTACTATAGAGAAAGGAGGTAATAAATTTAAAATATAAACAGAATAAAAAAAAAAAAAAACGTTGAAGAAGAAAATAAGATGAAAATTTGGGACATGGAAAAACTGTAGGGGGCACAGATATAATAGTGAGAAATTCCTAGGGAGTCTATTCTAAATTTACGCACTTGCTTTCCATTCAAGACTCCACCAGCGTCTCGCGCATCCCTTCGTTTCCCTCCTTCCAGCCTCCTCCTCCTCCCCCCCAGCCCCAGTCCTCCCAAACCCAGAAAAAACTCTACTGTTCTTGGCTCCATTGATTCTCTGAAGATTTCTTAGATCAACCCTCTGCAGCAGCAACACTATATTAATCGGTCCTTGGCTGAGACGTAGTTCTCTCTCTCTCTCTCTCTCTCTCCCCTCTCCCTATCAGGTTAATTGTATAGGTACCACCACCATACTTTTTCTTTCAAACTACAGTATCAAGTTTAACTACATCCACCAATGTCGCCGTTGCTCCTGCTGCTACTGAAACAGCTTTTGGGCTTTGGTGCTTAAGCAACACTCTTGATAATCTGGCTAATTTTAGCTCAGGTATTGCACTCTATAGAATAGCTTATAACTGTCAAAGTTGGAAGGAATTATTTTTTCGTTTCGGGATAAATTTCTATTCTTCTTCCATTGAAGCTGGACTCTTCTGATTTCTACCGACCAAGAATTGCTGCAATAAATTCGCTTCTTAAGGACATTTCAATCCCAAAATCGATTAAGAATTATCGGAGCGGGTATTTGTCGTCCGGGGTGCGTGTGTAGTTCATCTATGTTTGTTGTTTTCATATCCGAAATGGGACAGGATGTTTCAAGAACTACTTGATTTAAATCCTCTTGTTTTCAGTAATATTTGTGGGGAGCATCCTGGGATTTGCCCTTTTTCAGTAAAATTGTTTTCAAGCCTGAAATGATAGATAAGTTTTACACTTTATCTGAAAGTTGGTGTTTTAATGACTGCTCATGAGAGCATCAGTGTCCATAGTCAACTTTGGCACTGCTGCTATCAAGTTGGTATCAGGTCTAGAGAAAAGATTCAGACTTTTGTCATCTTGGAACCTAGCTTTGTCCGCTACACATTTGTCTTCTTCTGAGGATGAAACAATCATACCTGAGGAAAGCCTGGTCGATATAGAAGCTCAGGAACTTACAACAAGTACTAAATGCATGCAGAGTGACAGCATAAAACATAATAGTAAGTCTGCTTCTTCTTTTGAAGGGATCAGAGATGATTATGATATTTACCATCTTGGCATTCAAGAAGATAGTTCCTTGGTTTGTGAAAATCCTCAAAATACTGATATGGATGTTTATGGACTTGGAAGAATGAAAGTCATACTTAGGAATCGAGGATGGGTTTTAGGATCTCCAGACAGTTGCCAAAGGTTACCTTTGGCTGAATATAACATAGTGTGTATTCTGAATGACCTGTTTGAGGGCAGTGGAGATGCTGCTCTAGCTCTAGCTTTCTTTCAATGGTGTGAGCATTACCTGCACTTACAGCATGGAATTAGATCTACATGTGTGATGATACATATCTTGGTTGCTGGGAACATGAATTATAGAGCTATAGATTTAATACTTTATCTTGTAAGGAAGAATGCTGGGGAAGATTGGTGGCCGAACTTGCTTTTACAAGTCCTTCTCGAGACCTATACAATTAGAACGGTCCTAGAAACTGTATATAGCATACTCATTGACTGTTATATCAGAGCAAATATGGTAAATGTGGCTCTCAAGTTAGCTTGTCAAATGAAACACATCAAACTCTTTCCTTCACCAGGGGTTTGTAATTCACTTCTTGGGGCATTGTTATATATGGACCAATTCGAATTGGCATGGAATTTCCTGGAAGAGATGCAGAGTCAAGGGTTAGGCTTAAATGTGTCTGTAATCACTTTGTTTATTCATAAATACTGTGTGAAAGGCAATGTTGAAAGAGGTTGGCAACTATTGGTAACAATGAAGCAACATGGATTTAGTCCTGATATTGTTGCATACTCAACATTGATTGATTCCCTTTCTAAAATGTCACTGGTGAGAGAAGCAATCTCTTTGTTGTTTAAATTGAGTTTGATTGGTATATCTCTTGATTCCATTTCAGTTAGTTCAGTCATTGATGGCCTCTGCAAGGTGGGGGAAGTGGAGAAAGCTTTCAATATCTTGAAGATATTTAGACTGCCACCTAATATTTATGTCTACAATGGCTTTATTTCAAAGTACTGTCACGATAGTAACATGACTGCTGCTTCTAGCACTTTTTACGAGATATCAGAGATGGGATTGGTTCCTGACTGTTTTATTTACACCACCATTATATCAGGGTACTGCAAGATGAAGGATCTGAAAATGGCCCTTATCTTTTTGGCAAAGATGGTGAAGAGTGGAGTTGAACCATCTGTTGCCACATACACAACACTTATTGAATACTACTGTAGGTCTGGAGAAGTACATGTAGCGGAAAACTTATTTCAGAAGATGATGACAGAGGGTTTGCCACCTGACCTTGTTGCATACAACACACTAATGGATGGCTATGGAAAGGAGGGCCTCTTACACAAGGTTTTTGGCCTTTTGGATATAATGAAGTCTGCTGGTGTCTATCCTGATAACATCACCTATAACACAATCATTTACAGTCTTACTGTGAGAGGGTTTGTAAATGAGGCTCATGATTTACTGTATGAGCTCACTAGAAGAGGATTTACTCCTGATATTGTAACTTTTACTAACATTGCTAGCGGTTATGTGAAGAAAGGGAACTTTGAAGAAGCTTTTTTTGTGTGGCATTACATGAGTGAGCACAATTTGGAGCCTGATGTTGTAATGTGCAGTGCTCTCCTTAATGGGTACTGCAGGACACGTAGGATGGCAGAAGCAAATGCTCTCTTTACTAAAATGATCGACATTGGGCTGGTTCCAGATCTTGTGTTGTATAACACACTCATACATGGTTTTTGCAGTGTTGGCAACCTTGATGACGCCTGCAAGTTAGTAGAATGGATGGGCAAGCAGGGTATCAGTCCAGATGAAGGCACTCATCAGGCACTTATCTTGGGATACGAAAAGAAGATGGTAGAGAATCCAGTAGAAGCTGCAGATTTTATGCTGCAAAGGATATCGCTGAAATAGATTATTGGAAAACGATTATGGGATGCAACAACACGACAATCTGGCGCCTTCGCAGGCCTGCAGAACATGGAAATTTTGGATGCACCAATGATTTGGTTTTCTTCACCACCTCCCCTGTGGTTGTTAGGTTTGTCTCTTTTCCATGCATTGCATAGTTTGTCTGGTTAATAATACTTCAGCTAACATGGACTATGGTTCTGTCTGGTTTTCTTCTTCAGGTAAACAGTCCAACCCTGTGAAGCAACGACAGAGCTCAAAGCTTTTGAGAAAATTAATAGCTGTTGAGTATGTTCAAGTTATCTTTTGAGAAATCTGTTCAGACATGTCTCATGGTTTTGAACTTTTAATACTTTGCTCATATAGTAATAAGAATAATCCTTGAATACAAGTTATTCAAAGTTATAATGTGATATTTGGCCTGATAACATTAGTACAAATACATGCTTGAAAGACTGCTGAATATCTCATTAAAAAAATAAAAAAAAAAAGATCGAAAGATTAAATGTTGGAGTGGTTGAAATTGGCAATAATTTGTTAGGTTATTAGGTTTTGTTATCTGTTCGTGAGTTTTATAAGTTGTTTCCTCTGGTATCTTCTCTGAGTAAGATTGTTTATGATTCTCTCTGGTTTGCTCTTAAGGTAAATTAGCAGCCTGTGTGAACCAGCAAGAGGGAATAAAGCCAAACGGGATTGCGTATGCAGTGGCTAGGAAGCTTTCTGAAACTCTGAAGCCCGGGAGATATGTCCTTGTATATTCTACAGATATTTGTCCAGATATACTATTGAGTGGGCAAGGATCATGGCCAAGCGGTAGAGTCAGATGAGCCTGAATGGTGGCCTAGGGAGTTTGAAGTTCAGTACTCCTCTTCCTTCACTTCAGGAATAGAGCGATGAATTTCACTGTGTGAGTACTTGGAGCATTTTGTGGTGGCTTTAGCTCAACTGATTCCTTTTTTATATTGCAATTGTTGAGAGTCTGAAACCATCAATTGGGTCTAAGGTTTTTCATATTTAACGTTTTACTAATAGTTGTTAGATTTTTCTCCTTTTTATGCACTATGCAGATTATGTTGGGTTTGTAGCACTTCTGTGTTATATGGTGTAAGGTTCTATCTGGTTTAATTTTCAGGTAGACACATGAGCCTGCAATGGAGGTCAACACATGAACCTGCAATGGAGCACAAAGCCAAGCATGCTCTTCTGTTTGCCAGTTTGGAAGCCGCGTGACATTTTACAGCGGGTGAGATATCTTCGAATCATCTATCGAGAAATCTTTTCAGATATACCTCACAAAGAGAACTGGCCATTAGTACCAAGCCTTACCTATAGAGTAAAGTGTGAGGTTTGCAGCTCATGACCCTCCCCTCCCCTCCCCTCCCCGGTGGGAAAATAAAAGTACACAATTTCAAGATTTACCTTTGGACGCCATGTTAGGAAGAATTATCTATCTGGAAAGCATTAGCGAAATTGCACCTCAACTTTTAAAACCTCTTTAGTGCTTGCTATAATCTTGTACGAGCAGCAATGCGTCTGTACAATCTTCAAAAGTTTGCCGAATATCCCATCGGGGAGAAAAAAAAAAAAAAAAAAAAGAGGAACAATCTGAGAATCACAGAGAGCGAAATGTAACCCGTCATTCAGATTCCCAAAAGACGAACCAAAAAAAGGTTCTTGGGTTGGAGAACAACTTGACACTTATTTGTCTTTCTACAACCTTTGGATGCCTTCACTTTCATCCGTCCAGGAAAAGTAATCCAGAAGAATCCAGCGATTTTCTTGTTTTTTCGACGTCCATAGGATTAAGATTTCTCAAATTGGTTATCCAGTTCATTGGGACGTTAACAACTAAAACCATTTATTGAGTTCTTTCAAGAATGTTGATGGCATTGCAGTTGAGCGTTTAAAATCCTGCAAGTGAATCAGGGATTGCTGTGACGGGGATACGATTTTCGCCTCATCCTAAGTCGGATGAGATCGTATAATCTTTGGAAACATTATCACGTCTGTTATGGTACAGAATAAACATCTGTATGGTACAGAATAAACATTTGTAGACAAAATTTTTAAAATTAGGAAAAGGTACAAAATTTTAGTCTTCATTAATAAAAGGACTTAACATGTGCTTTTTCCATCTTCTTTCTCTAATCTTTTGCTCTACAGTGCCATGATATTGTATCCTCTTCAGCAAAACCAAACTCGTGCACGAAACCTTAAAGTTCATCTTTGAGATCTTTACTGCTACCGTCGTCACTTGTGGTGGCATCAGAACCCTTAGGTTGGGTAGATAAGGCTGGCTTCTGAAGCTTGAAAGGATTGGTTGCGTGCTTCTTTAGGAACTTGTAGAAAGCCACCACAGTACGATCTGTATCAACTGTAATCTGCATAAAACATGAGTAGAATACAAGCATTATTAGCATGTATGGTTGAAAGAAAAACAACGTAAGAATACACTTTAAAATTAGCATAACAAAAGCCTAAACTAAGCACTAACCGGATCGAAGCTCTTATTGCCAGCTGGGAAGAAAAGAAGAGTTGGGAACCCATCAGCCTGCAAGCAACGAATAATCAAATCCCATCCCCAAAGCCTACTGCTATAAACTGTTTCACATACGGTTACTGAAATGCACAATGGGTTGTTGAGCTGAAAGTTTGGTCACGCTTGAACAGAGAATCGAGCAAACCAAAAGAATTCATAGAGCCACACATTAGTTTGAAAGGTCTACAATGAGAACAAAAATGAAATGATTCTACACCTCAGTCAAAATCCATAGTATTATCACGTATCCATAAATTTTGAGGGATTGTTCCGCCAAGTCTTTTTGTTACTGGAAAGCTTTAAGTTAGTTTGAAAGAAATAATCCCACTGATCCACATATAGACAGGATAGACGTTTGTTAAGATGATACCTTCGCCCTGTGGTGCTCATTTGTAGTCCCATCCATCTTGGCAATAACAAGCGAGTCAATGCCCCTCAAATGTTTGCCAAGCTTGTTATAGATAGGCTCGAGTGTTTGGCAATGCCCACACCAGGGAGCGTATATCTAGTTTTGAATATAGAAGTCATCACAAGAGACCTTTGGAACAGGTCAACAGTTTTTTTTTTTTTTTTTTTCGCTCAAAAAACATGACAATAGAGGGAAATTGATACCTCTAAAAGAACATCTTTGGACTCGTCGAGAACAATTTCATCAAAGTTCTTGCCAACCACAATTTTGACATCCCCATCATTCTGCATCAATGGTAAAATGAGAGATTAAACTAGATATTCTAAATAATATGCAAGTTTATGGCAATCTGAGTGAAAAAACTTACTTTTTCTGGAACTGGATCTGATTTGTAGAAAGGCTTAAGATCGTCTTCCAAGAACTTCTCCCCGAATAACTGCATGCTCATACAGCATAAAAGAATAAACTATGGAATGCAAATGCTTATCTGTTGAAATTAAGGATTTAATGTATCGAACAATTTATTGCCAAACCAATATATTCATCTTAAGAATTTCATGAACGAGTTAACAAACCTTAATGTTGCTTAGAGTCAAATCACCTTCCAATAAAAATTTCCTGGCATCCTCATTTCCTGTGTATGCGAGAACCTGTATTCAAGTCTCACTTTAAAAATGATCAACTAATTCTGTCAGGAAATGACAGGAACCAAAATACACTGGAGGGAGGCTTACTCTTGGTGCATCTCCTTGCACACCAAAATAGTCCGAAACAGGCTTCCCAACATCCTTGTTGTCCATTTCTACGTAAACACATAGGAGCTGCAGAGCAAGTAGTCATTCCATTTAAAATTGCCAAGACAAGTTTTCAACAGGAAATCAATAAGCATGAGGTGATAATACAATCAGATGTAAATGGGGAAAAGAACGAGCCTAGAACTTGTGACATGAAAGAAATTGCTTAGATCCAATAATGGGTAGAGCCGCAAGTAGCAAAATCTTTTTGAAGTGTGAAGTTTTCAATGTTTATCACACCAAATGGTAATTTTGATGCTTTCCTCTATCAGAAATGTTGCAAATATACCCAAACGCTACTCATAAAAACCATGATAAAAAATGACTAACAAACATAAGATGTTAAAATTTGCATGAAAATGAATTTAACACGATCAATATATTCTCTGCTGTTACAATTTTAGTTTCAATTTTTAAAGGGCCTTGAGATCTGACAGCATTTTTACTAAATAATTAACCAGAAGGGGATGCCCCAACGCTGTTAAGACAAAAAGAAATATGATGAAATCGTACATCCAATGTCATCGATTGAACAGTTTTATCTGAGGCAAGTGCACTTCCAAACTTTCACAAACTATGTGTCACCAGATGCTTATGGTATATCATCAAAATTTATTAAGCAAATTACCTTTCCTTTAAAAGCTTTTGCAGCCTCTTGGAATGTGGGTAGGAACTTCTCTGAATCATTTGCAGTTGCAAAAAGTAACAACTAGAAACAAAAATACATCAAGTGATCAAAAGCGTAGTAGTAAAAATCCATATATGGAAAACTAGCACGAGCAAATGTATCACCTGATTCTTGATTGGATTTTCAAATATCAGTGGGGCACTATCCCGAGTAAAGTTTGTGACCAGGGGAAGCTTATTCTTGTAAACAAATTCACTTATTGCTGATTTAGTAAACTGACCACCTGTAGAAAGAAACTCAGTGAAAGGAATTACACACTCACTCTTAATTTTCAAAAAAGAAAAGTCTAGAAACTGACTGAAGTGATTTATTTTTTCATCCTCTTTCTTGATGATCACCAAAGCTGGGCGTTTGACTTGGGGATCAATTTGGAAAAGTTTTGCTACGTCAGAGCTGGTAGTCTGGTAGAAATTGACATCCTCTTCAAGTTTTGAAGCTGCAGCTAATTCTTCACTGGCTGCACCCTGAAAATTATATCAAAGGCATTGTCAATAAGATAACAAATAATTGACCAGAATTAGCCATTGATATCCTTAATTTTAAAAAATTCAAAACCTTAAGAAATCAAGCAAAATTGCAAATTAAAATGAGGAATCAGAGCATAGAAGCTTATGAATAACCTGAAACTAACAAGCAAAGTTGGAAGCTCACTTGCTAATTATGGGTAATATGTGACTTTCCAAATTAACCCTTCAAATTTCAAATCCTAAATGTCAACTTGAAAATTCGAACATAAAGAAAGGGATTGAGATAGGTAGCACATTCCGTAAAAAGGAAAAAGAAAGTTCTCAAAATTACTAAAACCTTGTCAAATTCCAAAAAGCAAACTCACGCAATAAAATTGGTGAATAAAAAAGCAAACTAGAAAACAAAAACTGAGGATTTGCAAGGCTAACTAGTGAAATTACCACAAAGGCATCCAAAAATCCCAAAACCAACTTTGACTCAGTAGCCAAAATTTGTTCTGCTTCCTCGACTGTTGTAATGTTGTTTAAACCAGGGCCAATCTTCTTCTTCACCCAAGTCACAATAGCTTCTCTGGATCACAAATTTCAGGTAAGAGACCATCTGGATATTCACATAAACAAAAAGAACAATGGGATTACAAATGATTTGCGTTCTTCTGCACTCTTGACCATGACATTCCAATGAATTAAAGAACACCACCACACTGCATTTTCTAGTCTTCACTACATTATTGATAAAAAACAATGATTTTCATGTACAATTAGAATCATCAGGGACCAGGAATGGACCAGGCAAAACCGAATCAACGTTAGGAGAGTCTCGAAGCTAGAAGCCAGGTACTTCCCCAAGCAGGACCCATCAGAGCATTAGCCGGGTTGATGAGGACTGCTATTACATTGACTAAATCTGCATGCTTGTTACTATAGGTAATCATCAAACCAAATGATGATTCAAGAACTCAAAAGTCTCCAACTACTTCCATTGATCAAATTATCAGCTACACTTTAATCGACAGAATTGCTAACCTAATAACAGGGCACTTTTCCAATAATTTCACCATCGGGATATCAAAGAATAAATGCTAACTAAGAAACTCCAGAAATTCAAAAAAGAAAGACGCTTACTTGGTACGTTGACCGGGGTAAGGCGTGTGAATGCCGTCGACGAAGAAGTAAACTGTAGGAAAGCCCTGAATATCATACTTCTGCCCTAAATCGCTCTCCTCCGTAGCATCCACCTTAGCCAGCACCACCTTCTCCTCCTCCTGCTTCAGCTCCGTTGCCGCGGCTGCGTACTCCGGCGCCAGAGCCTGGCAATGACCGCACCAAGGCGCGTAAAACTCCACCATGACGTACTTATTCTTCGCTATAAAATCACTGAAATTGGACTCCTTTAACACCACGACGTCCGCCTCGTCAACCGCAGGCGGCGTGTACGCCTCGTAACCGCCGTCCTCGGCAGCACCTGAATCGTTGTCTTCGAGATCGTCGTAGTTCTCGTAGTTGTGGTACTGAGCATAGGGATCGTGATGGGACGACGAAGCGGCGTCGTCTTCTTCCAGAAAACTGAGATCCTCGTCTTCTTCTACTTCAGAGCCTTTTCCTTTCTCCACCGTTTCTGAAGCAAACGACGTTGTTAGAACGCTAACGAAGAGAAGAAGGAGAATTGAGAAAACCAGAGCTGATTTGACAGCCATTGTTGGGGAGAATTTTGAAAATTTTGATGGGGACGGAGACTGAGACTGTGACTGTGAGGGTGGGAGCAGTGAAGATTGTAGTACTACAACTCTACAAGAGATTTCTCATTTGTGCAAAGTAAACGGAGACAGAGGTTGGTAGCGTGTGAGTGTGTGTATTTATTAATTATTACAGCAAGAGATTAAACGGTGGAGTTGGCGGATTTTGTGGGACGTGGGGCCGTTAGAGTGACGTGGCTAAAGATAACTGGTTGGGGACCAGCAGAAGAGGAATGGGGACATGACAAGTCGGCAAGATGAGTCACTGGCGTTTTGCCATTGTTGTTGTATTGTTGGGTTGACTTTTACTTTAGTGGGATTGGAATTTTAGTAGATGTAGGCGTTGATTGGGAAGCAAATTTTTGGTCAAAAAACTTTTAAAGTATATATTTTAAAACATTAAAAAATTTACATGTTTCAATTTTTTTTTAATTTTTATAATAAATTATAATAAAATTTTAGATAAACATCCAAAAAAACTCATTTGCCAAACTCGTTTGCCAAAAAACTCACTTAAGTGCTCGTAAGTAAAGTAAAAAAAATTATTAAAAAATGTGTTCATAAAAAAAATAAAAAATTATCGTCAAAAAAAAGATAAAATGATTTCTTTTATGGAAAACTACAAAAATTAAAGACTTCCTACTTATCAAAGTAATATTAATCTTTATCAAAGCACTCATAATATTATTCAATGTATGTAAAATAAAAAAAGTTATTGACAAATGTGTTCATAAAGAAGATAAAAAAATTTCTGTTGTGAAAAACTGCAAACTGAGTTAAAGACTTCCTGCTTATCAAATAAAAACTAATAATCAGGCATAGTAAAAAATAAAATGTGGACATTTTTTTTTTACAAAATCTTGACAAAAACTACTGTTATCCTTTTGTGATTTTATTTTGGATTTTTTGAAAATATTTCTTTAACACATCTCCTAGAAGTTTAGTTCATGAATCTTTGATGTGCAGCAATTTCTTTCAAAATCAATAAAAATATTTAATCCACATTGGTTGAAAGGAATTTAAGGAACCATCCCATCAACGAATTAAAGTCTTGGGGATATGAGATGAATCGTCTGCATTTTGACATGATGACTGGGTTAAATAGTTGAAGAATTCCATGGTGGAGAGAAAGGCAAAATAGATTGCTGAATTCATGGCAAGAATCAGGTTATCAGAATCACAGCTGACATATTAGATTCATTGGAACCCTCGTCTTCAAAGAATTCACGGAATAGTTTTTGGGTACAACTTTGGGTCCGGACATCAATTAGACCCATACTTTCCCCAGAATTCTGAGGGAAAGAAAGAAAAAGAGATCAACTGTTATGTCTCAGCTTTAGCAGGGGGTGCACGCTTTGCAACAGGGCACAGGCTCCAGAGTAAGTTTCAAAAATCACCAGCTATGAAACTGCAGTTGACAATCAAGCAGCTCCCTCAGCTAACTCTTTCTTGATCGTTTTTAACATGTCCAAAACCTGCATGGTGCAGTCATTTAGACGACAGACGCTAAGTAAAACTTGCAGGAGAGGAAAAAGAGGCAAAAGAAAGCAGTGCAGGAGTGAAGTAAGCCTTATGTAGTGTTTCAGTATCTTACAAAGCCCAGCATTTATGCAAAACATAATTCTGCTCACCCCAAAATATGGAGACAGAACTGTTGAATTTTGGCGTAGTATCAGGTATATGTTCTCCAGTAGGCATAGAAGTCTGTCCACTTGATTCCCAAGTAAATCAACCTGTACAAATGAAGAATTCGCTGGTCTGTTAAGAGTACAAAACATTCAAGGCTCATTGTAATCTTGAGGCTTTTTTTTGTAAAATTCTAATGATATATTCGATTATAGCACAATATAGTGAACAAGAAGTAAGTTCTGTTTCAAGTCAAGCAGCAGCCAGTTTTTGAAAAATTCACTTGTGCTTTCAGCTACCTCAGTTTCAGCTAATTGCAAATTGCGGGATCTAGTTATGAAAGCCTTCTTGTAAAGCGACTTCTTTTTTCTTATCGAGGCCGCAAGGTGAGCTAATCCATTTGTTTGACGCTTCAGCGTCTCCACCCTGGAAACAGATTTTTAAAGTCTCATAAGCTTTCTCATGATCCTAAGATACAAATGCTTTCCAGCAGAAGAATCAATTTACCTAAAGACAAAAATATTTGCAATAACTCTAAATAGTAGTAGAGTACCATGATACTGGTTGAAAATTTTGAAGATAAGAGTTAGATACCTCAAACAATACGATTCTAACTTTTTGTGCACCATTTGCTCAAAATCCACTACTAGTCGCTGAAATCCCACGACAGGCGAGAAAACAGATCGATTTTGTTGATTTTCTTCTTCATAGGCGTACTGTCCTTCGGAGTCAACCCCCTCTGTAGGATGTATCAGGGCTTGATGATCATCTTCTTTTTGGTCTTTGGCTATGGAGCCTGAACTATTCTCCATATGTGGTACCGATGCCTTGCTTTCAAGCAATTTATCTGATGATATTTCTAATAATTCGCTCTCTGTACCGAAAGTTCTCTCAACATCATATGACAGTAATTCCATACTGTCATCCTCAGCCACCTCAACACAGTGATCTCTGAGTTCCTTTGTCTGATTACTCGTGTTCACAATTTCCTCTATGTTGCAGTTCCTAGAGTAGGAGTCAGGCTTTTCAATCAGGGTTTGCTCTGGATGCATATCCAATTTTGTAGGAGGAAAATCTTTAGAAATTTGCACCTGGTTCCATGTTTCAGATTGTCCAATGGTAACAAAGAATTCTTTCACCAATGCAACCAAGACAAACTGATATATCTCGTCTTTAATAAGTATCTCAATGTTATAAGCATCTATTTCTGTTCTCAGCCTATTGAAAAGCTCTCTAAAGTACACGATATAAATGTCCTCTTTTAATAGGCTGCCTACAGTCTCTGGTACCTTGTCACTGCTGTGGAGGTTATCAATCAAGGTTTCAAAACCTTCAATTTCTATTTGAAGTTGCCTTATAACCAAATTGCCGCTCTTCTCAATACATTGCAATGTCTCCCCAAAGACGACTTCCATCAGCTCTTGCTTCACAAGGTAATCATCAGCATTTTGTTTGATGTTCGTATCCAATTCAATAACTGTTTGCTGAAAGTAGACTGCATATACATTCTCCCTTATAGAGCTTTCCAGGTAATGCTGCAAAATTTCACATGCAGTTTCTTCTTCAGATTCGCCTGCCTTCTGAATTTGAAGATCGTCTATTTTGACTCCATGATGATCTTCGGAATCATTCACTGACAGATTATGACTATCACCTCTAATGAGGCTCTCGTTGTTTTCATTCAACAACTCAAGGTATAAGCTTTTTGCAAAACCTACAAGAATTAATAAGAAGATTTCCTCAATGATGAAGCTCTGCAATTTCAGATCGTCCCTTTCTTGCTCGAGTTTCCTTATTTCATTACTCAAGTCTACACCACTTCCTGCATTTATGTTCTCATTAGCTGTTCTATCAATCTTTGTCAAACTTGTCTCCAAAACAGCTGTCTTATCACAAAATCCTTTATTATATCCTGGATTACCATCCCACATCATAAGATTGTCCAGTCTTTCAATAACTTTCCGTATTCTGCTTTCCAGTTCATCAGGATCCTTGTCTCTCTTAATTGATGAGGGCCCCTGCCTTCGTAGAACTTCTCTTGCTAGCCAATTCCACTCTTCACATTTACGCTGTTTCTGAATAAAGGACTCATGATTCTTTACCATCTTTGCAACATAGTGGCTTCCTCCTGGATCTGAATCCTTCTCAGGAACCTTAGGCGAAACTTCTGGTAAAGGCTCACTGGTTGTTCGCTTGATTGATGATGGGAAACCCGAAAGCTCATGCATTTCGAGTCCTTTCTCCTCTATCCTACCCTGACTGCACAAGGCACTTAGTTCATCGTGCAAGGCTCTTGCATTATTGATCAATTCTGTCCATTTCTCCCTGCTGAAGCCAACAGGAAGAGACCAGCCTCTCTTCTCAAATCCTGTTTTAAAATTTTGTTGAATGTCATTTATGAAGCCCTTAACTGAAATCACAATTACATCTTTCTCAATGCTCCACGTCCACTGCTTCTCTAGTGGAAACACCTCAGCATTTCGCATCCTCCCAAAGGCGAGATCCAAAGTTCCTTTCAGAATATCTATGTCAGAACTCATCTGCTGAATCATCACGTTGTTCTTTCCAGGGTTTATTGAATTTTTCAGTGACTTGAATCCTGAAACATGGTCGTGCCCGAAAACCTTGTCTTTCATCCATCCAGAACCTGTATGTATATCCTCGTCGAAGAGTTTGGAATAAAGTTCACTGTCGAAAGACCTGGAACTTCTACCTCTAATCCTTCTTGTCAAAGTTTTTCGCTCATCCTCCAATTTCTGCTTGATATTCAAAACTTGCTGATCCACGGAACTCTTCAATTCACGAATATCACCACCTTGGGCTCGATCATCCTCAATTTCTTCACTGCTTGGAATATAATCCGGGAGGTCTGCACCCTTTGTTCTCTCAGTCTCTAGTTTCTCCCGTAAGTAAGCCAACTCTCTGGCATTTAACTCCGCTGCACGCCGAAGCTTCAACTCATTCTCTACCCTCTCCATTAGTTCCTTGTCTTTCTCAATTATCAAAATCCTCATTTCTGCAATGCGTCTCTGGAGCCAGTGTTTGATTTCTGTCAAGTCAGAAAGCATTTCCTCGCGGTTTGTTTCTTGAATATCTTCCTCTTCTTCAACAATGTTGAGACTACCATCCACAAGAATTGCTGCCAATTCATAAAATTTTGATCTCTCGTGAAGAAATTCAATAGGTCCATTTTGAGACTGAACTTTTTCATGCGCTTCATCCATAGCAGATCTCAAAAGCCTCATCACTATTGAGTCTGACTTCGACCTGCAATTGATTTCTTCAAAGAGGTCATCCATTCTTAAAATTAGAAAAAGAGACCGGAATAATTCTTGAGCAAGTTCACAGCTACATTAATTATTTCTTTAGCACGGTATATAACACATAGTATATGTTAAAATTGAACTGTACAAGGGCAATTAAATGGGTCTCCAAAAGGAGAAACAAATCTTGTAGTATCACTTTGTGGGCTAAGAAACTTAGAATGAGGAAGAGAAGAGTGCTTAACTTGGTTAGTCTCCCAAAAAAAGATAGAGATTTGAGAAGGACCTGTTCTTGCGTGTTACAAGGGCCAAGGGACTGAGCCACTCCACATTTTTTTGTCGCTTGGACAAGAATATATGGATGACATGTACTATTCCGCACGATTTGGCATGCACATTCACTTGTTACGGTTTTCAAAAGCTGATGAGATAAATCTCTAATGCTAGTAAAAATAACTTCAATGCATACTAGCAGCCTATTACCATTAAAGTTTGTAGGAAAACCATCTTTTCTTTCTCATTCCATTAGAATCAATGGCTGCCAATGGGTTATTATGGTTTCGCTTCAGCTCAACTTTTCCTTTTTCTTCCCCATTTTTCTTTTGGGGTGAAGAAAATAAGATCTTTCCAATGCTTTTCTGACGTACTGAGCATATTTATTAAACCTTGCATGGCAAGAAATATTGCAAAAGGACTGAGCAGATGAGTCATTGGTTCAATGGGCGAGTTGGTGGTTAAACTAGCGAGCCATTAAAACAATATTTATATAAATACATGTACTATATATCAGTTAGCTTAATATATGTAGAACTTATAAATAAAGTACTTTTAAATATTACTAATTATTACATCTAGAAAGATATATTAGAAATATATAAACATTAATAAAGGACTCAATTTTCTTATATCATCCTTTACAAACACAAATCATGTATTCAAAAAAATTATTTTATTTAGTAAAACAACAAGCTTTTAAGGAAATAGAATTAAAATTTTTTTAATACTTTGCCTAAAAAAATATTCTTTAATTATCAACTCCTGTTACATAATAATACAAACAGTTTTAGTATGACAGTTGAATTAGCGTCATTAATGGCCTAGATTAATGGAATTCGAGGCTGGAATGGTTCAGCAACATGTAAATCACCTTGAAAACAATACAAATTAGTAGCACATTTTTTAAATATACATGGCATATATTAAAATCAACTTGTATCTCGTAAACTAAATCATACTTTGTTTTTGGGTAAAATATAATAAACCTCCATGTGGTTTGTGAAATGGTTAAGAAACCTCCTTATCATTTAAAAACACCTATTGAACCTCCTTATACCATGGATTAATCTGGAATTTGGATGAAAAACATCCAAATTAACGGAGAGTGAGTCACACTCACCTAATACATGAGTAAGATTGATCACGTTGTATAAAAACTGATTTTTTCTTCCAATTATACCCTCTTCCTTTTCTTTCTTTTTTTACTTTCTTTTGCTTTCCTTTTCCCAAAATCAGAAAGGTTGCCTTATATCCTTTTTTCTTTTCTTTCGTTTCGTCTCTTTCCTCCTCCTGCAATCAAAATAGAGACTGCAAATGCATCAAAATGCCATGCCCCTCACCACCACGACCACCGCGACTACTCTTTTTTCTTCTTGTATTTATCTTTTATTGTAGCACCAGAGGATTCTTAAGAAAATTCATGTCAAACTTTGGCTTCTTCTCCAATAGAACTCTCCTTACAACAACACTTTTAATCTCTTAAGTAATTGCCTTTAACCCATTCTTTGGCAACCAGATTTACCGCCATATGAAAGGTGGACTGAAACCAAGATGGATTTGAGATATGAATCAAGGCAACCTCACAAAATTTCTTTTGATCCATGCAAATATCTAGCTTTAAGTGTATAATTGTTGTCATATAACCATTTTATTGGTCCAAAGAATTGCTTTTATATAGTAACTTGTTGGTTTTGCTTTGTTTTTGGACTGAAATTAATAGATTTGTCTATCATTGTTCATGCATATATTTGTTTACTCTTTACTTGATTTTGGTCAAATATGATATCATAAGCATGATCTACGTTGAAATTGGATTTTAGGATGTAATTTTTGTTAAATTCCACCACTGGTGGTAGCTACTGGTGGCGCTGCTCCCTACCGTCGCTGGCGCAAGCTCTGCAAACAATAATAATAGGCAGAGAAGAAGAGCAACTTTGAAAATTTTCACCTTTACTCATAAAGTCTGTTTGTAAATCCACAAATACGATGATGGATGTGACGACAGCAGTAGAAAAATAATGAAAACTGCTTTATTGCCAGAGCAGATGAAGAATGTTTTGAAATTTTAGTTTTGCCCCCCAATTTTTTCCTTAAACAATTGAAGAAAAATTTTTAAAATTTTAATGTAGTCCTAAACTAATTTTTAATATAGTTTAAAAATAGGGTTAACATTGTAACTTTACGTCTTTCCATCAATTTGGATGTTTTTCGTCGATTTTCCAAATTAGTCCAAACTATAAGATGGTCTTTTGGGTGTTTTCAAATAATAGGGAGGTTTCTTGACCATTTCACAAATCATAGGAAGATTTACTATATTTTACCCTTTTTTCATCAATCAAGACCACGAACCTTTCACGAACCCTTGCTAATGTCCAAATTCAAATTAAGGGCCATATTGGCTAGGCTGTCACCTACAATTGCACATTGCCCACATCGTCACTCAACCCCACAATCCCCTTGTCAAAATCCAAACACTAAATAGCCTCAATTTTTAGACATACATAAACTTTGCAATTGCAGATGTGAGATAATGCAGTGGTTAGTAGCTACCTGCATTCAATCAATGATGCGTACCCACACATTACATCCAGTACTACCTACCTACAGGGTTTTCTACTATTTTATTATTATTATTATTAACATATAGACAAAAGAGCCTTGGGCCTCTTGGAGTTTCGTTGTCCCTTGCATGCGTATCTCACGTGATTGAATCTTTTACTAAGGAAGCACGGTTATTCTGTAAAGACGTTTGCTGGTTGCACTTTGACTATGTGGTTTAGCTCTTGTTTTAAAAGATTGCGTGTTGACAGGCAATGCCACTTTATTTTAGCCTACAAACATCCTCGGATTCAGGCCCTTGCAGCTGATGCATTGCAAACAAAACATAGTTTTCCTTTTGTGACAACCACACCCAGATTATTAGGTAATAGTTTTCTTGTACATATCTTTTTCCTACCAACTTTCCAATGTCAAACCTTGTCCCTCTCCTTCTGGTTGTACGACAAAATCCATGCTATTGGGGTTTCCTTCAATTACCCCTAGATGGTGAATTTTTCCTCGTTTGTTTGTTATATTTTCAACATTCATCCTTGGGTGGGGTTATATAGGTAATTTGATCCAAATGTAATGATAAAGCTTAGAGCAGGTTTACAGAACAAGCTATTTCCCTACTTGTGTGCCTACTGTCTGGGTTGATTGCTGATGGCTGGTTTAGTTGAAGTAAACGTTTTTGTGTCAGAGGTAGCTATTGCTAATTCAAGCTCTCTTTTGACTATATGTTAATCATTGAAGTGCTCTTTTGGTCGTTCATTCTTCATGCTTCCTCTAGCTTTGTTGTTGCTCTTGCTATCATTATTCTTCAGCCTTCCTCCTTCTTTTGCTATTGTTGTTTCGCTTGTTTTTATTATTAGTCCTTCTAGTGGCTTGCCTACATCAGATTCCTCTATTTTCTATTTATATTGCTGGTAATTTACTGGATTTTTCCTTTCCTCCTTTTTATATTGCATATTGTTTCTTGTTCTGCTTTTGATTGGCTTTTTATTACTATTATGTCTATGATTTTACCACTCTTTGTTGATTTATATTTAATGTATGTTTGTTTCGGTGATGCCTTCTTATACAGTGGCGGAGCCAGAAAAAATTTTCAATGGGGGCAAAAGTAATCCTAAAATTTTTTACCGACTCTTTTTTTAGTTTTTTAAGCAAAAAAAATATTCACCAACAAGTTAAAATGAAAAACCTTTTTTAGCTTACTTCAAATGGAACTTTATGACCCATATATCCTTTTAGAATATTAGTTCATTAACCACTTTAAAGGACCATATACTTCTTTCACTTCCTTAAAACTCCGGGGGCACACTTGAAATTATATCAAAATTTTACGAGGATATTATAGGAATTTACGATTTGTTTCGGTGATGCCCTTTTATACATGATTCTTTCTTTGCCACTATTTAGCCTGCTAAAGTATGTTTCCCACCATTTAATTTTCCTTTCCTTGCCCCCTCCTAAAAAAAGGTTCTTTCATTCTCACTCTGAAAGTCTTTAAAGTGTTTTTTTATGTTGTGCTAAATGGTCTCTATTAGTTATTGCTTGACCACAATTCACTCCCATCAAAAAAAATATATATATATATATATTGTTTTGTCTTTGCAAGCATGGCATTTGTTTGTATGTGTTCTTAAAAACAAGAGAAAATAAGTTCTTTGTGGATGCTATTTTGTTTTTCGCCCTCTTTTTATGCCTTTCATAAGTCTTTGAATTTTTTAAAGGCTATGCTTTTGCTATTTAGTTCAGAGCTCTTCGTTAATAATACCTTTATTTATTATTTACCAGTGTTAATATAGCATTTTTCATATTATGTTCAGTCTTTATTTTTATTGGTTTTGTCTCAGTCAGTATTTGTTTTTCCGCTTGTATTGATGTTTTTATTTCTGCTGCTATTTCTCATATGCCTTTGTTCAGTGGCCATTGCAAAGTGTGTACAAGATATGTTAGTGCCCTGTTTTACGGTCAACTTGAAAAAATTGAAAGATTGAGAACAGAAAAATTTTGGACCAAATGTGAAGCATAATCAACTTAGTTTTAGGGCCAGTGATTAAGAAATAATGGAGTTCTATTTCTGTTATTGAGGTTGTCATGTTTGTTTCTATATTCAACCCTGTTGGGTTTGGGTTTTATCCCACCAACTATTATTTTGTTGGGCTTGATGAGATAAAATCCAAATCCAACAAAATAATAGTTGGTAGGATAAAATCCAAGCCTAACAAACTCATTGATGATTACTCTTATGCAAGTGTATATAGACATATCTGTACTCGTTTCGTTTGCCAATTGGATTTGAGGAATAGGTCATATTTGAACAACGAGTGTGGTCTCCTAATGCTCTTAAAACTAGTGGATATACATACAAAATGTTAAAAACATACTAGCCATAGAGGAATGATTGATCCATGCATGCTTGAGATCTTATTCTCTACTAATATATTCTTGAGTAGTAGCTTATTGGGTTGGTGCAATTGTGTCTAGTTGTTGTATTCTTTATAAATTTTTGTTGTACATTGACATACAACATTTGGTGTAAATAAATACTAAAACATGTAGGAAGTACAATATTCTTGCACAATTGCATCTAAATCAATTGCTTTTGCCCTGGTGTATCATAAACGTGATGTAGATAGGGAGAAGTTTAATGGCAAGTGCAACCACAATAAAGTAAAACATGGACATTGAAAACCATCATAAGTATATGCATTTTTATTGTCAACATCTAGTTTGTTATGCTGTGAAAATCAAATGACTGGAGCCGAATGAAAATCGAGAAAGAAACACTGAGTACAGGAAGCTAGGAACTAGCAGTCATATCTGGCATTTCAAACTAGGAAACTCCTAATCTAGTGGTGAAAATGACAACATAATAATCCCTCTTGAGAAAGAAGGATACATGTATTTTATAAAATTATAAACACAATTGAACTGATCCTACGGAAAAAGTGGATTACATTCTCAGCTCCATTCCTTCAGAATCTCTTTTGTTTGTAGGTATCACTGCAAACAAAATGGGAAATTTCAGTCATTTGATGATGTTTTATAATCAGAGCTCTACTATTTTTCCTTTCTGTTTTTGGTGAAAATTAAGTGTTTCTCATTCCAGATTTCCAATAAATCCTAGATACTCTTTAGGTAATTTTCATTGTGTGGACCCAATTCTTAGTAAGACAAACATTAAAATTGCTCTGCTTCTATGGAAAACTTGAATATTTTGACTTGTTAATCACTACCTTTGGAGATAATATCATCTGACTCTGTATCTCTTGAGGTAACTCTAAATAAAAGCTATGTTATATAGACAATTTAATCTATACACGCATATGCTATATATTATACAATACATTTATATATTTATATACTACGTACTATGCCTGTAGTGCTATTCAAAAGCAAAGATGTGGACAACTTGAAAAGTCAAGATTTTTTATACTAGCTTGTTTTGCATTTGCAATCTACTGTCAATAATTTAAATATATTTGCATCTGTATTATTTTGGCTTAATTGTCCTTTCTGATTATGGAGCAGAAACCATGTATGATTACGATTATATTCAAGACTACAAATATATTGAGTTTTTGTATTCTTTTTGCTTCTTGTCTTTAGCACAAGCTATTAGGCAGTGCACATATGGGATGAGAAAAGCCCTACTGTTATCAATCTATTATTGTCACTTATTTAATCTTTTCACGCTGAGTTCCTTAATCTATATCTGTGTTTTGAAACTCGGACCGGACCGGCCGGTTCAACCGATTGAACTGAGAACCGGGTAGGCATTCGGTTCAAGTTGCTTTAAAAAATCGGGAAACAAAAACCCAGGTTTGATCGGAAGAACCGCTTCAACTGGAGTCTAAGGTCTAAAGAAGAGTAAAGACGGATGGTGTGGGGACCACTTAAAAACTAAAGCCATGGGGCATGTGTTGTGCATAATTGCTACCAAGAATTAACATCTTTATCTTGTGTGCTGTTTCTGACCGTTGACCGTTGCTGTATTCTGAGCTTTTTAATTTTTTTAGTCTTTTCCTGTTTTACCCTTTTTGTTTTCCTTTTTTGATTCTTTCTTTTAATTACTCTCAAATCTCTTCACATATCCTACCGTAAATCTCTCTCAAACAACTCCAATGGAAGATCTAAGTTAAAAAAAGGGATAAAACATTAAAAATAAAAATAAAAAATTCACCTAGAAATATTTTATCGATTTTATGATTTGACCCTTAGAGTACTAGAAAACTATTATTACACCTAAAAACATTTTAGAACTTATAGCTATAGCCCTAAATTCTTGTAATAAGCCCTCCAATTTGGTTCTAAACCTGTTGAATATGCACTAAATTGTAAATTGCATAAATTGCTATTTAATTATACTACCTTATTTGTATTTTCTTGTAAAGTATCTTAGAAATATCAAATATGCATTGAACCTGCATTTCTTAGTATTAATATGTTTTTAGAAAATTTATATAATATATTAATTTTTAAAATTAAATATATTTATGACGTCATCTAGTTCTTGAATGGGTTAGACGCCGGTCGAACCCGTTGACCCCTGATCTCGACCGAGTCGATAGCCGGTCCGAGTTTCAAAACATAGATCTATATATGATACCTTGCATAACCTGTTTTTTCTAACATTTTGCTCTTTTGCTATTTAGCGAAGTCTAAACCTTATCAATTTTCTTGTAGCTTGTAAATCTCATGCTATATATGAATAGGTTCTTGTAAAATCGTTTTTTCAGAATACTATTGCATTAATTAAACAAAACTTTGCACCATACTACAAAAATGTCTTCTAATCACTTTTTGATTGGCCATCATTCAAATTAGATATTCTTGCTCCATATATAATATATTTGTTTACTTTAGGAATGCTCTTCATCGTTGTGCATTGGTCAAGTTATCCTCTCTAAAATTAGCAATATATGTCTTACATGTTTTAAATCAAAGCTAGTATTGAATCCTCAAAGGCTGGAGTTGGGCCTTGAGAACTAGAGAGATTAGACGTATTTTTTGATGATTGCTTTTATTGCTATAGTTGTCATTTCACATTTGTCAAATCCTGATACTAATCCAAGAATAAAAACAAAAAAAAGGCAAGAAAGAAGATTAATAGTTAATGTTACTAATAAGTGAAATAGTATCTGGTTTTTGTTTATTAGCTTCGGACTTTTGCCAACTCGTTGCCCTTTCTTTTCTTAGATTTAGTCTATTTATCCTTTACAAAATTTAAATGTTATTTTACCTTCCGATTGAGTGAGCTTATTTTTTCTTCAAAATTATTCTTCTAGAAAAGATCAAATTTTATCCATGCTGACTTTACTAGTCAACTAATTTGCCAAAGTATGTTTTCTATAAGAGTTATTCTTTTCTACTGCTATTTGACATGTAGTTTTTTCTGTCTCCCAGCTTTCTGTGTGTTCTTTGTAGTGGTTGGAAATTTGTGCAAGGTATGCTTGTTCTCTTTTTTCCATCGATTATATAAATTGTAAGCTTTTTGACTTTTTTTTTTGTTTTATGCATTTCTTGTGTCTTTTATTCTGTATCAATTGTTTGTTTTCTTTATCGTTTCCCTCAATCTTTTCTGTTTATTTATTTTTTCTCTAATATTTGGTGTATACTCCATAGGTATCTATGGCTTAAGACAGGCTATAAGAAGCAGGGATTAAAATACAACCACTAACTCAAAACAATAGTAGCCATACATCCATGAAAGAATCAACAAAAAAATATTGCCTTTTCATTATAGAGAATAAATCTAAGAACATAAATCTATACATAGTTCATAAGGCAAGAGTTAGTAATTATTAAATCACAAAACAGACACCTTTACCTTCTTTAAATATTAAGTCTGCAAGAATATGAAACTTAATAGGAATACTGAGCGGAGTTGTTCATCTATGCAAATAATAATCTCAAAAATAAATGAAAAATTGCTAAATTTTTTGATAGATAAGACTTCATTCAGTGGCAGCATAAATACCATCCATTAATAAAGATAGCAATTCTAAGCATATTTCATACCCTCTTTCAACACTATATATGAATAATCTTTTTCAAATGAAGAAGAATCTTAATTCTTTTTTATTTTTAAGCTTAGGGAAAAATGGACATTATTAGTGCAAAAGATGCAATCTCAAAAGAGTAAGATATGCAATCTTTTTCAATAAACTTAGAACAAATCTCTAGCAAAGAATAAAATATGCAATCTCAAAAACATATATCAGTGCAAAAAATAAGGACCTCTAGGTTGGATTGAGTGATGTTCAAATTCCAAATACAATATTACAGGTCACAAAATATTTAATTCAATTACCACCACTTTCCTTAGGTGCAAAATAGATGCAAAGAAGATATTGCAACATCTTCCAGTATTTCAATCTAAAATGCTTTTTCAAAAAAAAAAAAAAAAACTATACAGAGCATGTCTCTTTCATTTTAAGACTAAAAATAATCATTATCTAATTAGTCCATGAACATAATGCTATATGTCCACATAAGTTAAACCTTATTAAAAAGTATACAGTTGGAATACTTAATTGATGAGCTAATAACATTCTATGGATCCTTCCTACCACCTTCACCATTGGTGGTATATACCCACCGCATAAATCAATTTATCGAATGTATCAGAAGTAGAGAGAGAGTGCATAAATTGAACCCTGAGAAGTTTAACATGCGTATCAAAAAATATCATACAATTACTCTATATGACGTAGAAAAATATAAAAAAAAATCCCTTAACTCTTGAAAACTCCTTCGACTAACAAGAGACTAACATAAATTAAGGAATGAAAACTAAACAGAGTAAATAAATGTTATAAGTACTTTGTCTCGTGAATGTTCATTTATTATTTATTTTTAGTTCCAGTTTTTTGCCTTTTTTTATTTTCATTTGATGTTTATGCTTTAATGGTTGTGCAGCATACATTTCTCATGCTTTAATACAGTAACATAGTCCTGTTTTATTATCTATGCTATTCAATTATCTGCTACTATATCTATTACTTGTAACATTTCTAAATAGAATCTGTTGATCAATTAGATGGATAGGAATGCTTGTCGGCGTAAACGTTATGCAGAAATGCCATTTATTGAAAAGGATGCATTGTTTCGATACTGACTAGAGGCTTATGCAACAAAGAAATGAACTTGCTAAATATGGCTTGATCCTCTGCTGCTCCTACTAGAGCACCTACCTGCAAGAAGAATAAAAAACACTATATTAGTAGGACAGGTTTAGGCCATGTTAAAACTGGAATTTGCTTTCCAGAACCTAAGTTTGAGGCTCAATGTCAGCAAAAACAAGTTGAAATCGATAATAGTTATTATAATGCTGAGACTTTTGTTTCTGCTACCACTACTTTTGCCACAAACTCTAAGGATTAGTCCTCTTGTTTTCAAAACACTCCTTGTTTAGATGATTTGCAATTAACTCAACTCTTTGAATAAATCCTCAACAAACTTGATACTGATCAGCCTACTTCAAATCCTGACACCTCTTTTAATCCGGAACAAGTTCCTACATCTGTAGATCGCATGCACATTTCTAATTCTAGAGGTAAAATATAATTTCTTTTTTTTAAATCCTTGCTCATCAATGGATTTTAGATCCTTCCTGTGCTACACACATGTAATAAAATTTCCTCACAATCTCCTTTTTACGTATACACCAATAAACTACTGGTTTTTTCTTTTCTTTTCTTTTTTATAATTTTTATCTTCACACAATTTTTCTATTGTATAAATGTTCATTCTTTGTAACAATCTCGGGTGCTTCTTCATCAAAATTTAAGACATTGCAGCATTTCTTAATCAAAACTAGGAATGTGCTAGAGAATTCCTCCTCTTCTACAGCTAATAGAGTTGGGGGTGATCAAAATTCTGGAAAAGCAACACAGTCTTCCACATTAGGTGTTATAGATTATTTAGCTTTCTGATAAACCTCCAATTTTCCTAGCTTTCTCCTTTTACCTTTTAATAATCTTCCAAAATGCCCTTCCTTCACCAGTACCCAAATCATTCCAGTCTGCTGCAGTGAATAAACATCCACGCAAAATAGGTTGCTATTCTATTTTTTCCTTCTGTTAGTCATTTGTAGCAGCCATGGTTTAACAATACTAAAGTTTTGTTTTCCTTTGAATCTCTTTTATTTTCTCCCAGCATCAAAAAAAGGAAATAGAGGTCAGCAAAAACTATTTTCATTAGATTCAGTTCCAACCAAATGACTGAAAGAAAGTGTGCTATAGTCATTAGAAGACTTGCTACAGTTAGCTATTATCTTAAACTCCTTCTCTCGCATATTGCAGGGCCAACCTCATTTGAAGACTGGTGATTGTTAAAGGCTTCCAACTTGCTTTTTATAGAGAAGCTGCTTTACAATTGGGTCTCTTGATCTCTAATAGTTATATAAAAGATACATTTGAAGAAGTTGCACTTTACCAAATGCCTTCTGCTCTCACATTTTTATTTGATGTTTTACTTGCATTCTGCTCGCCTAACAATTCTAAGCTTCTTTGGAAAAACTTTGAACCAAATTTTTCACAAGATTTTAACAGTCTCGAACATATACTGTTACACATCAGAACAAATTAAGTCTTAAGTTCTTCATGACATTAATAGATTCCTAGAGCAAATGGGGAAGTCACTTAATGAGTATAATTTAATACCAGCATTTTCAAGTCTTACCCACCCAGAGAATTTTACAAAAGAAATTTTAGCTGAGTAGAATGTTTGCTTCCCAAATACAGACTTGTTTCTTGTTTCGAAATTAAATGCTAGACAGAAAAAAGCCTATGATATTATACTCAATAGCGCCTTTTCAAATGCTGGACACGCTTTCTTTATTGATGATCCCAATGGGACCGGTAAAACTTTTTTGTATCTATCACTTCTTGCTACACTAAGATCACAGAGCTATATAGTTCTTGCTATAGCTACATCGGGAGTAGCTACATCAATCCTTCCAGGAGGTAGGACTGCACATTCAAGGTTTAAATATCTCAGGATTTATCTGCTGTAAAAACCTGTCAACTTAACAAACAAAGTAGTATGGCAAAATTGATTCAACAAGCTAAGCTCATTCTTTGGGACGAAATTTGTATGGCTAAATGTGAAACAATAGAAGCATTTGATTTCCTGTTAAAAGATACCATGAAAAGTTAATAGCCCTTTGACGGTAAGGTAGTTGTTTTTTGTGGGAATTTCCAACTAACGTTGCCTGTTATTGACAATGCACCAAAAGAGGTGCAGATTCAAGCAAGGTCAGTAAACTCACCTTTTTGGAGCTCTTTTCATAAACTAAAACTTATAAGAAATATGAGAGCATTTTATGATCCAGCTTTCTTTGAATTTTTATTGAGAATTGGAGAAGGTACTGAACCAATGGATGAAATTAGAAAAATCACTCTACCAAATGATATGGTTATTCCATTTGGTAGTAAAGAAACCTCACTACAAAGGTAAGAACTGATGCAATGCAGTAGCACCTTTGGTTTTTCTTATTTTATATTATTGTTCTTGTGAATAAATTAACATTTCCTCCTAACAATCATATTTTCTCAATAGCTTACTCAATTCTGTTTATTCCGACTAGCATCTCTATTCAGAAGATCCATATAAGTTGATAAACAAATGTATTTTATCGTCTACTAACAGATCTGTAGATGACATAAACAATATTATGACAAACCACTTCCCAGGTGAAGCGCATGCTTATACAAGTACAGATAGAACACTTGATGAATGCTATCAAGGAGACTATAAGGATTTCCTTAATTCCCAAAATCCAAAGGGCCTTCTACCCTACAATTTGGTCCTTAAAAAGAGCTGTCCTCTAATACTTTTAAGCGGTCTCAATCCAACCGAAGGCCTTTGCAATGGAACTTGTTTAATTTGTAGAGAATTGAAACCAAACACTATCTCTGCTAAAATTGCTGCTAGTCCTCACAAGTGGAAACAGGTTCTACTGCCTAGAATTCCGCTGCAGACTCCTGACAATGACAAGAATGGCATTCCTTTTAAGAGGATTCAATTTCCTGTTAGGCTTTGCTTTGCAATGACTATTAACAAAGTTCAAGAACAAACGCTTGATTATATGGGAATATATCTTAGAGAACCTACTTTTTCTCATGGTCAGTTATACTTTGCTCTTTCTAGAGCTAAGGCTTCTGACTCAGTTAAAGTATTGATTGTGCCAGAAACTTTTAGTGATACCAAAAAAAATTGTAAAACTAGGAATGTAGTCTATCAAGAAATTCTAAACCTGTCCAAAGCATAGCAATATTACCATCTATATATGTATGAACACAAGTGTTATTGCATTTAGTCCATATTCTATTGTCCTTTTACTTGCCTTTATAACTAACTTGAGTTTGCTATTATATTAATATCTTTTAACCAACCTCATTGCATCATTTATTTTCCCATAGAATGGATGATTGCTTATCAATCGAAGAAATTCAACCAAGAATGAAGTCTTGGTCAGCGAAAATAATTGTACAAGAAAAACATCATCCTGCTACAACAAGTGCTTCATCGACTAGATATCAGAAATTAATCTTGGTTGATGCAATAGTTAAAAGCTTATTTCTAAAATAACTTACTCTCTTGAAAATTATTGCATTTTCTTTTTATTCAGCCTTGTAATTAGTTGCATAATATTTTATTGATATTGATACAATTGTAGGGATCTTGAGTTGAAAGAATTCTCTTTAATCATATCATTCAAGTTATGGGGCCACATCTTACTATTTTCAAAAGATACAAAATCTCAAATGCTAAAATTCGGCTTGTTGATGAAAAATACAAAACTGATAGCTTAACTACTCAATGGATCATTTCTACCAAAATTATTATGGAAGAGCTACTTGATGATACTGATATAATGCCTACAAGATTCTCCTATACTATGTTCAAAGATCTCACACAGTTTATAGAGCAAAAAACCAATTTGTTGGTTAGTAACAATACGTCATTTATATATTTCGAGAATATCTTTTTCCTATCTTAACTGCTAATTATTGCTTGTTTCATTTCTTAGATATCCTAACTATGGTTATTTTTGTATCACCAGTGACTTCTTTCATAAATGAATTTGGAATTGGAAGCATACAAAAGTTTGTAGTCGTTGATGAAGAGTTAGTAAATCTACAAATATTCTTTTTATTTTATATTTCCTTTAAAAATGCATCTCTTTATCTTATTAACTAATCGGTAATAAATTCTATTCTCACTAAAAAACAACAGGAAGTTAGCTCTCCAACTATCACTATTTAATGAGTTCATCGATAATGAAGGCTAGAAAATTGGCGAGAACATGAACAATTTTCCAGTTATAGTTTTTAAACGGTTAAAGGTCAAGCCTTTGAATGGTAGTTATGCCAGCTATCTTATTATACATTTACACACTATCCTTTATCTTACAACTGTATCATCCTACCTCTTACTCTTAACTAAGATTACTACTATATACTTTTTTTGCAAAAGAATTGCTCTGTCTATTAGGAAAGACTTAGCTATGTTGATTGATCCACCTATTCAGGAGGTTATGCAACTAAAAAATTGGTAATCTCTACTTTTTACTGGAATAGTTATTGAGAGACTTTTCTTTTTTAAATTTTAGGTCCTAACAATAAAGAAATTATCACAGGGCTACAGAAAATGCAATGTTGTTTGTATAATTCATCAAAGATAAATCCTATGCTTGATATAATCCTGACCTTTTTACTCATTTATCTCAGAAGTTCACGCTTATTTACTTTCTCCAATCAACTCAAAAGGTAACAACATACGAATTTATACTCATCACCCTTTGTCATATTTATATTCCTGATCTTTACAATTTTCTTGATTTAGTTTGCATGGGTGAGAGCTTCTATGTCATTTGAGAACATTTTCCAGCGCTATGGGTATATGGCGTGTAAAAATGCTTCAAAGCAACAGATGTTTTGTATGGATATTCATACTCATGCAATAAGTGTTCGGAGTATCAAAAAGCTACTCCAAGGTTTATTATGATTATAGTTGTTAACTTACTCTTATTTGGACCAATTTGCTATCATCACTAATATTAGAAAATGCATTCTAAAACAGGTGTCGATTTGATGTTATCTTTTCTGATAAAAGTGGAAGAGTAACTGCAACTTTGTTTGGTGATTTAGCTGAAAAACTTTTAACTTATTCTACCTTGGATGCAATGTAGTACTTTCATAAAGTGATTTCTTCATTACATATATAGTACTTATACAACTTTTATTTTCTGAAATGCACTTCAATAATAACATTCTATTGATTCTTGATTTTTCCCTAGAATATTGAGCTTCCATTAATGCATGTTCATGAAGCTTTACGGACTAAAGAATTTGCAGTTCAAATTCAACCAGCTGCGAACCATTATGGAGATCTTCAGCAGTGCTATACAATTCTTCATTGCTATGAGTCAAATTTTGCTAAAATTTCAACACAACAAACTATTGAATCTCCCGATTTTTCTTACTAGAATCTTCCTTGCAAAATCCTACTGCTGAAACACAAGGTATTTTTCCATAAATTCCAAAGTTATTCAACTGTATGCTGGTTTTATTATAGAATTCCCATTAATTTGGCATATAACATCGATGTTACTGGTTCTTTTTGCTTATATTCTTCTGACACAGATGTGCGAAGCCCTATCACAAGTGTTCGCATTAATCTGGCAAGCAGATTTGATGAAGCAGCCACATCTCAAGCAAACAGCCCAGAGACTAGCTCTGAAGTTATCTTTGCATCTAAAAAGACAAAACTAGCTTAATGCTCTCCATCTCTTTACTTGTATCTACAATCAGACTATTCTTGCTTTTAAACTCATAACTAGAATCTCATTATGTAACTTTTGTAATATGAGAAATGGCCGGATTTCTAGTCTCCATATGATGTTTATCCATTTCAAAAATGTATCTATTATGTAAGAGCAATGCTACCTAACTATGTTAAAATCCTTTTGTTTAGCTCTTATTGAAGCTATTACAAAACAGCTTGCAATTGTTTCAGACCAAGCCAGCTATTTACTCTTAACTATTTACACTTCCTATATAACTTAGCATATATTCCATTCCTATAGTAACTTGTTGATCTCAAACTCGTATTCAATATTAAAAACCAACTAAACTTTTCCTCTTATATTAGAATTTGGTAAATTTGCTGTAGTTAGTTCACTTCAACTTTAGTAGAACAGCTTTTTCATGTCAAATTTTGGCAGCCTATAACTGATTCTTTTCCAAGTCTTATCGCCAGCTATCATAACTTGTGCATCTTTCCTACTTGGTCTCAAGGAAAACTTGTTGTTAGCTATACATCAGGTTTTTGTACTATAATTAAATTTTATGCTCTTCAATGTCCTCCTATTTAAACAGTTACACTTGTTCTTTACTACAAACTTACCAACTTCCTCCATTTACAGTTTTTATAAGTGGCTTTCTCCCTTTACGTAAGGAGTTATGTTTCTTCATCAGGTCAAAAAGCTTTCATCCTTGAACAACTAAGTTCCAGGTAAAAATTTATTCACCTCTTTCATTCCTATTCTCATCCTTGTTTTATTTCTATATTAACCTTTTGTCTACTACATTCATACTAAAACTCAACTTACACTGCTTCCTGCTAGCTACTACAAAGGCCTTCATTGCTCTGCCATGGCTATAAACACTGATTTTGCAAGTTCATTCGTACCATCAATACCAATGGACAATGTCACAAAATGTTGTTTTTTGCTAAAATGCAGCAACAAACAAAAGGTCTTCATATTTACTTTCAATACTCTATAGCTTTTTAATTAATCATATACTACATATTGTTTCACTCAACTCAATCTTTAACAAAAAAAATATGCTGTAGAGCCTTTCAACTGAATTCATCTTTCTATTGGAGCATTATAAAAAATGCAATATTACAATTGTACAGAGCTTCAAGTCATGGAACCTTGAGATTGATAATGGCAACTTTGCATCTGGATGGTTGGAATTTAGAAAAGACAACCTGATCCATACAGATAGCAAAATACTTCTTCGACACAATGGAGACTTGAAGTTTGATCTAATGTTATTGACAAAGCTCAAGATGAACACAAAATTCCCTTGGACAGTCCCACTCTCTGATATACTAAAGCAACATGTTCCAGGAAGCAATGGTATGTTAAGCTCAAATCCTTTTCTACCAAATCCAAAAAGATTAGCTACATAGTCATATCACACAAATTTTATTATTTATCACTTATACCAGATAAAAAGGCTAAATACATCTTATATCAACATGTTTGCTCATCAATAAAGCCAAACATAGTTCAAGATGAAGCAGATTCTATAGCTTTTTATCAAGTTTATAACAAGAAAAATAGAGACAAATTTGTAAGTCTATGTGCTCAGTCCTTTTATCATTTCCTTAACTAATCTCTTATACACTACTTTACACACATGAACTATTTTTCCCTGCCTTTTTCATTAGAAAATTCCAAAGTTTCTCGAACATATCATACATAGCAATAAAACTCCAGTTGTCACTTTAAGAACTGGATATAAAGCTTTTTAAGTTGGAATGCAAGGAAGGCAATTCACAAGCTACTAAGAAATCTTCATCAAAACACATGAGTTGGAACTAGGCGAGACTTTGGTCTTCATCCCATAGTCCATTAATAGCTTTACAATCTAGATTTACAAACCAAATGGAGTTGAGAAACTTTTTCCTAGGTATCAAGTATTATGTGTATTCTTATTTGTAGATTCCTTTCAGATGCTAACTATGAACAAATAATTCATCTTTTCTTTAAGTAAGAATCACTAATGTCTTTTGTCAATTGTATGACAATATAGATTCTTACTAACATTTATGTGCTATAACAGTTTAATTTTATTTACTTTGCTTTTCCTTCTTTATCAGATAGCACCAACAGATTTTTCCTTTTTAATTTGTCACCTTTTCATTTACCAAGTCATATACTGCAATAAACATCAAAACTTTATCCAATAATCTGCATAGATACACATGAACATTAACAACAAATTATTAGACAAATAAGCAACTACTTATTTAATAATACCATAACACATAAGCTATTAGCTGCAAGCTATAAAGTAATAACTCCAACATCTATCACACACCAATTACAGCAAGTTTTTTAGTCATTTTGACTATAGAAACTACCAAAACTATGAGAACTCTCAAGGGAAGGTGATATTGGTTGCCACAGCATTTGCTCTTCAACATTTGCCTTCATTCTTGAAGCAATTAGTTGCATCATAGGCAGACTTCTACCACTTACTAAAGCACTGTCCAAAACAAATCCCCAACATTCATGCCTATAAAATTGCTTGAACAAATCATAGATCTCATTTTTTAGCAGAATACTATTTGCTTGAGCTCGTGCAAGAGGTTCTGCTTGCCGATTGTGACAACTATTACCCATAGGAAAACAAGCACCACCAAGAATTGTCAATCTATTCAATTCTTCCTCCAACTCTAGATAATCATCTTGAACATTTGGAAACCCTTGACTTGCAGCTGCCATCTAAATACAAATAAACCGTACAAAAACGTTAGTTTCAAAAAAAGCTCATCAACCAACAAAGACCTAAATATCTAAGCATAAGATCCTTACCTCTTATCTAGAACTCACATCAAATATATATTTTGCTACCTTTAATACAAACATGTCATACCAAGATTAATGCTGTCAAAAGTAAAAGATAACATATTTCTACTGTGCACATGTGAATCTTAAAAGCAAACTTCCAGTGCCATCTAACTTCAATAAACACAAATTGGATGGCAAATTTTTATCCATAGGATTCTTCATGCGAAACACAACCAAAACTCTAATAAAAAAATGATGTGTCAATGCAACACAATTAAAGACAACCTTACGTTATTTAACTACTATCAAAGAAAAAATATGTTTAAATAAGCTATAATTTTAACCTATTCATTAAATGCTTATTTCACTCTATCCTCTAAATATAGACCTTAATTAGCCAATTAATTTCGTAAACATCTTAGTTATCAATATATTTACCAATAGATAAGTCACACAAATAACAAATATAATGTATAAGAAAATAATATATTACATTAATTTTAGATATCTTAATGATCTATTGCCATTTTTTTTGTTCTAATCAATTCTCTTTCTTTTACATTTCAAATATCCATCCATACTAATTAAACTCAAAACAACTACATATTACAATATTTATACAAAACATTGGATTTATATTTAAAAAAATTCAAACCTTAATTCAAATCCATCTCTCTTCTCTTAATTTCATATTCCAAAACTAAATTAAAATTTGAGATTCAAGTTTTTTCTATTTTGCATTATGAATGTTTAATTATGAACAAACTCTCCCATTCTATGTTTATATCCATAAGTAAACACTTAGTTTAATATGCCTTTAATAAGTAATTTATAACAAGATTAATACTTGTCAAAAAAATCCTATTCCAAATGCTTTGGTATAAAATACAATTATACAACAATGCAAATTTCCAAACAAAAAAATTAAAAATCTTGTTTTATCTAAACATTACTAAGTATAGGTATCTTATTTCCAAAAAAATATTATCCACTTTAACTATTATTCATTAACCTAAGTTTTATTACAATAGAATTTACTACATTTATTCTACATACTATTAATACTTTCTTTTTATCATACAGAGTTATACATGCTTACAACATACAAAATGCACAATTTATTCACCACTTATATTCATATACGACATTCATTCATTAAATTTATATTAAACATTAATGATCTTCTTTCCCAACCTTTGTATATCCATAGTCAATTACTAATATTCATATAACACTCATAATAGAACAAAATACAATTTTTTCAAAGATGAGCTGGCACAAATCTTGCGCGGCATCGGATTGCTTTTTTTTTTTTTTGATATAAAATTCTTACAACCTAATCTAACCTAATGACTCTAACAACCATCTCCGCTGCCGTTCTCAATGTCTCGTTCAGCTCTAGTCCGAAGCCACTCCACAATGTCTCCAAACACGCGCTCGACATCCTCATCAGACTCACCAACCAGCTGGTGCCACATGCCGGGATATATGTGGATGGTCTTATCCTTACTGGCAGCGCGTTTGTACAAATCCTCCGCACACGCCGGGTCGCATATTTTGTTATCACCACCGTGCACTATCAGAAGTGGCACCGTCACCTCCTCAAACCTGCCTTGCAATTCCCTGCTCAACCTCAGCAGTTCCTGCGCCGTGGCAGCCCGTGGCATAGCCAATGGCCTTTTTGGGCTTGCCACTGCTAACTTCCTCTTCCACTCCACCTTTGATTAACCAAAATGAACAAGAAATACGTGATGAAAACTTCGATTGCTTTAAAAATTTTATGCCAAATCGGCATTTTCAATGAAACCCATTTCTTTTTCATATAGCTCGTATGATCATATGAACCAATAAGAGCATGCCGGACAAGATTTGTTGCTTGTTATTAACTTCATAAAAAGGGTACTAAATAAGTGTGTTCGACTTGTTAAGACTCGTTGGAACGACAATTAAGTCAGACTCCGATATGCTTAAAAATCATTAACAGAATCAAATCAAGCTTTAACGTTAAAGTTTAGAGTTGTTTATAACCTAATTATGCAGGTCTAATTCATAAAATATCACTTTGTACTCGTAATAGCGTGCGTCTATTTTTTTTCTTGCACAGAAATGATCAATGTACCTAATCACCAAAAGGAACACAATATCATGCGAAAAACGAACAATTACTCCGATGAAGTTAAAGAGAAATAGTTGCTAGCTAAAAAAGGAATCAAAATTACTAGGAGTAGTAAAACAGTAGGTCGAAAAGATTTCACGTAAGAATCTGACCTTGAAGGAGACCTCAGGAATCCTCCCGCGAGTGGGGATCACTGGCCAAGTGGGAACCGCAGCGGCAACGATGGGAAGAAAATGCTCCAGCGGCCACGGCGGCTTAAACTTGTCGCTGACGCCACACATAGCTCCATTCAAAACGATGCCGTCGTACGGCCTTTTCAAGTCCTTCCGGAGGGTAATCAAGAGCGCAATCGCCCCACCAAGCGACTCCGAGTACAGAAACGTCGGCCAATCGGGAGGCGCATGGCGTTCACGGAAGTCATCAAAGAAGGCTACGCAGTCGTCGACGACGGGATTGATGTCGGGAATGTGAGCCTGGAGACCCTCCGAGAACCCGTGGCCCTGGTGGTCGATAGCGCAGACAGCGAATCCCTGTTTGGCGAGATGGACGGAGGTGAGCTGCACGAACCAGCTGGACTCGCAGGTGAAGCCATGGACGACGCAGACGATGCCGAATAGGGGCTTGCCAGAATCGGGAAGTGGGATCCACCATTGAGTAAATAGTTTAAGGCCACGAGCATTCGTGATGAACTCGGCGCCATGAGTGACCTTATGGCGGGCGTAGAATTCCTCCGGAGTCAACGACCCAAATGGGCTCTTCTCGTTAGCTTCCGCAACCGGGTGCAAGGACATTATCTTAGTTTCTTGCTTTCTTTTGATGATTATTTTGTAGGGGACGGAGGTTTCTGGGCGTTGAGCGTGGGGCGTGGAGTATTATATGCTAAGCCAACGCTTCCCCCCGCCCCCCTCTCTCTCTCTCTCTCAGTTGCCTGGAAACTCTGCTGCAAATGCCCTTTTTTTTTCCCACTGATGCATGCTTAAACATGAAGCGTAGAATTGAGAAACCCAGAGCTGATTTGACAGCCATTGTTGGAAGAATTTTGATGGGAACGGAATCATGCATAAAAGTTGGCCCAGCATCACAAGCTACCAAAAAGAGGACGGCAGGACAACTAGTTCTGGGAAGCCATAACAGTCATTTCTCGATGACGCGCAAAGGAGGAAAATTCAGACTAAGAACAGGAAGGCACTTTTTTCTTTTTGAGAATAAGAACAGGAAGGGCGAAAATTGATGAGAAAATGCTTTTTTTCATATCTCCCACAATTATTGACGGGACTTTGCACCGTCCATGTTTTGGAGCAAAGATAAAGATGCCCTGGTAATAAATAGTACAGCTTTGTGTGGGTGGACCCTTGAGAACATCTTAAAGTTGATAAGCCAGTGTTGTAGAGTTTTCTAAAGAAAAAGGCAATAATTTCTATACCCCAGACCCAGTTTAACTCATCATCGAGCTTGAATCTAAGCTTTAGCTCCATCGCCAGGGCCAATTGGTCATTTTCAATATTCTTGAAGGACTTTAGCACTTGACTTGGAAAAAATTTTAACCACCTCTATGACTTGGAAAAAGAATTATTGCAGTATTATTTCAAAAAAATTTTAATCAGTTAAACTGATTAATTAGTTTTTTAACTGGTTAATTAATTATTTAATTTATATTGTTCCCATATGCATGTTGCTGACGACGGTATAGACTTTGTCAAAGAAAACGAATTCCACAACATATATACGTGTGACACATCACACAAAATCACCAGCTATGAAACCACATTTGGCAATTCAGCTGACTCCTTCTTGATCAATTTTAACATGTCCAAAACCTAGTGAGCAGGAAGTAAGTTCTGTTTCAAGTCAAGTAGCAGCTGGTTATGAAAAATTCACTTGTGCTTTCAGCTACCTCAGTTTCAGTTAATTGCAAATTGTGGGACCTAGTTATGAAAGCCTTCTTGTAAAGCGGCTTCTTTTTTCTTACTGAGCTAATCCATTTGTTTGATGCTTCAGCTTCACCACCCTGGAAACGGGTTTTTAAAGTCTCATAAGCTTTCTTATGATCCTAAGATACAAATGCTTTCCAGCAGAAGAATCAATTTACCTAAAGACAAAAATATTTGCAGACACCAAATAAGAGATTGATCCTTCTTCCTTGGCTCAAAGGGAAGGGTGCAACAATGCACAAGTTTTAGAATTCTTTGTTCAGATAAATAAACACGCTGTTTTGGTATAATTATTTATCACCGCATGCAACCCAGGGGCGGGTCTACGGTGGGGGCACTGGGGGCCCTTAAATTTCTATAGTAGCCATAGAACTTTAATATAATTTCAAGTGTATCTCCTGAAATTTTGTGTATCCTTTGGTTTATATGTTCCTAAAGTTGGTTTTGATTTTGCTTGTTGCTACAGTTACCGTAGAAAGGACTTTTTCAATTATAAATATAGTGAAGAATCTGTTATAAAATAGAAAGGGAGACACTTGTATTAACGATTGTTTAGTTGCTTATATTGATAAAATGTATTTTGTGAAGTTTAAAATGAGAAGGTTGTAAACCGTTATTAAAATATGAAAATTCGTCGTGAACAATTGTAAATGGTTTAGTTTACTTTTTGAAATAAAATTATTATTATATTAATAATTTTGAGTTTGTCTTTTTAAGTCTTTTATGGAATATATACATCATTTGCACTTGTTCGTGAAATTTTTTTTTGGCTTAAAAGATTAGAAAAAAAAATAGGCAAAAAATTTTAAAGTTGCTTTTGTCCCCATTAAGAATTTTTTCTGACTCCGCCGCTGCTGCAACCACCCAACTGCTAGCAATAACTCTATATAGTAGAGTACCGGGATACTGGTTGAAAATTTTAAAGATAAGAGTTCGATACCTCAAACAATACGATTCTAACTTTTGGTACACCATTTGCTCAAAATCCACTACTAGTTGCTGAAATCCCACGACAGGGGAGAAAACAGATCGATTTTGTTGAAGCACTTCATTTTCTTCAACTTCATAGGCGTATTGTCCTGTGGAGTCAACCACCTTTGTAGGATATATCAGGGCTTGATGATCATCTTCTTTTTGGTCTTTAGCTATCAAGCCTGAACTATTCTCCATATGTAGTACCGATGCCTTGCTTTCAAGCAGTTTATCTGATGATATTTATAATAATTCGCTCTCTGTACTGAAAGTTCTCTCAACATCATATGACAGTAATTCCATACTGTAATGCTCAGCCACCTCAACACAGCGATCTCTGAGTTCCTTTGTCTGATTACTTGTGTTCACAATTTCCTCTTTATTGCAGTTCCTAAAATAGGAGTCAGGCTTTTCAATTAGGTTTTGCTCTTCATACATATCCAATTTTGTAGAAGGAAAATCTTTAGAAATTTGCATCCGGTTCCATGTTTTGGATTGTCCAATGGTAACACAAAATTCTTTCACCAATTCAACCAAGACAAACTGATATATCTCCTCTTTTACTAGTATCTCAATGTTATAAGCATCTCTTCCTGTTCTCAATGTATTGAAAAGCTCTCCAAAGTACACTATATAAAGTCCTCTTTTAATAGGCTGCCTACAGTCTCTGGTACCATGTCACTGCTGTGGAGGTTATCAATCAAGGTTTCAAAACCTTCAATTTCTATTTGAAGTTGCCTTATAACCAAATTGCCGCTCCTCTCAATACATTGCAATGTCTCACCAAAGACGACTTCCATCAGCTCTTGCTTCAGAAGGTAATCATCAGCATTTTGTTTAATGTTCGTATCCAATTCAATAACTGTTTCCTGAAAGTAGACTGAATATACATTCTCCCTAATAGAGCTTTCCGGGTAATCCTGCAAAATTTCGCATGCAGTTTCTTCTTCAGATTCGCCTACCTTCTGAATTTGAAGATCGTCTATTTTGACTCCATGATGATCTTCGGAATCATTCAATGACAGATTATGACTATCACCTCTAATGAGGCTCTTGTTGTTTTCATTCAAGAGAGCAAGGTCTAAGCTTTTTGCAAAACATACAAGAATTAATAAGTAGATTTCGTCAATGAAGAAGCTCTGCAATTTCAGATCATCCCTTTCTTGCTCGAGTTTCCTTATTTTATTACTCAAGTCTACACCACTTCCTGCATTTATGTTCTCATTAGCTGTTCTATCAATCTTTGTCAAACTTGCCTCCAAAACAGTTGTCTTATCACAAAATCCTTTATTATATCCTAGATAACCGTCCCACATCATAAGATTGTCCAGTCTCTCAATAACTTTCCGTATTCTACTTTCCAGTTCATCAGGATCCTTGTCTCTCTTAATAGATGAGGTCCCCTTCCTTCGAAGAACTTCTCTTGCTAGCCAATTCCACTCTTCACATTCACGCTGTTTCTGAATAAAGGACTCATGATTCTTTACCATCTTTGAAACATAGTGGCTTCCTCCTTGATCTGAATCCTTCTCAGGAACCTTACACAAAACTTCTGGTAAAGGCTTACTGGTTGTTCGCTTGATTGATGATGGGAAACGGGAAAGCTCATGCATTTCGAATCTTTTCTCCTCTATCTTACCCTGGCTGCACAAGGCACTTAGTTCATCGTGCAAGGCTCTTGCATCATTGATCAATTCTGTCCATTTCTCCCTGCTGAAGCCAACAGGAGGAGACTAGCCTCTCTTCTCAAATCCTATTTTAAAATTTTTTTGAATGTCATTTATGAAGCCCTTAACTGAAATCACATTACATCTTTCTCAATGCTTCACGTCCACTGCTTCTCTAATGGAAACACCTCAGCACTTTGCAACATCTTAAAGGCGAGATCTAATGTTCCTTTCAGAATATCTATCTCAAAACTCATCTGCTAAATCATCACATTGTTCTTTCTAGGGTTTATTAAATTTTTCAGCGACTTGTGTTAGGTTCATAATTAAAGGATTATGTCTCATATTGATCCAAAAGATAGAGATAGAGCAGTTAATATGTAAGTAATGATCCGAAACTTAATAGTTTAAACTTTTGGAAAAGAGTTGGGTTTCTGACTTATATATTGGGCTCTTTGGTGGATTCTTACGAGGTGTTTTTCTCCATCAAATTGATATCAGAGTTTCAGATTGCAAGATTGAGCTACTCATGGACAAGTGGATTCTTTTAGGAGTTGGACAGATAAAAATTCTCTTCTTGATGATGGATCGAAGTGTCAAAGTGTTAAGGAGTTTGGCTAGTACTGGACTAGGTACGCCATGGATTTGGCAGGGGTCCAGTTGGTGTTAGATCAAAGAGCCAAAGGTTGGTAAGGGTCCAAAATACAGTTTGGATGTTGAAAAAGAGCCTAAAAGAAATGTCATGTCTTTTGGAAACATATTTCTTCATGAATAGACACCTTTTTAAAATGAATAGACACTTAATGGTTGTATGAGTTGTATCATTAGATATAACCTCTAAAGGAAACCGTTTAGTTAAGAAGAAATATTAAAACAAAATTAACTAAAATTAATTTCGATTCTTATGTTTGGAATAAGATATGACATTACGTGACCTTGTGTTAAGTATTAAAGTGGGTTCGAAGAAGGACTTATAAATTTTCGTTTAATGTGAGGGGTTACGTATGAATGCAAGATTTGTTAGATTCATGAGTAAAAGATAATGTCCTACATTGGTCCAAAAGATAAAGGTAGATCGGATAATATGTAAGTAAGGATCTGAAACATAATAATTTAAATTTTTGGGTCATGATTGAGTCCCGAACTTACATATTGAACTCTTTGATGGATTCTTTCGAGATGTTTCTCCCCATAAACTTGAATCTTGAAACATGGTCGTGCCCAAAACCTTGTCTTCTATCCATCCAGAACCTGTATGTGTATCCTCGTCGAAGAGTTTGGAATAAAGTTCATTATCGAAATACCTGGAACTTCTACCTCTAATCCTTCTTGTCAAAATTTGGTGCTCATCCTCCAATTTTTGCTTGATATTCAAAACTTGCTGATCCACGGAACTCTTCAATTCACAAATATCACCACCTTGGGCTCGGTCATCCTCAATTTCTTCACTGCTTGGAATATAATCCGGGAGGTCAGCACCTCTGTTTTTAAAATCGGACTGGATCGGCTGGTCTGACCGATCGAACCGAAAATCGGTCAGGCATTCGGTCCGAGTTGTTCTTCAAAACCGAAAAACTAAAAATCCAGTCAAATCTAGTCAAAAACCAGGTTTGGCCAGAAAAAAATCGGAAAATCGGTTCAACCAGAGCATTTTTTAAAAAAAGATCAAACTTTTTCAATATTATGTTTTGACTCCTAAATTATTAAAACTTATTAATATATCTCAAATATTTCATACTTTATAAATGTTGTCCTAAAATTTGATGTTATTTTTCAATCAAATCCATAATTTTAATTCTAAACTTGTTAATGTTCATTAAATAATATAAATTACAACTTGATCATTCTAATTTCTTTGTATTTTCTTGTTAAATATATTTAAAACATCAAATATATATATGAATATACTTTTATTAATATTACCATACTTTTAGGTATTTTATATACAATATAAAATTATGAGCTCGACCCGATCAAATTCGGTCGAACCCATTGACCCCTGAACTCGACCGACTCTATACCCGGTCCGAGTCTGAAAACATAGGTCTGCACCCTTTGTTCTCTCAGTCTCTAGTTTCTCCCGTAAATAAGCCAAGTCTCTTGCATTTAACTCCGCTGCACGCCGAAGCTTCAACTCATTCTCTACCCTCTCCATTAGTTCCTTGTCTTTCTCAATTATCAAAATCCTCATTTCTGCAATGCGTCTCTGGAGCCAGTGTTTGATTTCTGTCAAGTCAGAGAGCATTTTCTTGCGGTTTGTTTCTTGAATATCTTCCTCTTCTTCAACAATGTTGAGACTACCATCCACTAGAATTGCTGCCAATTCATAAAATTTTGATCTCTGAAGAAATTCAATAGGTCCATTTTGAGATTGAACTTTTTCATGTGCTTCATCCATAGCAGATCTCAAAAGCCTCATCACTATTGAGTTTGACTTCGACCTGCAATTGATTTCTTCAAAGAGGACATCCATTCTTAAAATTAGAAAAAGGGACCGGAATAATTCTTGACCAAGTTCACAACTACATTAATTATTTCATTAGCACGGTATATAAAATATATTATATGTTAAAATTGAATAGTACAAGGACAATTAAATAGGTCTCCAAAAGAAGAAACAAATCTTGTAGTATCACTTTGTGGGCTAAGAAACATAGAGTGAGGAAGAGAAGAGTGTTTAACTTGGTTAGTCTCCAAAAAAGATGGAGACTTGAGGAGGACCTGTTCTTGCCTGTTACAAGGGCCAAGGGACTGAGCCACTTGACATTTTTTGGAGGATGACATGTACTACTGCACACGATTTGGCATTATCCCCTTCGGTCTCTTCTGTTTTATGTCTAAAAAATCCAAGAAGTCAAAGAAAAAGTAGGAAGAAGAAGAAGAAGAGGGATATTGTTATTAATACATTTTCTGGGAAACTAGTTCTAGCTTACCAAATTGCCTGTAGTGTTCATTGTGCTAACTCTAGGTTCAGGTTCCTACTCCAACATTTGGGGTGTTTGAGGGCTCATACACATTCACTTGTTATGGTATTTTAAAGATAATGAGATAAATCTCTAATACTAGTAAAAATAACTTCAATGCATACTATCACCATAAAAAAAATTGTAGGAAAACCATTTCTTATTCCATTAGAATCAATGGCTACCAATGGGTTATTATGGTTTGGCTTCAGCTCAACTTTTCCTTTTTCTTCCCTATTTTTCTTTTGGATGAAGAAAATAAAATCTTTCCAATGTTTTTTTGGCATATTGAGCATATTTATTGAACTTTGCATGGCAAGGAACACTGCAAAAGGACTGAGCGGATGGATGAGTCATTGGTTCAATAGGCAAGTTGGTGGTTAAACCAATGGATCGCTAAAACAATATTTATAAATACTTGTAATATATTAGTTAGCTTAATATATGTAGAACTTATGAATATTACTAATTATTACATCTAGAAAGATGTATTAGAAATATATAAACATTAATAAATGATTCAATTTTCTTATATCATCCTTTACAAACAAAAACATGTATTCAAAAAAATTATTTTATTTAGTAAAATAACAAACTTTGAATGAAATAGAATTAAAAAAATTTTAATACTTTACCTAAAAAATTATTTCTTTAATTATCAACCATTTTTACATAATAATACGAACACTTTTAGTATGAAAGTTGGATTCGTTATACAATAAAAAAGTAAATAAATACATCTGAACGAACGTTTCGTCAATAAGGATGAGATTCAAGGATCAAACTTTGACATTTGGCCCAAAAATGAAAAAAAAAAAAATCAACCAATTATTGAGAATCCATTTGGATTCCTCGGTGAACTACTGAATCAAGTGGATTGCACCAGATTTGACTGGTTTGGCTTCTTATCCAATCAAATTAGTGACCCGATCTGGCCTGGTGATTGGTTCATCGGGTTGAGTGATTAACCGGACGAGTTTAATAATTATATTTGGATTTTATTTGTAAATAATTATTTGCTTGTGCCACAAATACGCTTTACAAGAATTCTTTTATCTTTTCAATCACATATTTTTTCAGATGTATCGCATCATAGAAAGTATTATACCAATTATTTCAAATAATCTACCATGTACCAAGGGTTGTGAGGTCAGTTTCCTAATACACTAGGAATGGAAAATCAAATCACTCCTATTTTGACATACTTGAAATGGTTGAATATCACCTATTCACCATAATATAGATTTGAGAGTTTTTAAAATACTTGTTTTTCATATACAAATCTACAATAGTACACTCCAAAAATACCATTAAAAAACACTCCTTATATTTCAAATACAACTTAAAAAATAAGAATAAATCTAATCACCTTTTCTTCTTCCTCTAATCACCACTACCCATCACCATCATCTACCACTCCCTCCCTTCCCCACCGTTGCTCCTCCCCCTCCCTTTTTCCCCCTCCTTCCTTCTCTTCCTTGTTTTCCTCCTCCTTCCTCCTTCCTCTCCTCTTCTCCCCCAAGAATTAGCAGTAGCTCCAGCTGTGACCTTTTGGTCGCACTAGTCGCAACCTTCTGATCGCAACTTGATCCGGAGGAAGGTCAAGTCAGCAATTTCAGGATGGATCTACGGGGAGTGGAAGAGAAGTAGGGAAGGAGGAGAAAGAGAGGGATAAGGAGGGGGAGAATGGAAGGGGAGGGGATGAAGGAGAAAGAAAGGGAAAAGGAAGGAGGGAGGCCCTGGTGGAGATGAGGGATGGTGGTGAGTGGTGTAAATTTTTTTAAAAATATCCAAACATGTTTTAAATTATAAAAATATCCTAAAATACATCCCAAATATCCCCAAAAAACATCAAAAAAATACCACCAAAAATAGGGGAAGGGATGAGGGATGAGGAGGGAGGGGGGAGGGGGTGTGGTAAGATTTTATGCAATTTTAAAAATACCTCATTTAAATTTTAAATCTTAAAAATACCCAAAATATATTTTCAAAAGCACCCCAAAAACACCATTAAAAACATCTATAGTAAAAGTTTTTCACATATATTATTACAGTAAAATATTTCAAAAATACTCCCAAAAGCAGCTAATCCAAACGGAGTCAGAATTTTTTAGATTGCAGCAAGCTTTGGCATGAAAAGGTGTCATTAATGGCCCAGATTAATGGAATTTGAGGGTGGGATGGTACAGCAACATGTAAATCAACTCGAAAACAATACAAATTAGTAGCACGTTTTTTGGGCAAAATGTCCTAGCAGCCCTAAAACTATTATAAAATTAAATTTTTGACCTTCTAATTATTAATTGATAAGTTTTAGCCCTCCAATTTATTAAAACATATAATTCTAACCTTTCTGTCAACTTAAGCCATTATGTTTAACAAAAATAGTAGGACATGCGCAGCAATAGCCCTCAAACTATTATAAAATTTAACTTTTGACCCTCCAATTATTAACTGATCAATTTTATGCCTCCAACTAATTAAAACATATAATTTTAACCCTTCCATCAATTTGAATCGTTATATCATGCAGAAACATCACCACATGCATGGTAAGGCAATAATTGAGGGATGTTTTCGTTTTCGCAGGACATGTACTAGGGTAAAATTATTTTTTTGACTGAAAAAATTAATTTACCAAATCTCCAATTGCTGAACATGACCAAAATCAATTGAAACCCAAAACCCTAAATAGAGAAATTTTATTAAGGATAGGCAACTTGAATTAATTGAGTTGATAGGGAAATTAACTCATTTTTCGGTATTGTTCCAAATTCATTGGATTCACTTGCTTCTCTTAATGACATAAATATGGCACACAATTCATTTTCTAGGAATATTCCATCAAGTCTTGGTTCACCTCCAAGTTTGAACATTTTAAATCTCTCAAATAATCAATTCTCTAGTAAAATTCCTCCAAACTTTACATCACTATATCTAAACTTTCTTAATTTATCAAACACTCGGTTAGACACATCCCAAATTCTTTATTAATAGATATTTCTATTCGACATAACAACTCAAGTTGACGGAAAAGACTAGAATTATACGTTTTAATTAGTTGGAGGGTTAGAACTTATCCATTAATAATTGTAGGGTCAAAAGTTGAGTTTTATAATAGTTTGAGAGCCATTAGCATCTCATAAATCCTTTTTCTCTGTTAAACATAACCACTCAACATAGCCACTCAAGTTGATGGAAGGATTATAGTTATATATTTTAATTAGTTTGAGAACTAAAACTTATTAGTTAATAATTTGAGGGTTAAAAGTTGAATTTCTTAATAATTTGAGGGTCACCGGCCATTTTGCCTTTATTTTTAATATGCACGGCATATATTAAAATCAATATGTATCTTGTAAACTAAATCATACATTTTTTTTTGTCCGTCAATCAAGACGGTGAACCCTTCACGAACCGTCGCTATTGTCCAAATTCAGGTTAAGGGCCACATTGGCTGGGCTGTTACGTGCGACTGCACATTGCCCTCATCGTCACTCAACCACACAGTCCCCTCTTGTCAAAATCCAAACACTAAATAGCCTCAATTTTTAGACGCACGTAAACTTTGCAATTGCAGATGTGAGTAATGCAGTGGTTAGCAGCTACCTGCGTTCAATCATTAATGCGTACCCACACGTTACATCCAGTACCACCCACCGACTGGGTTTTCTACCGCTTTATTATTATTTACTCTAACCACCATTCTCCGGCGGCATTCCGCCCCTCTCATTTCTCGTCATCTAACTAGGAATAGGAAGAAGAGGCGGCGCGTTCAGCTCTAGTCCGAAGCCACTCCACAATGTCTCCAAACACGCGCTCGACATCCTCATCAGACTCACCAACCAGCTGGTGCCACATGCCGGGATATATGTGGATGGTCTTATCCTTACTGGCAGCGCGTTTGTACAAATCCTCCGCAGACGCCGGGTCGCATATTACGTCATCACCACCGTGCACTATCAGAAGTGGCACCGTCACCTCCCCAAACCTGTCTTGCAATTCCCCGCTCAACCTCAGCAGTCCCTGCGCAGTGGCAGCGCGCGGCCTAGCCAATGGCCTTCTTGGGCTTGCCATTGCTAACTTCCTCTTCCACTCCACCTTTGATAACCAAAATGAACAAGAAATAGGTGATGAATAATTCGATTACTTGAAAAATTTCATGCCAAATCGGCATTTTCAATGAAACCCATTTCTTTTTCATATAGCTCGTACGATCATATGAACCAATCAGAGCATGCCGAACAAGATTTGTTAAAGTTATTAACTTCATAAAAAGGGTACTAAATAAGTTTCAAATTTACCTACAAACGAATGAAGCCACTCAATTGGGAAACGAATGAAGCTACTCTCGATTGGGTGTGTTCGACTTGTTAAGACTCGTTGGAACGACAATTAAGTCAGACTCCGATGCGCTTAAAAAAAATCATTAACAGAATCAAATCAAGCTTTAACGTTATAATTTGGAGTTGTTTATAGCCTAATTATGCAGGTCTAATTCATAAAATATCACTTTGTACTCGTAATAGCATGCGTCTATTTTTTTTTCTTGCACAGAAATGATCAATGTACCTAATCACCAAAAGGAACACAATATATCATGCCAAAAACTAACAATAATTACTCCGATGAGGTAAAAGAGAAATAGTTGCTAGAAAAGAATTGCTGAAAAGGCATCAAAATTACTAGGGAGTAGTTAAACAGTTGCTCTAAAAAGTTTTCACGTAAGAATCCGACCTTGAAGGAGACCTCAGGAATCCTCCCGCGAGTGGGGATCACTTGCCAAGTGGGAACCACAGCGGCAACGATGGAAAGAAAATGCTCCAGCGGCCACGGCGGCTTAAACTTGTCGCTGACGCCACACATAGCTCCATTTAAAACGACGCCGTCGTACGGCCGTTTCAAGTCCTTCCGGAGGGTAATCAAGAGCGCAATCGCCCCACCAAGCGACTCCGAGTACAGAAACGCCGGCAAATTGGGAGGCACGTGGCGTTCACGGAAGTCATCAAAGAAGGCTACGCAGTCGTCGACGACGGGATTGATGTCGGGAATGTGAGCCTGGAGACCCTCAGAGAAACCGTGGCCCTGGTGGTCGATAGCGCAGACCGCGAATCCCTGTTTGGCGAGATGGACGGAGGTGAGCTGCACGAACCAACTGGACTCGCCGGTGAAGCCATGGACGACGCAGACGACGCCGATCAGGGGCTCGCCAGAATCGGGAAGTGGGATCCACCATTGAGTAAATAGTTTAAGGCCACGAGGATTCGTGATGAACTCGGTGCCATGAGTGACCTTATGGCGAGCGTAGAATTCCTCCGGAGTCAACGACCCAAATGGGCTCTTCTCGTTAGCTTCCGCAACTGGGTGCAAGGACATTATCTTAGTTTCTTGCTTTCTTTTGATGATTATTTTGTAGGGGACGGAGGTTTCTGGGCGTTGAGCGTGGGGCGTGGAGTATTATATGCTAAGCTGGTGGGGAACTTAGGGAGTTGGGGATGGGCAGAATCGGTGTGATCAGCTCAGGCATTATTTGCCACTACTTATAGTTGTATAATTATTGCTTACTATAAGGAGGAAACAATCAGCCAGCCCTTAAATTTTTTGCTTTACACGATTTGGCCCCTCAACCATGAATTGTCTTTAAAATGCTCTTGAACAAAAAAAAAAAGAAGAAGCTAAGTTTAAGTTTACAACTTTTGTCAAATTTATGCACTAGTGGTGACGGAATAAGGGGGAAACTCGACCGAATAGAAGAAGGCAACCCAAGAAATGAGTCAAATATTTTTAGAGCATTATTGTAGCTCCTAAACTAATGCTATAGCACTGTTGTAGTCCTTATACTCGGTTCCATATATTTAGTCATATTTGAAAATATTATGCATAGTACACTCTATCAAAAATTTTTTTCTTTTGTTCCACTTTTACCTTTAATCATGTGTTGATCAAAGTAAAAAATAAAAAATAATTCCGTTACATTTGTCTTTATGCGTCATTAATGAAGGGTATAGGGAAAATTTTAAAGTATAAAATAATTAGAAATGTCAAACATAACAAATATTTTGTAACAGTCAAAAAAGAAAAGTATGACACTTTCAATAGAATAGAAAAAGTATTATTTTTGGAGTACTATTGATTTTTGTGTTCAGTCGATTTTGCCCCTCATTCAGCCACCAGTAGCATAGAAAATTGACAGAAGCCCTTAAACTTGACATTTTCTTTTGTTTAAGGAATTGTTTGAGACAATTTATGATTGAGTGGTAAAAATCTTGCAAAATGAATAATTTAGGGACTGGACGAATAGTTCCTCTACGATATGCTAGCTGTTGAGGGGGAAGGGTCAGATCTGGTGTTTTGGAGCCTACCTGGAAATAATGAGGATCCACCAATTTTATTGCCTATTGGTTGACCAAAATAGAAAAGGTTCTTACCCGCCAACGCCCCTCGCTCTGTCTCTCGCCTTTATAAAACTCTGCTGCAAATGCCCTTTTTTTTTCCCCCCTACAGATTCATGCTTTTTGTTTTTTTTTTTATAAACATTTTGCAGCCTGTGTCATTAGACTTCATGCTTTCTTTTTATGCTGTTTTCTTTAAACAATACAAAAGTCTTCGGAATGGACTCATATTCCTCAAGAAATGCTGTGTGTCCGTAGGCAGTTTTAGGCAATGCAAGAACAAAAGAATGCATTTTGAGAGTACAAGGCAAAGACTACGACAGGGATTTGGTCTCATAACCCTGAAAATGGTGCTAGTTCTCCGTCAATTTGGAAATGCTGATTGGACAAAATGCACCACGAGTTTTCTGTAGAAGATATATCTCTGCTTACATGTGAAAAGCACATGATTCTTGTTTATCCTCAACGCCACTTATCATTATGACATTGACACATAACTCTGTCAATCTTAAAAAAAAAAGACATAATGTGGTTAAGATTCACTCTGAACTTTGTGCTGAGAGATGAGGACTTGGAGCTTGATGTAGATGCCTTGGTGACTACTGAATTTGACACTTGTTTTTCCCCCTCGAGCATTCTGTTCCTTCATGTTTCACAATTAACAGAACTTTTTTCTGTTGTGGAGGCTAAATTTTTTTGTCAAAGATGCACTGAGGCTGCAAGGTGGGAAGCAATGGTGAAGTGAATAAAGCTGATAACCTTAAACCATCCACCGATCTCAGCAACAGTCCAGTTTTCAAAAGGAAAAAGAGATAAATCTGGTGCTCTTTCCAGTACTACCAAGAAGAAACGGAACAAGAAGCATGCATGATATCTTAGCCGGTGAAGTCTCAAGACTGCATTAATACACCTCAGTGGCCATGTAGCTGGCTTAGATGTTAAATTCCTAGGAAGAGAACGGATGATTACTACTGCCCTATTAGGTCAACTCTACAGAAAAGACTGAAGTGAGGAAGTTGAAGAGAATAAGTCATCAATTTCATGCACCTGGAGATTATCATTATTGCGCATGAAATTTTTAACCTCAGGCTTTTATAACTGATGCGATTGTTAATCTTTCCTTGCTAAGTCTGAAAAGATGCGGAGTTTCCTTCTTCAGTATTCCGTATAGTGATTCTTGACGTCAAAATCTTATGAAATCTATCCAAATGTAACCTAAAATCCTTGATTAGCTAAGTTGATATGACATGACAGATGATATGTTTTGCTTGTTATCTAATATGGTATAAACACTGTTTTGACATGGAACTCCAAGCAAAGATTAATTTTTTTTTTTTTCGGTCCGGAGGCTAATTCCCTCAGGTTGGGCAGAGTTTCGCCCCAAAGATACCCAATAACAGTAGCACGTGGGGATCGATCCTAAGACCTTGCTGTAACTACAAACGACCAGTCCCAATCGAACTCCTCACGGGAGGAAAGATTAATTTCTTGTTAAGAAAAAGGAATGCAGCACTAAAATGATAACTTCTGCAAAATTAATTACCCAAAAAAAAAAGAGTGAAATTGGAAACTAGAAGAGTCAAAATCCATTTTCCATTCAAAGACTGTAGTCTTCTGTTATACATCACGGGAGAACAATCTTTTCCTATTTATTAGGAAAAATCGAAATGCATCTTGCTGAGCTGGCGCATATATTTTCTGTTTTAAATTATATTCTTTTACTAGACAATCTTTTCCATAAACTCATTTTCCAAACAAAAAATACTAATGGGCATCGTTACCCAATAAAAAGTCAAATTAATTTTTATGAAATTAGTTCATGCAAAAAAAAAAAAGAAGTCATTTTTTATCAATCACTTGATGATTGCTTATGGTTGAGCAATATTTAAGTTAAATGACATAAAAATATCACTACATTTGCTCCAAAAACGAAAGATGGATCACTACATTTGGTTTTTGTGTTTCATCTACCTTCAATTTATTAGCGGGAGTATGAAATCTAGAAAAGTTGACCATCACCAATTTCCATATCAACTGGTGGCAAGTAATGCATCCTAAAAAAGTGCAAAGCATTTTAAGGAAAGACACATAATTCTCCACGTCTGAAGGTGTATGGATTGAATATTTTCATATTCTAAGACAAGGTCGTTGCAAAAGAGACATTTTCGGTAACCTATGTAACCTTTACCCGAATACTTTCATTTTGAAGTCAACAAGGACTTGTGGTGTTACCAATTGTTCTCATTCTTTGGAGGTATTTATGTATGGCTACAGAGTTTTAGCGCAGGAAAGCTAAGGAGAAGAATTTTCTGTCACGTATTATTGAGAGGAAAAGTTACTATGAGTCAGAAGTGATCAGAACGAGGGTAGGGAAAAAACAAAATGTATGGTCTTAGCTCAAAAGGAAGCAATGCAGGAAGGAAACTGGGGAGAAATGGGCTGGTTGCAGTTGCTATTGACAAGGATAAATCGAGTCAATATGCCCTTAGATGGACAGTTGATAATCTGCTTGTTAAAGGCCAAACTGTAATACTCATCCATGTACTCCCCAGGTCATCATCCACAGCAGCAGGTAATCCTTCATCTCTCTCTCTCTCAATCCTCACGAACGTCCACACATTCTTGATTGTGGCGAATTCTATTGATCAAGCAAAATTGTGATAATGGGCTCTTACAAAAGAGGATGTAGAAACGGAAAAAAAATAAGAGAGAATATGCAAGATCGATCCTATGTGTTCTTTTATTCTCCGACAACCAATAGCTCTACAATGCTTTCCCCTTTACATTATAATGTAAAATCAAGTTTGTTCACTGCCTTTACAAGATACAAGATTTTCCAATGCACATGATCTAAAGCACCAAATTTGAAGAAGGGTCTAGTTGTAGTGTATATGAAATGCATTTTTGAGTTAAGTTGGAGCAATTGGCTTACTATATTTGAATATGAGCTATTGACCTAATGCTTAATGTGGTAGTATTGATTTTGGTCTCTATGGTAAATAACTTCCTGAAATGATATCAGATGTTGACTTTCATTAAAAAAGATGACTACCAGTATATAATCCAAATCAATAGACAGGAGAAATAGTTCCCCATCTTGAAGACTAAAATTGCGATTCTCAATTTTGAATGGTTGTATACCTGGTGGACGACTGATAAGTTAGTTTCCTGTGATTAAAGAAATTGAGCTAACGAACAATTTTTTCGGGCCATACGTGATTGCAGCTGGAAACACGTGTGCACTTAATGATGCTAATCAACAAGTTGAGAAGACAGCCAAAGATCTGTTCCTCACCTTTCATTGCTATTGCACGCGAAAAGATGTAAGTTCTGGAATTGGTTCTTTCTTTTTAATGCATTTTATGAAGATGAATTCTTATTCTTCAAAGAAATGCTCTTGCAGTTACCGTGTATCTTATTCAGGTCATCGTAGTCCGCCTGCTTCTATCCTTGGCTTACCTTTTATTTTGTTTATTTATTTTTAACGTTTTCCCTCTGAGGCAATAGATACAATGCTTCGATGTTACACTTCAAGGCAATGATATAGCCAAAGCTATAACTGAATATGTAGCCCAAGGTGCAATCGAGAGTTTGGTTCTTGGGTCATCACGGCATGGCTTTATCAGGTAGAGCTTTTCTCTTGCTTGTATCATCAGTTGAAGAGATGGTTTAGTTGATCGGCACCAGAGCAAGCAAGATATATAGTGATTTATCAGACTTGTAGAATCAACATAACTATTCTTCTAGTTAAATATCTGACCACATCTTCATCTTCATGATGCAGAAGATTAAAGACAATTGACGTCCCTACTGCAGCACTAAAAGGAGCACCGGATTTTTGCACAGTTTATGTTATCTCCAAAACGAAGATCTCCCAAGTTCGAAATGCATCTCGACTGGCTCCATTTACTTCTCCTATTTATAACCAAATAAACCAAATAAATCAAGTGCAAGATCAATTTCAAGTTAGCAGGTCTACTTGCACGTCTCCAGATCTACGTCCCAAGCAAATCCCCGTTATGAGAGGTTTGTACTTTTTCCTTTGTACCATATGAGAGGTTAAATTTTGCTTGTTTGCGTAACTCCATTAGAGATAAAATGAACTTGGAACAGGAGACGTCACTCCTCGAAGACCTTTTATCCCACGAGAGGACCATGAATTAATCAGGTAGGTTAGATATTGAGCAAATCATCTGTTTATTATTTCCGAGTTTGGCCTGTGTATTTAAAACTGGGCTAACAACATCTTTCGTGGAATAGGTCACCATTTGCTAGGGGAAGAGGTTTTACTGGGAAAACGTTTGGAGACCTGTCGGAATCAGAATCTGATATTTCATTCATAAGCTCTGAAAGGCCAAGCGTTGATCGAATGTCTGCACTTTACGAGGGTATGGATTCGGGCCGAACCTCACGGATATCAACTAGTTCAGACAGTAGCTTTGGCTCTGAACGTTTTGGATCTAAGGCCAGCGACTTGAGTTCTTTCTACGAATTCTCATCATCTTCAATTGAAACTGTAAGTTAATTATTTCCAGTATGAGACGATGAGTTGAAGCACGTACAATTTACTTTCCTCTCATCTCAAATGAAGTTGTGGCAATTTTTAACTTACCAATCACAAGGATATGGTGATAATTGGATTCATTACTGTCAGTTTTATCACATCTAGATGATTGTTCCTGACAGTTGTTGTACTTATAAATGTACAGGATGATGCAGAAGCAGAAATGAGAAGGCTAAAATTAGAGTTGCAAAGAACAATGGATATGTACAGTACAGCCTGCAAGGAAGCTTTAACTGCCAAACAAAAGGTATCATTTTTAATAGCAAAAAGGAAAAAGCTACATTGTGCATATATGAGATTCTAAGATAATAGGAAATCTGTATGTAATGCAGGCAGCAGAGCTCCATCGTTGGCGAATTGAAGAAGAAAAAAGATTAAAAGAAGCTCGACTAGCTGAAGAGGCAGATAAGAACAAATCTGAGTCTGCGTCTGAAACAGACCAAGCATCTCAAACAAGCCAAGCCCAAAGTCCTCCAATTTACTGCGGCTTTAGGTATAGAAGGTATACTATTGAAGAGATCGAAGCAGCAACAGACAATTTTAGTGAATCTTACAAGATTGGAGAAGGCGGTTATGGTCCTGTCTTCAAGTGTTATCTTGATCATACTGCGGTTGCTGTTAAAATCTTGCGTCCAGATGCTACCCAAGGAAGGTCACAATTCCAACAAGAGGTAATTGAAATTATGAATGTAGTAGTAATTAATGCGTATAGTAGGCTAGTAGCTGATAGCCTGCTTTCATTTTGTTTAATACATAAATTCTAGGCTTTCCTTTCCTAAACAAGTGTATTTTATATAGGTTGAAGTTTTAAGCTGTATGCGGCATCCAAATATGGTGCTCCTGCTTGGAGCCTGTCCTGAATATGGTTGTCTGGTGTACGAATGTATGCCCAATGGAAGCTTAGAAGATCGTCTGTATCGAAGAGGAAATACCCCTGCTCTCACATGGCAACTTAGGTTCCGAATTGCAGCAGAGATTGCAACAGGCTTGCTTTTTCTTCATCGAACTAAGCCAGAACCACTAGTCCACCGTGACCTTAAGCCCGCCAATATTCTGCTCGACCAATACTTCGTAAGCAAGATTGGTGATGTGGGATTGGCCAGATTAGTCCCCCCTTCGGTTGCTGAAAATGTAACACAGTATAGAATGACGTCAGCTGCAGGAACGTTTTGCTATATCGACCCAGAGTATCAGCAGACAGGAATGCTTGGAGTTAAATCTGATGTATATTCCTTTGGAATCATACTTCTGCAGATCATTACAGCCAAGCCAGCGATGGGGTTGACTCATCATGTTGCAAGGGCAATCGAGAATGGAAACTTCACTGACATACTCGATCCCAGTGTGCCTGATTGGCCCGTTGAGCAGGCGTTAATCGTGGCAAATTTAGGCCTTCAATGCTCAGAATTGAGGCGAAAGGATCGACCTGATCTCGGCAGTGTTGTGCTGCCTGAGTTGAACAAGCTGAGAGAACTTGCTGATCAAAGTATGGGCCATCTTTTGCTTGGTGGTATTGGCAGTGCTGGCCCCTCTCCCAACAATAGCCAAACTTCTGTGTAAGTAGTAGAATTAAGTTAGTGAGTTGAGGAGTGGTAGTGTTTATAGTAACCATTTCTGTAGGGCATACTTATGAAGACGTTTTCTAAATGTCCGAAACTCAGGGACAAACGTTGCTGCAAGTGTTCCGATGTTTGAACAAATAAGTGCAAACGTCGAGGATAATCTGATCATCAATCTGGCAATGTGTAGCTGCTATCGGTTGTTATCATATCTCTTGATATTGTAACGATGATACTCGAAAACACTTTACCTATATAGCCAGAAAGTTTTTTTTTTTTTATCATGTATAGCCAGAAAGTATGTAAGCAAAAAGAGAGTGGAAATGGCTCTAATACGCACTGTAACTTGAAAGAAACTCTTCCACTGCAGAGGAGCAAAATATGTTCCACAAGTAATAATCTACCACAATGATGTTATTTGCATAACCTTCCTTCTCAGGACATTGTGATTATGTTGTTTTACTTTTTTTTAAATTCTTTTTTAATATCCTATATATATATATATTTTACTTCTTAGAACATTGACTATTCTACATTCCAACTTTACTGTAGCTGTTTCAATTATTTTCCACATCGAATTATACATTTTGGACCCACATGATGTATCCCACGTCGGGGTTGGAGGGTTTGGGTTGGTAGTTATAAGTCTCCTGTGGAACTTCAAAGGATACCGGCTTTTGGGATTCCCTCGAGGTTCAGGTTTGTAACAATTGATTCAAGCTCTTTGGGCTTTGAAAGAAAAAAAAAATTATACATTTTGGACCGGAAGTCCTTTTCCTTTGCTCAATAAACAACTAGCCAAGTTAGACTAGTCTCCTTGTGCCCTCCATAAGACCAAAAAGAAAAAAAAAAAAAAAATTCAATGAACAGTTTTCTCCAAAAGATTACTTTACAATTAAAAAAAAGTTGATAATTTACAAAATAAGAGCTTTCAAAAGTTGTTTACTAAAATATTTAAGATAAAATTAGAGGTTTCATGAAGGTGGCAAGATTCTTTGAGGTTAGCGTATTAACTTTCACGGAGACTGAAACCACTGGCTTCTGGTGAGATGGAAGGAAAAGTCTCGTAGCCCATTTGACATTCTTCGGTTCAATCGACTTAAAGTCCAAGATCACCAAGATGCATTGGGGTCCGCTGGATTTAATAAAAGCCCACAGATGCATGCCCATACTTTGGCAATGACATGAGATGAAGAAATGTTTAGTATAATCAATGGCGACAGAATCGGTTCCGGCGTCACGATTTGTGGAGAGTCGTACCGGTCATAGCTAAGAAGTTCGTTATCATCACGTTGAGGACTGCATGAATCAATATGCCTAGCAGCATGGTCACTTTAGAGAAAGGGAATCTGGAAACCAGCTGCAAGACGAAGCAGAGGCTTTGTCAGGTTATGCATCATCAAGGCTTCAGAAAATCAAGATTGAATGTTCCAACAGGAAGCAGATGACTCTGATCCAGTCTAACATATTAGGGGAGAGTGGAGTAGCTACAATCAGTGGCGGCGGAGCCAGAAAAAATTTTCAGTAGAGGCAAAAGCGACACTAAAATTTTTTTCCTACTCTTTTTGCTAGTTTTTTAAGTAAAAAAAAAAAAATTCACCAATAAATTAAATGAAAAAAAAAATTTGAACTTATTTCAAATGAAATTTTCTGACCCATATATTCTTTTAGAATATTAGTTCATGAATTAATTTAAAATATCACATAATTCTTTCACTTATTTTATAAAAAAATTTTGGGAACACACTTAAGATATAGGAATTTAATATCCTCTATTTCTAAAAATAAAAAAGCTCACAGAACAAGTTGCATGCCTATAGATACACCGCAATATGGGTAACGTGTGGATGTGGTTACCTTTGCTAGGATGTGATATGATAAATAAGGGCCCCTCTTTCCATGGCTTCTTTAAGCGTTAAGGCTGAGTATGTTTGTTCGGATTCGTGCCTGTAGCTGATGATGACTCAAACAATTATAAATTTACAATCAAACTGAACATCTGAAAAAGGTACTACAAATCTTCTCCTAAATCAAATCACATGATGTGATTAGAAGAGGTGTTGACCAACTTCAAATTCACTCTAATTATCTCTTCAATTAATCCGGGAACGTTGTGGGTTTGTGGATGGTGTTGGTCCGTGGGTCTCCCTTAAACTGATTTTAGGGTCCGATTTGACGTTGACTTCTGAGTGGTTCTAATCTAACTGTGTGTGTGTTTATTTCTTCTGTCGATGGAAAGAAAAAAATTAATCCGGGAACGTTTCAGCAAGCTGGCGGTCATATGCCAAAGATGCTTGTGCAGACAAAAATATACAGTGAATGACAAGGTAGGCAGCTCCTGGACAAGGCAGATGTGGATTGGAAACTATACACCTTGTAAAGACCCTTTTTCCAGTCGAGTCGGTGAGGATGAAATAAATGTCTGATAATAGACTAGTGTGTCTTCATTCAATTCGAGCTACACGTGAATCAGAGATATGCTTCTTTGTGCGTGTAGCACTCAAATTCCCATTTCCATGGACCACGTTTCCTGTTTCCTGCAAGAATTTCACCATTGCCAAATTTCCCACAAGCGACGCACGCAGCCATCAAGAATTAAATGCCAAAATTAAGGAAGTTTTTGATGCAGAGCCAAACTTTGATGAAAGCCCAGTGCATATCTGACATCATTTCCAGGTAAAAAGAAGATTCATTGCACATAAATGGAGGACCAGTACAAATTCCACACCCAAATAAATAGCTGAAGAACAAGAAAGGAAGAGATTACAAAATGCTTTCTCCTTTCGAGTTTCTTCAACGCCGAACTTTTTTGCTTTGTCTATAATACACTTCTTCCATGGCTTTCTTCCACTGCCCAAAAAAAAAAAAGAAAAAAACCTCCTAATACATAAAAGACTAGTAACATTACACTAGCCAGCCATGGCTTTTCTTATTCCTGGCCATGGTGGTTCTTGGTGATGGAAGAGCAGGTGTAAAAGAGGAGGACATTTGACTTGATCTGATCAGACGTGGGAACTGCTGCTCCTGAATGAACCAAGAGCTTTAACTGCTCCTGCTCTCAAGATGAATTGGTGGTAGAAAGCTGCAATTGCTGCACCAATGAAGGGTCCTACCCAGAAAATCCACTGAAAGGAGTGGTTGAAATTTGTCAGTATAATAAATAACTCATGGAGTACGTAGCATGGTGTACCACTCTACTTATTATTGCACAAAAGCCAATTGACTACTAAGAATGTTTTATACTCCCTCCGTCCCACTTTGATAGTCTTGTTTTTCTTTTTGGTCTGTCCCAAATTGTAGTCCACTTTCCCATTAAGAAATATAATGATCTTTCAAATTGTCTACAATACCCTTATTAAATATCTTATTATTAATACATTGTTATTAAATACTAACCCATTACATTGAATACATTGAGCTTTTCCAATGCACTCTTCGTTATTAGCATAAGGGTATTTTAGGAAATTATTAATCTAAATTTATGTTTCCAACCAAATTAATTACACTTTCTTAATCTGTGTGAAAAAAAAATCAAGACTAAGTAAACGGGACGGAGGGAGTATAATACTAGCTATAAATTGGTATGGTACTAACTTGGTCATCCCAAGCTTTGTCCTTGTTGTAGATAACAGCAGCTCCAAGACTTCTGGCAGGGTTAATGCCTGTGCCGGTGACTGGAATGGTGGCCAAATGCACCATAAACACCGCAAATCCGATCGGGAGTGGTGCTAAAATCTACAAATGAATCAATCGTGCAGATTCAAAACTGTTAATAACACATAATTCATTCATTATTCATCTGTAGTATTATTTAAGGAAGCTTAGAAGTCAAATCAGTGATATATATACTTACAGGGACATGGGAGTCTCTAGCACTCCTCTTGGGATCAGTGGCAGAGAAAACAGTGTAGACAAGAACGAACGTTCCGATGATCTCCGCAGCCAAACCTGTGCCGGTGCTGTAGCCATCCTGAAGCTGGTTGGCTCCTCCGCCGTATGTGACATAGTAGGACCTCTGGAAGGCCTTCACAAGCCCCACCCCGCAAATGGCACCTACACACTGAGCCACCATGTACGCCAGTGCTCGGGTCAACGACACCTTACGTGCCAGAAACAGCCCGAATGTCACTGCAGGATTAATGTGACCACCTACAGCCAAACATACCAAAAAAATATATATATATATATTATTTTCTTTATGAGAGCATAATCAACAATTATTGCTTCCTAGTTCTTCTTATTGTTTTAACTGTTTCCATTGTTATAAATAAATAGGGGAGATTCTACCCATAAGTAATTTACTAATGGTTTTTTTGATGAATGAAAGAAGTATTATTGATCTTTGATAGATTAAATATTGTTAAATATTTTTAAAATTTAAACTATTTATCCTTGACGAGATATACAAGTCGAGGAAATAATGTTCAAAAGAGACCATATAATTTTTCTATAAATAGAATACAGTATAATGTTTAATATGAAAAATACTTTCATGGACTGAGATAATTTTTTTTTTTTAAGTATAAGTGGGAGATTCTAAACTAGAATTTCTCATTGATGTAAAATTCACAGTCAATATTTTGTTTTATTTTTTCCGAAGGAAGGCGGTGGACAATGTAAGGGGGGAAAAAAGAAGGAATTATTACCAGAAATGCCAGCCGTGCAGTAGACAAGAACAAAGATCATGCCACCAAAGGCCCATGCAATTCCAAGAATTCCCACCCCGCCGCACTGGTCACCTTGGTGGGCAACGTCAATCTGGCTTTTGTAGCCAATGACGGTGAGAACAGTGATGTAAAGGAAGAGAAGGGTAGCTATGAATTCAGCAATTATAGCTCTGAAGAAGGACCATTTGGTCAGCTCTTCAAGGTCAATCAGCGGTGCTGGTGGTGGATCGTGGTAGTCCTTGGTCGTAAAAGAACCATGCTCTGCCACCCCCATATCCTTCGCCATTGCTCGCAATGAAAAAGAAAAACAAAAATTGTGCAAAAAAAAAAGAAGAAGAAGAAAAGAATCCAACAAGATGACAAAATGAAAGAAAGTGGGAAACAGGAGGAGCAAAGCTTTTTGTAGTGAAGAAGAAGAATAGAGTGTGTGGCAGTGTGAGTGAGTGAGAGGCGTAGGGGTATTTATATATGGGGCTGGAGGGGGAAGAAAATTTTGTTGGTAAATGGATTTCTTTTTTTTTTTTTTTTGTAATTTGATATAAAAATGGATTTCTTTTTTTACTAATTATTTCTAAGGAAGTTGAAAAATGGCCGTCCAAGAGTTATAGCATTAGCCGTTGGTGGGCATGGTGATGATCAAGAAGATTTGGGCATCTCGCTTTCACCGTCCCACCAGAAAATTGCCCCACCACCTTCTCCCACTCTCTCTTTTTTCTTTAAACGGCTAGTCCCGTGCACCGCATTGATGCGAGTTTCTATCATGACTCGTCAGTGATTCCACCGCCACAAGAAAAAGGCCAAAAAAAAAAAAAAAAAGAGGAATGGTTTTTCTGGTGGAAGATGCCGACGACAGGTTTCACCACATGATAGAAAAGACGAAAAACAGAAAAGAGTGTCCGAGAATTTTTTACGAGTGGTAATATCATTTTCCTTAATTAACTTCAATTCCAATCTTCTTTACCAAAAAAAAAGTCATTCAGGGGTTGGAATCTGACTTGAGAAAGTCAATCATATTTTAACATCATATATATGAAATCGTTACAGTACATTTTTTCTACAAAAATTTCAAGAAATAGCAATCCAAATGGGTGATAATCAACCAAGTTCAATGTTCTTCTTTGGTCATTTCTTTTGAAGATCAGGGCGTTTTTGATATTTAATGTCATTTTTCTCTAAAAAAATTTTATATTTTTCATGAACACATTTTTATCTCACGTACATCAAATCGTTACAATATACTTTTCTATAAAAACTTCAAAAAAAAAAGCAATTTAAACGAGCTCTAAGGTTTGGGGCATAGTTTTTGTGCTACAATATCAATATGTACCAGATCTTTCAAAGTAGTAACTTTTAGGGAGTTATATTTGAAAAAAGGGGATTATGAATAGTAATTAAATAGTTAGTATTTTTTGTCTACAATGGATGTTCAAAAAGCACGAGGCTTCACTTATGTAATAGAGAACTTTCCTCTGGCGATTTCCCAAAAGGTTAGAGGGTCGACATAACTTCTAGGAATTATTGTGGTACCGCTTTTGAACTTTAAACGTTCAACTGCTTTAGCTATTTCCAAACTCATTACTCCCTTCCGTCCCGTTTTCTTAGTCTTGGTCTTTTTTTCATACAGATTAAGAAAGTGTAATTAATTTGGTTGGAAACATAAATTTAGATTAATAATTTCCTAAAATACCCTTATGCTAATCAATGTAGTCAATGTATTCAATGTATTAGAAAAACTCAATGTATTCAATGTAGTGGGTTAGTATTTAATAACAATGTATTAATAACAAGATATTTAATAAGGGTATTTTAGACAATTTGAAAGATTACTACATTTCTTAATGGGAAAGTGGACTACAATTTGGGACGGACGAAAAAGGAAAACAAGACTAACAAAGTGGGACGGAGGGAGTATAAAATTTGGCTACACCCTCGATCAGTAAGTAGGTGGCAGGAAACTCAACAAAGAAATTAATGTTGGAGGTGAGAGATGATAGCAAAAGGTTCATCCATCTCACTTTCCAATCCATCCAGCAAATCAATACAAATTAACAGCTAGTAGTATATAAATAGACTCTATTAAGTCATCATCCATCCTCCTTTATTCAAGGAAGCAACATTGCCCCAAGGTCAAGACTAGCCAGCCCTTCCCGTGAAAGGATATATGTAAAGTAGTAGTAGTGATTTTTTTTGAAAGGAAAAGTCTAGAGCATGTCTTATTATGCTTAAGACTATATAGGCTTTTTGGGCAAAGCTAGCCAGGACAAAAGCAGATTAATCTTGTAGCAAGTCTGTGCTGACCAAGTATTAGTCAGGCCTCGTTAGAATTGATCCGGACACCTCTATGTCGACAAAAAAAAAAAAAAAAAAGTCTGTGCTGACCAAGAGAAATATGCATAAGTTCTTTTTCCCACTAATTAATTATGCATGTTCGTTTTTGTAGTTTTAATGAATTGTAATTCTTCTTATCATCCATAAGTTCCTTCTTATCTTATCACCAAGAAATAAAAGAAGAAGAAGCATAAATTAGTAAAAATGTATAGAAAGATGGTAGTAGTAAGTAACAATTAATTGCAGTAAAATTGTCAAACATGTATTGTGAGGTATTTCAGTTTCTTCTCCCCTCAAACTTGGAAGTCATTTCTGCTCATAGAGTGAGTATTAGCAAATTGCTTTAAATACTTGCACCGGCCATTGACTCATTTTTTCTCATTTTCTGACCAGTTCATTTGGGAGACCAAATGGTCTTTTTCCATACTTTTAATACACCCATAGCAGACAGGACGTTTCCTCAACGGTACCTTGATGAGCAAATTTAATCAATGTTCGTGTCTTGACATATGATGCTTAGTTGAAAAGGTCTAATTAGAAAAATTAAGTACCACATGTTGGGTGAATTTTCCCATACTTATTGATGATGAATGATTAAAAGGTTAGAAAAATTGATGAATGATAAAAAAAAAAAAAAAAGAGTAGTCATACAAGTAGGAATTAATTAAAACACCAAAAACTCAACGTGTTTATGAGAATTGATACTTGAGAGTTATAGCCAATCTCTCTTCCAATGACTTGATTAGGATCACGTATGAAGGAGTTATTTAATTAAGTTTTATTATCTTTGCGAATTTGCTGTATTGACCTGAGAGTTGCTTTGGTAGTTATCCTAAAATATTGGTTTCACTGGAATTTCATGCTAATTAGTCATTTAGAATTGATAATAAGGCACCTACAATGTTTATTAATGAATTATATATAGTTTTCTACCATTGTTACAACTAATAATTGCCATGGTTGAATCTTGTAATTATTAAATTTGTGCTAATTCCATCCTTAGCTAACCATGGTTACTCTTGTTCAAATTCTTACTTCTTCTCCCTAAAATTTTTATCACTTGCCGATCCTCTTCCATTGCAATGCTTTGGGATTCGGTTTTCCTTTTTTCAAAACACAAAACAAATAGGATATAATCGTGGCCTTTTTTTTTCTCTTAAACTTGCTTAAGGTTACATGTTGAAATTCTGCCCTCCGGGGCTTGGCCTGGTGGCTGGAGTTACTGAAGATGGGGTTTAGGTCCCTGGTTCGAAGCTTGTTACCAGCAAATGGTAAAGGGTGGGGGAATAATCTACGGGGTTCACTACCTGTTGGACAGCCCTAAAAAAAAAAAAAAAAGGTTACATGTTGAAATTCTCCATATCCGCTATTTAATATTTTTCTATCCTTTATATTTTTATTTGTTGATAAGTTGCAGGGAGTTTGTCTTTCCGAATTTACTGATCAAACACGTCTATATATTATTACTTCAAATGAGTGGATTACCTCTTACAATTTTCTTTTGCTTTGTTTCATTCATTCTCTTATTAATTATTAAATCATACTAATTTGTTAATCAGTATTATTTCAGTAACCCTTTCTTTCACCCACACCTACCAACCCGGCGCATCGCGCGGGGTAGCAATAGAATGCGGCTTGCTCAAATCGTCCAGATAGGTACATATGGACGTTTTTGGACCAGTTATTGCAACGCTGGGGCCTACAACGACACAATTTGTGCAGCTGGTGGACTTAATGCAAGGCTTGAATTTGATTGGCGGTTCGTCAAATTACGAGAATGTTCCTTTAATTTTGGAGACAAGAAGGGTCCCAACCGGTTAATGTCATGAATTCTACAAATTTTGACACGTTTGTTTGGATTGATTTTTTTACAGTTTTTTTTTTTTTTTACGTTTCTTTGTAAATATAATTTTTTATTTCACATATATCAAATTATAACAATTTACAAAAGCTAGCACCAAACGAGCTTGACTTCAAATTTTCTCTATTGGAGTATTGCAGATAAAACAAAAAGGTTTTGGTTTTGTTTTACCTCCTATTTTATTAAGAGTCTGGTGAACCCATCACAAAATAATAAATAATGAGGGGTTTCGAAATCAGCTGATATCTTCAACAAAAAAAATTCGAAATGATTTTATAAAGAGTATCCAATAATACTACTTAATTAAGCACAAAAACTAGTACTCCAATACACTAATGCCTAAGCTATCATTGAAGAGCGACCCTACGTACACCTTTTTTTTTTTATTTTACGTGAAATGCTGAAATTGTCATTCTTAAACAGTTTGAAGTACAACTAGACTCACTCACTCATGCTTATTGCTTATGATCGGAGGATCTCTTGCTTGTACAACTTCAATTCAATATACCTTTGCTCATACATGGCCACTAGTTTGAAAACAGCAAAATCCACACAAAGCTAGAAGTATACGTGCACGTAATTTGGATCCCTTTTTATTAATCTGCTGAATTTTGAAATCTGACTACTGAAATAATTAATTTGCTGAATTTTAAGTCTAAACGGTGTTCCAACATAATTTGAACCAGTCATGTTCTCTGTAAATCTTGCCAAAACCCAAAACACACAAAGGAACAGAAACAAAACTGTGAAGCACATGAAGCAAACCGTGGAAATCCTACTCGGATGGATCTCACCCCCCACCCGACACACTTTGTCCAAATTCCGAAAGTTAACTTTTATTATTGGCAAAACTGATAACGCATCCTAGCAAGTAATGATAAAAGCAAGAAGCAGTCGATGGTTCACGGGGTCCAACTACGGCTATCAGGCAACCCGTGCACCTAGGAAAGCACATGTCTCAACTTCTCCACTATTCTATTCTATTCTATGTTGGCTTCCTCTTCATCAGAAGTAATGAATGGTAGGCACTCATTCATTCATTGCTTCAATAACTAGAAACTAGTGGGCAATCCTATGAATTCAGCTCCGGAGCTAATAAAGAAAATAGCACAAAAGGGCAGTTTGGTGTACACAAACTACGAAGTCTTGAGATTAATTTCCGTTTGTAAGATCATGCCAAGCACTTCACAATAATAATGTCTTGAATGCGATTCTATTTTCTCTGTTTGTTAGCGGGACTAGGGAATTTACCTAGACGTAGAGGGCAATCATTCGACTTACCCCTTTTTTTTTTTTTTTTTCCTTAGCAGCGACGAGATGAAATTTAAGAAGAAAGGGCATTTGAATCCTAAACAGATAATTCTTGAACGAGGAATTTATTGATGTTCTCCAAAACTTTTATCTTTGTGAATGAGGATTTAAAGGGGGTCAGCTACCTATTTCGGCTCGCATAATTCTCTTCTTCCTATCAAACAATCAAGGAATTTGCAGCTTCAGAAAAGGGGAAATACAATTAAAAGAACTTGCTTAGAAATAAGAGAGTTTGGTTAGGCATGATATGCACGTGGTTTTTACAATTTTAACTAGCGTCGTGATCACCATCGTATCCCTGTATGCAGAAAGCTGCCTCATCCATCCCAGCAATTATGGCTCTTTTAAATTTGTTGTGTGGCTTCTGGCCCCTACCACAAACCACCGACTACAAAAGTTCCTTGGTCAAGTTTTGCTGCTACGGCCTACGAGCCACCAAGCCAATCCAAAATTGTCACGTCTCCAAGCTCATCTTTCTTGTACTGTCTGATGACAGATAGATCGTCTGCAATCTTAGTGAAAGTGCACTGTTGATGGACCCAATCTTCATCTCTTACGACTCTCTTATTTCCAATGTCCGGCTGTACCCGTTCCCTGCTGCAATATGATTAAGCACCTCATGTGAAAACGTTTCTATTTCTCCATCACTTGGAGTTACTTTGATTGTTCCAAGAGTGATTAGATGTGACTGTTTAAGATTCGGGATTATTATACATTTATACTATGCGTGAAATTACTCTTTACTTCCTCATAATCTCGATGATTTATCCCTAAGAATAGAATTTGTCTACTCAAATCTGTTATGCCTAAAAACAAATATTTTATGCATAGAGACTTGCGTCCTGCGATCATAGAGAAAGGGAAATCAAATGGCAATGAACCAACCAAGATACATATATGTATAAGCAGTTCACAGGCTGAATTTATGTTTTTGAATCATGCTATTGCCATCTGTCATCAAACATCAAAACCAGAATGAGCAAATAGAAAATCACAACAGAGAACTCCATATAAAACATCGAAACCAGAATGATTCCCGAGCGTCTTCTGCAAAATACTCATACCCAAGTCGAGAAAATACAAGAAGATAACGGGATAGTGCCTATATAAAGGGGGCTTTACCAAAGACATGTAACCCAAAAAACTGAAGCACAAGCAGAGTAATGACTCCAAAAGAAAAGGAAAAAAAAAAAAAAAAAGTGAAGAAAGGTGAAAAGGAAAATCGGACCAAAATATAGGATAACACCAGTTAGGTATTATCCAAAATATAACAGAAAGGAATACCATCATTCAATAGGCAAAGTAATACAGAAGATGCATGGGCAGCATAATTGAAACTAAGCAACATGTCTTTCAATAAGAATTTCCAGCATAACCAAGGACAGCTGCTGCAAAAACAAGCAAGAAAAGACAAAATGTATAATTCAATACCATAAACAGACCACACAACACAACAGAAAATCTAAAGTAAACTAATCAATGTTTCAAAAGTAAGCAATAAGCATTCACTAATATTTTTTGCCCTGGATACTCCAATTGCATGCATGACTCAGAAACTCCAAGTGGTTTAAACTTATGCCTTCTATCCCTTTGCAGCTTACAAAAAAAAAAAAAAAAAAAAAAAAAAAAGACCCATAACCCATCAAATGAATAGGCACGCGAGTAGATAAAATAAGCCATAAAGGGCAGATGGAATAGTATTCAAACTACCGGGAGTTTGTGATTTAATCACCTACACTATCTGAGGCCTAAATATCTAGTCAATCATCTACTGGCTTCTTTTCATTTTTTTTTCTTTACCAGAGTACAAAACATGATATACATGCAAGCAGTTTTCAAGGTCAATTGATGTTTCTAATTATGCCATTTATCATCAGATATTAAAACCCAAATGAGGGAATAAAAAAAAATTAGAATACAGAATTCCATATAACTACTCTAAAGCCTTCAAGCATGACATAAACATGTACAAATAACTGGCAATCAATTTTATGCAATTTAGCTTCTATAGAAATAACTGGTAATCAATTCATTTTTGTCTTTCCTTTTTTTTTTTTTTAGTTTCAAAGTGCTTCAAAACAAAAACAAAGATTGTCTAGATCTCCCTTAAAACAGAACAAAATGGAGAGGCACATAGAAAAATTCCTAAGACCTTCAGTTTCTAACATGTAAAAACCAGAGTAAAACAAATTAAAAAAAACAGCAATCTACACCATCAGGACTCAAATAGGAAGCAAGAATCCATAAATCGTGGTCTACAGCTACTACATGCAAACTCATGTACAGGAACAAAATTCACAAATAATTAGGGATTAAGTCATCATTGATATCAAATAACAGATGAATCAGTTATATGCAACAAGAAAGCACGGAACTCAAAGAATCTCATCTACAAGAATGGGGTAAAAAGAAACGGTAAAGAAATAATACTCATCTTAAAGCGTTTCTCCTCAAAAATCTTTCATCACTGCTAGAAAAGAAAGCAATTCTCTTCACAGGAACCTTTCTGCCCTCTCTCTCTCTCCCCCTCTCTGTTTTGAATTTTTGGAAGACTAGAATACAAATGCAAGCTTTATGTAGAGGCTACTGGGTGTCAGTAAATGGCTAATTTTCACTGACAGGTGTCGTCCGAATACCAATGGTAAACTCAAACGGGTTTGTTGGGATGGAATAGTCATCATAAATTGGTAAATTGGGTTGAATAGAATATCACTCTGGAAAAGTTGAAATCTAATTGAGAGGTGTCTGTAGATAGTTGACATGGATAGTAAGTCAGTAATGTAGACAATAGCGAGGGTAAAAAATATTACAGAATTTTAATTCCCAGAAAAAAGGAGATAGGCAAGCACAATGGGCTCCTCTGGCACTGAAGATGGTGGCATGGATAGTAATACATAAAGCACTTTCATTAGAACCAAATTTTCAATCTAAGAATCAAGAATGCAAATATGAAGTTGATGTTGTTTGGATCAAAAGAGTTCATTTTTACGAGTTTAGACTATTGGAAATACTTCATAGGTCAACTAACGATTTTCGTATACCTCTTTGTGAATTCTTGGCCTACTGATGCGGATATGAAATGTTTGCAAGGGTACAAAAGTGCTTGCGATATGCTATTCCATTCCCTTGTGTCTTTAGGAAATACGCGTGCCCAGGGAAGTGGATAGGTTTACAAGAAGATAAGATAACCAAAGGGATAATAGGATAGCATCCAAAAAGGGTCTTTACCTAAGACATGTAACTCAGAGACAGGAGCACGAACAGAGTAATGATTCCAATAAAAGAATTGAAGAAAGATGAAAAGGAATATCAGACTAGACAAGAAATGATGGATAGAAAGGCCCGTTCCTCTGGGCTGACAGCCAACTAAAAGTTTCATCCTAGAGAAATGACTCTCAGAAGCTATATCAAAGAAATTATGACAATGTTCAATGGTCTACATGAACTCCACAGAGAAACGCTAAATTGATTCGAAGAAATCGTAAGAAGACAACCTCCAAATGAACCTTGGTGCAACATGCTTTCTTGTAATTCTTCAGGATTTCTAGAATCTGAGATTCACTTTCTAATGACACCTTTTGGATCTCCAATTTATTTCTCCAGAACACTACTTATTCAACAAAAGATTTGTTGACTATCTCCCAAACTTGTAACAAACCCACAAATAAGTTCCAGGTAACTCACCTATATTAATTTCAATTCCCTAACACAATATCAGAATCCAACAAAATGAAAATAGCATCACTCCTCCTATCACCGTCTAAATACTCAATTTAAATCCTTCAAGGCAATGTCCATACTACAAGAGTCAAACTTTAACTTGCAAAGGGATAAAACTCTGCACAGTTCCACAAGGTACTTACTAAGCTTGGTATACTCTGGCTACCCCTTGCCTTAAACCTTGTAGACTGGTCAAAAACAACCTCCAAAGGAACCATTCTATCATATGTACGAATTTCACACTAAACTTAGTATGTTCTTGTACTTTTTGCCATCAACCTCATAGAATGGTGAAAACCAACCCATAAACCTTGGTGCAATATGCTTTCTTGTAATTCTTGGGATTTATAGGACCTAAAATTCAGTTTCTAGTTCACCTTTTTTCTTTCGCCAAACGTGCCACTTATCTGCCATTGACAACAATCCAGACTTTTTTCAAACTCAAATAGATTCCAAGTAACTCACATAGATTAATTAGAATCCAACCAAAATCTCAGAATCCAAAACTATGCCCATATACTCTGTTCCACCTGGCACCCATTTAAATATTCAAATAAAGTGCTAAACTGCAACTTCATTACATGAGAGTCCTATATTTGCCTGCAAAGGGCAAAACATTGCACAATTCACCTAATTCTGGACAAAACCCATCCAAATGAACACTGTTGCAATATGCTTTCTAGTAATTCTTGGGATTCATAGAACCTAAGTTTCAGTTTCTCTAAAAAAAAATGTTTCAGTTTCTAATTGACCATTTTCTTTTCTCCATAGGACCACTTATCAGCCATTAAAGTATTTGAAACATTCAAAATTTTTAACAAACTCAAATAGATTCCAAGCAACGGACCTACATTAATTATAATCAGACAAAATCTCTAAATCCGAAGCACATATACTTGATTCCACCTGTCATGCATTTGAATAATCAAATCAAATGCCAAAAATGACAAAGAGCAATGTCATTAAATAAAAGTCCTATAATTTCCAGCAAAGGACAAAATTCTGGACAACTCACCTAAAATGAACCTAGCTACAATGTGCTATGCTATCTTGTAAATCTGGTTCTAGAAGTTCACTTTCAGATTCTAAAAACCACAATACTTCTTGCCTACCACAAAATCATTGGTAATACTGCAGATTTTAACAAACCCACAGATAAATGCCAAGTAGCTCAGCTAGATTAGATAGAATCCAAAAAGATGCAATACTAAGTTCCTTGTGTTGCCATCTGGGCATTCAATTTAAATCCCAAAATGCAACGTCCTTGAATATAAGTCCTCCCAAATTGCCTGCGAAGGAACCAAACTCTGCAGAAAGCCAACAAACTATGAACTAGACTTGGTATGTTCTGGTCACTCTTGGCCTTGAGCCTTGTAGAATGGTAAAAAAGCCTCCAAATGAATTATGCTGCAATATGCTTAGTAGTAATCTTGGGATTTCTCGAAGCTAAGTTTCTTTACTAAATAACCTTTTTTCTTTCTTCTATTTAATTAACAAGAACACTACTAATTGATCATCAATACAGCAAATATTTAACAACCAACAAATAAATTTCAAGCCGCTAACCTATATTAGAAAGAATCCCAAAAGATGCAATACTTAGTTCCTCATATTACCATATGGACCAATCAATCTAAATCTAGAAGTGAAATGTCCTTGTATATGAATGAGTCCTTTAAATGCTTGCAAATGAACCAAACTCTGCACAACATCCAACTGAACTTTGTATGTTCTGGTTACTCTTTGCCTCAAGCCTTGCAGAATGGAGAAAAAACAACCTAAAAACTGCCTTGCTGCAATATTCTTACATGTAGATTTAGAATTTCCCAAACCTAAGTTTCTGTTTTAAATAACCTTTCTTTTTTTCTCCATTTATTTAACTAGATCAACTGTAAAATTCATTGGCAATACTCCAGATATTTAATAACCCACAAATAAATTCCCAAAAACTCACCTTGACCAACAAGATACAACATAAACTTTGCTCTTCCTGTCACCATTTGTATATTCAATTGATACCTAAGTCTGCACGACACCAGTAAACTTCTAATTAAACTTGGTATGTTGTAGTTGCTCTCTGCCTTAAGCCTTGCACAAAGGTTAAAAAGCAACTACAAATGAACGTTGCTGTAATATGCTTGCCTGTAATCCTTGGGATTTCTGAACCTAAGTTTCTGCGCTACATGACCTTTTCTCTTTTCTCCATTCAACCGGAACACCAGTAATCTATCATAGTATTCAATGACAATACGCCAAACTTTAACAACCTAGAAATAAATTCCAAGCAACTCACCTAAATTAATTAGAATCCAATAGCACGCGCACATACTTTGTTCCTCCTATCACCATTTGAGTATTCAACGGATACTCTAAAGTGCAATGTCCTTACACAAGAGTCCTATATGTGCCTGCAAAGGGCAAAACTCCACACAACTCAAACTTCTAATCATCCTTGTCTATATACCATTTTTCTGATTCTAAATACCGTTTCTTTTTTGTCCATCTATTTCAATTCAATACTACTTCTACCATGAAATTACTGACAATACTCGAAATTTGTAACAAACCAGTAGATAAATCCCAAGTAACTCACCTAAATTAGGCAGAATTCAAAAGATGCGATATTCAGTTCCTTGTGTCACCATCTGGCCAATCAATTAAATTAGACAGAATCCAAAAGATGCGATATTCAATTCCTTGTGTCACCATCAGGCCAATCAATTAAATCCCGAAGTGCAATATCCTTGTTTATGACTCCTCTAAATGCCTACAAAGGAACTAACTCTGCACAATTAACACAGCAAACTTCTAACTAAACATGGAAAGTTCTGGTTACCTTAAGCCTTGTAGAATTCTAAAAAATGTTTCCAAATGAACCTTGTGGCAATACTTGTAATTCTTGGGATTTCTCAAACATATTTTTCTTTTCTCCACCTATTTAACCAGAACACTACTAATTGCTTGTAAAATTCATAGGCAATACTCCAAATATCTAACAACTCATAAATAAATTCCAAGTAATCAATTAGTTTGCAACAAGATGCACGTACACTTTGTTCCTCCCAAAGTGCAACCTCCTTACATACGAGTCCTATATATACCAGCAAAGGATATACAGTCTAAAAAATTTCAAACTAAACTTTAGTGTGTTCTTGCTACTCTTTGCCATTAACCTTATAGAATCGTAAAAAACCAACCTATAAACCTTGGTGCAACATGCTTTCTTGTAATTCTTGGGATTTCCAGAACCTAAGTTTCGGTTTCTAATTAACCTTTTATCTTTTCTCCAAAAGCACCACGTATTAAAGTCATTGACAACATTCCAGATTTTTTACAAACCCAAATAGATTCCTAGGAACTCACTGAAATTAATTAGAATCCAAACAAAATCACAGAATCCAATACAATGTGCATATACTCTGTTCCACCCACCACCCATCATTTAAATACTCAAATCAAACGTCAAGTTGCAACTACATTACATGAGAGTCCTATATTTGCCTGCAAAGGACAAAAATCTGCACAATTCATCTAAATCATGACAAAACAACCTCCAAATGAACCTTGGTGCAATATGCTCTCTAGTAATTCTTGTGATTTGTAGAACCTAAGTTTCAATTTCTAATTGACCCCTTTCTTTTCTACAAAGCACCACTTATCTACCATTAAAGACATTGACAATATTCCAGATTTTTAACAAACTCAGATAGATTCCAAGCAACTGACCTAGATTAATTATAATCAGGCAAAATCTCAAAATCCAACTTGCATAGACATTATTCCACCTATCACCCATTTGAATACTCAAATCGAATGCCAAAGTGCAACATCATTAAATGAAAGTCCTATAATTGCCTACAAAGGACAAAACTCTGGACAATTTACCGAACTTCTCACTAAGCATAATATGTTTTGTTTACTTATTGCCTTAAACACTGTAGAATGATCAAAAACAACCTTTAAAATGGACCTCACAACAGTGTTCTTTCTTGTAAATCTGGTTCTAGAAGGTCACTTTCAGATTCTAAGTACCAATTTTCTTATCTCCATTTATTGCACCTGCATACTTCTTGCTTACCACAAAATCATTGGTAATACTCCAGATTTTAACAAAGCCACAGAAAAATCCAAGTAACTCACCTAAATTTAGATATGCAATACTGAGTTCCTTGTGTCACCATCTGGACATTCAATTTAAATCCTAAAGTGCAACATCCATGTATATAAAGCCTCTAAATTACCTGCAAAGGAACCAAACTCTGCAGAACACCCGCAAACTACAAACTAAACTTGATATGTTCGGGTTACTCTTTGCCCTGAGCCCTGTAGAATGGCAGAAACACAACCTCCAAATAAACTTTGCCGAGATATACTCAATTGTAATCTTGGGATTTCTCAAAACTAAGTTTCATTCCCAAATAACCTTTTTTATTCCTTTTCTCTATTTATTTAACCAGAACAGTACTAATTGATCATGAATTTCATTTGCGATGCTCCAGATATTTACCAACCCACTAACAAATTTCAAGCCACAAACCTAAATTAGAACGAATTTCAAAAGATGCAATACTTAGTTCCCCATGTTACCTTATGGAAAATCAATCTAAATCCTGAAGTGAAATGTCCTTGTATACAAGTCCTCTAAATGCCTGCGAAGGAACCAAACTAACTGAACTTTGTTTTTTCTAGTTACTCTTTGCCTTAAGAATTGTAGAATGGTGAAGAAACAACCTCCAAAATGCTTTACTGTAATACTCTTACTTGTAAATAATGGAATTTCTCAAACCCATGTTTCTGTTTTACCTAACATTTCTTCTTTTCTCCATTTATCTAACTGGAATGGTAGCAATCCATTGTAAAATTCGTTGGCAATACTCCAAATATTTGATAACCCAAACAAAAATTCCCAGTAACTCATTTCAACCAATTAAGACTAACAAGATGCAACATAAACTTTCCTCTTCGTGTCACCGTTTGAATGTTCAATTGATACCTAAAGTGCAATGTCTTCACATAAAAGTCCTATATACACCTGCAAAGGGCAAAATTCTAGACAATTCTAAATACTACTTATCTCAATATCATTTTTTTGGATTCTAAAAATCATTTTTGCTTTCTCCATTTATTTCACCACAATTATACTTGTCTACTATAAAATTAATGACAATACTCAATATACCTAAGAAACACACAGATAAATCCCAAGTAACTCACCTAAATCAGATGGAATCCAAAAGATACAGCCGTAAGTTACTTGTGTCACCATGTAAACATTCAATTTAATCCTAAAGTGCAATGTCCTTGTTTATGAGTTCTCTAAATGCCCACAAAGTAATCAAAGTCTGTACGACACCAGCAAACTTCTAATTAAACTTGGTATGTTGTAGTTACTCTTTGCCTTAAGCCTTGTACAAAGGTTAAAAAGCAACTACAAATGAACCTTGCTGTAATATGCTTGCTTGTAATCCTTGGGATTTCTGAGCCTAAGTTTCTGCTCTACATGACCTTTTTTCTTTTCTCCATTTGTCAACCAGAACACCAGTAATCTGTCATAATATTCAATGGCAATACGCCAAACTTTAACAACCTAGAAATAAATTCCAAGCAGCTCACCTAAATTAATTAGAATCCAACAGCACGTGCACATACTTTGTTCCTCCTATCACCATTTTAGTATTCAACTGATACTCTAAAGTGTAATGTCCTTACACAAAAGTCCTATATATACGCCTGCAAAGGGCAAAACTCAGCACAATTCTTAATAATCCTTGTCTATATACTATTTTTCAGGTTCTAAATACCATTTCTTTTTGCTTCATCAATTTCACCTCAATACTATGAGTACCATGAAATTACTGACAATACTCAAAATTTGTAACAAACCAATAGAGAAATCCCAAGTAACTCACCTAAATTAGACAGAATCCAAAAGATGTGACACTCAGTTCCTCGTGTCACATCTGGACCTTCAATCAGATCCCAAAGTGCAACATCCTTGTTTACCAGTCCTCTAAACGCCTGCAAAGGAACCAAACTCTGCACAAAACAGCAAACTTCTAACTGAACTTGGAATGTTCTGGTTATCTTAAGTCTTATAGAATGCTAAAAGAGGTCCAAATGAACCTTGTGGCAATACACTTGGGAAATTCTTGGGATTTCTCGAACCTATGTTTCTGTTCTAAATAACCTTTTTTTTCCCTGTTCTCCACATATTTAACAAGAGCACTACTAATCAGCATAAAATTCATCGGCGATACTCCAAATAATTCACAATCCACAAATCAATTTCAAGAAACTCAATCACTTTGCAACAAGATGCATATATACGTTGCTCCCCCTGTCACCACTTGAATATTCAATTCATACATCAAAGTGCAAAATCCTTATATGAGAGTCCCATACATGCTAGTAGAGAGTATGACTCTACCCAATTCACCTAACTTCTTACTAACCTTAGCATGCTTTCAGTACTCTTTGCCTTAAACCTTGTCGAATAATCGAGAACAACCTCTAAATGAAACTCAGTGCGATATGCTTTCTTGTAAATGTCTGGAATTTCTAAAAAGCTCACTTTCAGTTCCTAATTAACCTTTTTCTTTTCTATATTTATTTCACCACAGTACTACTTATTTACAATAAAATCTATTGATAACATTTTAAGCTTGTAACAGACCCATAAAATAGAATTGGAGTAACTCATCTAGATTTGATAGAACCAAATAGATCTAAGAATCCAAAAAGATGTAACTTTAGTCCCTCATGTCATATTCAATTTAAATCCTAAATTACAATACCCTTACATAAGAAGCATACAAAGGCCTATGCAGTTGACGAATGAAGTCTTTCCAAGAGTCTAAACACATAGGAATGAATTCTTTAGACCCAAACAACATCAAAAACAAAATTGCATTCTAGATTCTTAGAATTGAAACTTTAGTTCTAATGAAAGCCTTCAGTTCTCTACCCATGGCACCCACAGGAATGCTAGAGGAGTTAATTGCATACGTATCTTCTCTTTTCTGAAAATTAAAATCCTGCCCTTTTTTGTCCATCACTACCCTAAGCATCACCCAATGCTTTCCATTAAGTTCATTAGTCTCCATTAAAAATCTACAGCCATTTCTACATTAGAATCAAAATTTTCTAATGCGATTTAGGATTATCTCTGTTGGGTTTCAATCTCTAATGATAAGCAGCATAGATCAAAAATATAACTGAGCTCAAAGGACTGATTGTGCAGTTTTGTTTCGTTCTTGAGTCTCAAAATGTCTAAAATTATTAGAAGTATTAGTCAAAGATTTTAATGTAGGCAACAAGTAAATCATTCACTTAAGAATTTTGGCCACAAATAGTGTACTTGCATGACTCAAAAACTCCATATGGTACCATCTATCCCTTTTTGGCTTACAAAAAAAGAACCCATTCCCTATCGAAAATGAGTAGATAAAATAAGCCATATAGGGCCAACAGCACGTCATTTAAACCATAAGAGGTCTTCAGTCATGCAATGACACTATTTGAGGCCAAAAGTTTTAGGAAATAATGACTTGTAGCCTACTTTAAGCACTTTGACTAATATTTCTATTGATTTTAATCATTTTCAAATTGAAGTCTGAAATAAACTGCACAATCAGTCACAACGTACTCCACATATATTTTTGAATTATGCCAATACCATATGAGAATGAAACCCAGTGGAGAGAATCGAAAATCACGCTAGAAAATTTGAAATCTAACTGTGAGGTGGTTGTAGAGAGTTGATATAGACTAATGAACCTACTGGGACTAAGTTAGAAATGCTTGCAGTAATGAGGGGCCAAAAAATTGCAGGATTTTAAATCCCAGAAAAAAAGGAGATAGGCATGCACAATTGGCTGCTCTAGCACTGAAGATGGTGCCATGGATAGTAATAAATAAATGGCTTTCATTAGAACCAGATTTTCAATCTAAGAATTAAGGAAGCAAATTTGTGATTGATGTTATTTGGGTCCAAAGAGTTCATTTTATGTGTTTAGACTATTCGAAGGACATCATGGGTCAACTAACACATTTTGTATACCACTTTGTGAAATGCTATTCTACTCCATTGCATCTTTGGCAATTACTCATACTCCATGAAGTGGACAAGAGGATAAGATAAGCAATAAAAGGGAAAATGGATAGCACCTAAAATGGGGGCTTTGCCTAAGACATGTAACCCATAGACAGAAGCACGAGCAGAGTAATAATTCCAACAAAAAAATTGAAGAATGGTGAAAAGGAAAATCAGACCAAAAGACAGAAAATCATAAATAGAAAGGCCCATCCCTCTAGGGTAACAGGAAGTTGAAATTTTTCCTTGCGAAATGACTTTCAGAAGCTATATCAGAGAAAGCACGACAATGTCCAATAGTCTACTTGAATTCCATAGAGAAATGCAAAATTATTTCGAAGCATCAATTATATCATGATGCTGGTTGTCCCCCAAATTATCTTTTTAATGTAACTTCTTGAGGGATCATAAGTATCAAGGACACCAACTGGAGAGAATAGATAATAATGCTGGAAATCTGAAAGTCTAGATGGATGCTGTTACCAGTAATAACTGTTTCATGCTATTTAATCCTTAAAGGAATAGTAATAAATCAACTACAGCCATTCAAAGGGGATTAGGAAATATCTTTCCATCTTTTACAATCATTTCAGTATAATCAGAATGTTTAGTGGATATCCATTAAAATACGGGGAAAAAAATCATGTACTTCAAGAAGTATATCTTTCTATTTCAATTTCTAACATGTGAGGTGCTGATCACTGATGGTCGAATAAGACAAGGAAAAGCTGGAGAAAAAAGAAAAACATAAGAAGCTCCACTCCTACCTTGAGCTTGAAGTAGATGAAGATTATGCAAAAAGAATGATTGAATGAGAGTAGACCTTTTAACAACAACGCATAACCAGATGAATTCCCATGTGAGGTATCAAAGATCAAATTGCTAGCAAATTAAAAGAAACCAAAGTATAACAATCAAGAAAGCAAGAATTCAAAAAACAGAAAATCAAGAAACACGTTCATCCAAATAAACCTCATGAAAGGAAAAATTGTGAGAAAATGGAGACCTCTGCAATAAGGCTAGAATCTATATAACCATCTAAAAGCAAACTTGGCAGGAAAAGAGAGTCCATTCATTTAAGATAGGCAGTAGGACTTTCATTCTGGAGTTCCTCATTGACAATAGAGGGAAGATAGAAACAAGTAGAGGCATTGTTGACTAGCAAATAGTATACTGCTAAACCAACAACTGGGAAAACCAAAATGATGATGAAATGAAAGTGAAGTACGGGAAATGGACAAGAGAGTTGCAGTTTGGTAAGCTATTTTTACCATAGGAGACAACTTGACATTTACTGTTTGCAACTCACCGAAAGAGTATCTGCACCTCAAAATGAAGGCAGATGATATAGGTCATGTGCATTGTTGCGAGTAAAAAATCAAAGCCTGAGTGAGGGAAGCAACAATTTATTGACATTTAACAACTAAAGAAATTATCATCAATTAATTCTAAGTCTTTAGCCACTGAGACAAGTCCCTATTTTGTTTTTGAGAATTTCCATCCAAGCATCAACATCAGTTAGGTATTATCCAAAATATAATAGAAAGGAATACCATCATTCAATAGGCAAAGTAATACAGAAGATGCATGGGCAGCATAACTGAAACTAAGCAACATGTCTTTCAATAAGAATTTCCAGCATAACTAATGACAGCTGCTGCAAAAACAAGCAAGAAAAGACAAAATGTATAATTCAATAGCGTAAATAGACCACACAACAGAAAATCTAAAGTAAACTAATCAATGTTTTAAAAGTAAGCAATAAGCATTCACTAATATTTTTTTCCCTGGATACTCTAGTTGCATGGCTCAAAATCTCCAAGTGGTTTAAACTTATGCCTCCTATCCCTTTGCAACTTACAAAAAACAAGGACCCATAACCCATCAAACGAATAGGCATACGAGTAGATAAAATAAGCCATAAAGGGTAGATGGAATAGTATTCAAACTACTGGGAGTTTGTGATTTAATCACCTACACTGTCTGAGGCCAAAATATTTAGTCTGGCTTCTTTTTTTTTTTTTTCTCTTTATCAGAGTATGAAACATGATATACATGCAAGCAGTTTTCAAGCACAATGGATGTTTCTAATTATGCCATTTATCATCAGATATTAAAACCCAAATTAGACAATAAAAAAATTATAATACAGAATTCCATGTAACTACCCTAAACCCTTCAAGCATAATATAAACATGTACAAATAACTGGTGATCAATTTTACGCCATTTAACTTCAATAGAAATAACTGGTATTGAATTCAGTTTTCTCTTTCTTTTTTTATTTTCAAAGTGCTTCAACACAAAAACAAAGATTGTTTAGATCTCCCGTAAAACAGAACAAAATATAGAGGCAGATAGAAAAATTCCTAATACCTTCAGTTTCTAACATGTAAAAACCAGAATAAAACAAATTAAAAAAACAGCAATCTACACTACAGCCACTATATGCAAACACATGTACAGGGACAAAATTCACAATGAATTAGGGATTAAGTCATAATTGATATCAAATTAAAGATGAATTAGTTATATGCAGCAAGAAAGCACGGAACTCAAAGAATCTCATCTACGAGAAGGGGGGAAAAAAATAGAAAAGAAATAATACTCATCTGAAAGCGTTTCTCCTCAAAAATCTATCACCACTGCTGGAAAAGAAAGCAATTCTCTTCACATGAACCTTTCTGCCCTCTCTCCCCCCTCGCTCTGTTTTGAATTTTTGGAAAGTGAGAATACAAATGTGAGCTTTATGTAGAGGCTACTGGGTGTCAGTAAATGACTAATTTTCGGTCACTAGTGTGGTCCAAATACCAATGGTAAACTCAAACAGGTTGGTTTGGATGGATTAATCATAAATTGGACAGAGTCCAAAAGATGCGACACTCTGTTCCTCGTGTCACATCTGGACCTTCAATTAAATCCCAAAGTCCAGCATCCTTGTTTACCAGTCCTCTAAACGCCTGCAAAGGAACCAAACTCTGCACAAAACAGCAAACTTCTAACTGAACTTGGAAAGTTTTGGTTATCTCAAGTCTTATAGAATGCCAAAAGAGGTCCAAATGAACCTTGTGGCAATACACTTGGGAAATTCTTGGGATTTCTCGAACCTATGTTTCTGTTCTAAATAACCTTTTTTTTTCCTGTTCTCCACATATTTAACAAGAGCACTACTAATCAAGCATAAAATTCATAGGCGATACTCCAAATAATTCACAATCCACAAATAAATTTCAAGAAACTCAATCACTTTGCAACAAAATGCATATATACGTTGCCCCCTGTCACCACTTGAATATTCAATTTATACATCAAAGTGCAAAATCCTTATATGCAAGTCCTATATATGCTAGCAGAGAGTATGACTCTACCCAATTCACCTAACTTCTTACTAACCTTAGCATGTTTTCAGTACTCTTTGCCTTAAACCTTGTAGAATAATCAAGAACAACCTTTAAATGAAACTTAGTGCAATATGCTTTCTTGTAAATGTCTGGAACTTCTAAAAAGCTGACTTTTAGTTCCTAATTAACCTTTTTCATTTCTATATGAATTTCACCACAGTACTTCTTATTTACAATAAAATCTATTGATAACATTTTAAGCTTGTAATGGACCCACAAAATAGAATTGGAGTAACTCATCCAGATTACAGAGAACCAAATAGATCTTAGAATCCAAAAAGATGCAACACTTAGTCCCTCATGTCATATTCAATTTAAATCCTAAACTACAATGTCCTTACATAAGAAGCATACAAAGACCCATGCAGTTGACGAATGAAGTCTTTCCAAGAGTCTAAACACATAGCAATGAATTATTTAGATCCAAACAACATCAAAAACAAAATTGCATTCAAAATTCTCAGAATTGAAACTTTAGTTGTAATGAAAGTTTTCAGTTCTCTACCCATGGCACCCACAGGAAATCTAGAGGCGTTAATTGCATACGTATCTTCTCTTTTCTGAAAATTAAAATCCTGCCCTTTTTTGTCCCTCACTACCCTAAGCATCACCCAATGCTTTCCATTAAGTTCATTAGTCTCTATTAACAATATACAGCCATTTCTACATTAGAATCAAAATTTTCTTATGTGATTTAGGATTATCTTTGTTGGGTTTCAATCTCTAATGATAAGCGGCATAGATCAAAAATATAACCAAGCTCAAGGACTGATTGTGCAGTTTTGTTTCTTTCTTCAGTCTCAAAATGTCTAAAATCATCAGAAGTATTAGTCAGAGATTTTAATGTAGGCAACAAGTAAATCATTCACTTAAGAATTTTGGCCACAAATAGTGTACTTGCATGATTCAAAAACTCCATATGGTACCATCTACCCCTTTTGGCTTACAAATAAAAAACCCATTCCCAATCGAAAATGTGTAGATAAAATAAGCCATATAGGGCCAACGGCAGTCATTTAAACCATAAGAGGCCTTCAGTCATGAAATTACACTATTTGAGGCCAAAAAAGTTTAGTAAATAATGACTTGTAGCCTACTTTAAGCCCTTTGACTAATATTTCTATTGATTTTAATCATTTTCAAATTGAAGTCTGAAATAAACTGCACAATCAGTCAATGTGCTCCACATATATTTTTGAATTATGCCAATACCATATGAGAACGAAACCCAATGGAGAGAATCGAAAATCACGCTAGAAAATTTGAAATCTAACCGTGAGGTGGTTGGAGAGAGTTGATATAGACTAATGAACCTACTGGGACTAAGTCAGAAATGCTTGCAGTAATGAGGGGCCAAAAAATTGCAGGATTTTAAATCCCAGAAAAAAAGGAGATAGGCATGCGCAATTGGCTGCTCTAGCACTGAAGATGGTGCCATGGATAGTAATAAATAAATGGCTTTCATTAGAACCAGATTTTCAATCTAAGAATTAAGGAAGCAAATTTGTGATTGATGTTATTTGGGTCCAAAGAGTTCATTTTATGTGTTTAGACTATTCGAAGGACATCATGGGTCAACTAACACTTTTTGTATACCACTTTGTGAAATGCTATTCTACTCCATTGCATCTTTGGCAATTACTCATACTCCATGAAGTGGACAAGAGGATAAGATAAGCAATAAAAGGGAAAATGGATAGCACCTAAAATGGGGGCTTTGCCTAAGACATGTAACCCATAGACAGAAGCACGAGCAGAGTAAAAATTCCAACAAAAAAATTGAAGAATGGTGAAAAGGAAAATCAGACCAAATGACAGGAAATCATAAATGGAAAGGCCCATCCCTCTTGGGTGACAGGAAGCTGAAATTTCTTCCTAGCAAAATGACTTTCAGAAGCTATATCAAAGAAAGTATGACAATATATTTTCTAACCCTTGTAACTTACAAAAGAGTACCTGTAGCTCAAAATGAAGGCTGATGGAATACAAAGAAACCAAAAGTGGGTCATGCGCATTCTCACGAGTGAAAAATCAAAGCCTAATGAGGGAAAGCAACAATTTATTGCCATTCAATAACAAAAGAAACTATCAGCAATCAATTCTAAGTCTTTAGTAACTGAGACAAGTCTGTTTTCTTTTTCTTTCTTTGTTTTTTTTCTTTTGAGAATTTCCATCTAAGCATCAACATCAGTTAGGTGTCATCCAAAATATGACAAAAAGGAATACCATCATTCAATAGGCAAATTACTACAGAACATGCCTAGGCAGCATAACTGAAACTAAGCTACATGTCTTTCAATAAGTACTTCTTGCATAACCAAAGACAGCTGATGCAAAAACAAGTAAGAAAAGATAAATTGCATAATTCAACAATGTAAACAGACCACGCAACAGAAAATCTAAAGTAAACTAATCAAAATGCCAAAAGTGAGCAATAAGTATTCACTAGTATTTTTTGCCTTGGATAATCTAGTTGCGTGACTCAAAAACTCCATGTGGTTTAGACATATACCTTCTATCCCTTTGCGGCTTACAAAAAAAAGGACCCATAGCCCATCAAATGAATAGGCATACGAGCAGATAAAATAAGCCACAAAGGACAGATGGAATAGTATTCAAACTACCAGGAGTTTGTGATTCAATCACCTATATTATCTGAGGCCAAAATATCTAGTCAATCATCTACTGGCTTCTTTTTCTTTTTTTTTTTTTTTCTTTTTTTCTTTATCAGAGTAGGTTTCACGCATGATATAAACATGTGCAAAGAACTGGTGAACAATTTAACGCCATTTAACTTCCATAGAAATAACTGGCATCCAATTGTTCTTTGTCTTTCTTTTTTGATTGTCAAAGTGCTTCAACATAAAACAAAGAATGTCTAAATCTCCCTTAAAACAGAACCCATGCACAGGGACAAGTTCGCAAATAATTTGGCTTTAAGTCATAATTGAAAGAAAATAACAGATAAATCGGTTATATGCAGCGAGAAAGCAGGGAAGCAATAAGTATTCACTAGTATTGTTTGCCCTGGATAATTTAGTTGCGTGACTCAAAAACTCCATGTGGTTTAGACATATACATTCTATCCCTTTGCGGCTTACAAAAAAAAGGACCCATAACCCATCAAATGAATAGGCACACGAGCAGATAAAATAAGCCACAAAGGACAGATGGAATAGTATTCAAACTACCGGGAGTTTGTGATTCAATCACCTATATTATCTGAGGCCAAAATATCTAGTCAATCATCTACTGGCTTTTTTTTCTTTTTCTTTTTTTTCTTTATCAGAGCAGGTTTCAAGCATGATATAAACATGTGCAAAGAACTGGTGATCAATTTAACGCCATTTAACTTCTATAGAAATAACTGGCATCCAATTGCTTTTTGTCTTTCTTTTTTGATTTTCAAAGTGCTTCAACATAAAACAAAGAATGTCTAAATCTCCCTTATAACAGAACCCATGCACAGGGACAAGTTCACGAATAATTTGGCTTTAAGTCATAATTGAATGCAAATAATAGATAAATCGGTTATATGCAGCAAGAAAGCAGGGAACTTGAAGAAGATTATGCAACAAGAAAGCACGAAACCTGAAGAATCTCATCCCCAGGAAGGGGGAAAACAAAGAAACAGTAAAGAAATAATACTCATCTGAAAGCGTTTCTCCTCAAAAATCTTTCTTCATTGCTGGAAAAGTAAGCAATCCTCTAAGCAAAAATTGAATTCATCCCCCAATTTTTTGATTTCCCTGCCCACTCTCTCCCCCTCTCTTTGTTTGGAATTTTTGGATACGGGGCAGGAGCGGTCGTCAAGCCGACCGCTCCTGAACTGTCCTCTCACAAGCAAAAACATGAGGAGAAAAATGATCCACGTCAAGAAGGCTTAAGAAGGGGCAAAAACGACGCCGTTCCAAATTAAAAAATTTGGACTTCCAAACGGAATTAGACGGAGCAAACGGTAGAGTTGAAATTTTGAAAAGCAAATTGAAATTTTGAATTAGCCGTACAAAACGAAATTGAGGGAAGAGGCTTGGCGTACTCCGTCTGAAGATAGGGAGCTCAGTTTTCTTTTTTCAGAAACCTCGTATCTCAGTTTTCTTTCTTAGAAAACTGTAGCACAAAATTCAGAGAGCTGAAGGAAGAGGCTTGGCGTGCTCCGTCTGAAGATAGGGAGTTGACAGAAAACTCTTATCTTAGTTTTCTTTTCTCAGAAAACTCGACACAATTTCCGTCCGAGAGTGTTACCGAGAAACTGAGAAGAGACTTTGGTGACTGGGTCAGCAAATGTTGTATCCATTTTAAATGCTTACAAGGCTTGCAGGAAGGTAGAAGCAAACAGAGGAAATTCAACATGTCATAAAACACCAGATTCTGTCCTTCAACTTAATAGCTGAAGCAGCTGCACTCTCTGAATTTGGTGAAATGTAGAGTGCATTAGCAGACGAAGGTAACGTGACAGAACCATATAACTAACTGTGGCCAATTATTTGTCATCCAAATGCACATCTGTTAAATGAAAGATGAAATTAGATTCACTGAAGACATCATATGAAGATGATAGAAGAATAGTAAAATTGTACCGTATCTGTGTGTGTGTGTGAGCATTTAGCTTTTCAGTGATGAACTATAATGGGATAGTAGTCATCGGAAGACCCAGGGGTATGTATTGAAATCAAGCGGAATTAGTGAAAGATGAGAGAAATAAAGTCACATGTAACAAGTGAACGAATGTACATCCTGTTGTAAATTAGTTACAGGTTATAGGTACTGTATTACAATTGATATGAATCATTGTGCATCTAATAGTTGGTCCATACTCATGACAAAATCTTAGTTTGCCCTTCTCTCCTGACCATGCAGTGTGTATATAATGGAGGTGCAGAATTAAATGAGGTAAAACAGAGGAAAAGACCGACCTATGTGAATAATAAATGGGTGTACCTGGTGTTGTAAGTAAATTACATGATGTAATAAATATATTACAATGAGTAGAAAATGCTTATTTGGCCCTCAAAATATAGAAATAGTAAAAAATACGGAGTTGGCTTAGGCGGTTGTCATTGACGAATGACATAAGGTCCAGTGAACAAAGTACCTAGAACCTAAATATAATCATCCGAGTGGATGTACATACAGTTAAAATATACTTACAACATGTGACCAACACATTACAATATGTATAACTTATTGTACACTGAGTTGTATTTGTACATACATAATATCGTTGTCTTAGAGTATAATAGGATTTGGTGTACGAGTATTTGTACAATATTAATCATATCGATGAACGTAATAATAGGATTTGGTATACGAATAATGTGTGTAACATAACACATTATGAATGGTAATATACATTTATGTTGTCGTTTATGTACATACCATTCATGAACTGCTGCAAATTAAGGTGTTTGATGCATAATTAGTAGGAGCAGAAGTAATGGATTGTAACAAATTGGTAGAAGATAGGACCCCTGAATTAGAAATGGAGTTCAATAGTGAAGAGGATGCGTACAAGTTTTACAACAACTATGCCTTTAAAACGGATTTTAATGTATGCAAAGACTATCTAAATAAAGACAAAGACGGTGTGACGACGTCTAGGAGATATAGTTACTGCAAGGAAGGTGTAAAACGCAAGTACGAAGGTGATGTGATGCCAAAAATGACACGAGCGCCGACGAAAACAGGGTGTGGAACTAAAATGGTTATTGTGTTGCTTAGAGAGATAATGAAGTACCGTGTACATGACCTTATCTTAGAACATAACCATGAGTTGCACATTGCTTAATGTTCGCACATGATGCCATTACAAAGAAAAGTGAGTGAGGCTCAAGGATTCCAAGTTGAAACAAGCGAGGATGCTGGGATTTCATTGAAACAGAGCCATGAGTTTATGGGAAAGGAGGCAGGTGGGATGGAAAATGTGGGATATACTCGGGAAGACCTGAAACGATATCTTCGTACTCGACGGGAAAGGAGTTTGAAATATGGAGAAGCAGGTAACATGCTGAATTATTTTCAAGAGCAAACACTCGAGAATCCATCCTTTTTTCATGCCGTACAGCTGAATTGTGAAGGGCAGATAACTAATATCTTTTGGGCTGATGTTCGCGTTGACCATTTTATTTATTACCATAGAATTTAAAGTTATAGAATCTAAGCCAGCAGTACAAATATTAAATTAAGAACTTTCACTTAAATGTAGTATTGTATATGCATGTATTGTATTCCATTCTTGAGAGCATGTGGGTCATTTATGGATTGATAATGTCGTCATGTAACTGCAGGTTGAGTTAAATGAGCTGTATAACATTGCTGTTAGCAGCCAACGAAGAATATTAAAGATTGCAGAAATGCTCGCTTCTCAGCCAAGAGCAAAAGCTTCCACTTCTGGGCCTGAAGCATTGGACAAAGGAAAAAAAACCTATACAGGAGGACTATACAATGCACAAGAGTCCTGATACCGAAGAAGAGCTGGAATTTCAATCTGCCAAAGAAGGGGGCAACGATGAGGAGGATGATGCTGATGAATTTGATGCGGAAGGGTCTGAAGAAGTTGAGTATAATGCATTGCAGAGTGAAGAAGACGATGCTAATACGAGGACAAATATTGAAGCCATTCCAAACCTAGAGCTGAATGAAGATGTAATGGGCATGGAGAATCCAATTCCTACCTCATCAGTCGTACCCGATAACATCAGTCAGGGATTGCAACAAGGGGCCACCATGACAACAACTGAGCAAGGAAGCATTATACACCTTCAAGAGCAAGAGCATGAGCAATATAGGTCAAATGTCATAGAACTTGCCGAAAAAGATCAATCAACGGTGCAACCACCTTTGAACGCTAGTGCATCGACGTCACATCTACATCAGCTAGAAGCACCATGTAGGTTGCGATCATATGGTCGAAAGTGGAAAGGTTGGTACAGTTATAATATTCATAAGGTTCTAATTCAAATAACATGACTGTAACAACTATATACACACACGGTAACTCTGTTTATACCATCATGATGCTATGTATATGGGTCTGAATTGTCACTAGTCATCATTCAAAACTTGTAGGCATAGTGTTATAACACACCAATGTCAGCTGCATATAAAACGGACACGACAAACTGAATTGAGTATAATAATTAAGTATGACTTTATTTCAACCACATCCAGATAAGCCTAATGTCATGTTAAGCCAATTGGGAAGTTACAGTGTGTTTGAAAAACTGTTAGTTACATCGTGTTTGAAGATTGTTATAAAATAGTTATTAAGAAGTTACAGTGTGTTTAAAGATTGTTACGAAAAAAATTACTTGGGACGTTACAGATTAAAAATTAATACAAAACTCCATATTTAAAGACTGTTTACAGTGGGTTTATAGTTTGTTATAAAATTAGTTATTGGGAAGTTACAGTTTAAAAATTAATACAAAACTTCATATATGATGACTGTTAGTTACGAAGTGTTTGTAGGTTGTTACAAAATAGTTATTGGAAAGTTATAGTGCGTTCAAAGACTGTTACAAAATAGTTATTTGAGAAGTTGCAGTTTGAAAATTAATACAAAACTCCATATTTGAAGACTATTGGTTACGAAGTGTTTGTCGGTTGTTACAAAATAGTTATTGGGAAGTTACAGTATGTTCAAAAATTGTTACAAAATAGTTATTTGGGAAGGTATAGTTTGCAAATTAGTACAGAACTCCATATTCGTAAACTGTTAGTTACGAAGTGTTTGTAGGTTGCTACAAAATAGTTATTAGAAAGTTAAATGTTATTGAAAGTTGTTACAAAATACTTCATTGGGAAGTTAGAATGTGAAAACTAATACAAAACTCCATGTTTGATGATTACATGTTACAGTGTGATTGTAGGTTGTTACAAAATAGTTATTGGGAAGTTATAGTGTGTTTGAAAATTAATACAAAACTGTTTGAAGAGTGTTAGTTACAGTGTGTTTGAAGGGCGTTACAAAATAGTTATTGGGACAGTTACAGTGAGTTTGAAAATTAATCGATTGATGTTTCTAGACTGTTAGTTACATTGTGTTTGAATACTGTTACAAAATGCTTTACAATTTGTTACACAACAACAGATAAATTGTATGTGAAATGCATGTTCTTTATTTTTTAGGAGGTCCTGACGTTGAGATGAAGCACAAGTCTACACGTGCAACAAAGAAGAGCATCGTTCTGCGGTCAGCGGAGTTCATTCTACCTGCACCTGTGACAGTAAGCATGTACGATAAAAATGTGGTTGCATATGCATGGGACCCCAACAAAAATCCCAAGTAAGATTCTTGACAAAACTATTAATTCGATCTTGTGAGCCATTTTCTTCGATAAGTACGCATGTGGTTCATTGTAAGATGGCCCAGGAAAATAGTATGAAAATGGATGAGAATTGACTTCATTATTACATGTCCGTTTTTTGGAGTACGATTATTTTTTATTAGTAAATCGTTCAATTGTGGCTCGGATTTGATAGGGACATACTTATTCAAATGTTTCAATTCTCACTGACACGGCTTGACTTGAAGACACTCGAAAATGGCATGCATGTATCGAATCGGGTCAGTAGTTTATTATGTTTATTAAAAAAATTTGAGCGTCAATTTATTGATTGATTAGTGATACGTAAACGCAATTGTAACAGTCAATTACATGTTTTGGAAACCATTAGATATTGATTAGGTGGTTGACATGTTTGCCCTTCTCATGAATTGGGGTGGAAGAACTACCAAAAGTATGAAGTTTGAACGCTACATCGTTGAACCTCTAGCAGTTGTGAGTTTGAAATTTGGACTGTATCCTATTATGTGCTAAATTTTGTCAGCATCATATCTAAATTGGTATTACGAGCCAACGCACTATTACTGATGTCTTTTACACTGCTCATACTCGTCCATGTTATTGGTTGCAGGAAGGAATTTTAAAAATGGAAAAATTCAATAAGCTGTCTGATGCCAGCTTATCTGCCAGCTTATCTGAAGGGTAATAGCACAAACAAGAGAAGAGGAAAGGTTAATCCAATATTAACTAGTTGTATTATCACTAGTTGTAACATCGGGGAATATCTAGTTGGAATATTATTCAGTTTTAAATACAGCAGACGAAAAGCTGCTGATTGCAAATTCATTGGTTATAATGAATTGTAACACACACCTAACTGGTTGTAACACAATCCGTACATAGTGAAACGTACAGGTCACTGATGTGTAACTCTTTATACACGTGACTCTAAATATTGGTGCACAGGTCATTTCATTACAAAATCTGCATAATTTGTTTTATTGTCTGAACAGATTTGACATAGTTCAATGGCATACATCGAACTCTACAGTTTCTACTGCCATGACAAAATTGTTTGGCCTGGAATGCGTTGTCTAGGCATATTTTAGCACATTGTGAGGGTCCTGCGCACTGTAAAAGGGCGTGGTTGCAGTATTATATCCCAGTTAGAGAAAATTTTTTTCGTTTTATTCTTCACACTTTCCATTTTATTCTACTGAAGGGTGACAATGAACCCGTGCCTGAAATTTGTTATTAGTATTCTTCAATCCTCCTCTAACTTCAATTGCAGTGTCATCAATAGAGGGTTCACACAGAAATCAAATTCTTGGGTGCCAAAGAACAGCCAGTAGATTGCATGATGTTCAGGAAGATCTCGCTAATTTAATGAAATGTTCGAGAAGATCTCGCTACATCAATTGTTTTGGGGTTCAAATCGGCCATCTCTATGTTCTTATTAGATACTTACTAAAGTGTCTAAGAAATTTTATGTGTTGGGGGGAGGACTTATTGTTTGTACCGAGGGCAATAGCACATACAAGAAAAGAGGAAATGTTCATCGGATATTAACTAGTTGTAGTATCACTAGTTGTAATATCAGGGAATTTCTAGTTATAATATCACTAGTTTTAACTAGATATCCGAAAAACTGTCAATTGCAAATTCATTAGTTGTAATGATTTGTAAAATATACATAACTGGTTGTAACTCAAAATGTACATCGCGTAATCAAAATTTGTTGTATTTTAAATATTAGTTACCCTATTTTCAAATTAGTTCCAACGAAATATCATGTTCTTCTACGAAACTGTTACTTATTATGTGGTCAATGGGAACCAAGCCGAGCCATCAATTGTAACTTCATTTCTATACTGAAGGAGTAATACCTACTGATATAAGCTTGTGATACTATCCGTAATACTCATCCTTGTAATACAAAGATCCTCGTACATCAATGGTGCCTGTACAACCTCGTCAATAAGTTGTAACAGATTATTAATTGCTTGTAACATACATATGCAGAATTTTCAGGTTGGAACAGCCACTTAATGTCTCGTTCAAAAAGTATAGTTACACATCATTCATCAATCTCATTCTCGGGAGAGGCCACATCAACGCGTAGTTGCAATCCCTGAGTGTTATTTCCTCCCTGAAATGCGAAACGATGGCAAATCAGCAAATATTATTAATGAAACATACAATTAATGATATACGATATCCAAGTCTCCAATTAACAATATTACATAAACATGTGCTTTAATGATAAAAGTTTGTCACCTGCGGTGATGGTGCAAATACATGATATGCATCAACATCACAGTGTGTTGAAATTGCCGCACGCTCCTCTTACATTACGTAGTATAAGTAATTGGCTGTCCACAAATCATTACCAGTGCCTATATTGCTCACTTATAACGTTAAATTAGACTAGACATTATAACAAAAATGATATATCAGACCATTAAAATATCTCTGACGGCGTTATGGTTGAAAAAAATAGATAATCTGGGATGCATCCATTCTGTAGGGACACTTGCAGGAGGCCCCTGATTAGTCAAACGGTGGAGGTTCGCATAATAAAAAATAATATGTTATTAAAGCGAACAGACGTTAACTACATAATTTGCATGATTTGACAACGTTCGGGTGCCCACAATTACAATTAAAGAAAAAAAGATAGTTCTACTACACGAATAAGAAGGTCTTTATTTTAACTACTAAATATATGCATACCGTTTCACTTTCATCGATATCAGGAGCAACAGCGTTTGGAGGGCCATTCACTGTCTGACTCATTGAATGGGTCTACGAGTTTCGTATGGGCCAAATCATTGTATAAGACAAATAAAATAGGTATATCAGGAGGGATGACGGCCATAACAACATTATCACACAATGTAACATCAATGTAACTATTTATGCTGTTAGAAACATCTAAATAAAAGCAACAGTCATGTCCATTTTATACTAATCGAAACAGAATCAGTAGATGAACAGCATCCCATAAACATGTATTCCTCAAATGAAACAGATGTCGGCTCCGATTCTGAGACCTACAGTATTGACACGGCAATAATATTATTTCATAATTAATGGTACCTAAACTTTAGTTAATAGTATAACGATAACTTAGTTTTAGCATAAATGTTCCCCTAGTACCAAAATTTGATCCATACCGTAGTCTGTGTAGTCCTTGACAGTCTAGATTTTCTTTTTACTCTGTCAAATTTATCAACCCAACTTCGCATCATTCTAATTTTCTTCCCACCACCTCATTTTTTAATGCCTCTTGCGACTACTGCCTCCCTCATTTCATTTACAATTTCAATTTTATCCTATTTCTCGACATTCAGATTTTTTTGATTTTGCAAAGGTTGCTCTTCGCTTTCTGAGAGGAAGAGTTCAACTCTCTTTGCCAAATCGGATGTGACAGTGATTGCTATTTTACTGGTGTCCTCCGACATTGCTGTTCGAGTTGCGACCTTAATCATGGCTGGAGCGAGCTCCCGATAACGAGTTGAAATGATTGCTTTTGGATCAGCTATAATTTCCCGTCCTTACCGATCAAAACAGTCTCCAGCTCGAGCTCTTCTTGTCCATCGTCTCTTAACGTATTCAAGAGGAATTGTCTTTATGCCTACGGTATCAAACACCTTCAATGAGTGTCCACACAAAATTCCTTCATTCTCGTATTTTTTGCAACTACAATGTACACTTAGATCATTCCGATTGAATACCACTATTCTTTCAGATCCTCCATCATATCTCATGACCGCAAACTCTACAAACATCCCTGCATCTTGTTGTCTCAATATAACCATAGCTGTTGACTCGCCATATTCATTTTGGAATGCAACAAATACGGTGGGTGAATACGTCTCTGCTGCATGTACAAGCACAGGTGTTTGCCTCAACCCAACCATAGGGAGCTTTTGCCTCATTTCATATTCTGCGATGAGTTCATTATGTCTCTTATCATCAATCACTCGATTGAAATGTCTAAAGAACTGCACAAGATCATGATCCAGTTTCAAATGATTTTTAATTGCTACATTTAGGCTTTCGCTAAATTGGGTGCTTTGCATTCCCGCGGTCTATCTTTCTTTCATCATACACCTTGCCCACTTATCACGAATTCGATACAACTCGAAAAGCCATTTATTATTTTCAAGATTGTATTTTTTCACCATCGCCTCCCACACCCTATTGAACTGTTCCACTTCTTCAAACTCATACATGCAGGCACCAAACATGTATGGAATATCACTATTTTTCTTGTAATGATTGCCAAGATGTTTCATAAAATTACGCCTTATGTGAAACGTACATAGACCGTGAAATGTTTCTGGCATGACAACTGAAAGAGCGGCTGCCATGGCGTGATCTTGATCGGTTAATATGGTATTTGGACGCTTTCCGCACATTACTTCTAGAAATGTACCAAATACCTATTTGAAAGAATCTATAGTCTCATCATACATAAGGGCAGCACCGAATATCACAATTTGCCTATGTTGGTTAAAACCCACAAACACTCCAAGTGGGCGGTATTCTTTATTTATTTTGTAGGTTGTGTCGAATGTGACTACGTCTCCAAAAAAGTTGTAATCAATTAACATTCCTACATCAGCCCAAAAGATATTAGTTATCTGCCCTTCACAATTCAGTTGTACGGCATGAAAAAAGGATGGATTCTCAAGTGTTTGCTCTTGAAAATAATTCAGCATGTTACCTGCTTCTCCATATTTCAAACTCCTTTCCCGTCGAGTACGAAGATATCGTTTCAGGTCTTCCCGAGTATATCCCACATTTTCCATCCCACCCGCCTCCTTTCCCATAAACTCATGGCTCTGTTTCAATGAAATCCCAGCATCCTCGCTTGTTTCAACTTGGAATCCTTGAGTCTCACTCACTTTTCTTTGTAATGGCATCATGTGCGAACATTAAGCAATGTGCAACTCATGGTTATGTTCTAAGATAAGGTCATGTACACGGTACTTCATTATCTCTCTAAGCAACACAATAACTATTTTAGTTCCACACCCTGTTTTCGTCGGCGCTCGTGTCCTTTTTGGCATCACATCACCTTCGTACTTGCGTTTTACACCTTCCTTGCAGTAACTATATCTCCTAGACGTCGTCACACCGTCTTTGTCTTTATTTAGATAGTCTTTGCATACATTAAAATCCGTTTTAAAGGCATAGTTGTTGTAAAACTTGTACGCATCCTTTTCACTATTGAACTCCATTTCTAATTCAGGGGTCCTATCTTCTACCAATTTGTTACAATCCATTACTTCTGCTCCTACTAATTATGCATCAAACACCTTAATTTGCAGCAGTTCATGAATGGTATGTACATAAACGACAACATAAATGTATATTACCATTCATAATGTGTTATGTTACACACATTATTCGTATACCAAATCCTATTATTACGTTCATCGATATGATTAATATTGTACAAATACTCGTACACCAAATCCTATTATACTCTAAGACAACGATATTATGTATGTACAAATACAACTCCGTGTACAATAAGTTATACATATTGTAATGTGTTGGTCACATGTTGTAGTATATTTTAACTGTATGTACATCCACTTGGATGATTATATTTAGGTTCTAGGTACTTTGTTCACTGGACCTTATGTCATTCGTCAATGACAACCGCCTAAGCCAACTCCGTATTTTTTACTATTTCTATATTTTGAGGGCCAAATAAGTATTTTCTACTCATTGTAATATATTTATTACATCATGTAATTTACTTACAACACCAGGTACACCCATTTATTATTCACATAGGTCGGTTTTTTCCTCTGTTTTACCTCATTTAATTCTGCACCTCCATTATATACACACTGCATGGTCAGGAGAGAAGGGCAAACTAAGATTGTGTCATGAGTATGGACCAACTATTAGATGCACAATGATTCATATCAATTGTAATACAGTACCTATAACCTGTAACTAATTTACAACAGGATGTACATTCGTTCACTTGTTACATGTGACTTTATTTCTCTCATCTTTCACTAATTCCGCTTGATTTCAATACATACCCCTGGGTCTTCCGATGACTACTATCCCATTATAGTTCATCACTGAAAAGCTAAATGCTCACACACACACACACAGATACGGTACAATTTTACTATTCTTCTATCATCTTCATATGATGTCTTCAGTGAATCTAATTTCATCTTTCATTTAACAGATGTGCATTTGGATGACAAATAATTGGCCACAGTTAGTTATATGGTTCTGTCACGTTACCTTCGTCTGCTAATGCACTCTACATTTCACCAAATTCAGAGAGTGCAGCTGCTTCTGCTATTAAGTTGAAGGACAGAATCTGGTGTTTTATGACATGTTGAATTTCCTCTGTTTGCTTCTACCTTCCTGCAAGCCTTGTAAGCATTTAAAATGGATACAACATTTGCTGACCCAGTCACCAAAGTCTCTTCTCAGTTTCTCGGTAACACTCTCGGACAGAAATTGTGTCGAGTTTTCTGAGAAAAAAAAACTAAGATAAGAGTTTTCTGTCAACTCCCTATCTTCAGACGGAGCACGCCAAGTCTCTTCCTTCAGCTCTCTGAATTTTGTGCTACAGTTTTCTAAGAAAGAAAACTAAGATACGAGGTTTCTGAAAAAAGAAAACTGAGCTCCCTATCTTCAGACGGAGTACGCCAAGCCTCTTCCCTCAATTTCGTTTTGTGCGGCTAATTCAAAATTTCAATTTGCTTTTCAAAATTTCAACTCTACCGTTTGCTCCGTCTGATTCCGTTTGGAAGTCCAAATTTTTTAATTTGGAACGGCGTCGTTTTTGCCCCTTCTTAAGCCTTCTTGACGTGGATCATTTTTCTCCTCATGTTTTTGCTTGTGAGAGGACAGTTCAGGAGCGGTCGGCCCAATACATTAAATGACACGATTTGTTTATATTGAACCCCTCCCTCCCACTTTATATATAGTAAGATATTTGTCCTTACATTTTTTTTTCTTTCTAAAAGTGACCTAGGTGCATTTGTATCAAAATCATTTAATTTCATTGGGGCATAATCTATTCTTTTATTGTACTATGTCATGTGCCAGAATCCAATTTAATTTGTAATTGTTAGGTTGATTGTATTGTATGAGGAAAAGTTGACAAGTAAAATTGACCTACTATAGTGGCAATCATTGGCACTTAAACTCACAAGGTGTTAATAAGTGTTATCCAATATCAAAATATCAAAAAGAAAAAGAATGAAAAAAAAATACTTCAACGAGTGACTCTATTTGCAATGTTATGTTAAAAAATTACAGCAGCGCCCTTTTTATGATGTAATATATGTACTGAAAAGATGAGTATGAAAATAAAAGATATTTGAAATAATGTTTTTCTAACAGGTGCCCATTAAACACTCATTAACATACTTAAATTTTGCTCAATCTACCATATATACACACACATACTACCCTCCCTGTTATTTATATGATTTTCCTAATTAATCTTACTTTTCAAAAAATTTAACATCTAAAGTACATCTTAACAAGTGTCAAACCCATTAAACAGCTCTATTGAAAAATGTATTTGTGATGCAAGCCCAAACATTATTTAAAATTAGAAGTGACAAAATGGATATGTGGTTGATAAATGGTTTTAGTTAAATGGATAGTGGATCAAATTGATCCAATCCAATTAAAACCATTTAATAAATGGATCTAAATAGATGTCATTTAAATGAATAGTGTAAACCATGATCCATCCATTTATCCATTTACTCTCCCAAATCCCAGATTTAAGATCCAAATGTTTTTTTTTCCAAAAAATACAGATCCCTAAAGTTCTATCCTTAAATCACCTAAAACCTTTTGGTAATAACAAATGCTTATACTACTACTCTATTTCAATTCTTCATAAAATTAGTTTAGTTCCAAGAAAATTTAACTGTTGTGGTCAATTTAGCCTTTCATCATTACTTTAAGTATCATTTTATAAAGTAATGGACAATTAAGAACTTTGCTACATTTTTATAACTTTTGGGTGAATTGAATACGGCTTTACAGTGAAAAGAAGTTTACGTTTCCAATTTTTTGTACTCCTGTTCAAGAGGGATGCCTTGAATGAAAGTGGAGTTCTAAAAAGAAATCTTATGTTATTTGAGAAGTAAAATATTTTCATCACATGTGCACGTAGTACCTAAACATGTATGAAACTCCTTATTATACCATTGATATACAAGCTACCTTATATTACTTAGTAAATCAGGTATCTTTTTTTTTTTTTGATAGTTGGGTTGGGTGATAAGGGGAGAGGGATTGTAAGTATGAGAATTTGGATTCAAAACCTTCCACTTATTAAAAAAAAAAAAAAGAAAAGAAGGTGTCATTTACGTATCTTAACCAATGTTGCGGGGACACTCGTTAGAAATTTTTTTTATAAATAAAAGAATTAAAAAAATAAAAATTTATTTTGACACTGCATAATGCATTCTCGCTTTTTCTTTACTTAAGAATGTAAATGTTTGCAATCATTACTACATGAGAGTTTAATTAAAAAAAAAACAAGAGTAGGGACTAAAATATAATTTTGAAAAGGATGGAAGAAGTCTAGGAACTAGAAGCAAATAAAATGCAATTAATGTTATTGGCAACTTCGCATATAAGGAAGTTATGAAGGAAAGAATTGGTGGTCCTACAAAATTAATTTGACATATGAGGAAGTTATGAAGAAAAGAATAGATGGTCCCACAAGATTCTATCCCACTTTTTTTATAAAGGGAAAATCGTCCAAAACGTCCCTCACATTTTGCAAAATGACTTTTTTCATCCTTCACTTTTAAAAATGTAATTTTATGTCCCTTACATATTCACATCGATCAAATTTAATCCCTAACTAGGTTTCCGATCATTTTTGACCGAAATCTATCACGTGCAAGGCACGTGATTATTTTTGAGGGGTAAATTTGTCAAATTATATTTTGCATAATCTGATCTATAGTTCCCCACATTTTATAAAACAAATTTTTCGTCCCTCACATTTTATAAAATGATTTTTTCATCCCTTACATTTCACAAAATGAATTTCTCCATCCTTTACATTTCAAAAAATGAATTTCTCCATCCCTCACATTTCAAAAAATGAATTTTTCATTTCTCACTAATTATGTGTGTGAATACATTTTTTTAAACACATGTATATGTCTATTTGATTTTGGTTAATAATACGAATAGCATAAACACATGTATGTGTCTATTTGATTTCACTTAACAATACGAATACCATATATTATACGTGATCATTTGATTTCATCTGGTATTAGCTAGTAAAAAATCTTGCATTCATTGTCAAGTTGGCCAATAAAGCTATTTTTGGTCAAAATACAATAAGAATATGCAAATTAGGGTTCTATTGGTAAATATTAGTCATAATTATACAAAAAGAGAAGATATCCCACAAGTTGGGCCCAATTACATACATGTCTTTTGCTATTATTATTAAGCAAAATCAAATAGACATATACATGTATTTAAAAAAAATGTATTCACACGCATAATTAGTGAGAAATGAAAAATTCATTTTTTGAAATGTGAGGGATGGAGAAATTCATTTTGTGAAATGTGAGGGATGAAAAAAATCATTTTATAAAATGTGAGGGACGAAAAAATTTATTTTATAAAATGTGGAGGACTATAGATCAGATTATGTAAAATATAATTTGACAAATTTACCCTTAAAAAATGATCACGTGCCTTGCACGTGATGGATTCCGACAAAAAAATGATCGGAAACCTAGTTAGGAATTAAATTTGACCGATGTAAATATGTAAGGGACATAAAATTACACTTTTAAAAGTGGGGGATGAAAAAAGTCATTTTACAAAATGTAAGGGACGTTTTGGACGATTTTCCCTTTTATAAATATTTGCAATCAGTATGTGTGTTTTCTGTTTTTTAAGTTAAGTGGATGTATATGGATGACATGGATAATCCATTTAAATCCACCAACATAATTGGATTTAAATGGTTATCCATCTAAAACCATTGAATTTATATGGATCATTCAAATCTATTTAAGGTTGGTTTATATGGATGGATTGGTGGATATGAATCCATTTTGTCACTTCTATTTAAAATAATCACTTATCCAAATGCAATACTTGATACGTGTTTCCTAATATATTATTGAACGCTTAATACTTTCTTATAAGAAACCTCTCGAGAAAATTTTAAATAATTAGAAAAGTAAGTGTTTTTTATATGATATAGATATAGGTATAGATATTTTTTCGGTCCTTCACAATGTATAGACATAAGTGTAAATTCACTAACCAAGTAAAGCAATCCACAACATCAACTGTCAATTCACAAAAAACATCGTTTAGACTCCCCTGTAGTAGAAAATGGATTAGCAAACTCATAGAAAAAATCATCCAATCTTATTTTTTGTCTTATTTTTCTTTTCCCTAATTGGAGCATTCTAGTCGCTAGGATCATTCCCATCTTCTTATTGATGTGATCGATTTTGACATTCTAAACATGCATGAGTACAAATAGCCATGAAGTGCATATGACCATTAATCAAATATCAATATTTAAAACAACTCTTCTTTGTTTTGTCCTTTCTATCGAATTCTACAGTATACATCCACGTTTACACAAGAGTAAAAAACCTCAGCGGCCACTGAATAAGTTAATCAGTAAACCGTGACCATTTAGTCGACAATTGTTCTTAATTTGTAAAATTAGCAGTTAATCGGTGAAATAGGGTCGCGTAATTGTTGAACAAAATTACTCCGCACTTTGCCACGTGTATAGCTAATTTCACAAATTAAGAGCAATTATCGACTAAATGGTCACGAATTTACTGATTAAGTTGTTTAGTAGTCAATTACTGACGAAAAATAGTTTGATGGCCAAAACATAATCTGACCAATAGTTTAGTGGCCGCTCAGACTTTTTGCCCTTCACACAACCATAACCCGGTAACAAAAGTACGAGCCACAACTCAATACCATAGGTAACAAAACTTTTCAGGTAATTTATATCACAAATCGGTCTTAAGACTTTGAAAATTAACATTGACTTTATATATGATGCTTAAAACTAGAGTCTGTTTAACCAATTAATTGGTGCCTATTAGACTTAGCTCCACCATTGGCATTTGAGGCATAGCAATAAATTGGCTTCCAAGGGCTTCCTTCGAAGATGTGAAGAAGGTGCAGGAAGGTAATAGATATAAGTGATACTATATTAATACGAGAGAGTTTATTAAATACGAGAGAGATTTGCCAAAAAAAAAAAAAAAGTGTTTGTGCACGCATTTAGATGATGAGTTGAGTCTAATGAGTATCCCGAATAAATATAGCTAAGCGGTGTTTAGTGATCACTCATGATTTGTGTTGTCTAGGGCACTCAATTATCATTTTAAAGGGGCCAAATATTTATTTTATGGAAAAAGGTAAAGTTTTAATATCAGGAGACCATACAATAAATCGTAGCTTATGGGTTTGTATGTTAAGTTGTGTGTATCAATGAGCCAATTGGACACATATTAAAAAAAAATCCATTAGGGTCTCGCCAATACTTCTATGTAGGAAGAAGTTAAACCAATTAATTATAATGTTGAGCAATCAGTACGCCAGTATATTGTCCCATTTGGCAAGTGAGTTTTTTGAGTATTTATCTAAAACTTTATTGTAACTTACTGTAAAAGTTTTTAAAAAATTTTTGAAGTGTGTAAATTTTTGAATATTTTGAAATGTATAGTTTAAAATTTTTGAAAAGTTTTTTGAGGTTACTATAGCTAAAATTTTTAAAAAACTTGTAGCAGATAAACTGGACAAAAAACTTGTTTGCCAAACAAGGTTGTTTAGATTCTTTGTTACGATCACCATCATATCCTTGATTTTATGGTCGATCTTCAAGGAAGTCTAGTACGTGGTATTAACCTGTCTTTTTAATGGCAAAGGCCTGCTTACTTTCATTTTTGGGTCCATGCTAATTAAGATAGTTTCCAATTTTCATTTTATCCACATTTGGATAGCGTTTTGAAAATTGGATTGGATCGATCGGTTTGATTGGTCAAACCACAAATTAGCCATGATTCTGATGCGATTCATATTTTGGGTTGACTAGACCTAAAAATCGATCAAAATCGTATGAACCATGCGAGCCAAAAACGAACTGTAGTTTTATACTTTGTCAATTAAATTGAAAAGAAAGAGAAAAAAAAAAGAATAGCTTTTTTTTGAACCCTAAAGATTAATTACTAAAATTTATCTTTAAAGGTCCAAGTTCATTTGAAATGTCAAATGATGTCTTAAATTAGTCAATGGAATGTCTTACTTTGTGCACCTATATTTATATATTTTATTCTTTTCAAAAAAAAAATAATTGAACTTGGATTGTATCAGTCAGATTGTCTGAACCACAACCCGAACATTTCAATGGTTCACTTACCCGTTTGACTTGTAAAACATCGCATAGGACGTTATCCTACAAGCTCTTCACGAAATAATTTTCCATTGGAAAAGGAAAAACAGAATTGGTCTTGATTAATGTTACGTGTCATGCACAATGGACAAAGTAGGTGCCGAGCGGGCAAGGTGCATGAAGAAATGAAAGTTTGGATGAAATCATGGCATTTGAGTGGCCTTGAGTTACAGGCAAACAAATCCTCCGAGAGCAATGCGTGTAACCAAACGAAGCAAAGCACATTTGGAAAGTAAGTTGAACCACGACAATCCAGCTTCCTGTGAGCCTCAAATTCTCATCTCAAAATTTGTTAGGAACACTACCGGTGCTAAAGCTCATCCTCACCTCCATGGATGTATATATTTATAAGTAGCACCAAATAAGGTTTTAAAGTACATGTACGGTTTAAGTTTAGCAATCAATATAAACATTTGACCGTAAATTATTCAGAAGTGATGAGTACTACATTTTGCATCACTTTATTCTCTTCATGGCTACTCCTGGCATCCATTGTAGGCGCCCAATCAAGACCTTTAGATGTGAGAAGCTTTGGTGCGAAGGGAGATGGAGTTTCCGATATCAGCCAGGTAAATAAATTTACACACGAGAGATCGACAAAATTTTAATTCTGTTATCCTATCCAAAATGTGCATTATCATTTGCATGTCATTCTGATCAACTGATGTTTCTCAGGCTTTATTGAGTGCTTGGAAAGCAGCCTGTAATTCTCCAAAACCAAGCACGATTGTGATTCCCAGAGGCACATTTGGATTACTTCAAGCAACCCTTGAAGGTCCTTGCAAGGCCCCCATCGAACTTCAGGTACAAGGCACTCTCAAAGCTCCACAAAATCCTAACCTAATCAAGGATGGTGAATGGGTGACCATCCAGTACTTGGACCATTTTACACTCTCAGGCTCTGGTACCTTTGATGGCCAAGGAGCCAGAGCTTGGGCCCAAAATGATTGTGCCAAAGCCTCCGATTGTAGCAAACTTCCAAATGTAAGCCTCTTAATGCACCAATTATATACGAGTAAAACACAAGTTTGACGCACCAGTTCTAATTGGATTCTAGATCAGAGGCCAAGTTACTCATTTAATTAATACAGTATTAGTACCTCGCACCAGTTGATTCTTTATTGTGTTTGTGGCTTGGCGTTTGCAGAATTTTAGCTTCAACTTCCTCAACAATTCCATTATCAGCGGCATAGCTTCGCTGAATAGCAAATTATTTCACATGAATATTCTGGGATGCAACAATGTGACACTTTCGCGCCTTACAATCACTGCCCCAGGAACTAGTCTGAATACTGATGGAATCCACGTGGGGCGTTCCAGCGGAGTAAACATAACAGACTCAACCATAGGAACAGGGGACGACTGCGTCTCACTTGGAGACGGATCCAAGCAAGTTAGCATAACCAATGTCGTATGTGGACCTGGACATGGGATTAGCATAGGAAGTCTTGGAAGGTACAAAAATGAAGAACCTGTTGTGGGAGTCTTTGTTCGAAATTGCACTCTCATCAACACGTTAACCGGTGTAAGGGTGAAATCCTGGCCTTCAGCCACTACTGGTGCTGCAACAGATGTGCATTTTGATGATATTACCATGCGAAACGTTACAAGTCCTATTGTCATTGATCAGGAGTACTGCCCTAACAACCAATGCACACTTGGCGTAAGTCTCAGAAATACTAATCAAAATCCCAATGGATCCAACTATGTTAAGTTTTATCTGAGAAATCAATTTCTTTTGTGCTTTTTCTTGATCTGCTTCTCCTTTGCAGGCACCTTCACGGGTTAAGATCAGTAAAGTGAGCTTTAATAACATCAGGGGCACTTCGGCATCTGCACTTGCTGTGAAGCTTGTTTGCAGCAAGACTTTCCCATGCGAAGGTGTGGAGATTGGTGACATAGATTTGGCGTACCATGGAAGCCTAGGCAATATCACAACCAACTGTGCTAATGTGCAGCCAACCTTCATGGGCAGACAAAACCCACCAATTTGTGCCAAGAATAACGCTGCCCAATCTTCTTGAATTCACCACCTCAAAAACTCAGCATGGACAGACTTTTTTTTCCCTTCTTTTTTAATTTTCCCAGACAATTCGATTTTGGTTGGTTGGTAGAATTTTGTACAGGAGTTTGCCGACAACACCAACTCCCTCCTTGCATAAGCATCATGTATGGTTGATAGGTAGTTCGTTTTACAACTCTGCAAGAGAAGTGGAGAATAATAATAAAATTTATGAAATTTATACTGAAGTTGTGATAATCTGACTCGTGCAATTTGGTGTTTACTGGCTTCTTAGAGATGATTACGAATTCAGGGCAACTAAAAACAAAACTAGAATATTTACTGTGGAAGGGGTGAATAGAGCATATACGACATTATCAGGTTTCATGTGAAAGAGCTTTAGAATGATCTGGCGTCAAATATAAATTAAATGTCGAATTGAGTCTTGTTATTTTTGAAGGCATTCAAGAAACAATTATGTTAGATGAATCTATATATACTCTATATAAAAAAAATTATGAGTCTTGAAACTTTTCAAAATAAGCAAAATATTGCCTTGGTTCTTGCCATATCCGAATATCCTTGATCTTATAAGTATGTTTATTGTCTTTCAATTAATTGTGTCAATACTTGCAAAGATTGAAATTCTCCTTAGAAAGATGAAATTTAACTTGTAATGGTTATTAAAATAACACGCTTCCAATTAAAACTTATTGCTTGCATTACACTCCATCTTGAGTTATATTTCGTGTCAAAGTTTCTTATTCATTACCAATATCTCTAATAAAAATTGTACTTTTGGGACAAAGAAGTTCTTTTTATTTGTGCTTAAAATTAAAGAAAAAGAATAGAGAAAAAAGTTGTCTCTACCAATGAACAACTATAGCCAGAAACAATCAGATATAGTGGATTACTTGTATCTTGTCATTAACAGACATCACACTCAAAAGAATGCATATAGCTCATATTCAAAGAATATACATCTATTCAAGTTAAAATGAAAAGCACGCATAGAACACCTATGCAAAGAATTACTTTCCCTCGGTATAAAAATTCAGGTCACTAAGTCCAAAGAAAAACAAAAAGTGTTCATCTACTTTCATATTCACATATATAGTTAACCCATAACTGAAATATTACAACTTGTTTGTCATATATTTTTCAATTTGAATACGGCTTAGGCATGGTTGGTATATGAATTTGCTGGGAGCGTAGTCGGGAAGGGTTTAGTGGGTGACACAACATAACAAATAACATGGAATGATAAAAATCCAATAAGCCAATTCCTTTATAGAAAATGACCTTTCATAGATTAATGTTACAGATTAAGCCCTTGATCTAAACTCTATTCTTTGACGTGCATATGCATATACCTCACTTAACAGTATTGCTTTGTAGACAGAAAAATCATAATGTAATTATTAAGCATAATAATATTATGAGTGTACAATAACTTGTGCAAAAAAAATGACAGTATCAAATTGTGCCATAGAATTGAAATTATCAATAATCTGAAAAACAGCAAAAGAAAAATAGTTTGGAGAATGTTAGATCTATTACTTCATATTTAAATAATTTTTTTGAAAAAATTTGGTTAAAGAAAATGAAAAATATAGAGTAGTGTACCATAAAGTTGGCAATGAAAATTTCATATGTCTAAAAATATATTACATTTTGAGATAATATAATCACAAGTAGATGGTTTAGGAAAGAACTAATTAAGTTACCAACAACTCAGGGTACTTATATATTCAACAAATCATTCGCTAAACACCACAAGCTTGTCTTTTTTTTTTTTTTTTTTTTTTTTTTGTCTTGAAGATAAAATTAGCACTATACAAAGAAACTCACAAGTATATCTTCCCAGATTTTCTTTTTTGCAGATGAGATTATTTTTTATCACGTTGTGATTGTACACAAATTAAGATATATCACTGTGCCCTCTGGGAATTATTAGAATATCTCGCAAGTATATCTTCCCAGATTTTTTTTTTCAGATGAGATTATCATTTATCACTTGTGGTTATACACAAATTAAGATATATCACTGTGCCCTCTGAGAATTATTGGAATGTCCAATCAATTATGGTCAAGGATGTACACAAATTAAGATGTATCACTGTGCCCTCTATGAATTATTGGAATGTCCAATCAGTTTTGGTCAAGGATTTAGATAAATCTACCTAAAATCAACCAATAACCCAACTAGACTCACCATAAATACAAGTATAATCACACCAACAGTATGGAGTAAAACTTGTCTCAGTTCTTAAACCTTTTCTAATCCAATATTTCTGTAACGATACTGCTGCATCCGGTTTGAGCAACGAAAATTGGGAAAAACATCATGAAAAGAGAAAATAGCATGCTGCCCGAAGAGTTGGATTTCTGGTATTGGCAATGCCTACCCTCAACCGGTAGGTAGCCAGTTGCACAAGGAGATCATGGAAATCATTCATTGAAAAACAATAAAGTTTCTTGAGGTTAATTTGGACGAAAATAAAGAAGGAGATTTGATTAGTGTCAGTGAATTGGTGAATAACTTTGATAGCTTTTTGATATCAATCTTCATCAGACGCAATATATGTGATTAGTGTTGCCTGACGTTTCAAAATTTAAGCAATGTCTACGTTATATGTATAAACCAGGGAAAAATATTGCTTTAAAAACTTTTCTATTGGGAACAAGAACATGTTCATGTTTTCACTTAATATGAGAGTATGTGGCTCGTGCAAATTCTGAAAAAGAAAAAGAGAAATTGTTAAATCACATTTTATATGACATAGTTACCTTTTTTTTTTTATATATATAAAATGACATAGTTATCTTGAATCTTAATTCTTTGTGTATTTGTATTGCATGACCATCTGTTGTGATTCACAAAAGGTTATATTACACTAGCCTTTCATGAAGTTGTCAAATTAAGTAAAACGCTGCCCCTAGTTTTTTGAGGTTATACACTCTTTATTTCTTGATATATAAGCATTTTCACTTTGAGATAATGATAGCATAAAGTATATACACTTTTTTTGAGGAAAAAAATGGAATTTGATAGCATAAAGTATATACACTTCAACCACCCAAAATTGTCCTTGTGAACAAATGGGATATTGTTTTCAAAATTGAATTAATTATATGGAAAAAATCAAAATAAAGGAAAAGAACTTGACAATCTTGAATAGGGAAGTCATTGTAGTTCTTCAAAATCACTACAAGGGATGTCTTCGTATTATGACAAACCTCAAAAGTATATGTATGTAGGCCAATATAAATCATTTCTAAAATCAAACATAATCTCTTTCAAAGAATTTGATTCCAAGTAACTCAATTTGGATAATTTTGGAGTCCTATTAATGCAATAATCCTTTTAGTTTAGCACATTGTTAATCATTTTCCTGTGAAGAAATATAAGCTCCGAAGATTTTGAATTCCTATTCAAAGTTGCAAACCATTGACCATTAGGAGATTCACCCACGTTGGAAAAATCCGTCCGATCTCTATTACTCGTCAGCTTAATTAACCATTTTTAGCTAATACAAGATGAATGGCAGCAACTTGGTGGACATTTTGGCCAGATCAAGAGTTCCAGAAAGGATAGATGTTTGGAGAGAGAAAGGGCAGAAAGGTAACCGAAATAAGAGCCACAACTATACCACAACATTTGAGCTTCTTACAAACCACAAACATAAATTTTGGTAACTAACGGTGCCAAACTCCTTATCACCACTATAAAAAGGCAACAAATGTAGTTTAGATTACACTATTCAGATAAAGTAAACGCAAATAGTGGGAAAGAAAAAAGAAAAAAAGAAGAACAAAAGATGGCGGGAGAATTCGGCATCACATTGTTGTGTTCATGGTTGTTCTTTACATGCATTGTCCAAGCCCAAACTGGACCAATTGATGTCACTCAACTTGGCGCAAAACCAGATGGCAGTGCTGACATGAACCAGGTAATTAATTTTAATCTTAATGCTGAAGCTACATGCATCGAAATCGAGTTGGTTGATTGATCAGTTCACCAGAATTTGAGAAAAGTTCGTGATTTGTCGAAAGCATTGTCCCCATTGAAATAAACAATTGGGTTGTAAAAGATTTGCCATTGTTGTAGGTTTTGGCGGATGCTTGGAAACAAGCATGTAATTCTACAACAGCATCTACAATTTTGATTCCAAAGGGCACATTTTTATTAAAAGAAGCGAGCATTGTGGGTCCTTGCAAAGCACCCGTTGAGATTCAAATACAAGGCACCATCAAAGCACCTGAAGATCCTGCACAAATAAGCAAGGATAATGAATGGATGACAATTATGTACGTTGACCAATTGACACTTTCCGGAGGTGGTACTTTGGATGGCCAAGGAGCCAAAGCTTGGACCCAAAATGAATGTCGTGTAAAAACCGAATGCAGCAAACTTCCAAATGTGAGTCAACTTTTACAACATTGAATACAAACCTATGAATGTTTTGCCAACAATACATGAGTTCAATTACTAATCTGATTGTTGTGCTTTTTTTTAACTTGAAATTGCAGACTTTGAGCTTGAATTTCGTCAACAATACTGTCATTCGTGACCTAGCTTCTTTGAACAGCAAACTATTTCATGTGAATCTTTTCTGAGGCAACAATATAACATTCCAACACTTTACAATCACAGCACCTGGGGACAGTCCCAACACTAATGGTATTCACATTGGACATTCCACTGGAGTAGGGACGATTGCATCTCAATTGGTGATGGTGCCAAACAAGTTAACATAAGCAAAGTGACATGTGGACCTAGCCATGGAATCAGTGTTGGAAGTCTTGGAAGGTATGACAATGAACTACCTGTTGAGGATATCTTTGTTACCGACTGCACCATCTCCGGTACTTTAAATGGTGCAAGAGTAAAGAGCTGGCCAGCTGCTAAAAGCGGTAGTGCCACCAATATGCACTTTGAAGGTATTATCATGCAAAATGTCAGCAATCCAGTGATCATTGATCAAGAATATTGCCCAAACAACCAGTGCACAAACACTGTAAGTTAAAAAACATTCATGCTAAGACAACCAAATTCTAAAGTGTATTCTTTTCGAGCTAATTTTTTTCTCTCCTCGTTATTTTGATTTATAGGCCCCATCAAGTGTTAAGATTGCTCAGGTCAGCTTCAAGAACATCACTGGCACTTCAGCAACACCAGCTGCTGTGACTCTTCTTTGCAGTAAGAGTATCCCATGCGAAGGTGTAGAGGTTGCTGACATTGACTTGGCATACAATGGCAATCAAGGGAATGTGTCAAGCAATTGTGTCAACGTAAAGCCAGCTCTCAGTGGCAAGCTGAACCCTCCAATCTGCTCCAATGCCACCATTCCTGCTCAGGCTGCTTAAATTCCCACAAGCATAGGAACGAGCTCGAAATTTTTTTCTCCTTCTTTTTTCTTTCCCCATTTTTGACAAATAGATTTTAGGTCTTATTATTTTTTGAATCCATTCAAGAAGTAATTATGTTAGATGAATCCATACTCTGTATGAAAATATCATTAGTTTTGATACTTTTGAAGACAAATAAAATATTGTCTCAATTTTTGCCATATCATAATACCCTTCATCTTATAATTATGTTTGTTGTTTTTCAATTAATTGTACCAATAGTAACAAAGATGAAATTCTCCCTTGCAAAGATGAAATTTAACTTGTAATGGTAATTAAATTACAACACTCCCAACTAAAACTTTTTATCTACATTACACTTCATCATTAGTTATGTTACATGTCAAACTTTCTTGCTTATTGTCATTATCCCTAATAAAAAAGTACTTTTGGGAAAAGAACTTTTTGCTTATGCTTTGAGTTGGAATGTACTTAAAATTAAAGAAAAAAAAATAGAGAAAAAAGAGAGAAAACCAACTATCTCTGCCAATGAAGTTTCAACTAATGACAATAAACTCCTGTAGTAAAAAACAATCAAATACATTGGATTATTTGCACCCATTGCTAATAAACACTACACCCAAAAGAATGCATACAGCTCATGTTCAAACATTAAATCTATTCAAGTTAAAAAACATTGCATCTTACTTCATATTAAGCAACTTTATTGCTATACTAATGAACTTTTTATTTTCTATCCTCTCATCGCTCCCCATATCTTTTCTGTCCCCAACTACCAATTTGAATATTTGACCTGTTTATCTCAATTCATATCTTTTGATGATTACAAAATAAACGGATGTTACTAATACTTTTTGTAGAGACTCTTTTCAGAAATGACACTAAACAGGTCTAAGGACTTAGAGCAAAAAGAAGATCAAAAAGAGTGAAAAGTGCTGAGAAAGATGTCGGACGCACAAAAGGAGAGTATCGGACGTCCGACATCCATTGAGTAACTTTGGACGTATGAAAAACTCAGACTCAGACGTCCGTAGAAGACAAGCAGGGCTTCTACGATTACTGATCACGATCGGATGCTCAACACCTGAGCATCGGACATCCGACAAGCGTTGCTGCACTTCGGACGCAACACATTGGACGCATCGACCGTCCGAAGAAATTGAAGAGGAATCTCCAAGTCTGCATCTTACCCTCGGACGCATGGTGAAAGGGGATTGGACGTCCTAAGAAGTTCATAAAAATTTCTCGAACTTACTAACCTCGCTCGGACGCATAAAAACTGACTATCGGACGTCCGACAGCACCAACGACTAGTTGACTCTTCAGATGCCTTCTATCCATTGACAGCATTAATTGAAGAATTTCTTGGTCTCCTATAAAAGGAACAAAGTCAACCACCTCAGATTAACTTTGCACATCAAGTCTACATCAGATCGTGAGTGATTCAAGTATAAGAATACTCCAAAAGAAACATTTGTATTCTCAGTTTGTGCAATTTTCTTGTAACTTTTCAAGTATGACACAGCTTTTTCAATAGTGTAGCATTGTGAGGATTATCCGAATGTTTGTAAAACTTCCTTGCTTGACCAAGTGTGGTTTGGGGCAAGAAGGAAGTGATCCTTCCCTTGTACATAAGAAATTGGTTGCAAGATTGTTCAACTTGAAGTAGCTTATTATATAAAGTGTTGTTCAAACTCAAGTTGAGTTTGAAGTCTGGTTTGTCTCTCTACTTTCGTTACAGCTTTACTATATAAACTGTTCATCTCTTCATCTCACGAACACCTGTGCTTTCTTGTAATCTGATCCATTGAGTGATCTTCGAGAAAAGAAGAGTAGGCTTGAAAAGGAGTGACCTATATCTTAGTTGGTTTTAGAAAACCTAATTCACCCCCCTCTTAGGTTGTTCTCGATCCTTACAATTAGTATCAGAGTTTGGTCTCCTAGAGATTAAACTCAATCGACTTGGGAGTAAATACGACAACCAACAATGTCATGTTCTTTGAGGGACAATCTGTCACTAGACCTCCAATGTTCAATGGATCAAACTATGTGAGTTGGAAGGAAAGAATGATTATATTCTTACAATCCATTGATATTAAGTTGTGATTTATTGTTAATGAAGGTCCATATGACACGACTATTGTTGATGAAACAACTCATAGGCTGAGACAAAAAACAAGAAGTGAGTTGACTGCTGAAATAGAACTCATCTCACTCTAAATGCCAAGATTATGAATGTTCTATACAATGCATTAGACTCAAATGCGTCCATTAGAGTCAAAGGCTACAGATCTACAAAAGAAATTTGGGATAAACTTAGAGAGATCCATGAGGGAAGCGAGAATGTGAGAGAGCAAAAGAAATCCATTCTGGTCACTAAAAATGAATCTTTTAAGATGGAGTCTCATGAAAACGTTGACAAAATTTATTGTAGATTTAATGATCTGATCAAGGATTTAGAAGTGCTTGAAAAGGAGTATTCTCTAGGTGAGAAGAACAGAAAAATCCTGAATGCTCTATCAAAGGACTGAGAAAGCAAAGTAACTGTCATTGAGGAAGCCAAGGATCTGAATACTTTACCCATTGAATCTCTGATTAACTCTCTAATTTCTTATGAACTGAAACTTAAATCTAAGATGCAGGATGAAGAAGACACCAAGGTAAGAAAGAGTATTGCTTTGAAAGCGTCACAAGACGAAGATGAAACAGCCTCGCAGGATGGAAATGATTTGGAAGATGATGACAGTGATATTGCACTCATCACATGAGACTTCAAAAGAATACTCAACAAGAGAAGATTCAGAAAAGGTGGATCCAGCAATTCCTTCCCAAATCAGTCTAATGACTTCAGAAATAAAGGGAAACTGGAGTTCAACAAGAAGTAGACCGATAAGTATTTCGAATGTGGCCAACCAGGATACTATGCAAATGAGTGTTTAATGAAAAAAAAGAAGGAGAACAAGGTTGAACGAAAATCAAAATTCAACAATTTTCAGATCACCTGGAATGATTGCAACTCAGAAGGTGAAGTTGAGAAAGAAGAGAAATCTGCTTAAGTGGCTTTCATGGGCATTGGAGATGAAGAGGTAACACAATGCAATTCTCAAACTGATAGTGATAGTGAATCTGATGTTGATGTTAATTCCTTTCTAGAAAAAATGCATAATAGCTTAAAAGAATCCTATGTTAGGAACAAGGATCTAAAACAGAAAATTAACTTTCTAATACAAGATAATATAAATTTTTTTTGACAAAACAAAGGTCTTAAGCACGAAAATGAGAACCTGAAAAGGATTGAAACTGATGTGCTTGCTGAACTTAACAAAAAGACAAATCTCTGTGACACATTCAGAAGTGAACAATGCAACCTAAAAAGGAGGATGGATGACTCATGTCAATTGTTACAACATATGAAACAGAACCATCTTCAAAAGAATAACACTGAACCTCATCTTAACACTCATCAGACAAGATTGAATTATAGTAAAAATGAGTTTAATATCTACAAGAGAAGGCAAGTCAGATTCATTAAACTTGTTTATTTGATTGATCCAATAACTGTATGCAATTTTTGTTGTCAATTTGGTCACATGAATAGCAGCTGCTATGTTAAGAAAAATATGAGAAATGGAATGAGATGCATGTGGATTGTTAGACATAATGCTAACCATGAAGGACCCAAAAAGTAATGGGTACCAAACATTATATTGTGGATTTCTGTGTAGGTGAACCTGGATAACATTGCCAAAGAATCAAAATGGTTCATTGATAGTGGATGTTCAAGACATATGACTGGTGATGCATCACAATTCATTAAACTCAAGAAAAAAGCAAGTGGAAAGGTAACGTTTGGAGATGATAACCAAGCCAAAACTGTTGGCATTGGTGATGTTGGTAAGAATGGTCAAACCTTTATTCACAATGTCCTTCTTGTTGACAATCTGAGCTACAATTTATTAAGTGTTAGCCAATTGTGCGATAGGAATCTGTTTGTATTGTTCAAGAAGCTTGAATGCCTCATATTTGACTCAAAGTTCAACACTGTTTTCAAAGAAAAAAGAATTAATGATATCTATGTAGTTGTTTTTGAAAAAATTAATTTCTCCTATCTCAAATGTCTCAAAGTAGCAAATGAGGACCCATGGTTGTGGCATAGAAGGTTTTGTCACTTAAATATGGGTTTGCTAAAAGAAATTTCTAAAAAGGATCTTGTTAGAGGTCTCTCAAAAATCAGATTTGAAAAGGAACGGATATGTGATGCTTGCCAATTTGAAAAACAAGTCAAGGAATCTTTTAAACCCAAAAAATGTGTTTCTACCTCAAAGCCACTAGAATTTTTACATCTTGATCTGTTTGGTCCTACACAAATTATAAGCCTTGGTGGTAAGAGATTTTGTTTTGTTGTTGTTGATGATTATTCCAGATATACATGGATGATGTTTCTTGCACATAAAGATGATGCTTTCAAGAACTTCGTATCACTGTTTGCTAAAGTTCAGAATTTGATTAGGTTGAAAATTATCAAAATTAGAAGTGATAATGGTACTGAATTTCATTTTTGTGACTTTCCAGATTTTTGTGATAACAATGGCATTACACATGAATTCTCTATTGCTAGCGTCCCCCAACAAAATGGAGTTGTGGAAAGAAAAAAATAGAACTCTCCAAGAGATTGTTAGAACCATGCTTAGTGAATGCAATTTACCAAAGTATTTTTGGACTGAAACCATAAACACTGCCTGTTATACCATGAACAGAATTCTCTTAAAACCAATTTTGAACAAAACTTCCTATGAGTTCATGTTTGACAAAAAGCCTGTTGTTGGTTACTTTAAAGTCTTTGGTTGTAAATGTTTCATTTTGAACATCAAGGAGCATCTTGGAAAGTTTGACAAGAAATCTGATGAGAAAAATTTCTTGGGATATATTGTGAAAACAAAAGAGACTTCAGAGTTTATAATCGTAGAACACTGGTTATAGAGGAGGCGATACACATTACTTTTGATGAATCTAATGGTGACATTTTCATGAGTTGTGGTGAAGATGATGATATAGATGTTCAAGAAGAATTAAAGAAGTTAGCAATCAATGATCATGGCTCTGCTTAACCAGAAACTGATTTAAAGGATGCTGATACTCAAGACAGTCCAGTTGGAGAAGTGAATGACAGAGATACCACTACTCCTAATGATTTTCCAAGAACCTGGAAATTTGTCCAGAACCATCCCACGAAGCTTATAATTGGTGATCCATCTGAAAAGGTCAGAACTCGTTCCTCTAGACACCTAGTAAATAATCTTGTTTTAGTATCACACTTTGAACCTAAAAATGTTGTTGATGCATTGAATGATGAGCACTGGATTTTAGCTATGGAAGAAGAGTTAATCCAATTTGAAAGAAACAAGGTTTGGACCCTGGTTATTAGACCACAAGACCATCCTATCATTGGCATAAAGTGGATTTTTAGAAATAAAATGAATGATAAAGGGGAGGTTGTTAGAAATAAGGCCAGACTGGTGGTTAAGGGATACACTCAAGAAGAGGAAATAGACTTTGATGAGTCCTTTGCACCTGTAGCTAGGCTGGAGTCCATTAGAATGTTTCTAACATTTGCATGTTTCAAGAATTTTAAATTATTTCAGATGGATGTTAAAATTGCCTTCTTAAATGGCTTTATAGATCAAGAAATCTATGTTGACCAACCTCTTGATTTTGAAAATAAATTTTATCCAGATTATGTTTATAAACTCTTAAAAACTTTATACGGATTAAAACAAACTCCTAGAGCATGGTATGAACGTTTGAGTGGGTTCTTGATTGAAAATGATTTTAAAAGGGGCATTGTAGATACTACACTTTTCACAAAACAAAACTCACGAGATCTTTTAATTGTGCAAATATATGTGGATGATATCATATTTGGTGCTACTAATGAGAGCTTGTGCAAGGATTTTTTAAACATCATGCAAAAAGAATTTTAAATGAGCATGATGGGAGAATTAAACTTCTTCCTTGGACTCCAAGTGGTTCAAACCCGAGATGGAACGTTTATAAATCAAACAAAATACACCAAGGAGCTGCTGAAAAGATTCGGAATAGAGAACTCAAAGCCTGTTGGAACACCTATGTGCACATCTACCAAACTTGACAAAGATGAAGAAGGTACAAAAGTTGAGGAAAAGAAGTATAGAGATATGATTGGAAGTTTATTCTATTTAACTGCCAGTAGGCCTGATATCTTGTTTGCTGTATGTTTATGTGCTCGATTTCAATCCTGTTCAAAGGAATCACACTTGAATGCAGTAAAAAAAATTCTTAGATATCTTAAAGGAACCTTAAACTTTGGCTTGTGGTATCCAAAATGCCATAAACTTCCTTTATGTGGATTCTCTGATGTTGACTTCGGTTGTTGTAAAATAGATAGAAAAAGTACTACTGATATATGCAACTTTCTTGGAAATTGCTTAGTATCTTAGTTTAATAAAAAAACAAAATGCTATCTCATTGTCCACTACTGAAGTTGAATATGTTGTTGCTGGTGCTTGTTGTGCTCAATTGTTATGGATGAAAAACACATTGAATGATTTTGATTTAGTATATGAATGTGTACCTATGTACTGTGACAACATTAGTGCAATTAACCTGACAAAAAATCCCATTCAACACTCTAGGACTAAGCACATTGATATAAAGTATCATTTCATTCACGATCTTGTCTCTAAGGGGGTAATCTGTGTTCAGTTTGTTTGTTCTAAAGAGCAAATCGCTGATATCCTCACAAAAGCTCTTCCACTGGATCAATTTGTGTTCTTAAGAACAAAACTGGACGTTCAATTCTAAGTTTCGTTTCGAGTCAATCTTTATCGGAGGTTCGATGAATTGGAACGGACGTCCGACAGTGTTCTTCGTCCCGTTTCAGAAAAGTACTGGTTCGGACGGTTGTGTCGGACGTTTCACTTCATTCGGACGTCCGACACTCAAAAATTGAGCCCTATATAGCAGTTACCCATCTTCCTCAGTTCATTTTCCTCCACGGTCTCGGACGCAACCTTTCAGTTTCCTCTCATATTTAAAATTCAAATTCCTCTCTCCTCAAATCAAGTTCCAAGAAATTGACTCAACCAACTCCATTACACTTCTATTGCCAGTTAACCATTCATAAAAATCACTCCTAACCCCCAACTACCCCATAGTTTCCAATTCATATGTAAAACCCTAACCTCTCATAATTCTTTCCTTGCGATATTACAGTGCATTATCGTTTGGTCATACTACATTCTTCGTCTATATATCACGTTCTGCATAAAAAAATACATCCACATTGCATCATGGTTAGAATCAGAGGAGGGTCTACTAGTGCCGGACGGTCTTTTAGATTTAGAGATGAGGACATTGAAATTGTGGAACCATCTACCCAAGCACCTAAAAGAAGATTGTGATCCGTGGTGGTAAAGTGAAGCAAACTGCCCAAAGAAAATTGGTTTCTCCAACTGCTGAACCATCTGATGAGCAGATGGAAGAGCAGAACTCTGAAGGAAACATAATTGGTGGAAATAAGGAACCAGAGCGGGCTACCAAGGGTGACGAAACTGTCACAAGGTCATCTGGTAAAGGAAAGAGAACTGTAAAAAGGAAGAGCACTCCCCAATCCAAGAAAAAATAATCTGCTGATCCCTCTGTTGATCAGCAGAATGAAGGAAACATTGCTGAGAATCAGCAAACATCTGAACCTTCCACCAAGAAGTCTCCAAGGACAAGGACTGAGGCTTAAAATGTTGGAGCATCTGCCACACAAACCTCAAAAGGGAAACGTTCTGGGAAGGATCAAGTATCTCAACCCGTAACAGAACCCACTCCTCTCCCAAAATTCATTGATGATGAAGTCAGAGACAGATTTGAATTGGTCTCTCAAAAAGGGTTCATCACCAAAAGGCTCATCCTTCCCTACGAATTTCGTAAGCTTGATCTTGAACCTGATATTAAGCTGTTTGAATTCCAAAAATGGGTTCATCTTCTGACCATTCCTAATACCTTTTATCCTGACATGCTTTATCAATTGTTTGCTAATTTTAGAAAGGATAACTCACACACAGAACTCATCTCTAGGGTCAACTCTGTGAACATCACATTAACACCTGACATTGTAAATTCCATTTTGAAAACAAAAATTGAAGATGGTTACAAAGGAAAAATTGTAAATTTCTTTTCGTATGAGGAATTTCCTTCTGCCTACCATCATTTTTACAATGCAAAACTCATGACCTATTTTTAAACCAAATTCAATACTCTTGCTGAGGCAAGATTAGATGATCTCAGTCCTCAGAATCTGATCATCTTCATCATCATTTCAAATCTTTTGGTGCCAACTGATGGCCACAGAACAGATGCAAACAAAATGGAACTCTACCTTTTTTACTGTTTTGTTGAAAAAATCCGCATTGACTTTGGATTTGTGATGTGCAAGTTTCTGCTCAAAATTAGCAAAGACAGTCGTAGGAAACTCTCTTATGGCGAATTTCTGACCCCTATCTTTGCCCATTTTGAAATACCTTTTTCTGGAAAATCACCCAAAGACAGTGCTTCAACAGTTTTTTCAAAAGCTTATTTTGAAAGGAAAAACTTAAGATTTTTTGATGGCCATTGGTGCTATAAGGAGACTGTGGCTGAGTCCAGAAGGAAAAACTTTCATGAAATCCCTGTCACTCCTAGGACTTCTCGTGATCAGTCAGACTATGTCTCTCCTTTCACCATTCATCCTAGAAAGTCTGCTAGCAAGTCCTTCTCTTCCAATTCTGAGGTCATCTCCTTGCTTGAAAACCTCAAACAGCATGTTATGCTTATTGAAGATGGTCTCATGATGACCATGATCCCTGCCCAACAATCTTCTTTCATTGAAAAAAGGAACCTTCTTGTGCCTCAAATACCTGAAAACAATGAAAATGCTCATCAAAAATAGCCAAGACCTGAGCCTACAGGGCCAACTACTGGTACTGAGACCATACCAGCTTCCAGCTCTCAACCCAAGGATAAAGGCAAGGCTCCAGCAACTGAGGAGGCATATGAAGAAGACGATGAAGAAACTGAGGAAGAAGTGGACTCTGAACAGTTTCATCTGGCCAGGAGGAGGCTTGGATCATTTAAAATCACTATCTAAGCACTGCTAGGTCACTGCACTCTATTTTAGGACTATACTTCATCTTTTGCATTGCAAAACTTTTCGTATGCTATGTACTAAGAGTTGTACTTCTGGTCTGTACAACTGGATATTTTCTATTGTTTATGGATGCTATGACTAAGTGTTTCTGATGTTATCTGCTGAGAATGGATGTGTTTGTTATGAATGATGTGTTTGTTATCTGCAAATCTTTGTTGTCAAATTTTTGTTGCTAATGTTTCTGATGGATCATGCTGATGTCATCTGATGTTGCTGGTATCAAAATTGATCAGACATGGCCTACCTATTTTTGTGATGACAAAAAGGGGGAGAATTGGATTAGCACTGATGGTGTAAAGAAACGAGTTAGGGGGAGTCAATTTTAGGGGAAGTTGCGTTTCTTTTCGTATACTCATGCACTTCGTTAGGGGGAGTTGCAATCCCAACTCGTGTGTCTATTTTTCTTTTTGCTTTATCCAAGTATTTTGTCATCATAAAAAAGGGGAAGATTGTTTATCTCAATTCATATCTTTTGATCATTATAAAATAAACGGATGTTACTAATACTTTTTGTAAAGACTCTTTTCAGAAATGACACTAAACAGGTCTGAGGACTTAGAGCAAAAAGAAAATCACAAAGAGTGAAAAGTGCTGAGAAAGATGTCGGACGCACAAAAGGAGAGTATTGGATGTCCGACATCCATTGAGTAACTTCGGACGTATGAAGAACTCAGACTCGGACGTTTGAAGAAGACAAACAGGGCTTCTACGATTACTGATCACGATCGTACGCTCAACACCTGAGCATCGGACGTCCGACAAGCGTTGCTGCACTTCGGACGCAACACATTGGACACATCGGCCGTCCGAAGAAATTGAAGAGGAATCTCCAAATCTGCATCTTACCCTCGGATGCATGGTGAGAGGGGATCGGACGTCCTAAGAGGTTCAAGAAAATTTCTCGAACTTACTGATCTCTCTCGGACGCATAAAAACTGACTATCGGACGTCCGACAGCACCAACGGCTAGTTGACTCTTCAGATGCCTTCTATCCCTTGACAGCATTAATTAAAGAATTTCTTGATCTCCTATAAAAGGAACAAAGTCAACCACCTCAGATTAACTTTGCACATCAAGTCTACATCAGATCGTGAGTGATTCAAGTGTAAGAACACTCCAAAAGAAACATTTGTATTTTCAGCTTCTGCAATTTTCTTGTAACTTTTCAAGTGTGACACAACTTCTTCAATAGTGTAGCATTGTGAGGGTTATCCGAATGTTTGTAAAACTTTTTTACTTGACCAAGTGTGGTTTGGGGCAAGAAGGAAGTGACCCTTCCCTTGTACACAAGAAATTGATTGCAAGATTGTTCAACTTGAAATAGTTTGTTATATAAAGTGTTGTTCAAACTCAAGTTGAGTTTGAAGCCTGGTTTGTCTCTCTATTTTCGTTTACAGCTTTACTATATAAACTGTTCATCTCTTCATCTCACGAACACCTGTGCTTTCTTGTAATCTGATCCATTGAGTGGTCTTCGAGAAAAGAATGGTAGGCTTGAAAAGGAGTGACCTATATCTTAACTGGTTTTAGAAAATCTAATTCATCCCCCTCTTAGGTTGTCCTCGATCCTTACATGACCTGAAGCCTTCATCTTATCATTGGGTCAACATCAGTGGTTGCAACATTATCGAACTTTTTCTCACGTAATAAGAAATAATAACAATGATAAGCATGCATACAACTTCTACGCAAAGAATTACTTCCCCTTGGCAAAAAAATTCTGGTCACTAGTCCAAAGAAAAACATAGTATTTGTTCATCTACATTCATATGTTCAAAGTTAACCCAATAATTGAACTCTCACAACTTGTTTGTCATTTACTATCAAGTTGAGCAACGCACAGGTATGGTTGGTAAATAAGTTTGGTGGGAGGGTAGTGGAGAAGGATTAAGCGGGTGGCGCAGTATAACAAATACATGGAATGACACAAATCCAATAAGCAAATTCCTTTATACAAATGATATTCTATAGATTAATGATACAAATTAAGCCATTGATATAAACTCCATTGTTATTCCCGCCCTTTCATGTGCATATTCATTTTTCCCACTAATAGTATTGCTTTAAAGATAGAAATATCAAAGTTTAATTATTAAGCATAATAATATTATGAGTGTACAATAACATGGGTAAAAAATGACAGTGTCATAGATTTGGAGTTATAAATAATCTAAAAATCGTAAAAAGAAAAAATAGCATGAAGAATGTTTGATATGGTACTCCAAACTCAAGAAAGCTTTTAAAAAGAAAATTAATCGAAGAAAATGAAAAATATAGAAATAGTGTCTCATAATGCTGACAATGTAAATTTAATGTACATATATATATATATATATATATAACATGTTACATTTTGAGATAATATTATCTTAATCAGCTGGATTGGGAATGAACTAATTACTTTAGCAACAATTCAAGAGTACCCATATACACAACAGATCATTGACTAAAAAAACAATAAGCATGCCCTTTTTAGGTCTTGAAAATAAAATTAGCACCATACACACAAACTCACATGTCTATTTACCCAGAATTTTTTTCCATTTTGCAGATGAGATTACTAGTCTTAGTGATTGTACACATATTAAGACATATTACTGTGCCCTTAGGTAATTATTGGAATGTTTTTTTTTTATTTTGATCCAGGATTTAGATAAAGCTGCCTGAAATTGACCAATAACCTAGCTGCACTCATCATAAATACAAGTATAATGACACCAATGGCATAGAGTAAAACTTGTTTCAGTTCTAAAACCTTTTCTAACCCAGTACTTCTGTAACGATAATGCTGTGACGCCCCCACTTCTCCCTAAGGCGAACCAAAGGGTATCCACGGGACGCCTGCCCAACTCTCGCCAGGACTCGGTACAATATCCATTCAAGCTTAATACAATAGTATCTAAAGCGATAAGGTAAAGTAAAGAAGTGCGGAAAACTTCTATAACTTCTCCAACCTTACACCACAAGATCATGATACATAAGTTATCCAATCCTTACATCAGGATTTCCAAAAGATACATTCAATTCCAAAATATGCAACAACCAAGAGTCTAGCCAAATACATTTGAAACCTAATACAAGCATACATCAAAAGAGGGTTCCATCAAGTTCCACTTCATCCATCCCTGTTAAGAAAAACAAATCTACGAGGTGAGCAAAAACGTTCGTGAGACCAAGATCACACATGCAGGCATGTTGTTCAAGTAACAATCCCAATTTTTCAAGTCAAGTAATAACATTTCAATAAATGACAATTCAAACTAGAAAAGTAAACAGAAACAATTCAAAGATATAGAAGCTCTCAGAAGCTATTTTTCACTTGCACGATCACGAACCTCCACGAGTTGACACTCCGTCAATCGGGTAGGTTTAGTCCGTAGAAACTTCACTTACACGATCCTCTTTCACCTTACATACCACACCGGACCCGCAATACTTTTATGAGGCGATACTCCATGAGTATGCCAAGCAAAACCTCTCGATAGGTCAAGCTTATATGAGCTCATGGTTCGCCAAGGAGTCCGACCAAACCCATGCCGGTTCGAATCCAAGGTTAGCCAATGAGAGAGTTGGGCGTCCCCCACTTAACATGTAAGAGTTGAGGAAATTCACTCCAAACGACTTATGCGACCATAGCATAAACAAGCACTTAAACATTTCACTTAAATTCACTTAACAATTCACTTCAAATAATTCAATCACTTTATGTCACGAAAGTCAAGTACAATTCACTTAAATGAGAATGAGTGCGATAAAGTACACACTCGACTCAGCACTTCCAAAATTTTCATTTATCAAAAGCAATTAACACGTTGTCACACACTTGACACTCACCGAGTGATTCAAGTAGCAAGTTCAAACGATAGTTTATGCGTCTTCCGTGAGATCCCCTTGAAGGTCCTCTTGAGTGCTTGGGCATTTAATAATAAACTGTCATGTATAAACCCCAATTATCGAAGAAGATTGTACTAGAGTACAATCTAAGAAAATCTCATGAAAATGAGTCCTATTTACTCGTAAATCGAGACTCAAAGGCTGGGTTTTAAAGCACAAGAGAAATCTGGTTTTCATCTCTAAATTCAAGTGTAAAACGATCATGTGATATCGAAGGGAAAAAGAGAATTCGAAAAACTCAATTTCCTTAAGTTTCGAAAATTTCAGCTTTGATATGAAATCTTTGAAAAATCGTATCTCACTCTTTACAAGTCCAAAATTGGAAAACTTGGTACCGTTGAAACTTCTTCCAAAGTACTAAAAGTTCCTAGAATACACTTTTCCATGATTCCAAATGGAAGACATTCAAAATTTGGCTCAAACTTACTGTTTTAGGCTTGCGAGACAGTTTTGGGGTTGGTTTTTCGCCAACTTTGGAAATTCGACAAAATTCACAGAATTTGAACTAGCTTCTCAGATTTGAAACTTAATTAGAGTTGCAATCAAGATTTTAAAACAAAATAAATGGAACAAGAATTGGAGTTTTGAGCACCAAGATATAGTGGCCCAAAGTTGCTGAAAAATGAGACCGTTAGACCAATTTTCCAGATTTAAATCGCTGACTTTGGGATATTGGTTGAACATCGAAATGGTCTCGGAATGGCACCAAATTTGGTAGTATTATCCTACCATATAATAGCTATTCCTCTACCAAATTTCATAGAAAAAGTATTCGAAAAATTGGTTAACAAAACATCAAAGTTTCCAAATCTCTAAGGCAAAACTGCCTTGCACCTCTAGTTCTATTTTTCTCAAACCTTTGGCCAATAAAAATGCCTAAAACATGTCTCATTTATGATAAACAGGTCTAATATGGATCCAAGATACATTTGGTAGGTGGTTTACACCAAGAATTTCGAATAGTAAGTCCCAAGTCAAGATTGGTTACAAATTTGCTCAAAATGAGGGTTTTCTCCCATAAAATCAGTTTCGAAATCTGGTCATAAATCACTCAATTCAACTCAGAATTGAGCGTAGTTGGTGGCGTTGAAAACTAGATTCATAAAGCTACAATTTCTTAGGAGAAATTATTTTTAAAATCTGTCCATAACTAGCTCACATTTGAGCATCAATTCGTTGCTCAAAACAGAGCTCCTAGTGTAGACGCGAAACAAGATAGTCATGTTTAAACGATTGGTATGGACTACTCAGGTGGAATCAGAATGTAGATTTTACACCTTTGGAAAGCTGAGAATGTCTAGTTTTCAGTGCCACAAACAGCACTCGATTTTGACATCGGAGCAAAAATTTATAGCCAAAACAAAAACACTGCCAGAGCAGTTACGAGAAAAATTTCCAGTTTTGCTGGTTTCGGAAAACACATCATTTGGCCAACCAAATCATGAATTTTTTGATGAAACTTTGTACACAACCTCTATTACACATATACATCAGAAACAAGTCATTAGAACCTAAAAAATTTGAACTAAAGTACACGGAATTCACAGGGGCAGAATCGGAAAAATTCTCCCTTTGACCTCCTTTGGATTTTCATCCTTAACATCACTCATTTCTAGTATAACAAGCACTAAACCAACATCAATAACACCATAGTTCATCAAATTAGTCCATCCAATCATAGTGGGAATTCATAGAGCCCACACATCAAAATTCAACATAAATAAAGCTACCCACATGCATGCATGAACTCATAAGTGCACTACTACTTCCATAAACTAAGAATTTCAAGGTTGATCATTGATTACCTTAGTTGACGACTTAGGCAGAAATTTTGATCCTCTTAAAGCTCACAAGAACCGTGGGAATGAAGTCCTTTTTTTCAGCTTGAGTTGCTCTCCAAGTGTTTAGCAAAGTTTAATGTAAATTTGAGGTGATTTGGTGGAGTAAAGTGAAGTGAAATGATGAAGAAAGTTAGCTCTTTCTTCCCTTGGTGTGGCCGGCTGCTTGGAGAAGGAAAAGAAGAGATGGTGCTAATGGTAAGCTTCCGTGAGAAGCTTCAAAATTTGTGGCCAAAAATTGCTTCAAAAGTCAACTAGGAATAGTGCGCGTACGCGCACGTTTCGTACTTGATTCCTCTCGAGTTTGTTTTACCAGTGCGCTAAACCTCTATTGCACTTCCATTCATACTATCATTATTCACTCTTAATAGCCTAAAAATAATGGTTTTAAGTTCCTCAATTAATCGCGTACATAAAAACGCGTACTTCCGATTTTTGCGCGATAAAGCGAAATTTTCAAGAAATTCTTATAACGATTATATCACTAACTAATACTTGAATACTTAAGAATAAAAATACCTATTTTAAGACTAATATACAAGTCTCCAATTTTCCAAACTTATTGTATTCTCGAATCGATTATTGACTCCAATCGCGTTTTCACTATTTTCACTTAACGAGTTTCCAAAAATTAAATTTTGAAACAAGTCACTTTAAAAATATAACCAGCTATAGATCCATATAATTAGGTCCAAAAAGATTAGAAAATAATATTTAGGACAATTAGCCAAATAAATAATTAAATAAGCTAGAATTAGGAGTTTAAAATAAATAAATTTTGTGAATCTTCACAAATGCTGCTTCCAATTGCAATTTGAGCATAAAAAATTGGGATAAATATTAAGAAAAGAGAAAATAGCATGCCGGATGGGGAGTTGGATTTCTGGTACGGATAACAGGCAATTTTCAAAAACAATATTGAAAAAAAAACAAAAATGGGACTCCACCATATCTATTTCTTTTTCTGGGCTCATTGCACATAATTTTTTTAACCAAAATATGCGAAAACACATTAATTTTTTTAGCATTCTAGTCCCTCGGGACTGAAATGCAAAATGCCAATGTTTTTTTTTTTTTTGAAAAAAAGTAATAGTGTAGCTGCACATGACTTTGAATTTTTTTAATTGTTACTGTAGTCTCAATTGAGTTCTTTTAGCACATCCTGGGCCTTATACCAGTGTAATTAGACTGGGCCTTATACCAGTGTAATTAGACTACTTGTTTTCCCATCATTTAACACCATGCAATCTTTTCAATAGTTTGGCAAACAAACTATCTTCTTAAAAAAGCATTTTACTTATTGGTAGAATCTCAATTGTTTTTCAGATTTCTCAAGCAACACAAATACTTGACTTTCTTCAAACTCATACAACAAATCTCCCTCCAATAGATCCAAAAAAGCTTGTCCCTAGCTAGGTTCATATTTTTTTTAATGATATGTACTATTAAATAGTGAACAGATATATTTCATATAATTCTCCTATGAACCACAAACGATAGTAATGATTTTACACATATACGAAAAGTTTTGCAACGACAAGTATAAATTACAAGTGAAGTACTTCAAATTATCAATTGTTTTTCCCTTTGGACACCAAAAACATAGGATATATTACTCCAAGTAAAGATGCTTTAAATTTCTTTTTCTTCTTTGGATAAGAATCATATAATCATTCCAAGTGTAACTGCACTCAAAATTGAAAAAAAAAAAAAACTATCAACGTGTAACCACACATGATATATGCAGCTACATTATTCCTATTTTTTTATATGACATTTTTCATTCTATTCCCTAGGGACTAGAATGTAAAATATATATATATATATGTCACAGCACATGTGTTGGTTTAAAACAATTTAAGAAAAAAAGAAAATTTAGCCAGTCGCCATACACGAGATATGCGGTCCTCGTGTACAGCGATGCTACAATATGTGGCGGATATGATAGAACCCAACAAATACCTTTTTTACCATTATTTTTAGAAATTTGCCTTGATTGGCAATCAGCCAGTTGCACCTGAATATTGTGGATATTATTCATTGAAAAACAATAAAGTTTCTTGAAGTTAATTTAGACGAAAATAAAGAAAGAGATTTAATTGGTGTCTACAAATTGATAAATAAATTTGATAGCTTTTTAAAATCAATCTTGATCAAATGTCATAATCATATATGCGATCATTAGTGCCTGACCTTCCAAAATTTAAGAAATGTCTACGTTTATAAATCGGAGAAAAGATGTTTGCTTTAACAACTTGCCTATTGGGAACAAGAACATGTTTATGTTTTCACTTAAAATGAAAAAATATGAACTCGTGCAAATTATGAAAATAGAAAAGAGAAACTATTAAATCACATTTTATACAACATAGTTATCTTGAATCTTGATTCTTTGTGTATTTGTACTTTACAGCGATCTCGTCCACCAATTGTGTGACGACCCCACTTCTCCCAAGGGCGAGCCCAAGGGTATCGGCGGGCCGCCTGCCTAGCTCGCGCCAGGGCTCAAAACTTAAAACGATAAGAGCCAGAGAATCCAAAAGTGTACCTTACACACTATATACAATCCCAAAAGAGTTATAATTACATTCTCCAAAAGTACCTACTCAAACTATTACATCCTTATAATTACCACCAAAACCAAAAGGTAGACCCTAAGGAGGGTCCTTATACAAATCACCACAATAAAAACAAACATTCTAATTGTCCGCTATTACAAGCAAATCTAACTATACTATACTAGTGTATGTGCCAAAAGTCCCCGCGTCGGCCCCTGCTAAGGAAAACAAAAGGAACGGGGTAAGTTATGTGCTTAGTAAGTAAACAGGGGCGAAAGCGTAAATTACACGTAACAGTAGTTCCACAGCAAGAGTAAAGCAAAAGCAGAAAAAGTAATATCACATAATAAGGATACAGGTGGCTCCAAAGCCAAGTCGGGTGCCATGCGTGACCTCCTGTCGACACTCCGTCGACCACAAACACGGTCCGTAGAACTCCACTTGTACACCCACCGAACACCTTATCACCCTCACTGGCCAGTCACCTCACAAACTTGCCCAGGCGAACGAAATCACAAACTTGAGCTTGAGTCACAAGCTCGGGTCACAAAATTGGTTCACATACTCAGCGAACCGGGTTCACAAACTTGGTGACCTCAAACCAAGTTGGACTGACTTCGACCAAGCCCTAACCGGCTCGAATAGTCCATCTAGGTATTGAGTTCAACCTCAAACTCACAAAATTCACAAAATTATTCAAAAGTCACCCCGAGCCACTAGTTCAAGGGTTTTAGTTCCAAAATTGCTCATATACATAAGCCATGTACAAATATGTGTGCAAATTAGGGTTTAGAGCGAGTGCGATAAAGTACACCCTCGTCTAAGTACCCTCTTCATACATATCGAAACACATAAGCAACTAACATACAAAAGCGGCCTGAGTACTTACCCAAAACACAAAAGTAGTACAAAAGCGGAAAGCACTTCGTTTATTGGCTAGTAGTGGGCCCCACCGGCTCTGCCTAGTTCACCACCGTCTGAAATCGAAGATTGTGTCACAATATATCACAAACGGCTACTAACATACATAAAACAAGCAAAACGGCAAAATTGGCACGCGCAAGTGCGAAAACGGCAAAAAGGGGCACACGCGCGCGCGCGGAACGGCAAACGGGACGGCCAAATCGGCCATCTCAAACCGTTTTGGTCAAAAGTTAGGCTAGGAATATCGGATCAAGGTGAACGAGACACCGTTTCGAAGCTATGAGAAAGGGCTACAATTTTCGTGAAGACACCTTAACCTAGATCTCAATAGATATAGGTCAAAAGGCACGAAATAGTGCCAGCCGTTTCATGGTGGGTTACCAAACAGGCCCTGTTTGCAAGGCCGTAACTCACGGCTCAAAAATCGAAATCAAGAAATTCCAGAGGCGTTAGAAAGCTGAGACGTAAGGCTAAAACTTTGATGTTTTGGCCAAGAACTAACGTATAACCCTCGATAACCAAAGTAGCAAAGGTCCTCGAGCGTAAAGTCGGGCAGCATGCCCTTTGTGTTTACCTAATTTCCAGCCATTTAGGCTTCATTATTTTTCTTCAACCACAATCCAACATCACACATAAAACAATTCAAGCCAAGAGCCGTTCCATAGGCTCACAACATCATAAAAACAAGATTCACAACAATTACAAGTGCAGAAATTCAACTTAGCACAAGACAGATTTGACGTACAAATGCGGTAATACCATATCCAAGGCTACGCTTATCGGATTAAAACAAAACCTACGCCGTTTCGAAGCTAAGACACAGATCTACAACATTCATGAAGATCACGTAATCCAGTTTCTAATGTAACTTAGTCAAATTCTCGAATTACTAAACCAGAAACCAATTCGTCGGTTGTTTAAACGCAGAACACTGTAATGGACATAACTCAGTGTACACAAGTCCGAATCAGGTTTTCTTTGAGGCATTTTAAAGCTACTTCAGAACACTACAACTTTTATGTTTTGGCCCAGAGCTAAATCAGAATGGATCCTGGTCAAAAATCGTGATAAACTGGACTGAACTGAAGAAACGGACTGCTGGGAAATACTTAAAACAGTAAGGGTATTTTGGACTTTTCACGAGCTACGTTGCTCCGATTGAGCTGAAATTTTATAGGCACACATAAAATACCATTCTCTACAACTTTCCTTCTTTGACCAAAGGCCAATTCGGCCTCTATCATATAGGTACAATTTCGGACAGAATGCTTGGGAAATTTTCCAGAAATCTGGAATTCTTAGCTCTAAGTGTAATTTCCTCAAATTTCTGGTTCTAATCACCACTAAACAACCTTATATAACTTTAGTTGCACATATATCATACACACTCTAAGTTGGGCAGCAATTCAGCAAGCCCTAGTTCATAAAACCAAAAGGGAAAAACCCTCAAATCATGATTGCATCCATTATTCACCACCGATTTGAAGTTACCAAGCTAATTTACACAAGATTGAAGGTAAAATTTAGGGAAATCAGCATCCTCACCTTGATTGGTGTCCACCAAGTGTCCTCCTAGCTTTCCTTTCCAAAAACTCTCCAACACTTCACTACTTAGACACTCAAAGGTGAGTTTAATCGGTTTAGATTTGGATTTCTAACTTAATTGAAGCAAATCAAGAAGGAAAATTTGTTGTTCTTGCTCTTCTTTTCTCTCCCCTTGAGCTCGGCACTTAGCAAGAAAGAATGAGGGAGAAAAGGCTCAAGTTGTCTTATAGGAAGGTAAGATGATCAAGGCTTAATTGTGACCACAAATTCTTTCAACACTTGGACTAACCTTGACCACAAATTTTTCTCTCTCTTGTTGCATTTCTAACCTCTAATTTTCGGCCAATAAGAAGCTAAGAGGGGGAAGATATTTTGTTCCATTAATGGTAAACTTGTATAGCAAGTAAGTGGTGGTCAATTGGTGCGTTCAATCGGTAATGCGCGGGACCCGCCGGTTCGCGCCGTTTTTTCTTAAAACACACGTACTAGGGTTTTGACTTCCTATTCACTAACCTTATCTTATTGCTCCTAATCACATATTATTTCTCACTTAAAAGTCACTTTTAATCACCAAATTTGATCCTTTTTCCGTACCAAAATTTCATCCGGCGAAAATTGCAAAAACCCTAATTTTGCTCCAATCCTGAAACCAAAGAGTGAAACCCTACTTTCTAGGCTCACTTGCACTTATTATGGAATAATTGGATAGTAGGGCTTTAAATCTTAATCCCTACATAGGGTTTTCGAAATACTCCTAAAATCAGACGTTACCGCCCAGCTAATGAATATCTCAACGTAGAACGGACTGGGGCCTCACAATCTCCCCCACTTAGGACAATTTCGTCCTCGAAATGGATTCGTTTGTTCAAAGCGTACCTTCAAGGTCCACCGAAGGACTCGTCATCTCAGGTTGACCCATCGCATAGACCCTTGCTGGCCCTTTGGATCGATTTTCCCCTACACTTGACGGCTTAGTTGTGGTCCCTTCAGTCGGTGGTTTGAGTCCATCCTTCTGTATCTTAGGGCACCGGGCAATCAGATGTTCGGTACTACCACATTTGAAGCATTTCCGTACCGAACTATTTTTCCAACAGTTTTCATCGGTGTGATTGCCCCCACAGAAACCACAGGTTGGCTTAGTGGCCGTGCTTGACCCTCCACGCTGAGCACTCCTCTGGGCCTCTTGCAGTATCTGACCTCGCCCAAAGCTATTCAGGGTTCTTGTAGGTCGTGGACCATCTGTGCCCTTACTCGTCTTAGCAGGTGGCTCGTTTCGCGAACTCTGTCCAACCAGGGAATCGTTCGAACTGGGTTGCCTCCTTTTCCGGTCATGGAAGGCTTTAACCTGTCCCCTGGCAGTCTCAATCCGTTGTGCTTTTTCTAGCGCTTGGCTAAAGGTGTCCAGCTGTGCGGCCGCCAATGCTTCCTGAATTTCTACATTTAAGCCTTGAGTAAAGCGGCGAATTCTCTTTTGCTCCGTCAGCACCAGCTCTGGGGCAAAGCGAGAGAGCTTTGTAAACTGAGTTTCGTACTCCGCCACACTCGATGCCCCTTGACGTAGGCGGATGAAATCATCTTCCCGTTTTTCTTGCACAATGGGCGGCAGGTATTTTTCATTAAACTCCCGTGTAAAGTTGATCCAGGTCCAAGGGGTCTGTTCGCGCTCCCACTTGACTTTAATCACGTTCCACCAGGCTCGAGCGGCCCCTTCGAACTGAAAAGCAGCAAAGGATATCTGCCGTTCTTCCGAGTACCTAAGCGTGGCAAAAATATCTAGCATACGGTCCATCCAACCCTCCGCTAAGTGAGGGTCGGGTCCACCTATAAACTTTGGGGGTGCGAATTTTTGGAATCGCTCCAAGGCACGGTCTTCACCCTCGTGATTACCCGGATTATGTCCCTGATTATGTCCAGGATTCCCCATACTGCTCCCCTGGCCTTGTTGATTTGACATTCGCTCCAGAAGATCGGCCATCCGCTGGATAGCCGTAGCGACTTGGTCCGGCCCACTCTCATTATTTCCTTCAGAGCCTCGCCCTTGCCTTTCATCTCTAGTACCGGAGGCCATTTAAGTGCAAAAGTCTATAGATCGGAACATGACATATGCTTATTATCCAGACTATGAGCAAAAGTACGAACGTAAAGCGTATGAACAAAAGACACATAAAACATAAGTTCAAAATGCTACGCAAATATATGCATATATTTACAAGGTCACATCAAAAGATTTACACATCACCGACCTCCAGTCGGTACAAAACCCAACGTACACATGAGCACTGGCTCCAAAATCTAGTCAGACAACCAAATAACAAAAGAAAGTAGTCATGCTAGTTCTAACAAAAGTCATACACTAGCTAAACAAAAGTACAAAAGTACAAAAGCGACCCTAATCGCCTCCCCTAGGGCCTAGGTTCCCAACGGAACCTAACGTGTCCACCTCGTCCATCCTCTCTGGACCGGTGGCTCGTGGTGGTGCCTCTGCGGCTAGATCTAGAAGGAGCTCGCAGTCGACAGACATACTCCGAGCCCTATCCCTCAGCTGCCTCTTCATAGCGAAGAGGTGCTGGTGTGTATCCTGAAGCTGACGGTGTAGAGCGTCCGTCCTCTCTCTCTCCTCTCGGAGACTCCGCTCCAAGTATTCAATACGCCTCGCCTGCTTACGGCCATCTGCTCTAGCCTCGTCTAGCTGTGCCCTCAGAGTCTCGACTGTCCTGTCGAGGTAATACCGCTCGTCATCCAATGCTATGACTACCTCGTCGGGATAGCCATGTGTATACCAACACGCGCAGGGTCGGCGCGACACCTGGCCAAAGAGAGAGTACAAAGTGTAAGGCTCTCCCAGCCTCTGCCTATAACGGATCGCCCGCTTACGCAGCGCTCGATCCTCTGGTCCCCTCCTACTCGGAGGTCTCGGTCCCACACCACTGGATTCCGCACCACTCGAACTGCCCCTATACATACCTACAAAACATTAAGTCGTCAGTCAACCGGCATTTCAGCTTAAAAGATACCATTCAACTTAAAAGGGTCAAATATGCCTAATGCCTATCACGTATGTCCCACAATTGCTCAAGTCCTCTAACCTAGGCGCTCTGATACCAACTGTGACGACCCCACTTCTCCCAAGGGCGAGCCCAAGGGTATCGGCGGGCCGCCTGCCTAGCTCGCGCCAGGGCTCAAAACTTAAAACGATAAGAGCCAGAGAATCCAAAAGTGTACCTTACACACTATATACAATCCCAAAAGAGTTATAATTACATTCTCCAAAAGTACCTACTCAAACTATTACATCCTTATAATTACCACCAAAACCAAAAGGTAGACCCTAAGGAGGGTCCTTATACAAATCACCACAATAAAAACAAACATTCTAATTGTCCGCTATTACAAGCAAATCTAACTATACTATACTAGTGTATGTGCCAAAAGTCCCGCGTCGGCCCCTGCTAAGGAAAAGAAAAGGAACGGGGTAAGCTATGTGCTTAGTAAGTAAACAGGGGCGAAAGCGTAAATTACACGTAACAGTAGTTCCACAGCAAGAGTAAAGCAAAAGCAGAAAAAGTAACATCACATAATAAGGATACAGGTGGCTCCAAAGCCAAGTCGGGTGCCATGCGTGACCTCCTGTCGACACTCCGTCGACCACAAACACGGTCCGTAGAACTCCACTTGTACACCCACCGAACACCTTATCACCCTCACTGGCCAGTCACCTCACAAACTTGCCCAGGCGAACGAAATCACAAACTTGAGATTGAGTCACAAGCTCGGGTCACAAAATTGGTTCACATACTCAGCGAACCGGGTTCACAAACTTGGTGACCTCAAACCAAGTTGGACTGACTTCGACCAAGCCCTAACCGGCTCGAATAGTCCATCTAGGTATTGAGTTCAACCTCAAACTCACAAAATTCACAAAATTATTCAAAAGTCACCCCGAGCCACTAGTTCAAGGGTTTTAGTTCCAAAATTGCTCATATACATAAGCCATGTACAAATATGTGTGCAAATTAGGGTTTAGAGCGAGTGCGATAAAGTACACCCTCGTCTAAGTACCCTCTTCATACATATCGAAACACATAAGCAACTAACATACAAAAGCGGCCTGAGTACTTACCCAAAACACAAAAGTAGTACAAAAGCGGAAAGCACTTCGTTTATTGGCTAGTAGTGGGCCCCACCGGCTCTGCCTAGTTCACCACCGTCTGAAATCGAAGATTGTGTCACAATATATCACAAACGGCTACTAACATACATAAAACAAGCAAAACGGCAAAATTGGCACGCGCAAGTGCGAAAACGGCAAAAAGGGGCACACGCGCGCGCGCGGAACGGCAAACGGGACGGCCAAATCGGCCATCTCAAACCGTTTTGGTCAAAAGTTAGGCTAGGAATATCGGATCAAGGTGAACGAGACACCGTTTCGAAGCTATGAGAAAGGGCTACAATTTTCGTGAAGACACCTTAACCTAGATCTCAATAGATATAGGTCAAAAGGCACGAAATAGTGCCAGCCGTTTCATGGTGGGTTACCAAACAGGCCCTGTTTGCAAGGCCGTAACTCACGGCTCAAAAATCGAAATCAAGAAATTCCAGAGGCGTTAGAAAGCTGAGACGTAAGGCTAAAACTTTGATGTTTTGGCCAAGAACTAACGTATAACCCTCGATAACCAAAGTAGCAAAGGTCCTCGAGCGTAAAGTCGGGCAGCATGCCCTTTGTGTTTACCTAATTTCCAGCCATTTAGGCTTCATTATTTTTCTTCAACCACAATCCAACATCACACATAAAACAATTCAAGCCAAGAGCCGTTCCATAGGCTCACAACATCATAAAAACAAGATTCACAACAATTACAAGTGCAGAAATTCAACTTAGCACAAGACAGATTTGACGTACAAATGCGGTAATACCATATCCAAGGCTACGCTTATCGGATTAAAACAAAACCTACGCCGTTTCGAAGCTAAGACACAGATCTACAACATTCATGAAGATCACGTAATCCAGTTTCTAATGTAACTTAGTCAAATTCTCGAATTACTAAACCAGAAACCAATTCGTCGGTTGTTTAAACGCAGAACACTGTAATGGACATAACTCAGTGTACACAAGTCCGAATCAGGTTTTCTTTGAGGCATTTTAAAGCTACTTCAGAACACTACAACTTTTATGTTTTGGCCCAGAGCTAAATCAGAATGGATCCTGGTCAAAAATCGTGATAAACTGGACTGAACTGAAGAAACGGACTGCTGGGAAATACTTAAAACAGTAAGGGTATTTTGGACTTTTCACGAGCTACGTTGCTCCGATTGAGCTGAAATTTTATAGGCACACATAAAATACCATTCTCTACAACTTTCCTTCTTTGACCAAAGGCCAATTCGGCCTCTATCATATAGGTACAATTTCGGACAGAATGCTTGGGAAATTTTCCAGAAATCTGGAATTCTTAGCTCTAAGTGTAATTTCCTCAAATTTCTGGTTCTAATCACCACTAAACAACCTTATATAACTTTAGTTGCACATATATCATACACACTCTAAGTTGGGCAGCAATTCAGCAAGCCCTAGTTCATAAAACCAAAAGGGAAAAACCCTCAAATCATGATTGCATCCATTATTCACCACCGATTTGAAGTTACCAAGCTAATTTACACAAGATTGAAGGTAAAATTTAGGGAAATCAGCATCCTCACCTTGATTGGTGTCCACCAAGTGTCCTCCTAGCTTTCCTTTCCAAAAACTCTCCAACACTTCACTACTTAGACACTCAAAGGTGAGTTTAATCGGTTTAGATTTGGATTTCTAACTTAATTGAAGCAAATCAAGAAGGAAAATTTGTTGTTCTTGCTCTTCTTTTCTCTCCCCTTGAGCTCGGCACTTAGCAAGAAAGAATGAGGGAGAAAAGGCTCAAGTTGTCTTATAGGAAGGTAAGATGATCAAGGCTTAATTGTGACCACAAATTCTTTCAACACTTGGACTAACCTTGACCACAAATTTTTCTCTCTCTTGTTGCATTTCTAACCTCTAATTTTCGGCCAATAAGAAGCTAAGAGGGGGAAGATATTTTGTTCCATTAATGGTAAACTTGTATAGCAAGTAAGTGGTGGTCAATTGGTGCGTTCAATCGGTAATGCGCGGGACCCGCCGGTTCGCGCCGTTTTTTCTTAAAACACACGTACTAGGGTTTTGACTTCCTATTCACTAACCTTATCTTATTGCTCCTAATCACATATTATTTCTCACTTAAAAGTCACTTTTAATCACCAAATTTGATCCTTTTTCCGTACCAAAATTTCATCCGGCGAAAATTGCAAAAACCCTAATTTTGCTCCAATCCTGAAACCAAAGAGTGAAACCCTACTTTCTAGGCTCACTTGCACTTATTATGGAATAATTGGATAGTAGGGCTTTAAATCTTAATCCCTACATAGGGTTTTCGAAATACTCCTAAAATCAGACGTTACCGCCCAGCTAATGAATATCTCAACGTAGAACGGACTGGGGCCTCACAATCTCCCCCACTTAGGACAATTTCGTCCTCGAAATGGATTCGTTTGTTCAAAGCGTACCTTCAAGGTCCACCGAAGGACTCGTCATCTCAGGTTGACCCATCGCATAGACCCTTGCTGGCCCTTTGGATCGATTTTCCCCTACACTTGACGGCTTAGTTGTGGTCCCTTCAGTCGGTGGTTTGAGTCCATCCTTCTGTATCTTAGGGCACCGGGCAATCAGATGTTCGGTACTACCACATTTGAAGCATTTCCGTACCGAACTATTTTTCCAACAGTTTTCATCGGTGTGATTGCCCCCACAGAAACCACAGGTTGGCTTAGTGGCCGTGCTTGACCCTCCACGCTGAGCACTCCTCTGGGCCTCTTGCAGTATCTGACCTCGCCCAAAGCTATTCAGGGTTCTTGTAGGTCGTGGACCATCTGTGCCCTTACTCGTCTTAGCAGGTGGCTCGTTTCGCGAACTCTGTCCAACCAGGGAATCGTTCGAACTGGGTTGCCTCCTTTTCCGGTCATGGAAGGCTTTAACCTGTCCCCTGGCAGTCTCAATCCGTTGTGCTTTTTCTAGCGCTTGGCTAAAGGTGTCCAGCTGTGCGGCCGCCAATGCTTCCTGAATTTCTACATTTAAGCCTTGAGTAAAGCGGCGAATTCTCTTTTGCTCCGTCAGCACCAGCTCTGGGGCAAAGCGAGAGAGCTTTGTAAACTGAGTTTCGTACTCCGCCACACTCGATGCCCCTTGACGTAGGCGGATGAAATCATCTTCCCGTTTTTCTTGCACAATGGGCGGCAGGTATTTTTCATTAAACTCCCGTGTAAAGTTGATCCAGGTCCAAGGGGTCTGTTCGCGCTCCCACTTGACTTTAATCACGTTCCACCAGGCTCGAGCGGCCCCTTCGAACTGAAAAGCAGCAAAGGATATCTGCCGTTCTTCCGAGTACCTAAGCGTGGCAAAAATATCTAGCATACGGTCCATCCAACCCTCCGCTAAGTGAGGGTCGGGTCCACCTATAAACTTTGGGGGTGCGAATTTTTGGAATCGCTCCAAGGCACGGTCTTCACCCTCGTGATTACCCGGATTATGTCCCTGATTATGTCCAGGATTCCCCATACTGCTCCCCTGGCCTTGTTGATTTGACATTCGCTCCAGAAGATCGGCCATCCGCTGGATAGCCGTAGCGACTTGGTCCGGCCCACTCTCATTATTTCCTTCAGAGCCTCGCCCTTGCCTTTCATCTCTAGTACCGGAGGCCATTTAAGTGCAAAAGTCTATAGATCGGAACATGACATATGCTTATTATCCAGACTATGAGCAAAAGTACGAACGTAAAGCGTATGAACAAAAGACACATAAAACATAAGTTCAAAATGCTACGCAAATATATGCATATATTTACAAGGTCACATCAAAAGATTTACACATCACCGACCTCCAGTCGGTACAAAACCCAACGTACACATGAGCACTGGCTCCAAAATCTAGTCAGACAACCAAATAACAAAAGAAAGTAGTCATGCTAGTTCTAACAAAAGTCATACACTAGCTAAACAAAAGTACAAAAGTACAAAAGCGACCCTAATCGCCTCCCCTAGGGCCTAGGTTCCCAACGGAACCTAACGTGTCCACCTCGTCCATCCTCTCTGGACCGGTGGCTCGTGGTGGTGCCTCTGCGGCTAGATCTAGAAGGAGCTCGCAGTCGACAGACATACTCCGAGCCCTATCCCTCAGCTGCCTCTTCATAGCGAAGAGGTGCTGGTGTGTATCCTGAAGCTGACGGTGTAGAGCGTCCGTCCTCTCTCTCTCCTCTCGGAGACTCCGCTCCAAGTATTCAATACGCCTCGCCTGCTTACGGCCATCTGCTCTAGCCTCGTCTAGCTGTGCCCTCAGAGTCTCGACTGTCCTGTCGAGGTAATACCGCTCGTCATCCAATGCTATGACTACCTCGTCGGGATAGCCATGTGTATACCAACATGCGCAGGGTCGGCGCGACACCTGGCCAAAGAGAGAGTACAAAGTGTAAGGCTCTCCCAGCCTCTGCCTATAACGGATCGCCCGCTTACGCAGCGCTCGATCCTCTGGTCCCCTCCTACTCGGAGGTCTCGGTCCCACACCACTGGATTCCGCACCACTCGAACTGCCCCTATACATACCTACAAAACATTAAGTCGTCAGTCAACCGGCATTTCAGCTTAAAAGATACCATTCAACTTAAAAGGGTCAAATATGCCTAATGCCTATCACGTATGTCCCACAATTGCTCAAGTCCTCTAACCTAGGCGCTCTGATACCAACTGTGACGACCCCACTTCTCCCAAGGGCGAGCCCAAGGGTATCGGCGGGCCGCCTGCCTAGCTCGCGCCAGGGCTCAAAACTTAAAACGATAAGAGCCAGAGAATCCAAAAGTGTACCTTACACACTATATACAATCCCAAAAGAGTTATAATTACATTCTCCAAAAGTACCTACTCAAACTATTACATCCTTATAATTACCACCAAAACCAAAAGGTAGACCCTAAGGAGGGTCCTTATACAAATCACCACAATAAAAACAAACATTCTAATTGTCCGCTATTACAAGCAAATCTAACTATACTATACTAGTGTATGTGCCAAAAGTCCCCGCGTCGGCCCCTGCTAAGGAAAAGAAAAGGAACGGGGTAAGCTATGTGCTTAGTAAGTAAACAGGGGCGAAAGCGTAAATTACACGTAACAGTAGTTCCACAGCAAGAGTAAAGCAAAAGCAGAAAAAGTAACATCACATAATAAGGATACAGGTGGCTCCAAAGCCAAGTCGGGTGCCATGCGTGACCTCCTGTCGACACTCCGTCGACCACAAACACGGTCCGTAGAACTCCACTTGTACACCCACCGAACACCTTATCACCCTCACTGGCCAGTCACCTCACAAACTTGCCCAGGCGAACGAAATCACAAACTTGAGATTGAGTCACAAGCTCGGGTCACAAAATTGGTTCACATACTCAGCGAACCGGGTTCACAAACTTGGTGACCTCAAACCAAGTTGGACTGACTTCGACCAAGCCCTAACCGGCTCGAATAGTCCATCTAGGTATTGAGTTCAACCTCAAACTCACAAAATTCACAAAATTATTCAAAAGTCACCCCGAGCCACTAGTTCAAGGGTTTTAGTTCCAAAATTGCTCATATACATAAGCCATGTACAAATATGTGTGCAAATTAGGGTTTAGAGCGAGTGCGATAAAGTACACCCTCGTCTAAGTACCCTCTTCATACATATCGAAACACATAAGCAACTAACATACAAAAGCGGCCTGAGTACTTACCCAAAACACAAAAGTAGTACAAAAGCGGAAAGCACTTCGTTTATTGGCTAGTAGTGGGCCCCACCGGCTCTGCCTAGTTCACCACCGTCTGAAATCGAAGATTGTGTCACAATATATCACAAACGGCTACTAACATACATAAAACAAGCAAAACGGCAAAATTGGCACGCGCAAGTGCGAAAACGGCAAAAAGGGGCACACGCGCGCGCGCGGAACGGCAAACGGGACGGCCAAATCGGCCATCTCAAACCGTTTTGGTCAAAAGTTAGGCTAGGAATATCGGATCAAGGTGAACGAGACACCGTTTCGAAGCTATGAGAAAGGGCTACAATTTTCGTGAAGACACCTTAACCTAGATCTCAATAGATATAGGTCAAAAGGCACGAAATAGTGCCAGCCGTTTCATGGTGGGTTACCAAACAGGCCCTGTTTGCAAGGCCGTAACTCACGGCTCAAAAATCGAAATCAAGAAATTCCAGAGGCGTTAGAAAGCTGAGACGTAAGGCTAAAACTTTGATGTTTTGGCCAAGAACTAACGTATAACCCTCGATAACCAAAGTAGCAAAGGTCCTCGAGCGTAAAGTCGGGCAGCATGCCCTTTGTGTTTACCTAATTTCCAGCCATTTAGGCTTCATTATTTTTCTTCAACCACAATCCAACATCACACATAAAACAATTCAAGCCAAGAGCCGTTCCATAGGCTCACAACATCATAAAAACAAGATTCACAACAATTACAAGTGCAGAAATTCAACTTAGCACAAGACAGATTTGACGTACAAATGCGGTAATACCATATCCAAGGCTACGCTTATCGGATTAAAACAAAACCTACGCCGTTTCGAAGCTAAGACACAGATCTACAACATTCATGAAGATCACGTAATCCAGTTTCTAATGTAACTTAGTCAAATTCTCGAATTACTAAACCAGAAACCAATTCGTCGGTTGTTTAAACGCAGAACACTGTAATGGACATAACTCAGTGTACACAAGTCCGAATCAGGTTTTCTTTGAGGCATTTTAAAGCTACTTCAGAACACTACAACTTTTATGTTTTGGCCCAGAGCTAAATCAGAATGGATCCTGGTCAAAAATCGTGATAAACTGGACTGAACTGAAGAAACGGACTGCTGGGAAATACTTAAAACAGTAAGGGTATTTTGGACTTTTCACGAGCTACGTTGCTCCGATTGAGCTGAAATTTTATAGGCACACATAAAATACCATTCTCTACAACTTTCCTTCTTTGACCAAAGGCCAATTCGGCCTCTATCATATAGGTACAATTTCGGACAGAATGCTTGGGAAATTTTCCAGAAATCTGGAATTCTTAGCTCTAAGTGTAATTTCCTCAAATTTCTGGTTCTAATCACCACTAAACAACCTTATATAACTTTAGTTGCACATATATCATACACACTCTAAGTTGGGCAGCAATTCAGCAAGCTCTAGTTCATAAAACCAAAAGGGAAAAACCCTCAAATCATGATTGCATCCATTATTCACCACCGATTTGAAGTTACCAAGCTAATTTACACAAGATTGAAGGTAAAATTTAGGGAAATCAGCATCCTCACCTTGATTGGTGTCCACCAAGTGTCCTCCTAGCTTTCCTTTCCAAAAACTCTCCAACACTTCACTACTTAGACACTCAAAGGTGAGTTTAATCGGTTTAGATTTGGATTTCTAACTTAATTGAAGCAAATCAAGAAGGAAAATTTGTTGTTCTTGCTCTTCTTTTCTCTCCCCTTGAGCTCGGCACTTAGCAAGAAAGAATGAGGGAGAAAAGGCTCAAGTTGTCTTATAGGAAGGTAAGATGATCAAGGCTTAATTGTGACCACAAATTCTTTCAACACTTGGACTAACCTTGACCACAAATTTTTCTCTCTCTTGTTGCATTTCTAACCTCTAATTTTCGGCCAATAAGAAGCTAAGAGGGGGAAGATATTTTGTTCCATTAATGGTAAACTTGTATAGCAAGTAAGTGGTGGTCAATTGGTGCGTTCAATCGGTAATGCGCGGGACCCGCCGGTTCGCGCCGTTTTTTCTTAAAACACACGTACTAGGGTTTTGACTTCCTATTCACTAACCTTATCTTATTGCTCCTAATCACATATTATTTCTCACTTAAAAGTCACTTTTAATCACCAAATTTGATCCTTTTTCCGTACCAAAATTTCATCCGGCGAAAATTGCAAAAACCCTAATTTTGCTCCAATCCTGAAACCAAAGAGTGAAACCCTACTTTCTAGGCTCACTTGCACTTATTATGGAATAATTGGATAGTAGGGCTTTAAATTTTAATCCCTACATAGGGTTTTCGAAATACTCCTAAAATCAGACGTTACCGCCCAGCTAATGAATATCTCAACGTAGAACGGACTGGGGCCTCACAAATTGTGATTCACAAAAGATTATATTACACAACCTTTCTTGAAGTTTGTCAAATTAAGCAAAATGCTACCTCTAGTTTTACGAGGTTACCACTCTCCAATTTTAACATGGTGATATATAAGCATTTTAGCGTTGAGGTAATAATAGCATAAAGTATTTATACTGCAAACGCCAAAATTTGTCCTTGTGAAATTATATATATATAAATGAGATATTGTCTTAACAGTCGAATTAAGTATAGGCAAAAATCAAAATAAAGAAAAAAATTGACAATCTTGAATAGGGAGGTCATTGTAGCTCTTAAAAATTACAAGAAGGAATGTTATTGTTTATTGACAAACCTTAAAGGACTATAGAGAAAATAGCCATTTGCAAAAGTATATGTGCATAGGCCAATATATATCATTTCTAAAATAAAAAATCATCTCTTTCAAAGAATTTGATTCCAAGTAGCTCAGTTTGGATAATTTTGGAATCCTATTAATACATTCCAAGCTGCACGATTTGGATAATTTTGGAATTCTATTAGCACAATAATGCTATTAGTTTAGCACATTGTTAATCACTTTATTGTGAAGAACTATAAGCTCCAAAGATTTTGAATTACTATTCAAAGTTGCAGACCATTGGCCATCAAGAGATCCACCCACATTGGAAAAATCCATCCGAAATCCACAAGATTGATTAACCATTTTTAGTCAATATACGGTTGATGTTTTGACTGGATTAGGGGATCAAGAAGGGAGATATGGTTGGATTGAGAAAGGGAAGAAAGGTAACCAATGTCACAGCCACAACTGCACCATAACACTCGAGTCTCTTAAGAATCACAAACATAAATTTTGGTAATTAATGGTGCCAAACTCCTAACCACTACTATAAAAAGGCAACAAATGTAGTTTAGATTACACTATTCAGATAAAACAAATGCAAATAGTGGGGAACAAAAAAGAAGGAAAAAAAAAGAAGAGCAAAAGATGGCAGGAGCATTTGGCATCACATTGTTGTGTTCATGGCTATTCTTTACATGCATTGTCCAGGCCCAAACTGGACCTATTGATGTCACTCAACTTGGCACAAAACCTGATGGCAGTACTGACATGAGCTAGGTAATTAATCTTAATCTTAATGCAGAAGCTACATGCATCGAAATCGAGTTGGTTGATTGATCAGTTCACCAGAATTTCAAGAAAAATTCGTGATTTGTCAAAAGAATTGTCCCGATTGAAATAAACAATTGGACTCTAAAAGATTTGTGATTGTTGCAGGTTTTGGCAGATGCTTGGAAACCAGCATGTAATTCTACAACAACATCTACAATTTTGATTCCAAAGGGCACATTTTTATTAAAAAAAGCGAGCATTGCGGGTCCTTGCAAAGCACCCGTTGAGGTTCAAATACAAGGCACGGTCAAAGCACCTGAAGATCCTGCACAAATAAGCAAGGATAAGGAATGGATAACAATTATGTACGTTGACCAATTGACACTCTCCGGAGGTGGTACCTTGGATGGCCAAGGAGCCAAAGCTTGGACCCAAAATGAATGTCGTGTAAAAACCGAATGCAGCAAACTTCCAAATGTGAGCCAGCTTTTACAACATTGAATACACACCTATAAATGCTTTGCCAATGATACACGAGATCAATTAGTAATCTGATTGTTGCGCCTTTTTTTTAACTTGAAATTGCAGACTTTGAGCTTGAATTTCGTCAACAATATTGTCATTCGTGACCTAACTTCTTTGAACAGCAAACTATTTCATGTGAATCTTTTTGGATGCAACAATGCAACATTCCAACACTTCACAATCATAGCACCTGGGGACAGTCCCAACACTGATGGTATTCACATTGGACATTCCACTGGAGTAGTCATCACAGATTCAAACATAGGAACCGGGGACGATTGCATCTCAATTGGTGATGGTGCCAAACAAGTTAACATAAGCAAAGTGACATGTGGATCTGGCCATGGAATCAGTGTTGGAAGCCTTGGAAGGTATGACAATGAACTGCCTGTTGAGGGTATCTTTGTTACCGACTGCACCATCTCCGGTACTTTAAATGGTGTAAGAGTAAAGAGCTGGCCAGCTTCTAAAAGTGGCGGTGCCACCAATGTGCACTTTGAAGGTATTATCATGCAAAATGTCAGCAATCCAGTGATCATTGATCAAGAATATTGTCCAAACAACCAATGCACAAACACTGTAAGTTAAAAAACAAGCATGCTAAGACAATCAAATTCTGAAGTGCATTTCTTTTCGAGATAATTTTTTTCTCTCCGTTTTGATTTACAGGCCCCATCAAGTGTTAAGATTGCTCAAGTCAGTTTCAAGAACATCACTGGCACTTCTGTAACACCAGCTATTGTGACTCTTCTTTGCAGTAAGAGTATCCCATGAGTATCCCATGCGAGGGTGTAGAGGTTGCTGATATTGACTTGGCATACAATGGCAATCAAGGGAATGTGTCAAGCAATTGCGCCAATGTAAAGCCAGCTCTGAGTGGCAAGCTGAACCCTCCAATCTGCGCCAATGCCACCATTCCTGCTCAGCCTGCTTAAATTCCCGCAAGCATAGGAACAAGCTCGAAATTTTTTTCTCCTTTTTTCTTTCCCCATTTTTGACAAATAGATTTCAGGTCTTATTATTTTTTGAATCCATTCAAGAACTAATTCTGTTAGATGAATCCATACTCTGTATGAAAATATCATTAGTTTTGATACTTTTGAAGACAAATAAAATATTGTCTCCATTTTTGCCATATCATAATACCCTTCATCTTATAATTATGTTTGTTTTTTTTCAATTAATTGTATCAATAGTAACAAAGATGAAATTCTCCTTTACAAAGATGAAATTTAACTTCTAATAGTCATTAAATTACAACACTCCTAACTAAAACTTTTTATCTATATTACACTTCATCATTAGTTATGTTACATGTCAAACTTTTTTGCTTATTGTCATTATCCCTAATAAAAAAGTACTTTTGGGAAAAAGAACTTTTTGCTTATGCCTTGAGTTGGAGTGTACTTAAAATTAAAGAAAAAGAATAGAGAAAAAAGAGAGAAAACCAATTATCTCTGCCAATGAAGTTTCAACTAATGACAATAAACCACTGTTGTAAAAATCAATCAGATATATAGGATTACTTGCACCCATTGCTAATAAACATTACACCAAAAGAATGCATATAGCTCATGTCCAAGCAATACATCTATTCAAGTTAAAAAATGTTGCATCTTACTTCATATTAAGCAATTTTATTGCAATCCTAATGAACTTTTTATTGTCTATCCTGTCATCTCTCCCTATATCTTTTCTTCCCCAACTTTCAGTCTGAAGATTCGACATGAAGCCTGCCCCTAATCATTGGGTCAACATAGTGGTTGCAACATTATCGAACTTTTTCTCATGTAATAAGAAATAATAACAATGATAAGCATGCATACCACTTCTATGCAAAAAATTATTTTCCCTTGGCAAAAAAATTCTCGTCACCTAGTCCAAAGAAAAACATAGTATTTGTTCATCTACTTTCATGTGTACAAAGTTAACCCAATAATTGAACTCTCACTGCTTGTTTGTCATTTACTATCAAATTGAACAACGCACAAGTATGGTAGGTAAATGAGCTTGCTGGGAAGGTAGTGGAGAAGGATTCAGTGGGCGGCGCAGTACAACAAATAACATGGAATGACACAAATCTAATGAACCAATTCCTTTATACAAATGACCTTCCATAGATTAACGATACAAATTAGGCCATTGACATAAACTCCATTGTTATTCCCGCCCTTTGATATGCATATTCATTTTTCCCACTTAATAGTATTGCTTTGAAGATTGAAATAGCAAAGTCTAATTATTAAGCATAATAATATTATGAGTGTACAATAACATGGATGAAAAATGACAGTGCCATAGATTTGGAGTTTTAAATAATCTAAAAATCGTAAAAAGAAAAACTAGCACAAAGAATGTTAGATATGGTACTCCAAACTCAAATAAAACTTTCAAAAAGAAAATTGGTCAAAGAAAATGAAAAATATAGAAATAGTGTATCATAAAGTTGATAATGTAAATTTAATATACATTTATATATATATATATATATATATATATATATATATATAACATGTTACATTTTGAGATAATATAATCTTATCTAGATGGATTAGGGATGAACTAATTTCTTCAGCAACAATTCAGGAGTACCCATGTACACAATAGATCATTGGCTAAAAAAACAATAAGCACGCCTTTTTTATGTCTTGAAAATAAAATTAGCACTATAGTAACAAATTCACATGTATATCCACCTAGAATTTTTTTTTCTTCTTGTAGATGAGATTATTAGTATTAGTGATTGCATGCAAATTAATATATATTACTTTGCCCTTTGGTAATTATTGGAATGTCCTTTTATTTTGGTCCGGGATTTAGATAAAGCTACCTAAAATCGACCAATAACACAGCTGCACTTATCATAAATACAAGTATAATAACACTAACGGCATGGAGTAATACTTGTCTCTATTCTTAAAGCTTTTCTAACCCAATACTTCTGTAACAATATTGCTGCTTCCAATTCCATTTTGAGCATCAAAAATTGGGAAAAAGTTTATGAAAAGAGAAAATAGCCTGTCGGACGGGGAGTTAGATTTCTGGCACTGATAACGAGTAATTTTCCAAAATAATATTGAAAAAAAAGGGCAAACGTGGGACTCCGCCACATCTGTTTTTTCTTCTAGTGTCCTTGCATAGAAATTTTTTTTTAACCAAAATGTACGACACCACATTAATTTTTTTAACATTCTAGTCCCTAGGGACTGAAATGCAAAATGCCAATATTTTTTTGAGAAAAAGTAATAGTGTAGTTGCACATGACTTTGAATTTTTTTTTGAATTGTTAGTGTAGCCTCAATTGAGTTCTTTTAGCACATCCTGGGACTTATACCAATGTAGCCAGACTACCTGTTTTCCCAGCATTTAACACCATGCAATCTTTTCAATAGTTTGGCCAACAAACCATCTTCTTGTAAAAGCATTTTACACATTGGCAGAACCTTAATTGTTTTTCAGATTTCTCAAGCAACACATGTGCTTGACTTTCCTCAAACTCATACAGCACATCTCTCTTCAATAGATCCAAAAAAACTAGTCCCCAGTCAGGTTCATATTTTTTTTAATGATATGTGCTATTAAGTAGTGGACAGATATATTTCATATAATTCTCCTATGAACCACAAACGATAGTAATGATTTTACACATATACAAAAAGTTTTGCAACAACAAGTATAAATTACAAGTGAAGTACTTCAAATTATCAATTGTTTTTCCCTTTTGATACGACAAGCATAGGATATATTACTCCAAGTAAAGAGGCTTTAAATTTTCTTTTTCTTCTTTGGATCAGAATCATAATCATTCCAAGTGTAACTGCACTCAAAAATTTTTTAAAAAAAGCTATCAATGTGTAGCCACACATGATATATGTAGCTACACTATTACCCTTTTTATTTGACATTTTGCAATCTATTCCTTAGGGACTAGAATGTAAAAAAAAAAATATGTCATTGCACATGTGTTGGCTTAAAAAAATTAAGAAAAAAAAATTTAGCCAGTCGCTGTACATGAGATATGTCGGCCTCATGTACAGCGATGCTACAGTATGAGATGGATATAATAAAACTCGACAAATACTTTTTTTTACCCTTATTTTTAGGAATTTGCCAGTCGCACCTGAATATAGTGGATATTATTCATTGAAAAACAATAAAGTTTCTTAAGGTTAATTCAGACGAAAGTAAAGAAAGAGATGTGATTAGTGTCTACAAATTGATGGATAAATTTGATAGCTTTTGATCAAATGTCATAATCATATATGTGATCAGTGGCACCTGACCTTCCAAAATTTAAGCAATGTCTACGTTTCATGTATAAACCGGAGAAAAGATGTTTGCTTCAACAACTTGCCTATTGGGAACAAGAACATGTTCATGTTTTCACATAAAATGAGAAAATATGAACTCATTCAAATTATGAAAACGGAAAAGAGAAACTGTTAAATCACATTTTATACAACATAGTTATCTTGAATCTTGAATCTTTGTGTATTTGTACTGTACAGCCATCTCGTCCACCGATTGTGATTCACAAAAGTTCATATTACACCAGCCTTTCTTGAAATTTGTCAAATTAAGTAAAATGCTACCTCCAGTTTTACGAGTTTACTACTCTTTAATTTTAACATGCTCATATACAAGCATTGGTTTTGAGGTAATAATAGCATAAAGTATATATACTGCAAACGCCCAAATTGTCCTTGCAAAATTTTAAAGATCTAAATGAGATATTGTCTTCATAGTCGAAATAAGTATAGGAAAAAATCAAAATAAAGGAAAAAACTTGACAATCTTGAATAGGGAGGTCATTGTAACTCTTCAAAATTACGGCAAGGGATGTCTTTGTTTTATGAAATACCTTAAAGGGCCATAGAGAAAAAAGCCATTTGCAAAAGTATATGTGCACAGGCCAATATATGTCATTTCTAAAATAAAAAATCTTCTCTTTCAAAGAATCTGATTCCAAGTAGCTCAATTTGGATAATTTTGGAATCCTATTAATACATTCCAAGCAGCTCGATTTTGATAAATTTGGAATCCTATTAATATAATAATTCTATTAGTTTAGCTTATTGTTAATCACTTTAATATGAGGAACTATAAGCTCCATAGATTTTGAAAGACTATTCAAAGTTGCAAACCATTGACCATCAGGAGATCCACCCGCGTTGGAAAAATCCGTCCTATATTTGCTAGATTGATTAACCATTTTTAGTTAATATAAGGTTGATGTTTTGACCAGATTAGGAGATCAGGAAGGGAGAGATGGTTGGATGGAGGAAAGGAAGAAAGGTAACCGATGTCGTAGCCACAATTGTACCACAACACTCGAGCCTCTTACGAACCACAAACATAAATTTTGGTAATTAACGGTGTCAAACTACTCATCACCACTATAAAAAGGCTAAAAATGTAGCTTAGATTACATTATTTAGATAAAGCAAACACAAATAGTGGGAAAGAAAAAAGAAAAAAAGAAAAAAAAAAAGAGCAAAAGATGGCAAGAGCACTTGGCACCACATTGTTGTGTTCATGGCTATTCTTTACATGCATTGTCCAGGCCCAAACTGGACCTATTGATGTCACTCAACTTGGCGCAAAACCTGATGGCAGTGCTGACATGAGCCAGGTAATTAATCTTAATCTTAATGTAAAAGCTTCATACATCGAAATCGAGCTGGTTGATTGATCAATTCACCAGAAATTGAAGAAAAGTTCGTGATTTGTCGAAAGCATTGTCCCCATTGAAATAAACAATTAGGCTCTAAAAGATTTGCCATTGTTGTAGGTTTTGGCGGATGCTTGGAAACAAGCATGTAATTCTACAACACCATCTACAATTTTGATTCCAAAGGGCACATTTTTATTAAAAGAAGCGAGCCTTGCAGGTCCTTGCAAAGCACCCGTTGAGGTTCAAATACAAGGCACGGTCAAAGCACCTGAAGATCCCGCACAAATAACCAAGGATAAGGAATGGATGTCAATTATATACGTTGACCAATTGACACTCTCTGGAGGTGGTACCTTGGATGGCCAAGGAGCCAAAGCTTGGACTCAAAATGAATGTCGTGTAAAAACCGAATGCAGCAAACTTCCAAATGTGAGCCAGCTTTTACAACATTGAATACACACCTATGAATGTTTTGCCAATGATACACGAGCGCAATTAATAATCTGATTGTTGTGCTTTTTTTTTTTAACTCGAAATTGCAGACTTTGAGCTTGAATTTCGTCAACAATACTGTCATCCGCGACCTAACTTCTTTGAACAGCAAACTGTTTCACGTGAATCTTTTCGGATGTAACAATATAACATTCCAACACTTCACAATCATAGCACCTGGAGACAGTCCCAACACTGATGGCATTCACATTGGACATTCCACTGGAGTAGTCATCACAGATTCAAACATAGGAACCGGGGACGATTGCATCTCAATTGGTGATGGTGCCAAACAAGTTAACATAAGCAAAGTGACATGTGGACCTGGCCATGGAATCAGTGTTGGAAGCCTTGGAAGGTATGACAATGAACTGCCTGTTGAGGGTATCTTTGTTACCGACTGCACCATCTCCGGTACTTTGAATGGTGTAAGAGTAAAGAGCTGGCCAGCATCTAAAAGTGGCAGTGCCACCAATATGCACTTTGAAGGTATTATCATGCAAAATGTCAGCAATCCAGTGATCATTGATCAAGAATATTGCCCAAACAACCAATGCACAAACACTGTAAGTTAAAAAACATGAATGCCAAGACAATCAAATTCTAAAGTGCATTTCATTTCGAGCTAATTTTTTTCTCTCCCCGTTGTTTTGATTTACAGGCCCCATCAAGTGTTAAGATTGCTCAGGTCAGCTTCAAGAACATCACTGGCACTTCAGCAACACCAGCTGCTGTGACTCTTCTTTGCAGTAAGAGTATCCCATGCGAGGGTGTAGAGGTTGCTGACATTGACTTGGCATACAATGGCAATCAAGGGAGTGTGTCAAGCAATTGTGCCAATGTGAAGCCAGCTCTGAGTGGCAAGCTGAACCCTCCAATCTGCGCCAATGCTACCGTTCCTGCTCAGGCTGCTTAAATTCCCGGAAACGTAGGAACGAGCTCGAAATTTTTTTTTCTCCTTCTTTTTTCTTTCCCCTTTCTGACAAATAGTTTTCAGGTCTTATTATTTTTTGAATCCATTCAAGAAGTAAGTCTGTTAGATGAATCCATACTCTGTATGAAAATATCATTAGTTTTGACACTTTTGAAAACAAATAAAATATTGCCTCAATTTTTGTCGTATCCTAATACCTTTCATCTTATAGTTATGTTTGTTGCTTTGCAATTAATTGTATCAATAGTTACAAAGATTAAATTCTGCATTACAAAGAGGAAATTTAACTTGTAATGGCCATTAAATTACCACACTCCCAACTAAAACTTTTATCTGCATTACACTTCATCATTAGTTATGTTACGTATCAAACTTTCTTACTTATTGTCGTTATCCCTATTAAAAAAGTACTTTTGGGAAAAAGAACTTTTTGCTTGTTCTTTGTGTCGGAGTATACTTAAAATTAAAGAAAAGGAATAGAGAAAAAAGAGAGAAAACCGACTATCTCTGCCAATGAAGTTTAAACTAATGACAATAAACCGCTGTAGCCAAGAACAATCAGATATATTGGATTACTTGCACCCCATTGTTAATAAACACTACACCCAAAAGAATGCATATTGCTCATGTTCAAACAAAATGCATCTGTTCAAGTTAAAAAACATTGCAACTTCATATTAAGCAACTTTATTGCAATGCTAATGAACTTTTTATTTTCTACCCTCTCATCTCTCCCATATCTTTTTTGTCCCCAACTATCAATCTCAAGATTCGGCTTGAAGCCTTCCCATAATCATTGGGTCAACATCAGTGATTGCAGCGTTATCGAACTTTTTTCTCGCATAATAAGAAATAATAACCAAGATAAGCATGCATTCAACTTCTACGCAAAGAATTACTCCCCTTTGGCAAAAAATATTCAGGCCACCAAGTCCAAAGAAAAAACGTAAAATGTTTGTTCATCTACTTTCACATGTACAAAGTTAACCCAATAACTGAACTCTCACAACTTGTTTGTCATTTACTATCAAGTTGAACAATGCACAGGTCTGGTTGGTAAATGAGTTTGCTGGGCGGGTAGTGGAGAAGGATTGAGTGGGTGGCACAGTATAACAAATGACATGGAATGACACAAATCCAAAAAGCCAATTCCTTTATACTGATGACCTTCCATAGATTAATGATACAAATTGAGCCATTGATATAAACTCCATTGTTATTCCTCCCACTTAACAGTACTGCTTTGTAGATAGAAATATCATAATGTAATTATTAAGCATAATAATATTATGAGTGTACAATAACATTGGTAAAAAATGACAGTGTCATAGAGTTGGAGTTATAAATAATCAAAAAACCATGAAAAGAAAAAATAGCATGAAGAATACCAAACTCAAATAAAGTTTTCAAAAAGAAAATTGGTCGAAGAAAATGAAAAATATAGAAAAACTGTCTCATAAAGTTGAAAATGTAAATTTAATATATATATATATATATATATATAACATGTTGTATTTCGAGATAATATAATCTTATCCAGATGGATTAGGAATGAACTAATTACATTAGCAACAATTTAGGAGTACCTATATACATAACAGATCATCGGCAAAAAAAACAATAAGCGTGCCCATTTTTAGGAATTTGCCAGTCGCACTTGAATATAGTGGATATTGTTCATTGGAAAACAATAAAGTTTCTTAAGGTTAATTCAGACGAAAGTAAAGAAAGAGATGTGATTAGTGTCTACAAATTGATGGATAAATTTGATAGCTTTTGATCAAATGTCATAATCATATATGTGATCAGTGGCACCTGACCTTCCAAAATTTAAGCAATGTCTACGTTTCATGTATAAACCGGAGAAAAGATGTTTGCTTCAACAACTTGCCTATTGGAAACAAGAACATGTTCATGTTTTCACATAAAATGAGAAAATATGAACTCATGCAAATTATGAAAACGGAAAAGAGAAACTGTTAAATCACATTTTATACAATATAGTTATCTTGAATCTTGAATCTTTGTGTATTTGTACTGTACAGCCATCTCGTCCACCGATTGTGATTCACAAAAGTTCATATTACACCAGCCTTTCTTGAAATTTGTCAAATTAAGTAAAATGCTACCTCCAGTTTTACGAGTTTACTACTCTTTAATTTTAACATGCTGATATACAAGCATTGGTTTTGAGGTAATGATAGCATAAAGTATATATACTGCAAACGCCCAAATTGTCCTTGCAAAATTTTAAAGATCTAAATGAGATATTGTCTTCATAGTCGAAATAAGTATAGGAAAAAATCAAAATAAAGGAAAAAACTTGACAATCTTGAATAGGGAGGTCATTGTAACTCTTCAAAATTACGGCAAGGGATGTCTTTGTTTTATGAAATACCTTAAAGGGCCATAGAGAAAAAAGCCATTTGCAAAAGTATATGTGCACAGGCCAATATATGTCATTTCTAAAATAAAAAATCTTCTCTTTCAAAGAATCTGATTCCAAGTAGCTCAATTTGGATAATTTTGGAATCCTATTAATACATTCCAAGCAGCTCGATTTTGATAAATTTGGAATCCTATTAATATAATAATTCTATTAGTTTAGCTTATTGTTAATCACTTTAATATGAGGAACTATAAGCTCCATAGATTTTGAAAGACTATTCAAAGTTGCAAACCATTGACCATCAGGAGATCCACCCGCGTTGGAAAAATCCGTCCTATATTTGCTAGATTGATTAACCATTTTTAGTTAATATAAGGTTGATGTTTTGACCAGATTAGGAGATCAGGAAGGGAGAGATGGTTGGATGGAGGAAAGGAAGAAAGGTAACCGATGTCGTAGCCACAATTGTACCACAACACTCGAGCCTCTTACGAACCACAAACATAAATTTTGGTAATTAACGGTGTCAAACTACTCATCACCACTATAAAAAGGCTAAAAATGTAGCTTAGATTACATTATTTAGATAAAGCAAACACAAATAGTGGGAAAGAAAAAAGAAAAAAAGAAAAAAAAAAGAGCAAAAGATGGCAAGAGCACTTGGCACCACATTGTTGTGTTCATGGCTATTCTTTACATGCATTGTCCAGGCCCAAACTGGACCTATTGATGTCACTCAACTTGGCGCAAAACCTGATGGCAGTGCTGACATGAGCCAGGTAATTAATCTTAATCTTAATGTAAAAGCTTCATACATCGAAATCGAGCTGGTTGATTGATCAATTCACCAGAAATTGAAGAAAAGTTCGTGATTTGTCGAAAGCATTGTCCCCATTGAAATAAACAATTAGGCTCTAAAAGATTTGCCATTGTTGTAGGTTTTGGCGGATGCTTGGAAACAAGCATGTAATTCTACAACACCATCTACAATTTTGATTCCAAAGGGCACATTTTTATTAAAAGAAGCGAGCCTTGCAGGTCCTTGCAAAGCACCCGTTGAGGTTCAAATACAAGGCACGGTCAAAGCACCTGAAGATCCCGCACAAATAACCAAGGATAAGGAATGGATGTCAATTATATACGTTGACCAATTGACACTCTCTGGAGGTGGTACCTTGGATGGCCAAGGAGCCAAAGCTTGGACTCAAAATGAATGTCGTGTAAAAACCGAATGCAGCAAACTTCCAAATGTGAGCCAGCTTTTACAACATTGAATACACACCTATGAATGTTTTGCCAATGATACACGAGCGCAATTAATAATCTGATTGTTGTGCTTTTTTTTTTTAACTCGAAATTGCAGACTTTGAGCTTGAATTTCGTCAACAATACTGTCATCCGCGACCTAACTTCTTTGAACAGCAAACTGTTTCACGTGAATCTTTTCGGATGTAACAATATAACATTCCAACACTTCACAATCATAGCACCTGGAGACAGTCCCAACACTGATGGCATTCACATTGGACATTCCACTGGAGTAGTCATCACAGATTCAAACATAGGAACCGGGGACGATTGCATCTCAATTGGTGATGGTGCCAAACAAGTTAACATAAGCAAAGTGACATGTGGACCTGGCCATGGAATCAGTGTTGGAAGCCTTGGAAGGTATGACAATGAACTGCCTGTTGAGGGTATCTTTGTTACCGACTGCACCATCTCCGGTACTTTGAATGGTGTAAGAGTAAAGAGCTGGCCAGCATCTAAAAGTGGCAGTGCCACCAATATGCACTTTGAAGGTATTATCATGCAAAATGTCAGCAATCCAGTGATCATTGATCAAGAATATTGCCCAAACAACCAATGCACAAACACTGTAAGTTAAAAAACATGAATGCCAAGACAATCAAATTCTAAAGTGCATTTCATTTCGAGCTAATTTTTTTCTCTCCCCGTTGTTTTGATTTACAGGCCCCATCAAGTGTTAAGATTGCTCAGGTCAGCTTCAAGAACATCACTGGCACTTCAGCAACACCAGCTGCTGTGACTCTTCTTTGCAGTAAGAGTATCCCATGCGAGGGTGTAGAGGTTGCTGACATTGACTTGGCATACAATGGCAATCAAGGGAGTGTGTCAAGCAATTGTGCCAATGTGAAGCCAGCTCTGAGTGGCAAGCTGAACCCTCCAATCTGCGCCAATGCTACCGTTCCTGCTCAGGCTGCTTAAATTCCCGGAAACGTAGGAACGAGCTCGAAATTTTTTTTTCTCCTTCTTTTTTCTTTCCCCTTTCTGACAAATAGTTTTCAGGTCTTATTATTTTTTGAATCCATTCAAGAAGTAAGTCTGTTAGATGAATCCATACTCTGTATGAAAATATCATTAGTTTTGACACTTTTGAAAACAAATAAAATATTGCCTCAATTTTTGTCGTATCCTAATACCTTTCATCTTATAGTTATGTTTGTTGCTTTGCAATTAATTGTATCAATAGTTACAAAGATTAAATTCTGCATTACAAAGAGGAAATTTAACTTGTAATGGCCATTAAATTACCACACTCCCAACTAAAACTTTTATCTGCATTACACTTCATCATTAGTTATGTTACGTATCAAACTTTCTTACTTATTGTCGTTATCCCTATTAAAAAAGTACTTTTGGGAAAAAGAACTTTTTGCTTGTTCTTTGTGTCGGAGTATACTTAAAATTAAAGAAAAGGAATAGAGAAAAAAGAGAGAAAACCGACTATCTCTGCCAATGAAGTTTAAACTAATGACAATAAACCGCTGTAGCCAAGAACAATCAGATATATTGGATTACTTGCACCCCATTGTTAATAAACACTACACCCAAAAGAATGCATATTGCTCATGTTCAAACAAAATGCATCTGTTCAAGTTAAAAAACATTGCAACTTCATATTAAGCAACTTTATTGCAATGCTAATGAACTTTTTATTTTCTACCCTCTCATCTCTCCCATATCTTTTTTGTCCCCAACTATCAATCTCAAGATTCGGCTTGAAGCCTTCCCATAATCATTGGGTCAACATCAGTGATTGCAGCGTTATCGAACTTTTTTCTCGCATAATAAGAAATAATAACCAAGATAAGCATGCATTCAACTTCTACGCAAAGAATTACTCCCCTTTGGCAAAAAATATTCAGGCCACCAAGTCCAAAGAAAAAACGTAAAATGTTTGTTCATCTACTTTCACATGTACAAAGTTAACCCAATAACTGAACTCTCACAACTTGTTTGTCATTTACTATCAAGTTGAACAATGCACAGGTCTGGTTGGTAAATGAGTTTGCTGGGCGGGTAGTGGAGAAGGATTGAGTGGGTGGCACAGTATAACAAATGACATGGAATGACACAAATCCAAAAAGCCAATTCCTTTATACTGATGACCTTCCATAGATTAATGATACAAATTGAGCCATTGATATAAACTCCATTGTTATTCCTCCCACTTAACAGTACTGCTTTGTAGATAGAAATATCATAATGTAATTATTAAGCATAATAATATTATGAGTGTACAATAACATTGGTAAAAAATGACAGTGTCATAGAGTTGGAGTTATAAATAATCAAAAAACCATGAAAAGAAAAAATAGCATGAAGAATACCAAACTCAAATAAAGTTTTCAAAAAGAAAATTGGTCGAAGAAAATGAAAAATATAGAAAAACTGTCTCATAAAGTTGAAAATGTAAATTTAATATATATATATATATATAACATGTTGTATTTCGAGATAATATAATCTTATCCAGATGGATTAGGAATGAACTAATTACATTAGCAACAATTTAGGAGTACCTATATACATAACAGATCATCGGCAAAAAAAACAATAAGCGTGCCCATTTTTAGGAATTTGCCAGTCGCACTTGAATGTAGTGGATATTGTTCATTGGAAAACAATAAAGTTTCTTAAGGTTAATTCAGACGAAAGTAAAGAAAGAGATGTGATTAGTGTCTACAAATTGATGGATAAATTTGATAGCTTTTGATCAAATGTCATAATCATATATGTGATCAGTGGCACCTGACCTTCCAAAATTTAAGCAATGTCTACGTTTCATGTATAAACCGGAGAAAAGATGTTTGCTTCAACAACTTGCCTATTGGAAACAAGAACATGTTCATGTTTTCACATAAAATGAGAAAATATGAACTCATGCAAATTATGAAAACGGAAAAGAGAAACTGTTAAATCACATTTTATACAATATAGTTATCTTGAATCTTGAATCTTTGTGTATTTGTACTGTACAGCCATCTCGTCCACCGATTGTGATTCACGAAAGTTCATATTACACCAGCCTTTCTTGAAATTTGTCAAATTAAGTAAAATGCTACCTCCAGTTTTACGAGTTTACTACTCTTTAATTTTAACATGCTCATATACAAGCATTGGTTTTGAGGTAATGATAGCATAAAGTATATATACTGCAAACGCCCAAATTGTCCTTGCAAAATTTTAAAGATCTAAATGAGATATTGTCTTCATAGTCGAAATAAGTATAGGAAAAAATCAAAATAAAGGAAAAAACTTGACAATCTTGAATAGGGAGGTCATTGTAACTCTTCAAAATTACGGCAAGGGATGTCTTTGTTTTATGAAATACCTTAAAGGGCCATAGAGAAAAAAGCCATTTGCAAAAGTATATGTGCACAGGCCAATATATGTCATTTCTAAAATAAAAAATCTTCTCTTTCAAAGAATCTGATTCCAAGTAGCTCAATTTGGATAATTTTGGAATCCTATTAATACATTCCAAGCAGCTCGATTTTGATAAATTTGGAATCCTATTAATATAATAATTCTATTAGTTTAGCTTATTGTTAATCACTTTAATATGAGGAACTATAAGCTCCATAGATTTTGAAAGACTATTCAAAGTTGCAAACCATTGACCATCAGGAGATCCACCCGCGTTGGAAAAATCCGTCCTATATTTGCTAGATTGATTAACCATTTTTAGTTAATATAAGGTTGATGTTTTGACCAGATTAGGAGATCAGGAAGGGAGAGATGGTTGGATGGAGGAAAGGAAGAAAGGTAACCGATGTCGTAGCCACAATTGTACCACAACACTCGAGCCTCTTACGAACCACAAACATAAATTTTGGTAATTAACGGTGTCAAACTACTCATCACCACTATAAAAAGGCTAAAAATGTAGCTTAGATTACATTATTTAGATAAAGCAAACACAAATAGTGGGAAAGAAAAAAGAAAAAAAGAAAAAAAAAAGAGCAAAAGATGGCAAGAGCACTTGGCACCACATTGTTGTGTTCATGGCTATTCTTTACATGCATTGTCCAGGCCCAAACTGGACCTATTGATGTCACTCAACTTGGCGCAAAACCTGATGGCAGTGCTGACATGAGCCAGGTAATTAATCTTAATCTTAATGTAAAAGCTTCATACATCGAAATCGAGCTGGTTGATTGATCAATTCACCAGAAATTGAAGAAAAGTTCGTGATTTGTCGAAAGCATTGTCCCCATTGAAATAAACAATTAGGCTCTAAAAGATTTGCCATTGTTGTAGGTTTTGGCGGATGCTTGGAAACAAGCATGTAATTCTACAACACCATCTACAATTTTGATTCCAAAGGGCACATTTTTATTAAAAGAAGCGAGCCTTGCAGGTCCTTGCAAAGCACCCGTTGAGGTTCAAATACAAGGCACGGTCAAAGCACCTGAAGATCCCGCACAAATAACCAAGGATAAGGAATGGATGTCAATTATATACGTTGACCAATTGACACTCTCTGGAGGTGGTACCTTGGATGGCCAAGGAGCCAAAGCTTGGACTCAAAATGAATGTCGTGTAAAAACCGAATGCAGCAAACTTCCAAATGTGAGCCAGCTTTTACAACATTGAATACACACCTATGAATGTTTTGCCAATGATACACGAGCGCAATTAATAATCTGATTGTTGTGCTTTTTTTTTTTAACTCGAAATTGCAGACTTTGAGCTTGAATTTCGTCAACAATACTGTCATCCGCGACCTAACTTCTTTGAACAGCAAACTGTTTCACGTGAATCTTTTCGGATGTAACAATATAACATTCCAACACTTCACAATCATAGCACCTGGAGACAGTCCCAACACTGATGGCATTCACATTGGACATTCCACTGGAGTAGTCATCACAGATTCAAACATAGGAACCGGGGACGATTGCATCTCAATTGGTGATGGTGCCAAACAAGTTAACATAAGCAAAGTGACATGTGGACCTGGCCATGGAATCAGTGTTGGAAGCCTTGGAAGGTATGACAATGAACTGCCTGTTGAGGGTATCTTTGTTACCGACTGCACCATCTCCGGTACTTTGAATGGTGTAAGAGTAAAGAGCTGGCCAGCATCTAAAAGTGGCAGTGCCACCAATATGCACTTTGAAGGTATTATCATGCAAAATGTCAGCAATCCAGTGATCATTGATCAAGAATATTGCCCAAACAACCAATGCACAAACACTGTAAGTTAAAAAACATGAATGCCAAGACAATCAAATTCTAAAGTGCATTTCATTTCGAGCTAATTTTTTTCTCTCCCCGTTGTTTTGATTTACAGGCCCCATCAAGTGTTAAGATTGCTCAGGTCAGCTTCAAGAACATCACTGGCACTTCAGCAACACCAGCTGCTGTGACTCTTCTTTGCAGTAAGAGTATCCCATGCGAGGGTGTAGAGGTTGCTGACATTGACTTGGCATACAATGGCAATCAAGGGAGTGTGTCAAGCAATTGTGCCAATGTGAAGCCAGCTCTGAGTGGCAAGCTGAACCCTCCAATCTGCGCCAATGCTACCGTTCCTGCTCAGGCTGCTTAAATTCCCGGAAACGTAGGAACGAGCTCGAAATTTTTTTTTCTCCTACTTTTTTCTTTCCCCTTTCTGACAAATAGTTTTCAGGTCTTATTATTTTTTGAATCCATTCAAGAAGTAAGTCTGTTAGATGAATCCATACTCTGTATGAAAATATCATTAGTTTTGACACTTTTGAAAACAAATAAAATATTGCCTCAATTTTTGTCGTATCCTAATACCTTTCATCTTATAGTTATGTTTGTTGCTTTGCAATTAATTGTATCAATAGTTACAAAGATTAAATTCTGCATTACAAAGAGGAAATTTAACTTGTAATGGCCATTAAATTACCACACTCCCAACTAAAACTTTTATCTGCATTACACTTCATCATTAGTTATGTTACGTATCAAACTTTCTTACTTATTGTCGTTATCCCTATTAAAAAAGTACTTTTGGGAAAAAGAACTTTTTGCTTGTTCTTTGTGTCGGAGTATACTTAAAATTAAAGAAAAGGAATAGAGAAAAAAGAGAGAAAACCGACTATCTCTGCCAATGAAGTTTAAACTAATGACAATAAACCGCTGTAGCCAAGAACAATCAGATATATTGGATTACTTGCACCCCATTGTTAATAAACACTACACCCAAAAGAATGCATATTGCTCATGTTCAAACAAAATGCATCTGTTCAAGTTAAAAAACATTGCAACTTCATATTAAGCAACTTTATTGCAATGCTAATGAACTTTTTATTTTCTACCCTCTCATCTCTCCCATATCTTTTTTGTCCCCAACTATCAATCTCAAGATTCGGCTTGAAGCCTTCCCATAATCATTGGGTCAACATCAGTGATTGCAGCGTTATCGAACTTTTTTCTCGCATAATAAGAAATAATAACCAAGATAAGCATGCATTCAACTTCTACGCAAAGAATTACTCCCCTTTGGCAAAAAATATTCAGGCCACCAAGTCCAAAGAAAAAACGTAAAATGTTTGTTCATCTACTTTCACATGTACAAAGTTAACCCAATAACTGAACTCTCACAACTTGTTTGTCATTTACTATCAAGTTGAACAATGCACAGGTCTGGTTGGTAAATGAGTTTGCTGGGCGGGTAGTGGAGAAGGATTGAGTGGGTGGCACAGTATAACAAATGACATGGAATGACACAAATCCAAAAAGCCAATTCCTTTATACTGATGACCTTCCATAGATTAATGATACAAATTGAGCCATTGATATAAACTCCATTGTTATTCCTCCCACTTAACAGTACTGCTTTGTAGATAGAAATATCATAATGTAATTATTAAGCATAATAATATTATGAGTGTACAATAACATTGGTAAAAAATGACAGTGTCATAGAGTTGGAGTTATAAATAATCAAAAAACCATGAAAAGAAAAAATAGCATGAAGAATACCAAACTCAAATAAAGTTTTCAAAAAGAAAATTGGTCGAAGAAAATGAAAAATATAGAAAAACTGTCTCATAAAGTTGAAAATGTAAATTTAATATATATATATATATATAACATGTTGTATTTCGAGATAATATAATCTTATCCAGATGGATTAGGAATGAACTAATTACATTAGCAACAATTTAGGAGTACCTATATACATAACAGATCATCGGCAAAAAAAACAATAAGCGTGCCCATTTTTAGGAATTTGCCAGTCGCACTTGAATGTAGTGGATATTGTTCATTGGAAAACAATAAAGTTTCTTAAGGTTAATTCAGACGAAAGTAAAGAAAGAGATGTGATTAGTGTCTACAAATTGATGGATAAATTTGATAGCTTTTGATCAAATGTCATAATCATATATGTGATCAGTGGCACCTGACCTTCCAAAATTTAAGCAATGTCTACGTTTCATGTATAAACCGGAGAAAAGATGTTTGCTTCAACAACTTGCCTATTGGAAACAAGAACATGTTCATGTTTTCACATAAAATGAGAAAATATGAACTCATGCAAATTATGAAAACGGAAAAGAGAAACTGTTAAATCACATTTTATACAATATAGTTATCTTGAATCTTGAATCTTTGTGTATTTGTACTGTACAGCCATCTCGTCCACCGATTGTGATTCACGAAAGTTCATATTACACCAGCCTTTCTTGAAATTTGTCAAATTAAGTAAAATGCTACCTCCAGTTTTACGAGTTTACTACTCTTTAATTTTAACATGCTGATATACAAGCATTGGTTTTGAGGTAATGATAGCATAAAGTATATATACTGCAAACGCCCAAATTGTCCTTGCAAAATTTTAAAGATCTAAATGAGATATTGTCTTCATAGTCGAAATAAGTATAGGAAAAAATCAAAATAAAGGAAAAAACTTGACAATCTTGAATAGGGAGGTCATTGTAACTCTTCAAAATTACGGCAAGGGATGTCTTTGTTTTATGAAATACCTTAAAGGGCCATAGAGAAAAAAGCCATTTGCAAAAGTATATGTGCACAGGCCAATATATGTCATTTCTAAAATAAAAAATCTTCTCTTTCAAAGAATCTGATTCCAAGTAGCTCAATTTGGATAATTTTGGAATCCTATTAATACATTCCAAGCAGCTCGATTTTGATAAATTTGGAATCCTATTAATATAATAATTCTATTAGTTTAGCTTATTGTTAATCACTTTAATATGAGGAACTATAAGCTCCATAGATTTTGAAAGACTATTCAAAGTTGCAAACCATTGACCATCAGGAGATCCACCCGCGTTGGAAAAATCCGTCCTATATTTGCTAGATTGATTAACCATTTTTAGTTAATATAAGGTTGATGTTTTGACCAGATTAGGAGATCAGGAAGGGAGAGATGGTTGGATGGAGGAAAGGAAGAAAGGTAACCGATGTCGTAGCCATAATTGTACCACAACACTCGAGCCTCTTACGAACCACAAACATAAATTTTGGTAATTAACGGTGTCAAACTACTCATCACCACTATAAAAAGGCTAAAAATGTAGCTTAGATTACATTATTTAGATAAAGCAAACACAAATAGTGGGAAAGAAAAAAGAAAAAAAGAAAAAAAAAAGAGCAAAAGATGGCAAGAGCACTTGGCACCACATTGTTGTGTTCATGGCTATTCTTTACATGCATTGTCCAGGCCCAAACTGGACCTATTGATGTCACTCAACTTGGCGCAAAACCTGATGGCAGTGCTGACATGAGCCAGGTAATTAATCTTAATCTTAATGTAAAAGCTTCATACATCGAAATCGAGCTGGTTGATTGATCAATTCACCAGAAATTGAAGAAAAGTTCGTGATTTGTCGAAAGCATTGTCCCCATTGAAATAAACAATTAGGCTCTAAAAGATTTGCCATTGTTGTAGGTTTTGGCGGATGCTTGGAAACAAGCATGTAATTCTACAACACCATCTACAATTTTGATTCCAAAGGGCACATTTTTATTAAAAGAAGCGAGCCTTGCAGGTCCTTGCAAAGCACCCGTTGAGGTTCAAATACAAGGCACGGTCAAAGCACCTGAAGATCCCGCACAAATAACCAAGGATAAGGAATGGATGTCAATTATATACGTTGACCAATTGACACTCTCTGGAGGTGGTACCTTGGATGGCCAAGGAGCCAAAGCTTGGACTCAAAATGAATGTCGTGTAAAAACCGAATGCAGCAAACTTCCAAATGTGAGCCAGCTTTTACAACATTGAATACACACCTATGAATGTTTTGCCAATGATACACGAGCGCAATTAATAATCTGATTGTTGTGCTTTTTTTTTTTAACTCGAAATTGCAGACTTTGAGCTTGAATTTCGTCAACAATACTGTCATCCGCGACCTAACTTCTTTGAACAGCAAACTGTTTCACGTGAATCTTTTCGGATGTAACAATATAACATTCCAACACTTCACAATCATAGCACCTGGAGACAGTCCCAACACTGATGGCATTCACATTGGACATTCCACTGGAGTAGTCATCACAGATTCAAACATAGGAACCGGGGACGATTGCATCTCAATTGGTGATGGTGCCAAACAAGTTAACATAAGCAAAGTGACATGTGGACCTGGCCATGGAATCAGTGTTGGAAGCCTTGGAAGGTATGACAATGAACTGCCTGTTGAGGGTATCTTTGTTACCGACTGCACCATCTCCGGTACTTTGAATGGTGTAAGAGTAAAGAGCTGGCCAGCATCTAAAAGTGGCAGTGCCACCAATATGCACTTTGAAGGTATTATCATGCAAAATGTCAGCAATCCAGTGATCATTGATCAAGAATATTGCCCAAACAACCAATGCACAAACACTGTAAGTTAAAAAACATGAATGCCAAGACAATCAAATTCTAAAGTGCATTTCATTTCGAGCTAATTTTTTTCTCTCCCCGTTGTTTTGATTTACAGGCCCCATCAAGTGTTAAGATTGCTCAGGTCAGCTTCAAGAACATCACTGGCACTTCAGCAACACCAGCTGCTGTGACTCTTCTTTGCAGTAAGAGTATCCCATGCGAGGGTGTAGAGGTTGCTGACATTGACTTGGCATACAATGGCAATCAAGGGAGTGTGTCAAGCAATTGTGCCAATGTGAAGCCAGCTCTGAGTGGCAAGCTGAACCCTCCAATCTGCGCCAATGCTACCGTTCCTGCTCAGGCTGCTTAAATTCCCGGAAACGTAGGAACGAGCTCGACATTTTTTTTTCTCCTTCTTTTTTCTTTCCCCTTTCTGACAAATAGTTTTCAGGTCTTATTATTTTTTGAATCCATTCAAGAAGTAAGTCTGTTAGATGAATCCATACTCTGTATGAAAATATCATTAGTTTTGACACTTTTGAAAACAAATAAAATATTGCCTCAATTTTTGTCGTATCCTAATACCTTTCATCTTATAGTTATGTTTGTTGCTTTGCAATTAATTGTATCAATAGTTACAAAGATTAAATTCTGCATTACAAAGAGGAAATTTAACTTGTAATGGCCATTAAATTACCACACTCCCAACTAAAACTTTTATCTGCATTACACTTCATCATTAGTTATGTTACGTATCAAACTTTCTTACTTATTGTCGTTATCCCTATTAAAAAAGTACTTTTGGGAAAAAGAACTTTTTGCTTGTTCTTTGTGTCGGAGTATACTTAAAATTAAAGAAAAGGAATAGAGAAAAAAGAGAGAAAACCGACTATCTCTGCCAGTGAAGTTTAAACTAATGACAATAAACCGCTGTAGCCAAGAACAATCAGATATATAGGATTACTTGCACCCCATTGTTAATAAACACTACACCCAAAAGAATGCATATTGCTCATGTTCAAACAAAATGCATCTGTTCAAGTTAAAAAACATTGCAACTTCATATTAAGCAACTTTATTGCAATGCTAATGAACTTTTTATTTTCTACCCTCTCATCTCTCCCATATCTTTTTTGTCCCTAACTATCAATCTCAAGATTCGGCTTGAAGCCTTCCCATAATCATTGGGTCAAGATCAGTGATTGCAACGTTATCGAACTTTTTTCTCGCATAATAAGAAATAATAACCAAGATAAGCATGCATTCAACTTCTACGCAAAGAATTACTCCCCTTTGGCAAAAAATATTCAGGCCACCAAGTCCAAAGAAAAAACGTAAAATGTTTGTTCATCTACTTTCACATGTACAAAGTTAACCCAATAACTGAACTCTCACAACTTGTTTGTCATTTACTATCAAGTTGAACAATGCACAGGTCTGGTTGGTAAATGAGTTTGCTGGGCGGGTAGTGGAGAAGGATTGAGTGGGTGGCACAGTATAACAAATGACATGGAATGACACAAATCCAAAAAGCCAATTCCTTTATACTGATGACCTTCCATAGATTAATGATACAAATTAAGCCATTGATATAAACTCCATTGTTATTCCTCCCACATAACAGTACTGCTTTGTAGATAGAAATATCATAGTGTAATTATTAAGCATAATAATATTATGAGTGTACAATAACATTGGTAAAAAAATGGCACTATCATAGAGTTAGAGTTATAAATAATCTAAAAACCATGAAAAGAAAAAATAGCATGGAGAATACCAAACTTAAATATTTATATATATAACATGATGTATTTTGAGATAATATAATGTTATCCTGATGGATTAGGAATGAACTAATTACTTTAGCAACAATTTAGGAGTACCTATATACATAACAGATCATCTGCAAAAAGAAAAAAAATTCTGGGTGGACATACATGTGAATTTGTTTGCCTGGTGCTAATTTATTTTCCAAACATAAATAAATTGCTCTTAAGAGTCATCATGGTTTTGTGGGAATTGGGAATACCTGAATGATGAGGTAATATTTTGCCTCGATTGGCAATTAGCCAGTTGCACCTGAATATTATGGATATTATTCATTGAAAAACAATAAAGTTTCTTGAGGTTAATTCAGACGAAAATAAAGAAAGAGATTCGATTAGTGTCTACAAATTGATGAATAAATTTGATAGCCTTTTGAAATCAATTTTGATCAAATGTCATAAGCATATATGCGATCAGTGGCACCTGACCTTCCAAAATTTAAGCAATGTCTACGTTTCATGTATAAACCGGAGAAAAGATGTTTGCTTTAACAACTTGCCTATTAGGAAAAAGAACATGTTCATGTTTTCACTTAAAATGAGAAATTATGAACTCGTGCAAATTATGAAAACGGAAAAGAGAAACTATTAAATCACATTTTATACGACATAGTTATCTTGAATCTTGATTTTTTGTGTATATGTACTGTACTGCAATCTCGTCCACCGATTGTGTTTCACGAAAGGTTATATTACACCAACCTTTCTTGAAGTTTGTCAAATTAAGCAAAGTGCTACCTCTAGTTTTATGAGTTTACCACTATTCAATTTTAACATGCTCATATATAAGCATTTTAGCTTTGAGGTATTAATATCACAAAGTATATATACTGCAACACCCAAATTTGTCATTGTGAAATTTTGTAGATCCAAATGAGATATTGTCTTCACAGTCGAATTAAGCATAGACAAAAATCAAAATAAAGGAAAAAAACTTGACAATCTTGAATAAGGAGGTCATTATAGATCTTCAAAATTACTACAATGGATGTCTTCGTTTTATGACAAACCATAAAGAACCATAGAGAAATTAGCCATTTGGAAAAGTATACGTGTGTAGGCCAATATATATCATTTCTAAAATAAAAAATTATCTATTTCAAAGGATCTGATTCCAAATAGCTCAATTTGGATAATTTTGGAATCCTATTAATACATTCCAAGCAGCTCGATTTCGATAATTTTGGAATCCTATCAACACAATGATCCCATTAGTTTAGCACATTGTTAATCACTTTATTGTGAAGAACTATAAGCTCCAAAGATTTCAAAATACTATTCAAAGTTGCAAACCATTGACCATTAGGAGATCCACCCGCGTTGGAAAAATCCATCCTAATACATTTCAAACTTTCTTACTTATTGTCATTATCCCTATTAAAAAAGTACTTTTGGGAAAAAGAACTTTTTGCTTGTTCAAACAAAATGCATCTATTTAAGTTAAAAAAACATTGCATCTTACTTCATATTAAGCAACTTTATTGCAATGCTAATGAACTTTTTGTTTTCTATCCTCTAATCTCTCCCTATACCTTATTTGTCCCCAACTATCAGTTTCAAGATTCGACTTGAAGCCTTCCCATAATCATTGGGTCAACATCAGTGATTGCAACATTGTCAAACTTTTTTTTCGCATAATAAGAAATAATAACCAAGATAAGCATGCATTCAACTTCTACGTAAAGAATTGCTTCCCCTTGGCAAAAATTATTCAGGCCACCAAGACAAAAGAAAAAACGTAAAGTGTTGTTCATTTACTTTCACATGTACAAAGTTAACCCAATAACTGAACTCTCACAACTTGTTTGTCATTTACTATCAAGTTGAACAACACACATGTCTGGTAGGTAAATGAGTTTGCTGGGTGGGTAGTGGAGAAAGATTAAGTGGGTGGCGCAGTATAACCAATGACATGGAAGGACACAAATCCAAAAAACCAATTCCTTTATACTAATGACCTTCCATAGATTAATGATACAAATTAAGCCATTGATATAAACTCCATTGTTATTCCTGCCCTTTGATGTGCATAATCATTTTTCACATTTAACAGTACTGCTTTGTAGATAGAAATATCATAGTGTAATTATTAAGCATAATAATATTATGAGTGTTTAATAACATTGGTAAAAAATGACATTGTCATAGAGTTGGAGTTATAGATAATCTAAAAACCATAAAAAGAAAAAATAGCATGAAGAATACCAAACTTAAATAAAGTTTTCAAAAAGAAAATTGGTTGAAAAAAAAAAGAAAAATATAGGAATACTGTCGCATAAAGTTGACAATGTAAATTTAATATATATTTATATATATAACATGTTGTATTTTGAGATAATATAATCATATCCAGATGGATTAGGAATGAACTAATTGCTTTAGCAACAATTTAGAAGTACCTATATACGCAACAAATCATCGGCTAAAAAAACAATAAGCATGCCCGTTTTATGTTTTGGAAATAAATTAGCACCATACAAACAAATTCACATGTATGTCCACCCAGAATTTTTTTTCTTTTTGCAGATGAGATTACTTGTGATGCCCCCACTTCACCCTAGGGCGAATCCAAGGGTATCAGTGGGACGCCTGCCTAGCTCTCGTCAGGACTCAATACAAGTCAAATTTAAATTTAAGGTAATCAACCAATAATAAGAGTAGATACAAAGAAAGTTCGCTTTCTTAAATAAACATTCAAATCTTGAATTACAAGTTACCAAAACGTACATCAACTTTTTCCAGAATACAACCACCATAAGTCGATTAATCGATTACATCCAAAATTCTAATCAAAAGGTAATCAAGTCGGCTTCTCCGAAATTTTTTCATTCCGAGTTCCTATTAAGGAAAACAAACTAATGGTGTGAGTTAAAGCTCAATGAGGTCAAGAAAAACATGCAAACACGTAGTTCAGGTAACAATAACACTTGTACAAGAAATAAAGATAGAAAGTTCAGGTAATTCATAAATAACAATAAAACACACTAAATAAGGATACAGGAGCTCTCAGGAGCTGATTTCCACTTGTTTTGCCAAGGTTTGATCCAATACCTCCACGTGATAATACTCCGTCAACCGGATAGGTATTAAGTCCGTAGACACTCCATTTACTTCCCCTATCCACCATTTCACCCACTCAGGTCCATAACCAAACACTCACTGGATGGACGATACTACTCGAGTATGTCAAACAAGATCTCAAGAGATCGATCTTATGATTTTTTCATGGTTCACCAGGCTTCTCGACCAACCCCATGCCGGTTTGAGTCGCAAGGTTGGCTAATGAGTTTTGGGCGTCCCCAGATGAACACTTACACTTCACACAATTCGATTATCAACTCACTTCACACAATTCGATTATCAATTCATTTCACACAATTCGATTATCAATTTAAATAAAAGAGAACGAGTGCGATAAAGTACACACTCATCTCGATAATTTCAAAGCACATAATGAGCAAGAAACAATTCAAGTATTTAGCAACAATTTATGCACTTGACACTCACAAGTTCAAAAAGCAAGTGAGCAAATAATTCTAAGGTTCCTCACTGGAATTCCTTTTGAATCCCTCTTGAGCACCAGAAGAAATAGTGACCATCCATCACTCACGTATAATCTATACCACTTAACATTCAAGGAAGAAAATGCACTTGGTTAAAACTTAAGATAATGCCTTAAAGGAGTTTTACTTATCGAAAATCGAGATTCAAAAATGAGGATTTAATGTCACAAGTTCGAGTCAAATTAAAGGAACTTTTCACTAAATCATTGAAATAATGCTCAAAGAGAACTCAAGAGCCGACTTTGATTTAAGTCATGGTAAGTAAATTTCAATTCCAAAAGAAAGTACAATATTTACTTTCAGTACGAAAATCGAGAAAAAGGTAGATAGCTTTCATCTCCCGAAACTTCTAATCTCGTGACCCATAAGTTTGAATATAAAGGACGTTCACATTTTTCAAACTAATGGAGATAAAAATCATCTAAAACTCCACTAATTTCATAGAAATTGTCAAAGTTAAACGTTTAAAGTTTGAGTAGAAAACTGGAGAAATTCTCTAAGAATCACTCGAGTTAAAACGCTCCATTTTTAAAGTTCAAACTCATGAAATCAAAGGCATAAGACTAAGAATTGAGGTCCATTTCTCAAGTATGAAAATGAAACGCAATAACCAAGAAAGTTAAACAATGAAGAGAACGCATCAAAAGAGGTTTTCTCCATCGGGAATCGAGTTTAAAAAATAAAGGTGTTAAAGTCACAAGACAACTTGTATCATCCATGAAGTCAAGTTTGAAATGAACTATCAATCTCAAAAGGAAGGGGAAAGTTCATAAAAGTTCGTTTCTTAAGAAATCGAAAAATTTCAGCTTTACACGACAAAATTTGGAAAATCAGATCTTGAGTTTAGTAAGTCCAAAAATTGGAAACTTTATACCGTTGGAAACTAGACTCAGAGTACTAAAACTTTCCAGAAGACACCTTCCTAGATTCCAACCAGAAATCATTCAAATTTTGGCTCAAAGTTATAGTTTCAAGAAGACAGGATAGAACCAGTCTTGGTCTTTCAGCAATGTTTGGAAATTCGGCAAAATTTACAGGAAGTGAATCAGCCTCTGAAATTTATAACACAGCAAGAGTTCCAAGTCAAGTTTCAAACACAATAAGTAGAACTAAATTTGGAGTTTTGAGCAACAAGATATAATGGTTTGAAGTTGGCTGATTTTCGAAACCTATTCAGAAAATTTCCATTTTCCAGCTTTGACGCAGTTTTGAAATCAAACCATATCTAACTCTACACAAGTCTAAATTGAGAATGATTTATGGTGTTAGAAACTAGTTTCAAAATTCTACAATTCATCAGAAGACATCATTTTAAAAATCTTTTTACAAGTGAGACAAAATCGAGCCACAAGATGCAGCTTCCCAGTTGCTCGCGGACAGACAGGCAAAACTGGTCAGTCCATTTTTCCGATTCGTTATGGTTTACTCAAAATGAACTAGCAGGGAAATTTTATACCGTTGGAAAGCCCTTGATGTCTAGTTTCAAATGCCACAAACGACACTCAATTTTGACTTTTTTTACGAAGAGTTATGCTCAGACAAAGTACTACTGTTCGGCTGCCCTGGCAGCAAATTTCCAGATTTCTACCTTTCACAAAACTCAAGTTTTATGCAACCAATTGAAATAAATTTTGAAAGGAAATTTTCACACACATAATACAACATATATCAATCAGTTTAGCAGTCAAATAAGCAACAAAAATTCGAGTTCAAAGTAAGACAACAAAACAGAAATTTTGGCCAGCTCTCCTCTCACGGTTTTTCCAACTTCCTCTCATCTTCTCAAGCCAAAATCATATCACTCACCACACAAACAACAACAATCAAGCAATATCCTAAAGTCAGCTACCTCAAAGGTCACCTCAAGACCGCTAGCCTAGAATATAAAGCAAGAAATAAAAGTTCCTCAAGTTCTCTAACCTAAAATCTTGATTAGGGTTTCAAACCCATGAAAACTAACCACCAATCTTTGTACAAATTGAAAGATTAAAAGAGGTGAAGGGGTCATCTTCAAAAGCAACCAAACCCTAGTTGTAAGTGAGGGTTTCTTCCAATATTTCACCAAGAAATTTCACAAGAGTGCACCTTTCTTCAAGCTAGAGCCAATTTCCAAGAGGTTTGATGGTTGGATGAAGAACTTGAGCAAGATTGGAGCAAGAAGATGAAGCCTTTCTCTTCCCTTTTTTTTTCTTCTAGGTTCGGCAGAATGAGGGAGTGTGAGGGAGTGTTTTGAGTTGCGAATCTTGTGTGGGAAGATTGAAGAAAAGTAGCTTTAAGTTGTGCAAGAAAGTCAACTCTTAATAGTGCCTCAATAAGGTTTTGTACTACCACTTTCTTTCTTGTTTGTTACACTTATACACTAATCCTCCAAGGTAATTCTTCTAACACTGTAATTACTCATACTTACTAGTCCAGTATAATTTCTACAAATCTCCAAGATCATTACACTCTCGGAATAAACATTACCTCAAAAAACGTGTATTCGCTATTTCTTACTAAACGTGCAGCAAAAAATTTAAATTTACTAACGGGACGTTTTAAAAATATAAGTGAGACTTTGCTCCTTGTAAATGAATTTAAAATGGTTGAAATAAATTATTCGGAGAAAACGGTTAAATAAATAATTAAATAAGCCAGTAAAATAAAATAAAAGTAAGTAAAATTTCGGGCTCCCACATTACTAGTATTAGTGATTGTACACAAATTAGGATATATTACTGTGCCCTTAGATAATTGTTGGAATGTTTTTTTTTTATTTTGGTCCAAGATTTAGATAAAGCTGTCAAAAATCGACCAATAACCCAGCTGCACTCATCATAAATACAAGTATAATGACACTGACAACATGGAGTAAAACTTGTCTCAGTTCTTAAACCTATTCGTACCCAACACTTCTATAATGATAATGCTGCATCCAATTCCAAATTGAGCATTAAAAATTGGGATAAAGATTACAAAAAGAGAAAATAGCATGCCGGACGGGGAGTTGGATTTTTGGTACTAATAACTAGCAATTTTTCAAAATAATATTAAAAAAAAAAAGCAAAAGTGGTACTCTGCCATATCTATTTCTTCTTCTAGCGTCCTTGCACATAATTTTTTTCAACCAAAATATGTGACACCACATTAATTTTTTTAACATTCCAGTCCCTCGGGACTGAAATGCAAAATGCTAAAATGGTAATAGTATAGCTACACATTATTTTGAATTTTTTTTGTTTTGAATTGTTAGTGTAATCTCAATTTAATTCTTTTAGCACATCTTAGGCCTTATACCAGTGTAACCAGACTACTTGTTTTCCCAGCATTTAATAGTGTGCAATCTTTTCAGTCGTTTGGCCAACAAACTATCTTCTTATGAAAGCATTTTACACATTGACAGAATCTCGATTGTTTTTTAGATTTCTCAAGCAACACATATACTTGACTTTCTTCAAACTCATACAACACATCTCTCTCCTATAGATCCAAAACAGCTTGTCTCCAACTAGGTTCATATTTTTTTTAATGATATGTACTATTAAGTAGTGGACAGATATATTTCATATAATTCTCCTATGAACCACAAACGATAGCAATGATTTTACATATATACAAAAGGTTTTGCAATGACAAGTATAAATTACAAGTGAAGTACTTCAAATTATCAATTGTTTTTCCCTTTGGACACCAAAAGCATAGGATATATTACTCCAAGTAAAGATGCTTTAAATTTTCTCTTTCTTCTCTGGATCAGAATCATAATCATTCCAAGTGTAACCGCACTCAAAATTTAAAAAAAACAATCAATATGTAGCCACATAAGATATATGTAGCTACACTATTCCTATTTTTTTGTTTGGCATTTTCCATTCTATTCCCTAGGGACTAGAATGTAAAAAAAATAATATGTCACCGTACATGTGTTGGTTTAAAAAAAAATAGAAACAAAGAAAATTTAGCCAGTCGCCGTACATGAGACATGCGGTCGTCATGTACAGCGATGCTACAATATGAGACGAATGTGATAGATCCCGACAAATACCTTTTTTTTTACCATTATTTTTAGAAATTTGCCTCGACTGGCAGTCAGCCAGTTGTACCTTGGAAGGTATGACAACGAACTGCCTATTAAGGGTAGTTTTGATACCGACTGCACCATCTCCGGTACTTTAAATGGTGTAAGAGTAAAGAGCTGGCCAGCTTCTAAAAGTGGCAGTGCCACCAATATGCACTTTGAAGGTATTATCATACAAAATGTCAGCAATCCAGTGATCATTGATCAAGAATATTGCCCAAACAAACAAAGCACAAACACGGTAAGTTAAAAAACACGAATGCCAAGACAATCAAATTCTAAAGTGCATTTCTTTTCGAGCTAATTTTTTTCTCTCCTCGTTGTTTTGATTTACAGGCCCCATCAAGTGTTCAGATTGCTCAGGTCAGCTTCAACAACATCACTGGCACTTCAGCAACACCAGCTGCTGTGACTCTTCTTTGCAGTAAGAGTATCCCATGCGAGGGTGTAGAAGTTGCTGACATTGACTTGGCATACAATGGCAATCAAGGAAGTGTGTCAAGCAATTGTGCCAATGTGAAGCCAGCTCTGAGTGGCAAGCTGAACCCTCCAATCTGCACCAATGCTACCGTTATTGCTCAGGCTGCTTAAATTCCCGGAAACATAAGAACGAGCTCGAAATTTTTTTTCTCCTTCTTTTTTCTTTCCCCCTTTCTGACAAATAGATTTCAGGTCTTATTATTTTTTGAATCCTTTCAAGAAGTAATTCTGTTAGATGAATCCATACTCTGTATGCAAATATCATTAGTTTTGACACTTTTGAAAACAAATAAAATATTGCCTCAATTTTTGTCATATCCTAACACATTTCATCTTATAGTTATGTTTGTTGCTTTTCAATTAATTGTATCAATAGTTACAAAGATGAAATTTTGCATTACAAAGATGAAATTCTGCATTACAAAGAGGAAATTTAACTTGTAATGGTCATTAAATTACCACACTCCCAACTAAAACTTTTATCTACATTACACTTCATCATTAGTTATGTTACATATCAAACTTTCTCACTTATTGTCATTATCCCTATTAAAAAGGTGTTTTTGGGAAAAAGAACTTTTTGCTTGTTCTTTGTGTTGGAGTGTACTTAAAATTAAAGAAAAAGAATAGAGAAAAAAGAGAGAAAAACGACTATCTCTGCCAATGAAGTTTAAACTAATGATAATAAACCGCTGTAGTCAAGAACAATCAAATATATAGGATTACTTGCACCCCATTGTTAATAAACACTACACCCAAAAGAATGCATATTGCTCATGTTCAAACAAAATGCATCTATTTAAGTTAAAAAACATTGCATCATACTTCATATTAAGCAACTTTACTGCAATGCTAATGAACTTTTTATTTTCTATCCTCTCATCTCTCCCCATATCTTTTTTGTCCCCAACTATCAGTTTCAAGATTCGACTTGAAGCCTTCCCATAATCATTGGGTCAATATCAGTGATTGCGACATTATCAAACTTTTTTCTCACATAATAAGAAATAATAACCAAGATAAGCATGCATTCAACTTCTACGCAAAGAATTACTTCCCCTTAGCAAAAATTATTCAGGCCACCAAGTCCAAAGAAAAAACGTAAAGTGTTTGTTCATCTACTTTCACATGTACAAAGTTAACCCAATAACTGAACTCTCCCAACTTGTTTGTCATTTACTATCAAGTTGAACAACGCATAGGTCTGGTAGGTAAATGAGTTTGCTAGGTGGGTAGTGGAGAAGGATTGAGTGGGTGGCGCAGTATAACAAATTGTAGACACCAAATTTTTAAATAATTTGTATGTTGCATCTAATTCATGATTTGGTTTTAGATTGTCTGCATTTTAGTTGTTACCTTTTTATTTGTCTTTTATTTGCTAATTATTTGTCATATTAATTTTGTTCACGTTTTAGTTTTAGTTTTAGTTTTAAGTTTTAACGTAAAATTTGTGAAAAAAAAAAAGAAAAGAGGAAATTGATGAAAAATGGAAAATTGTGCTTTGTTGATTCTAGTTTATTTAGTTTCTATCCAATGTTAATTAAATTACTTTTTTTGTTGTTTTTGTTGTTTGTTATCTATTTTTATTATCAGTTTTATTTAATTAATTTCAAAAAAAAAATCAAAAAAATCAAAAAATCACAATTCTATTTCTGCCGGTTCCATTTCCACTTCTCAACCTAGCACTTTCCATTGTTATTGCCGACTCCACTCCACTCCCAATACCTCAATATATACATCCCACTACGCTATATCATTTCCAATTCACTACAATCATTACGACTGACCATAACATTCTCATTTCAATTGTTCCTATGCCGTGAGCTGTGAAGTGATCAGCTTCTTTGGAAATAACGACGAGAGAGAGAGAGGTGAGGACTTAGCTTATCTTCCAGCCTCACTTCAAGACCAACCGAGAGAGGGAGAGAGAGAACCGAGAGTCAAACTTCCTCCAATCCAGCCGCAAGTTTGAGCCAGGGAGAGGGAGAGTTGCGGACTGCAATTCTGGACAGCCGAGAGTGGAGGATTTGCAGCTGCTAGTCGTGTGTTTTAGGCTTCAAGCTAAGGTAATTTCTGAACTTAGATGAGTTGTTTATGGGTTGATGAAGCTGACTATAAGCATGCATGTGGGATTGTGTGGTTAGATGATAGCTTAAATCATAGAAAAATCTGTTTGAGAAGGAAGTGAAGCTGCCGAGAGCTTGAGCTAGAAGTTTCGGTTTTTAATTTGCTAGCTGTGATGATCTGAGCTTAATTTTGGACTCAACCTGATAGATAGTTTCTTATTTGATGTTGCATGTGAACTACGTGGCCTGAATTTCGGTTGCATGGCTGGAAATTTTAATGGAAGTTGATGGATTGCTGAAACAATTTTTCCAGTTTAGCCGTTGAAGTTGTTTTGGAAATTGCATGGGTATTTTAGCATGAAATTTGCTGGAAAGTGGTTGATTTTCACTTGGTTAGGTGTTTGACTAATTAAAATTAGATGATTAAGCTTTGCAGGAAGTTTATTGGTCCGGCTAAGCAAGAAAAAAAAATGAAATAGTGAACGGCTACATGCAAGTTCATCCAAGGATGGCGAACAGAATTTCTGGATTTGTGGATGTTTATAGTTGCTGTCCGAACTTGATCTGAACTAGAAATGATAGTAATTTCATTAAGTAGCCTTGCATGTTAGTTTTGGGTACTTAACACAATGATTCAACCGAGGTAAATTCGGATTCATGCCCAAGCACTTGCTGGAAAATGCATTTCAACTTGCCAAACCAGTTTTATATGTTCCAGATTTTTCAACTTGCTGAACGTATTTTATTTGTATTTGCACTGGATTTTGCTCAGTTTTTTTTTCTATTTGTTTGGATGATGGTTTGCTGCCTAGTTTAAAGCCTTGTGTTTGGATTTGATTGTGCTTGAAAGCTGGATTTTGTAAAGTGCCGAATTGCAGAAAGCTTGCTGCGTTTTTTTTCTGTTTCATTCTTTTGCTGTTTAGTTTTCTTTCTACCTTTGATGATTAGCTCCATTTTCTTGTTTCAATGCTACAATGAAGTTACAAGTTTAGTTGGTGATTGGTAGTTAAAATTCTGATATATGGTGAACACATTTGTATGTTGAAATGCAAGAAAAGCTGCGGCTGAAGGTGCACAAAGCCAGATTTGCTTCTTTTGTTATTGATGGATAATGAATTTCCTTCCTTTGTTGATGATCAAAACCAGATTTGCCATCTTAATCTTGCACCCAAAATTTCATGTTTTAAATTGGGTTAATAATTTCTGGGTTGATGAATTTGTTTGCATGATAGAAATGCGAAAGATTGCGGCTGGAAATTGCTGCTGCACTTTGTTTTTTTTAGCAGTCACCGAATTATATTTTGCTTGTTTGAGCATGTTAAATGGTTTATGTCTTGGGGTATACTAGTGGGTAACATGCGATATTTGCCTCATTATGTTTTGATTTGAGCTCATGGATGGTCTGTACAAAGAGTAAGCCACAAATTTGCAGCAGATTATAAGAAAGTTTTTTTTTTCTTTCATTTTTCTTCACATGAGAGGCTGCCAGAATTTGTATTTGGAGTTGTTGGCCTGTTGAGTTACGCTTGTCTTTGGTTTAATGTTGAAGCTTGGATCGATTGGCTGAATTTTTAATTGTGCTAGGAGTGCATTTGAGCAACTCGGTAATGCAGCAATTCACCAAAACTGGTTTAGTTGTCTACCTTGCTAGTTTTCAGTTTTTGCAGCATGAAATAGGAAGAACAAGCCAAAGTTGCTGGATTTTGTTTTAGCATTTGAATATTCTTGTTTTCTGGATTTTTGTGTTCCGAAGAGGGGGAAGAATGTTTGATCTCCTTACAAGTTTTTTTTGTTTGTTGGATTGTGTTTGCATGGTAGAATGGAAAGAAGCCACGGCTGGAAATGAAATTTGTTGCAGAGAAAGTTTCTTCTACGTGATTGCATGGCTTTTGCATGAAAATGACTTTCAAAAATCGCACTCCAACCCCTTGGCTTCCATCTAATGCTTCCATGGCCCAATTAATTGGAAACTTAATTAATTTTGTCCTCCTAACATGCCATTTCCTCTTTAATACATCTTGATTTGTTTTGGGTAGATACTTAAGGGATTGTAGAATGAATTTGAAGGGTCTAATAATTTCTTTTTCCTAGACTTGTAGTTAATTTGATTTTTTTTGGATTCTTTGGCATTTGGTTGTTTAGCTACTAGTAAATTGCTCCTCGTTTACCTTTTTGTGAATTTTCTAGTTTGATTTGGTAAGTTTCACCTTAGATTCTTAATTTTATTTTATGTTTTTTTTTAGTTCCTTATTGTTTATAATAGTAATAAATTGGCCCTTTAGACCTCTTTAATTTTTTTCAATTGGGTCTTTGTTTGTCTTAATTGGTTAAGTACGAGTAGTTTACTTTCCTTGGAATGCTTCGAGTGATTCAATTTGACGGTTGTTTCCATTTTCTTTTAATTTTTCTCAATTAAAGTGGTACCTTGACCTTTTTATTGTTTTGAAGCCATTTTTCTTTCATTTGGACACCATTCAAAGGGGGCGGTATATTTTCTTTTATCCCTTTTTGTGTCTCTTCTATGTGATCCAACGTGTTACGTGGAAATTACATGACTATTTGCTTTCATTGCCTTTCTTTAGTTCTTTCATTTCATTTACTTTTGCTTTTATTTAAGTTCTTCTTTATGGGGTATGTGTACACCTCTTGGCTTGTAATAGATAGGGCTTGGAGGAGCATTCAATGAAGACCTATCGAAGACGTGTGCCTAGCTAGCAAATGTAATAGTTAGGGCATTAATTGCCTATGTGTTATGTGTTACTTGCTTTAATTAGGTTCTTGCATCTAGTTGAGCATGCTAAGTGTTATGTGCTATGTGTTTATAAGTGTTTGGCATGTCTACTCGCTTTCCATGGGCATGAATGAATGTGATGGACGAATGTACGTTTCCACTAGTCCAACGCTAGTCGGAATTCATAGAATGGGCTAGTCCAACGCTAGACCCTTAGGGACTTCCCCTCGTTAGTACATATTTGCGTGTTCATCACATGTCATGCATTTTTCTTAACTTATCATTTGGCATGCTCCTCGAAACCCTTTTTCCCTTCATTTAGGATTTTTGCATTTCATACTAGTTATAGGGTTCATTTGCTTGAGAGTCCCCTTAAATATGGGATATAGACGAGTGTGGCTTTTTATAAGCCTTAGCACGCTTGTATTCCCTCTATAAAAGGGCAAATTGAGTCACGATTTAGGTCTCCCCGTACTCAGTATGCATGAATTCCCTAGGTCCATGAATCCATTCTCCCATTTTTACCCTCATTACACTTTCACTTTGCACACGTGCACCTTTATAATCTTCACTTGCACACGAACACTTTTATCATCACTTGCACACATGCACTTTATATTATCATTTCACATATCGTACCTTGCTCACTCACGTGCACATTTTCACTTACACATTCTTGTCTTTTATTACTTTTTTCAAACTCATGTCCTCACATTGCATACATGCATTCCATTCATTTGCATCCCACTCGCATTATTCGTGACTTCTTCAAAAGATCGTTATTGGGCTTCACAATTAATGTGATTGGCACCACTCAACCTTTGAAGGGAAATTTCCCCCAATACCCCTAGGTTTAGGGTTTGCATTCATGTAGTGCATCCAAATGTAATAAATTCTTTGATTAAAACAAGAAAATCTTTGATTAAATCATGCAACTAGCCTTGGCTAGGTCAAAGGGGTGCCTTGGATTTTATCCTTGCCTTCCCCTTTGTCAAATGTGACTCCCGAACCTTTTTCTTTAGTTTACGTGGACTAGGAGTCGTTTAAAAGGGGTTTCTTACTACTTTTTCCTATTTTTTCAAAAAAAATTCATTTTTAGGTGACTTGGTACACCTTAACTCATTACCAAGTGGCGACTCCAATTTTTTATTTCAAAAACCCTTTTTAAACTATAATTTTTGGGTCAAATCGTCGCATTCTCAAACCCCCATTTAGACCCACTTTTCTTTTAAATCACAATTCATTTTTCAATCACAAATTGAATCAAAAAATACATTTTTTTAAACCATTTATTTATTTATCAAAAATGGGGCGCGACAGTTGGCGACTCCACTGGGGACATTCGAGAGTCCGAGCAAATTTGATTTAATCAACCTTTTTCTTCTTTTAACCTTTTCATATATCACATTTGGGTGTTTTAGGGTTGCATTTTTTTCCTTTTTTAGGATTTTTTGCATTTCACGCGTATCCAACTACTCCCTCGCTCGTGAATGTATGATTGGTTAATTGGATGTATGTGTACTTGTTTATCTCGCGCTTGCATTGCATTTGGGTGGGGGACATCACCCTAGAGCCTCGTGTTGGGTTCTTGATCCCTCCCCTCCAAACGAGCACTAGCATACGTGCATACGCTTTAATTTTTTTCACCCTTCATTTATTTTTCTTTTAGTGGCTTGTCACGCCACTCCACCCTATTAGGATTTTAGGCGATCCACTTGGACATGTGATCTATCACGACGTGTGCGTAGCATGATCCGAGGGGTCACTCGATCTTCCGCTTTAAACTTTAGGTTGATAACCTATTAGTTTTTAGTCGAAGGTTGAGGATTTTTTTTAGATTTGCCCAGACGGGTAGCCGTAACACGACGTGTGCATAGCAACGTCTGGGGAATCGCTCGAGCCACCGACAAGGAACCTTGGGAGTGATGACCCTTGGTTTCCAAGTCTGAAGGCTCGGGGACCTATGACTTATTGAGTCTAGATGCATTAGTGAACCCTAACCTCATGCATCCATTTTAGCTTGCCTAGGGTAGAGTCAACCTTACCCTATTAGGGACACTATTCACGAGGGGAGGGGTCCAACCCCTTTCTTCTTTCTATTGCTTTATTCCCTTGTGTTGATTTCGTTGTTACAATGTGTTATGTGTATTTATCGGACTGAGCTAACTTTTCTTGGTTTTGTGCCCCCATTGCATTCACAAACATTAGCAAATAAGAGGTCTGGCATGATCCTCTTTTAGAACCTACCCTTATAGATAGGCTATTGCACGTTTAGAAATTTCGGTATATTTTGTTCATAAATTAATGTCATACCATTTTAGGCTTACCCTGGCAAACAAAGGGCTCCTTAGGTCACGTCTCATTTCAAATCGCATTTTTCCCTGCTTTGATAAGAATGGCATCATGCATAAGCCTTAGAAAGGGAATGCCACTTAGGGAATCCCGCATTAGGGACAAGCCAACCTAAATCCCATGGGTATTTAATCCAATTTTTGGGATTTGCACGTTTAAATTCCTGTTAACCAGAGAAATGGGACCTGTAGGTAAGGTATTTAACTCCGGTTTTGGTTTCTAGATGGAAAGCCCTCGCCGAGTGCAACAGATGTTAGTAGTGCCGCCGGAGGTACAAAGATGGCCCACGTTACTCTTACCCAATGAGATTAACCAAATAGCCGATCGATTAGGACACATCGGGGATTTCAAGGATGTTAAGTCCGATGGATATTTGGTAGAAGCTTTGGTGCATCTATGGGACCCCACTTGTTCTGCTTTTAGACTTGGAAAAAGGGAGATGACCATAACTATTGAGGAAGTCGCCGGATTTCTCAATTGGCCGATTCAAGGAACTGCCGTGGTATTGCCGCTAGTATCTAACAAAGCTGAATTTTGCCGTTTCACTGGGTTAAAGGAATCAGTACTACAAGGGGCAGACCAAAATATAGAGGCGAAGTTCTTATTTGATCGATTTGTGCTAAGAGATGGTTTTGAGAGGCATCGAGGGGATTTCTCGTTTACTTCCAAGGAAACGTGGGATCGAAAGAAAGTCTGGGTATACGGTTTAGTCATGACGGGAACCTACTTTTTTCCTAGGAAAGACAAAAAGATAGCCTTCAAGCTCACTAGAATCCTGTATGACTTGTTTCTCGGAATTAATGATAGGCCGTGTTCCATTATTCCTACCATTTTGGCCAACATCTTCATAGCCTGCACTACCTGTCAGAAAGGGAAAAAGTTCTTTTGTGGTTCAAATTTGATCTTACATATATGGGGAATGGAGCATTTCATGAGACGATCGGCTATTTCATCAAGTCTACCAATGTCCGCATACAACTGGATAACCACGCATCACAAGAGAATTAACAGAGACAATCTGCCGTGTAATGCATCCGAGTTTGTGGATTTCTTGAAGAACGTGACCGATCAAAATATTAGATGGGTGTTGGATTGGACCGATTGTACTAAACCCGTTCTTCGCACTCAGGCATCCGAATTCATTCTCCTACTGGGTACTCAAGGGATTACCGCGTACGCCCCAAAAAGGTTTCTCAGACAATTAGGGCGTGTCCAAGAAATACCACCCGTGCTTGACATGAGCGAAGTCACCATTATTTTTAACTGGGGAATGTGCCCAAATCAAATCCCTATGAAAGATCGGATTATTGACGCCTGGGTGACGCTATCTGATGACGTGAGTTTTAGATACATCCCGGAGCTTAAGCAGAAGGGTTTGCCAACTCCACAATACGAAGACTGGGTAGGAGGATCCGCTGCGCAAGAAATTCAAGACGAGCCAGCTGAGGAGGTGAAAAGGTTAAAGGCCATTGTCGAAGCAAAAGATAGGGAAATTCTGCAGTTAAGTAAGTCTGCCGAAACATACAAAGGGATGGCCGAGCAAAACAAGCAATTATATGAAAATGAACGAGGAAAGCGTCAAGAGCTGAAAAGGAAATGTGCAGAATTATATGACCAAACTGAATGTGTTAGAATTTCATATGCTAGGGAAACAAAGGACTCTGTATTAGATAGGTTCAGAAGTTTTGGTAATCTTGTACGGAAGCGTCTTCGTGACATGATGTAAATATTGGCAAGTTTATCAATGAAAATGACTTTTCTTTTGCTCTTATTTTGGATTATTGTCAAAAACAGGTTTGTATTACGGGTCCCATTTCGAAGGTGTTGCATCATGCTAGGCCTACCCTTGGCACAAAAAGGGCCCCCCAAATAGGACATGCATTCGAATTGTTTGAATAATTACTAACTCATGTCTTTTTCTTTTTTTCTCTTTTTGAATAAATTGCAGAAATTCAGTAATCATTGGTTTATCTAATGAAGTCTTTTGCATTCTCAGGTAAATTTCAAAATAGCTTTTCGGAAAAGTCCCATTATTATGCGATCCCGAAGTAAAGCCCAAAGGAATCGTGTAGACATGAGTACTCAACCAGAATCATCCGATAAGGCCGTTGCAACTACCCAGCAGGAAGCTGCAAGTCCTGGGGTTCAGTTGACAGAGTTACTCACAAAATTTGGGGAGATGGCATCGGAAATGGCCGCTCAGAAGAAATTGATTGACGAGCTCGTTAGTAGCGGAGTGCAACCTGAGCCTGTGCCCGCCACACAACCACAATCCGAACCATTTGTTATTCCTCCAATTCAAACTACATTACCATTTGCCATTCCGCCAATTCAAACCACGTTTGAGGGAATTGTCAACCCGCAATATGCTTATGCCCAAAATCCTCCGTTCTATCCTCCTTACGGGCCAGGCTATCAGCCTCAGGGTGTTCCCAACATACTTCCAGACCAACAAGCTTTTTATCAAACTACTGCAGAACCATTTGTGCCAGAACACACCATTCAAACTAAGCCGGAAGTGGGAGAGTCGTCTGCCCCAGTGGGCATGAAGTTGCTTAAGCGACTAGATCGTTTCGATGAGTTTATTCGGAAAAGCCAAAGTTTAAGCAAGCCAGGAGTGTTGGACTATGATGATTTATGCCTATTTTCAAATGTACAGCTGCCCGTAGGGTTCAAGACCCCGAAGTTCAACAAATATGATGGAACGGGTAACCCTAAGACACACTTGCGCTTGTTTGCCAACAAGTTGGGCAAGCCAGTGGATGATGAGAACTTGCCGTTGAGATTATTTCCAGAGAGCTTAGAAGGGGACGCCCTTGATTGGTACTCGAATTTAAAGCCAGAGGAAGTGAAGACCTGGCTCGATCTGTCCAACGCTTTTATCAGACAATACGAGTATAACTGTGAGCTGGCACCAACCCGAACTAGTTTGAAAGGAACAAAGAGGCGACCATCTGAAGATCATAAGACATATGCTAAAAGATGGAGAAAGATAGCTGCGAAAGTGGAGCCTCCGATGACTGAGGATGAAATTATTCGCACATTTATAAAGGCACATGACCCTCCGTATTTTGAAGAAATTTTCCGTATGACTGGTTGTTCTTTTGCTGCAATTGTGAATAAACTGGAAGAATTTGATGACTTTGTAAGAGCCGGGAAAATTGTCAACGTCTCTGCTCTCAAATCCCAGTTGGATGCTTTGCAAAGTCAAGGAAGCAATGTAAGAAAGCCGCCGTTCAAAAAGAAGGAGGGGGATGCAACCTTTATCTGGAACCAAAACCCTTCACCCAGACCCCGATATCAACACAATCCTACCTACCAACCACATTACCCTTACTACTCAAATCCGCATCCTGTATATACCACCAACATCCACCACCCTAGACCCCGCCCAAGCTATCCTAACCCACCTTCAGCCCCTTTTCAAATTTCTCAACCAAATCCACCCCAAAACCGACCTCGCCCTCCATATAACCCAAGATTTCCTCCACCAAATAGACCTGTTTACAATCACCCTCAACCTCCTGAACCTTACAACCGACCACCTAGCCGTACATTTACCAGTTTAGGCAGGCCTCTGGACCAATTGTATGACCAGTTGAAGGCTGCCGGGAAAATTGGTATGGTGCCCCCTCCTACCTATCCATATGGCATGCCCGCGTGGTATAACCCGCAAGCTGTTTGTGCTTATCATTCAGGGGCACCCGGACATTCAACCATTGATTGCAAGGCCCTCAAGCATAAAGTTCAAGATATGATTGAAGCTGGAGAAATCGTGATCAGAAAAAGGGAGTCACAAGGGCCGAACGTAAATAGGAACCCTTTACCGGAACATGCCAATATCATTGGGGTTATTCTGGATGATACGGAGTATGTGGAACCGGTCAAAGAATTGACAAGGGAAGCTGAAGTGTTTGGGGTCACAGACCAACCCTTTGTCATAGAATTGCCACTTGAAGAGGACGAAAAGCCCTTTATTTTGGATCTCACGCCAGCCGAGAGTGAGGCTTTGGAGCCGGTGGTTATTGAATTCCCGCAGCAAGAGCCTGTTTTAAGCCTGCAACAAGTGCCATGGAATTATGATGAACCTGACGTACGGATTGGGGAAAAGTCAATTGCTAAAAAGGAAGAAGTGTCAGCAGTCACCAGATCAGGGAAGGTTGCAAGTCCATTTGAAGCTACCATTCCGATTCAAGCAAATAACTCCGAACCGCCCGTTAAACCAACAATCACCGAGAGAGAAGCCTTGGATTTCCTTAAGAGACTTCAGAGAAGTGAGTACAATGTAGTTGAAAAGCTGAGCAAGTCGCCTGCCCAGATATCCATGTTGGATTTACTTTTCTCTTCAGACGTGCATAGGGATGCATTGATCGACGTATTAACTAAAGCTCAAATTCCGAGGGACATTTCTATTGATAATTTTTCAAACGTGGTTGGGAGCGTATTATTCAACAAACAAATTGCTTTTTCTGACGATGAATTGCCGACAGAGGGCATTGGACATAATAGGGCGTTGTACATAACAGTGAGGTGCAACGGGAAAATGCTGCCGAAGGTGCTAATTGACAACGGGTCCGCGCTTAATATCTGTCCTTGGAGTACCTTGGAGAAGCTAGGATTGCAAGACATTAAGCTGAGGCCTTCAGGGACTATCGTTCGAGGGTTTGATGGAGCTCAAAGGGAGCCGATAGGAGAGGCAGATTTAGTAATCGAGATGGGGCCCGCCCAATTTCAAATAACTTGCCAAGTAATGCACTTCCCGAGCATTTACAATATTTTACTTGGAAGGCCATGGATTCACAAGTCTGGGGCTGTGCCATCTTCGTTGCATCAATTGCTGAAATTCGTAGTAAATGACAAGCTAATCACTATCTTTGCCGAAGAGGACTGCCTGGTAATCACCGATTCTGGATCTAAAGAGGAGGGAAGTCGAAGTGCCATCATGTCCCCTCATAGCACATCCGATAAAGTCTCTGTAAGTTGGATCACAACGGAGGAACAAGCTCTCTCAAAAGCAAGTGTAATGATGGCTAAGGAAATGATTCGTGGAGGATACAAATTAGACAGAGGATTGGGGCGTGAACTGCAAGGGATCCTGAAGCCAGTGGAGATTATGGGAAAAAGGGATACATTCGGTTTGGGTTTCAAACCAACCGCCAAGGACATCAAAGAGATGAAAGAGCACAAAAGAGCAGAGAAAGAGGGCAGGCAAAGGGTTTTTGACATTCCACCACTGCGGTATACTTTTCCGCGACCAACAGAGGTTATCACATCAGAGGTTAATCCAGTTGAAGAAATTGAAGCTAGTTTGGCCCAATTGTTCGTAGGGGCAACATTTGAAGATAGTTTTCCAGATGAGGCTGACTTTCCTAACATCCCCGAAGGGTCAATTTCTAATTGGACAGCCGAGTCCCTACCCGTTCGGAAGGAGTTTCGGTAAACTGAAAGGGGTTTATCATTCATGTGAACTCATGAAAATACTTTTGCATCTGTAAATAGCCAATGAAAATAATTTTCCTTTTTGACTAACGTTTGTGCATGTAAATATTGTTAAGTTTTCATCTCCATTTGCTTTCAATCAAAGGTTTTATGAAAATGCACAAGTTTTTCTTGTCATTGTTGTTTATTCGCTTGTTTATATTCATATTGTTTGTTGCTTATTTGCTTATTATCCCACATTCGTTAATTCTTTCAGATGGCCAAAAATAAAATTATTTGATCCTTTGGATATCACAGTTCTGGAATACGATAATGGCAATCTCTATATCACTCACGACTTGGAGGTCTGTGAATCCGAACTCCAAAGCGAGAGTGATAATGAGGAAGTATTCGATTTTTTTGCAAAGGACTTTGAACAATATGAGGAAAAATCAAAACCGAACCTGGAAGAAACAGAAAAGGTTAACATTGGCACTAAGGATGTGGTTAAGGAGGTGCAAATTAGTATTCATTTGAATGAAAGGCAGAAAAAGGAGATGCTTGAATTCTTGACCATGTTCCAGGATGTATTTGCGTGGTCCTATGATGATATGACTGGCATTTCAACTGATGTGGTGGTGCATAGGTTACCCACAGACCCTTCTTTTCCACCCGTAAAACAAAAACCCAGAAAATTCAAACCAGATATAAGCCTCAAAATAAAAGAGCAAATTGAAAAACAACTCAAAGCCAACATTATCATTGTTTCCCATTACCCAATTTGGCTTTCGAATCCAGTCCCTGTTCCAAAAAAGAATGGAGAGGTGCGAGTTTGCGTTGATTATAGAGACCTTAATAAAGCCAGTCCTAAAGATGATTTCCCTCTACCAAACATTCACATTCTCTTAGACAATACTGCCGGACATGAGATTGAATCCTTTTGTGATTGTTTTGCTGGCTACCACCAAATTTTGATGGCAGAAGAGGATAGGGAGAAAACTGCTTTCATTACCCCTTGGGGTACCTTTTGCTACCGAGTCATGCCTTTCGGTTTAAAGAATGCTGGAGCAACGTATCAGAGGACCATAACAACCCTATTTCATGATATGATCCACCGGGAGATGGAGGTCTATGTGGATGACATCATAATCAAGTCTATGAGGGCAGAGGACCATTTGGTTGATTTGAAGAAGTTATTCGAAAGATTGCGGAAGTACAATTTGAAGTTAAATCCTGCGAAATGCGCCTTTGGAGCACCTGCGGGTAAGCTGTTGGGATTCATTGTTAGCAAGAAGGGCATAGAAATAGATCCGGCGAAAATCAAAGCAATTCGAGATATGCCAGTGCCGAAAACTCAGAAGGACGTGAAAAGCTTCTTAGGGAAGATCAATTTCATTGGGAGGTTCATCGGCCAACTAACTGCCACATGCGAGCCATTGTTCAAATTATTGAGAAATAATGTGCCGTTGTATTGGAATGAGGAGTGCCAACAGGTTTTCGACAAGATTAAAGATTATTTGTTGCATCCACCAGTCTTAGTGCCACCCAAACCGGGCCGACCTTTGATTATGTATTTATCTGTACTCGATAGAGCAGTAGCGTGTGTTCTAGGTCAGCACGATGACTCTGGAAGGAAAGAACAAGCCATTTACTATCTAAGTGATAGGGTGTTAATTGTTAGTAATTTTATTGTTAATTTTCCCTTGTCCCTACCAAATATTGTTTTAAATTGTTAATATATACTTATATTTGGTATTTGGACCTATCTACAGGAAGTTGAACTGACAAATGCTAATAAGGAGATTTTACTGAGAAAAATTCTCCACACATTAGAGCCTCCAGCGGATTTACAAGTTGGGCCCACATGGTGCTGCAAGAGAACAAAAATTTCGGTTGCTGATGGGAGTGTTTGATGAGCAATAGAAAACAAAAGGAGATAATTCGACAGAGCTACTTTTGTAACTTGGGACTCTTGTTTTCGGTGGGGACCACGAGAGGAGAAAAGGCATTTCTTCATTTGGCCTTTAAAGAGAAGTAACGTACAGAGATGGGAAACAAGAATCAATTCGGCAGGACCCACCTTGTGATTTGGTTTTCTCTCAATTAGGCAGAGTTTCCTTCTGGGACTTTGACTCTCAATTCGGCGGGATCCACGCACTAGGAGAGGCATTAGTCCTCTTTGGCTTTAAAAAGAAGGACACGGATGGAGATCGGGAGAGGAATACCTTTTATCTTTAGTTCTTATCGAAGCTTTAGTTTAGTTTTAGTTTTTTTTCGTTTCTTTCTTGGCTCTTTTGCTGGCCTGGGCCTCAGTGGAATTACTTGAAGATTTTCCTCATGAGGCGTGGCTAAATTTGTCTAGTCAAGAACAACGGAGGATTTGGTTCTACTAAATTTGTGAGATCGAATTAGTTTTTATTTATTTCCATTATTCACTGGTATTTGTCTATCTTCTGCTTTATGTTCATATGGTTGTTTTGTTATTCGATTATCCAGGGCCCGGATTCTAGATTAATTCAATAACCTGAAGCCAATTAGGGTAGTTAAATCCGTAATTGTTTAATTATCCTAAACTGGTGGCAACTGGCATGATTGGGTTTGTGTCGGGGAGATAGACAGGCTAACTTAAAGAGACCCTCGTAGCGTGTTGATTGGTTAGAATTAGGCTCTTCTAATTATTCATGCAATTAGGGAATTGAACTTCTATGGTCGTACCTAGGGTTATTTCCTGATTAGAGAAATAGTCAACGGTCGTACCTTGGCTATCGACAAATTGAGGAAGAGTTGGTTGTTTATCGCGTGTATGACAACTATAACTAATTTATCAGATAGTAATTGGAATAATCCTTGCATCTGTGATCGAACTAAGTGAACCATCTCCGAAGTTGTCTCTTGGCTAGAGTTCGTCCATTATTATTTTTATTGTGATAATTAGTTATTTGAGTTGTAGTTATTTTACTTTATTTTAATTTATTCCAAACAATTTAGTTACTCTCATTTTCAAAAACCCCCCATATCTGGAACTTGAGAAGAAATTAAATTATCCCCAATCCCTGTGGATTCGACCCTGCTTACCGCTATATACAGAATTTGTATTTTATTTGAGCAGGTATTTATTATTGCACAGGTTCGGCACCTGTCAATTTTTGGCGCCGTTGTCAATTGGGTTTAATTGCTGCCATAGTGGGGAGATTTTCTGCTCTTTCTTCATTTGTTGGCCGCTTGATTAATTTTTTTTTTTCTCCCTGTGACTCACCAGTGGTACTGGTTGAGATTTTTTCCCTATCGTTGTGGCTTATATTTGAAGATACTTGCTTATTTTAAAGTTTAAGTTCTTGTGATTGAGTTGCTACCGTTGAAATTTAATTTTTTTTCCTGTCTGTGCACCAGTGGTACTGGTTGCAGTGTTGCTTTCCATTTCTTAATCCTCTGTGCCGGACTACCTATTTGATTCTTGAGTGTTGGTTCCTGAACTGTTGCTGGAGTTACCATTTTCTTGGGTCAATTGCTGATTTTGGCAGGTTGAATTGGGGAATGGACTGTCCAATTGGAGGCAGCTGTTACCATTTTGGGACCAATTGTGTCTATTTTGCTGTGATTTGTATCTAATTGTGGGTAATTTGCTTGTTAAATTGGGAGGTGCCTATAATGCTTAAATTTGCTTATTGAAGTTAGTTGCCTCTGATTGCCTTGTTTAGGAGCATTTTATCCTTTTGGTTTCCTTTACTAAGCTATTTGGAGCACTTGTTGCATGATTGGACTGCCTTGATTCTGAATTTGACTACATTTGGACCACAGGGGCTCATTGATTGCATTTGTTATTAGTGTTGAGGTATTCGTATAACCTGTGGGTGATTGAATTGTGCCTATTGTTCATGGGGTTGGTTTTAAACCAAAAAAAAAATTGTTATTACTTTGAAATTCCTGTTTCCATTATCTGTTGGCAATTGTAGTCCCTTGTGATTAGAGTGACATGTAGAGATCATGGTAAGGCTAAGATCCGCTTCTAGGTTTAAAACACCTAGACACTCGCAGCCTCCTCCTACCCCAGGGGCTAACGACTGGGTCCAACTCCGAATGCAAGTTGCATAACATGGTGCAGAATTTGGTAGCACTCCGCCCGACCCACTCCTGTTTTGACAATTTCAGGGAAGTACCGTTACCCTTCTCCTTCCTTTTGCTGTTAGTTTATCACATTGAAGGCAATGTGTGAATTAGGTGTGGGGGGGGTCAGTTTGGGGTGCGAGTATTTTTGTTTTTAGTTTCTAAAGGCCGTTCCTTTATTTTTAGTTTGATATTTATCTCCCTTTTCGTTTATTTTCTTTTCTTTTTCTAGTGGTCAGTTCTTTTATGACTACCAAGTTTTGATGCTGGATTGTTGCCTCTAATTATGCTATTGCCAAGTTTTATTAATAAAAAGGTATCAAGTTGATGTGGTTGAGTTCAGGGACATCTCTCTGGTAAATATCAGTAATTGCTTGACTCTTCTAATTTTTAGTTAACTTTTCTAGGCATAGGGAATGATTGTTGGCATTTTTCTTGTGAATTGGTCCAATTATTAATTTTAGTTCTCCATGTTTGGAAATTTGAGGCTGGCTGCTGTTATTTTTGTGTTATTTTTAGTTATTGTGCTATATGGTTGTAAATAAGAGTTGACTGTACTCCGCTAGTTGTTACTACTGAGTAACCGGGGATCTTCACCTAAAGTGTTGATTCTCGCGTCAAAAGGTAGTAGTTACTATGAGTGCGTGGTCCTATAGCGATTGGAGCTGAGTAACCGGGCTCCTCCATCTATCAAATGTTGGAGTTCGCGTCAAAAGGCTCTAAGGGCTATAGACTAAGTCTTTTGTTACTCAAAAAAAAAAAAAACAAAAAACAAAAACAAGAACAAAAAAAAAAGAGAAAAAAAAAAGAAAGAAAATAAAGATTGTGTTAGTATGTGAATTAGTCGGCTTTCCGGTCTGTGATCTTAATGTCGAGATTTTGGTTAGTAGTTGGACCATTTGCTGATAAATGTGAGTAACCATTCCTTTTTCTTAGATTAGTTTTGTTTTAAATTGGAGGAGTTTATAGTTCAGAAGCTAACCGGGGCGATGTTTCTTGAACCCTGATCACTGATGCTTGATAGATGTTTTCCTTGGTATCTTGGCAATAGGGTAGATGGAGCAATACCCATTTTCAAATTTTGGTGTTATTTGTCGTCCCATGCTTGAGGGCAAGCATGATTTAGGTGTGGGGGGAATTGATAGGGTGTTAATTGTTAGTAATTTTATTGTTAATTTTCCCTTGTCCCTACCAAATATTGTTTTAAATTGTTAATATATACTTATATTTGGTATTTGGACCTATCTACAGGAAGTTGAACTGACAAATGCTAATAAGGAGATTTTACTGAGAAAAATTCTCCACACATTAGAGCCTCCAGCGGATTTACAAGTTGGGCCCACATGGTGCTGCAAGAGAACAAAAATTTCGGTTGCTGATGGGAGTGTTTGATGAGCAATAGAAAACAAAAGGAGAGAATTCGGCAGAGCTACTTTTGTAACTTGGGACTCTTGTTTTCGGTGGGGACCACGAGAGGAGAAAAGGCATTTCTTCATTTGGCCTTTAAAGAGAAGTAACGTACAGAGATGGGAAACAAGAATCAATTCGGCAGGACCCACCTTGTGATTTGGTTTTCTCTCAATTAGGCAGAGTTTCCTTCTGGGACTTTGACTCTCAATTCGGCGGGATCCACGCACTAGGAGAGGCATTAGTCCTCTTTGGCTTTAAAAAGAAGGACACGGATGGAGATCGGGAGAGGAATACCTTTTATCTTTAGTTCTTATCGAAGCTTTAGTTTAGTTTTAGTTTTTTTTCGTTTCTTTCTTGGCTCTTTTGCTGGCCTGGGCCTCAGTGGAATTACTTGAAGATTTTCCTCATGAGGCGTGGCTAAATTTGTCTAGTCAAGAACAACGGAGGATTTGGTTCTACTAAATTTGTGAGATCGAATTAGTTTTTATTTATTTCCATTATTCACTGGTATTTGTCTATCTTCTGCTTTATGTTCATATGGTTGTTTTGTTATTCGATTATCCAGGGCCCGGATTCTAGATTAATTCAATAACCTGAAGCCAATTAGGGTAGTTAAATCCGTAATTGTTTAATTATCCTAAACTGGTGGCAACTGGCATGATTGGGTTTGTGTCGGGGAGATAGACAGGCTAACTTAAAGAGACCCTCGTAGCGTGTTGATTGGTTAGAATTAGGCTCTTCTAATTATTCATGCAATTAGGGAATTGAACTTCTATGGTCGTACCTAGGGTTATTTCCTGATTAGAGAAATAGTCAACGGTCGTACCTTGGCTATCGACAAATTGAGGAAGAGTTGGTTGTTTATCGCGTGTATGACAACTATAACTAATTTATCAGATAGTAATTGGAATAATCCTTGCATCTGTGATCGAACTAAGTGAACCATCTCCGAAGTTGTCTCTTGGCTAGAGTTCGTCCATTATTATTTTTATTGTGATAATTAGTTATTTGAGTTGTAGTTATTTTACTTTATTTTAATTTATTCCAAGCAATTTAGTTACTCTCATTTTCAAAAACCCCCCATATCTGGAACTTGAGAAGAAATTAAATTATCCCCAGTCCCTGTGGATTCGACCCTGCTTACCGCTATATACAGAATTTGTATTTTATTTGAGCAGGTATTTATTATTGCACAGGTTCGGCACCTGTCAATTTTTGGCGCCGTTGTCAATTGGGTTTAATTGCTGCCATAGTGGGGAGATTTTCTGCTCTTTCTTCATTTGTTGGCCGCTTGATTAATTTTTTTTTTCTCCCTGTGACTCACCAGTGGTACTGGTTGAGATTTTTTCCCTATCATTGTGGCTTATATTTGAAGATACTTGCTTATTTTAAAGTTTAAGTTCTTGTGATTGAGTTGCTACCGTTGAAATTTAATTTTTTTTCCTGTCTGTGCACCAGTGGTACTGGTTGCAGTGTTGCTTTCCATTTCTTAATCCTCTGTGCCGGACTACCTATTTGATTCTTGAGTGTTGGTTCCTGAACTGTTGCTGGAGTTACCATTTTCTTGGGTCAATTGCTGATTTTGGCAGGTTGAATTGGGGAATGGACTGTCCAATTGGAGGCAGCTGTTACCATTTTGGGACCAATTGTGTCTATTTTGCTGTGATTTGTATCTAATTGTGGGTAATTTGCTTGTTAAATTGGGAGGTGCCTATAATGCTTAAATTTGCTTATTGAAGTTAGTTGCCTCTGATTGCCTTGTTTAGGAGCATTTTATCCTTTTGGTTTCCTTTACTAAGCTATTTGGAGCACTTGTTGCATGATTGGACTGCCTTGATTCTGAATTTGACTACATTTGGACCACAGGGGCTCATTGATTGCATTTGTTATTAGTGTTGAGGTATTCGTATAACCTGTGGGTGATTGAATTGTGCCTATTGTTCATGGGGTTGGTTTTAAACAAAAAAAAAATTGTTATTACTTTGAAATTCCTGTTTCCATTATCTGTTGGCAATTGTAGTCCCTTGTGATTAGAGTGACATCTAGAGATCATGGTAAGGCTAAGATCCGCTTCTAGGTTTAAAACACCTAGACACTCGCAGCCTCCTCCTACCCCAGGGGCTAACGACTGGGTCCAACTCCGAATGCAAGTTGCATAACATGGTGCAGAATTTGGTAGCACTCCGCCCGACCCACTCCTGTTTTGACAATTTCAGGGAAGTACCGTTACCCTTCTCCTTCCTTTTGCTGTTAGTTTATCACATTGAGGGCAATGTGTGAATTAGGTGTGGGGGGGGTCAGTTTGGGGTGCGAGTATTTTTGTTTTTAGTTTCTAAAGGCCGTTCCTTTATTTTTAGTTTGATATTTATCTCCCTTTTCGTTTATTTTCTTTTCTTTTTCTAGTGGTCAGTTCTTTTATGACTACCAAATTTTGATGCTGGATTGTTGCCTCTAATTATGCTATTGCCAAGTTTTATTAATAAAAATGTATCAAGTTGATGTGGTTGAGTTCAGGGACATCTCTCTGGTAAATATCAGTAATTGTTTGACTCTTCTAATTTTTAGTTAACTTTTCTAGGCATAGGGAATGATTGTTGGCATTTTTCTTGTGAATTGGTCCAATTATTAATTTTAGTTCTCCATGTTTGGAAATTTGAGGCTGGCTGCTGTTATTTTTGTGTTATTTTTAGTTATTGTGCTATATGGTTGTAAATAAGAGTTGACTGTACTCCGCTAGTTGTTACTACTGAGTAACCGGGGATCTTCACCTAAAGTGTTGATTCTCGCGTCAAAAGGTAGTAGTTACTATGAGTGCGTGGTCCTATAGCGATTGGAGCTGAGTAACCGGGCTCCTCCATCTATCAAATGTTGGAGTTCGCGTCAAAAGGCTCTAAGGGCTATAGACTAAGTCTTTTGTTACTCAAAAAAAAAAAAAACAAAAAACAAAAACAAGAACAAAAAAAAAAGAGAAAAAAAAAAGAAAGAAAATAAAGATTGTGTTAGTATGTGAATTAGTCGGCTTTCCGGTCTGTGATCTTAATGTCGAGATTTTGGTTAGTAGTTGGACCATTTGCTGATAAATGTGAGTAACCATTCCTTTTTCTTAGATTAGTTTTGTTTTAAATTGGAGGAGTTTATAGTTCAGAAGCTAACCGGGGCGATGTTTCTTGAACCCTGATCACTGATGCTTGATAGATGTTTTCCTTGGTATCTTGGCAATAGGGTAGATGGAGCAATACCCATTTTCAAATTTTGGTGTTATTTGTCGTCCCATGCTTGAGGGCAAGCATGATTTAGGTGTGGGGGGAATTGATAGGGTGTTAATTGTTAGTAATTTTATTGTTAATTTTCCCTTGTCCCTACCAAATATTGTTTTAAATTGTTAATATATACTTATATTTGGTATTTGGACCTATCTACAGGAAGTTGAACTGACAAATGCTAATAAGGAGATTTTACTGAGAAAAATTCTCCACACATTAGAGCCTCCAGCGGATTTACAAGTTGGGCCCACATGGTGCTGCAAGAGAACAAAAATTTCGGTTGCTGATGGGAGTGTTTGATGAGCAATAGAAAACAAAAGGAGAGAATTCGGCAGAGCTACTTTTGTAACTTGGGACTCTTGTTTTCGGTGGGGACCACGAGAGGAGAAAAGGCATTTCTTCATTTGGCCTTTAAAGAGAAGTAACGTACAGAGATGGGAAACAAGAATCAATTCGGCAGGACCCACCTTGTGATTTGGTTTTCTCTCAATTAGGCAGAGTTTCCTTCTGGGACTTTGACTCTCAATTCGGCGGGATCCACGCACTAGGAGAGGCATTAGTCCTCTTTGGCTTTAAAAAGAAGGACACGGATGGAGATCGGGAGAGGAATACCTTTTATCTTTAGTTCTTATCGAAGCTTTAGTTTAGTTTTAGTTTTTTTTCGTTTCTTTCTTGGCTCTTTTGCTGGCCTGGGCCTCAGTGGAATTACTTGAAGATTTTCCTCATGAGGCGTGGCTAAATTTGTCTAGTCAAGAACAACGGAGGATTTGGTTCTACTAAATTTGTGAGATCGAATTAGTTTTTATTTATTTCCATTATTCACTGGTATTTGTCTATCTTCTGCTTTATGTTCATATGGTTGTTTTGTTATTCGATTATCCAGGGCCCGGATTCTAGATTAATTCAATAACCTGAAGCCAATTAGGGTAGTTAAATCCGTAATTGTTTAATTATCCTAAACTGGTGGCAACTGGCATGATTGGGTTTGTGTCGGGGAGATAGACAGGCTAACTTAAAGAGACCCTCGTAGCGTGTTGATTGGTTAGAATTAGGCTCTTCTAATTATTCATGCAATTAGGGAATTGAACTTCTATGGTCGTACCTAGGGTTATTTCCTGATTAGAGAAATAGTCAACGGTCGTACCTTGGCTATCGACAAATTGAGGAAGAGTTGGTTGTTTATCGCGTGTATGACAACTATAACTAATTTATCAGATAGTAATTGGAATAATCCTTGCATCTGTGATCGAACTAAGTGAACCATCTCCGAAGTTGTCTCTTGGCTAGAGTTCGTCCATTATTATTTTTATTGTGATAATTAGTTATTTGAGTTGTAGTTATTTTACTTTATTTTAATTTATTCCAAGCAATTTAGTTACTCTCATTTTCAAAAACCCCCCATATCTGGAACTTGAGAAGAAATTAAATTATCCCCAGTCCCTGTGGATTCGACCCTGCTTACCGCTATATACAGAATTTGTATTTTATTTGAGCAGGTATTTATTATTGCACAGGTTCGGCACCTGTCAATTTTTGGCGCCGTTGTCAATTGGGTTTAATTGCTGCCATAGTGGGGAGATTTTCTGCTCTTTCTTCATTTGTTGGCCGCTTGATTAATTTTTTTTTTCTCCCTGTGACTCACCAGTGGTACTGGTTGAGATTTTTTCCCTATCATTGTGGCTTATATTTGAAGATACTTGCTTATTTTAAAGTTTAAGTTCTTGTGATTGAGTTGCTACCGTTGAAATTTAATTTTTTTTCCTGTCTGTGCACCAGTGGTACTGGTTGCAGTGTTGCTTTCCATTTCTTAATCCTCTGTGCCGGACTACCTATTTGATTCTTGAGTGTTGGTTCCTGAACTGTTGCTGGAGTTACCATTTTCTTGGGTCAATTGCTGATTTTGGCAGGTTGAATTGGGGAATGGACTGTCCAATTGGAGGCAGCTGTTACCATTTTGGGACCAATTGTGTCTATTTTGCTGTGATTTGTATCTAATTGTGGGTAATTTGCTTGTTAAATTGGGAGGTGCCTATAATGCTTAAATTTGCTTATTGAAGTTAGTTGCCTCTGATTGCCTTGTTTAGGAGCATTTTATCCTTTTGGTTTCCTTTACTAAGCTATTTGGAGCACTTGTTGCATGATTGGACTGCCTTGATTCTGAATTTGACTACATTTGGACCACAGGGGCTCATTGATTGCATTTGTTATTAGTGTTGAGGTATTCGTATAACCTGTGGGTGATTGAATTGTGCCTATTGTTCATGGGGTTGGTTTTAAACAAAAAAAAAATTGTTATTACTTTGAAATTCCTGTTTCCATTATCTGTTGGCAATTGTAGTCCCTTGTGATTAGAGTGACATCTAGAGATCATGGTAAGGCTAAGATCCGCTTCTAGGTTTAAAACACCTAGACACTCGCAGCCTCCTCCTACCCCAGGGGCTAACGACTGGGTCCAACTCCGAATGCAAGTTGCATAACATGGTGCAGAATTTGGTAGCACTCCGCCCGACCCACTCCTGTTTTGACAATTTCAGGGAAGTACCGTTACCCTTCTCCTTCCTTTTGCTGTTAGTTTATCACATTGAGGGCAATGTGTGAATTAGGTGTGGGGGGGGTCAGTTTGGGGTGCGAGTATTTTTGTTTTTAGTTTCTAAAGGCCGTTCCTTTATTTTTAGTTTGATATTTATCTCCCTTTTCGTTTATTTTCTTTTCTTTTTCTAGTGGTCAGTTCTTTTATGACTACCAAATTTTGATGCTGGATTGTTGCCTCTAATTATGCTATTGCCAAGTTTTATTAATAAAAATGTATCAAGTTGATGTGGTTGAGTTCAGGGACATCTCTCTGGTAAATATCAGTAATTGTTTGACTCTTCTAATTTTTAGTTAACTTTTCTAGGCATAGGGAATGATTGTTGGCATTTTTCTTGTGAATTGGTCCAATTATTAATTTTAGTTCTCCATGTTTGGAAATTTGAGGCTGGCTGCTGTTATTTTTGTGTTATTTTTAGTTATTGTGCTATATGGTTGTAAATAAGAGTTGACTGTACTCCGCTAGTTGTTACTACTGAGTAACCGGGGATCTTCACCTAAAGTGTTGATTCTCGCGTCAAAAGATAGTAGTTACTATGAGTGCGTGGTCCTATAGCGATTGGAGCTGAGTAACCGGGCTCCTCCATCTATCAAATGTTGGAGTTCGCGTCAAAAGGCTCTAAGGGCTATAGACTAAGTCTTTTGTTACTCAAAAAAAAACAAAAAACAAAAAACAAAAACAAGAACAAAAAAAAAGAGAAAAAAAAAAGAAAGAAAATAAAGATTGTGTTAGTATGTGAATTAGTCGGCTTTCCGGTCTGTGATCTTAATGTCGAGATTTTGGTTAGTAGTTGGACCATTTGCTGATAAATGTGAGTAACCATTCCTTTTTCTTAGATTAGTTTGTTTTAAATTGGAGGAGTTTATAGTTCAGAAGCTAACCGGGGCGATGTTTCTTGAACCCTGATCACTGATGCTTGATAGATGTTTTCCTTGGTATCTTGGCAATAGGGTAGATGGAGCAATACCCATTTTCAAATTTTGGTGTTATTTGTCGTCCCATGCTTGAGGGCAAGCATGATTTAGGTGTGGGGGGAATTGATAGGGTGTTAATTGTTAGTAATTTTATTGTTAATTTTCCCTTGTCCCTACCAAATATTGTTTTAAATTGTTAATATATACTTATATTTGGTATTTGGACCTATCTACAGGAAGTTGAACTGACAAATGCTAATAAGGAGATTTTACTGAGAAAAATTCTCCACACATTAGAGCCTCCAGCGGATTTACAAGTTGGGCCCACATGGTGCTGCAAGAGAACAAAAATTTCGGTTGCTGATGGGAGTGTTTGATGAGCAATAGAAAACAAAAGGAGAGAATTCGGCAGAGCTACTTTTGTAACTTGGGACTCTTGTTTTCGGTGGGGACCACGAGAGGAGAAAAGGCATTTCTTCATTTGGCCTTTAAAGAGAAGTAACGTACAGAGATGGGAAACAAGAATCAATTCGGCAGGACCCACCTTGTGATTTGGTTTTCTCTCAATTAGGCAGAGTTTCCTTCTGGGACTTTGACTCTCAATTCGGCGGGATCCACGCACTAGGAGAGGCATTAGTCCTCTTTGGCTTTAAAAAGAAGGACACGGATGGAGATCGGGAGAGGAATACCTTTTATCTTTAGTTCTTATCGAAGCTTTAGTTTAGTTTTAGTTTTTTTTCGTTTCTTTCTTGGCTCTTTTGCTGGCCTAGGCCTCAGTGGAATTACTTGAAGATTTTCCTCATGAGGCGTGGCTAAATTTGTCTAGTCAAGAACAACGGAGGATTTGGTTCTACTAAATTTGTGAGATCGAATTAGTTTTTATTTATTTCCATTATTCACTGGTATTTGTCTATCTTCTGCTTTATGTTCATATGGTTGTTTTGTTATTCGATTATCCAGGGCCCGGATTCTAGATTAATTCAATAACCTGAATCCAATTAGGGTAGTTAAATCCGTAATTGTTTAATTATCCTAAACTGGTGGCAACTGGCATGATTGGGTTTGTGTCGGGGAGATAGACAGGCTAACTTAAAGAGACCCTCGTAGCGTGTTGATTGGTTAGAATTAGGCTCTTCTAATTATTCATGCAATTAGGGAATTGAACTTCTATGGTCGTACCTAGGGTTATTTCCTGATTAGAGAAATAGTCAACGGTCGTACCTTGGCTATCGACAAATTGAGGAAGAGTTGGTTGTTTATCGCGTGTATGACAACTATAACTAATTTATCAGATAGTAATTGGAATAATCCTTGCATCTGTGATCGAACTAAGTGAACCATCTCCGAAGTTGTCTCTTGGCTAGAGTTCGTCCATTATTATTTTTATTGTGATAATTAGTTATTTGAGTTGTAGTTATTTTACTTTATTTTAATTTATTCCAAGCAATTTAGTTACTCTCATTTTCAAAAACCCCCCATATCTGGAACTTGAGAAGAAATTAAATTATCCCCAGTCCCTGTGGATTCGACCCTGCTTACCGCTATATACAGAATTTGTATTTTATTTGAGCAGGTATTTATTATTGCACAGGTTCGGCACCTGTCACTAAGTAAGAAGTTCACGCAGTACGAGGCTAATTATTCATTCATTGAGAAAAGCTGTTGTGCATTGGCCTGGGCGGCTCAAAAGTTGAGACACTACTTGTTGAGCCATACCACTTATCTTATTTCCCGATCTGATCCTCTGAAGTTTCTTTTGGAGAAGCCGATGTTAACCGGACGCCTGGCCAAATGGCAGATAATTCTATCAGAGTTCGACATTGTTTTCACTTCACAAAAGGCGGTCAAGGGGCAAGCTATAACTGATCATTTGGCGGAAAATCCAAGGGATGATGATTATCAGCCACTTCATACTTATTTCCCTGATGAGAAAGTTTTATTCGTAGGCGCTACAGATGATATGAGTGAACAAAGCCCTGAATGGAGGCTTTTCTTCGATGGAGCTTCGAATTCTCTCGGAGTTGGAATTGGAGCCGTTCTGGTTTCACCCGAAGGGAAACATTACCCTGCCGCTGCCAAATTGCAATTTGCCTGCACAAACAACATGGCTGAATATGAAGCCTGTATTTTTTGTCTCAAAATGGCTTTAGAAATGGAAATCAAAGAGTTGATAGCTTTCAGTGATTCAGATTTGCTCGTGCATCAAACCTTGAAGCAGTGGATAACCAAAGATTCAAAAATTCTGCCCTACCATTGCAGTCTGCTCACTCTGGCCAAGCAATTTCGAAATTTGGAGTTCAGACATCTTCCACGTGCCCGAAACGCATTTGCCGATGCTTTAGCCACTGTAGCTTCTATGATCCAATATCCTGATGAATTGAGGATCGAGCCAATTCCGATTCAACTTCAAGACAAACCTGCCCACTGTTGGGTTGTAGACAAGTCCTCCGATAATTTTCCGTGCTATACTGATCTCAAGGAGTTTCTCAAAACTGGGTCTTACCCTCTGCATGCTAATACAAAGGACAAGAATTTTCTGCGTAGAATGGCTTCAAAATTTTTCTTAAATGGAGAAGTGTTATACAAAAGAACCTCAGATTTGAACCTTTTAAGGTGCATTGATGAAGATGAAACTCAATATATGATGAAAGAGGTGCATAGTGGCGTTTGTAGACCTCACATGAACGGCCATTTGCTAGCGAAGAAAATCATGAGAATCGGATACTTCTGGCTTACCATGGAGCATGATTGTATAGATTTTGTCCGGAGATGTATAAAATGCCAAATGCACGGTGACATTATACGCGCTCCACCCACTGAACTGCATAGCATGACCGCCCCATGGCCCTGTTCAATGTGGGGTATGGACGTGATTGGTACAATAGATCCTCCTGCTTCAAATGGACATCGATTTATATTGGTGGCGATTGAGTACTTTACCAAATGGGTTGAAGCGGAGTCATTCAAACATGTCACGAAGAAGGTAGTGGCCAATTTCTTGAGGGATCACATCATCTGTCGTTTTGGAGTACCCGAAACCCTTATTACAGACAATGCTAAGAATCTGAACAATGACATGGTAGATGGACTATGTGAGCAGTTCAAAATCAAACACCGCAATTCTGCCATTTATAGGCCTCAGATGAATGGAGCTGTAGAAGCCGCAAATAAGAATCTGAAGAAAATTATCCGCAAAATGACAGAAAAGCATCGCGATTGGCATGAAAAGTTGCCTTATGCATTGATGGCGTACCGGACTTCTATTCGGACATCGACTGGGGCAACGCCATATTCACTTATGTATGGGATGGAAGCTGTATTACCAGCTGAGGTTGAAATTCCGTCGCTACGAATCCTTATGGAAGCTAAATTGGAGGAGGCCGATTGGATCAAGCAGCGCCATGAGCAATTGACTTTGATAGATGAGAAGCGATTCAATGCTATCTGTCATGGGCAATGCTATCAAAAACGTGTGGCCCGAGCTTACAACAAAAAAGTCCATCGGCGGGCATTTGAAGAAGGTGATAAGGTACTGAAGCGAATTTTGTCAATGCAAGATGAAGCTAAAGGCAAGTTCGCTCCAAATTGGCAAGGGCCGTTCATTATCCAAAAGGTATTACCTGGCGGAGCTCTTATTTTGGCGGAAATGGATGGACGGGTTTTCCCTCAACCCATCAACTCAGATATGTGCAAAAAGTTTTTCATTTGATCATGCAAATTTTCTTTAGAAATTCATGCAAATGGCGAAATGCAAGTCAGGCCATCTTCTTTTACACTAAAAAATATTTTATCTCTACTTGTCCCCTTTGAGCCATCAGAATTGACAAATTTCGTTTGATAACCCTTGAGAATTGCAAACCCCACACTGGGGCAAATTTGTTTCGGAAAAAAAAAAAAAAAAAACCCTACACTGGGGTAAATTTAGTTTTCAAAGAAAAATGCAAAAAGTGAGGAAAATACAATGAAAAATGCAAAGAGAGAAAAACTGATCAAACTGGGGCAAATTTTCCTCAGTTTCGGAGTTGTTTTCAAAAGGGTGCAATCTCAAGTTATTTCACCCCTCGTATCAAATCTGCTTTCAAGCCTCAACCTTTCTTGAAAAACACCCTACCGGATCTCATTACAAAAGCCCAAAGTCCTGGTTTTCGTCACTTGCTGCATTTCTATTAGGAAATTTGTTAATCAACTGGCAGGTGATGTCTATAATGCTTTCGCCTAATCTCACAAGGGAAATGCATTCTACTGATGCCAGAAATCTTCAATTCATATTTCTGAGTCGCTAATGGTCGAGATATTTCCTGGTTCTCTAGGTGAAAACTCGAAAGGGCGCCTCGGAAAAAAAAAAGAAAAAAAAGAAGAAAAAAGAAGAAAAAAGGAGGAAAAAAAAAGAAAAAGAGAAAAGAAAAAAAAACAACAACAAAAAGGGTGGGGGCAACCTTGGTGAAAACCCGAAAGGACGCCAAGGTAGGTTTTCTCAACAGACAAGCTCAAGAAGAAACAGCCGGTGACCTGGTTCATTTGGGGTTTTCCTCATATTTGTGATACTTCTGCCAATATCGGATTCCGAAGAGAAAATATCCAAAGTCTTGAATATGATATTCGTTGGTTAAATTTGTATTTGTTCTTTACAAATATTCTTTTGCAAAATGTATCTTTATAAACCTCTTGGTTATTCTCAAATTATTTGTGTGTGAATGCTTATGATTGTCTACATTCTTTTGCATGCTCATCTTTGCCTAACATAGGAAATCATCTTGCATATACTAATTTTCATGCATCATTCTTTTACCATTAAATTCAAATGAATGATAAACCCTGAGGTTTGTGCAAAGATAGGGGATTCAATCATCAGTTACAGGAAGTAACATACAACAAAGCTACCACCTGGATTGGGTGACGTGGTAAATCTGCATTTTATCAGTCTCAGAAATTGAAAGGTTTAAGGCAGACGCCGCCGAGCAGAAATAAAAGCATCACAAGACTCATGTTTACACGATTCTCAAGGCAAATCGAATCAAATAATGGTGGCAAGCCCATTATTTCTTCTTTTCTTGCAGGAATGTTGCATTCACAAACAAAAGCGGCCACTCTCCTTTTGGCACCTAAATCAATGGCAAACAAAGCTCCCCAGTAAGCAAGGATCGATGTTATTTGCAAAGCTCGATCATAAGAAACAACATCAGCGATCGCTTCAGTCACAGAAATCCAAATTTCCCTCTCGGTACAAAAGTTGAACTATTCTCAGGTAAAAAAAAAAAAAAAAACTCAATTCATTGTTTAAACTTCCCCAGTGAAATCCCGTTTTAAATTCCGGTTCGGGTCAGTCCCGTTTTTAAAATTCTGTTCGGGTCAGTCCCGTTTAATTTCCGTTCGGGTCAATCCCGTTTAAATTTCTGTTCGGGCCAGTCCCGTTTTAAATTCCTGTTCGGGCCAGTCCCGTTTTAAATTCCTGTTCGGGCCAGTCCCGTTTTAAATTCTGGTTCGGGTCAGTCCCGTTTTTAAAATTCTGTTCGGGTCAGTCCCGTTTAATTTCCGTTCGGGCCAGTCCCGTTTTAAATTCCTGTTCGGGTCAGTCCCGTTTTAAATTCGTGTTCGGGCCAGTCCCGTTTTAAATTTCCGGTTCGGGTCAGTCCCGTTTTAAATTCCTGTTCGGGTCAGTCCCGTTTTAAATTTCCTGTTCGGGTCAGTCCCGTTTTAAATTCCTGTTCGGGCCAGTCCCGTTTTAAATTCCGGTTCGGGTCAGTCCCGTTTTTAAATTTTTATTCGGGTCAGTCCCGTTTAATTTCATGTTCGGGTCAGTCCCGTTTTTAGAATTCCTGTCCGTTCAAATCATTTTGCAGCCGAATAACACAGGTAAGTATTTGGTGTCTACTTCTTTGTCTCAAGTTTTTTCAAAACTCAAACAAAGAGGGGCAAACTGTAGACACCAAATTTTTAAATAATTTGTATGTTGCATCTAATTCATGATTTGGTTTTAGATTGTCTGCATTTTAGTTGTTACCTTTTTATTTGTCTTTTATTTGCTAATTATTTGTCATATTAATTTTGTTCACGTTTTAGTTTTAGTTTTAGTTTTAAGTTTTAACGTAAAATTTGTGAAAAAAAAAGAAAAGAGGAAATTGATGAAAAATGGAAAATTGTGCTTTGTTGATTCTAGTTTATTTAGTTTCTATCCAATGTTAATTAAATTACTTTTTTTGTTGTTTTTGTTGTTTGTTATCTATTTTTATTATCAGTTTTATTTAATTAATTTCAAAAAAAAAAAATCAAAAAAATCAAAAAATCACAATTCTATTTCTGCCGGTTCCATTTCCACTTCTCAACCTAGCACTTTCCATTGTTATTGCCGACTCCACTCCACTCCCAATACCTCAATATATACATCCCACTACGCTATATCATTTCCAATTCACTACAATCATTACGACTGACCATAACATTCTCATTTCAATTGTTCCTATGCCGTGAGCTGTGAAGTGATCAGCTTCTTTGGAAATAACGACGAGAGAGAGAGAGGTGAGGACTTAGCTTATCTTCCAGCCTCACTTCAAGACCAACCGAGAGAGGGAGAGAGAGAACCGAGAGTCAAACTTCCTCCAATCCAGCCGCAAGTTTGAGCCAGGGAGAGGGAGAGTTGCGGACTGCAATTCTGGACAGCCGAGAGTGGAGGATTTGCAGCTGCTAGTCGTGTGTTTTAGGCTTCAAGCTAAGGTAATTTCTGAACTTAGATGAGTTGTTTATGGGTTGATGAAGCTGACTATAAGCATGCATGTGGGATTGTGTGGTTAGATGATAGCTTAAATCATAGAAAAATCTGTTTGAGAAGGAAGTGAAGCTGCCGAGAGCTTGAGCTAGAAGTTTCGGTTTTTAATTTGCTAGCTGTGATGATCTGAGCTTAATTTTGGACTCAACCTGATAGATAGTTTCTTATTTGATGTTGCATGTGAACTACGTGGCCTGAATTTCGGTTGCATGGCTGGAAATTTTAATGGAAGTTGATGGATTGCTGAAACAATTTTTCCAGTTTAGCCGTTGAAGTTGTTTTGGAAATTGCATGGGTATTTTAGCATGAAATTTGCTGGAAAGTGGTTGATTTTCACTTGGTTAGGTGTTTGACTAATTAAAATTAGATGATTAAGCTTTGCCGGAAGTTTATTGGTCCGGCTAAGCAAGAAAAAAAAATGAAATAGTGAACGGCTACATGCAAGTTCATCCAAGGATGGCGAACAGAATTTCTGGATTTGTGGATGTTTATAGTTGCTGTCCGAACTTGATCTGAACTAGAAATGATAGTAATTTCATTAAGTAGCCTTGCATGTTAGTTTTGGGTACTTAACACAATGATTCAACCGAGGTAAATTCGGATTCATGCCCAAGCACTTGCTGGAAAATGCATTTCAACTTGCCAAACCAGTTTTATATGTTCCAGATTTTTCAACTTGCTGAACGTATTTTATTTGTATTTGCACTGGATTTTGCTCAGTTTTTTTTTTCTATTTGTTTGGATGATGGTTTGCTGCCTAGTTTAAAGCCTTGTGTTTGGATTTGATTGTGCTTGAAAGCTGGATTTTGTAAAGTGCCGAATTGCAGAAAGCTTGCTGCGTTTTTTTTCTGTTTCATTCTTTTGCTGTTTAGTTTTCTTTCTACCTTTGATGATTAGCTCCATTTTCTTGTTTCAATGCTACAATGAAGTTACAAGTTTAGTTGGTGATTGGTAGTTAAAATTCTGATATATGGTGAACACATTTGTATGTTGAAATGCAAGAAAAGCTGCGGCTGAAGGTGCACAAAGCCAGATTTGCTTCTTTTGCTATTGATGGATAATGAATTTCCTTCCTTTGTTGATGATCAAAACCAGATTTGCCATCTTAATCTTGCACCCAAAATTTCATGTTTTAAATTGGGTTAATAATTTCTGGGTTGATGAATTTGTTTGCATGATAGAAATGCGAAAGATTGCGGCTGGAAATTGCTGCTGCACTTTGTTTTTTTTAGCAGTCACCGAATTATATTTTGCTTGTTTGAGCATGTTAAATGGTTTATGTCTTGGGGTATACTAGTGGGTAACATGCGATATTTGCCTCATTATGTTTTGATTTGAGCTCATGGATGGTCTGTACAAAGAGTAAGCCACAAATTTGCAGCAGATTATAAGAAAGTTTTTTTTTTCTTTCATTTTTCTTCACATGAGAGGCTGCCAGAATTTGTATTTGGAGTTGTTGGCCTGTTGAGTTACGCTTGTCTTTGGTTTAATGTTGAAGCTTGGATCGATTGGCTGAATTTTTAATTGTGCTAGGAGTGCATTTGAGCAACTCGGTAATGCAGCAATTCACCAAAACTGGTTTAGTTGTCTACCTTGCTAGTTTTCAGTTTTTGCAGCATGAAATAGGAAGAACAAGCCAAAGTTGCTGGATTTTGTTTTAGCATTTGAATATTCTTGTTTTCTGGATTTTTGTGTTCCGAAGAGGGGGAAGAATGTTTGATCTCCTTACAAGTTTTTTTTGTTTGTTGGATTGTGTTTGCATGGTAGAATGGAAAGAAGCCACGGCTGGAAATGAAATTTGTTGCAGAGAAAGTTTCTTCTACGTGATTGCATGGCTTTTGCATGAAAATGACTTTCAAAAATCGCACTCCAACCCCTTGGCTTCCATCTAATGCTTCCATGGCCCAATTAATTGGAAACTTAATTAATTTTGTCCTCCTAACATGCCATTTCCTCTTTAATACATCTTGATTTGTTTTGGGTAGATACTTAAGGGATTGTAGAATGAATTTGAAGGGTCTAATAATTTCTTTTTCCTAGACTTGTAGTTAATTTGATTTTTTTTGGATTCTTTGGCATTTGGTTGTTTAGCTACTAGTAAATTGCTCCTCGTTTACCTTTTTGTGAATTTTCTAGTTTGATTTGGTAAGTTTCACCTTAGATTCTTAATTTTATTTTATGTTTTTTTTTTAGTTCCTTATTGTTTATAATAGTAATAAATTGGCCCTTTAGACCTCTTTAATTTTTTTCAATTGGGTCTTTGTTTGTCTTAATTGGTTAAGTACGAGTAGTTTACTTTCCTTGGAATGCTTCGAGTGATTCAATTTGACGGTTGTTTCCATTTTCTTTTAATTTTTCTCAATTAAAGTGGTACCTTGACCTTTTTATTGTTTTGAAGCCATTTTTCTTTCATTTGGACACCATTCAAAGGGGGCGGTATATTTTCTTTTATCCCTTTTTGTGTCTCTTCTATGTGATCCAACGTGTTACGTGGAAATTACATGACTATTTGCTTTCATTGCCTTTCTTTAGTTCTTTCATTTCATTTACTTTTGCTTTTATTTAAGTTCTTCTTTATGGGGTATGTGTACACCTCTTGGCTTGTAATAGATAGGGCTTGGAGGAGCATTCAATGAAGACCTATCGAAGACGTGTGCCTAGCTAGCAAATGTAATAGTTAGGGCATTAATTGCCTATGTGTTATGTGTTACTTGCTTTAATTAGGTTCTTGCATCTAGTTGAGCATGCTAAGTGTTATGTGCTATGTGTTTATAAGTGTTTGGCATGTCTACTCGCTTTCCATGGCCATGAATGAATGTGATGGACGAATGTACGTTTCCACTAGTCCAACGCTAGTCGGAATTCATAGAATGGGCTAGTCCAACGCTAGACCCTTAGGGACTTCCCCTCGTTAGTACATATTTGCGTGTTCATCACATGTCATGCATTTTTCTTAACTTATCATTTGGCATGCTCCTCGAAACCCTTTTTCCCTTCATTTAGGATTTTTGCATTTCATACTAGTTATAGGGTTCATTTGCTTGAGAGTCCCCTTAAATATGGGATATAGACGAGTGTGGCTTTTTATAAGCCTTAGCACGCTTGTATTCCCTCTATAAAAGGGCAAATTGAGTCACGATTTAGGTCTCCCCGTACTCAGTATGCATGAATTCCCTAGGTCCATGAATCCATTCTCCCATTTTTACCCTCATTACACTTTCACTTTGCACACGTGCACCTTTATAATCTTCACTTGCACACGAACACTTTTATCATCACTTGCACACATGCACTTTATATTATCATTTCACATATCGTACCTTGCTCACTCACGTGCACATTTTCACTTACACATTCTTGTCTTTTATTACTTTTTTCAAACTCATGTCCTCACATTGCATACATGCATTCCATTCATTTGCATCCCACTCGCATTATTCGTGACTTCTTCAAAGGATCGTTATTGGGCTTCACAATTAATGTGATTGGCACCACTCAACCTTTGAAGGGAAATTTCCCCCAATACCCCTAGGTCTAGGGTTTGCATTCATGTAGTGCATCCAAATGTAATAAATTCTTTGATTAAAACAAGAAAATCTTTGATTAAATCATGCAACTAGCCTTGGCTAGGTCAAAGGGGTGCCTTGGATTTTATCCTTGCCTTCCCCTTTGTCAAATGTGACTCCCGAACCTTTTTCTTTGGTTTACGTGGACTAGGAGTCGTTTAAAAGGGGTTTCTTACTAATTTTTCCTATTTTTTCAAAAAAAATTCATTTTTAGGTGACTTGGTACACCTTAACTCATTACCAAGTGGCGACTCCAATTTTTTATTTCAAAAACCCTTTTTAAACTATAATTTTTGGGTCAAATCGTCGCATTCTCAAACCCCCATTTACACCCACTTTTCTTTTAAATCACAATTCATTTTTCAATCACAAATTGAATCAAAAAATACATTTTTTTAAACAATTTATTTATTTATCAAAAATGGGGCGCGACACAAATGACATGGAATGACACAAATCCAAAAAGCCAATTCCTTTATACTAATGACCTTCCATAGATTAACGATACAAATAAAGCCATTGATATAAACTCCATTGTTATTCCTGTCTTTTGACGTGCATAATCGATTTTCCAACTTAACAGTACTACTTTGTAGATAGAAATATCATAGTGTAATTATTAAGCATAATAATATTATGTGTGTACAAAAACTTTGGTAAAAAAATGACAGTGTCATCGAGTTGGAGGTATAAATAATCTAAAAATCATAAAAAGGAAAAATGGCATAAAGAATACCAAATTTAAATAAAATTTTAAGAAAGAAAATTGGTCGAAAAAAATGAAAAATATAGAAATACTATCTCATAAAGTTGACAACGTAAATTTAATGTATATATATACTAGTAAGGCCCGGCTGTGCGTGCCCACCTTCAATTTTGTGATAAATTTTATTTTAGTTTATTTGTACGTTGATATTTGGTTTTATTTAGATTTCAAATTTAATGCTTTCATAGGTGGACATTTATATTAGAATTGGTTGTGTAGTTTAAGTATATTTATTTTTTAAGGCAAAAGAGAGTAAATTGAATATAAGATAACAGAAATACATTAACGCAAGTAGAATAAAGAGATACAAGATAATTAAAATGAAACAGAAGTAGTTCAGTTTTTAAGTACATAAGCATTATATTGTTCGAAATTAATGCTATGCATAATCATTGTGGAAGTTCAGTGAAGTTTGCTGGTCAGTTGCGAGCTGTTCCACTTCATAGCTGGTGACAATGGTGAATGTCGTTCCTTTGATTGCTTTTTCTCTTGGAGTTGCCTTTTTAACGAAGCACATGAGTCTTTTTCCTTGGATTGCTTGTGTTATGTGATGAAGTAAAATCATATTCTGCTATAGTCACAATGAAACATGTTAAGAAGCAAAGAGATTTAATATGTCAGCAGTCTGTAGTCGCTTTTCTTTAATACCTGATTGTTTATCTCGGTTAGTTCAGCAGCTTGAATGGACATCAATTTTTCAGCTTCTTCTCCCAAGGCAAGTGTATCCATTTTTCCAGTGGCATCAAGTATGGTAAGTGTAATGCAAGCTCTATATATGTAATTAGATGTATTAGCTAACTTGCTATTCTTTCATTAGTCGCGGAAGGAAAATTTTTAGGCGGATAAAAATATCGTTTACTTGCCTAGGAGCGGGGTTGATTTTCACTCTGCAATAGTGGCAATTAATGTCCAAGATTCCTATGTAGTCAGTGGGTTCATGACAGTTGGAGCATGTGAAATACCAGAAAAGAGCTTTTTGATAATTAATTTCAACTCGACCTTCAATCGATGCTGTTCGTTTCTGTCAATTAGAGTATGTTAGAGGTCGAGGTAGAAGTAATAAATTATCACTCTTGTTATTGAAAGGTTAAGTTATGAATGTCTTACAAATCTTACTGCCTGAAGAGCTCTGTTTATGGGGCTGATTTCATTTGCACTGACTGGAGGTAGAATAACTCTTGGATCAGCATAAGCTTCATTATGAATCATTTGTGTCATCAGCGATATGTTGTTGTGAAACCTTGATTTGTTTTTTGGAATGTTAGAATTAAATCTTTAGTTTTAGGAATAAATATTTGGTGTGGGAGTGTTTACCAGTGATTAAGCTCCATTGTTTCTCTTAGAGCAGGTTCAATCATTATGACAGATGAAACTTGCGTAGCCAGTGAAAGATCTGCACATTGTGTTTGAACAAAAATCAGTTCTAATAAGATTATTCTTGTATGAAAAATCAGCTTTAGTATTATATCTTTTTTAGTGAAAAAATGCATAATAAGGTGGGATATTCAGGCTTTACAGTTTGTGGTAGTTGCTCTGAGTCTCATGGCCAAGATGACTGATGGCTCTTCTCTTGCTGCGATTTGTATACCTTCAGTTGTCTGGAAGTCATTGTAAAGTGTTAAGATGACTGGTTTTTCCCTGAGTATGCAGTAAGATCAGTGTCAATAGGCAATTTTTTTCATTTTGAGTTTGAATATGGTAAAGAACTTACTCTTGATTGATGATTACATAATCTCTTGCAGGAATTATCTGTCCTTGAATTGTTATCTCTCTCATTGGACGTGCAAAAACAACAATCCCAAATATATCTGCAGTGAAAGCATTTTTAAATTTGTGTTTGGAAGGTTAGTCAGATGTTGATAGTGGTAAAAGTGGAGGAGTGTTTAACATACTCATATATTTGTTTGAGTCTGCATAAGTCTGAATGTTGGCAAATTGGTGCAAATGTAGGTATGGTGGTATTGTTTCATCCACTGCTTCATTAACTTCTTCAATTGTTGTTGTAGCTGTGATTGTCCAATAGTATGGATAGTCTGTAGTTGAAGATGTTTGTTGGCTTCGATGAATGGATGCATTTGAAACAAAATACTTTTTGAATGGTAGTAGCAATCCATCAACAAGTGGAATAGCATTGTCAACAGCGATTGCTTTTACTTGAATTCCCTATAGGATTGCAATGAGTTTAAATAAATTATATTTACTTTATAGGTTAAAAGCAGTATAGCAGTATTTGATGTTCATTGTATACCTGTGAATTGGAAAGAACGAAGCAGCGGTATCTTCTTCCAGTTGAAAATCTTCCAGCTTCTAAAACGTGAGTGGCCTCAATTACTTGGACCAATGTAGTCCAATTTGTGGAGTAGCAGTGAATATCAGTTAAGGCCATTGCATTATGTGTCATTGTTTGCTGTTAAGATTTGAAGGGAAGCGAAGTTGAGAAGTGTAGTGAGAGAGCAGGCCTGATGTTTTTGATCTTGATATTACTAAGTGTTAGGATGTTGAAGGTATTTATAGGATGGTGTTCAGAGTCAAGCTGGCAGGCGTAGTGGGAGTAAAGCTGGCAGAAGATCTTAGTTTCTTCGTGTGGAAAAGATTTTGAACTGAATGACTATGTGAACTGAAAATTGGAAATAAGATCTTTTGCTTTAGCATTTGGTTTTTTGATTTGTTTTGTCAGTCTATTGTACACAGAATATGTAAAGTTATCATTATATTCAACCAATGTTAATAATTGTGAAGTTGTCTACTGTGAAGTTGTCAGTTGATATTCAACTGGAAAGATTAGCATCTTTTGCTTGCTGACTTCATATATACTGCAATTGAGTTGGTGGCTGATAGAAATAGCAGCTTTTCAAAAATATATAGCTTGCGTTTGGGAGAGTGTTGAAGACTGAAGGCTGTTATTGGAAGATTTTAATGATCTATGGCAAACAGAATAGAACGTAGCCTCAATTGGATAAAGCATTAGATATTCTGTGACGTTACAAAATGCTTAAAAGAGAACATGGCTAAGTTATTAGAACAAGATCTAAAGAAAAATGGGAATTAATCAAGCACTAAATCTAATAATCCGGACTCAAATTTTGGGTGTCTTTGTATCATGATCTTAAAAAGTGAACTGTAGTCATATGTGCTTCGTAAATATATCTGTAGAGGATAAGAGCTTTCTACAGCCAAATAAGAAAATTTGAGCTTTCAGCTGAAGCACAGCGAAAAAACACAAAGAAAGCAAACATTCAAAATCATGGGTTTGCAGTCATTCAGTTTGATTTGCTCAGGAACAAGTCACTCTGTTCTATCAGAAGCATCACCATTTTCTCTATCATTTCTGGCACCTTGATGGTGAGGTCTACCGGTGTCACTTGCATTATTCTCGGATCTGCACTTTCTTTCATTTTGTCTTTCTTTTTCTTGCTTATGCTCTTTCATTTTAGTTAGCTTTTGATGATATATGGCAAAGTTCAAGACCTGAAGAGCGGCATCTACATCAGCCTTTAAAATCTATTCAAAAGCAATTAGTGGACATAATTAGTCAAGGATATGTAATTTTGCACATGAAAAAGCATTGGTGCTGCAATAAATAGGGATGAACAGTATAACAGCGAATCAACATACTGCAACATACAGATTTATCTGGCTTCTTAACTTGAATTTTGGATGGGCAGTTGACAGATGTATTATTGTTTCCAAGGTCCTGGCAGTTATTGGAAGTGTTCCAGCCTTAGTCTACATAAAACAATTGCTATTGTTTTGATAAAATTTGAGTATGTTGATGCAAAATACTACATACATGTACACAACTAACTGCGAATTACCTAACTACCTTGGCATTTGGACTGGTACTTCGAAGCTCTGCATATGCAGTTGCAATTTGATCTGATGGCTGTACACAGTAATTTGTAAAATCAGCCATGAACCAGTGACCATGTAAGAGAAGCAAATGAATGGATAACACAAAGGAAACTTAAAAGAGATGTAAACAGAAATTCTTAACACAAATTATGGGACAATGATGTGGCACTTGTAGTTGAGGATTGCATTATTAAAAAGGCAGGAATGCAACCTTATCAGTTAACTCAGGCTGAATTCTGTGTTTTGCATAATGGATGTACTTCTTCAAAAAATCAATGGTGAGGGTCTCATGTTTACGACTTGTTTTCGTCCCATATAGCATTGGGTTATACTTGACAAAGACTGTGGACCCTTGTCATCCCTTTTGTATTGTGTAGCTACATCTGCATTTGAAGATTTGGGTGTTTCACTTTCAGCCATCCAAGCACAAAGATGAAGTTAGCTATATTTTAGTAAAGGAGCTACTATACTCTTATCTCTATCCATAGTGGAATGAAAACTATGCATCTGCAAGACATGTTCTGAGATATGACGCTCTATACCAGGCTCCATTTGATCCAGGACAATGAACAGTAAATCAAAAGGAGAAAGCAAAGAATGTGGGAGTCCAATATTCTTTGTTGTGGTTAGCGAGCAGTGATAGTGTACATAACAAGAATAATATGCAGTCAATAAATGAAAGGAATGGATATCAAACTGGAATTTTTCAAGGAACATAGATTCTGCATCTTACTGTTCCATATATGGGATTTGCAGCTGCTACAACACTGCACTGGGCATTCAAGGATGCATGAATTCCAGCTTTAGCAATTGTTACAGTTTGCTGCTGCGTGACTTCATGTATAGCTACACAATCTTGGTCATTCATTTTGTCAAATTTGTCAATACAAACAACTCCTCTATCAGCAAGAACCATAGCATCAGCCTCTAGCCTTCTTTCTTCTAATGACAATGCCATCAATTTGATAAATATTCACTATAGTTACTTTATAAAGTTAATGATAGCATAAGAGTGTATTACCTGTTTCTTGATCAGAAGTAACTGCAGATGTCAAGTCAACTCCTGAATAACCTTGGCCAGTGGTTGATATAGCTAAAGGTGCAATATTCATGATTGCTCTTAGCAGCTGAGACTTGGCAACAGACTGACTGGCCAATTCTCTTCTCCCAACAGACTTAGCTAAAGTTAATCATGTTTATATGACTATCAAAGAGCATTCAACCAGACTAAGGACTTAAAACTAACTGTAGTTCAACAAGTTGAGGTGTAAAGAGTTTCTCTGGGTGGTAATAAGGAAAGACATTGGACAAGCTACTGAGTTGGGAATAGAAAATAGAGAAAAGAAAAAGTATGAGAAGATTTACATGACCAAAAGCAGAACTCTGAACATTTAATTTAATCGACTCAAGTAATAACTTATCCTGACAAATGAGTACCATTTTTTAAATTGTTTTCAGTTCCACCAAGCGTCAAAAGAACCAATGACTTCTTTATTCATGTATGATCGTATATAGATGCTGCAAGAGAATCGGCAAGTAAGGCAAATGTAATATATGGAGCTTACTGTAATGTGAAAGAGCAGATAGACAGAATATAATCCTTTTACTGCATAGCGTCATCAAAAGCAACACTGGATTACATATGAAGAGACAATACCATATTACTTCTGTAGGTTAGTTTTTCTTCTACAGACGTCAAAAGAAATATTATGCTTCATTATGTTTTGTAGACTAACATAATGAATCATAATATATTCACAAAATATAAGAGTCTGAGTAATCTATGATTAAAGTAGCTTAACAAAAGTAGTTTTTGAAGAAGACAAAGGAATCAGTCAATTTTCAGGTCGCTCTTCTTCTTTTTGCTTGAACCTGTTCCTACCTGTTTGTAGCTATAGGTTTCAGGTTCAAACGTTATGGAGCTCTGCTGTTTACTATCATCCTCTTCAATCAACATTGAAGCTTCATCAACAACTGAGGATATACTGTTTACAGCTTTTGAAGTGAAATTAAGGCTTCTTTTGGCTGAACTCTTTCCAGGTGCGGCAGCAGTTGCAGAAGTGTTGATTGCAGCTTTATCTTCAATTGTTGGTGCAAGCAGTGGAGTGATAATGTCTTCTGATGCTCTGGCTTTTACCTCAGTTATTGCAGGTGTCATGAGTTGGGTTTGTACATTTAGAGGGTCTTCATGATTGATGGATGTTATCATTTGTGGTAGTTCCTCAAGAGTGTACAGTTTGACAACTACATTTTTCTTTTGCTGCTGACTCTGATATTCCACCTCAAATGATCGAACAAAGCAGACAACTGTGTGCTTGCTAATAGATTCTGCAAGCTGCATATCTAGAGCAACTCCCTGTATTATTAAACATTTTAAAAATGGACTTAGCTGTATATCAAGAACAACTGGTTATTCAAACTGAACTGTGAAATGTAAAAAGTTCTATTGGTTGTTTCATTTATGAATAGAGCTTATGTTGAGCTTACAGTTTCATACGCATCACGCAGCTGAATAGCAGTATAAGGAATCAACTTCTCAACTTCTGGAGAGTAAATGGTGCAATTCATTTTTCCAGTTTCGTCAGTCAGTTTAATGCCAATGCGACAGCTGAAAAATTTTATTGTCAGCATGAGAGAAGTTCTAATAAGACTGTTATAATTATGAAGCAATTTTAACTAAAGTAAATTGAAGCAAATTCACTATTATATTAGTTTGTTTTCAACATATGAGCCTTTAAAGGTAAGAAAGTAAAGCAAAGTAACAATTATTTCAGTCTGATTATGACTGACCTCATTTGAATAGAAGTCGATTCGTTACATGAAGGACATGTAATAATCCAGTCTATATCAGCATCAACATTTTTGTGACAATTAGCACAGACTGTGTGCCAACATTTTTGCTGTCCAGGAATGAAGGCTGGTTTTGCTCGTACCCAGGCAGTTTTTTGTTGGAATTTTCATACAAATAAACTATGTGATTATCTCTGTCAGCAAAGATATAAACATTAGAATTTCAATTATGCATGGGAAATTACTTTATCAAAGGATGCCAGAACAGTTTTAATATCTTTGATGAATTCTGGGCCTCGAGGAGGTAGCAGAAGTGATGTATCTTTGAAAGCATTTGCTTCAAGCATATTTTTGAGCTCTTGTTTGTGAGCAGCATACCTAACATAAGTAAAACATATTTAAACTTGAACATAAAAGTTATTTTCAAACTATGAAATGCTGAAACGATGGTGAAATGGACATAATCAAACTGTGTATTAAAAGATTCACTTATTAGTTATGAACTGGACATAATCAAAAGATTTACTTATTAGTCCTGAATTGGGTATTCTCAAACTGTGTGTCTTGGAAAATATGGCAAACGAAAAGATACTGTTCAAATTTTTTTATCATCTTCTGTCTGCATATCAAACATATTTTCTTAACAAGCAAAAAACAGAGATACTCTTGAAGATTTAATGAAGAAAATAAAGTAAGTGAAATTTAGTGAACGAATGAGTGGTTTTTATTTAGAATGAGCAATGTATAAAATGCAAGAATAGGCTGACCATTCATTCATTTGCATGTCTTCAGGAACTGGTGGATTGTAGAGGATGCAAGATGAGAGCCTTGAGGTTGAAGAAAGTGCTGTAGATATAGACAAAGAATAAGAAATAAGAAACCTATTTAAACATAGCTACACAATGAAGTGAGTGAAAATATACATTCTTACAATTAAAGGTTGTAACTTTAATCCTCATAGCTATAATCATGGGGGCAGAAGCAATGTTACTGGCTATTTTTGAACCATCATCTTTTGCAAACTCATTCCAAAGAGTGAGGAGCATCATTTTTTTCCTTCAAAAAAAGAGAAATTTATTGATTGTATGTGAAAACAGCATTGTTTTATGGAAAAGAGAAGATGAAGCTTGAGGGTGTTTTGACTTACTCTTCATTGACAATCACAAAGTCTCTTGTTGTACTGTCCTTTTGCTGTTTCCGAGGAAATGCATGAATGACGATTGCCTTAACATTTTTTTTAACAGTTTACATGCAAAAAACAGTTGGATTAATATATATCAGCAAAAGTAATATTAGCTGTTAACAAAAAAGCAATTATTTTGAAATCAAAGCTTACTTTGAAGAATTTCTGTGTCTGCATACTGATGCAGGTCAGCAAATGGTGTCAGTTCAAATGGGCATGGTAAAGTTGGAGGAATTGTTTCATTGTATGGTTCAATGAGAGTGTCACTGTTAATGGCCCATGAAAAGGGGTAGTTGCCGATTCTGAAATTTGCTGATGTGTCCATTATTGATGCATTTGAGATGTAGTAGCGCTTGAATGGACATAGCATGTGTTGAAATAGCTTAATGCAGCTGTCATACACAAGAGCAGAGACTCTTGTTCCCTGATTTATAGTGTTAATGAAACAGTGTCAGAAAGGAATTTATGTTAACGTTAATAAGTATTTATGATTGATGTTTGACAGACCTGGGAATCAGTCAACAAAAAGCGACGAAACCTTTTGAATGGAGCAGTTCGTGCAACATGCACATTTCCCCTTTCAACAACCTGAATTAGCACAGTCCATTGGTGACTCTGTTTGTTCACTTCCAACACTTGAAGCATTTGTCTACCCATGTTAGCCTGTAACAGGAAAAAAGGAAGCATATTTCAATATGTTGTTAGGAAGTTCGAAGGCAACATAATGTTAATATAAAAAAAGAATTAGCCAGCTGATAGGATAATGTTTTTACTTCTAATTAAAGCTGTAGACTGTTCTAATATCTCTGTATAAACGATGTTTTTTGTATGATCTGCATTGGCAGAATCAAAGTAAGATGGTTTGATCAAGACTTTGACAGAAGCAGCTGTTTTTGCACGTGATAAGGCAACATAGAGTTGTCCATGTGAAAAGACAGGCTCCTTCAAATAAATGCCAACAAAGTCAAGTGTTTGGCCTTGAGTTTTATTAATTGTCATTGCAAAACATAGCCGAACTGGAAATTGAGTTCTCTTGTAAGGAACTGTATATTGTTCATCATTTGATGGTTGTAAAGGAATTCTATGTATAAACACTTGTTTGCCAGCAAATTCACCAACTGCTATCTGTGCATGGATCACATTTTTGTGCAATGTCTTACATATCAGTCTAGTTCCATTGCATAATCCTTCTGTAGGATCAAGATTTCGTAATAAAATAATTGGCGAATTTGGTTTCAGTATCAATTTGTGAGAAGGTAAACCACTGGGAGCTAAAGTATTAAGCAAATCAACATACTCAGCTTGATAATTTGGATTGATAGTTTCATCAAAGCTGATATATTCAACACTGTTTCCAGGGAATTTTTCAATCATTAAGTCATTAATTTCGTCGACAAAGTGATTTTTTGTACTTAGTATTGCTCTATTTAAAGATGAATCTGCATTTTGAGACAGCTGATTCAGGTCTGGATATACAGCATCTATCAATGCTTGTAGTGAATCAGTTTCATTATCATATTTAATTAATATTGAAGGAGGAATTTGGATACAATCCTGTATTTCTGATTTTTCTAAACCATCTCCTACTTTCAAAAGAAACTGTGTGAATGTTGGATCTAGTCTTGCTCGCATGTTGTCAGTTAATTGCAATTTTTCTAGATGAGGCCACAAGTAAGAATTAATTAAACATGCATTTACTGTCTCAGATTTACTCCCATTGCGTACAACAGGTAGTATTTGCCTGAAATCTCCGCCTAAAACTACTATCTTTCCACCAAAGATATCATCTGAACTCATTAAGTCTCGCAGCAAATCGTCTAATGCCTCAATTGCTACTCTTTTAGACATAGGGGCTTCATCCCAAATTATTAGTTTGCAGTCTTTTATTAAAGTTGCTAGTGAACTTTGTTTGCTAATTCGACAAGTTGCACCAGGGGAAATATCTATTGGTATCTTAAATCGAGAATGAGCCGTTCGGCCTCCCGGTAAAATTGAAGCTGCAATACCTGATGTAGCTGTTGCTAATGCAGTAAATCCTTTTGATCGTACATCTGCTAACAATGCACGATACAAAAATGTTTTCCTGGTGCGACCTGGACCGTCAATAAAAAATGCACCTGTTTTGTTTGTGTACACTCTTTCAGAAATGATTTTAAAGGCCTCTTTTTGCTTCATATTTAACATTACAATTGCATTTAAGTCATCTAGTGAAATAGCTATACTACGCTCTGCTCTTAACTCTCTTGTTTCATTTTCAAAGTCTGTGAATGAAACGTTAGGAGGAACTAAATTATATGAAGAAATATCTTTTCCCATAGATTGTAAGAAGCCATTTATTTGTTCAAGAACCTTTAGTCTAACTTGGTTTGTTGTTAATGTATTTAGTCTAACATAATCTTCTGACATGACATCTTCAAATTTAAGCCATAAAGCCATTGGATCATTTGGACATGAATAAACTAATAACGTAGCAAATAAGCGCCTCATTTCATATGGCATATGAAAATGAGCAGCTTCTTGTAAGCAAAGCTGTTGGCTATCATCATGCTGCAAATAACCTCTCAAAAGTGCTACCTCTCGAAAAGTTGCTACTTGTATCCCATTAATTGTTTTCAAGTCAGAAAAAGAAGTTGGACAGCGAACTTTTGTTAGTAGAAGTCTTAAATAGTACCTCTCACCTTCAGCAGGATGAGCAGTCACTATTCTTCCTATAGAGTCACCTTGCTCACGTATTTTCCACATTCTTTTGTCCGCTTTCCAAACAAAAAATTGTGGAAACTCTGAATAGGTACACTTAAGATTTTGTGCTTCTTCGTTTGTTTGGTTCATGTTAAAAAATTCAGTAAGCATGGTTCGTCTTAAATGTGTATTCCTTACAACGTTACGCAGATCAGTGTTTTTCTTGAAATTTAGTGGTTGCTGGTTTTCTAAGTGAAGCTGAAGATGAATAATAGCCAGTTTGATTTCACTAACAGGAAATCTAAAAATTCTCCATGTTGCCTCTGGAGGTGATATCCACCGGGCTGATATATATTGCTGGATTTCATCAATCGCTGGATTTGAACAATCAGCAATAACTCGAAAAGAAGTCCTATCATGACCTTTACAGATATATTTATAAATATATTTGACTGCCTTGATTGTTGAACATATCTCAACGTTAATATGGCAATCAAATTTAGCAAGGAGATAAGGATTGTAAGGTACAACCCAACGATTGTCAAGTAATGCATTTCTTACTTTCACTTTCACACCGTTATTTCTTCTTCGATATTTTGGATATGCATCTTCTGTTTGACAGGTTGAGTCACAAAAGTCTTTTGGATAAGAGTTCTTACAAGTTCCATTTTTTCTCATACAAACATTTTCTGGATTTGCTACACCGCAAGGACCATGAAGCATATGCTTGACAACCATTCTATACAGGTGCTTATTCTGTTTTTTATCTGATATCTCAGCACATACAATTTTGTCATATTCTTCAGGGTTATAAAGTTTATGCTCTGATTTTAAGATAAGAAGAAAATGTGCGTGAGGTAATCCTCTTTTTTGATACTCTATAACATATTTATAGGCTGCTATCTGGCCAAAAATATTTTTTTGGAAGAGTTCATTTTTCAATTGTTCTACTTTAGCATGAAAAATTCTAGAGATCAAATCTGGTCGGTTCTGTGCCTCATCGTTTGCAATTAGACAGTCTTTTATCTCTGGCCAATTAGGATTGCAGGTAATAGTTAAAAAAAGATCTGGCTTACCAAACTTTTGGACTAATGTCATTGCATCCATATACTTTCGCCTCATATTTCTAGGTCCTCTTATAAAGCTTGGTGGTAAAATAACTCGCTGACCAACATTTGATTCTAGAGTTTCTCCAGATGCCACTGCATCAATTATGCCATTCAAAAATTCCTTCCTGATTTCTTGTTGCTGTGATCTGAAAAAGTCAAGTCGCTGTGTTTCGACTTTAACATAACCATCAACTACATATTGTTGTAATAATCGACCAAAATGCAACAGAAATGATTCATCTATGTCTCTGATTTGAAGTTTATAAGCATAATATTCTCTGAGCGAAACAAAATATGGATCATCTTCTAGTGTACCCATTACTGCAATATAAAGTAATAAACTATTTAGAATAGCTATTTATGTAAGTTATAATATGGTACAGTATTTATTATTTTTCATTGCACTTACCAGCTTCTTCACTGTGAAGTAATTGATCAACAGTAAAAGCATTTGCTGGAGAAACCTGATCTGATGCTTTCCTGTTTGTCTTAGCTTTCTTTTTCTTTGCTTTTATTCCTTTCTTTGGAATGCCTTGGTGCCATCCAAGTTCTCCAAAGGGAAACATTAATGGGTATTGTAATGGATCATAACATGCATAGTAATACTCAATATTTCGTGGCTGTCCACCATGAGTATATATACTTGAATGTTACGTCGGCTGTTTTCACCGTTTTCTTGGCCTTCTACCCATAATGCAGCTACCTGCGATTCAGTTGGCTTATTGTAGACTCTCTGGTCAACACCAAGCAGAGTATGCATAATTATCTTATAGCTAGCTAAATTATGGACATTGCTTAAGCTCTTAAAAAATTTTGCATATGGATTGTTCTCAAGAACAGCCATAATTTTTTTTATTACATTTTCTGATAATCTTGGACAGGCAGCTTTATGGTTAGATAGTTCATTTTCAACGTCATGAAAGTACAATTGCATGTTATTGCCTGGGTTGCTAGCAGGGGTCAAACTATTCAAAAAATGATACACTTGTCCCTGTACTTTAAATGTGTACACTCCTTTGTTTCGTCTTGAAAGATTCTTATCACATTTAACGCCAAAAGATGTGAATCCAAAGTGATTATTGTAAGTTCTAATCAATTGCCTAAATGTTTCTGCTTCCTCAGAAGACGAAGTTAAAAGTTCTCTCAAAACAGCTGGAAGCTTATTCTGCGCGAGGACTACATCGCCGTTAGCACAGCAAAAGTTTGCCATTTCTGAGTAGAACTTTTTAGCTCCACAATGCGGACAGTCTTTTTGTTTTGGCAGAATATCAGGAGTGTCAACTATATAGTCTAACAACGCTCTTCCTTTCTTAGGAGTGCTTCCTAAAGGAAAAATATATATATAATATCTGACAACATTAGAAACTTTTATGGTAATATTCTGTTTTAATGAAGATAAAGTAGCAAATATTGACTATAACCTGAACGCTTTCTTTTCTTTGGCACATGGTTTTGCCTTTCATATGTCGTTTGCATTCCTTGATCTTGCAGTGAATGGTTTCACACATCAAATTATAACTTTAGTAAATAAAATACTAAGTAAATGATACATTAAAAGTTCGATGAACCATAAAAGGAATTACCTTTGTTATGGTTCATAGGTATAGCAATGTTTTCAGAATTTCTTGATGCCTAAATTATACTGGTGTATGTAGGTATACTTCCAGTACAAACTGGCTCAGCAGGCTGGACACTGTCATTGCGAGACTTTTTTGATTTCCATCTAGTATATGCCTGCTGCCTATTTTTAGGAAGCTTAATATTGTCATTGTTTTCAGCTTGAGAGCTATTTTCCAGAAGTTTTCTATCAATATTCAACAGAGGAATATTGACTGGTTCAGTAGAAGATTGTTTCTTCATTTGAAAATGATATAAGCGTAATCTTTTTGATTTCCATCTAAGGTAAGCCTGTCTTCTGTAGTTTTTCTTCTCTAAATGGCTACCTAAATGTGGCAAGCTTATAAAAGGAATGCCTTGAAAATCAGACATCATGGCATAGCCGTTTGTAGTAGGCTGTTTGCCATGCAGAGAAGGAACAATTGTGAGAGTTAGGTTAATTATGAAACAGACATTCAATAACGTTAGCTATGGATTAAAGAGATAAGCAAACATATTGCAAATGAACAAGTAGTTGACAATAAGTAGTTTGAATATTCATCAGCAGCCTTTGACAATCACAGGCACACAGCATATATAAATCAACAATAAGCAGCTATCAATGCTGATGAAAAGTTGTAAATATGAAGCATCAAGAAAGGCTAACAAGCAATTTATCAAACATTTGGTAGGCTATTATAAGTAATAGAACTAACCGGCAAGTAAAGGGGGGGTGCAAGCCAAAACGTTAAATCCTCAAAGCAATGCTGCAATGTAAAAACGGAAAACATGTAAAAGAAACTGTATGTTACTACAATAACACATAAATCCACAAATACAATGAAGGAAAAACTAAGAAAAGTTGTATTACCCAACGATGAGAGAGCAGCAGAGCGAAGGAAGGATGAGAGAGCAGGAGAGCGAAGGAAGGCTTGTTTATGCAATCTGCGAACGGAGGAAAAACAAAGGAGAACAAAAGCTATTAATGTACGTAGTAAGCATGGACTGCACTATTCAATCTGACCAAATCTAGTACTCTGTATTTGAATCTAATGGCCATGAAAAAATGAAGTACAGCTGAAAACTATTCAGAAGATTGACATTTCAACCTAAATCTCACAAAAAAAAAGTTGTTGTCTAATCTGATTAGGTGAAAAAGGGAGTAGTTGAAGAATGGCTGTCCTTTTTTTGACATTGTTAGAAGAAAACAAGCGGAAAAACTGGACAACCAAACAATATGTAAGTACATTTCTGGAGTGTTCTTAACTGGAATCGATAACTCTGTGACCTTCTTCAATCTTCAATAGAAATAAGTTGGAATTATATTCAAGTTTTGACTGGAACTATTGAACGTTTAACTGCAGTTGACAACTTTAAGAAACAAACGTTTAAATGAATTAAAATAGAATTGATAACAAATATATATATAGTATATTAAGTCGTAATTTTAGTTCAATTGTATAACTTTAGATGAGAATAAAATAAATATAAATACAGGAAAAATGTAGATTTTATTGTGAGGTTCTAGATTTTGTGTATAATAGGAAGAAAAATGTTCATTACACTAAAAAAATAATTTTATTCTTTATAATAGGATAGGATAATTTTAAATAGCCAAATATAATTTTAAATAATACGGTTAAAAAATGAAATTCAAATGTTAAAAATTTGAATTAATTTGTCAAATATAAGTTAAAATGTTTTTTAACATAATTTGACAAATATAAGTTAAAATGTCAAATATAATTTTCAATAATGTTAAATAAAATGTGATATATAATTTTTAATAAATATAATTATAAATAATTTAAATGATAAGATTGAAAACTGGAATAGAAATAAATAAATTTCAAGTTAATCTATCTTGAAAGGTTAATCTACATAGAACATACTCATATGTTATAAGGTTGGAAAGTGAAATAAAAATAATTAAATTTTAAGTTAGCCTATCTTCAAATGCTGATGTACATATACTATAATTATATAAATTGTATAATTAAGTATGTTCAAAATAATACATCTAATTTAAGTCATTTAGAAATAATTAAATTTCAAGTTAATCTATCTTCAAATGTTAACCAATTTACTATCTTCAAATGTTAATATACATATAATGTACTCATATGTTTTAACAAATATAATTTTATAAATAATTTAAATGATAAGGTTGCAAAGTGAAATAAAAATAATTAAAATTTAAGTTAATCTATTTTCAAATGTTAATTTTATAAATAATTTAAATGATAAGGTTGGAAAGTGAAATAAAAATAATTAAATTTTAAGTTAATCTATCTTCAAATGTTAATGTACATATAATATAATTATATAAATTGTATAATTAAGTCTACTAAAAATAATGCAACTAATTTAAGTCATTGAGCACATCAAAAAAAATGTTAACTTCATATGGCAAAGTGAAACTTATATACAAAGCAAAAGGAAAAAGGCCCAAAATTCATCTGTTGTGCCATGTGTCAGCACAACAAGGTGCTACAGTAACTTTAGGCCTTTTCTTATCTTATAGTAAGATAAAATAAAATAAGATAAGATAACATGTTGTATTTTGAGATAATATAATCTTATCCAGATGGATTAGAAATGAACTAATTATTTTAGCAACAATTTAGGAGCACCTATATACACAACAGATCATTGGCTAAAAAAAAAAGCATGTCCTTTTTATGTTTTGGAAATAAATTAGTACCATACAAACAAATTCACATGTATATCCACCTAGAATTTTTTTTTTCCTTTTGCAGATGAGATTACTAGTATTAGTGATTGTACACAAATTAGGATATATTAATGTGTCCTTAGGTAATTGTTGGAATGTTTTTTATTTTGGCCCAAGATTTAGATAAAGCAGCCTAAAATCGACCAATAACCCAGCTGCACTCATCATAAATACAAGTATAATGACACTGATGGCATGGAGTAAAACTGTCTCATTTCTTAAACCTATTTGAACCCAACACTTCTATAACGATAATGCTGCTTCCAATTTCAAATTAAGGATAAAAAATTGGGATAAAGATTACGAAAAGAGAAAAAGCATGCCGGATGGGGAGTTGGATTTTTCGTGCTGATAACTAGCAATTTTCCAAAATAATATTTTTTAAAAAATAGCAAAAGTGGTACTCTGCCATATCTGTTTCTTCTTCTAGCGTCCTTGCACATAATTTTTTTTAACCAAAATATGTGACACCACATTAATTTTTTCAACATTCCAGTCCCTCGGGACTGAAATACAAAATGCCAATTTTTATTAAAAAAAAAAAGTAATAGTATAGCTGCATATGACTTTGAATTTTTTTTGTTTTGAATTGTTAGTGTAGTCTCAATTTAGTTATTTTAGCACATCCTGGGCCTTATACCAGTGTAACCAGACTACTTGTTTTTCTAGCATTTAACAGTGTGCAATCTTTTCAATAGTTTGGCAAACAAACTAACTTCTTATAAAAGCATTTTACACTTTGGCAGAATCTCAATTGTTTTTCAGATTTCTCAAGCAACACATATACTTGACTTTATTCAAACTCATACAACACATCTCTCTCGCACAGATCCAAAAAATCTTGTCCCCAACTAGGTTCGTATTTTTTTTAATGATATGTACTATTAAGCAGTGGACAGATATATTTCATATAATTCTCCTATGAACCACAAACGATATTAATGATTTTACATATATACAAAAAGTTTTACAATGACAAGCATAAATTACAAGTGAAGTACTTCAAATTATCAATTGTTTTTTCCTTTGGACACCAAAAGCATAGGATATATTACTCCAAGTAAAGATGCTTTAAATTTTCTTTTTCTTCTTTGGATCAAAATCACAATCATTTCAAGTGTAACCGCACTCAAAATTTAAAAAAAAAAACTATCAATGCGTAGCCACACATATATATGTAGCTACACTATTCCTATTTTTTTTGTTTGACATTTTGCATTCTATTCCCTAGGGACTAGAATGTAAAAAAAAAAAATATGTCACCGTATATGTATTGGTTTAAAAAAAATTTAGAAACAAAGAAAATTTAGCCAGTCGCCGTACATGAGATATGCGATCCTCATGTACAGCGTTACTACAATATGACATGAATGTGATAGAACCCGACAAATATCTTTTTTTTTAACTATTATTTTTAGAAATTTGCCTCGATTGGCAATCAGCCAGTTACACCTGAATATTATGGATATTATTCATTGAAAAACAATAAAGTTTCTTGAGGTTAATTCAAACGAAAATAAAGAAAGAGATTCAATTAGTGTCTACAAATTGATGAATAAATTTGATAGCTTTTTGAAATCAATCTTGATCAAATGTCATAAGCATATATGTGATCAGTGGCACCTGACCTTCCAAAATTTAAGCAATGTCGACGTTTCATGTATAAACCGGAGAAAAGATGTTTACTTTAACAACTTGCCTATTAGGAACAAGAACATGTTCTTGTTTTCACTTAAAATAAGAAAATATGAACTCGTGCAATTAAGAAAACGGAAAAAAGAAACTGTTAAATCACATTTTATACGACATAGTTACCTTGAATCTTGATTCTTTGTGTATTTGTAATGTATGGGCATCTCGTCCATCAATTGTGATTCACAAAAGGTTATATTACACTAGCCTTTTTTGAAGTTTGTCAAGTTTAGCAAAACGCTACCCCTAGTTTTACGAGTTTACCACTATTTAATTTTAACATGCTCATATATAAGCATTTTAGCTTTGTGGTATTAATATCACAAAGCATATATACTGCAAACACCCAAATTTGTCGGTGTGAAATTTTATAGATCCAAATGAGATATTGTCTTCATGGTCGAATTAAGCATCGGCAAAAATCAAAATAAAGGAAAAAAACTTGACAATCTTGAATCGGGAGGTCATTGTTGATCTTCAAAATTACTACAAGGGATGTCTTCGTTTATAACATACCATAAAGGAACATAGAGAAATTAGCCATTTGCAAAAGTATGTGTGTAGGCCAATATATATTATTTCTAAAATAAAAATTTATCTCTTTCAAAGAATCCGATTCCAAGTAGCTCAATTTGGATAATTTTGGAATCCTATTAATACATTCCCAACTCGATTTCGATAATTTTGGAATCCTATTAATACAATGATCCCATTAGTTTAGCACATTGTTAATCACTTTATTGCGAAGAACTATAAGCTGCAAAGATTTCAAATTACTATTCAAAGTTGCAAACCATTGACCATCAGGAGATCCATCCACGTTGGAAAAATCCATCCTATATCCGCTATTCTAATTAACCATTTTTAGTTAATAAAAGGTTGATGTTTTGACCAGATTAAGAGATCAAGAACGGAGAGATGGCGGGATAGAGAAAAGGAAGAAAGTAACCGAAGTTACAGCCACAATTGTACCACAACACTCGAGCCCCTTACAAACCACAAACATAAATTTTGATAATTAACGGTGCCAAACTCCTTGTCACCACTATAAAAAGGCTACAAATATAGTTAAGATTACACTATTTAGATAAAGCAAACGTAAATAGTGGGAAAGAAAAAAGAAAAAAAAAAAAGAAGAGCAAAAGATGACAAGAGCATTAGACATCACATTGTTGTGTTCATGGCTGTTCTTTACATGCATTGTCCAGGCCAGAACAGGACCTATTGATGTCATTCAACTTGGCGCAAAACGTGATGGCAGAGCTGACATGAGCCAGGTAATTAATCTTAATCTTAATGCAGAAGCTACATACATCGAAATCGAGTTGGTTGATTGATCAGTTCACCAGAATTTGAAGAAATGTTCGTGATTTGTCGAAAGCTTTGTTCCTATTGAAATAAATAATTGGGCTCTAAAAGATTTGCCATTGCTGCAGGTTTTGGCGAATGCTTGGAAACAAGCATGTAATTCTACAACAGCATCTACAATTTTGATTCCAAAGGGCACATTTTTATTAAAAGAAGCGAGCCTTGTAGGTCCTTGCAAAGCACCCATTACGATTCAAATACAAGGCACCATCAAAGCACCTGCAGATCCTGCACAAATAAGCAAGGATAAGGAATGGATAACAATTATGTACGTTAACCAATTGACCCTCTCTGGAGGTGGTACCTTGGATGGCCAAGGAGCCAAAGCTTGGACCCAAAATGAATGTCGTGTTAAAACCGAATGCAGCAAACTTCCAAATGTGAGCCAGCCTTTACAACATTGAATACACACATATGAATGTTTTGCCAATGATACATGAGCTCAATTAATAATCTGATTGTTGCGTTTTTTTAACTTGAAATTGCAGACTTTGAGCTTGAATTTCGTCAACAATACTGTCATCCGTGACCTAACTTCTTTGAACAGCAAACTGTTTCACGTGAATCTTTTCGCATGCAACAATGTAACATTCCAACACTTCACAATCACAGCACCTGGAGACAGTCCCAACACTGATGGTATTCACATTGGACATTCCACTGGAGTAGTCATCACAAATTCAAACATAGGAACCGGGGACGATTGCATCTCAATTGATGATGGTGCCAAACAAGTTAACATAAGCAAAGTGACATGTGGACCTGGGCATGGAATCAGTGTTGGAAGCCTTGGAAGGTATGACAATGAACTGCCTGTTGAGGGCATCTTTGTTACCGACTGCACCATCTCTGGTACTTTAAATGGTGTAAGAGTAAAGAGTTGGCCAGCTTCTAAACGTGGTAGTGCCACCAATATGCATTTTGAAGGTATTATCATGCAAAATGTCAGCAATCCAGTGATCATTGATCAAGAATATTGCCCAAACAACCAATGCACAAACACAGTAAGTTAAGAAACATGCATGCTAAGACAATCAAATTTAAAGTGTATTTCTTTTCGAGCTAATTTTTTTCTCTTCTCGTTGTTTTGATTTACAGGCCCCATCAAGAGTTAAGATTGCTCAGGTCAGCTTCAAGCACATCACTGGCACTTCAGCAACACCAGCTGCTGTGACTCTTCTTTGCAGCAAGAGTATCCCATGCGAGGGTGTAGAGGTTGCTCACATTGACTTGGCATACAATGGCAAACAAGGGACTCTGTCAAGCAAATGTGCCAATGTGAAGCCAGTTCTCAGTGGCAAACTGAACCCTCCTATCTGCGCCAATGCTATCGTTCATGCTTAGGCTGCTTAAATTTTTGCAAGTGTAGGAACGAGTTTGCAATTTTTTTTCTCCTTCTTTTTTCTTTCCCCCTTTCTGAAAATATATTTCAGGTCTTATTATTTTTTGAATCCATTCAAAAAGTAATTCTGTTAGATGAATCCATACTCTGTATGAAAATATCATAAGTTTTGATACTTTTGACAGCAAATAAAATATTGTCTCAATTTTTACCGTAACCTATACCCTTCATCTTATAATTATGTTTGTTGTTTTTCAATTAATTGTATCAATAGTTACAAAGATGAAATTGTCCATTACAAATAGGAAACTTAACTTGTAATGGTCATTAAATTATCACATTCCCAACTAAAACTTTTATCTACTATACACTTCATCATTAGTTATGTTGAATATCAAACTTCCTTACTTATTATCATTATCCCTATTAAAAAAGTACTTTTGGGAAAAAGAACTTTTTGTTTGTTCTTTGTGTTGGAGCGTATTTAAAATTAAAGAAAAAGAATAGTGAAAAAAGAGAGAAAACCAACTGTGTCTACCAATGAAGTTTAAACTAATGACAATAAACCGTTGTAGTCAAGAACAATAAGATATATAGGATTACTTGCACCCCATTGTTAATAAACACTACACCCAAAAGAATGCATATTGCTCATGTTCAAACAAAATACATCTATTCAAGTTAAAAAACATTGCATCTTACTTCATATTAAGCAACTTTATTGCAATGCTAATGAACTTTTTATTTTCTATCCTCTCATCTCTCCCTATATTTTTTTTGTCCCCAACTATCAGTCTCAAGATTCGACTTGAAGCCTTCCCATAATCATTGCATCAACATCAGTGATTGCAACATTATCGAACTTTTTCTTGCATAATAAGAAATAATAACAAAGATAAGCATGCATACAACTTCTACGCAAAGAATTACTTCTCCTTGGCAAAACAAATTCAGGCAACCAAGTCCAAAGAAAAACATAAAGTGTTTGTTCATCTACTTTCACATGTACAAAGTTAACCCAATAACTGAACTCTCACAATTTGTTTGTCATTTACTATCAAGTTGAACAACGCACAGGTCTGGTAGGTAAATGAATTTGCTAGGTGGGTAGTGGAGAAGGATTAAGTGGGTGGCGCAGTATAACAAATGACATTGAATGACACAAATCCAAAAAGCCAATTCCTTTATACAAATGACCTGCCATAGAATAATGATACAGATTAAGCCCTTGATATAAACTCTATTATTATTCCCACCCTTTGATGTGCAAATTCATTTTTCCTACTTAACAGTTTTGCTTTGTTGATAGAAATATCATAGTATAATTATTAAGCATCATAATATTATGAGTGTACAATAACTTGGATAAAAGATGGCAGTGTCTTAGAGTTGGAGTTATGAATAATCTAAAAACCACAAAAATGAAAAATAATATGGAGAATGTTAGATCTGGTACTTCAAACTTAAATAATGTTTTTAAAAAAAAAATTGGTCAAAGAAAATGAAAAATATAGAAATAGTGTCTAATAAAGTTGATAATGTAAATTTAGTATATATATATATAGCATGTTTCATTTTGAGATAATATAATCTTATCTAGGTGGATTAGGAAAGAACTAATTACGTTAGCAATAATTCAAGATTACCTATATACTCAATAGATCATTGGCTAAAAAAACAATAAGCATGCCCTTTTTATTGAATAGATTCACATGGTGAAATCAAATATATATATATATATATATATATATTTATGGGTTTAAATCAAAATTGTTATTAAACTCGTGTATAGGTCTATTGAATATCATGTGTACAACTACAATTAGTTTGTTTAATTAAAATAAAAAAGAGATATATTACATGTTATTCGTACTGTTCAGATGAAACCAAATAGATATATATATGGATTTAAAAAAAAACTATTCGTACACATGGTCAATGAGAGATGAAAAAATTCATTCGTGAAATGTGAGGGACGAAACAATTCATTTTGTAAAATGTAAGGAACTATAGATCAAATTATGTAAATTTTGTTTTGATAATTTTTCCCCTAAAAATTGATCACGTGCAAGACACGTGATGAATTCCAACCAAAAACTAGTCGAAAACTTAGATAAGAACCAAATTTGACCAATGTGAATTTATAAGAGACAAAAAATTACATTTTTAAAAGTGAGAGACAAAAAAAGTCTTTTTACAAAATATGAGAAATGTTTTGAACGATTTTTTCAAAAGTTTTACCATGACAAATATAAATTACAAGTGAAGTACTTCAAATTGTCAATTGTTTTTCCCTTTTGGCACCAAAAGCATAAGATATATTACTCTAAGTAAAGATGCTTTAAATTTTCTTTTTCCTCTTTGGATCAGAATCATAATCATTCAAAGCGTAATCGCACTCAAAATTTAAAAAAAAAAATCAATGTGTAGCCATACATGATATGTGTAGCTACACTATTCCTTTTTTTATTAGACATTTTACATTCTAGGATTCTAGGACTAGACTGCCAAAAAAAAAAATATGTCTGCACACATGGGTTGGTTTAAAAAAATTATTAAAAAAAAAGAAAAAGAAAATTTAGCCCGTCGCCATGCATGAGATGTGCGGTCCTTATGCATAGCAACGCTAGAATATGAGATGAATAGAACAAAGCCCTACAAATACTTTGTTTTACCATTATTTTGAGAAATTTGCCTTGACTGGCAATTAGCTAGTCGCACCCAGAGACTGTAGATATTATTCATTGAAAAACAATAAAGTTTCTTGAGGTTAATTCAGACGAAAATAAATAAAGAAATTCGATTAGTGTCTACAAGTTGATGAATAAATTTGATAGCTTTTTGAAATGAATCTTGATCAAACATCATAATCGTATATGCGATCAGTGTTGTCTGACCTTCCAAAATTTAAGCAATGTCTACGTTCATGTATAAACTGGGGAAAAGATGTTTGCTTTAACAACTTGCCTATTAGGAACAAGAACATGTTCATGTTTTCACTTAAAATGAGAAAATATGAACTCATGCAAAGTCTAAAAACGGAAAAAAGAAACTGTTAAATCACATTTTATACGACATAGTTACCTTGAATCTTGATTCTTTGTGTATTTGTAATGTATGGGCATCTCGTCCATCAATTGTGATTCACAAAAGGTTATATTACACTAGCCTTTTTTGAAGTTTGTCAAGTTTAGCAAAACGCTACCCCTAGTTTTACGAGTTTACCACTATTTAATTTTAACATGCTCATATATAAGCATTTTAGCTTTGTGGTATTAATATCACAAAGCATATATACTGCAAACACCCAAATTTGTCGGTGTGAAATTTTATAGATCCAAATGAGATATTGTCTTCATGGTCGAATTAAGCATCGGCAAAAATCAAAATAAAGGAAAAAAACTTGACAATCTTGAATCGGGAGGTCATTGTTGATCTTCAAAATTACTACAAGGGATGTCTTCGTTTATAACATACCATAAAGGAACATAGAGAAATTAGCCATTTGCAAAAGTATGTGTGTAGGCCAATATATATTATTTCTAAAATAAAAATTTATCTCTTTCAAAGAATCCGATTCCAAGTAGCTCAATTTGGATAATTTTGGAATCCTATTAATACATTCCCAACTCGATTTCGATAATTTTGGAATCCTATTAATACAATGATCCCATTAGTTTAGCACATTGTTAATCACTTTATTGCGAAGAACTATAAGCTGCAAAGATTTCAAATTACTATTCAAAGTTGCAAACCATTGACCATCAGGAGATCCATCCACGTTGGAAAAATCCATCCTATATCCGCTATTCTAATTAACCATTTTTAGTTAATAAAAGGTTGATGTTTTGACCAGATTAAGAGATCAAGAACGGAGAGATGGCGGGATAGAGAAAAGGAAGAAAGTAACCGAAGTTACAGCCACAATTGTACCACAACACTCGAGCCCCTTACAAACCACAAACATAAATTTTGATAATTAACGGTGCCAAACTCCTTGTCACCACTATAAAAAGGCTACAAATATAGTTAAGATTACACTATTTAGATAAAGCAAACGTAAATAGTGGGAAAGAAAAAAGAAAAAAAAAAAAAGAAGAGCAAAAGATGACAAGAGCATTAGACATCACATTGTTGTGTTCATGGCTGTTCTTTACATGCATTGTCCAGGCCAGAACAGGACCTATTGATGTCATTCAACTTGGCGCAAAACGTGATGGCAGAGCTGACATGAGCCAGGTAATTAATCTTAATCTTAATGCAGAAGCTACATACATCGAAATCGAGTTGGTTGATTGATCAGTTCACCAGAATTTGAAGAAATGTTCGTGATTTGTCGAAAGCTTTGTTCCTATTGAAATAAATAATTGGGCTCTAAAAGATTTGCCATTGCTGCAGGTTTTGGCGAATGCTTGGAAACAAGCATGTAATTCTACAACAGCATCTACAATTTTGATTCCAAAGGGCACATTTTTATTAAAAGAAGCGAGCCTTGTAGGTCCTTGCAAAGCACCCATTACGATTCAAATACAAGGCACCATCAAAGCACCTGCAGATCCTGCACAAATAAGCAAGGATAAGGAATGGATAACAATTATGTACGTTAACCAATTGACCCTCTCTGGAGGTGGTACCTTGGATGGCCAAGGAGCCAAAGCTTGGACCCAAAATGAATGTCGTGTTAAAACCGAATGCAGCAAACTTCCAAATGTGAGCCAGCCTTTACAACATTGAATACACACATATGAATGTTTTGCCAATGATACATGAGCTCAATTAATAATCTGATTGTTGCGTTTTTTTAACTTGAAATTGCAGACTTTGAGCTTGAATTTCGTCAACAATACTGTCATCCGTGACCTAACTTCTTTGAACAGCAAACTGTTTCACGTGAATCTTTTCGCATGCAACAATGTAACATTCCAACACTTCACAATCACAGCACCTGGAGACAGTCCCAACACTGATGGTATTCACATTGGACATTCCACTGGAGTAGTCATCACAAATTCAAACATAGGAACCGGGGACGATTGCATCTCAATTGGTGATGGTGCCAAACAAGTTAACATAAGCAAAGTGACATGTGGACCTGGGCATGGAATCAGTGTTGGAAGCCTTGGAAGGTATGACAATGAACTGCCTGTTGAGGGCATCTTTGTTACCGACTGCACCATCTCTGGTACTTTAAATGGTGTAAGAGTAAAGAGTTGGCCAGCTTCTAAACGTGGTAGTGCCACCAATATGCACTTTGAAGGTATTATCATGCAAAATGTCAGCAATCCAGTGATCATTGATCAAGAATATTGCCCAAACAACCAATGCACAAACACAGTAAGTTAAGAAACATGCATGCTAAGACAATCAAATTTAAAGTGTATTTCTTTTCGAGCTAATTTTTTTCTCTTCTCGTTGTTTTGATTTACAGGCCCCATCAAGAGTTAAGATTGCTCAGGTCAGCTTCAAGCACATCACTGGCACTTCAGCAACACCAGCTGCTGTGACTCTTCTTTGCAGCAAGAGTATCCCATGCGAGGGTGTAGAGGTTGCTCACATTGACTTGGCATACAATGGCAAACAAGGGACTCTGTCAAGCAAATGTGCCAATGTGAAGCCAGTTCTCAGTGGCAAACTGAACCCTCCTATCTGCGCCAATGCTATCGTTCATGCTTAGGCTGCTTAAATTTTTGCAAGTGTAGGAACGAGTTTGCAATTTTTTTTCTCCTTTTTTCTTTCCCCCTTTCTGAAAATATATTTCAGGTCTTATTATTTTTTGAATCCATTCAAAAAGTAATTCTGTTAGATGAATCCATACTCTGTATGAAAATATCATAAGTTTTGATACTTTTGACAGCAAATAAAATATTGTCTCAATTTTTACCGTAACCTATACCCTTCATCTTATAATTATGTTTGTTGTTTTTCAATTAATTGTATCAATAGTTACAAAGATGAAATTGTCCATTACAAATAGGAAACTTAACTTGTAATGGTCATTAAATTATCACATTCCCAACTAAAACTTTTATCTACTATACACTTCATCATTAGTTATGTTGAATATCAAACTTCCTTACTTATTATCATTATCCCTATTAAAAAAGTACTTTTGGGAAAAAGAACTTTTTGTTTGTTCTTTGTGTTGGAGCGTATTTAAAATTAAAGAAAAAGAATAGTGAAAAAAGAGAGAAAACCAACTGTGTCTACCAATGAAGTTTAAACTAATGACAATAAACCGTTGTAGTCAAGAACAATAAGATATATAGGATTACTTGCACCCCATTGTTAATAAACACTACACCCAAAAGAATGCATATTGCTCATGTTCAAACAAAATACATCTATTCAAGTTAAAAAACATTGCATCTTACTTCATATTAAGCAACTTTATTGCAATGCTAATGAACTTTTTATTTTCTATCCTCTCATCTCTCCCTATATTTTTTTTGTCCCCAACTATCAGTCTCAAGATTCGACTTGAAGCCTTCCCATAATCATTGCATCAACATCAGTGATTGCAACATTATCGAACTTTTTCTTGCATAATAAGAAATAATAACAAAGATAAGCATGCATACAACTTCTACGCAAAGAATTACTTCTCCTTGGCAAAACAAATTCAGGCAACCAAGTCCAAAGAAAAACATAAAGTGTTTGTTCATCTACTTTCACATGTACAAAGTTAACCCAATAACTGAACTCTCACAATTTGTTTGTCATTTACTATCAAGTTGAACAACGCACAGGTCTGGTAGGTAAATGAATTTGCTAGGTGGGTAGTGGAGAAGGATTAAGTGGGTGGCGCAGTATAACAAATGACATTGAATGACACAAATCCAAAAAGCCAATTCCTTTATACAAATGACCTGCCATAGAATAATGATACAGATTAAGCCCTTGATATAAACTCTATTATTATTCCCACCCTTTGATGTGCAAATTCATTTTTCCTACTTAACAGTTTTGCTTTGTTGATAGAAATATCATAGTATAATTATTAAGCATCATAATATTATGAGTGTACAATAACTTGGATAAAAGATGGCAGTGTCTTAGAGTTGGAGTTATGAATAATCTAAAAACCACAAAAATGAAAAATAATATGGAGAATGTTAGATCTGGTACTTCAAACTTAAATAATGTTTTTAAAAAAAAATTGGTCAAAGAAAATGAAAAATATAGAAATAGTGTCTAATAAAGTTGATAATGTAAATTTAGTATATATATATATATAGCATGTTTCATTTTGAGATAATATAATCTTATCTAGGTGGATTAGGAAAGAACTAATTACGTTAGCAATAATTCAAGATTACCTATATACTCAATAGATCATTGGCTAAAAAAACAATAAGCATGCCCTTTTTATTGAATAGATTCACATGGTGAAATCAAATATATATATATATATATTTATGGGTTTAAATCAAAATTGTTATTAAACTCGTGTATAGGTCTATTGAATATCATGTATACAACTACAATTAGTTTGTTTAATTAAAATAAAAAAGAGATATATTACATGTTATTCGTACTGTTCAGATGAAACCAAATAGATATATATATGGATTTAAAAAAAAACTATTCGTACACATGGTCAATGAGAGATGAAAAAATTCATTCGTGAAATGTGAGGGACGAAACAATTCATTTTGTAAAATGTAAGGAACTATAGATCAAATTATGTAAATTTTGTTTTGATAATTTTTCCCCTAAAAATTGATCACGTGCAAGACACGTGATGAATTCCAACCAAAAACTAGTCGAAAACTTAGATAAGAACCAAATTTGACCAATGTGAATTTATAAGAGACAAAAAATTACATTTTTAAAAGTGAGAGACAAAAAAAGTCTTTTTACAAAATATGAGAAATGTTTTGAACGATTTTTTCAAAAGTTTTACCATGACAAATATAAATTACAAGTGAAGTACTTCAAATTGTCAATTGTTTTTCCCTTTTGGCACCAAAAGCATAAGATATATTACTCTAAGTAAAGATGCTTTAAATTTTCTTTTTCCTCTTTGGATCAGAATCATAATCATTCAAAGCGTAATCGCACTCAAAATTTAAAAAAAAAAATCAATGTGTAGCCATACATGATATGCGTAGCTACACTATTCCTTTTTTTATTAGACATTTTACATTCTAGGATTCTAGGACTAGACTGCCAAAAAAAAAAATATGTCTGCACACATGGGTTGGTTTAAAAAAGTTATTAAAAAAAAAGAAAAAGAAAATTTAGCCCGTCGCCATGCATGAGATGTGCGGTCCTTATGCATAGCAACGCTAGAATATGAGATGAATAGAACAAAGCCCTACAAATACTTTGTTTTACCATTATTTTGAGAAATTTGCCTTGACTGGCAATTAGCTAGTCGCACCCAGAGACTGTAGATATTATTCATTGAAAAACAATAAAGTTTCTTGAGGTTAATTCAGACGAAAATAAATAAAGAAATTCGATTAGTGTCTACAAGTTGATGAATAAATTTGATAGCTTTTTGAAATGAATCTTGATCAAACATCATAATCGTATATGCGATCAGTGTTGTCTGACCTTCCAAAATTTAAGCAATGTCTACGTTCATGTATAAACTGGGGAAAAGATGTTTGCTTTAACAACTTGCCTATTAGGAACAAGAACATGTTCATGTTTTCACTTAAAATGAGAAAATATGAACTCATGCAAAGTCTAAAAATGGAAAAAAGAAACTGTTAAATCACATTTTATACGACATAGTTACCTTGAATCTTGATTCTTTGTGTATTTGTATTGTATGGGCATCTCGTCCATCAATTGTGATTCACAAAAGGTTATATTACACTAGCCTTTTTTGAAGTTTGTCAAGTTTAACAAAACGCTACCCCTAGTTTTATGAGGTTACACTCTTCAATTTTAACATGTTGATAAATAAGCATTTTAGCTTTGAGGTAATAATAGAATAAAGTATATATACTACAAACACCCAAATTGTCCTTGTTAAATTTTTTGGTGGGATATTGTCTTCACAGTCGAATTACGTATAGTCAAAAATCAAAATAAAGGAAAAGGACTTGACAATCTTTAATAGGGAAGTCATTGTAGTTTTTCAAATTACTGCGACGGATGTCTTCGTTTTATGACAAACCTCAAAGGAGGATAGAGAAATTAACCATTTGCAAAAGTATATGTGCACATACCAATATAAACATTTCTAAAATCAAATATCATCTATTTCAAAGAATCTGATTCCAAGAAGCCCAATTTAGATAATTTTGGAATCCTATTAATACAATAATCCTATTAGTTTAGCACATTGTTAATCACTTTACTGTGAAGAACTATAAACTCCAAAGATTTCAAATCACTATTCAAAGTTGTAAACCATTAACCATAAGGAGAACCACCCACGTTGGAAAAATCCATACTGTATCCCTTATTCACTAGTTTCATTAACCTTTTTTAGTTAATATAAGATGAAAGTAGCAACTAGGTAGATGTTTTGACCAGATTAGGAGATCAAAAAGCGAGAGATGGTTGGATAGAGAAAGGGAAGAAAGGTAACCGAAGTTATAGCCACAACTATACCACAACTAGAGCTGTTAAACGAACCGAGCTGTTCGTTAGCTCGGTTCGTTTCGGCTCGTTCGTGTTCGTGAAAGGCTCGTTCGAAATTTTAAACGAACCGAGTTCGAACGAATTTTTTTGTTCGATTAATAATCGAGCGAACACGAACATGTTCGCGAGTTTTAACGAACGTTCGCGAGCATGCTAAATGAACGTTCGCGAACACGAGTATGTTCGCGAGTTTTAACGAACGTTTGTGAACATAGACATAATTATCATTTGACAAATTTTAGGGTTAATTTTATGGCTGGACTTTTATATTTGGAGGGCAAATTTCTTTGTTTTATTTGTTGTTTTTATGTTAATGTTAGTTATATAGTTAATGAATAATAGAATTTAGTCACTTAATACTTTAATTATTTTTAAGAATAATTAATAATTTGCATGGCATATTTAAAGCATAAAATAATTTGGATTCAAGCATTTCGAACATATTCGCGAACGGCTCGTTTATGTTAAACTAGCCGAACACGAACTCGAACTCGAACACGAATTTTACTTAACGAACCGAACACGAACACAAGTTTGGAATTCGAAAATTAACGAACGAACACGAACGTTATTCGAACTGCTTAACGAACAGAGCTCAAACATGAGATACTCGGTTCGATTCGGTTCGTTTACAGCTCTAATCACAACACTCGAGCCTCTTACGAACCACAAACATAAATTTTGGTAATTAACGGTGCCAAACTCCTTGTCACCACTATAAAAAGGCTACAAATGTAGTTAAGATTACACTATTCAGATAAGCAAACGCAAATAGTGGGAAAGAAAAAAGAAAAAAAAAGAGCAAAAGATGGCAAGAGCACTTGGCACCACATTGTTGTGTTCATGGCTATTCTTTACATGCATTGTCCAGGCCCAAACTGGACCTATTGATGTCACTCAACTTGGCGCAAAACCTGATGGCAGTGCTGACATGAGCCAGGTAATTAATCTTAATCTTAATGTAAAAGCTTCATACATCGAAATCGAGCTGGTGGATTGATCAATTCACTAGAAATTGAAGAAAAGTTCGTGATTTGTCGAAAGCATTGTCCCCATTGAAATACACAATTAGGCTCTAAAAGATTTGCCATTGTTGTAGGTTTTGGCGGATGCTTGGAAACAAGCATGTAATTCTACAACAGCATCTACAATTTTGATTCCAAAGGGCACATTTTTATTAAAAGAACCGAGCCTTGTAGGTCCTTGCAAAGCACCCGTTGAGATTCAAATACAAGGCACCATCAAAGCACCGAAGATCCTGCACAAATAAGCAAGGATAAGGAATGGATGACAATTATGTACGTTGACCAATTGACACTCTCTGGAGGTGGTACCTTGGAGGGCCAAGGAGCCAAAGCTTGGACCCAAAATGAATGTCGTGTAAAAACTGAATGCAGCAAACTTCCAAATGTGAGCCAACTTTTACAACATTGAATACACGCCTATGAATGTTTTGCCAACGATACACGAGTTCAATTAGTAATCTGAATTGTTGTACTTTTTTTTAACTTGAAATTGCAGACTTTGAGCTTGAATTTCGTCAACAATACTGTCATCCGTGACCTAACTTCTTTAAACAGCAAACTGTTTCACGTGAATCTTTTCGGATGTAACAATGTAACATTCCAACACTTCACAATCACAGCACCTGGAGACAGTCCCAACACTGATGGTATTCACATTGGACATTCCACTGGAGTAGTCATCACAGATTCAAACATAGGAACCGGGGATGATTGCATCTCAATTGGTGATGGTGCCAAACAAGTTAACATAAGCAAAGTGACATGTGGACCTGGCCATGGAATCAGTGTTGGAAGTCTTGGAAGGTATGACAATGAACTGCCTGTTGAGGGTATCTTTGTTACCGACTGCATCATCTCTGGTACTTTAAATGGTGTAAGAGTAAAGAGCTGGCCAGCTTCTAAAAGTGGCTGTGCCACCAATATGCACTTTGAAGGTATTATCATGCAAAATGTCAGCAATCCAATGATCATTGATCAAGAATATTGCCCAAACAACCAATGCACAAACACTGTAAGTTAAAAAACATGCATGCTAAGACAATCAAATTCTAAAGTGCATTTCTTTTCGAGCTAATATTTTTCTCTCCTCGTTGTTTTGATTTACAGGCCCCATCAAGTGTTAAGATTGCTCAGGTTAGCTTCAAGAACATCACTGGCACTTCAGCAACACCAGCTGTTGTGACTCTTCTTTGCAGTAAGAGTATCCCATGCGAGAGTGTAGAGGTTGCTGACATTGACTTGGCATACAATGGCAATCAAGGGAATGTGTCAAGCAATTGTGCCAATGTTAAGCCAGCTCTGAGTGGTAAGCTGAACCCTCCAATCTGTGCCAATACCACCATTCCTGCTCAAGCTGCTTAAATTCCCACAAGCTTAGGAAGGAGCTCGAAAATTTTTTCTCCTCCTTTTTTTTTCTTTCCCCATTTTTTGGACTAAAGAAAACGTTTTAGATGTTTTAGATAAGAGCCAATGCCCCTTGCCAAAAAAACATGTATATTTGATCCGAGATCAATTGTAGAGCTCTCCATGAAAATGGGAGCATGTTTAATTAGTTAAGTTGCAATGTTGAGGTTATTCGATATTAATGTGGTACGTACTTTTATCTGTGTACCAAATGATAAACTGCAGCACAACTGCACAAGTGGACAAGCCTAAGTTGGTTCCTGAATTTGCTTAGGGTGGCCAATCGAGTTGTAAAATAATATGCTCAAAGAAGTCAATTCCAATTACTTGGAAATTTTTTCTTGAATAGAAAACTCATGAAGGGCTTGAACCATCTTATTTTGGCTCTTCTGAAAAAATTGTGAGATGAATTACTGATGAGAAAGGGACTTGGTAATACCCAAAAAAAATGAGAAAGGGGTCATAAATATGTAGGCTTTGCACTTAACCCCTAAAAAAAATTTTGGGTTTGTTACTCTTGTTTTCTTGCACTTCTTTGCCATGGTATTTCGGGTGTTAGTGTTGCACTCCACCGCAAATACGTTTATTAATTCTATTAAATGTGCTTGAATAGATTCTTTCTTCAACGATGCCTCTCTTTGGTATATCATTTGTTTTTCACAACTTGTTACAGTAATGACAACCCTAGTACTTTTCAGGCTGAGCCTTATATATAATTAGCTCTAAGCATCTTATATCGTATAAATATTTAAAGTAGAATAGTATAAATATTTAACGGGTGTTCTATGGGCAGTCGCTAAAATGTATTTCAAATGTTAGATTTTTAGAAATATAAAATTATTTAGGGAAAGTGTATAAATATAAGGGGATTAATTTAAAAAAAAGTGTAAAATGCAAGAGAAAATTGTAATTATATGATAGGTTTAAATGCAAGAGAAAATGTACAAAATGCAAGAGAAAAAGTGTTTAAATGTGTGTATATACGATAGGCTGATAGGTTAGGTGGAATGTAAATATGTTAACAAGTACCCATTTAAACACCTATTAGAAAAATTCTATTATTAGGCAAAGCATGCTTAATGAGTATTGTGCTTTATTATTGATCGAGCTTAATGGCAAGCTGGGACGAGGGGGAAGTATTAAATGCAGTTGGCAAATGCCGGCACACAATGACCAAACAAATTAAATATAGTGGGCTACTGGCAAGGCTTGGTGGGATGGGAGATCAACTTACCTCCCAACAATTGTCACAATGAGTGGCTCTTCTAAAAAATCTAGACGGGTGTGTAATGCACCCGTCTGATCAGGTGGTGGTTCAGTCCCCACATGCTCCCGTAGGCCCAGTTAGGCCTCTCCCCTATATAGATTATAATAGAGTAGGAGATAGATATTAAGTGACAAATGACAAAAAAAAAAAAAAGCAGCCTAGGTCGGCCCACAACTGCTACGGGCTGCTTCTCTGACATGCACTTTCCCCGCAAGGGCTTTCCAAACCTTTGGATCCATGTTGTATTTGTCAATCTGTTTGGAATTAAATCAAGCAAATTCTGCAGCAGATGCCACATGGACACCTGTTTCTCTAATGACTAGTTAAAAATCCTATCGTAGATTGGAAATTTGTTAGATTCTTCCACTTTAAGGCAGGACTAGAGGCTAATATGCAAATAAAATAAAATAATCTTTGAGCCAGTTACACGAACCTGTCCTTTTCTTTCTTTTTTCCGGTAGGAGACCCAGCACATCTCCAGATGTTCGTTGTAATCCCTTTTAAATATAAAGTTTAGATAATTTGCCTCCGGCCATCAACTAGCGTAGGTCAAAGTATATTCGGCAATTAAAGCAATTGCGGAATTAGGACCTTTGGGGAAAAGGACTATTGTCTGAGGATGGGTAAAATTATCTACTACTCCAAAAACCTGCCATATCTGATTCGATTCGATTCGAAAATTAGAATATCCGATATACATTATTTGATCGAGTCAAGAGAGAGTCGGGTGCCCGCTAAAATACGGGGCGAGTTTAGGTCACATAATTAAAAATTTACAGGTACCCGCCCCACCCCGCATATATATTTATTTATTTATTTATTTATACACATACTATAAAACAATTTTTAGAACTAAATAAACAATTTCATTGAACAAATTGCATTACAAATATGAGAGACTACAGTTTATTTACAAAATTAATTTTTAGCGGCCATGATCTTATGTTTTATAGAAAAGAGTTTAATTAATGTAGAACATATATTTAAAAAAAGTGCTACTTATTTCAAACTTTTATTGATTTTAAATTTTTTTAATTTTTTATTTATCTTGTATTCTCTTCGCATGCTTGTTTCTTAGTGAGAGACTTTTTTTAAGAAAAGAAATCTGTATTAAATTTTAGATGAATGTGTAAAATATAAAATTAAATTAGTATAAATTATTTTTAAAAAAATAAAATGATAAGAGAAACGAAGTAGGTACCCGTTGATCTGACCTTGTCTCAGCAGATACTCGCTAATATGCAAGGCGGGTAAGGGTCAGAAAATGGCTAACTCACAAAATGCAGGTCAGGTCAGCCAAATGTTGAACGGGACGGATACCCAATCCGTGCCCACTCCAACTATCGTCAACTTACTGGTTATTAGTAGAGTTAATTAGCCTAATTGTTTTCCAGCTAAAAAAAGGTTGAAATTTTTTCCCTTATAGAGTGGCATCCATATTTAATTTAGAATTCATCCCGTAATTTTTTTCCAAAGTAATTAGTTCAATATTCTTATATAAAGGAAAGAAGAATGTAGTGCTAAGAAGGAAATGTAATAGAGGTGTGAACTTTGTAAGTTTCCAAGGGGTTAGTGTGAGGCATTTAATAAAATTATAGATAGAGAAGGGGGCAACTATATAGGATGCTTTTACAAAGTTGGGAGACAAATAAAGTAAAATGTTGACAATATTGCAAAATATTTTGGTCTTTCATGTAGTTTTCTAGAACTGGAAGGGTGGCAATTGTTCACTCTCAAGTACACGTAGCTTCTTGTTGAATCAAAGGTTACGCATGACATACGTACAAGTTTGATGAGAGATTATATCCATCAACAAGTTTGATTATAAAGAGAGATTGTGCGCATTAATGGAAAAGAGAGATTATATGCATTAATGGATAACTTGTACGTATGTCATGCGTAACCTTTGATTCGACAAGAAGCTACATATATATATATATATATTCTAGTGGAGAGAATGTGAAATTTAAGGAACGGTAAGGAAAAAAGAAGATTTGAATCCAGAGCTTTTACCTCTTAGGTCCTCAACCTTCCATCAATACAGATGTTCAATGGCAAGTTCAGTTGTTAAAGAACATGAAACATAGTCAAATATGCCACGGTTATTTGGCTAAAGTGATTGTAAATTCCCTTCTTTTTTTATTAAAAAAAAGTTCTAGTAAGGAAAAAGTAGAATTTAAGAAATAGAGAAGAGTAAAGGAATTTGATCCTAAGACGTCTAAGTTTGACACCTCAACTTTATTACCAGACCACTGCCTCTTCGGCATAAATTTTACTCTTCACCATAATTTAGTATTTTTCAAATTATAAATTGTTAGAGCTTTTTTCAATCATATATTTCTCCCCGAGAGTATCTTTCTCGTGGCAGTATAAGAATTTTTGTTGATGCTTCGTTGAAATCTATTTTTATAAGTTTGTATCCCGGTTGCGAAGGTTATCAAGTAAACATATTCTTGCTATTGATCAAGGGAGCAAGAATTGAATTAGATAGGGAATAAGGGTAAGAATATAGATTCAACTAGTTTGACGAAATTTTCTATAACTGAAATTTGACTAGCAAGTTTTCTTGCGAGAACAAACTCATTCAAGTCATACAATTTTATCTAACCAATTATTTCTAAAATAGTTGGTCACCAAAAAAGATTTAATACTTGGGTATAGATCAAGAGATCAAATTTCTTGTTCTGCATTCTATGCACCCGTCTATATCTCACAAAATATATCTTGATGTGAAAATAGACAAATGTACATGAATTGATGTAGAAAAATGCAGAAGCATATATATATATATATATCTAGTTGTGATTGATGTACGTTAATTTTTCTATTTTTTTGCTGAAAATGGTACTAACAAACCGGCTACTCCATAAAAAAGTTCCAAACAAGAAAATAAAATCCCACATTAAAGAAATGAGAAGTGAAAACTTCAACCAAGAGATGCCATGTGGCCACAAAATTAAATTAATTGAACAACTTCGGTATGATTAAACCAAAACAAAAGAAGTAAATCTGTGACGACCCCACCTCCCCCTAAGGCGTACCAAAGGGTTCGGCGGACCGCCTGCCCAACTCTCGCCAGGACTCACTCACTATCTCAATCGAGTCATGTACACACATCCATAAACCATAAATAACATTTTCAATTCAAACTTATAATTTACATTGATAGGAATCGAGGTACAAAGTCTCAATACACCAAACTAGTTCAAAACGTATACAATCTAAGTACAACATGTTCCATTCGAGGAATAGCGCGAGTACAAGACTAAAAAGTCGAAAATCAAAAACAAAAGACTACACTAGTCTTTTACAAGTCTCTCGCGTCGCTCGTACCCCTGTAAGGAAAACAAACTAACGGGGTAAGTCAAAGCTCAGTGAAGTTCCCAAATATCAAATTGGTCAACAACCAAGTTATAGCAAAATAATAGTGAAATAGCGAGCAAACCAATCAAATCAGGGAAATAGTACTTCAGCTAGCCAAGTAATATTAGATTCACATTCACATATAAGGATACAGTACTCATATTACGGCTCCATTCCAGCTTGGTCAAGTGGTAGTTGACACTCCGTCAACTTTCAAGTAATATCAAGTCCAAATAAACTCCACTACACGCCAATCCCCGTCCACCGATCAACCCCCTATTCAGGGCCCGCACGCCATACAAAACATGGGTGGTAATACTCGAATATACCGGATTGCCGAGTAGATAACACTCCACTCGACCTCACTAGTGACCCAGGGTTTGTTATCTAATCGACCAGCCCCTTGCCGGCTCGACTCGATTAACTAGCCACAGGGTTTCTGGAATTCCAAGCAAGATGTATCTCAAGTACATGTAGAGCAAGTCAAGTATAATCAATAGTAAGAACAAGTCATATTAGGGCAAGTGCGGTAAAGTACACCCTTACCCTATCATTCATTTTCATGTAATCATACAAGTCAAGTAAGGAACACATGTATCAAGTACCATCGGATATTTGGAAGCACTCACCAAAATATTGTGCCTCAAGTATTCACGTTCAATTATACTCCAGGTTTGGAGTCCAGATCTGCGATAAAAATTCAGTTTAAGAACTTTGAAACACGAGTACGATTCGAAACTTAAACGTTTCGTTCATTAAGAATCGACCAATTGAAATTCATTTGAAAGACCCTCGTGAAATACTTGCTCGCTTTTCAAATCGTAAAGTTTTGTAGCATAGATGCTTGGAAATAACACTTGAGTTGAAAGTACAAGGAAATACAAGTTTACATTAGCCATTATGTCTTTTCCTCAAGGGTACAAGTTCAGCCAAGTTCTAATATATAACCCTCGATAAACATAGTAGCAAAGGTTCCCGCTAGTTCAAGTGATATTCACTTAACCTTTACTCAAGTTGCAAATATAGTTTTCTAGTTCTCGAGTGTAAATTCGGGCAGCATACCCTTTGTGTTTACCTAATTTTCCAGCCATTTAGGCTTCATTATTTTTCCTCAACCACAACCCAAAGTCACACATATCATAATTCAAGTCAAAAGCCGTTCCATAGGCTCATCATATCATAAGAATAAGAATCACAATAATAACAAGTGCAGAAATACAATCTAGCACAAGACAGATTTGACGTGTGGATGCGGAAATAACATATCAGAGGCTACGCTTATCGGATTGAGGCACAACATATGCCGTTTCGAAGCTAAGACACAGGGCTACAATGTTCATGAAGGTCACGTAGTCCAGTTTCTAATGCAACTTAGTCAAATCCTCAATTTACAGAACTAAAATCTAACTCGTCGGCTGTCTAACTGCATTGTACTGTAATGGTCATATCTCCGGTTACAAAAGTCCGATTCAGGTGTTCTTAGAGGCGTTTGAAAGCTAAGTCAGAATACTACAACTTTCATGTTTTGGTAAAAAACTAAATCAGTACAGATCCTAGTGGAAATATGTGATAAACTGGATAAACTGACCAAACGGACTGCTGGGGAAAAACTTAAAACAGTAAAGGTATTTTGGACTTTTCATGACCTACGTTGGTCCGATTGAGCTGAAATTTTGTAGGCTCCTATAAAATACCATTCTCTACAACTTTCATGCTTTGACCTAAGGCCAAATCGGCCTCTAACATAGGGCTACAAAACCGGACAGAAAGGAAGCAAAATTTTCCAGAAATCTGGAATTTTCAATTTTTAATGCAACCTTCCTCAAATTCTTACTTCAATCACTACCAAAACCCCTTATACAACCTTAATTACAACATGTATGCATCATACATCAAATTGGCAGCAAGTCCTCAAACCCTAGTTCATCAAATCAAAAAGGGGAAAACCTCCAAAACATGATAACATCCATGATTCACCACAAATTAAGTTACTAAGCTTAATTTAAACAAGATTGAAAGTAAAAAAAATTAGAGAGATCATTTTCCTTACCTTGATTAGAGTTCACCAAGTATATCCCTAACTTTCCCTTTCCAAAATCAAACCAACAATCAGTAGCTAATCACTCAAAGGTAAGTTTAATCGGTTTATTTCTTTTGTTTTCTCACTTAGTAGTTTGATTCAAGAAGAAATGGAGAGATTTTCCTTGGTGTTTTCTTCCTTCTTTCTCTCGGCCAAAGGGTGCAGAAATGAAGAGGAAAGTTATGAAATTTTGGTAATAAATAGAAAGTCCTTGTCTTGGTCAAGAAGCCTTTAGGTGGCGACACTTGTCACCACCACCATCTTTCATTTTTCTCTTTCTTTTCCTTGCATTTCTAACCTTAGGATTTGGTAAAACCAGCTGCCAAGTAAGAAGATATTTTGCCCAAAAGTCAATAAGCTTGTTTGGTAAGAAAAATGGTGATCAAGTGGTGCGTTCAATCGGTAGTGCGCGGGACCCGCCGGTTTGCGCTTTTTTTTCTTAAAAACACACGTATTAGGATTTTTACTTCCCATTCACTAACCTTATATCATTGCTACTAATCACATATTATTTCTCACTTAAAAGTCACTTTTAATCTCCAAATTTAATCCTTACTCTGTACCGAAAATTCATCCGGCGAAAAATCGCGAAAACCCTAATTTTGCTCCAAACTTGAAACCGAAACGTGAAACCCTACTTTCTGGGTTTATTTACACTTAGTGTGGAATAATTGGGTAGTAGGGCTTTAATAAATAAGAATTTTTAAATAAAAAGCATTTTTGAGGAAAAATGTAGGAAATTTGCGAGTCCTCACACCCGCTCCCCCTTAAAAGAATTTCGACCTCGAAATTCATACCTTTCGTCGTGAACAGGTCAGGATACTTCTCATGCATGTCCTTTTCTAGCTCCCAAGTTGCTTCTTCCACTTCATGATGTTTCCATAGAACCTTTACTAAAGGAATCTGCTTGGTTCTCAGGTCCTTCACCTTTCGATCCAATATTTGAATAGGTCGTTCTTCATAGGTTAGGGACTCGTCAAGTTCAACATCTTCAGGTGGCAAAATGTGAGTTGAATCCGGATGGTATTTCTTAAGCAAAAAAACATGGAAAACGTCGTGGATCCTAGACAAACTAGCTGGTAGCTCAAGTCGATAAGGCACTTTTCCTATTCGCTGAAGTACATTGAAAGGTCCTATATATCGTGGTTGCAACTTTTTCCCTTTTCCTGCTCTGATCTTTCCTTTTAATGGTGTAATCCGAAGAAACATCTTATCCCCTATTTCAAACTCCAAGTCTTTCCTCCTATGATCGGCATAGCTTTTCTGACGGCTTTGGGCTGTTTGAAGCCTCTGGCGGATCACTTTTACTTTCTCATACGCTTCCTCAACCCATAGTATTGTGGTCGGATCTATAATTTTTCTCTCTCCTATTTCCTCCCAATGGATTGGAGATCGACATCTTCGTCCATACAATGTTTCATATTGAGCCATTTGAATAGAGAAATGATAACTATTGTTATACGCGAATTCAACCAAAGTCAAATATTGGCTCCAACTTCCTTTAAAATCCACAATACAGGCTCTCAACATATCCTCAAGAGTTTGGATGGTTCTCTCAGATTGTCTATCAGTTCGCGGATGATACGCTGTACTATAGCTCAACTTAGTCCCTAGAGTCTCTTGTAATTTCTGCCAAAATTGGGATACAAACCTGGGATCCCTATCCGATACAATACTCACTGGTACCCCATGTAGTCTTACTACCTCATCCATATAGAGTTTAGTAAGTTTCTCCAAAGGATATTTCATGTTCACTGGCAGAAAATGTGCAGTCTTAGTTAATCTGTCCACTATCACCCAAATTGCATCATGCTCCTTTTGTATTCGTGGCAATCCTGACACAAAATCCATCGTTATATGCTCCCATTTTCATTCAGGGATCTCTAACGGTTGTAACAAAGCTGATGGCTTTTGATGCTCAACTTTTACCTGTTGACACGTAAGACATTTTTGTACAAATTGGGCAATCTCCGCCTTTATATTTTCCCACCAATACAGACTTCTAAGATCTCGGTACATCTTATTATTCCTTGGGTGCACCGTATACCTAGAGCAATGTGATTTCTCCAAAATCTCCCTTTTCAATTCCTCATCCTTAGGTACCACGACACGATTTCGAAACTTTAAAATTTCATCAGGGCTTAGATTAAAATTAGCTAACTCCCCTTTTTCCACCTTTTCTACCCACTTTTGTACTATTGGGTCCTTTACTTGGCCCTCTCTGATTCGCTCCATCAGTGCCGACTTCACCTCAATATTTCCAAAAATCACCCTCTTCGGCTCCAAACGAGGTTTCCACTCACAGACATCTTCCAACAGGCTCCACTCTCTCACTATGGAACTTGCTAGTTGAGTTTTCCGACTTAAAGAATCTATTACAACGTTGGCCTTTCCAGGATGGTAGTTAATTGTACAGTCATAATCCTCTAAGAACTCTACCCACCGACGTTGTCTTAGATTTAACTCCTTCTGAGAAAACAGATACTTAAGTCTCTTATGATCCGTATAAACCTCGAAAGTTACACCATAGAGATAATGTCGTCATTTCTTCAAAGCGAACACTACAGCTGCAAGCTCTAAGTCATGGGTCGGATAATTCTGCTCATGAGATTTTAACTTTCGGGACGCATAAGCAGTCACATTCCTATTCTGCATCAACACACACCCTAGCCCTTCTTTTGAAGCATCGGTATAAACCGTATAACTATGGTTCCCATTGGGTAAAGCTAAAACTGGAGCCATAGTCAATTGTTTCTTAAGCTCTTGGAAACTACCTTCACACTTGGCATCCCAAATATACTTCCCTTGTTTTTTGGTCAAGTTAGTCAAGGGTTCTGCAATTCTCGAGAAATTCTTTATAAATCTGCGGTAGTACCCTGCTAAGCCTAGAAAACTTCGCACCTCTATAGGATTTTCTAGCCGCTTCCATTTAGCCACAACTTCCACTTTCGCCGGGTCTATAGCAATGCCATCTTTTAAAATTATGTGACCTAGAAACGCCACACTTTCCAACCAAAATTCATACTTACTGAACTTAGCGAACAGTTGGTGCTCTCTTAGGGTTTGTAGTACTATCCGCAAATGTTGTTCATGTTCCTCCCTTGACCTCGAATATACTAAGATATCATCAATGAACACCACTACAAACCTATCCAAGTAAGGTTTGAACATTCGATGCATCAGATCCATGAATGTCGTTGGGGCATTGGTTAAACCAAAAGGTATCACTGCAAACGCAAAATGCCCATATCGAGTGTTAAATGCCGTTTTTGGCACATCCTCCCTTCTAATTCTCAACTGATAATATTCTTGTCGCAGATCCAACTTAGAAAACACTACAGCCCCTTGTAACTGATCAAACAACTCATCGATATGGGGTAAAGGATATTTATTCTTAATGGTTACTGCATTCAATCCTCGATAGTCAATGCACAACCTTAAACTCTCGTCCTTCTTCTTAACAAATAGCACTGGACGTCCCCCCGGAGACTCGCTCTCATGAATAAACTATCGTTCTAGCAAATCCTGCAATTGCACCTTCAACTCCTTAAGCTCAGCAGGTGCCATACGATAAGGAGTTTTAGAGATGGGAGTGGTTCCGGGTACTAAATCAACCTTAAATTCAATCTTCCTTTCGGGTGGCAGAGACTCCAACTCTTCCGGAAATACGTCCGGGAATTCACTGATTACTGGCATGTCTTCCAACTTAGTCTTTTCTCCCGGAGTGTTAATTAGAAAAGCTAGGTAACCACGAGCCCCACGACTAAACAATTTCCTAACCCTTATACCCGAAATAAGTGCAGAAGAGGCTATCATACCCCTCACATCAAGCTTTAGAGTTGCCTCTCCTGGTATACAAAATTCGACCACTTTCATCCTACAATCTACCCGAGCATGATAATGAACTAGCCAATCCATACCTAAAATAACATCGTACCCCTTAATGGCTAGACTAATGAGATCCACTACCAATTTCCGTTCACCAATCCAAATATCACAATTTCAATACACCTCATTCGCCAACAAGATTTGATTACCCGTAGGTGTTCTTACCTCTAAGACATAAGGTAACTTCTCAACTTTCAAATCAATTCCAAGCATAAATGCAGGATTAACAAAAGAGTGAGTAGCACCGGGGTCTATCAGAATTTTGGCTAACCGGTGAAAAACAGGGATCGTACCTTCTACCACCTCCGTTGGTTCAGGCACGAATTGTTGGTCCAGTGAATAAACTCTGGCCGGAACCCTCGACCTAGCCCCTCCAGCATTAGTCGGCTTTGGATTTGACCTGGCAGTCAACTGGGTGTCACTGATCAACGGGCAATTGTTTATCTGGTGCTCCGTACTTCCACACCTCAGGCACTTTCGAGCCTTTCTCCAACACTCGTCCTCGGTGTGGTTCGGTTTCCCACAATACCCACATGTCACTCGGGGAGTGGAGATTTGGCCTCCCTGAGTAAAACCTCTACCTTGGCCCCTACCACCTTGGCCTCCCCTCTGGGCACCTCTTCTAGGAGCACTTCCCCTAAATGTGCTCAAAAATCATCCACCTCCAGCCCCACGACCGGATTTAGCAGGTGGCATGCTCCGCTCGCCTCGTATCGACCCTTGGGCTCCACTAGGTGCCCCTCTCCGCTTAGCATGGAAATTCCTCACTTGCGCCCTAGCAATCTCTATCCTCAAGGCTTTCTCCAGAACCTCTGTGAATGTATTAATTTGGACCGCTGCTAGGGCTTCTTGTAATTTCACATTCAGTCCTTGTATAATCTTCCGTACTTTTCTCGGTGTAAGGCCTGGTGCAACCCAATGAGTACAAACAATTTCACAATGATGCACAAAGATATATCAAATTTAAGCACAATAAAGAAAACTTAATTAAAGAGAAAAGATAAGAAATGCAAACCAAATATTAATCCAATAGCTTCTTCAATAGATGGCGATGCTAACCAAGATGTACAAGTGAAGGCTCACTCCTTTCTCACCCCAACACACTTTGGTTGAGCCAAGGAGTTTTACAACTATTCTAGTTAACCCTCAACAACCCACACTCGAAAGATCACTCACCCAATTAAGAACTATTTTATACAAATGAGGCAACCTTCACCAAGGTTTTACCACTTCAAGTGATAGGTTTACCTTCACCAAGGTTTTACTCCTCCTCGAGAGTAACCTTCACTTGAGCAATCTCACAACCCAACTTCCCAACCCCTTATACAACCAACAAAGAATCTTTCAACTCAAAAATCTCACTTGTAAGCTTGTATTTTGTGTTGGCAAAAGTCCCTTGTCTTCTTGTGCTATGGAGTTTTTATAGAAGGTGAGAAATGGCTCCAAAAGACTCTCCAACGGTCAAATATTAAATGCTGTCAAAACTAGCCGTTGGCCTGTCGGACGTCCGAACCACCTGTCGGACGTCCGAACCCTGCGTCCGAACGTCGTCAGAGAGTCATCAAATCTTTGCGAAATTTCTCGGACGTCCGATGCGATCGATGTGCGTCCGAGGCGTGCGTCCGATCCTTCCGGACGTCCGATGCTTCCTCACGAGCGTCCGACAGAGTTTCCTTCTTGATATTCTTCATCCTTTCGGACGTCCAATAGCTTCCTTTCGGACGTCCGACATGAGTGTCCTGTTTTTGCTTCTTCTTTTGTGCCACAAGAATCTGTTCTAACAAATTGTTCACATAAAAACATTAGCTCAAATCTACATTTTGGTTTGTTAATCATCAAAACCAAGGATTGATCGACCAAGGTCAACACTCGGCTCCGTAGCTATCAGTTCGGGAGCAAATTTGGACAATTTTGTAAACTGAGTCTCATACTCAGTTACACTCAACATCCCCTGACGGAGTTTAATGAATTCGTCTTCTCTCTTCTCCTGAACGATGGGTGGAAGGTATTTTTCGTTGAAATCCCGTACAAAATTTAGCCAAGTCCAGGCAGTTCCCTCTCTCTCCCACTTAGCCCTCACTACATTCCACCAAACCCTAGCTGGCCCCTCAAATTGAAATACAGCAAATTGGACTTGTCTCTCCTCAGTATAGTTTAGGGCAGCAAAGATATTTATCATGGCCTCCAACCATTTCTCAGTCTCATACGGGTCTGGCCCTCCTAAAAACTTGGGTGGGGAGAACTTTTGGAATCTCTCCAAGGTTCTATCCTGCCCCATATCAGGGTCTCTAGGTTGGTTTACAGGGGCTTGACCCTGTTGTTCCACTAACCGAGCCAGAATGTTAGTCATCTGTTGAATGGCAGTTGCCACTTGATCTCCCCCTACCGCCTGGGGTTCAGGTTGTGGCTCAACCGTGACCTCTCTCTCTTCTCTCGATTCTGGCACCGGTTCCTGTGCTTGTTCACCCTCACGGTCTCGCCTAGAACCGCGTTCTCGGTTAGCTTTCTTGGTCCGACTTCTTTTATCCTCCATGTTTTGGATTTAACCAACTATATAAATATATAAACAAAATAAAGTATGGCTCGTATAACACGTTATAAAAGAATAAATAAAGGCAATCAAATCCATAATAAACAAGCACTTTATACACATAGCAAACAAGTCACATAGTCAGAGGCTATAACAGCCAAGGAACATAGAACAAAAGGTATTTACATCCACCATGACACGTCAAAATCAAAAACAAAAGGAGACGTGTCGTCCCACTATGTTCCTAACTATCCCACAAAATCTCCTCCACTATAACCCTAAAAACTTGCTCGGCTAGACGCCGACCCAACCGACTCTGAGGAGGCGCTCAGCTCCTCCTCTGGGTCCTCCTCTGGGTCCTCATCCGGATCCTCCTCCGGAGTACCAGGAACCTCAGGAACTACAGGCACTTGGCTCTCCTCCGCCAAGTCCTGTAGCACATCCTCTACAAGTGCCTCGCACTCGGTCAGAATGTGGCCGGTCCGGTCGCGTATATCCCCAACTACTCGCATCAGACGTCCAGTCGTCACCTGGGCCTGCTCGCGATAGGCATCTGCCCGCTGCTGCTCCCCCTGAACGGCGGCCTCCAACTCTCGGATCCGGGCTCCCTGATCTCGAAGGGTAGCCTGAAGACGCTCTATCTCCGCAAAGCACCTACGATTGGTGCTACCCAATCGTCTCCGCTCGTCATCCACAGCGAGCACTACTCGGTCCGGGTAGGAGTAGGTCTTCCAACAGTCGCAGCGTCGGATCTTGCGCGCTGGGGACCATCGCTGCGCTGGCCCACCAGGGATCTCCTGATATGTGATCACGCGATAGACGGGCCCCTCCAGATGTGGCGCGTCAGCAGGGGCGTCAGAAGGTAAGCCCGTGGGTACATCAGTAGGCGTATCAGTGGGTACGTCAGTAGGTACCTCAATCGGTATATCAGTAGGCGCAGGTTGGGACGGCCCCGCACTCCCAGAGGCGTCAGCGTCTGCCATCACCTAAGTTTGCAAATAACATTGCAAAAGTAAGTACTTAACACGTAGAAAACAAGGCTAAAGGCTAAACTCAAGGATAAAACCCTAGCCTATCATGTCAAGTGCTCAATCTATCTCAATCAATTCACAACCTAGGCTCTGATACCACCTGTGACGACCCCACCTCCCCCTAAGGCGTACCAAAGGGTTCGGCGGACCGCCTGCCCAACTCTCACCAGGACTCACTCACTATCTCAATTGAGTCATGTACACACATCCATGAACCATAAATAACATTCTCAATTCAAACTTATAATTTACATTGATAGGAATCGAGGTACAAAGTCTCAATACACCAAACTAGTTCAAAACGTATACAATTTAAGTACAACATGTTCCATTCGAGGAATAGCGCGAGTACAAGACCAAAAAGTCGAAAATCAAAAACAAAAGACTACACTAGTCTTTTACAAGTCTCTCGCGTCGCTCATACCCCTGTAAGGAAAACAAACTAACGGGGTGAGCCAAAACTCAGTGAAGTTCCCAAATATCAAATTGGTCAACAACCAATTTATAGCAAAATAATAGTGAAATAGCGAGCAAACCAGTCAAATCAGGGAAATAGTATTTCAGCTAGCCAAGTAATATTATATTCACATTCACATATAAGGATACAGTACTCATATTACGGCTCCATTCCAGCTTGGTCAAGTGGTAATTGACACTCCGTCAACTTTCAAGTAATATCAAGTCCAAATAAACTCCACTACACGCCAATCCCCGTCCACCGATCAACCCCCTATTCCGGGCCCGCACGCCATACAAAACATGGGTGGTAATACTCGAGTATACCGGATTGCCGAGGAGATAACACTCCACTCGACCTCACTAGTGACCCAGGGTTTGTTATCTAATCGACCAGACCCTTGCCGGCTCGACTCGATTAACTAACCAGAGGGTTTCTGGAATTCCAGGCAAGACGTATCTCAAGTACATGTAGAGCAAGTCAAGTATAATCAATAGTAAGAACAAGTCATATTAGGGCAAGTGCGGTAAAGTACACCCTTGCCCTATCATTCATTTTCATGTAATCATACAAGTCAAGTAAGGAACACATGTATCAAGTACCATCGGATATTTGGAAGCACTCACCAAAATATTGTGCCTCAAGTATTCACTTTCAATTATACTCCAGGCTTGGAGTCCAGATCTGCGATAAAAATTCAGTTTAAGAACTTTGACACACGAGTAGGATTCGAAACTTAAACATTCCGTTCATTAAGAATCGACCAATTGAAATTCATTTGAAAGACCCTCGTGAAATACTTGCTCGCTTTTCAAATCGTAAGGTTTTGTAACATAGATGCTTGGAAATAACACTTGAGTTGAAAGTACAAGGAAATACAAGTTTACATTGGCCATTATGTCTTTTCCTCAAGGGTACAAGTTCAGCCAAGTCCTAATATATAACCCTCGATAAACATAGTAGCAAAGGTTCCCGCTAGTTCAAGTGATATTCACTTAACCTTTACTCAAGTTGCAAATATAGTTTTCTAGTCCTCGAGTGTAAATTCGGGCAGCATGCCCTTTGTGTTTACCTAATTTTCCAGCCATTTAGGCTTCTTTATTTTTCCTCAACCACAACCCAAAGTCACACATATCATAATTCAAGTCATATTTTTCCATAGGCTCATCATATCATAAGAATAAGAATCACAATAATAACAAGTGCAGAAATACAATTTAGCACAAGACAGATTTGACGTGTGGATGCGGAAATAACATATCCGAGGCTACGCTTATCGGATTGAGGCACAACATATGCCGTTTCAAAACTAAGACACAGGGCTACAATGTTCATGAAGGTCACGTAGTCCAGTTTCCAATGCAACTTAGTCAAATCCTCAATTTACAGAACTAAAATCTAACTCGTCGGCTGTCTAACCGCATTGTACTGTAATGGTCATATCTCAGGTTACAAAAGTCCGATTCAGGTGTTCTTAGAGGCGTTTGAAAGTTAAGTCAGAATAATACAACTTTCATGTTTTGGTAAAAAGCTAAATCAGTACGCATCCTAGTGGAAAAACGTGATAAACTGGATAAACTGACCAAACGGACTGCTGGGGGAAAACTTAAAATAGTAAGGGTATTTTGGACTTTTCACGACCTACGTTGCTCCGATTTAGGTAAAATTTTGTAGGCTCCTATAAAATATCATTCTCTACAACTTTAATGCTTTGACCTAAGGCCAAATCGGCCTCTAACATAGGGCTACAAAACCGGACAGAAAGGAAGCAAAATTTTCCAGAAATCTGGAATTTTCAATTTTTAATGCAACCTTCCTCAAATTCTTACTTCAATCACTACCAAAACCCCTTATACAACCTTAATTACAACATGTATGCATCATACATCAAATTGGCAGCAAGTCCTCAAACCCTATTTCATCAAATCAAAAAGGGGAAAACCTCCAAAACATGATAACATCCATGATTCACCACAAATTAAGTTACTAAGTTTAATTTAAACAAGATTGAAATTAAAAAAAATTAGAGAGATCATCTTCCTTAGCTTGATTAGAGTTCACCAAGTATATCCCTAGCTTTCCCTTTCCAAAATCTCACCAACATCACTAACTAATCACTCAAAGGTAAGTTTAATCGATTTATTTCTTTTGTTTTCTCACTTAATAGTTTGATTCAAGAAGAAATGGAGAGATTTCCCTTGGTGTTTTCTTCCTTCTTTCTCTCGGCCAAAGGGTGCAGAAATGAAGAGGAAAGTTGTGAAATTTTGGTAATAAATAGAAAGTCCTTGTCTTGGTCAAGAAGCCTTTAGGTGGCGACCACCACCTTTCATTTTTCTCTTTCTTTTCCTTGCATTTTTAGCCTTAGGATTTGGTCAAACCAGCTGCCAAGTAAGAAGATATTTTGCTCAAAAGTCAATAAGCTTGTTTGATAAGAAAAATGGTGGTCAAGTGGTGCGTTCAATCGGTAGTGCGCGGGACCCGCCGGTTCGCGCTTTATTTCTTAAAAACACATGTATTAAGGTTTTTACTTCCCATTCACTAACCTTATATCATTGCTACTAGTCACATATTATTTCTCATTTAAAAGTCACTTTTAATCTCCAAATTTAATCCTTACTCTGTACCGAAAATTCATCCGGCGAAAAATCGTGAAAACCCTAATTTTGCTCCAAACTTGAAACCGAAGCGTGAAACCCTACTTTTTCGATTTATTTACACTTAGTGTGGAATAATTGGGTAGTAGGGATTTAATAAATAAGAATTTTTAAATAAAAAGCATTTTTGAGGAAAAATGTATGAAATTTGCGGGTCCTCACAAAATCTTACATATACTGACAATATATACACTATCATTAGTGTGAATACCCGTGCTACGTACGGTACTGATATTATTGAAAAAATGAAAATAAAAGGGTTAATTAAAAAAGGTTAAAAAATTGTACCAACACAATTAAAATGTAATATTTGTCTAACAATAGTTTGAAATATGATGGAATGTGTATATCATTCAAAAATTGTCTTTTTCGGAAGATGGATCCTGAAAAAATAATAGAAATTTATATTAAAAATTTAATGATATATAAATAAAAATGTGTTGGCCTAATCAGCAACATCCCTCAGATCCCGGCTCGAAGGGACTAACCGCCCAACTCGTGGTACCCAGGGGTGCAGCCCTCCTACTGGCCGAGCGTGGTACGGTGCTTTGCGCTGCCATTGTGATCAGTGGCAGATTTACAATGGGGGCACTGGGCCTTAAATTTCTATAATATCTATAAAAATTTGATGTAATTTTAATTGTGCCCCCTAAAGTTTTGAGTATCTATTGGTTTATAGGCTCCCATTGCCTCCCTTCAATTCTATAATACCTATAAAAATTTGATATAATTTCAAGTGTGCCCCCTGGAGTTTTGTATATTTATTGGATTATATGCTTTTAAAATTGTTTTTTATTTTACTTGTTGTTATAGCTACCATAGAAAGGATTTTTTCAATGATGAATATAGTGAAGAATCGATACAAAATAGAATGGGAGACACTTGGATGAATAATTGTTCAGTTACTTATATTGAGAAAAATATATTTCGTGAAGTTCAAAATGAAAAGGTTGTAAAACCGCTATCAAAATATGAAAACTTGTCATGAGTAATTGAAAATGGTTTAGTTTGCTTTTGAAATAAAATTATTATTACATTAATAATTTTGAGTTTGTCTTTTTGATTTTTTTCATGAAATATATGTATCATTTGTACTTGTTAGTGAATTTTTTTTTCTTTAAAAAACTAAAAAAAGAGTAGGTAAAAAATTTTAAAGTTGCTTTTGCCCCCACTGAAAATTTTTTCTGGCTTCACCACTGATTGTGATTAAGGAAATAAACTTGCGTCTTCGCTAAAAACTATAGCTTTTGGTGCAATGGTAAGCGCTTGATCCTGACAAAATGAATGTAATTAAATGTTGTTAAAATGAAATATTTACAAATATTATGCATTCGATTTGATAATCTTGCATGAAGGTCCAAACACTCCTCACATCAATCAACTTTTAGTACGAAAGCCAAAATTGATAATTTAATTAATTCTGTTCAATTTTGTGGAGTGCGTACTACAAATGAAAATGTACGATCTTTGCATGAATTGATTCGTTGGTTGAATAACCTATCACCATTGTCCTGAGAATTAAGTATGTGCGAAATTCAAAATTAGTGGAGCAACCTACCATCGTTATTAAAAAAAATGATAGGTGGCAACAAATGGACAAAATAAGAACAAATCTTTTAAATATTCAGTATTTTGATGTGTTATTATTCTTTTGTATTCGTGATTTTTTAGAGTTGTAAGATTAAATAATATTATTGATTCGGAAATGTTGTATTGTTCGATTTGCAAGTCTATTTTGTATTCAAGATATTTTAGAGTTGTAAAATTAAACAATATTATTGATTTGAAAAATATTATAATTTATGTTTTGAAAGTCTATTTTATATTAATGATTTTTTAGATTTGTATGATTAAATGATATTATTGATTTGATAAATTTTGTATTTTTTTATTTGCAAGTCTATTTCATATTAATAATTTTGTAGAGTTATAAAATTAAATAAAATTGTTCAATTTAAAACTATTTTGTTGGATTTGTCAATATAAATATTTTCTTTTTCTTTTTCTTGGAAGAAGGATATATTGCCTTGTAAATCTGACCCTATGTTATAGATTAACCGGTCACTAAGTAACCATTCGAATTGAGGAAGGGTATGGTTAGCTAAATTAGAAATGAATTGATTATTTGATCCATGAGCACCCTTAATTTGTGTACTTAAGATCATATTTTAAAAAATATTAAATATAATTACATGAGAAAGGTATGAGAATATTACCAATTTGTTCTGTTGTAACTATGTTAGCAGGCACAGCGTCGTGCGTACCAATTTGTTCAACTGTAACTATGTTAACATGCATAACGTCTTGCGTAGCAGGAACAAATTCTTCAGATGAGTCTGCATAATTTTAATAATTCATAAACATTATATCATGAACAGTAAATATACAAATAAGGCATATAAGTTACATTAATAGAGTTGAAAATGCAATGGTAATGGTTAATTATGTGTTAAAAATAAGTGAGAAACCTAGATCTTACCATGGTTATGGCCATCACATGGCAATGTTGGTGTGAGGGAAATTTTAATAATTGCTGAGTCATTATGTATTTCATCTAATATTATGTCATGTAAACATTTGATTTAGCAAGATAATGCAGCAAAAAGTGTAATTGTAAAATGAGTTTGACGATATAATAAACTTTATATTTACCATGATCACGCTGGATCACGGGTGATATCGATGGCTGTCAAACTTGAGGAGAGGTAGAATTTTCATTTCTTTGATCTAGAAATGCATTAAAATATATATTAAACTAACAATCAATAGTTTTTGTATTTGTTTTAAATGTAATGATGTGGTACATTGTATGAGAATTGTTAACCAAAGAAATACAATAGTTAAAGAAGAAATAACATCAATGGTCAGATATACAATTGTATTCTAATCAAATGAAAATTTAGTACCAATAGAATTGTTGTTAACACCCACAGTTAATACAGTAATCCATATATAAATATATTTTGGTACATGTAGTAATTTGAAATACATGGCTAAAACCATTAACATGTATGTGGCTAGTAGTTTGTTTTCGTATATTATTGTCGGGGTATATATTTTTGAAAAAATTAAATTTGAAAGGTTAAAAAATAAATTATGAAGGTTAACTAATATATTTCTTTTATTCCGTGCATTGGAAATGAATTAGTTATATTAGTTACATGGAAAATGGTTAAAATTTTAGAAAGTACTATTTTAGTATCTAATCTATATTGTATTTATGTACCTTATCTAAACCCTTAACATATATTAAAAATTTGAACAAAGCTCCAATAAAAAATATCTAAAGAAATATTAAAAGCACAGCAAGCATCAAATGTTACCCTTCCCTACCTCTCGTGCAATACATATAGATGTAAATATATATTTCATTAATTTTTTATCCGGACAGAAACTATTCATTAATGTTTATGCTCAGACTTCAAGGGCATATTCTTAACTATCGTTGAAAATATATGTTACATAAGAATATACGTTTGAAAGTTTTGAAAACTAAATATTGCAGCCATGGGTGCAGAAGATATAAACACCAGGCAACGATTTAATCTTTAACTAAAATGAAAAAATTTTACTTGGTTATAGTGTTTTAAAGGAGGGATTTGTGTCTTCATAATCTGAGCTGAAGCGTCTTTTCGCTTCCTGAAGTGATAGGTAATAGGGAAGAATTATGTATGTATACTCCTCGTAAAGTTGAACTATAACTATGAATAACATAATTAAATTTGGACGAAAATGCACTTAAAAAATTGCTGAATTTGTTACATATTCTTTTTCTTTTCTTCATATTCATTTTAAGATGCTAATATTTTCAATCATTGTGTTTGCAACCATGCGTCAACCATTTTAAGTTATAAAAGCCGTCTGTTGCGTCAACCATGCATTTTCCTTTTTTAATGTTTTTCTTACTCTCTCGTTAGTTTTTATAGTTTCCTTATTAGATGATCAAGAAACAAGGGGGAAATGTGGGGAAAATGTGAGCATGATTATAGGATTTGTAGTGTATTTAATAACTTGATACTCAAATCACCGATGAGGTAAAGTTTGCCTAGATAAGCTTTACAGTGCCCTAATTCCTAGCAAAAAAAAAAGGTGCTAAATAGTCCTAATTGGCATCGCAAGTTACGGCAACGTGCCAGTGGCATCTAGGCCTATTTTTTTTTGGGTCAAAATGTAGTCCTAATTCATTTTACTGTTTCTTGATCATGTTGTATGCGTCCGAATTAAAATTGTATTAAAATAGCATGTGAATAAGCATTTGTCTTTAATTAAGTAGTAAAAAGGATTTAAAGTATAAATAAATGCAAATGTATAAAAAGGATTTAAAGTATAAATATATTTAACGATTTATGAAGTAGATTATGGGAAAGTTTTAAATTTTAAATTTGACTGGTGATAGGGTTGGTTATAACCCACTACTTTTTATGTATTAAAATAAATACAAAATCTATTACCCACTACTTGTTCCGTTCTTGGGATTTTTTTTAGCGTTAAATATAGTAAACCCCTTAACTTGACATTTAGCTGCACTTTACCCCCTCAACTTTACATTTAGTTGCACATTTGTGATTTTTTTGAAACGTGATTGTAATTTGCAAAACTCATTTGTAAGGGTGGTTATAGGGTTAGTTTGGTGATAAATATTTCTTAATTATAAAAATGTAACATTGTATTAAAATAGCATACGAATGAGCATTTGCCTTTAATTAAGGAGTAAAAAGAATTTAAAGTATAAATAACAAACTATAAACGGTTTATGAAGTAGATAGCGGAATGTTTTAATTTTAAATTTGATTGGTGATAGGGTTGGTTATAATCCACTACTTTTTATGTATTAAAATAAATACAAAAATTTAGAAAAAAGAATGAGAAATTTGGAAGCCATTGAGAGGGTCTCTGCTAAAAACCCCTTCTGCAATACATATAGATATAGATATAGATATAGATGGTTGGATATACGCCATATATACAAAATATGAGTTTTAAATTCAAATTTAGATTATGTGCCAAATATATGGATAAAAATAAATTTGAAGCAGGATATATGCCAAATGGGAAATTGCCTCTTTTAGTATGTACTGGTAAGACACGCACTATACACGGTGACACGGATTAAAGTGAAAACGAAAACTTTTTTTTTTTCGAAACGATAATTGATTGTATTGCTTGACAAATGATATACAAGTGCGAGCAAGGGCTCGATTGAACTTTACAAGCGGCATATTTACCACTAAGGAAACCAATGTTCCTCATCAAAAATAATGCCCAAGGCATGAATGCTAAGCTTGTAGCTTAATTGAGTCTTATCTTTTCTAACTAGGCAAAAGGAGCACATATGAAACAATTGGCTTAATTGAAGAATGTCATCCACAACAGTCGCTAATCTAATCTCACTTACTCTGTTTGTGCGAATATTGTTAAGGATTTGTGGGTTTTGCACTTGGAATTGCACTTCCCTGGCTTGCGTTGTGGCTGTCTTACACATTGCCAGCTTCAGTGCAATTGCTTCATCCACCAGAATTGATCCTGAACTTCTTGCTCGTAGCGCCCAGCCTCGGTGTGGTCCTTGATCTCCTTGATTCTGCCAAAGGCGTGGTTGGATATATCTGATGTTACCCCAATCCGTACTTCCAGTATCCCATATTCTGAAGCTGACTGCGAACTGTGTTGCTGTAGAGCTATTGTTTCGTCTGTGCTCATCCTAGATTCCTTAGTATCTAATTCCACCATTTCTAACCATTCTTGATGCGCCTTCTGAATTGTCTTCCAAGGCTGTTTTTTTTTTCCATTAAATTCCTCCTCATTCCTAGCTTTCCATATCTGCCATAGAATATGGACAGACAACGAAATATGTTGCCCACCTTCTGGTCTATTCCTGGCTTCTGAGATTGATGTCCACCAGTTGCGGAAATTCCCTTGTTGCTCCATCATTCCTTCCCATTGGATAGGGGCTAGCTTCCATATCAGTTTTGCCTCCTTGCAGTTCAAAAGGGTATGCTCTAATGTTTCCCTATCTTCTCCACATCTATTACAAATGGGGTCTCCAACTTTGATTCTGCCTTGTATAAGATCTCTCACTGGAAGCGCATCATTGAGACATTTCCATAGGAAGATTTTCTGTTTATGCTTCACTTTCAATTTCCACACTTCCTTCCATAGCTTTTGTGTTTGATCCTCCCAACTAGTAGATCCCTCCACCTGGTTTCTGTTGTGCTTACTTCCTTCTTGCCGCACCTGTAGCTTATACCCTGAATTAACGGTATAGTTTCCATCTGTCCCGTATATCCAGAAATGACTATCTTCCTTCCCTGATAAGCTTATTGGTATGGCCAAAATCCTTTCAGCATCTTGTCGATTGAAATTTTTGAAAACCAGATTCGTATTCCATGACTTTTGGCAGATCAGCTCATGAACTTTTTGAAGTCCATTGTCCATATGTCTTCTGGTCGTGACTTTCCCATTTATATTACCCGGGATCCAGCAATCATCCCAGATATTGGTGTTGTTTCCATTGCCAATCCTTCTTCTTGTTCCTTGTTCCACCAACTCTCTAGCTCCCATAAGACTCCTCCATATCCAAGATGCAGTATTGGGGACTTTGCACCTAAATATGGAAGTCCTTGGGAAATATTTAGCCTTCAAAACTTGGCTGACTAGGAGATTAGGTTGCGTTATCAGTCTCCAAACCTGCTTGCCTAGAAGTGCTGCATTAAATGCCATCAAATCTTTGAATCCTAATCCTCCCATGTTCTTACTCCGAGTGAGCTTCCTCCAAGAGCACCAGTGTACCTTATTCTTTCCATTGGCCTCTCCCCACCAGTAGTTTGACATTAGTGAGCTGAGTTCCTTACATAATCTAGATGGGAGCCTAAAACAGGACATGGTATACGTCGGCATGGCTAAGGCTACTGACTTAAGCATAATTTCCTTACCTGCTGTACTTAAGAACCTGTTTTTCCACTTGCTCATTCTCTGTTGTATATTTGATTTGACAAAGCCAAAAATCTGCTGCTTTGATCTTGATACCACCATTGGTAATCCGAGATACTTGCCTTGAGTAACACTTTGCATATTCCCCATAACTTGACAAATCTCATGCTTCAGATTTAGCCTCACATTCTTACTGAATAGTATAGAAGACTTATCCAGATTTATCAGTTGTCCAGACCCTTTGGCATGCACCTGCAGCACCCTCATTAATTCCGTAGCCTGATCCTTATTTGCTTTGTAAAAGATCAAAGAGTCGTCTGCAAAGAAGAGGTGTGTTATACTAGGACCCTGTCTACTTATCTTCATCCCAGAAATTTTTCTGGTTTGTGCAGCCTGCCGAATGAGGTTGGAAAATCCTTCAGAGCAAAGGAGAAACAGATAAGGGGATAGGGGATCCCCTTGTCTAATACCTCTTGTGAAAGCGAAAACTAAAGCGTCAAAATCTAAATTTAGAGCAGAACATTGCTAAAGAACAAAAAAGCTTTTCTTTAACCATTTTAATCAATGTTAAACGCGCCATCTAAGTTCTAACGCGGCTGTAGGCCTCTCTATTATGTTTATTACCTGCGCAGGTTTTCAACTGCTGCTAATTAGTATTTTTTTTAAACCCCAAACAGAAAAATGTACTATGGATACATTCAGCACAAGGATGATGTATAATAATAGTCTTAGTTAAGTAATGTGGCCTGCAGATTCATGTTTTCATTATTCGGAGACATGAATGCAAAAAATTCATGTTTCTAGTTCACCTTTTCAGTGTTGAATTCTAAATTCTTTATGTGGTTTGTGTCACAATGTACAGTGTCAAACAAATCTTAGCAGTCCAAAATATATTTATTCAAAAGAAGAACAAAGAATAGACGTTTTTTACCATGATTTAATGTTTGCATTATCTACTAGCTACAAAGCAAGAGAAGCCTCTTAGCATAAATGTTTTCTATGTTATTTTTCTAAAATCCTACGTAAATTTTTTTTTGGTACACATTTTCCAAATCATGTACGATGGTTTTTGCATTAAGCAACCTATCACTAAACCGCTGGAGAAGTTGGTTCAATAATTAAGAAAGGGTTCCTAGAGTTCTTTCCATTGTCATATTTAGATTTGAATCATGTGCCTGACAATTGGGGTGGAAGGGTGTGGGAAGGTGTGAGAAAGCTATATATATATATATCACTAAACTGTTGCCAATTTTCTTTACATTTTAATTGTCCCTAGTGATATCAAAAGAATATATAGATAAGTGCAGTGCATTCAATCCTAACAACTTCTCAAGGCTTCAGATGTCCAATATATTTTGTGTAGAGTCAAAAATTAAAAACAAATGAAAAGAAAGGTAAATAGATTCATTTTATGTTACACAATTGTTTTTTTTTTTTTTTGGGTGTCAATCATCACTTTTTATACTAGTAGTACTTCTACGCTAACTTATCTAAGGAAGAGTCTGACTGAATCAGGAAAAATCGATGGGCATTGAACTATTATCGATCTAGAGATACACTATACAAATTCTGGACTAAATTACTATCGGACCAGACATGTACACCACATAAATTCTTGCTCATCGTTTATTGCATATCATTAAACCATTGGACTATGGCCCACCAAAGAGGAATTTAAGTTACCCAAGTCCCTCATTGGGTGTAGGTGGAGGGTTCAAAGCCTCTTGCATTCCTAATTCTAGAAATTTCTGGCACTTTCTATTAGTGAATATAGTTGCATCTGTTTGGTTTTCATAGTATAGTATAAGAGTAGGTGTAGATTGTTGTCGTTTGATGAAGAAAAAATGTTTATTGCATATCATTATGGATAATGCAAGAAATATAAAATTCGCATTTATTCAATCCAGTACCTAGTTTTTTAATAGCTTTTGAACATATTTTTTAAGTGTCCATTTTCATAGTAAACCCACTAATAAAATTTGACCTATTGACAAAGAGGTAAAGTGACACAACTATTGAAAATACGCGGAGAATACTTCAATCATAATAATGAAAAATAAAATGCATTTTCTTACCAATAAACTAAAATAAAAGGTTAAGGAGAGATGAGAAAAAGTTGCCTAAATGCATGGTTTGTTTCCGGTCAAAGTCATAAACCCCGCCGATGGCCAATGTAATATTTTTTTATCTCCTCTAAATTTTATTAATTTACATTTTTTAAATCAGCCACCAAAAACTCATACCCAACCCTTCCTTGGAATGGGGCAGAAGAAAAGCCCACTTTTCAGTTAGTTTCACTTTTAGTGTGTGTATATAATTTTTTCATACATATAGCATATTCTTTCTTTACAGCAAAGGAAACAATAACAACTTCCCCCTCAGCCTCTCCTCTCTCCCCCGTCTCTCTCTCTCTCTCTGATCTGCGCCTGCCCTTTTCACCTGTCTTGAAGAATTTTCTTTTTGCTTTTCTTCTTGAATTTTACCCCTAAATTTGTTGTATTCAAGCTAGAAAATTATGGGATTGTCATTTGCCTGCAAAATCAAAATCCATAAAGTCTGATTATTAAGGTATGTCATGGACTTCCGCTTGATTTTCATACATGTTTTAGCCTTTATTTCATATAAGTTCTCCTTAAGATGTGGAATTTGTCTAATGTTTTTTGCTTGATTTTCAATATTAAATGTGGAGTATTTGCATATAGGATTAATGGGCTTTTTCTTTTGTTGGTTATTGTACAGATTAATGGTGTCAGCATTCATTGAATTTTGTATAAAGTTTGCAACTTTGGACACGGGATTGAATAGTCGGGATAGAATAGGACAAAAACTGGGGTTAGGCTATTGGAATAACAAGTATTTGATTTTGATTGCTGGTTCGTTTGGCTGATTGACTATTTAAGCATAATATGTAAAGGGATGGTGACCACTACATTGAGAAGGATTGTATCGCCTTGTTGGAGACCTTCTGTTGAAAATGAAGGTCAAAATAGTGGTAGAGGAGGTGATTTGGGATGTCGAGTTGACGGATTATGGTGGTATAAAGATTCAGGGCGGCATGTTCATGGGGAATTTTCAATGGCAATAATCCAAGCTAATAATGTACTGGAAGATTATAGCCAGCTTGAATCTGGGCCATTGAGCTTGGAGGAGTCAGGTCCTCAAGGAACTTTTGTTGGAATTTATGATGGCCATGCCGGTCCTGAGGCTTCTCAGTTCATAAGTGATCATCTTTTTGACAATATCAAAAGTATGTTTTCGTATACCCCTTGTTTTATACATAATTTTGTCCCTTCTGTAATTTCTGCTTTCACAAAACAAATATAGTTGCATACGTGTTAGTGTTATTATGGTGCTTTGATTAGCTTCCATGAGACTATCCAGCAAAGGAAATGTGGGTGTACGGTGGACCTTTTACAGTCAAAATTATCGTCTTATTGCTGCTGCTGAGTTTTCATGTGGAGTTTAAGGTGTTTGTTGACAAATGCCTGCTAAAACTTTACTTTGTTATTCATATTATTGTTTTTATCTGCAATTATCATGAATTGAATAGCAAATAATTCTTTTAATAGTAAAAATCTGAGGTCAAAATCTGGTCAAGTGGAAGAGTGGATATTTTAGTTGCTTGCTTTCAATAATTGAGAGCATATGCAGTTTGTCCAGTGCGTCTCCAAATTGGGATATTTGATTCCTTTCTCCAACAAACAATGTGTTCATGATAGTCTTTCTGTGCAAGTTGAAAGGGATAACAATGCTTTATCTGTATTATTGCCCATTAAATTCACAGAAAGGGAAAAATAATTGATAGGTTATGAGATATAGTGGATCCTATAAATCTGGAATCAGCTTTGCAATTATGGGAATATGGGAATCTTTTTGTTTCCCTAGTGTAAACTATATTGAGATACTATTTGAAGCTACCTTTCTGGATCATGTTGGGAATATGTTGTTGCACAACTTCCCAGTGCCCCTGTGCTGAATAGGATTCTAGGTAGCATAATTTTGTAGCCCACTTGACTTGCTGAAGTTTTCTTACCTTCTAAGCTTGAAGTCCAAGACTAATCTTGGAGAATCAGGTTTCTAAATTACAAGTCATTCTCAAGTAATGTTATAGACAATTATTCCTTTTCCATAGATTAATCCATGTAAACTTGACAAGAAAAGTTGTAAACAGTGATTTATTGTTTGTAACATCTTTCGTCCATCTCTTCTCCCCAGTTCTTTTCCCGTATAGTCATTGGTTTTGATCCTTTCTACTTTCTAATGCATATTTCACTCACTTAACAGCTATTCATGATGCAGAATATACTTCAGAGAATCAAGGAATGTCAGCTGATGTTATAAGTAAAGCTTATTTGGCAACAGAAGAGGCGTTTCTTTCTATGGTGGAAAAACAATGGCTAATTCGACCACAGATGGCTTCTGTGGGATCGTGTTGCCTAGTAGGTATAATATGTAGTGGAGTGTTATACATTGCAAATGCTGGTGATTCTCGGGTGGTCTTAGGGAGAATGGACAAATCCTCAAAAGAAGTGAAAGCTGTGCAGTTATCAACTGAGCACAATGCAAGTTTGCCATCTGTTAGGGATGAGTTGCAATCCTCACATCCTGATGATCCACAGATTGTGGTTCTAAGGCATAAGGTTTGGCGTGTAAAGGGTCTTATTCAGGTGATTTATTTGCTTTATACTCTGTAGTGTACTTAAGGATTACCTTTTGGTCCTTTTCATAGAGTTGAACTTATAGTATAAATTCCTGTCAATATTGATGCATGCATTTGGTTAATCTTCAGATGCTTTTTGTTTGATAGAAGATTTTATTTATTTATTTATTTATTGTATGTTGAACCTTCGGATAATTTGTTACGAACAATCATCTTTTAATTTTAACCATTTCCTCTTATCTCATTCTTTAGTGTCTCTTCTTTTTGATGGTGGACAGTTACTTTTTAACAAGTATTTTGTTTTTGTAATGCAAGTTCGCACATCTTTTATGATTTATTATCCTCTACCTTTTCTGCCTGGCTAGAAAATCACATTTCTTTCTTTTCTGGCTGAAGCATAAATATAATGAAATTTTAACTCTTGTTTACCATTTTGTACATATCTGCATGTACTCAACAACTTTGGAGTAGAAAGTTTTTCTTTTTGTGGTCCGAGATTCATCATTAGAAAGTAGCAGTCATTGTTACAACTGATGGCTTTTATTGCTTGTGTTTGAACTTAGTCAATAATGATGGCTTTTATTGCTTGTGTTTGAACTTAGTCAATAAGTTGGGGATTTATCCAATTGAATAATTATGTTCTTAAGCAATTTCCCCTTCAAAAGAATAGGTAAAATTGAATAAAATAAAGAAAACCTTGACTCTGTTAAATACTTGATGAAGAGTGAGATCTAGGGCAAAGGTTCTTGAAGCATCATGTCATCCATGTGAAAGAAGGGTGGCCTGGTCTCTGGGATTTGAGTATGAAGCTGACGGGCAAGTTGATTGTATTGCTTGAGGACATGGGACTATGCATGCCTGAGTGAAAATGATGGAGCTGAAATTCGGGGCCTTTCCTGAGCTGAGGGCACCTTTGCTATGTTGATCTTAGAGATAACATCATTTGTTGAGACGATGCCGTAAACATACTGTCCCAAGTAAATGTTATGATTCTTTAGTGGGACAAAGAATTGATAACTCTAGCTATTTGGAAGTGGAGTGGAGCGTTTAAGGTTAACCTTTCAGGTTTGCACCATTAAGACAATGATTTTGATTTGTGTGCATGAGCATCATATGTTCAAAGTTTACAATGTAATCTTTTTTATTGAATAAATTTTGAAATGTAGCATTTCATTAATGTTGACAGTGTATGGTTTCATTAATTTGCAGGTTTCAAGATCAATTGGTGATGCTTATTTGAAGAAAACAGAGTTCAACAGAGAACCTTTGTTGCCAAAGTTTAGGTTGCCTGAACCTTTCCAGAAACCAATTCTTAAAGCTGAGCCATCAATATTTGTGCAGAAACTCTACCCTGAAGATCAGTTTCTTGTATTTGCTTCAGATGGACTTTGGGAGCATCTGAGCAGTCAGGAGGCAGTTGACATTGTCAACACCTGCCCACGCAATGTAGGATTCTTGTTCATCTTTTTGGGCTTGTTCATTTCATTGACATTGTTGCTTGGTAAAAAGATGCACATGAGCATGGACATAAGAGTCAAAAGGCAACATGTAATCATATGCTTTCTTATGTCATCTGTCTTGATGCATAGTTAGTCATGTCTACCAATTGTCCCATTGTAGATTCTATATAAAAATTTTTGAGTAAAGAAGGTGGCATAATGTACCTGTTTGCTTTATAATGCACATCTGCATTCGCCGCGAAAGACTTGGGGTGAAATTTTGGTAGCTATCAGAGGCATGTGTAGCATTCTTTGAGCACCATTATCATGTGCTTTATCATCATGGAACATTTTTGCATATTTTAAAGTTTGCATGATTCAAGAAATCTGGTGGCCTCATTGTGTTTGCCATCATTCTGTCTCTGGTGTAAATGTGTTGTCTATCATTCTGTTTAGTCTTTTATTTGCTGATGTTATTTCAGCTACCTAATATTCATGTATTGATGCAGGGCATTGCTAGGAAACTTATCAAAGCTGCACTTTGTGAGGCAGCAAAGAAACGGGAAATGAGATATTCTGATCTGAAAAAAATTGATCGAGGGGTCCGGAGACATTTTCATGATGACATCACGGTTATAGTAGTATACCTGGATTTCCCTTTGATTAGTCGCAGTTCGTTGAGGGAGTCAGTGGTTTCAGTGAGAGGAGGTGGAGGTTCTGTTGAGGATGCTAATGCCTAAGGAAGAGGAGCTTTTAAATGGTGCACATTGTCCCGTTTGGGTGGAGAAGTTTATGTTACCCAGAAAAGTAAAAGGAAAAGATGAGAAATATGCATAACTTGGCCTTGGGGATCTCACCGTAAATAGTGGGGTTAATGATTATGCCAAGAAGATGCAACGAGAAAAGAACACTGAAAACTTGCTCTGCTGATTGGCATATGAAACTCAGAAGGTTCTGGTTCATAATGTTGATATGGTTTGCCTTCAGAGGTAATGAAATGGTATATGGAGATTAACTGATCACTATTTTGCTATTGAACTGATCACCTCATCTGGTATTATGTTCTTTTTCTTGGTAAAAGTTATACATATTTCTTCTTCGTTCATGGAGTTGAAACTAAATGTCAAAATTTTGTCTCTCTCCCCATGTACTACATTGTTATGGGACGAAAAATATTGGATGTCCATAATTCAGTATTCATGCACCTTTCTTTGTTAGTGATTCTTTTGTGCTCCAATTCTGGCCGCCCCGCCCGTGAGTCTTGATTGATGCTGCAATAGGCCTCAAATCTACACCTACTTCTTGATGCAGCAGCCATAACTGATGGATCAAGCACATACACTTTACTACATTCTCTTAAGCTTGTGTGGTTATAAATTCTTGATGATCCGAGTTCCAAAATTTGCTTCAGAAAAGGTGATGAGAAATCACATGTAATGTGGTACCTGGCTAGGAATGAAACAAGCAAACCTATCAAGCATTCTAACAAAATTTTGCTACTTATTTGTGTGTACTAAATTGGCCGTTCGTCCATTTTAGCAAGTATCGCAGGACATAGCAGGCAAGTAGCAAGAATCGAGGCTAAACAACCCTTTTACCTCAATTTGTTTGGCCGACTGGGGTGTCTTACCTGTGGTGTCACGTTTGTCATTCCTTCAATTCGCTAGTTCTATGAACTGTAGCCACTTTTGTAATGTATAATTGACCTTCAAAGTTATCCTACCATATAAGTACAAATTAAGCATACAAAAGCACTAAATGATGCGAGTTAGACACGTTGGAATTGGAAGTGTGTTTTTTCATATAATCATTAAGGTTAAATGCAGAAAACTCTCACGAATTATTGTAGCCATTACACTTCGCACCCTAAAGTATTGTAATAGGCAATTTATACCCTTGATCAACTAAAAAAAGACGGAAAAATCAACTCTATTATAAGTTATTGATGAAATGACCAATTTATTCTCCATTAAAAGCTTAAGTTCCAAAAATTATCTTTTTGGTGAAAAAAAATTGTGGCATAAAATAGACTAATTTTCACTTCATAATAAAAATCTAATTGAAAATACATAAAAATAAAATTAGGGTTCACTTTGAATGACAATTAAAAAAAAAAAAGATGTAGAATTAAAAAAAAAACGAAAAGGAGTAAATCAACTTCAAGAATCTCAACAATCCCATTCCACTACATATTTCAAGTCAACGTAGGTAAGAAAAAATTGCTATAAAGGAAAAAACACTGTGAAATCCCTATTTATTCCTCCAATTCCAAGTTACAATTTCGATTTCTTTCTATATGCATATAGCTAAGTGAATAATTTAGCTGTTTTTATTGAAATTTCTAAAGCCAATATTTTGTTTACTAATATCTGGGTTTTCATTTAGGTTTGGTAATGTTTATTGCTATTATTGTGCTAAATTCATATGAAAATTTTTGGGTTCTACTCTGCTTGATTCTTATGAAGATTTCAAGTGAAATTTTGCCTACTATATGAACCTATGGTGTTATGATGCGTTGAAAAAAAATGATAAGATTTTAGAAAAAGTAGTCCCTCAATTTTTTTGATATTTTGCCCCCCTCGCCCTACTTTTGACAATTGCCATTAAAGTGACCCTATATTTTTTATTTTTATGTGTTTTTAATTAGATTTTTGCTAAGTGAAAGTTAGTCTATTTAAGGGTTCGTTTGTTTCGGGTAAAAATGTTTTCCAGGAAAATATTTTTCTAATTTCCCGTGTTTGGTTGCACAAAAGTTACTGAAAACATTTTCCTATGTAAAATATTTTCACTCATCTTATGGAAAACAACTTCCCTTCCAAACTTACTGAAGTTGTTTTCCAAAATGCATGCATCCCGCTTGTAGTATGTTCCAAACTTACTGAAAACATCTTGTAGTATGTTCTTTTTTTTTTTTAGTGTAAACAGGAGGACTTGAACCCAAGACCTCTTCCTTACACTCCCTCCCCCGTACCACTCAACCCAACCCTCCCCCTAGTATATTCAAAATAAAAAAGAAACCTCATCCTGCTCATCCTATGCTAGTAATTAATTATGTATAATAGGGACATTTTTTTCTAGAGAAACTTTCAGCAGTGAGAGTGCAAGATATATGTCACAATAAGCATTGCATGTGATTGATATTTGACACTAAATGGCCAGCAATTTGTTTATTGCTTAAGGAGATATTTTTTTATTCATATATACATTTCTCCAAGATTTTTTAAAGTTAAACAATGAGATAAATTTTATTATTTTGCATGGGAAGAAATATGTAGTTATAATGTGTAGAAAGTAAAGATAGAGATAAAAGTGAAAATATTTCAAAAGTTAAACAAACACCAAAAAAATGAAGTAAGAAAATATTTTCAATAAGCTAACAAAACACCTAAAAATGATGAAAGGGAAATGATTTTCATGAAAATTTACTTCCACGAAAAATATTTTCCCAAAGAAAACATTTTACTTCCAACCAAACAGACCCTAAGTGATATGTATTTTCCACCAAACAGGTATTTTGTTGGTATAGGTTTTAATAGAGGATAAATTAGTTATTTCATCAATTACTTTGATGGAGTTGATTTTTCATCATTCTTCTTAGTTAACCAAGGTTGTAAAAATTAAAAAAAAAATTGAGAGAGAGAGAGAGAGTACCAATGGTATAAAGTATCTAAAATACTTTAGTGTACAATTCAACTAGTATAATAATTTATGAGGAGTTTTTGCATTGAACCCTAATCATTGGATGATATGAGTGAAAAAACATATCCACGTGTAGGCATGTCAATGGGTAGAATTTGTATTAGATCCCTTTCACCCAAATTCAAATATGTCTAAATCTGAAAAGTATGTCCAAACCCATACCCTCGTAGATCTGGATATTCAATGAGTATCCGTTATATTTTTCTAAACATTCTAAAGTAAAAATATATTAAAAATATTTAGAGTTCAAAAATAACATAAATATCATCCAATTTTATTTTCAAATAATAAAATTATTATTCAAAAAGTTAAATGAAATATTATAAACTCAAAAAAAAAGAACTATTATCAATTAGTTCTATTTATTTTCAAAGTTTCAATTGTATCTACCTCCAATCTTTTATTATTTTGTCTTTACTTTTACTCTCTCTTTTTTTTTTTGAAAAAGTTTGTACCGATTACAAGGACAACTATGATTAGCTTGAAAAAGAAAAGAATCATGAAATCTTTACCGTATTTGATCTAATGATCATAGAATAATAGATTTTTTCTTTTTATAAATTTACTAATGTACAAGGGTCTAGATAGGGTTTTTATATAGATATGAGTTTGAATATAAATTATAAAGAACCAAACCCATGACTCTCTTACATGGTTTGGCTTGAGTAGGGCATGGATTTGAGAAATTAAATCTAAACCCTACCTAAATATATTAGGTGATTGAATCTAAACAAGACTCGATCCACTGACATGTCTATATATTTTTGTCGATTTTTATCTATATTTTCAAATTACCTTAGCACGTCTCTTTCTGTAATATCGTACACACTCTTAGTACCTTCCATAGGCAAGGATTTGTACAGCAAACGACCGAGGATATACAAGCAAGCACGTCCCTATCATAAGCATTGTTGCTGGGTAAGATTCGGCTACTCGAAGAACAGAAACATTTTGGCATAGCCCTTTTCCTCTTCCAATCACCAATACAATTATTGTTGAAGTATTAGATCAGCTCCCCAAAAACTTTATTTTTTTTTGAAACGACAACACATGTACCATTCTACTCTAAGAAAAAGGAAGAAGCCCATTTAAACCAAACGGGTGCATTAAACTCTCTTAATTGCAGGGATACAAAGTCTAAACCCGCAACGTATAGCCTAGAGAGAGATTTTAAATCCCTTCTTGTGACCGACTTGCCTTTGAAACAAAAAAGGGGAGAGAGAGAGAGAGTCTAACAAGGAAAATTAGAAAACAAGGTGTACTTTTGATCAGAATACACTGGTTGATATCCACAAGAACTATTAAGCAAGATCACTGGGGATACTAAGATATAAATAAGCAATCATGGCACTACATTCTTGGCAAGAGTTCCAAAAAAGATAAAAGGTTGTTCTGTGATCTGTGTTGAATCATTCCTATACCCACAAATATGACAAGCGTCTACAGAGCTTTCATCTCTGCAATTGCTACTGGCCTATCTAGGCAAACCAAAGATTGACAAGACCAGAAACATGAAAGATGTAAACAATTGGTCAGCGCCGAAACTGTTGTAACATTGTGAACCTGAATTTGTTAGAGAGTTACAACTTACGATGAAGAATACCTATTCAATCCACTAACAGTATCAATCAGTAAGTGTAGTTTAATGAGTAAGTGCAGAAGATTCCAAAACAGAGCCGCCTGTTGTCCTTGTGATATGAAAAAACCTCTCTTGTATAAACAAACGAAGGATTTGGTCAACAAGATACCTCAAAGATAAAATATTAAGAGCTCAAAGCAACGCTGATGCAGAAGAAAGCTACATCAACAAAACTTTCCAGATCTTTCTCATGTACACGACCAAAGACCATACAGAGAGCCATGCGGAGATGTAGAGCAATACAACACCAGAAGCCACAAGTGTTCCTGCCCCTATCAGACTAAAGAGAAAGAGAGGCAGAGAAGAAGTGTGTCAGTAAACCACAGTTTTAAGGTCACTTCTCGATTATGTCCAACACTGCCCCCACAAAAAAAAAAAAAGGTCGAGCTACAGAAAGAGGACCAAACCTGCTATCTCTGGTGGCCAGCAATATGGTTAACGCTGTCATCTGAGTGGCTGTTTTCCACTTCCCCAAATTATTTACAGCTACAGCCTGGAAAATCAGTCACATTATGAGTTGCATTCAGAGAAGATGTAACTTGATTGGTCTACAAGCACCAATGCAAACAAAAAAAATTACTTGTAGTGGTATTTACCTCTGAGAGTTTGCCATCTTGAGAAGCAGCCCATTCCCTGACAGCAGACATGGTTATCTGGAGATAAATGAGAGAACCAGTTCATTAGACAAATCAATTACAAACCTTCCCAGAATGTTTACAGCAAGAAGATGATGAGAATGTAAAACAAGCAAAAGTTTTAAACTCAAAGAAACTACTGATCTCCATGGGTGAAGCCAAAATAACTTTATTATGCATTCTCAAGTCATGATCTTCCAAAATTCTAACAGATATCAACTCAAGTAAGCTGACATGTAACCAAAATAAAGGCGGTGGATATCTGCCAAATATATGATCCAAGGAAGGTTGAAATTTTAGTTTGTACTTCAAGTGATTTAAAAGCCTAAAAAGTGGCAACCAAATGAAGCCTCGAATGCCAGAAATATGGATGAAGACAAGAACAAATATGTGAAACCAACAGAACACAATTAATACGGATCAAAACAGCCATGTTATGCAGCCCATCTAAACTCCATTACTGCGTGTAAAATCAAGTGCTTAACCTCTCTTCCAATTATGGCAATTGCAGGTACAGTTAGCAGCCATGAAGCTTGTCCAAATATGCCAGCTTCCAGGGGTTTTGAACACAGTAAAACCAAGGTGGCAGCAACCATAAGCTGAAAATATCAAGAAGAACTATGTAAAGAACCAAAGCCTATGGATCTGCAGTGGAAGTTCATTATGTTGTTCAAAGAAGTTTACTTTGCAAAAAAGCAAGAAAATACCTTATCAGCTACTGGATCCAAAAATGCACCAAATGCAGTACCTTGTTTCATCTGAAACAGCATACAGAAAACTTGAGTTGTCAGTTAGAAAAACAAGTTGAATCAAAAGGCCTCACGATTCATTGTTTGGGGTTTGGGAAGCAATACCTTTCTAGCAAGATACCCATCAAGCCAATCTGTAACTGCAGCAGCTATAAATATACCGGTTGCTGCATTCGGTCCCCACCAATTATCAGAGTAGAAGGCTGATACAGAACAGAGGGAATACTGTGAGTTTCCTCAAATATGCAACTATCCAAAGATGGTCCATAATAGTAATATAACATCAATGCGCTTCCTATCTTTTAGCAGCAATTAACGTCAATGCACTTTCTATTTTGCCTCAGCACAACAGACATTATATCAAACAAGTTGGGTAGTTGCGAAACCATATTCAATATAAAATCAAAAAACCAAGTAGTTTTTCCAGCTGCAACCGAAGGAATCTGAATTTCATTCTGATTCGGGCACAATAAAATGAAGTAGTGGCATTTGCATTCTGCGAATCTACTAGCATCATTCTAAACTTCATATTCTTTCGTGACCTTATCCTGGATTAAGAAAAGAGTAGGACTAGTAGTAGCATTAGAAACACAATTATAAAAGGATGAAACATGCAAAGTTTGAAGCTGGCAAAGAGAATAATATGAATATGTCATAGCAATTTGCCAAAAAAACTCGTAAAACAGAACTAACATACTAACATATTTCCAACTTTTGGTAGCCATGAGAAAAAAGCTGCCTTGTAGGAGTGAAAGATAACGAGGAAAGGCATAAACTTTTCAACAACTACAAGTTCCGGATACTTGTTTTTCAAGTCAACATCCACCAGCAATTAAAAACAAGCCAAAACTAATACACATTTACATCCACAAAAAGGGTATAAGCAGCTGACTTTTAAGACGCAAATTCATACATTAAAATAAATAAATAGATTGTCGGGACAAAACCAAGAAACCATTTTTATTGATACAAATGGGTATTGGATCATAGGCAGGCAGAAAAGGGATTTCACAAAAACATACTGGCAACGAGAAGAGGGACGGCGGCGACGCGGCCGATGGTGAGGATGGTGGGCAATGTGAGTAATTTGGCAGAATTAGCCGACGGTGGCAGTGGTTTTTTCCCGTCGTCATCATGACCGTAAGGCGTGGGGCCCATGTGAGTGGCGAGACCACTGGGATCGTCGTTAAATTGAGTACTAAAGCCTTGCCGTTTTTCTTGAGAAGAGGAAGCCAAAGGGGTCGAAGAATGCAAAAATTTCTGACCACCAAATCCGTGTCGCTGTCCTAGTACTAGGTTGTTGTTTCTATTATTAGAACTAGAGTTTGAGGAAGGGAGGGGGATCTTAACATGCGCCGAGGGTGCGCACGGGCTTATCCTGCACCGCCGCCACCACCCCCCGGTCGTGGTGGTTGAAATAGGGTGCGTGAGCCGCCGACCAGATTCGGCGGCGGCGGTGGTGGTGGTGGTGCTGCTGTTAAGGCTGCGGCGGACCCAATTATTATTGGTCGGTAATTTGTGGGAGCAGTAGAGGGAAGAGATTGTGGAGAGTTTAAGGATTCCCCCTGGCATGGCTGTTTATTCGGTTGGGTGGAGTAACGCGCACGGTAGGCTCACGTTAGCAAGGGGATGGAGTGATGGACAGGGCAGGGGTGACCAAATGTAAGCTTAGGTTACTTTTGGCAGAGAAATACTGTGTCAGCTCGACAGTCCTGTGTCGTTCCTCCTCCTTGAAACTAGTTAAGGGTCTGTTTGTTTGGGCGTAAAATACTTTCTAGAAAATGTTTTTCTTCTGTGTATAATGAAATCAATCTAGTAATCAACCAAGAACAAGTTTTGTCTCCATATCACCGCTGTCGCCAACTCTGTTGCCAATTGCCGCTACCACCATTGTTGCTTCTATATTTCATCGCCGTCCTCTTTTGCACTTTTTCAAACACATGACCACAATGATGAACAGACCTTGTAACAATTTGTTTTTTGAGATTTAATAGCACATGAAATTGGGAAATTACCCTTTTATGAATTTGAATGTAGTTTTCTATCCATAATCAGATCTATCCATATTTGTTAATTGGAGATTTTCGTTGAGTCAATTTATGATTGAATATGAGCTATTGCACGAGTGTGTGTTTATAATATTTTCAAGGAGTTGGTTGGAGACTTTGGAAGAATTTAATTCCAATTTAAGCTTGTTTTTCTTGAATTCCGGGAGTTTGAGGTTAGATTTTTTTTTTTTTTTCACATCAAGTTTATTGAAAGATTGAAACTTTAAAGCTTAAGCCTTAAAAAAAAAAAACAAACTCTACAATTTTTTTTTGATAATAAAACATATTTCATTAAAGGATTACTAGAAATCGTCCAGCACAATTGATATACATTGTTGCCCTGATGGCAGATAAACATGCACTAAAATTATAGATCTGCAATTTAACAAATACATAAGACTTGAGAAATTAAGGACAGATCTAAATAGTACCATAAATTTGAAAAACATTCCATCATAGAATAAGTCGTTGCAGCTCTCTTTGTACATGTTGTAATCGTCAGATCTGCTAATCAACAGTTGTAAGGTCCAATAAGAATGATGAGATCTGCCGAGATAAATCCAAATATGAAATATTCCCTCAAATCTGCTATCTAACTAGTTCAAGCTCAAAACTGAAAATGAGATCTGATGAGAAGAGTGAATAAATTTTAGATCTAACATATAGATCTAAAAAAACTCCAAGATCTGAGAAAATAAAGAACAAAAAACTAAAAATAAACTCTCACTAAGATAGTTTAGGAGAGACGAAAACTCTCAATAGGACACCATAAGAATGAAAAAAACTCTCACTAGGATATCCTAGGAGAGACTTTATTGAAGTGGCATTTGCGATTGGAGTGGGATGCTAATGTCAATTGTAAGTCAACCTTAGTTGACTGCCCACAGGATGTTTATGTTATGGAGTTTTGAGATTGAGTAGGGATGGCAATGGGGGCGGGTGCCCGTGGGGGGCTCTCGGGGCAGGGGGCTCTCGATGCTAATGATATTATTAGTTAGATGTATTATATAATGTATATTAATTTATGTAATATAATTGATATTATCAATTATATGAATAATTACACATGTCTACTAATAGAATTTATTAATTAGTTATACTAAATTTACTAATACATTTATACTAAATTTCTAATTACGCTTAATAGAATAACACTTTTTTCTCAAAAAAAAAGCACAAACACAATAATGAATTAGTGATTGCATTTGTACTAAAAGTGAAAACTTGACCATTTTAGTTATATTTATTTCATCATATTGGATTGTATTCAAATAACTTCTATTTGATTGTTTTTATGAGTTTCAATTGTAAAATTACAATGAATAATAATTTGGTGATGTGTTGATATTTTAGTACTTGGTTATTTATTAAAATTTAATTATAATAAAATTATATTAATCCCGCGGGGTAAGCGGGGCGGAGCGGGGCGGGGCGGGGCGGGACGGGACGGGGGGAACTAATAGGCAACGGGGCGGGGGGGCGGGGGAGGGGTCCCCCGCCCCAACCCCGCCCCGTTGCCATCCCTAAGATTGAGGGACATTTTTGTGGTCTGGCCAAACATGAGGGGCTAATTTGTTATTTGGTCAAACGTTTGGCAAGATAAATATAATAAACCCTAGTATACAAAGAACAATTAAAAAATTTTAAAGGATTGGAAGTTGGATGCCTTTTTTTGGTAGGAGGAAATTGGACGTGTACTACTTTTGTGATAAAGATTTTTATTCTTGAAAAAGATTAAATAAATTTAATATAAGCTAAAAATAATACAAGAAGATTTGATGAATCATAGATTGTCTATCAAATTTACTTACTCAAATCCGAAAAGGAAAAAAGCAGAAAAAGGGTTACAAATTCAAATCTTCCATTGCTGTTGGATTGATTCGCATTAGTAATAAGCCAAAGTGACAGAATACAAAGGATTGTATCTGGCTAAGTAGTGATCTGTGGCATTGGGCATGGTATGTATAGTGAGCAGTAGGGGCGATATTGAATCAAATAACTCGATTCGAACTCGTAGACTACTCGATCAACAGTTCGACTCGAGCTGTTTGATCTAGTTCAAAATACTCATTTGATCATACGAGTCCATATCGAATGCCAATTTTTTGTACTTGAAGACTCAATGAACATAATCGAACTTTTTTATAATATATATATTTAAAATTTTTTATATTTATTATCATGAAATGTCAATAATATTCTTTATTTAAAATTATATGTAAAATATTAATTTTTGTTACGTGAGTTTGATTATATTCGAATATACTCGATTAAACTTGATTGTACTCGAATATGTTCGATTGAACTTGATTTGATTTCATTATATTTAATTAAATTCGATCTCGAGTTCAAACTCAAGTAAAGTAAATTGAAATTGAGTTCGAATTCGAGTTCGACTTCTAAAAGTTCAATGGGTTTGATTTCTACCTCGAATTCAATTATTTTATCTCGACTCGACTTGAATGCACCTGTAGTAACTAGCATGATGTGTAATTGCTTATTTAACGATGTTAACTAGGTTAGTCCAATAAATTGCACTCGCCAATTGCTCGCAAAAGTATCTAATTTTTTTTATTATCTGTTTTCTTAATGGGAAAAAAAATCTCAATGCATTTTCAATTTCTTCGCCAAGAAAAGGTAGTCTAAAATGTGAGACCTATCAAGCAATGATGTAGAGCAACACATGGGCCCCAAGAAAAGGTGATGGATTTTTTCTGTTTGGTAATAAAGGTGATGGATTTTAACTCCTGCGTTTGTTTAAATTAGGTGGATGTGTGTGGATTTTTTATTGATTTCGATAAAAAAAAATAAAGGTGATGGATTTTACTCTTTTTTCTTTTTGGCATGACTGAAATAATAGGTCCATTCATATCCCCTGTGCATGTCTAGGCCTTCTCTAGTCAAGTACAAGGCGTGTAAATTTTCTATACACCCGTTACCAAGAAAAGTTAAATGGTTATGTTTGTCCACCCAGGATAAGGGGCACAAACGGTTGCAGGATTTGTGCATTTTTCAACAGCGCGTAACATTTTTTGCATATCGCGTAACTTTTTTACATATGAAATAACTTTAGAACAATTTTTTGTGGGCCCACACATGGCGTGAAAATCGAGTTACATGCTGTAATTTGAGCCGCACAAATTTTTGAGATCACATCGTGGCCATGAACTTTCAGGAAAGGCTGCCCCATTTCCGTCCACCTAGTTTAAGATTTGAGAAAATGACAACTAGCCATTATTTATTTAAGAAAAGGTCGAAAATTTTGGGATTATTATCTCAATATTTTGAGTTTACTTGGGTGTGTAGTGCCTTATCCGTCGAATGATTTGGGCTACTTATTATGTGGTTTATGTACTTAAAACGCTTTATAAAAAGTTTACTCAATATTAGGGGTGGATTATGACTGTCTGTGCAAAATTGAGGGGTGACAAATTAATTTTTTAAACTACCCAGATAAAGGTCGAAAGGCATGTTGCAGCATCAATGATTATGCAGGGACCAAATCGTTTATAATCACACAGTAAAAGTCCTTTTAAATTGACCTTTCCGACATGTGGGTTTTAAATAAAGAAGAAGAGAATTTACGGAGACAGCGGCGGTTATCTGACAAGTCTTCCCGCCGGACCTTTCTGCGCTCTTGCATGCGCTTCTAGTTATCTACCATAGCAGTTTATTTGAAATAATTATTACAAATTTTTTAAGTTGTAATATACATGAAATAAAAATATATTTATAATATAAATAAATAATTTTTTTATATAAATAATAACTATCCAAATACAATGAACTAAAGGGGCTCGAGATGAGTTATTCTTTTATTAGTGCGCCCCTAAAATGTTAACAATTCTAAAGTAGTAGTATTTTTGGAACACACGCAAAGTAAGTATGATTAAATGCACATCACATAATCTTTATTAAAAAATTTTTATGTGTGTCAAAAAATCATTACATTAGTAATGTAGAAAAAATTAGTTCAACATGTGTATTTACTCTGAGTTGTTAACTTGTTATGTATCATGGGGCATTTGAATTGATGCGAGGCCGCATCTAAGGGGACATTAACACAAATGTATTGACAGCGGAGGAGGCGAGACCCTTGGATAAGCAGGATCAATCTTCGATGGCACATGAAATAATGTAATTGCAGAGTTAATTAAAACCAAAGGATATTTTTGTTAAACATTTACAATTTTTTCCCAAGTTTAGTATGTTTTGAAGTTCATATTGTTCTTAAATTTAGAAGTGACAGAAAATTTGGAACAAAAATTCGGTGTGTTTCCGTGGACACATTTTTCAATTATCTTTTTATTTCAAATATATCAGATCGTTACAGTAATTTTTCTACAAAAAAAAAATTCAGAAAAATGCAATCTAAACAAAGATTCTTCAAAGAACTTCCATAATTAAAGCACAATTCTCCCTATTAATTTTCTCTGCCCATGATTGACAACAAACCGAAAAAGCTCGACATAGTCAATAGTGATGTTTGGTCCACCACTAAATCACACACCTCACAGCAATAATCATTAAAGCACAATTATAATATCTTTTAGTTAGCATCAATCATGTTTACCATCACTCTTTATACTTTACCTTTCATTTTTTGCCGTCGCAAATTCCTGGTGCCGTTTGAAAGTCTTGCTTTGGAGCTTCTCTTGCCCCTAGGTCCTTTTTTCGATAATTTTCCACGTAACGAATAATATAGCAAAGGATACGATTTATTTAGGTTGTGTTTGGATTGTATTTTCCGTCATTTTTCATGGAAAAAATACTGTAGTGATTTGATATATGTGAGAAAAAAATGTGATAGTAAAATGTGATCACGGAAAACAACAATATTTTTCGACGAAAATAAGCAATCCAAACAAGGCCTTATTTATGCCAACTTTTGAACTCGATCCATGTACACTGCTGAGCATTGTTGGGGCCATCGTCCTTTTGGATCTGAAAAGTGCCATAATGTCACTTAGAATTATTAATGTTTTGTCCTCACAATTAACAAGCGGTTTGCACATTAATAGTCGACCACCATTACTCGTCATGTACGATAAATAACAGTCTTGCTAGGAAAAATTATAGGGGTGTGAAAAGTAAAATCCAAATCAAGCCCACAAACTAGCTCCACTGAAAATTTATTATTCATTGAAATTTCATTTTTTTTTAAAAATTTTTTAATGTACGCGAAAGACTTCGGATTCGAATACTCTCTCGAACCTCCCGCCCATCGTGGCTTCCCATTACCTACATAGATTGATTCATCTTTACCCAATTTATTGTAGTGAGTTTGTTTGGATAGAGAGAATTTGGAAAAAAAATTTTTACCTCACAAATCTCAATCATCTTTTTATCTTTTCAGTCACCTTTTTTATCTCACACACATCACATCACAAAAAATGATACAGTAAATATCTCAAATAAATCATCCAAATAAACTCTTATCCAAACAAACTCATTAGGATTAAAGAACAACAAAGAGTTTGGACTCCAGTATTAGTGTATCCATAGTAGTGCCACGTCTACTAACACCAACCAGCTTTTCTTCGTATCTGAAATCACTGAAAAGCATGCTTAAAAAATTACAAAATACCCCTTTATAAGAACGTACTTTTCCATTTTATCCCCCCATAATTTAATGATTCAATACAGCTCCTAAATTTGTCAATTTGTTGCAACCTATACATTATTAGGTCTCACGTGGTGTAATAATGTATAGGTCACGTGAGACGTAATAAATGTATAGGTTGCAACAAATTGATAGATATGGCCTTAATGACATCAACGTTTTGTTAAAAAAAAAAAAAAAAGACATACAATGTCAAATGTATTATAATAAAAAGCTAATTCCGTGCCTTTGATGATTTACAAATAGACGAGTCTTGTCCTGCATATTATTTAACCGAAATCCGCAATTTCTTTGTGCTTTTCTGTAAAATATGCACGAAACGTGACAAAATCACATTTAATTTAAGTATACTTGTGGATTGCATTACACAAAAAAAGCTTTTTCAAAAGTTGAGGGGACAAATTAATTCAATTGAACAATTAAGAGAACGAAATGGAAAAACATCAGTGTTAAGGAGGACAATGCGTCATTAATCGAATAAGCAACTGACTGGCAGAATAAAATCCCAAGATTAATTGATGCTCATAAAAATAAAAATTAAGAAATGTTTGACTGGCCAGCCAACCATGCTATATAATTAATTAACTACCACTTCTTTCAGCATATTCTTAAGGGACGCAAATGGTGTTTTCCTTTCCACACCGCCGAGTGGTACAGAAAAACCCAAAGAATGAGTCCTAAAAAAAAATGTAAAATGAAGATATAATCGATATATTCCTTAATAATGAGTTGGCTACATGACCAATATTGGGCCTGTTTGGAAGCTTGGTTTTTTACCAAGTTTGTATAAAACTAGTTTTTTAACAACTTTTGCTACAGGAACCCCAAAAAACTTATCAAAATTTTTAACCTACACATTTAAAATATCCAAAACACAACAAAAAAAAAATTCCCTTCCCCTTTTCTTCTTCTTCCTCCCTCACTACCACCTCCATTGCCTGCTCCGTCACCAATTTCCGGTGTCGGTGCCGGACTTTTTTTTTTCCCCATTTTTTTCCCTCTCCCCCTCTTCCTCCCCTGCCATCATCCTCCCTTGTCTTTTTTTTTTTTTCTCTCTTACGTCTGGCGCAGAGGGGGGTGGCACAGAGAGGAGCGGCCAAGGGGGCAGAGGGGGAAGGGGGAAGGGGCGGCCAGGGGGGCAGAGGGGGGCGGCGGGGGAGAGAGGGAAGGCGGGAGGAGGGGCAGAGGGGGGCTGCGGGGGGGAAGGCGGGGGAGAGAGAGGCTGCGGGGGGGGAAGATGGGGGAGAGAGAGGCTGCGGGGGGAGGGGGAATGCGGGGGAGAGAGGGAAGGCGGGGGGAGGGGGAAGGGGCAGAGGGGGGCTGCGGGGGGGAAGATGGGGGAGAGAGAGGCGGCGGGGGGAGGGGCAGAGGGGGGCTGCGGGGGGGAAGGCGGGGGAGAGAGAGGCTGCGGGGGGAGGGGGACGGCGGGAGGTGGAGTTGCAGCTGGGGGTGGTGGAGGTAACGGGGAAGAAGAAGAAGAAGAAGAAGAAGAAGAAGAAGAAGAAGAAAAAGAGAGGAAAGAAAAGAAAAAGGAAAGAAAGAAAAAGAAAAAGAAAAAGAAAAAAAAGAGTTTTTCACCTTACAAAAACTTTTACAAAATTTTTCACCTAACAAAAACTTCTACAAAATTTTTTCAAAAACTTTTACAGTGTACTACAGTAAAGTTTTAGACAAACTCCCAAAAAACTCAGGTTCCAAACAGGCCCATTGATTGGTTTTCGACATTGTCGCATTAACGATAGTAGCTCATTTCTTTCCATCCATATGGTTTTAAAGGAGAAAAGAATTAAATCCCAATAAATGTTGGGAATAAAATATATCTGGAGCATTGAAATGAAGCAGCTTCCTTTGTTTTTTTTTTTTTACACTTATTGCCTCCTCTTTTTCTAATCTTATGCAAGTAGTAATATTCCAGCCTACTTTGCCCAACAATTCTTGCCTGCCCTTGTATTTGCCTCGCCGGACGCAATCTCGTAGTCCGTGCTAAGTAACTTGCCACTTGCTGAATAAATGCTAATTGTATACACTCGGTGCCGACGCCCCTAATTTTAAGTCTCTTTAACAAAATGTCACACCACAAGTACGTTGCATAAACATACAATTAACTCATCAGCTGATAAGGGTGGATTATTTTTCCACGAAAGCTCGTGTAGTTCGAATCGATATACACAATCAATTTAGTCAGTAAAGACGGATCATTTCTTTATAAAAAATTATGTAGTTCAAATATCTCGTTATTGATATACACAATCAATTTAGTTAGTAAAGACGGACAATTTCTTTATAAAAAGTTGTGTAATTTAAATTTCGCTGTCGATGATGACGTGAGAAATGTATTGATGACCAATTCGGACATGTTCTGACCCATAACACTAATCGAAACCAAATCCATTTAAACTGTTTACTTAAAAAAAACAAAAACTTTATGTAAACGTTAATCTCGCCGATCCCATGTGACCGGCCCCCCACCACGCCCCATACGCCCTGTCCCATGGACCCATTAATCAACAAGGAAAAAGGATCAAATCCACGTCAAACCAATTCAGTACTACCAATTCAGTACAATTCCTGCTGCTGCTATAGCTGCACTAGCAGCCATGAGCTACCCTACCCATCCTCCGCCTAATCACTCTTCCCTCTTCGGTTATGTTTCTCAATAGGTACTAGACTAGAAGTAGTATATATGGTTCTATAAATAGTTACTACCATCGAATTCTGTCTTCCTTTTTTTTTTTTTTTTAAATTGTTTTTTGGTTGATTAAAAGTATAGATTTTTAGATCAAGAAAAGAAGACCAAGTTCAATTCCAGTTCAAACCCCTGGGAGATTCCATTTCGCATTCCTCGCCGGCTTTTTCTTCTTCTCCTGCTTTTCCGAGAATGAAGGCCAAATCAGCATCTGCAGCAGCAGCAGCAGCAGCAGCAGTCTTGAGTCCTCCTGTCATTTCTTTCGATCACAAGAGGTGCTGCTCTAACTACTGTTTGTTTTCTCAGTCCTATCCCATCCCTCGTCTCTCCACGTGTCTATCCCATAATCCCACGTTCCACATTTTTCTGTTTCTTGATTTCCTTCTTTTCATTTTGTAGATTCTCATGCCGGATTTTTACTATTCTTTCTTGATTCTTCTATAACTTGCCACGTGGATTATCTTGGCACCGTTTGATGAATCACCATGAGGAAATTTTCTTGATTTTCATTGGTAGTGTTAGATATTCTGATGGGCCCTTTGTAGTCCTGATTAGATTACGGCAATTGTAAATCTTTTTTATTTTTTTTATTCACTTAATTCAAATTTGGGGTCTTTTTCTGATTTGACGGCAATGGGATTTTGCAATTCAACTTGAAGAAACTGGAGCGATTGACAATTTGATTATCACTACCATTCTGATGATGTTGTTATTCCTGATTTGTTTGCTTAAGTTGAATATAATTGAGATTTTCTTCCTTTTTTTTTCTTTGTTTTTAGAAGCTTCCAAATCTTGATTTCAGTAAAATCTAAACGAAGAAACGTATTTTTATCCTAAATGTCTATGAATTTGATTAATTACTAGTGTTCTCGTTGAGCGCCTGTTAAAGGGAAGACTGGTTTGTGATATAGTTAAAATTCAGAATGTGGTAACGGCAACGCCAAGAGCAATATGGATTCTAGGAAAATGGAAATACACAGTGGAAAATGTTGTTATCCGATATAAGCCGGCAATGTTTTGAGGCTGATGGAAGGTAGCAATGCACCTTTATTTCTAGTCTTTATGGAAAAGTGCAACGGTTTTTTCCTGTTATGGTTTCTGTATGTCGCTTAATTGGATTTGATCTTCATGTACTACTATGTTGTGTGGTAGGACCAAAATTTTTGAGCTGTTCAAGTTATTTGGTGTCTAACTAGCTTGGAATTTACTTTGATTGCCTTGTTGTGTTGGACCAATTAATGAAGATCTTTCTTGATCAGGGATGCTTATGGATTTGCTGTGAGACCGCAGCACTTGCAGAGATACCGTGAATATGCAAATATATACAAGGTGGTTAATCTTATCTCTAGTGGTTTTTAGTAATACAGAATCATGTATTTGATTCAGGGAATTTGTAATGGTATAAAATGCAAAAAGCTTTGTGTAACACTTAATCTGATTCACACTATGCAAAATGCCTACTTAGGACAAAGCTAGATTAGTTTTTATGAAACTTCAACAATGTGCCTCAGCCAAAAGATTTAAGCTTTGATTCTGGCTTATAGTCTCTCTTGTTGTTTGTAATCCCTTTAGGAAGAAGAGGAGGAAAGGTCTGAGAGATGGAAAGATTTTTTGCTACGTCAAGCAGAGTCTGCTCGATTGCCTATAAATGGGTTATCTCCGCATAATGATGGTATCACGTATCATGCTGGAACCAGAAATGAGGATGCTGATATTGTTGTCGGGAATGAAAAAGAAGAAGAGAATATAGGTGGTGAGAAGCCTGATTCTGGAACTTTGACTACAAATGAAGGGGAAGAGGGGCAACCAACAGTGAAGGCAAAAGCCCATGGGGTCCAGATATGGACGGAAGTTAGACTATTGCTACATCCAATTGAGGATGCAATGAGCTTTCGTGTTAAGAAGACAGCTGGATATGTGAAGAAAGAGCAAGGTGTTGGAACTGGAAAGCATCTTCCTCCTATTGAAGAGGCTCGACCTGCAAAAGGAGCATCTGAAGAGGACTCTGAAGAAGAATTTTATGACTTGGAGAGATCAGAATCAACTGATAACATAAGTGCCTTAGGAGCGGGTGCCACTGGTGATTTAGCTTCTCCAGAATCTTTGATTCCTTGGAAAGAAGAATTAGAGATTCTTGTGCAAGGTGGTGTGCCAATGGCTTTGAGGGGAGAGGTAGACATACCAGTCTTTGATCCTTCTTTGAACTCATTCAATTCAATCTTCTTCCTATATGCTCAGTTTGTTCTTTTAATTATAGCTTTGGCAAGCCTTTGTTGGTGTCAAGACGCGTCGTGTGGAGAAATACTATCAAGATTTACTAGCATCAAACGTTAAATCTGCTAATAACACAGATAACAGACATGTGGAATCAGAGGACTGTAAAAAGGAGTCAACTGCAGACTGTATTGCTATATCTGAGAAATGGAAAGGGCAGATTGAGAAGGTCTTTGGTTTACCCTTCTATTGTGATTATAGATAGCTTCTTGTTACTAATTTGATGCCATTCTGAGTTTTCTATTATTGTTTAAACTGTATAGGATTTGCCTCGGACATTCCCAGGCCATCCTGCTCTGGATGAAGATGGAAGAAATGCTTTGAGACGATTACTTACTGCTTATGCTCGGCATAATCCTTCTGTTGGGTACTGTCAGGTACTTGTCTGCAAAGAGTTTCTTTTTTTTTTTTCTTATGATTTAGCATGGGGAATGTGGCGGTGACAAGCTGAATTTAATTGTCTTGGGTAGTTGTTCTCACATTATTATTTTGTTTCTTCCTATGTTTTTATACCTTAATGCATCAAGACAATATTGTTGATATACGCTGGTTTCTTTATATGATTTTTGGTCTTCTTTTGTGTTCCATAAAGTTGATCTCTAGTTATATTCGCTCGTGCCTGTGACCTTAAGCTAAATGACACTTGACATCTTCCAAATGCCACTGATTTATTGCTATTTACTTTGCAGGCAATGAATTTCTTTGCAGGTCTGCTGCTGTTACTGATGCCTGAAGAAAATGCATTTTGGTGAGTTTGGAACTTGCTCATGGTGTTCATTACTGGAACCTATTGTTTGGGTGATAGTTATATGATTTTTTAAATTATTTTGTTGTAAATTTTGGTTATCTGTTTGGTGTCATTATGCACCATATGCATTGCTGTTAGCATGGGATTTTCTTAAGTGCTAGCTTTTTCAGGGCTTTGTTGGGGATTCTTGATGACTATTTTGATGGCTATTATTCAGAAGAAATGATAGAGTCCCAGGTAATGAGCTTTGGGTTTTGGTTGCTTTGTCAATTGGTTGGCCTTGGCCATATTGATTTGTAAGATTGTGGATGTCTAGTTCCTTTTGGATGAATCATGTATTTGAATTCTTGAACTAAATAATGTGGATATGCGAAGAAGTTTCAAAAGTTGATTAAGATATAATTTCTTTTTTTGAATTATGTTTCAGGTTGACCAACTTGTTCTTGAGGAGTTGGTGCGCGAAAAATTTCCAAAACTGGGTTTGTCTCTTGTTGTCATACTGTCTTCTTGTTTTTTTTCTGTAGACAATGCCTCTACTTGGTGCTTTAATCCCATTAATCTTTGATTAGACAACCTTGCTGTTATTCTTTGGTTTCATTCTACCTCTTTGTATGTTGCAGTAAACCATCTGGATTATCTAGGAGTTCAAGTGGCATGGGTTACTGGACCATGGTTCCTTTCAATATTCATGAATATGCTTCCATGGGAAAGTGGTCAGGTTCTTTGCTTCATTGTGCTATATCTTTGTAGGTCTTTATATGTTGAGGTTGTAGGAATGTGCTTATCTGCTATTCTCATGCCATCCAGTTATGAAACGTCTCTTCTCATTTTGCTTATCTCACTGGAAGTGCAGTGTCATATGAGAGCTTGAGCCTGATAAGTTTGCTTTTTTCCCAGTTCTTAGGGTCTGGGATGTGCTTCTCTTCGAAGGAAACCGTGTGATGCTATTTCGGACAGCCCTTGCTTTAATGGAACTATATGGTAATGTCATAAAGTGTTTGGGGTCACTCTACATACCTCGAATGTGTATATTGATGTGACCTTTTCGTAGTTCTTTGATGTGCTTAACCATTTTTACTTGAAATAAGGACTCTACTATTACATGAATGAAACTTATTTTGCTCAGTTTTGTTTAGGACCTGCCCTTGTCACAACTAAGGATGCTGGTGATGCAGTAACTCTGTTGCAGTCACTGGCTGGCTCCACATTTGATAGCAGCCAACTGGTTTTGACAGCATGCATGGGTTACCAGAATGTTAATGAATCCAGACTACAGGAACTGAGAAATAAGCATCGGCCAGCAGTAAAGGCTGCTATTGAAGAAAGATCAAAAGGACTTCGGGCCTGGAAGGATTCCAAGGGCTTGGCGTCCAAGCTATATAGTTTTAAGCAGGATCCTGGATCTATTATTGCTGGGGCGAATAGAGCAGATCAAGGGGTTAATAAACAGATAAATGGTGATGTATCCCCCATACATGCTGCATCTGCTACCATGGATCAGTTGTATACGGGCCTGACAGATGATATGGAGATTGATTCTGTTCCAGATCTCAAAGAACAGGTACCTTCTTCCCTTTCCTGACCTCTTGTCCTTATTATTGCTATGGATAAATATGAATACTAGGTCAAATATCATTCTTGTGTAACATGGCAAGGTATTCTTGTAGAACTTTTGATATAGATTGATATAAATGATTAAGGAGAGTTATATTATTGCTTAATCACAAATCCCTTCCTTTTCCATACTTGAAGTTCCAATGCTTGGTGCATCCCTTAAATGCACTTGTGTACCACTGAATAGCTATGAGATTTTAGAAAACCTTCGCCAATGATAATGAATTTGCCTCCTAAGGAGGACTCGCAGCTTAGAAGTATGTCCATTAGCTGATAATGACTGGAGGTTGAACTCAAACTGGTAATCAGTGGAATACAGGAGAGACGGATTGTTATATACTTTTGGAAAGTTGATATGGCACCACGCTATGCATATTGTGCAATTAATATATGCTTCCCTTGTACGAGTAAAATTTGTTTCACTTTGTTTTGATTGTCTTATTCATCAAAAAGAGTATATTTTTTGTTCTTCCCTTGGTGACATATAGAGCATGTGCAGGTAGTGTGGCTGAAGGTTGAATTATGTAAGTTGTTGGAGGAAAAACGGTCTGCTGAACTCAGGTAGATGTCAGTGTTATGTGCCGTGCAGTTTCTTGCCTCCTGAATTCTGACTGATTTGCTGTTCAATTTTCTTGGATCTTAATTTTGGGTCCTTCTGTTGGAAACATGGGCATTACTTTCACTCAGTTTGAAACAAAATACATGCAGGACCCACAAATCCAAAGGAGCCCAAATATTGGCTTTATCTTCTAAAGATTGTCTTCTTAATGGTGCCTGTATAGTTATTTTTTTTCACATGAATTTTTCCTTTCTAGCCAAATATTTTTGTGCACATGATGTCAAGTATAGGTCTTGCTTTATGTATCAGACATTTAAAAAACGATTGAGAACATTCCGTCACCTTGTAATGTATCTTAGTTCAGGTTAGCTTTTCTCTGATACTTCTAAACTATACATGCCTTTTTTTGTGATACTCCATAAGTATACATAACAGCAACTTATAAGTCTTTTGGTATTTGTATGTTTTGATGTTCTGTGCTTTCCTGATGAAATATTTTGCTTGTTATAACTGCCTTCAAAATGCAAATACGGCTGCTTCACAGAATTTTTACTTCTCGTACTGAATATCAAATTTTTTTTTTCTTTCCTTCTCTTGGTTTGACAGATCTGAGGAGTTGGAAACAGCACTAATGGAGATGGTCAAGCAAGATAACCGGAGGCAATTGAGTGCACGAGTACGTGAATAATTTTTCCGACCATGATTTTTTTCCTTTATTATTATCTCATTGATTTATCTTGCTGATTCTCCACTTATTTTGCTCTTTCTGTACGGTGCTTTTTGATGTCTCTGATGAAATTGCCTTTTCCTCCTGGTATCAAATAAAGCAATTACTATAAATTTTGACTGCTAGATAATTCAGGTCTTATTTGATTTTACCCAATATTGGTCATTAATTGAAAAAGGGATTGTTTTTTTTTCCGATCACCGCTGTGTACATCACTTGTGACGGGGTCCACTGCAAGAGGGCTACTCAATATTTTTTGGATTCTTATTGTATTTTGGCTTTTCAAAATTGAGCTTTTTGCCTGGGCTTCTTTCCTGATTTGCTGTTTAGTTGTTCTCTGATGTGAGTATAATCTTATTGCATGGGATCTACAGAATGAATTTCATATGCAAGCTTTTCTAATAAAAATTTTTGGCTTAGTGTGTCAAGTTCAAGAGTTGCTTCTTTTTCTTTTTTATCCCCCCCCCCCCTTTTCTTCAGCATTTTGGTTCCTTTTTTCTCGCTGGTGATATCAATGATGTTTTCTTTTCAAAATTTGTCTAAAATCTGCTTAATTTCAATGAGTGTTTTATGGTGCAAATCTAATCACTCTCTTTTGAGATACTGATTTTCTGAATTCAAGGTAAATCATGTGTCTTCTCTTTAGGTTGAGCAATTAGAGCGAGAACTTGCAGAACTTCGGCAGGCTTTTGCTGATAAGCAAGAACAAGAAACTGCCATGCTACAGGTACTATTTTTACTACTAGTAGATGATTCATGACATTGTAGCTGATTTTACCCCTCAGTCTCCTCAGTATTTCATATAGTGACTTGGTCATGACCTCTTATCTAGGTTTTGATGAAAGTAGAGCAGGAGCAGAAGGTAACTGAAGATGCTCGTAGGTTTGCTGAACAAGATGCAAATGCTCAGAGATATGCTGCTCAAGTGCTTCAGGTTTACTAGGATATTATGTCTGTCTTGAGGCATCTCATTCTTTTGTTCATATTGCTATTAAACTTTTTCTTCGTCAATTATTCTTTTGTTTGTTGGAACTAGCAAAATATGTCAGTGTTGTGTTTGTGCATCTGTAACAAATTGACAGTAAAGGGAAAACCAGTTTACATTCAATCTAGTGGAGCATTAGTGATAGCATTTATACCGTGCTTATTCATTACAAAGTTTTAATATGGACTTGTGCTATCAGCTCGCCAGCCCATTCATTGTTTCTTTTTAACAGAGGACCTATAAGCAATTTATCTCAACTATTGCATTGATTTTGTTATCGTGTGGTTACCTTATTGAAAAGAGCCCACTGTTTGTTTGCTTTGAGGTGGATTCCTATCCTTTAAAGTTCTCCTCACAATCCTGTTCCAAGCTTTTGAAAAGTCAGCCAGTACTTGAGTAATTGTTGAACTTGAAAGGGAATTAAGTCTGGCTCTGATTTATGGCTGAAAGTTGGTTAGAAGTTGAACCTTTATCCTCTGCATTTGTCTCTTTGATGTCCATGATATTGATTAGAATTTTTGCGCCTAATTTGCAAACTTAATTATGCCGGCGCTTCAGAAAAATACACCAGCTGGAAATGTCAGTCATTAAGTTATATCGTCTTTCTAACGGCAGGAAAAATATGAAGAAGCTATTGCTTCCCTGGCTGATATGGAAAAAAGGGTAATTATGGCAGAGTCCATGTTGGAGGCTACATTGCAGTACCAGTCTGGACAAAATAAAGCACAACCTTCTCCAAGGTGCCTATTGTCTCTTTCACTATCTACTTTCAAGTGTTTAATGACATTGACATTATGCTGTTTGATTATTTTTTTCTTCTTCTGCAATACTGAATTCCTTTATTTTTTGGATGTGCTACCGCTGGCATGAACAGAATTTGGTTTTGTGGTTTGCATTTGTTAGTGTCAGTCATAGTTAACTCAACTGCACTTCATAGGTCTGTACAGCAAGATTCTTCTCAAGTTCGAAACAGTCAAGATTCTTCCCAAGACATCCCGATGAGAAAGATTAGTTTGCTATCAAGACCATTTGGACTTGGTTGGCGTGATAGGATTAAGGTCAGTTTAGACTTCTCCAATTTTGAAGAATTATAATGTACAAATTTATTATCAAAAGAGTTTCATTAAGGATCACTGTAGGGAGCTGAAAGAAAGATGGTTTAATGCAATAATAAGCTCAAATGTAGATTGTGCCACTTATTGCTTATATATGCCCTACATTTGCTGTGAATCATATAGGGAAAGCCATCTAATGTTGAGGAATCCAATGATGATAAATTGGTAGACGCGAAAGTGGAACAAACTCCGAGTACCCCACAGAAAGAGACTAACAGCCATCAGCTGGAGGACAATGTACAATAGCTTCTGAAGATGAAAAAAGGCCTGGGAAACTGCAACTCTTGTTAGAAACAGGAACTGCTCTCCAGCTTGAATGTCACTTTTGAAACGAGTAAATGTGGTTTCTTTGTCTGCATCTTATTTTTTCACCCCCTCCATCCCTTAGAAGGTGAAGGAAGAAGGTATAAGAAAGTATAGTACCATTTATTGGTTTGTTTATTATAGAAAAACAATATTAATAGCTAGGTAAGCATAGACAAATTTAGAAAAGATGAAAAAGGGGATCTTTTAGCTATCCTCCGGTTGTAAAATAATGCTTCCTGTAATATTATTGTTATATTTTTTTCTTCTCCCCCTCAGCTACTCAAATGTATAATGTTGTAGATGCACAGAGAGAGAGAGAGAGTAGTGATATCAATTCTTTTGAAGAAAGCTAAAAAAGAGTGATTTGCTCAATGTTCTAGCCTCATTTCCATGGAAAAAATGTCACTGAGGCGTCCGGTAGTAAGAAATTTGTTCATGCTGTTGTATTGGACATGTGATAAAGAGTAGAGGGAAATCATCAATGCAATAGTTTTTTTACTGTGGAAGATTATGAGTTCAGTACTATTATTAGGCGAATTAGGGATTGATTTTGTTTTTTTCCAAGTCATCAATCAGTCAAGTTGATGTTGTATCATGACCGTCCCAGTAAATTTAAATTTTAACTGCTGGGTCAAAAACCTGGAAATTCGGCTTATCTGTATCTTAATGAGTTATTACACTACAACCAACCACACAAACACATTATTATTTTTCAAAATGCAGCATCAATCAACACTCTATTTGGCCGTCAACCTTTCCTGACGGTTTCCACCTGCTACTGTCCTTGTCCCAACTCCCCTCGAAGTTAAAAGACTAAGGCGTGGGGTTTTAGTCTGTTGCTAAATTAATCACACTTGGCTGAATTCTCCTCATTTTGAAAGGGTAATTGGCGGTAAATTAGGTATTGTCTTTGTAACTTTTTAATGTAATCTCGGTTAATGACTCCGGTAATTGAAACATCAAATGTAGCAATCAGAATTTCCATAATTACAAACATTTGTTAATACACAGGATTCATCATCTAAATATGTACATGCATATATGTTCATATAAAAGAGAAAGTAAAGAAAACAAAACAAACAAAAACAAAGAGAAAATTAGAAAGAAACAACCATACCATGCATGTAGCTGTAGTTCAAATTACTCATCACATTTCAGAAGAAAAACAGTTCCTACAAATTGCTCGAGTTTCTTTACATATTTATACATAAGAATATCGCTAGAATAACTTTCTTGTTCCTCTATATGATGGCATAAAGGTTACCAAATCCAGCTACTCAAAGCCGTGGCAAAATACTTCTACACAAGCAGATAGTGGCACAGCGGACAGGGAAAGTAAAGTATCAAATTAAAGATACCTATAACTAATTAAACTTAAAAAGAGAGAAAGGAAAGGGGTTTCCTGGCAAGGCAACTATGGTGTGGTTCAAAAAATCCTGGTTCTTTTGCTTCCTTTCCAGGAAGAAATATAGTATACTGTAACAGCTTCATCAAACCTTTTGCATAAAGTGGCGAGAAAATCTGTTAAAGATGCATCACCATTCAGACGTACAAAAAGTGCCAGCTGCAGCTAACCATCCTTGGATTGATACTGGTGGAAGAGGGATCAGAATATTCAATTAGGTCGTCAACTTAGATTGTGCTCTCAACCGCTGCAATCATCTTGTTCTTGGTGTGGATGCGCCTGAGCGCTGCCTTTGGACTGGCTGAGTCTCAGGATCATATCTCTGAGAAGCAAGATAACTTAAGGCTGTGACTACATCTGCCATAAGAGGGCGCATGTTTGGCTGCTCCTGAACACACATTGCAGCAACAGCAAGAGCTTGATACAAGCCTCTTGATGGGTATTGACCTTGAAGCAATGGATCAGCCATCTGAGAGAACTTCCTTCGGTCTTTGAACAAGGGACGTGCCTGCACAGTTGAATCGGACAACATACAAAATCAACAAAAGATGCTCCTCCAGAGTTTATTCAACTTGTTTTTCTTGATGCCATTCCTATCAATCTTTGAGTACCATTTGACAGCCACATTACATTGGTGTTCAAATATGTTGAAATGACAAAACAAGCAGCAACTACATTGTTCAGACAAATGACCATTGTACAGAAAAAAATTGTATGAACAAAAAATCTGCGTTATGCCACCCAAACCATAATTGCAAGATTATTGAGATTTAGTCAAGTGATGTAGCTACTAAATCAAGTTGCCTATCCTTAATAAAGGTGTGCAGTTTTGCTTCCAAAGTCTTTCTGCTAGCAAGGTGTAACATAACCATCTACTTCAGTCCCTTTCAGTTGGAATCCATTAAGAGATCAGTATAAAGATATTTTTTTTAATGCTCGAGTTAGATTAGAAAGCATACAAGTTTAGTTATTCTCCAGAACACAGGAGTACTAGAATGAAGATGCAGACGCTTCCTTAGATTCAGGCCTTAGATTCAGGTACAATCTCAAAATACCAACAAAGATTCCTTACTAGAAGGTACTAAAGCATGATTTCCTATGATCCAGGTATCAGAACAGCAATTGATTTCCAGGAAAATATGATATAGCAGAAATCAGTAACAAACATCCAAAGTTTAATAGAACTGGACAGTCAAAACTATTTATAATGATTGGAACAATTGGTCATTACTTCAGCAGCGAATCTTCATGACCTTGAACAAGTTTACTTAGCAAAGCCCTCCCTTTTAGTTAGAAAGGCTATACGCTTCCCACAGTAAAATGCATGCTAAATTTTTAGAATCATATGCAGAGATAAACATGTGAAAAGTTCAAGCCGGTACTATACCAGTCATGGAACGGGCCAAAGTTCTAGCTAACAAATCAAAAGAATTAGTCAAGTGGCAGCTGAACTCCAGTTATTATATTGAAAGGTACAAGTAACTAAACAGCAAAAAATTGACCCCCTCCAAAAAAACCCCAATGGTAGGATAAACCTCTTACCCATGCAACAAGATTGTGCTCCCCAGCACCTCTTGAATTGTCAATTGCTTTTCTGCCTGTTATGATTTCCAGAAGAACAACTCCAAAACTGTAAACATCCGATTTCAGTGTAAGCTGTCCAGTCATTGCATACTCTGGTGCACAATATCCATAGGTTCCCATTACTCTAGTCGATACATGTGTCTTATCCCCAACTGGACCTAATTTGGCTAACCCAAAATCTGATAACTTGGGATAGTATCCTTCATCAAGCAGAATGTTTGAGCATTTTAAATCTCGATAGATAACAGGAGGGCTTGCTTTGTCATGCAAATACTCCAAGCCTTTTGCAGCACCGGCAGCTATTTTCATTCTTGTATTCCAGTCAAGTGGATCTTTATCAGGTGGAAGGTCTGAAAAACACAAGTCAATATATTCCTTTGTCATTAGATGTTACAAGAGGGATCTAGCAAGAGAGTTTCAGATCACATATTCATCGGGAAAAGTGGCAGTTCCATGTGCATCATTGCAGATACCCGAACATTAAGAACTTGGATTACTTCTCTTCGCTGACAGGTTGACCCAGCCCAAAAAAAAAAATCCTTAAAGAGTTATCCACAAAGAGATGATGTTAAATTTGAAGACGCTAATATAACTGTTATTTTAATTCTAGAAAAAAAAAAAGATAGAGCACTACAGTCATGTTTTTAGTGGCTCAAAGCCTTCCATGCGTGCAAATGAAGGTTGAGATCAACCAGACCAAGTGTCCGGGAAAACAGATTGGATTCATCAGATTTCAGATCTACAGGCATTGTCCACACCCCTAACTGAAGGTAGGATTCAATCTTAGGATGCAGTAACAAATTATAAACATTTCTAATTTAGAGGGTATTAATTGTGGAATCATCATCTTCTTCAACATATCAATAAGAAAATATGATATATCTTAAACTCTCTTCTCTTAAACTCTCTTCACAAATCCCTTGTACATTTGGATATCCAAAAGAAAATACAGGTCTATGATGCAACACAGCAGTGCCTGTAGCCAAGCATGAATCTATTTAGTAATTTGAACATTTGAGTCTAATACAACACATACCATGGAGATGGTCCTCCAGTGATCCTAATGGCATGTATTCATAAACCAAAAGTCTCTGATCCCCATCAGCACAGTACCCGATTAAGTTCACCAAGTTCGGGTGGTGAAGCAAGCTCAGCATTAGTACTTCAACAAGGAATTCCCTGTTTCCTTGCAAGCCATTGCGATCAAGTTGCTTTATAGCCACAACCTACTCAATGGACAAAGTTGTATTATCTCACGATATTTCATTAAAGTTCTGAATGAGGTACAAAGATACACGAGTACAAAATCTAACAATCGGAAAAGGCATAATGGTGGAAAAACATGCATGAACAAATATTTACCAACATACAACTGACAAATAAGATGCTAGATGTATAATATATAAAGATAAGCATATAGTTGGCTAGTTGACCTATTGTCACTGGCATCCAACAGATCTCAGATAAGTGTTGTATTGACGTATTTCTGTGAGTTTCAAAGGAGAAGTATAATCACATCATAACCTGAAGATTGGTTTCACACATCTGAAAGGTAATTCAGCAATACAATATCAAAACCTGGTAGTATTTTGCTCACTAACTGAGTGTTACTGATTGACTTGTTATCGAAATGAACCTAAACCCAACATTTCAGGTCTCAAAATGATGATAATTTATGTTTTCAACTTGTCTTTCTTTGCCAATTCTTGGGTTGTATAGGGTAAATGGGATAGGAAAAGACATATATGCTCATGCGTGCTGCTCAAATGCTTTTCACATATCTTGACAAGAAATGAAAAGATAACTGGCCTTCAAAGGAAGAAAAGAAACAAAACAGACACACAAGAATAGAATACACCTAAGAAAACAACTGTAGCTCGATAGTACTCATTAAGGTGAGGAATAATGAGACTAGAGCATCATTTCAAAGTTGTGTAATGTTTCAGACAGCAAAAGTTAAACAAACCTGATTAGTACCCTCTAATCGACCTTTGTACACTTTACCAAAGCCTCCTTCCCCTAACAGACAATCGGCCCTAAAATTCTTTGTAGCAGCTGCCAATTCACGAAATGTGAACGTATGTGCAGCAATATGTCCAGATCCTCCATCTTTAGAAGCTTCACTTTTGACACTGAATGAAGGATTTACCTTCAGCTTCTCTGAAATTAAAATGGACCAACAAATTTTTAGCTTCAAAATTATGTGATGCGAGCTTCTAACATGGTAGTTAAAGAGAAGTAACACTGCCGCAAAAAGATCAAATTTTGAAAAGACGAACAGAAATCGATGGAATGTGTGAAAGGTAGGAAGCTCAAACACCACTACTTGCACAAATATCATGTTAGACTTCTATGAGCCAACACTATCTTGCAACAGTTGCAGCAGTCATAGTCTTAGAATGAGTAAGCCATCTAAACTAAGATGAAAAATATGCCAAAAAATTCTTTCCACTAACAATATCCCAACATGCAAAACTATTACCAAAGCATTAGTTCCCAGCTGCATTCACCGACAACAGCGATCATGAATTGATACCACAATCGCCCAAAGCATTTAAAACAGGTGGACTCCAAAGAAAAAAGAGAACTAAAGTCAAAAAACCAATCAATCTCCATTATATTATATCACACTCTCTAACCTTATTGCCTACAACATATAGAACCACTACTATCCATCAGAAAACAAAGATAACTTGATGTCCCGCTGAAGACAACATGACAAAAGCTTAAGTGTCAAGACTTCAATGACTTTATAAAACAACAAAGGTTCATTTAACTGCTTTTTGAAGGAGTCATACAATGAAAAGAGTCCAAAATTTACAAAATAACATCAATAACATAAATCTGATCCAGAACACGAGGATTTCCAGATATGGAAATTAGCACTATCACTTGCATTACTTGGACTGCGCGAAGTTCCTTTAAAGAAAGGAAATGTGATAATATCAGACAAAACTGGAATGACATTTTATTACCAGGCCCCAGCTACTATCATCCTCGAAAGTGTAATTTAAACTAAAATGAACTTTCAAGCCAACTAATTCAAACACATACACAGATAGGGGAATGATTTTAAAACCCAATAAGAAAAAAAACAATCTTTTGAGGCAAAACCAGGAAATAGTGAAGAAGCCCATTTCGCAGTACACAACATAGCACTGTACAACTAATATTTTGGTTTATATTACACAGCAACGCCAATGATTATCAAAATCCAGTAGCAAGAAACAAATTCCAACCAAAAGTTACACAGATCAATTAAATGTCTCAGCATAAAGCAGCAATATAAACGCCATAAGACCCTTCGCGTCTATCCATACCGTAAACCCCACCGTGTCTCACCAAAAAAAAATGGAAAAAACCCTATGTTTCCCCAAAAAAATGGAAAAAAAAAGAATAATGTCTCCAAAAAATGGAAAATAGGGAGAAAAGTGCAAGAGGGGGTGACAATTAGGATAGCAAGATTGATTTTTTATGGTGAAAATAGTATATTAGGAATAAAGGGTGAATGCTTACTACATTTTCTTGGATAAGTATGTATTGATGATGGGATAAACATGCATTTCCTTGGATAAGTACCTATTGATGATGGGATCTGATCATCAGACTTGTGGGATTTCTGGGACTCAATTTTCTTCTTTGATTTTCCTGTGCAGAGGAAGCATCCCATGGCTTTCTCCTTAACCTATTTCTTCTTCCTATGTAATTCTCTTCTATTTTGCACCTTAAACTGATAGTAGTGACACTTTGAAAAGAAACAAAGGGAGGGGCCAACAAGGGGAGACCAAACACGATTTCGGACAGCTGAGAGAGAATGTAAGAAGAAGAAAGTAAAGAAGGTAAGAAGAGGAGCATAAAATAGTATAAATTTAGATTGAAAAAAAAAGGAAACTATACTAAAACAATGGGTAATTTCAAAAACTTTCCCTTAGATTCTTAACATTAACATCACTTAGCACCCTTGAGTTTAAAAAATTATTTGTCTCCCCTATTTTCCAACTTCCGTAACATTTCTTAAACCAACTCAAATTATATTATGATTAAAATACTATATATAAAGAAAAATAGTTGATTCTAAAGTTGGCCCTGTGATTACTTGTTGTAATAACAAATCCATTTAAAATTTCTTAACATTTGAAAACTTGAGGAATGTTTTCTTTAATGAAAAATTATAATTTTGGGGTTGAGAGTTTATTGAACAAATTTTATATATAATCTGGAGATAATTTTAAAATTGACAAATTATGAATAATTAAAAAAATATAAAAACTATTCGACATAGTGTAAAGATGAAGAAATTACTATTTTTCATCATCTAAATATTTCAAATAAGTTTTATAAGTAATTTTAAACATTTTTCCTTTTTCTAATTTTCAAGCTATTAAACATTCTAAACTATTTATTAAATTTGGTCAAAATATTTTACATAAAAATAAAGATTTTTCTCATTTGGTAATTTGAGGCCACACAATAAGCATCCATACTATATAAAGGGAAATAAGAGAGTTTGGTGTAAACATTTTATTGTCACTTTATACATATTTTTGACCCCTCAACCAAGATACAAAATATCCATACAATAAACCCCACCCTGTTTCCCCCAAAAAATTGGAAAAAAAATAAATGTCCCTTGAAAAATGAAAAATAGGGAGAAAAGTGGTGGAGAGGGTGACAATTAGGATAGCAAGATTGGTTTTTTATGCTGAATATGGCATATTAAGAATAAAGGGTGCATGTTTACTGCATTTCTTGGATAAGTAACTATTAATGATGGGATATGATCATCAAACTTGTGGGATTTCTGGGACTTAGTTTTCTTCTTTGATTTTCCTATCTAGAGGAAGCATCTATAGTTTTCTCCTTAATTTGTTTGTTTTTATTTTGTAATTATTTTCTCCTGTTTTGCACCTTCAACTATAGGCAGTGAAACTTTAAAAACAAACAAAGGAATGGGCCAATAAAAGGAGACTAAACATGATTTTGGGATAGTTGGGAAAGAATGTTAGAAGAGGAAAATAAAGAAGGTAAGAAAAGGAGTATAAAATATAAATTTAGAGACAAAAAAGGAAGCTATAGTAAAACAATGGGTAATTTGAGAAACCTCCCCTTAAGTTTCGAACAATATCACTTAGCACCCTTGAGTTAAAAAAATCATTTGCCTTTCCTATTTTCAAACTTTCGTAACATTCTTAACCCAACTCAAATTATATTATCATTAAAATACTATATTTAGAAAAGAGAAAAATATTTCATTCTAAAGTTACCCCTTTATTGTGATCACTTGTTGTAATAACAAATCAATTAAAAATTCTTTAACATTTGAAAACTTGATGAATGTTTTCCTTAACGAAAAATTATAATTTTGGGGTTGGGAGTTTCTTTAACAAATTTTATCTATAATTTGAAGATAAAATTTAAAAAAAATTATAAATAATTAACAAAATATGTAAAAATGAGTATTTAATCATATAGTTTGAATCTGGGTTGGGAATGTTACCAAAAAAATTTGAAAATAGGGGAGAAAAATGATATTTTAAAACTTGTTAAGGTAGAGGGAAGGCTCTTGTTGTTATGGTATATACTTTTTTTTTTTGTTCTTGTGGGCTGTTTTTGCATGAATTAGTTTCTATCTTTCTAAAGTATTAGACAACTCAAGTCTAATTATCAATGGATTTTCTTTATGTTTATTTTTTTTATTCTTGAATAGTGGAAAAAAAATTTTCGTTTATTATACTAATAATTGAAATTATCTGATAAAACCATCCTTATCTCGTCATCTTGACAATAAAAAAAACACAAAATTAGCTATTTATTTCTTCGTATTGAGTAAGTGGACATGGTATTTTCTCTTGATACTTTTTGGGTTTCTAATTTGAGGTTTTTTTTAAAAAAAAAATCTATGCGATATATACTTTTTTTTGTTCATGTGGCTGTTTTAGCAACAACGATCTTCTATCTTTCTAAAATATCAGACAACCCGACTCTAATTAATGATGGATTTTCTTTATGTCCATTTTTTGATACTTGAACAGTGGAAAAAAAATCTTCCATTTATTATACTCATAATTGAAATTATCTGATAAAACCATTCTTATGTCATAATCTTGACAACAACAAAAAAAAAAAATTAGCTATTTATTTCTTCATTGATTCTTTTGCTTGAGACTTATTGGGTTTCTTATTTTAGTTTTTTAAAAAATATATGCTAGTAATGGATAGGCATGCTTTTAGGGAGCCAAATTAAAAATCATTAATTTTGATTTTAAAATCTGTCTCTTTTCATCTCTCTCCTTCTCTCTTCTCCTCTCTTATGCTCTCCTCCTTTTCTTTCCCCCTTTCCTCCTTCCTCCTTTCTCTTTTTCTAGGGGGTGCAAACGAATCGAAATTAATTAAGTACCTTATGAGTTTGTTTAGTCAAAGTTCCAGTTCGAATTCGCATTGGCTAAGTTCGAGCTTGAGTTCAAACAGCTCGAATTATTTGAGGAATCAAGTTCGAGTTTAATATGCGAAATTTGAAAGCTCATCAAATTCAATCAAACTTCACGCACACACACATATTATTTTTTATTTATTAGCATGAAATGTCTTTTTTGACCCTTTGTAAAATTTTATAGAAAGATAAATTTATATTTATTAAACTTGATTAACCTCCAAACAAGCTCGATTGAGTTTGATTAGCACGAACTCAATTTCTATAAACTTGAGCTCGAGTAATGCAAAATAAAATTGAATTTAAATTCAAATTTCAAAAGTTCGAATTCGAACTTGAATTCAAATTTGAGCTCGATTACACCCCTACTCCCCCTCTCCCATCCTCTCTTGACTACGCGATTCAATAGGGGGTGAAGAAAGAGGAGGAAGAGAAGGAGGGAGGAGGGAAGGAGGAGAGGGTGAAAGGGAGAAGTGCCGGTGGATGTGGTGATAGGTTGAGGTATGGGGTAGAAGAAAAAGAAAGGAGAGAAGAAAAAAAAATTTTGGCAAAAAGTTCACTAACATATTCGATAACGCTTTATAAAACTCAGTTGCAAGGGACTACAACACTTGATAAATGCTTTATAAAATATTCAGGAAAAAGATCTATTTGAGAAAACCTTTAGGCGGCAAATTGGAGGCTTTGAACTGACTTTTGTCAAACCGTGTTTCAGATTTTGTTCTTGTGCTCGACCCATTATCTTTTGCTCATACATCCTAGTATTTCACTCCTACATCAATTGACCCCTATAACTTCCTCAACTTTCACCTTTTTAGTCTTTCCCTATAAACACACAAACCTATTCTTTCCCTATATATAAACACACACACCTTTTCTTTCTCAAAATTTTTGACCAAAATTGAGAGCTAGATTATTGTCTCCTGTGAATAATTCTGCCGCTAACTTTAGCATACTCGGAGAGAATGTGGGTGGTTTGTCATCCTCATTGCATGGCTAAGTGTAGTCTGCTGCCACTATACACATGCAAATTTTTTCTTATTTCTTGTACTCTTCTACCCCTTCTACCTGATACACGTATAATAGTGTGTCTGTGTCCTTTCATGTTGCATTATTGATTAGTTCAACTTGCAAATTCTGAAAGACACTAGAACTATAAAAAAAGTGTAAGTATTTGTTATCGTTTAATTTAATTAAGATACAAATAATCCATCTAAATAGAAAACATGTTCTTGTTTTTTCATGCATTAAACAGTAAGCAGCTACTATTTAAAAGCAACCACTGATAAGCTTTTTAAAATTTTTTGGTAAGCTTGAGTTTACATTTAACGTGTTGACGAGAAGAAACCCTAAACAGGGAGATTAATCAAATAATCAATTCATTACAAGCCCACGTTTGGACACCCATATAATTAAGATGCTCTGAGAAAAAGAAAATGAAGATTAATTAAACGTATTACATATGGAATGAACTTGGTTATCATCATTAACCAATACCTGAAGATTGGAAAATAACAGCAGCTGTTGACAAGATTATTTTGTTTTTAATTCAGCCCTTAATCTAATTATTTACATGCCGTTTTGTTTTAACTGCCCCGTTGAACCAATAATTTAATGCCGACCACATAATACAATATTAATCCATAACCTTTCCATCCACTTTATATTTAAGACGCAATCCACTCGAATTATTTATATATTTGAGACTTCATATATATCAAAAAATTGTCGACAGGACAAATGAAAACCAAGACATCAACAATGAACTCTAGTTTTTGTCGTTTTTTTTTTTTTTTTTAATTCTGAATCATTTAAACTGCATTAAGTCATGAGATCCATTATACATATGTCTTTAAAAGTATTTGATGGATGCATGCTCCACTGCCCCCACTCGATTTTCTTGTAATGGTGGGCTCTAATTTGATTGCTTAATTGATTAATAAATTCATTTTCCAGCAATGCACTAGTTTTTTTTTTTTAATTCCTACTAAAACTAGACCGTGGTCTCATCTAAACGTTTTGCACCATGCATAATTATCAGAACAACTTTTAAGATTATGCATAATACTCTTTATAGTATGAGGAAGAAATCTAGTTAGGTTAGGTTAGGTTAATGACCATCATAGGTGATTAAGAAAAGGCCAAGTCTAGACCTTATTAGAAGTTGAAAATGCAACCCTACTTATCCATCCCTGATTGCCATTTGTTTATTGGAATGTCTGCTAGCTTTTCCTTTTTCAAAAGGCAACAGCATGATGGTTAAATACAAAACTTCAAAGCAAATTGATCTGCTGCCCCTTGGATGACTGCGATTTTGTCAAGACCATAAAATCAATTTGGGTTAAAATCCCAGATCAATAAAAATCTTGACTTTTTAGTTATTTTTAACGTCAACCTTATTGGTCGAGCAACGGCTGTATTCACGTTGCATAGATAAATTCTGAACTTTTTTTTTCCCTTATATATTTTCAAAAAATTATTTCAAATAATCTCTTATCCAAACACACTTTTTTTTTTTTCAGTTCAGTACGTGATTTTTCCCTCTAAACACGCACCACACACACACACACACACACACAATATGTCATTTTTTAAACAGCTATATAGTGATGGATTGATGATGATTGAAGCTTTTCTTCTTAGCATACACTCATGGATAGAAACTGAACGTAACACACTAGTACTTAGTTGTTTACATGTATTGTTGGTAAGACAAAGGATATTGACAGTGCCAGCTGGTGCCATATGGCTGCCAAATTTTGTAGTAGTAATAATTGGTTTGAAGCAAAATTTTTTTGAATTTTTTGAGGGACGTAGGCCAGGTCAGGTGATAGGAGACTCCAGTCCTATAGTCTATTTTATTGGCTGTAGCCCCATATATATATATATTTTTTTATGTCTCCCCAATTAATACCTCTACTTATTGGGTATTTGTCTCAGAGAAGAAATTGCATGTTTGATTCGGCTAAGGTAATGGCAAAGATGGATGAGTTGGTGGGGGCTATAAATTGACACGTGGTGGTAGCGTTATAAACGATCATTGTACAATTAGGGTTTGTTTTCTTCTTCTTCTTTATGACAAAATACCTATCATCTGTTTTGACGTATGGGATGCTTCTAGCACTCGAATGATTTATCTGAAATATGGGCATGAACTTGTACTGCCTTGAGCCAGCATGACAAGCTAAATATGAGTATTAATTCGTAAAATAACCAAGTTTAGGAAGGTGGATAAAACCATATGGTTACTAAGATTAAACTTTCTTATACTGTCAGTTTATATATTAACGGGTCTAGATGCATACTATAATATATCACCTCAATTGAATTTAAATACCAAATTTTACATATTTAGCGTGCATCTTGACCCGCTAGCATATACAGTAACAGTACGTAAAAGATTTATCCTTGTTACTGCACAAAAGGCAGTGAAATAATTGTAAAGATTTGTCAAGTGCAAATGTGTTATTAGATGTAAAATGGGTACAAAAAAGAAGCTCTAAGGATTTTTAAAAGAAGTGGCAGGAGAGAAAATATAAATGGGTTATGAGTTGAGAAGTAGGCCGGGGCATGTTTGGCTTTAACTGGACCAATCCAAATGACCCTCCTCTTTGATAGCATCCGATCTCAGGTTCCAGCAGAAAGCCCAATTAAAATTTTCGGTCCAAAAGGATACTCATTTAGTTGGTGAAAATGTCCAAAGATTTGATAGGTGTAAATTTTTTAATTTTTTTTTAAGGGTGATAGGTGTAAATCTACAATAGAGTGCCACTTCCACTATCCTCCAATTGACCCTTAAAAAAAAAAAAGGAAAGAGTTTATCATAAAATTCGTGTTTGCTGAGTTTTCTATTGAAAAATAAAAGAAAACACTTGTCCCAAAAAAAATATAAAAAAGAGAAGGAAATATTTTTACCTAAATTTTTTTTTCACTACCTGCATACTAGTTAGTACCATAGAAAACAACTATTTTATTGTGTTTATTTCATTTCGTTGCTCTATTATTACTGTTAACTGTCCTATATACTTTATTTTCTTTCACAAGAAAAAAATAGTAAACAAATTGGCCTCAAGTATTTAACTTTCAAGGTACAGTCACAAAAAATGATTTGTCATCTTCCACTTGCTATTTTCTTGATAAAACTATAGCAAAATTAACAGGAATTTAAAAATAGATTTCTAAAAGCTTATTGGGCCTCCTGTTAATATGAGGTTGGACTTGGTGGCAGGCCCACTTATATCGTGAGCGGTCATGGAATCAAGAGATTGAAAACATTTTGTTGGCAGCCCCCTGATGTCAGGCCCACTTGCATTGGGAGTGGCCAGTTGGATTGATAACATTTTACACGTTTCCTCTGATCACGTGCAATTCACGTGAAACATAAGGAACATAGGCAAGCGGAAAAACGACTGCGGGAGCTGGAGAATCAGAGCAAGAGGAACTGAGGAAGAAGAAGAAGTTGAATTACAGACAGCTGAGTCGAAAGAATGATGAGCAGCAACTCAGCAAATAATCTGCTGGACGAAGCCCTAGGTTTCAATGACGAATGCGGCGGCGGAGGTGGCGGATTATTGCTGCTGATAGAGGACCGCGTGGAGACCAGTGGAGCTTTCATTCTCCACCACCTCATCAAACGTCGTCTTTCTTCCCCAAATCGCCCCAATGACGTTGTCGTTTTTCTCTCCTTCGCTCATCCTTTTTCCCACTACGATCGGATCCTCCGCAAAATGGTACTAACTACTGCAACTGCTTTCCCATTACTCTGTTGGAAAAGTTTCCTTCTTTTCCTTTTTTTCTTCTTGGTTGATGTAGTACTTGTTTTCAAATTCGAACAGGGAGGTTAAAAGGTTAAAATTTTGGTATGTTCCAGGGGTGCAACTTAGGTGTGCAAAAGGAGAATAAACGATTCGTGTATTATGACATGCTTAATCTTAATTATCCAGGTGCGAATAACAGTCCTATCATTTGAATTAACCTTTTCTTTCTAATTTTGGTTTATCTATTTTGCTTTTGACTTTTAGTATGGCTTTTCGTTTCGTAACAACTTTGCTTCGACTGATATGCTGACATTGCAAGGTTTTGAATTCTTTTTAATCGGTTCTTGGAAAAATGTATAGAAAGACCTGCACTTTCTGCCATTCGTACTTATTAATTTTACTAGTATAACATTGCAAAGGCTTTGAAGTTCAGGTATAAGTAGTACAGTGACTGATGCTAGGATGCCTGAATGTAGATTTTTATGTTAAGGAATTGGAAGCATGACAAACGAGGCGTTGATTTATGCATTTGTTTTGAACACGTAATGCAATGTCATAAAGGGTTGTCAGCAGATAGACTCCATATGCAAACCTACCTCAGTTTGACTCCTAAGAGGAGTGTCATTTTTTTCTAATGGGCCGAATTTTCTGAATTGTGAGTTTTGAAGTCAGTTTTAACATGGATCTAATCCAACTGTAAGATTTAAAATCAAGTGATGTTTAGTGTGTAACATTTTGTTGCATTCAGTGCACAGTATAGTTTTTTATAATTTTTCAAACCTGTTATTTAAAAACAAAATTTCATATGTCCTGCAACAGGTACAATTGAATATTTTGTTGAAGTCATTAGTATTGGAGAATGCCAATGATTCAATCTGTGTGCTATGGTTAATAACGTGATAATTGCTGATATATTTGTCAGGATTCAAGTTTTATTCTCGTGATAAACAAAACATGGTATGGTATTCAAAATAGTACAGCCATTCATTGGGGGAACATTTCCTTGCCATACTTTTCCATTCTCAAAACTCATTACTTTTTCTTTCCAGTCTGCTGTCATTCCTTCTTAGAGTCATTGTATTGTTGTGCTCCTCGCCTTGTTTTATTTAAGAAAGAGCATGTCCATGTTGGTGGCGCATTAGTTTAGTTGTAAACTCTCTTATACTCCTAGTGTGATTTAAGTTTAAAAATTTTTCCGACTTGCACTCTTAATTAAACTTGGAATTAAATTCGAGCGATGATGCATCTCTTACAAAATTGAGTACAGCCAATGCTGACAGAAAATGAAAATAAAATATTGTTGAGGGTACTTTGGGTATAAATGGATCTAAATGCCTTGGCCTGTTATGGAGATGTAATGCAACCGTGATATACTTAACCTCCTGGAAGAATGTAGTGTAATTGGTCTTTTTCATGGTAATTTAACTATCTTGGGTGATAGGTGAGAGTAGTTCAATTTCTGGTAGTTTTACTTGTTTTATAGGTTCAGCTAAGATTGCAAGATGTTCTGTTGTTACTTTTATGTGACCATTTAAACAAATTCAAAAAGAAAGGATGCTAAAACTAAATATTGATACTATGGATATTGATTAAAGATATCTTTCTTTATGCCCTTGTTTTTCTTTTTCTTATTGTGGTTTGTCAAAATCAGTAGCCACAAAAGGTGTTTGAAATACTGAGGGCCACTGTGATTCTTAGAACATATCTTTGCTTCCTTTGAGATCACTTGAGTACTAAATTTGGTACTTATAGTTTGTTTAGACTTTGTTTTTTCTTTATATCAATTGAATCACTGAAGTTTTCATTTTTGCTTTGATTGAGGATTAGTAACAGATGGAGAGAAAGGTGCGGAAGACTTGCTTCTTTCCGTTTATGGGAAAATTCAGAAAACAGTGGAACTGTGTTCATCACGTGAAGGCTACAAGAATAGTACTATTATGATTGATGATATCTCTCTTATGGAAGTAGCTCTTTGTGGCTCGTCAAATCTCGTGTTAGATTTTCTTCATTACTGCTACAGTTTAGCAACACAATTTGTAAGACTTCATTTGAAGTTTATTTTGGAATGTTGTGTGTAGGCACATATTGCTGCTATAAGCCAAATGTTATGCTTGAATTGTTTCCTCAGGATTGTCTGGTTATCATTCTTAATCACGAGGATGTTTATTCCACCGTGGACGTGCCTAGCCCACTTCTTCAAATGGAATACCTTGCAAATATAGTCATAAAAGCAGAACCTTTAGCAACTGGTTTGGCAACTGATGTTCATGGCCAGGTACGTTTTTTTAAAAACCTTTTCCTTGTGTCTTCAGTGTGATTCATCCCATTCATGTAACTGTTGTGTGTTAGCAGAAAACCTATGATTGCGTAACAACTTTTAAACTTGTTGCTTGTAAAGTGTTAGAAATTGACTCTGGAACATAATCAGGCCTGGAAAAAGTACATATTGAGTGCTAATCAGGCAACGGATAAGGATGGTTTTTTCCTCTCATTTTTCATTGCATTTGATAGGCATGTGTAAAACATGAAGTAGCAGCAGGTTCCCCACCCATCTTCATAATCTTGTGTAGGTGCATATAATTATTGAGGAGAAAAGTTAATGGTACGAGTCCAATGTAGTTCCTTCGACCAGCAAAGCATGCTCTCTTGAGATCAAGTTCTAAGCCTTATGACCTCTTTTGAATTATAAGCTATTGGAAGAGTTAAAATCAAATAACATTGTCCAATTTAGAAGTACTGTACCATGCCCCTTTTTTCCTCGTCCGTCTATAGTGCTTCATCTCAAACTGACGAATGGTTATAGTCTGAACTGGCTTTTACACTGGAAACTTTTGAACTGTTTATCTGTAGATGCTGCAGGGCCCTTCTGACGTGATTCTCTGTAATACATTCTTAGAGCTGGAAAAAAAATATGAGTAAATTTATTTCTTCAATTTGTTTTGTACTTCTTCTGAACTGGCTTGTGATTGATCATGTTGTGTTTTCCATCCAGTTAACTGTTCTCAACAAGGGAATTTGTCAAGGTTCTGGATGCTCAAAAAGCAAGATTCGCAACTTCCATTTCAGGGTGAAAGAAAATTGCGTTGAATATTTCTATCCTGGGAGTCGGACTTGAATACTAAATATCCTTGTGAAATGTAATTCATGAGTACAATTTTTTTTTTCGTGGGAAACTGGTGCAACTGGTACTCCCAGTCCTAAGGAAGCTAGCAAATTCATCAACATTACTCTTAATTGGCTGGTGGTTGTCATCATGCTGTATACCTTCAGAATTTAAAGGATGATGCAAAGATGGTCGTTTGCAATGCCTGTTTCTTCTTGTTAGCCATTTGCAAGCACGTCACGGGCTCCAATTTTGGAAGATCATGATTCCGGCTAGTTCTTGTTGGGCATCTTATTCAAGCAGTGATTTCTGACCAGGCCGGAACGGGAAATAACTTAAAATCTCTCATCCAGCAACAGGCGAGACAACCCTTTAAAATCCAATTGAAAAGGGGAGAAGTGGTTTCTTCAGTCGGACTAGTTCTTTGGAGTTTTTACAAATTGTATGATTTTAAGAAATCCCAAATTTAGCTTATTTTGGTCTTTATTATTGTGTTTGGATTGCATTTTCCATGATTTTTCATGGAAAAATTACTGTAGCGATTTGATATATGTGAGGGAAAAAGGTAATAGGAAAATGTGATTACGGAAAACGATGTAATTTTTCGACGAAAAATCGCAATCCAAACAAGGCTGATTTTCAAACACAATCCTTGTCATTACTCATGAGGATGGGGAGGATGGAGATATGAAAGTCATTCGATCTCAAAACAATGTAGAACTTACGCTAAGAGCAACAATCCCCCGGTGCATCTCATGGAATCCTTATGTGGAGTATATAATCTGGTTTTGGAAAATACATATTGTGTAACGCGATTATACACTTTTTATTATTAGTAAAATAAAATACTTTTTTTTCCAATTAATTTAGAATTATTGCATCTTAAATGAAGTACAAGAGATTTTTTGTCTCGAATTCTTCAGCACGAAATTTGAAGTTTCATAGTTCATCATCAGTTTTCTACAATCCTTATTAGAAGAAGAAGAAGAAAAAAAAAACAGGTAAAGGTCAAAGAAGTAAAGGAAGGTTGATTAACCAGCGTAGGGAAAAGAGTTTTTAAGTTAACAATTGAAACAATTAATAATAATTGGGGAGCGTGGCCTATAATTATGGAGATAGTTCTTTATTTAAGCACATGCCCATATGCTTCACGTGTTATTCTAGCACAGCTCCTAATTTTCCTCGTTCTCTAACTGTAATGCAAAACAACAGGAGCACCATTCAGTATTCACCATTCACCACTACGCCTTGACTTGAACAATATTCATCATTCAAGACAGCTATGTTGTGAATTAGCTCGCAGTCAAAATGGAGGAATCCAGGCACAGATATTATAGAAAATATAGATCGCAGTCGGTGTACTTATTTATCTTTAAGATCATTTTTATTTCCTGATTACCAAAAATTGTAGCATTTGATATTTGCTAGAGTGTGATATTTCACGTATCTTTTGTTAACTGTTTTAGCAAATTGTGCAGTTTCTTGCAGAACAATATGGTTCTTTGCATTGCGGCCATCAAGGTATGAATCTCTTCATCCTATGTTTCAATCCTTCTTGATGCAATATGTTTGTTTACAATCCTGGAGATTCTGAGATCTTCTGTTTGTGCTATATTGCTGCGCACGTTAATTTTTTGTGTATCATCTCATTCCCCCCCCCCCCCCCCCCTAATCTGTACATAATTCTTAACATGCATGGATCTTATATCGCGCTTAATTGTTTGTTTTCCAGCTTCCCAGAATCTATTATTCATCTGTAACCATATGATATGAGAATTACGGATAGGGATCAGAAGTATGAACAGCCAATATACATGCATGATTGGATCTTATTGTGTTGATCTCTATGGAGATGCAGATATACTTGCATCTATACACGTACGTGGTGCTGGCTTGTGCTATGTCAGTACGCCTGTTTCTATACAAATAAACACCTGCGTCTGTTAGAATTTAATCATCAAACGTTGCCATATTCAATGTTAATGAGAAGAATCTCAAAGGGAGAGGGTTAGAAAAAGAATTTTAGTTGCTAGGAAATACTAGATCCCAAAAGTAAAATGCTGGCATATAATCTCATCTCCATCGTGTATTTTTTTTTTTTTTGCCTTTTTTTGGGTCGATATTTCGGCTTAGGAATCCTTCTTGTTACACAATAGGGATTCCTTAAGCTTTAATGCTTTCAGCTCCTTCTTCATTTGAAGTAGGGTCAAACTCAAGTAATGAGTTAAAATAACTCGTCCAACTTTTAGAAATTGAAATCGAATTTGAACTCAACTTTAATTCACCTTACTTGAATTCGAGTCTAATCGAACCTAATCAAACTCACTTCATAAAAATTAATATTTTATATATAATTTTAACAAAGGATATAATTTACATTTCACACCAATAAATATGTAAATTCTAATATATATATATATATTTAAGACTCTATTAGGTTTGTCGAGCATACGATCATACGCATATAATACTTGAACTTGACTTGTACGTATTCTCGAGCAACTTGAACTCAACTTGAGTTTTGTCAATATTGAATTTGAGTCGAGCAATTGATCGAGTTAGTGGCAAACTCGAGTCGAGTAACTTGGTCAACTTGTAGTCCTACTTTGAACGCTGACTAAGCAATACATGCCATTCTTTCTTGGTTTGGTCTTGCACTGTTTCTAAATTGAGAGATTTTCTTCCCTTTCCCTTTTTTCCCGGAGTCTAGCTTTAGAGTAACTGAGCATGTTCAGTACTTTACTGCCGGAGTCTAGCCTTAAGATAACTGATGAGTATGCTCAGTCCTTTACTGTACTTGAAAGTTTAAGCCGCTTAGAGTTGCATTACGGTTATATTTTTGGTATACTCGATTAAACTGGAGATCTAGCTGACTTAGGTTTCATCTGTGGGCACCAGTCCTTTTGTGTCTCCATCCTGAGTGCCTTTAGCTATTGCTATTAGCCAACAAACCGTCAATTTTTGTTCTGTAGGAATCTGATAATGGCAGAAGTACCCTAGAGTTAATTTTCATCTAGTGCTAGCTATAGGACACAAATTCTTTGCATGTAAGCACTTCGATCAGATGATAATGAACATAAACAGAGGAGAAATACACTTTATTTGAGAGCTTTTCAGACATCGTCCAGGAACAAATCATAAACAGAAACACATTCCCGATCTTAAGAATCTTATTTGCATAGACGCGGTCATGAACACTTACTAGCGGTACAGTAGCAACTATATAGACTAGACAACTAACAGAACTCAAGAGAAGGGTTCATCACTCGATTACCATGGCCTTCAATTGCCATACATCTAGTTGATAGCTTTTCTGACCTTTGCAAAAACCACCAATCATGGACTCATAATGCTCCTGCCCTATCTAGGATCAATGCTAATCTTCATTTACATATCCGTGATACGCACCCAAGAAAGGGCAGGCGTTAGCTGTCTGGATCTTTGTCTCTGTCTTTGCTTTTGTTATCATCAACTGTTTGTCGCACAAATTGCCCACGAACACGTGGCCTCTGTTCAGCCAACTTTTTCCTGCTCTGATATCTCACCTGAAGTCCATCATGAAATTAGAAAAAAGGTAGTTCAGCAATTCTATATAACATCACTAAATGCACTAGCAAGATAACTGAATGCAAATTTTACCTTCTCCCCACATGTGAATATTGAGCACGATGTCTCAATAGTGTTTATGGTGCTTAATGTAATTGCAGGCAAACATGTATTTCTAGAATGACAACCTAAAAGAAGATTGGTATCCCATAGTATCCCTAGATTCTTCTAGTGGTTTAAAAATAGAATGCGAATCTAGTGGTTTAAAAATAGAATGCAACAACTAAGGACAGATTGAATGCAAATACCTTCTTCTCAAAGCATCTTTCTTTCCTCTTCTGGCGAAACTTGTACAAAGCAGCCTCTCTTTGTGATAAACGATCCTGATCTACACAACTCCTGCTTCCACTGGCAATTCCTCCACCAGCCCCACATTTTCCAGTGGCTCCATTATCACTTGCCACGTTTGTTCCTTCCACAATCACAGCAGTGCTGCTCCCGTTCTGTCCGCTGCTCCCATTTTGCCCGTTACTTCCATTGTTGCTTCCAGATGCACTACCATAGTTAGCGGCATTACCTTCAATTGCGACACCTAACATGTTGGAGGGCCCACATTGTGGAGCACCCGACATCATGTTTCGCAAAGACAAATCATCACCATTAAGTAGCTGCTGTTGTTGCTGCAAGCTATGAACATGGTGGTGATGGTGATGGTAATGGTGGTGGTGGTGGTGTTCCACTTGAGGTTGCTGGTGCATGGCCCTTGCTTGAGCCACCATTGTCTTCGCAGAATCAGGCTTCCCCGCTGTCATAGGCTGGGGGGAAGTATCATAGCCATTTTGCACCGGCTGAAAGGCAGAACAAGGACGAACACTAACCGCAGCTCTGGGGGTTGTTTTCTCGCCAAATGTTTCCACCTTAGTAAAAGCGTTGTTTGTAGTGGAGCCCATGTCATTGTTGTTGCTACTGCCATTAGAACCCTGATTAGGTGTTCCACTTGAGTTAGACTGTAAATTTTGCATTGATTCAGTCTTTGCGGCTTCTGAACTATTATTAACCGGAGAACAGCTGCCGACAATTCCAGTTGGTGCCTGGTTAGTGGTAGATGTGGTGTTATACCTGCATAATAACAAATAAGCGTTGAACTCTGAGCGGTCATTGCTCAACTCGAGGATAGCTTTAGGCCTGAATTCATATACCTAGAAAATGCAGAATGATCCGAATGTCTTAATATATTACGTTCTTGGGTACTGTTTCCACCATTGCCTACATCTCTTAGTCGCTTCAAACTAAGCTCAAGGGATGGCAGTTCTTTAGCATTGTACAGGTCCATATCTTTTTGTACAGCGATCTTTGATGGGTCATTCTGAACTTCGTTGTGTGCATTACCTCCGTGAGTCATAGTGATATTGGTAATGGCACCCATCAGATCATTGTCTTTGTCCTGTATTTCATCTTTCGCCATCTCATTGCGGTACTCCACCATACCCTTTTCCATTTTCTCCCCGTCTTTCTTGATGTCTGGAGTGGAAAATTTGTGCTTCTCAGTACTTGCCATATTACCTTGTACCTCATCACTTTGGTCTTTGAGCTGCAAGTCTGGGTCTCTAGGAACTCCTATTCTCAAATCTTTGCCCATTGCAACATTATCTGCAACAATCAGAATTTGGTAAGTTAAGAGCTGTACAGCACAAATAAGTGCAAAAGCTTATTCCGTCGAAGAAACGCTACCAGGATCATCATCACATTCATGGGCCTTTCTGGTGGCATTTACGGGCACCCAGTTACTGCTATGTGCCTCTGGCCTTGAATGAATAACCTGAGCACAGGTGCTATCAGGGGGATCTGCTAAATCATCCCATGGTGACATACGTTGCGGACTGTCAACTTCTACAGCCCTTTTTGACCAAGAACTCTGCTGGAAGGAGATATTACAATCAATTGACACTATAAACAGACTAGATCACGGTATGTTTAAGAGTAATCACACGTAAAGTGGACATGAATTAGTTTCCACAATGTTTTTATGTTTTGCAGTGCATGTGAATAGCTATACATACAAAGAAAATCTCCAACAAGAATAAGGAAAAAAATACGGGTAGCAGGTCAGGCTACTTGCTCAGTACATCTTTAGTTGAAAATAGGAAAGACAAAATTAGCTATACCTTGAAACAGTTGATTGCACTTTTAGACCTCTGTCCACTCTCCCAAAGTGGTCATGGTTTACTTGTACATCACATTACTTTATGGGCATAAACTCCATACCAATAACATGTTTTGGTTCCATACCACAGTTGCAGGATGTCAGTCAACATAAAATATCAAAGCTTTTGCAGTTAGGTTTAAATGAAACAAAATTATATTCTAGTTTTTCTTGTCTTACCCAGGTATTTAAAAAATAGGACTCAGGTGTGATAATCGGTCAATGATGAAGAATTAACATAAAATCTTGTTGCAGAGGAAAGACAAAGGTCAATGCTGACTCAGTACTTCCAATCATCTCCTAGTAGTCTTATCTGGGATCATATAACTAGTCGCACTTTATCACTCGAAGATGAACACAGACTCCATAAATTACAAATGCATGATAAAGTATTTTTACTATTTCCATTTTGCAGTTGATGACGCCAAACAAAATGAATTGGTCAAGGTCTTCTTGCATATCTTTCCCCTATGGAACAATTTGGTTAGTGGTAATATTTCAATCCAATTTGATCACTCCCTTGCTAACATCCAAGTTCCCTTAACCTTTCGCATTATAACCTGAAACATCACCCTTGCAAACAGGGAGTTCCTTGCTTGAATACAACTGAGTTACTTTTGCAGGTTTAGATGAAGACCTTGCAGTAACATATCCCCAAGATGAATACCATAATTTCTCTTCCTAATTTCAAGTCAAGTAAAAATGACTTCATAAATCAGACAATATAAGTACAAGGTCTAACCTTCAGTTGTTTGGTTTTGTCAACAGAAGCAGACATGGATCCACTATGGAATCAAGAAATATGTCTACCAGCAGTGATGAAATCTCAAACTTCTGATTGACAAGAAAATAAAGTTGAGTATGGCGCTACAGAGATATGATTGTTTAAAGTGATATTCTGTTCTGGGTAAATTTCACGTTCTCCACCAGGATATATGTTGCCCAACCTATTCTTCATGATAGCATTTAGAAACACCAAGCAACATAGACATAAAGCAAGGAGGGCTTCATTATAATATTCTTTTCCATGGAACAGATGACCTATTTTAGAGTATAAAGACTCCGATAGAAAGCTGAGCAAGAGAAATGTAAAGCTGACACCAAAGGGTGAATTGAAAACATGGATAGCCAAGGTAGAAGTATCTCATGTACTGAAACATAAGCTCTTTATTGCCTAGCACTACAGTCCTAGCACAGTAAGAGTCTAGTAAGTGTCAGGTATGAGAGGAGTTGGTAGGCTCATTAATATAGTAATGGTACAAGAGCAAGATAACAACATAGGGTCATTATCCTCGATTCTCATCTGGAAGAAAGTAACTGAAATATATAGTATCTTCTCGAGTATAATATAGTACAATTACTTACTAAACAAGAATATACTATTTTCTATGTTCTATCTTTTATAACAGAAAACGAAGTACGCACCATCTTCTAGAACTTAATATAGCAACAACACATACTAGATGAGAAGAGGAAAGCCGAAATTGGTGAAAGAAGAGGGATATCAAAGAAAAGCTGTAGGACAAATATATCCAAACATTTTGGACAAATTGAGGACTGTTGAAAATGTTCCACTGGATTGCAAGTAGAACAGGATTATCTGGAGAAAAGAGGAACTAGTGCCAAATTCTAGATGGATGAGCGGTACTATGTGAAGCTAGAGTAGCAGAAATGTTCAAAAGTAGAAAGCCACAATATAGTTGGATATCTCTACGCTAACATAGGGAAATGGAAAGGAAAAAAAGGCATATTTGACCAATGAGTCTTTGCATTAGACATATTCCAGGTCTAATGATTTGAAAAACATTACATTATCATAATTGATGTATATAATCATACTGCAACATCTTGTTTTTTCTTCTGTAACCGTCTTTTATATGATTGTACTTACAGAGTTTTTTTTTTTCTCTTTTGCCCTGCCATCTGGAACCATCTCAAGCAAAATATTAACATCGCTATGTATATTTCGATAACACAGCAGAGGAATGTTAAATCCGGTGCATGAGATTACAGGGCAGGCAACAGTTACTGGTTTATAAGAAACTTAAAAAAAATGGTTCCCTGGAATGAAGCAGATAAAATGGTTCTCTACTCTGCAACCGAAAATTAATTTGCATAGAATTTCTGCAACGTATCTGTGCTACAGAAGAGTAGCTCTACAAGTTTACCCATTTGAGACAACCTAATACCAAGTAGAATGCATATTCATGAAAAACCAAGAAAGAAAAAAAATGTATATCCAGTTGCGCTGTCAGGCAAATGGCACTCAAGCAGGTTCTATTTCACTGCTAAGGATGCTTTGGTTGCATCAGTTATAAACTTTGAAATTCCAAGGGTGTTAAACTATGCATAGCCATTAAAAACCAAAAACAAGTATACTTTTTCACAATTCTAGCCGATGCTTCATTTGGATTAAATCATGGATTCTAAGAAAAATATGCACCAGCAGACAAAATGAAGATGAAAAACTTCTTAAGTAAGAATAATGACATCTTTCATGAACAGCAACTCCACAAGCATCTCTAGCACATTATCAATTATTATGTCCCTTTTTGAGAGCCCCTCTGAATACAAACTTCCGTTCTACTTTTATTTCAACAGTGCAAGCTTTCTCATTGATTATGCCTTTCGGAGTACAGGCTAGATAAGTCTAGGTGTGAGACTTTTTAGCTAAAATGATACTATCTAAAACACTAAACCAGTGGGATCTCGCACTGACTGCTTTTGGGTCTTTCGAATTTATGCAATTGGCAAACAGCTTAAGCACTCTATGCATCAAACCTGCAACCTCTACCATAAGCATTAGTTGATAACAGATCTATGCGATCCAAATACCTCTAACAAGTGTGACAACAGTTAAATGAGCCAAAACAATGGGTTCACCTTTCCAGTATTTTAGGCCTTTTAAAACAACACATTTTTCTAAGAGATCACACCCCCAGACAAAAACAGAATTTCCAGTTCTTGTGAGTAATCAAAAACAGTATCCAGTGTTACTAAATAAATTGAATTCTTCATTTCAACAAAATAATTTAAGTATCATGGTCAAATAAAACATAACCTTAATCTGAAAGACACAATTAACATTTTTAAGTATCAGTAACTAGTCTTCCTGTTGCATTTCTATTTATGAAATTTGTATTCTTGATTCAATGGTTAGATTTTAAGAATTACGAGTTGCAATTACCTAGTAGAAAAATGATACTGCAAACATTACTCTGTCATCTATGTAGAACTTCCAAGTTTTAAATTGATTAATTTGTACCACTTCCATCTAAACTTTTTGGCATTTGAAAGGCCTTTTCCCAGGTCAAGGCTCAACAGAAAGACAAATAGCTGACTGTCTGAGCAAGTGTGTTGACAGAATATAATACTTAAGTACCTTTTACCTACTTATCTGGCTAGACTGGGACCCAATGACTAAATCCTTTACAGAGTTGATGCCTGGATTTGTTCAATTTAAAGCCTACAAAGGCCCCAACGTATCCCTTTATCCTCATCACTAAAGTCCATCATGGACCATTCTAACAACATTAATACTATAGATCCAAGTTTTCCTGTTCAGTCTCACCTCCCATATTGTAAAACCACTGTTATGGTGTACATTCCCATTGCAGTCCATTCTTAAACTGGTAATAGGATGCCTACACTGTAGCATCACGAAAATTCAACTCTCACACCACTATTCCATTTTTGACAACGGTGGATAATGGATTTAAATTTTGCTAAATACAATAAAGTGAGTAACAGATTCCTACAGAACTAATCAAAAGCTCCAAAAGCATTTCAAGGTCTAAAAGGCAACATAACCACCTGATTGGATGAGCATAATGGTCAATGAAATTATTCAGAAGAAGACAAATATTTTTTGGCTGCACAAAATATAAGTTAAACAAAAAGGGGTAGAAAGACATAATTTAACAAGGGATGGAATCCAAAATTAGGCAATACCTGAGTGCCACTTCCATTGTCACTTCCATCTCTATAATTCAACCCAATGCTTCCATTGTCATCCTCATCATTACTGTCAGTGTTATTCTCCGAACCTTCAACACTTTTTGACTTTGTTGATTTTTGAGTCCGTATCCCACTTTCACTCCCACTACCACTTGACTGCGGAATGATACAAGACAGAACAACATGCTATACCCATTAGAGGAAAGTGGTAAATCAAATCATAGAGCTCTAAGAACCACAAACAGTAGTTAATAAGTCAGATTTGTTTCAGATGCTATCTGATGCTCCTTTCCCATGGAATTCAATCAAAGAAACCTTGCCAATATTACATACTAGCACCAACCTGAAATAGTTGTCTAAACCTGTCTATGAAAAAATTAGTGTTGGGATTAACTTACACTGTGACATTTCCTCCAAACATGCTGCCAGAGATTTTTAAGCTCATTCTTTCGAATAGGCTTCACTAAAAAGTCAACAGCACCCTTTGACAGACACTTAAAGACTATACCCATAGAATCATTAGATGACATCACTGCACACAAAACTCATCAGTTGTAGCAGTTAAATATATCAATCGGCAGAATAATAAATGACAAGGCTTGTATACAGAGCTAATACATATAGTAGGAACAGTACTCACTAATTACTGGGATATTCTTGCAAGTTTTATGATTCATGATCTTGGATAGGAGGCCAATGCCCGATAAACAGGGCATGGCTACTTCTGTTAGAACAAGGTCAATATGATTGGTTAAGTCCTCCAATAGTTTCCATGCTTCCACACCATTTGATACAGCAGTCACTGCCAGAATCAACCGGACAAAAAATAAGAACAGTTGGAGTAAGAAAGAAATAATAAATGAAATGCTTCTTTAATATGGAGAACAGAACATCTAGAAAAAAATAACAAAATTTTCTAAAACATAAAACTTGAAGTATTAAATTAATCTCACATTTATTGATTCTATTTTGAAAATGTGCAATTTTGTTCTTGCCAACAAAAGGACAATCGAAGATGAGAAAAGACATTGCATTACTCCCCTTACTTGAAAAAGGAAAAGCAACAAACTTAGAGAGAAACAAAGCTACATACGCATAATAAAGCATGGAAATTCACAGAGATTAAATGAAACTTCTATATCAAGCGTATCAATATGGAAAAGTATAGTTAATTGCCTTGTATATTCTGGTTAGAAGGATCTAAGGGAACACCAGGTAAAAATATTCTAGATAACAAGTAACTTGGAAAAGTGCAAGGCTGATAATAGGAATTGCGAGATCTCAATTTCATTTCAAGGCCAGTATTTGGTGATTCTAATTGAAATAACTAGTAATATGGAAAAGCACAAGGCTAGTCACAAGTAATTTTGAGTTTCAAAATTTCATGCAAATTAATTCCTATTTTGACAAGTCCAAGCCGCTAATGCAGTTTTTGTAATCCTGCTCTCACTTGAGATTCAGAACATGTTTTAAAAATTCAAATTACAATTTCATCAAATTTAGCTTTTCAATCAAAGTAGCCAAACCATTAGTATTCCTTTTGGTAACCCAGCTGGCATCATCTCACAGGCAGTGTGCATGTTGCTCCATGCTTCATGATGGAGGAAATAACATACAAGCACTGAGCCAAATCCTCAAACACTTCAATTATTAACATCTTCGTCTTCCAGATACTACTGTTCATGTTTCTACAACGGTCAATCTAAATACGAGCCTATGCCTTTAATCTAAATCCTGCTTTGAATTTTTTCTTTTAACTCCTCTAGGTAAACTCTCCTATAGCCACTCATGTCATCCCATTTTTGTTACCTAATATTTTAAAAGCAATAGGCAATAGATCCACAAAGAAGTTCCAAATAAAAATCAAACTAAGTATAAACATATTCAAGGCTAACATACGATGATAAGAAGTCAGGGGAGAAAAACAAAACTTAATTGATGAATCTAAAATGAACAAGTAAATTTGCTGTATGCTGTCTATGACATACTTAATTACCTTAATCAATACTTTAACAAGCCTTTAATCATACGATTCAGAGCCAGATACGTGGCCTCTCTCCTATTTTCTTCAATAAATGGCAAGATCTGGAAGTCTTGAAAGATGTAATATGCATATAAAGCGTCACCCAGCAATAGCTAAAGTCAATTCAATTGACCTAGGCCACGTTTCGCACTAAATAGAAAACCACATTTTCCTTTTAAGAAACAGACCACAGTAAGAGTCTGTTTGGTTTGAGGGACTTTTATGAATTGATTTCAAACCCTCGAAGTTGAAATATGTCATCTCCGCTTAAGGTGAGTTATAGTCACGTAAGGTAAAATTTCAAACTATAATCTGATTTTAGAACACACATTCTCTTTTTAAGAAAGAGATCACAGTAAGAGTCTTTTTGGATTGAGGGTTTTGCATGAATTGATTTCAAACCCTCGAAGTTGAAATATGTCATATCTGCTTAAGGTCAGCCATAATCAAGTATGGTAAGTTTTTAAAATATAATCTGATTTTCAAGTATAAAGGAACAATAACTGCTCTTAGCAAAAGAGGGACAACCAAGATACATATCAAAGGATCAGTTTTCATATAGCAGCAAATGGTAGAAAATTATCCATTAAAACCACATGAGGCCATACAGGAATTACAATCTATAACTAACCATGTAGCATAGACAAACAAGAGACAAGCAATAGATGTCAGGTATTAAAACTCAAAAGTATAATGTAAATCACCAACATGCCGATCACTTTTCTTTCGTTCAAAAAGCATACGACCAAGTTAATGAGAAACAGGTGCAGACTTGGTCAAAATAAAAACGAAGAGTGAATATATTTTGTTAGTCAACGATGATTGATCAGATCATAATTCCAAGACAAGAGAGTAGGCAGATAAAAATGTGATAACTCACCTTCATAGCTGCAATTCCTAAGCAGTGCACTGACGACATGGCGGGTTGAATCATCATTTTCCACCAACAGAACTTTTAGGGACCTGAAAGGAAGAAAGCGCTCCCAACGGACAACTGGCCCCTGAGGCTGCTGCTGCTGGTGATGCTGAGCAAGGAGAACAGTCTGGGCTTGTACAAGATCTATGCGCCCATTATTGACTTCCTCATTGGTCCTTGACTCACCTTCCTCGGAGATCCCATGTCCATCGCCTGTAATTCCATTTTTTACTGCCCTTTGGTCATCCCGCACATGATCCTGATTAACTTCCACCAACCCTTTAGTTGGCAGCCCATCCACGTCCACCCGAACACCCCTCATCAACCAGATTCAAAAAGGCCAACGATGAATAAACCACCAGATTGAGTCGGCAAGGAAACCTCTAAGTTAGAAAGGTTGCACATACCGTTGTCTTCAAGTTACCATATATTTTAGACTGCAACAGTTCAATGACTTCCGCTGTTAAAAAGCTAAAGCAAAAAAAAAAAGAAAAAAGAAAATCAGGTATGTTATAAGAGGCCCTTTAAACAATTCAAAGAATAAGCTTTCATAAAAAGGAAAAAGAAATACCAGTAATGATATTCACACTGGACTCCTATGAATACAAGTATGAAATTTGCGCAAAAATCAGGAGAGACAATACGTGACAAATTGTAGCAACATATTAAATACTCCATAATTTCAACATAAACCTACAACAGATATTTTTCTTTTCTTTTTTCCTTCTTGACTTATCTCTACTAATTCTCAAGCACAGATAAGGAAGGAGAGAGAAAGAGAGATGGAGAAGATGAGAACTCAACCTTGGTTTTCCTTGATCCAGTGCTGAAATCCTAGAAATCAAACAAAAAATCAACAGCTCAATAGCAAACAGTGAACATTAATTCAGCGACATGTAACTAAAAAAAAAAAAAAATCGACCCAGCGCACAGATCCTAAAAATCAAGAAAAAATCAGCACCTCATCATTCGAAGGAACAATCATTCATTCAGCAATATATTTAAAAAAAAAAAGAAAAAAGAAATATCACAGGACAAAAAATTCGAATTCCTCTTCATTTCGACACATCAAGCCACTCATTCTTAGCTACTTAAAAGCAAAACCATTTCAGTCTTCAAATATTCCGAATTATTTTGCCTAAAAGATGAGAAATTGAAGGCAATAAGAACTCGCCATTCAAAACACTTCGCCCCTCCTTATGTGTCGGTCAGTCTCGGCAGCCAAGCAAACAACAACACAAGACTAGATTTCATACTTCAATAACTCGAAAGAAACAAAATGCAAAGGAAAATGACAACAACAATAACAAAAACAAAAACGCCAACAATTATCCAATATAATTTCCAAATTAAACATAAAAAATTTCTAGAAAAAATTCGAAAATAAACTACAGAAATCATTACCTACAGAGCCTTGATCGATTTCATTCACCAAAAATCACTAGAACCATCGCGCGCACCGAATTTTCCTATTCAGCAGGAAATTTAACTGCTATACCGGTGAATTTCTCAATGATTTTACTAAATTATGGCGGAAACGTTTTACACTAGGGTTTGGTTTTTGAAATGTTTGCTGGGAAGAGTTTCCTTTTTACTGGTTCAGAAACTGCGGGGCTAAAAGCTGAGAGAGAGAGAGAGAGAGAGGAAAAAAAAAACCCCCGAAGTAAATGGCAGTATAATAAACAAAAAATAGATGTGCCTGCGAATGGAGAGAGACAGAGAGATATTATATTATATTACCGTAAACGCCGCTGACGTGGACAATGTGGAGGCGGGGAAGGGGCTTGACCCTGCCAGGTGTATGACACGTGTCTATGACACATGGGACGATCCGGTGACATGGATGGTGTATCTAAAGACGGGCGCTGAATAGTTTACGGCGGATCTTATGAGATCTGTTGGATCTGATCCACGACACGTGGCCTCATGTGAGCGCAGTTAAAGGTTTCGCGCATAAATAACTAAAGCCCTGTGCGTGAAGACGTCGTTATCCGGTGACGTCAGGGTTGCCCACATTGCCTGGTTTGAAACTAACGGACCAAGTAACGCTGGTCACGTAATTTGTGGAATGCCTAATTTGCCCCAGTGAGTTGCTCGTTTTTTCCGGATTCTGTTCCATGTCAGCAACAAAATATCTGGAAGTTTTACTCCCATGTCCTGTAGGCGCAGGGTAAAACGAGTACGGGTGAATTCAGGATCACCAATCAGAAAACGCCGCGTTCTCTCAGCCTACTTGCAAATTAAAATGCCACGGATAAGGGAAAGTTTTGGCTCTCGTCAACGCCATGAAAACTTGCAATTTTGTATTCTTGTAAAATAAAAATACTACTTTTTTTTTTCCTATAAATAGAGAATTTATAAATCCGATGGGCCGAGGACAATGAAAATATATCACGGATGAGGGGTGGTCTCCATGCTTTTTATGGTCTTGGTTTTGGACAAAAACATTTTCATTTTCATGAATGAATTACAGTGTAAGCGTGCATAAACAAAAAAATCTTTGTTTGTCTTAGAAGGGAACGCAACAAAAGGAGTAAGCCGTACAGTACAAGTGTAGTTTTGTGTTTTTTTTTTCTTTTAAAATATAATTTTTCTTATAAGTGCGGCTTTTAAAGGTTGTTCGGGGATTTATGTTTATTTGTCGAATTCTTGAGTGCTCTCAAGAAAATGAGAGAAAAAAAATGTTTTGAATCCAAAATCTTTCTCCTCACGATTCTTTCTCTCTTACAACCCACTCCAACTTGGGAGACTTTTTTTTTTGTGTTGATTGGTGCTTTGCTTATGCAATTATGTCGTTTGAGTAGATAATACCAAAACGTTTGCAAATGTTACCGCTCTTAAAGTCATCAAAAAACCATCAATGACCTAGTCTTATTTCTCTCTTTTTGTGTTTTTTTTGTTTATAAATGTAAAAGAGGAAGATCCATCAAATCACTAAGGATGGAAAATAGGCAATGGAGCGATTCAACACATTATTATTTAGAGTGCAAATTGTGAAGTCAACCATAATATTTTGTTGTATTGGGACACATTATAGTTGTATGTATTAATGCTAAATGTTGAGAGAAAATGAAGAGTGAAAGAAGTAGTTTTATTCTTTTCATTTAATTTTTTGGGTCAACGGGAGGCACCAAACATATCAAGGGGTAAAAAATGGAAAGCATAAAGAATCAAATCAAAGACCTCATACTTATTTAGCTAATGTCCTCATCAGTTGAGCTAAGTCTTATAGACTTTCTTTAATTTATTTTTTTCTTTTTAATAAGGGAAGGGTGAGATTTAAGGATCAGAAAGGGGTAAGAGGATTAAAATCTAGAATCTCGACATTTTGAGGTCTTAATCTTTAATTTAGTTTAACGCGTTGTAAAAGTGATATATTCACAGTCCGTGTGTGTGTTTGGATTGAGATAATTAAAAAAAAAATAATTTGTTTCTCAAATCTCAATTACCTTTTTATCTTTCTCAATCACCTTTTTATCTCACATACATCACATCATAAAAATTGCTACAGTAATTATATCAAATAAATCATCCAAACAAACTCCGTCGATGTTTTTTACATCGAATTTGACGGCCTAGACTTCAACGTCGCGAGCATAATGTACTACTATCTTCTACTCATATGTTATTAATTGCAATTTATTAACAAAATTGTGGCCCTGAATGGAGATAAGAACAACTCTTTCTTTGTGGGCTTCAAACTATTAGAACCAATCACGTTTTGCCATCTACAACTGTTTGCCTTCATTAACTAGCCAATACACGACTCGCTTTTGTTTTTCCATGCATCGTTTCATCTAGTTGCTTTGTATGTCATTCATTCAAAAGGCATAAATGAACCATGAATCTGCACGTCTATGTCAATGCGCTTGTGTGAATGACATTAATCTGCGGTGGGGAAGCTTGCATTGAGATTAGCAGATTGATAAACCATATATAGGAAAACAATTAGCTGCAATTTGTTACCCATTCCTTTATGGCAAAACTACAATCTGAGGGCAACAAGGGTGAAAAAACACCTGCTTTCTTGCAGCACCTAGGCAGCATGAACACACAATTATACGGCAGTTCAGGAAAGATTGACCTTGCTCGCCTTTTGGTAGATTTTTTTTTTTTTTCGGAGACCATAACAGTTGTATAACCTAATCTATGCTATACTAAAGGAGAGGGGGCAAATTTAAAAAGATCCAGGGATAACTCGGAGGGAACTGAACCACCGCCGGATCAAACGGGTGCACAACACACCCGCCTGAATTTTTTTGAAACAAACTACTTAAATGTGACATTTTAATGGGAGGCAAGGGTTACGTGGCACTAAGCTAGGTGGTGGCCATTTGGTAGATGAAAAATACTTTTTGTGGGTTCTAATGCATGCATAAAGATTGGTGAGTACGTAAGATGGGAAGAAGAAAAAAAGAAGGAACAAGAATGCAAAAAATAAGGTGTCAAGAAAATATTGAACTGTGGAATTAACATAAATTAAAAATCGACATCAGAAAATAAGATTAAAGAAAAGAAAAACTAGACCCTTGTATTGTTAAAGGAGAGAAGCAAAGAGATGAATGATAATCTAGCTAGGAAACTCTGAACATAGGTTTTTATTCTTTTGATAAACCATTCAAATTACTATAATTTATTTCAAATTATGAGACTCGTTCCATTTGAAGGTTTCATCACCAGCAACTTTCCAGGAAACCAGGATTTCTTTTTTTTCGATTATGCTCTTTTTCTTTTTGATTTCATGTTCTTTTGGATATGTATCTAGTAGAGAGTATGTGGTTCTTTTATACACAGAAAGACGACGTGCAGTACATATGCATGGAGGGATTTGGCCCTCATAAATCGAGTTTTGTCCAATTTAAACTCTTTGATATAATTTTTACCATTTTTCGTGTAAATTAGTGCAATTTGGGTGTAGATTTGAATTTGTAACTCATATAACCAAGTTAATGTACAATTCACGATTACATCGTAACTGTACGAATTCACATCAATCACAGTAAAAATTACACGAGGTGCTTCGAACTGGATTTACGAGGCCTCGAATTTGCACGCAGACATGTTTTGGTTAGGAATAGTTTTCATCATTTACCTTTTCCCCCGCAATCTAGATTGACTTGAATTTTGTAGTAGTTTCTAATTTCACTTCTTCGTTCCACAAACTTTTAATTCTCCATCTCTAATTAGCAAATCAGAATAACTAGGATCGGCATTTTGAAGTTAGTTCAATGTGATATCACAAATTACCAATTGCAACACTTAAAAACTGATGACAATTTGGCATGCCTAAGAATGCCACATGGTTCAACATGAAAGTAGGCGCACTTTTATGCTTGAAAGAAAACTAGCTTTTCGAGCTGTTCTTCCTTTTCCTTTCTGTCATGATCGTTTGTCCTTGAGTTACTAGGGTTGCTTAGTTTTTCTTCTAATTCTACCGGTTACGTTTCCATAAACTAATTAGGTAATTATTCACGTCGGTGGTTGGTTTAGTGCTAGAACAATTACATAGAGATTTAATGTACATAAAATAGCAGCAGGCAATATATAGGAATGCCAGTTATCCAGTTAGGTTCTAGTCTCTTGTGTTTGCTTGCAAGCATTTAGAGTGACATTTTCTCAAATGCATAGCTTGTCAAACTCTCACATCTTGAAAATGGATTTACTCAGCATTGAATTTTTTTTTTCTTTTTAAAGAAAAAAAAACCAATAATCGTCCATGTACGAAAATTATTAAACTTCACTTATTGCAATAATAAAATGTTATTATTTTTGTCATGCACAGGAGCATCCCATCAATGCTCGACCATTGTATACTAAACAAGGATAAAACAAAAGAAATTATTACCCAAAAAAAGAAACGGCCAAAAGAGCTTTGAGTTGCAATTACATGAATTCTCTTATTCTATTGAGCAGCTGCCAATCTCTCAGGTCCTTTTCATTCTATAGCTTCTCTCCATTGAGAGTTTGGAATCCTTGACTAACAATTCCCTCTGAGCTTGTAATCCTTGGCTCAGCGGCCACCACCAAAGCCGGTAAGGCTTGATGGGATAGGAAGGTCAAGGATTCAAATTTTATCGCCCACCATCTGCTATTATATGTGGCCTGTCACTTTATATTGCACTCGTATGAGTCGGTGGTGGTTAGAGAAAATAACAATCCAAAAGGGATGCATGCGTGATATGGTTAGAGAAAAATCTCTAAATACAAAATTAACTTTTGTTTTTTGTCCCTTTGTTTTCAACATGAGAATAGAATGAAACAGCAGCTCCTTATCTCTAGACGTACGACTTGGGATTCCCCAATTCATCTTTAGCATCTCCTTGTTCTGTGGTGATCTTGTGCTACGTTTCTATTCCATCAAAGTCCAAATTGATCAAAAGTTGAAGCACGGCATGAGAACAGATGACCCGATGGCCTGTATCTTTTTGGGATTTTCACATTTTCTGCTTCTTGTTAACCATGTTGGCATCTTATCCCTTTGGAAAATATTATTCCCATGTAGCTTTGCATCTAGGCATGTTTTATGGCTTAGGTTTCAGATCCTTTTCACTTCCGATCTCTGAACCTCAGTTTATACAAAAGCAAAAAGTGCCAGATTCTTCTTTTGAAATCCTCACTTTGGCATCTTTTTCTTCAATTGCTTTTCTTTGTTCTTCTGTCGGTCCCCTGGTTTTTGATCAAACCACTATAGCTACTAGTTTTTTTATTTTTGCATTTTCGGTATATATCCCATGAGTCTTGGGTGAAGCCACGGCCAATTTTCTCTCCCTCCTCACTGTTCTTATTTTTTTAGAAGTCATATACATATATGCATGGTTTCTGGGAATGAAGAAGGAGAAAGCAATTGCTATTTCTTTAGTTACCCGAATTACTGATGAACAATAGTTCTTACAGGAATTGGTTAAGCCAACTTCTGTTCAGGTCTTCTACTGTTACTATCAAAAGATTCAACAAGCAAACAACAAAACACCAGACAAAGTGGTCAAATTATTTGCAAAATGAAGTCTTAGACACAATGATTTTTTTAGTTTTAAGCTCTTGGAAAGGAATTTAACAAAGTTTTGAATATGATGAGTAATAGCAAATCTTTTCAAACTTCACATCTTTACGAGGTACAAATTGCTCCATCGGAAATAAGTCATGAGTGAAAAGTTTTGAATTCAAAAACTCTTACTTATAAAGCAAGTATTATGATTTTTAGGAGAATTCAGTAACCCAAAAAGTTTTCATTTTAAATATTAAAAGAATGAACTGAACTCTATTTTATATTTGATTACATCAACTCAAGAGATGATTAATTTTTTTTTTATCTTTAAGAAAATTGAAAATGGGCTGATTTTTAAGTGGATTCCTATTATTCCAAACTTTTGAGGCTGATTGTGTACACAACATTCTCTCCAATTAGGTAAGAACCACGGTGTGCTGGTTTCTTCTAGAACATTGGGATATTCTTTGATTTGTGCCTAATGCATGCGAAAAAATGGAAACCAGTGTGTCCTTAGCCAATGAATGAGCAAATCCTTACAGAAAAAGAAGAACAAAGGTTCTCTTTTATTGAATTTTGGTTGCAGAATGACCAAGACTTTTAATTGTACTGAGAGAATGTTTGTTATCTATGTTGTTCGAGATGAATGTTTGGTTATGTCAAGACTAAGGAAAGTTCATCAAAATATATGTCACATTGTAGGAAGTACTTGTGTAACCTAGCTAGTAGTGAGGGTAAAGTTAATATGGAAGGCCTTTTATATTTTAGATAGGTTCATTAATCTACTTCAAATATAGAAAAGGGCTAAATTGAGACAAATTAAATGAAGGAGTTTAGTTACTAAATATCATAATCTCGACCTTAAATCAAACATGGCAAAACTTTTAAGTGCTTTAGGTGTTAGTTTGCTCAACACCTAAGGCTTTGTTCTAGATTGTTTTAGATTTTACAAAATCTGATTATAGATCAGAATTAGCGAAAGCAACTTTTCGGGTGATTATCTTTTTTTTTTGTCATTAAAAAAAATCTATAATCAAAATATAAAAGCAATCGAAAACATCATAAAAAATGATTATTTAAAATCATAATTTATAATCAGTTAAAATAATCAATCGAAAACAAGCACTCAGAATTGTGTAATAATTAAGTTACTAAAAGGATACGTACGTACGTCGCAGTTGTAAAATATACTGTAGTAGTTATTGTATTTGCAAAGGAAGCAGATTTTGTAGTCCAAAACAAATTAACATGTACTTTTCACACTAATCATCTAGAAAAGGTAAACTTATCATTTTCACTAATTATTGAAAATTAAACCGTGTTCTTTCCTCTTCCATATTGCCCTATTCACGCCAAACCCTTTTGTTATCTATAGTGTAGGACCTTTTACTCCACTGTACTCTTCCTTATTAATCTTCGGAAGGACTCTTCAGTGCAGTATATAAATTATATATATATATATATATATAGTGATACCAAATTATTTAGTGATGAAAATACTAATCTAAGTCCCCAAGCAAATTGATTAGGAGTAACAAATAGTGATTATATATTATAATTTGTCGAGGCTAATAAATGTGAGTCTCAATTTCGACCGTGATTTGAGAGAGGGAGGGCTGTCTAAGCTAAAGGGTCCTTGCTCCCACGTCTGCCTGCCCTTTGTGAAACAATACACTCTATTTTTTGAAAAAAATATTTTTGTTTTTTGTTTTTCATTATATATATATATATTAATTATTTTACATACATCACATCACAAAATCTGTTATAATAACTATTTCAAATAATAATCTATTCAAACACTATTATGGAAGATTCACTTTTCCACATTAGACATTACTCCAGCTTCAGTAAAAAAACAAAAAACAAAACCGGTATTCACTTTACAATGGCAAGTTTCAATTAATTTTCTACCGAGCCAAATTCTGAAACGAAACCAAAGTGTCAGAAATTTGAGAAATTGTATTGTAGTGATTTTTAGGAGTTCTTATAGAAAAATATACTGTGACAATTTGACGTACGTGAGTTAAAAAAATTAATTAAAAATGTATTCATAATCCAAATATTTTCAACCAAAGTAAGGTCGAAGAAAACGCGGCCCTGTGGCAACCAGAGTGAATCGCTGGAGCTTAGTCGGCTTTGATACTTTAGTAGGACCCTCGCCGACTAGCGCACCAAGGCCGGTGTGTGTGCCCGATGCTAGTTTTGCATTCTCTCTTTCGTGCACGCGGCCATGCTCCGACGGGACCAGACCATGCATTACGGACAGAATATCCCAATCGACAAAAATCAAGAATTGAAAGATTTAATGGCGAGTGGGAATGACATGTTGACAGTTCAAAGTTTCAAAACTGCAGCCAGAGGATCATGTATGGAGCTACTCTTCAACTTGCTTGCATATTTGCATTCATGCATGAACTCCCTGACGCACGCAGTTCTTACATCGACAACGAGATTTGAACGCACGTCATTTTGTCAGAAAGAAAAAAAAAAAAACCAACTTCGAAACTGATCTGTGATGGGCTTCAACTTTCAAAGTAAGTAAAAGGCATAATTGTGTAGTGCCTTTCATGCTGGGAAGCACAAGTACAGCTAGCCATGGATTATACCTTACAGGCATGGAATCAGACAGATCTGTATAACAATAATGATATTTTGGATGCATCCTTTAAATATTGATCATAAAATAAAGTAAATTTTACAGTAGGACTAAATCATCTGGTCACCCTCTTAAATTTAAGGATGTTTAGGCTGCTCATCAAAAATTCAACATCCTGAAATGTTTGTAACTTGGAAAATCATAGCATGTGATGTGATATCACAATAAGCCCAATTGGAGTTGAAATGTAGGGGGATACTAAAAGGAAAAATTCTACAAATGGTCCCTTAACAGTTGAACCTTTTTATAGTTTTTAAGTGTCATTTTAAGTGCATCATTTCATCCTAACTCTCATCTCTAGCAACATTTTCACTTTTACAATGGAAATGAGAATATGGATGCAAATGGTGCACTTTAAATATATAAATGACTAGAAAATATCATTGTAAAAGCGAGGGACTAAAAAAGTATAAAACTTGATGTGTAAAGGACCAAAATGCATCATTTTCAAAGTAAGAGACTGAAAAAATTATAAAATCAAATATGGGCAACGATTTGTGCAGTTTTCCCAATACTAAAATGAAGACTTAGAATTTAGACAAGAATTTTATTTACTAACAAAATAACAATGCAGTGTTTGGATACTTATTTGAAAAAAAAAAAAAGAAAAAAAGAAGCATTAATCGACCACCATCCGCATCATATATCTTACAACAGTACAAGTAATCACATCCTGCATCAGCTGAAATCCCAGTGCTCTCCACGAGTCCAGGAAACCCCTCCAGGGAACTTAATGTTTAATTGACTAATGGAAGTGGAAGGAGGTCTTTGTTGTATGGAATCATGTACGCAAATATAACTTCAATTTCATTGAGGTGGGCATGTACATCACACATGCAAAGAATGATTTAACTACTTAACCAGGAAAAAGCTGCCATTTATGCAACTACGACAACTACCCGCAGCTGTGAATGTTCAAGCAGCTAATGACTCTTTGTTGTCATTGTCATCAAGATTCAAGGCTTGAAGCAACCTAGGCCAGGATTCAGGAATCCCTCCAGGAAGATCAAACTCCAGCAATTTCCCACGCCTTCGATAGAATTCCTCCACAGGTCGGCTCTGCATGAAACGCGCAGAGCATTAGTCGGACTGCACCAGTAAAAGTGCCAAGTACTCTTTTCGACAGACTCTAAAAACTCTGATAAGATATTCATCTCGATCTCCAGTAGAACACAGCTTGTGTAAAACTAGCAATATTATCAGCATCAAACAAATATACATATTATCTGTGTGCAATGGCGTTCCCAAAGTGAAAAGGCTAAATCTGTAATTCAAAAAATATATATATATATATCTATAGACGTATCAGTAACTAGATTTAATTTACCTCACTTGCTACCACAAACAACCAGAACTCTACCATAGATGTATTTCTATAAGGAGTACCCAAAAAGAATCTTAAATTGTAAATAAACAGTAGACATAGGTAAAAGAAGTTGTTTTCTATATAAAGATGAGTAACTCGAGGGACATCCTCCCAAGTTTTGGAAGTATTCTATCATAGGCCATACCTCTTACTACCTGGAAAACTCTCGTCGCTTGTACTTGAGAACTGTACTCAAAAAATACCAAATGCAGTACCAAAAGTTCCAAGTCCCTCAACCAACATCACTAATTGCAAGGTGGCAATTCTATTTTTGTTATGCATGTACCAGAACATAAAATGATAACATGCAAATAAGTCAAACCAAGTAAAAGTTACTCAAGGTTAAGGAGTTTTTAAAGTTCGCACAATATTGGCTTGCTCATTCAGTATCCAATCTAGAGAATTACACCTCAAGCAGCTTTATGTGAAATTAAACAGTTCATAAAACATATGGCCTTGGAGTCTCTCAGAGCTCCATTCATCTTACAAACTGCTCTCACAAGCTTCCGCTGTTCCAAACACCAGCCCAAACAATGACTGAACCATTTCATACCCCCATACAAAATGAGAACAAACAGAATAAGAGAGGGCAATAGGAGATCAAGCCGTACCATTTCATTGTAGACTCGGAGGCGCTCCTTCACAACTTCTTCAGTGTCATCAGACCTTGTGATTAGTTTTGATTCACAATTTGGCGGAGGAAGAAGGGGAGGCATCTGCATTTGAGGGCTTCCATCTTCACCCTTGATGTCAATGCAGGCAACATTATAGTTCCCTCCACACTCGCTACAAATCCTTCTTCCAAGGCATTTGGCAAGTAATGCTTCTTCCCGTAGCTTCAGATTAATCACCAAGTCAATATCGGTTACCCCCTCCAGAATTTCCTTAAATTAACCAAAACAGAGAAAAACTAAATTAAATGAAGATGAGTAGAAATGAATTGATTGCTGTCTTAGAAAACTATACAACCTGAACATTAGAAAGTTGGAGAGTCAATGACATAAATTGATCAAATATCATAATCACCAAAAGAGTATAATCAGGGAAAGTGAGACACAATATTTTTGGGGGGGTTGCGCAACGAGAAAATCAATGATTATAGTACTCACATTGTCTGAAAGTCCTCATCTTGGACATGGGTATGCTTTTGAGAGTAATAGGTGTCATCATGTCAGGTCTGTTTCTCTTCTATATTTTACAACTCAGAAAACAGACATCCAATACTTGGGACAAATTGTAGTGGTGAGGTTTGTGTACATAGAACTAGCACTGTATGTGGAAAGTAAGAAATGATAAAAGAGAAGACTAAGGATTAACAAGAGGTTGATGGAATGAAGGAAATACTGAAGCATCAATGAAACGTAACTCACTCAACTTTCAAGATTTGACAGCAAACCACAAGGATCAAAATCCAAGATTTGGAGACCAAGAGATTTAACATGGCTAAACCCAAAGAAACAACCCAGCAACAGAATACAGACTAGAGTGGCCAGCCAAATGGAAGAATTAAAGATTTTGTTGTACTTGATAAAGGGAGCAGAATAAATTACAAGCAAATAACATATAGACTTTATTTGCATCTGTGTTTGTGCACAAACCTTACTGAGAGGAAAAAAGAAAAAATAAAAATAAACAAAAACGGTTTTGCTCCATTTCAACAGGCAAAAGCTGATTAAGGACAATCCTAAGATTTACTTGAAGGCTAGTTTCCTTTCAAGATATTACAGTAGAAGTTCTAGTTGCTTTTGCTGTATGTCATTGTCCAACTGCATTTGAGATTAAAAGTTGCTGATAGGATACAAAATAAGCATGAAGCAACTTGCTTATATCACTGAGACAAATGGATAACAACTAGAGTAATCGAAAGAAACATCAATACCCGCATAATTTCACAAAAAGAATTGATTTAATTTGGAACGATTTCAAACCCATAAAAAACCTCTTCAGTACCTTTATCTGACTAACTAGCAAAATATATTCTACTTAGTGAATGCAAAGTGCTATTAGATAAAAGACTAGCACCATTTTCGTTTGTTCATATCTCCCGCTACAAGAGCTGTTGGGGCACTTCTTCGTGCACTTTTCTCCATCAAAAGCACCCCAGTCCCCATCCCAAATGCTGTTCCAAATACAAATTTTTTTTAAACAAACTTAAAATCAAAACACTCTTCCAATATCACCCAACTTTCAACTCTCTCCTCATACTCACCCAAGCCCATTCTGGGCTTTGTAGTCCACAACCCATGAACAACATTATGTGCTTTTCTTATAAAAGCCAAAGTTATTTTAGAATACATTTCAGTGAACACATACTCATAGACCCAATAAACGCCATTTGAAGCACTTCCATTTGAAGCACTTCAATATTTAAAAAAATATTTTAAATGAATTGAGTTACCACAACAAACACTTATGGTCTCAGTTACTTTTCTGCCAAAAGGTGCTTCCAGCCACAGCAAAGGTTGGAAGGCTTACCACCCTCCAACGCCCCTATTCCCACAGCCGACCATGCAAACCAAGATTAGAGGTATATGGGGGTCAATATACACTACTATCCAGGACTTGTTAAACTCTGGCTTCCACATGCACCTGTATTGCCCTCCTGGGTATTCACTAGGTAATAAAGCAGAATAATCTGTTGCATCTTGAATGGTCCTACTCAAACTAAAACCAAGCCAATCTAAACAAACAGTGATTCTCAAAACTAATATAAGTAAATCTCACCGCCTGTCTTATAGTTCGAGGAAAGCCATCAAGAATGAATCCAGTTTCACCATTGGCTTCTCCAGCTTCAAGACGCTTGGAAAGAAGATTTATTATGATCTCATCTGAAAGCAATTTTCCTTGGTTGACAATCTCAGCAAGCTGAAAATGCAGAAAGAGTTTACCAAACATAATCAATTAAAGAAAATCAACATGTATAGTTGCACAGATACACAGATGCATAAAAAACACTCTAGGATGTAACTGCCAAAAAGAGCCCAGTGCAGCTCCATACTTTTCTGAGTAAATGCAACTCCATCAAAAGTAAGGAAGACGAAGGTAACCAATTATCCAGGTAATCTAATATTCCAATGCTCTCACAAGTAAATCATGACTTATGATACAGAACTATCCAAAAGGATACTTTTACATATCCTTGACTTTCTTTTGCCACGGGCTTTTTATTCGAAAGTGATTGAGTTCTTGTAAACATAAATATTGTGCTTAAACATCACCAGAGCAAATATTTTCCTAGAGAACACGGAGGACTGAGGCAGCTGTCAAGGTTAGTTGATCTCAGATTCAGCATAAATTGACAACTACGCGTACACAGAAATTTAGGATTATCTTAACAATGATCTACCATCTGACATTGTTCCATGAAGTTCTGTGAAGAAGACTACGACAGGTATACAAAAATATCTATGGTGTGCAGAAGGCCATCATAATTATCTTCGACAGAAATTACAGAATTCTCATAGTTTTGTCCTCCAATTCACATATTAAATAGAACCTGATTGTACATGAACATGAGTGATTAGCAGTTCATTTTTGTCCAGTTCATGGATGGAGCATAAGTTCTTCACTACTAGTCATTTATAAGGCTAAAGAGGCACACACAACATCAAAAAAGCTCCACGTAATCACAGAAACTAAGGAAATGACCAGAAAATAACAAGTTCTGATGACTAAAACCCAGAAGCCAGGAATACTGATGTCAGAAGCTAGCTTTTCTTCCTTTTTAGTGAGCCCTTTTTTTAATTGGTATCCAACTACAAGCAAATATTCTACTACAGAACATTTCTATTTCCATCTTTGTGATTAGTAAAACCTAGTGACTATTCCATTTATTGGTTGTCCACAAATTCAAGAGGAGTAGGGATAGCAATTAATACGACCACCATGAAACCATGCATGTCAGGATGAATTGTCCATTGCAGTAGAGTATATAATATCAAACTGGCACAACTAATATTCAGATGAAGTCTATGATCAAAAACATCTGCTGTTGCTTTCCTTCCCAAATAACCTACCAAACTGCAAAGGAAGCTACCATCCAAGCTTTAACTTGAGTCCTACCTTCCATAATAACCGCATGACTTCATAAAAAGTCCCAAATGCGTCCTAGCACTCTCCACAAGGTTTTACTAGTTGAATACCAACAATCACAAACGCTAAATCACACCACGAGGCATTGAACGATTGAATTGAAATAAAAAAGAAAAAGAATTTGCTCAAATATCCTTGCAACACCCATGCCGACCTCGGTATTAACAGTAAATATCAAAGTAATGAAAGGCATTACCTTTTTAGACAGTGTAGGAATTTTTTGACACAAGCGGACACACGTTCATGACACCAGATCGTATTCAAAATTTGAAATTTCGCTGCTTGTACATCAGGTGCACCACCTACACTCGTGACTTTTACAGACAAATCTTTACGCTTGCCAGACTAATTATATTTCAACTAACACCAATAAATCAAACACCTGCTCAACATTGTTTAATGATTCTACCTTTCTTAATATTTATCAAAATTCACTTTCAGATTGAATGCATCTATCGCAAGAAAAGACCGAACGCATAAATCTCAAAAAGCAAACGGAATAAAAAAGGCCAGAAGGAATTCGAAACAAGAGGACCTGAGAAGACAAAGGACCCTGGGAGGAGAGCTCATGGCGAACGAGATCACCGGTGGAGATGTGGGGGACACCGAGAAGAGTGGAGAGGCGAGCGGCGTAGGTTCCTTTGCCGACCCCAGGGCAGCCCAGAAAAACCCACTGGACATTTCTGCCTTCCCGAGCAGTTGGAATTACAGAGGGACCAGGAGAAGCAGGGGTTGAGGTTGAAGACGGTGATGGTACTACGGGGGGTAAGTTGATCCCACTACTCTCGCATGACTTGAAACAGAAACTCCGGATTGAATGTGAATACGGGTAGGAGCTCAATATTATTGCCGAGCAGCCTCGGCTTCTTGATATTAAGCGGTTCAACACCGCCATTTCAACCCAAAAAAAAAAAGAAAGGTGGGAAGAGAGAAGATTCGTGCTTTTGAAAGCTTTTTAGACTATTGAGCAGCAGGGAAAAAAGAGGTGGACTGACGACGTAGTAATATAGTACTAAGTCGGAATGTCTGGACTCAAAACCTACGAGGGAGGAAAAGGAGGAGGAGGAGGAGGAGCTGAGGAGGAAGAGGAAAGATTTGTGTCTTCTCGACGATGAAGCGTAAATTTGCCAGCTTCCAAGAAATGCTCAAGGAAATCACCCATCAGACTAGAGCACTACAATTCCCCAAAAAAAAAAAAAAGACTAGAGTGCTACTATTCAAAGTCGCTCAAACATTAAATAGACGTGTGTACATCTTCCTACATGCTCCAGCCAGCAATTGCACTGGTAATTCTAAAACAAAGGTTTTAATTTTTTTTTTTTTTTTGACAAGGGAATTCGCAGCCTATTATTGAAGGGTGCACATTGAATAAATCTTATTTCACGTAATAATTCATCAATCACAAGAAAAAATAAAATATAATAAATAAATCTATGCGATCGATCTAAAACAAACAGATTGTTGAGTAGGCACTGAATAAATCTTATTTTATGCAATAATTTGTCAATCACACGTGAAGAAATAAGATGTAGTAACTAAACCTGCGCGATCTAAAATAAAGGTTATCAGATTATTGACTCTGTATATATATATATATACATGTAAATGTGCTTTATTCTTAATCGTGGCATTTGCCCAATTAATCACACAATTAAGTGACATTTGCCCAAGAGGCTGTCTTAATCGTGTTGTTTTTGACTGGGGGGGGGGGGAGTTAAGTGGGAGTTTGTGGAATGGTTTGGTTGAAACAGTTTGCTTGCTTTCTTGTTCGGTCAGGGTACTAATGGTGGCGGTGTAGTCAACGCCACCATGTTTTCTTCTTTTGGAAGGAGCAGAAAAATAGAAATGGATTACCGACAGACTTCTTTTGACTTTATAGTAGTAGTAGACTAGTAGTGGTTGAGGACTGCCTTGCATTTCTCAACGTGATGCACAGTGGCATAAATGCGAGTATGCGACTCAGGATTAATCCACGTGAATGTAAAAAAAAAAGAAGTGCGTACATTTCTCCGCCCTCAGACTGACACGGCAGCTGGGAGAACTCAACTCAATCAATCACGAATGTGTACAAAATTGAGTGGGTCATCGTGGTGGACGAAACGACTACGAGGTCTGGTCTTGGGTAGCCGTTCACGTCCAGGGTTCGAACCTCTCTTAACGCTTGGGGGTGAGGTATAATGTCTTGTAAAAAAAAAAATTTATCTACACCTTATTTACACACATTAATTTACTTACATCATCAACATATTTTTAAAATAATTATCCCAAAATAATCTCCTACCCAAACATAGCACATATTAGTATATCTACTGGAGTATAAAATTCGACAACAAAAAAAAAAGGGATATAAATTGCTTGGACAAGTTTCACACCATCGCCTCTGGACTCAAACAAAGCCCCTCAAATCAGATCAATTAGTTAGTACTCTCCTCCGTGAAAATTTCTTGGATGCTTTGTGGTTAGAAGATTGCTAATAAAATGTTTTCTGTTGAATCTAATTTGGAAACCTTGCTATCAACATCTTTTCAATTTTTTTTCATTTAGGTGTTGTGATGTTTGATGTTGGCTTTGCTGGAAAGTCTTGGAGTCAAGACTCTGGTGAGATTTAAAGGTTGAAAGGCGTGCTACAAGCACAAGTAGAGGCTTGCATGAACATCAACTTGAGTTGTCTGATGGCTCAACCTGAACATCAAAGAGCATCATCCATAAGCAACTGAAAAGAAACCAAAATCACTAGAGTCCTCAAACTGAAGCTATAATGAAACCAAAATGAAACTGAAAAGAAAACCAACAGGGTAAAAATTTAAAAGAAAAATCTTAAATTGGAAAACAGGAAGAAGAAAGAAATCACACAAATCACTGGAGGACGCACAGATATGTATATAATATTATACCATTACATTACATCACAACACTACCCGTCCCATGACCTAAATTACAGATGGATGAAGAATAAATCCACCCAAAATATTAAGTAATTCAAAGACCATAGCAGCTACATCGGGTCTGTCCTGCCATCATCTTCAGATATTCCATCACCTGCATGCCTGCATCAAAGTCCCAAAAATCCAAGTTGAGACAAATGCCACGGAGAAACAAATCCAAGTTGAGACAAAATGCCACAGAGAAAAGAAACAAACCGCCAAGATGAGGTTAGGTTCCGAGCTTTTCTATCCAACTGAAGGTTCTCCAAGGCAGCTGATGCACGGACAACCTCTTCTGGGAGCTCATCACCATCATATCTCCAATTGTATTCGTCTTTCCTGTAGCCAGACATGGATGTCCCAGCTCTTCTATCTGAAATCTCAAGTACATTAGAGAAATACAAAATTTTAACAGATATTATGGAACCAATAATGTTACATATGTTGGCAACTCACCAGATGCCTGGGAAGAAGGAAGCGGCCTGCTACAGCATTGAGAAGGATTAAGCTAGTTATGAGCCACAAAGAACAGAGTAAGAAGAACACAAGAACAAAAGAAATTGAGAGTAACGCACCTTCCCAAAGGAGGTATGCCACCAGCTACTGATGAGGAAGAAGGTCTCCTAGTATTTCTAGTCTCTAAGCTGGACAAAGATTCTGCATCTGGCATGGTTAGTCTCCTTCCCATACCCCTCGCTTGAGACAAATTCTGCAAGAAAATGCATCAGATCTGAGATTTAAAGTTGCAACATCATCTGAAAAATCAGACTAGAGAAAAACCAAAAATAAAGACTGTCAGGCACAGGAAAAAAAAAGTGATTTACTAATTGAGAAAACCAACTGTGGCAATCTGAATTCATCTAAGCCCAAAATCTGACTATCAAACATTGGTATAGCACCATATTCAAGTCACAGAATCTCATACTAAAGTAAGACTTGCCTTAGAGATGCTCCAAACAAACAGACACAAAGTACACTGAATTCCTAAATTCTATACTAGGCAGGTTACACAACAACTAAAGAATTTCAGTCTCAGACTAACAATAAATTAAAAAATATACATGTCTAAAATATACGCAGTGATGGTAGAATGCAATACTGACTGAAGACCTCTGCAAAGAGTAACCAGGATTCCCTTGCATCAACAAACACATACAATTCATATTTCAAAAAGACAACTGATTCAACAACTAGAAAAGTAGCAAGCTGCGTCATAGTCCTTGAACGTCCAGAAAGCATATAGAACAAGTGATTATTGATCTCTTCCTTCATTTGCATACAACAACTAATATGAGAAAACCTACTACTTAATCAAGATCTGATGATCCATCAAATCATAATTCAAATGATATGGAGGGACACATTAAATACTTCCAATGCACAAAAGAAAAATGACTTTCCTTAAACTTCATACCTTAATCTTTGAATATGGAGAGGTACAAAACAATATTGATGCATGGTCTACAAGGGCTATAAATGGGTAGTCATATGGTCTACAAGGGCTATAAATGGGCAGTCATTGTAATAGCCACTTAGAAAGGTAAATTACTCGGCAAGCATATTATTGCATTTAACTGAATTTGATGATCATATAACAAGTAAAAGAAATAATAGAACAAGAACGTTATAAGTCCTGCTTGCCTAGAAGATTTAGATGATTTACTGATTAAAAAAATGAAGCAGGCAAAAGAGTATGGAAGATATTCTGCAAAATATAGATGAGCATAATTAAAGGATGAAACGGTATCATACCTCGTACTTCAAAAATCCTTCAAGAACATCTAAAAGCAAAGGACCACTATCTCCATTCCTGTTAATATCATATCCATTCTTGCTACTGAACTCTTTCAATTCAGATTTCCAAGAATCCTTTGGCTGTAATTAAAAGATCAATAAGCTAAAACAATAAGAAAATGAAAGACCTGGAAATTTCACAACATACAATAGGAGAAGTATTTAACTTACCAAATTGCACTCTGGCAAGTAAACTTTCAGACTGTGGCTTAGTGAAGCCCAATCCAAATATTCACATATTAGGGCAGTTAGTAGCCTTCCTGCATTTAGGACATATATACAAGGGAAAAGGATGTTAGAAAACGAACTGTCTCTGTAAAGATCGCATGATATGTTTATGTGAGTAAATCATATATTTACAGTTTAAAATTCAAGAAAATACATCAGTCCTAGAATAATGTCAGGTTACTTCCAAAGTAATAATTTCTACACATTCAGCTTAAGAAATTAGATAACAATGATCGATTCTTATGTGCATCATCAATGATAAAATATTTTGCTAAACCATCAAAACAACAAATTATAGCAACATCCCAAGGCAAGAACAAGGAATGGAAGGTTAGCCATTGTGAGAAGTGAGAAATATCAAAGCAACAGCATGAAGCAAGAACCTGAAGGAGAATTATGGAGCTGTTTAGCACGCTCATTGCAGCTACCCAACAGTGCGGCAGGCAAACCTTCATCCTTCTCAATGGCCCTATCTTCCTCTTCAATTGCCTCAAAAACACTTGCTCTCAGTTCAGCCTAGCGTAACAAATGAAGTACAATCAGCAAATAAAGCTACTCTTTGCATCTCCCTTCACGAGCAAACACCACAAGAAGGAATAAAATGTAAAGAAAACAAGTAATTGCAATTAGTATTCTCATTCATCAAATTAAATACCTTCAATATAAAATAATACTCCAAGTTATAATTTCCTGAAGTTCCCTAGACGCCTATCTAAAACAAAGAAAAGCTTGCAGCTTTGAGTTTTGTGTTACAACATTGCATCTCCAAAAACCAGAGCCCCTTTATAGACTAGCTTATCAAGCTTAAAAATTTACCCAAAATACAACTAAATAATTGAATTTCACTCAATTCTTTCCCCACTATTTACTGGCACAATTTCACCACGAAACAGAAAATTCACAATCAGTATTGCGCATCCCTCAAATACCAGTATCCTCCACCATTCTCCTTGTTTTTCCCCTTGAACAGTGGAGTTTTGCTGTATCGTATGACAATGCAACGCTCCAAAAGCACTACATTGGACTTACCTAGCTTAATTCATCTTGCTTCTAAACCCAAAAATAAAAATACCGATGAGAAACAGAAACGAGTAAATCGCTCAAAAAAATGGTGGGTGGGTGGGGGGCGGGGACCTCTTTTTGTGTTTCAAATTTTGCACTCCGATCTGTCATGGATTTTTGGGACGCATTAAATCTATAAAGTACATGTCAAAGGTAAATGATTATCTTATCTCTACAGGCACAGGAGCAAATTGAAGAGATTTCAACAGAATTGTTAAAATAAATATCACATGAATAAGCAAACTATCTTCTGTGCATAAATTATGAAAAAAAAAAAGAAAAGGAAAAGAAAGGGTAGGAGAGATAATATACTCGGATCTTGGCGAGGACGCCTTTCTTTTCTAGGGTTCGAGTGACAAGGGTCTTGAGGTCCATCATTTCTCTTGCATAATCGTCCATTTTCCCGTCACCGACTGAAAATGTGGCGTATTCTAGTCTTCTCGTCTAACTTTCGAATTCAATTGTACAAAGGCAGCTAATAAAATTCAAATTTGCCCTCTTTCCAAGCAGATTTCTGCTCTGCTCAACTCAACTCGATAACCATGGAGGAAAAGAGGCTTTAGATTTTCAGGGGTTGAGCTGCTGCTCCTGCTCCAGGTTTCGGTTTTTGGCGAGTGGAAGCCAGTCAAGATGAAAGAGGAGAGGAATGAAGAGAAGCAGTGGGGGAAAATGGATTGTGTTTTGTTAGATTTGAAGGCACTAATAATAACCCGGGCCCGACTTTTCTCATTTCATACCCGAACGCCATATACCAAATGCTCCATACTCCAGATTCTAGGACTTACAGCCCAGTCCGAATTACATCCCTGGTCCCCGATTCAAAATTTTTTTTTTTTTCACTTAGAATATCTAACCTTTAGGCCAGACTAATCACCTAAATTATACAGAGCTTTGTCCCAAAAATACACTGATAACTACCAGGCTACGGAACAGTCAGTAAGGGTGTGAATCGGATTCGAAATCAATAATTCAAAAATTTGAATTCAAAATTTTGATATCAAAATTTTCAATCGAATTCGATTTTGAATTCATTAACTCCGAATTCATTTTGAAATTCGGTAAATTCTGATTTCATCGAAATCAGGAATATAAAAATTTTTATTATTATATAAATGTTATATTACATATATATAAAATATTATATATATATATGTATATGAAAAATGAATTTGAAAGCAAAATAGGAATTCCGAATTCGAAATCGAAATCGAAATTTGAAAAATTCCATTACCGAATTCAAATCAGATTATTATAATTCGAATCGAAAAACCAGGTTTCAATTCTGAATTCCAAATAATGGATTTCAAAATTTTAGAATTTAATTCAAATTCGATCGATAAATCAGAATTTTTCAATTTTGTATACTCTACCGATCGGACTACCCGCGAGGTATCCAATTCTAATTTAAGGCCCATGAAGTGTAACAAAATTATTACTCTAACAAAGTACTTTAAACAATTTTGCCATTGAATGCACATGACATTTATTATAACCAAAACTTCTTTTTTTTTTCTCCCCGTTGGTGAAAAGACTCTAATACTTTTTGGTCCATGACATAACCCCAATGTTACACTTCACACCATCATTTGTTTTTATATGTAAGTTTAAGGATGTATATTGAGGTTTAAGGTTTTGAATGAATTTGATCATTAGCAATAATTATTCATGATAACGCATAAATGATACTAATTTCGTATTATAGTAATGCAACTTGAACTATTAATTTAGAAGGAAAAAGTGTAAGTGAAAGATTCTGGATTTGAGATTTCTGACTTACATTAAAAAAACAAAAGACAAAAAAAAACTTGAACTATTAACTTTGTAGGAGCACTTTCTTACCACAAAACCAAGGAAACATGACTCAAAATGTCATCAATATGGATAGTTTGGGACAAACAAAGTAAGATATATGTATATGATTAAGTTTTTTACATTATATATATATATATATATATATATATGCGTGTGTGCGCGCGCACGCGCACGTGCATGTATCTATATGTACATGTATATATATCCTTTCTCTCCCTCTCTTGTAAGTTGCCAAGCTTTGGCCATATCTTAGATTTTAAAACTGTACTTACTATAGCTATCAAATGGAATACATTAATACAAATGCTACACTTGGAATCATCAAAAAGCAAGAATAAATGCATGCTCTTTCATCCATCTTAAATTAACAAACACCTTTCATGGATTGGTGAATTGGACATTAGCATTGAAAGTTATGGCCATATTTTCGTTTACTTTAGATTTTGTAAAATCTAATTATGAAAAGTGATTATAGAGAATAATCTGTAATCAACCAAAATCAGTTTATAATGACTTTGCAAAAGTTACTCTTTGTGCAATTATAAATTTTAACTTTTTTATTGTTAAAAAATTAAAATTAAAACATATAATCAGTTAAAATAATCAACTAAAAAAACAAGCCTTAAAAAAAGGATATGAATTTATCGCCTCTCCCATCAAAATATAGTGTCCACAATCTACACTTTGTGCAATTTTTTTTTGGGACCATTGATCTTTTAGTGCATACATGTTTTACATTGGAAATAATTCACAATTTCAACTCCAATCCTTAACTTTTTTCCATTATGACAATCAAACGGTGATCCAATGATCAAGAAAGCAATGAACAAACGGTTAGATGTCAAGAATAAATCTTTTGGACCTCATTATTTTCTAATAGGATTAAATCTTTTCCTCAAGGGTTCGATTTGGCATTATTCTTCATTTGTTTAGGTTTTTGTTGTCCTTGTTGCTGCCGGCCACTGCCAGGGCCACCAACACAAAGACAAGTACAGCCCCACGAAGGAAAGTCACCAACATCGTACAGCCCGATGCTGAAAATCTATGCTGTTGACCTTTATTCACCTCTTCCCCTCTCCCTCCAAATTTAAAACCCTATTCAGTGCTCCACTCCAACGCCAGCAGAGCAGACGCAGCAACAGGACAACCTCACTCCCATTATTCCTCTGTCAGATTCTCCGCAACATTTCCACCGACAAAACTGCCGGCCCGCCACCCCCAACAGCCTCCGCAGAGCCCTCAGTCTCAGTCGATAAATTCTTCTCAATTCCCCCTTCTTCTCCCATGGCAGCCGTTGATCCTCACTCCTTCACAGACTCGACTCACCCCCTCACAACCCACATCTCCCTTTCTCTCTACTTTGACTTCCCATCATCCACCATCCTCGCCTCCACCCTCATCTCCCTCCCTACCACCCACTCTGGCCCTTTCACGCTTGACACCCGCTCCCTCTCCATAACCTCAGTTCTTGATCCCACCACCCTCACCCCACTCCCCTTTACCCTCACCCCACCAATCCCTCATCCTGTTTTCGGCCAGTCCCTCATCATCACCCTCTCCAATCACTCCCAAGTCATCATCATCTCCAAAACCTCAGCTTCTAGCTCAGCCCTTCAGTGGCTTTCGCCCCCGCAAACATTTAATAAAGCATTTCCTTTTGTTTATACCCAGTGCCAGTCCATCCATGCTAGGTCTATTTTCCCTTGCCAGGATACCCCTGCTGCCCGCATTCGTTATGATGCTAAGTTGAATATCCCTCGCCAACTGTTCGCTGTTATGTCCGCCAGACATGTTGATAGGCGGGCCCCTGTTGTCGGGTCTGGTGAGGCTAGGGGAGCTTGTGATGATTCTCTCTGGTGTGGGGATGATAGGGTTGTGGACGATTTTTTGATGGAGCAGCCTATACCGCCTTATTTGTTTGCTTTTGCTGTTGGAGAGTTGGGGTTCAGGGATGTGGGACCACGCTCGAGGGTGTATTCGGAGGCGGCTCCAGCAGTGTTGGATGCTGCTGCTAGGGAGTTTGCTGGGACAGAGGATATGATCAGGGTTGGGGAGAAACTTTTTGGGCCTTATGACTGGGAGAGGTTCGATTTGTTGGTGCTGCCCCCGAGTTTTCCTTATGGTGGGATGGAGAATCCGCGGATGGTGTTCTTGACACCCACTGTCATCAAGGGTGATGCCACTGGGGCGCAGGTGGTGGCTCATGAACTTGCTCATAGCTGGACGGGAAACTTGATTACTAACAAGACCAATGAACATTTCTGGTTGAATGAGGTATCTAATCTTTAGAATATAGACTAAGGAACAATTGATTGAGGCCTTGCTTATGTTGTGATGTGAGTCAGCAGAGATATTTCCTGAAATGGTAGTAATTCCATGGATAAGTTAACAGACATAATCTAGATTATCGTGTTCTATTTTTGATTTCAGCAAATGGTTTACAACCTTAAACTGCTCTTATCAGTGTTGTTTTTTGTTAGGGCTATGAAAGTGTGGTTTGTCACAGTTTCCTATTGAATTTCCACAAAGCCTGTGATTACAAGGAATTGGTGGCATCCTTGTGGATGGTCTTAAATTAACTGTTGAATGAGGAATTTGCAGTTAAATTGATTAATACTTTGTTTTTTACATGAGACTTATGACGGTAATATTACATATCAACAGGAACAAAATCACCACGAATGTTTTCTGTATTTCTTTTGCAAGTCTTTGCTAAATTGATGTTCTTTCTTGAGTTATCTGACTATGAAAGATTAGGTTGGTGCCCTCTTTAGGTCGTGTACCTCCTCCAACTGGAGTTGGTTGTAATTCATTTCTGATGGCTGTGTAGATAGGTGGAAGAATTGTTAATGTAGTAGAAATGGTACAGGAGGGTAGTGGACATCTTTAGTAGGAGTACTAGAATGACTTAAACCAAAATAAAATAGCTCTCACCTTTTAATGCCTTGAAAAGATGCACTATAAGTGATGGTATTGAACTCTCATGGAGTAAGTTATTAAAGGATCCTATCTATTTTTTAAGCTGCTTCTTGAAGGTTTTCCCCTGGAACTACACAATTCTGTAGTTGAGAAAGTCACTTTTATGTGCATTAATGTGTATCTGTATTGTATATGGATTTTCTTTTTGTAGTTAGGAGTAGAACAATGATTGTCCTTGTCATGTTGGATGCTTCTATATGAAAGAAATGGACAGGCAAAGGATTTCTTGTGCTTGCTTGAATTTTGCATAGATTTAATTCATCACAAAATTTACACGTTTATAGGGTTTTACCACTTACGCGGAGCGGCGAATAGTGGAAGCTGTGCAGGGGGAAGACAGAGCTGCACTGAATATTGGAATTGGTTGGAAGGGGCTTGTCGATGCAGTTGAGAGATTCAAGGATAACATGGAGTTTACAAAGCTGAAAACGAACCAAGAAGGTGTGGATCCAGATGAAATATATTCTGAGATTCCATATGAGAAAGGTTTCCAGTTTTTGTGGCGTATTGAGAGACAGGTGTATATGCCAGTTTTTCCCTATGCCTTCAAGGCTGTTAATTGTTGACTAACGGATGTTTCTTTTTATCAGTCTAATTTCTTTCTTCACGTGGAAAATATTACCACTGCCAATCTATTTACTTTAATTAATAAGAGGGACTTCATCTGAAGTTATTAGCAGTTTAATAGAGTTTTGTTTTCCCAAATTCAGATTGGAAGACCTGCATTTGATGAATTCATCAAAAAGTACATTGCAACCTTCAAGTTCCAATCTATTGATACAGACACGTTTCTCAATTTCTTAAAAGCTAACGTGCCTGGAATTGAGAATCAGATTGATTTAAAACTATGGACAGAAGGTATTGGCATCCCACCTGATGCCATGGAGCCAGTTTCCAGTATCTATACAAAGATTGTGTCACTGGCTAATGAGTTTAAACTAGGCAGGATGCCGAGGGAGGATGAAGTTGCCGATTGGCATGGACAAGAGTGGGAGCTTTACCTTGAGAACCTGCCTAAATATGTTGAAGCTTCACAAGTAAGTTCTTTTGGAATAGAAAATCTGTGGTAATTATTTTTTATTGTTGTTTCCTAGACCTGTCTTTGTATCTTTTCTTTTACTTATCTATGTTTCATTTACTTGGAAATCATTCCTGGTAGTTAATAAATAGCATACAGGATGAGCCTTAATACTTTTCAATTGCTTTGTTGGTCTCATGGGGATATCTTAATGTTTTGTATCCTTTAGCTTTTTGTTTATACTAGCCTTTTGTTGTATGGAATGTATTAAAAAACTGGTAGGTATCATTTGATCCTCATGGAGATATCTTAATGTTTTGTATCTTTCAACTTTTTGTGTATGCTAGCCTTGTGTTGTATGGAATGTATAAAAGAACTGGTTGGTATCATTTGACCCTTCAATTCCACCATGTGTTTCTGAGTTTGGAGTCTGTTGAAATTATTGACTTTGTTAATTGCTTTTGGGCTTGGATAAGCAGAAGCAGATTTAAATTGGTTGCTACATTTTCTCAGACGTTAGAAAAATTTGTTTCTTACTGTTGTTGATAAATGACAATCCTTTGATTGACCTCCAAGCTCAACAGATCTTTCTATAGTTTTGATTTATCAACTAATTTAATATGTTCAAATTGGTTCTCAACTTTTCTAGCCTTGAAAGAAATTAGATGTTGACAGGTTTGAGATGACTTACGGCTTAATTCTGGCCTAAAAAAGATCTTGAATCTTACATTTGTACATCTGGAAAGAGATGAACTACAAGTAGAGTTTTCTCTCAATTAGCTCTAGTTTTTCACTGCTACCATTCAAAGATGCGGTAGCTTTTAGGAGAGCTTGATACAAGCGGTTAAGAGGATGAAGTTATTGCTCTTGTGAAGAATAGGCCTCTTTGTGGCGTTAGTGTATCTGTTCAACTTGAGAAAGTGTCCAATTGACTCTAAATAAGCATTTATCTATTTCTTTGGCTACAGTTTGGTTCCTTTATGCTATTTGGTACTTCCCAATACTTTGTTTCTGCCCTTCTTATTAAGATACATAACACCAAAGCCTTGGCTTTATGAGTTAAAAGGATATGCTTAATTGATAGTTTCAGGTGAGAGATAACAGCATTTTGTGATGAAGAATTAAGATTGTAAAGTTGGTTTTGTCTTTCAATTTGCGGTTGTTGCACAGGCTTTAGCTTTGGATGCTCGCTATAGGCTTTCAGAATCAAAAGACTATGAGGTCAAGGTTGCTTTTCTTCAGCTGGCGATTGCATCGAAGTGCAGAGACTATTTTGGTGAGGTGGAGAAAACTCTAAAAGAAGTTGGGAGGATGAAGTACCTTCGCCCACTTTATACTGCTCTTGTTCAAGGTGCTGGAAAGGATGAAGAGAAAATTTTTGCGAAGAGGGTGTTCTCAGAAGCTCGAGATTGCTACCATCCAATAGCTCAGGGAGTGGTTGAGACCATCCTGAGAAAATACGTGTAAAATAGCATATATGTTCGAACAATATGCACTAATCTAATTTCTGATGTAACTTTTGATGTCTGGTATCTTACGTGCTGGTGCCTTAAATGTTTAAAAGCTAAATCATCCTTCTAGGTGCTTTTGTTGATCTAGATTTCTTTCTAACTACTGGATTTTTGTACAGGTTTTATTGGTAAGTTTGTTCCTTTGATAATTCCCATATTCATAAACCAAGACCTTTTTGGAGGCCTTTAGCTGCAAAGTTGTGAACTTAAAACAGTCATGCAGAAGCTCGGAAGCTTTACTTGGGGACTTCTATCATCCTTTTACTTCTTTAACCCATTTAATGAGTAAGGGCTGGTTTGTACGAAGGAGCTGACTTAGATTGTTAACATAATTATATGAAGTTAGATTGTTTTGGTAACTGAGACCTCAACTCTTCTTCATTTAATGTCTTAATCATCAATTTCCATAATTTTCTTTAGCTAAAGAATAGCATGTTCTACTAACTCTATCTCTTTCTCATGTATTTGATATTTGTTTCTGGTTCTGGATATAGCAGGGTCCTGTTCCTCTTGCAGTGATGTGGTTTTTCATAGAAGTATAACACTAAAAGAGAAACATACAAGGCACTATAGCATTAGTTCTAGGAACATCGTCTCTTTTGCCCAGAAACAGTAAATATGCCAATTCTATATGGGCTATCAAATGCTTGTTGTGGAAACCTTCAATTTCAGTCCATGTCTCATATGAAGTATCACAGAATTATCTGGAACAGTTTGATGACCTTCTAAGATATGAAAGTGGAAACGACAGAGAAGGGCTACTGCAACAATTTTCATTTGGATGAAACAAATTTCCTTGCCCTTGCAACTCCTAGGTCCTGCATTGAATGCTGTAAACTTGAAAGATGGTTCATGTGCAATACCTACTTGCTCTGAAATCCATCTCTGTGGTTTGAATTCCCAGCAGACTTTGCCCCAGATTGTTTCCATCCTGCCCATCGCATGGAAAGGCAACAGCGTCTTGGTATTAGGATTTATGCTGTGACCACTTGGAAGAATATCAGGGTTGACAGGAGCTTTGTGCTGCGTTGCAACCGGAGGGAACAGGCGAAGTGATTCACATAATGCGCCGCGCAGATAAACCTGTTTCTTCATCTCTTCTAGGTTGGAAAACTGCCACCTTCCTTCTTTTACCTGTAAGTTACTCAGTATCTCTTTTCGAACCATACTTTCTTCAATAGGATTTGAAGCAAGGAGCCAAAAGAACCAAGTGAGACCTGCACCTTTGATATCTTTACCCGCAAAGATTAAATTGAGTAAAGCGTCTCTCCAAATTTTTTGAGACACTATATCAGATGTTCTATTCTCTTCTTTGAGGACACCGACTGCTTTCATATACCTTGCTAACAAGTCAAGGCCTCCTCCATCTTGCGAAATCGCAGTTTGGTTTATGCCTTCCAAGTTTTCCGACTTAGATGAGATGTTGGTAGCTAAAAATTGATGAAGGTTCTCCCGAGCTTTAGTTAACTTCTTTTCCGCACCAATTTGAAGCCACCTCTGAATCTTCCAGCAAGTTCTGGGTACCACATGTCTGTAAAAGACTGCTTCCTCGGCATCAGCAAAGGCATTTCCTAATGGACTTTCTGGCAAGTCAATACCGGGTGAAGCAGGATCATGACCCAATACTAATAGGCAAGTGGTGTCAAAGGTAAACTTGGCAAATAGTTGTTGCAAGTCCACCTCCATACCTGACTTGGCCGCAAGCTCCAGGACAGGGATCAGCCCTTTCTCCAACTTGTTCCAGCTAGTTATTCCCACAAACTTCTGGAATCCCTGGTGATTAATTAGTGGCATGATCGTTTTCCTTGGGCTTTCCCAAGATTCGCATTCAGCATTGAAGATCCCCTTTCCTAGAATGTCAAACATCTTTTCAAACTCAGGACCCTTTTGAAAGTTTGAGAAGCTTTTACTCAATATGTGGTTGACGTTAGCAGGATCGCTGGTGACCAGCATATCCATATTTGCGAACCAAGGACCTTTAAACTCAAATGTGCCTCCACTTTCTTGCAAAATCTCGGTTATATAATCCTGTGCGCGGTGCACATTTAGGAACAGGTCTGGCATCATGCCAATAACCGGCCAGTTAAAGGGAATTGAGGTTCTCTCCTCCTCCTCCTCCAATACCTATAGCACGCAAAAAGAAAGTAGACGACCACACAGAGAATCTGAGGGTATAGAATGATAGCCATCAGAATGTAGGTGGATTACTTCATGAGTTAAAGAGGTTATTCAATGCCGTCCCTCGAGGCTTCTTATATGGGGCATTTTTCAAGCACGTAGCTATAAGAAGGACAGGCATCTAAAAGGACGATCTTCTGTTCAGTGCCTGAAGAAGTTAAAAAATGCAATGTGGCATTGGTTGTATTTTGTGCTTGTAAGGCGCCATATCTCTTCTGAAGAGGTTTTAGGAATGCTATTGACATGACTTTCAGGTACACAGAAAAGAGGGGAAGTTGTGACTTTTGCTGTATGATGTAACATGTTGGTAGGACTTGCAACTTTTCAATTTTAAGTTGTGAGTGCATGCACCAACTATATTCAGACTTTATTCGGTATCTCTTGATTCAGGTTTCAGATAATATAAACAAATTATATAGCGTTTGCAATATATCACAAGCAATTACATTAATATGTAACTGACATATTGCTCGCTCACTTAGAATCAGTAAAAGATTAGACTAAAATATGAAAGTGATTACAGGTATCAATTTTCTTCAAGAAAGTTGGAGGTACGAGTCCAACTGCCCGTGTTTGGTACATGTTCTGGGGTTGATACTAAATTATGAGATCCCAGATAATTCCTGTATTGTATTAGGTATTACCACCCCCTCATTTTTAGACACTTCGGGGTGATTGTTTAGACACTTTCGCAAATACTCAAAGAGTACCAAGCGAAAGTTACAGAGTTTGTTATGCTACTAGAATCCTTTGAGAAAATGTACTTGTCTGAGAATAAAATACCAGTACCCACTCTCAATTTCTTGTGGTTCCCATACACCATCTCCGCAATGGAGATGAAACATACCAATCCCCAAATGAACCTGAGCTTCAAGTTTCCTGATTAAGAAAAAACTGGATACTGAGTTGATTGATACAAGAAGCTTCTGTTCATCTTGGAAGATGCTTCTAAGCTAAAAATGAAATTCAGCAGAGTGCGCGGCGGTCAAGGCACATCGCCAGCATCACAAACAACATTTCCTCTACATCAATGGCAAGTCAATAGTAAGAATGACTCAAGAAAGTAACAATTAATCATGTCTCAGAATACCATGTCTCAAAGATGTTTGATCAGAAAATTTGTGTAATTTTGGGGGGAAGGAGGGTTGCCCATGATGGAGCAGAAAGCAAGACAGGAAGTGAGGGATGAGGTGGCTCAAGTATTAAGTCAGGTTGTAGTAGGCATATCCAAATTGCCTATCACTAGCTTTGGCAACTCTCTCTCAGTCACAGAATCTGGAATTGGTTATAACCTGATCATAATTTTTCTGCGGTTCCTAGTACTTGCTGCATAATTAGGGACTCTTCATGTAATACAGAAACTCTCATGCATTGAAATCATATGAAAATGGGCTAATGGTTTGATATCCTCAAATGTTGCTGGAACCCATACAAATTAAGAGAATCAGCTTGAAGGGAGTCTGGTTGTCAGTTAGAAACCTAATTGATCCCCCTGAAGGCTCTAAAGTATCTGTATGCCAAGAAACCTTCAATCAAATGCAGCCCTTCATAATTTATAAAACTTACATCAAATTAACAACTCTACTAAGATGCGAATCTCAAAAACAATTCCGACGATGCAATTCATTAGTATCACATAACGCATAGCTATGTCTGACTCAGATTAAAGGACCAAAGCAATCATTAAATCATTAAATAACAACACCCCATCTTTTTACCGCACGATATTCTTGTCCCACAGCATCATTATTTGGAGATTAATCAATTAGTAATGAGTCAATTTTACAACAGAAATATATGATCACCCACCTACATACCTAGTCGACACATCCAAACCTCACTAAGGTTGCATCTCATTCAGAATCATCAACGACATTGTCACAACAGTTGAAACTACTCATCTGGAACAAAAGTTTCTCCCAAAAATGACACTCTAGTTGAACCTGATTGAAGAGTATCACTCTAGTCAAAAACCAAAGAAACAAATTCAGGATAATCAGCCTATAAAAATCTTCATCAAGTTGTGTCAGAAGAGATATAAACTACAAGCTTTCCCACTTGAATTTGATGAAGAAATGAAGTCTAATTAACAAAACTTACAGGGCAGGCATTACAGCCAATAGCAAAACAAGAAGAGCAACCAACTATTCTCCTCAACTACCACCCTCCTCCTCCAACTTCTTCACATAAGCCTGTAGCGTCATAACCAAATTCCTAGCAGGGGCCTGCAAAGTTCCAACAACAGCAGATGCAGGACCCTTGAGCGATCCCAGAATCTTAGCATAAATTTCAGCTCTTGATGGTAAAGATTCCAAGGCCTTAAACTCCTCAGGCCCATACAACTTCCCTTCAAAAACAGCCCCAGTAAAATCATTCCCTTCCAACTTTTGCTCCCTCTGAAACTCCCTGTAAGGCTTTATTGCAGCTGGGATTTCTTCACTATGGACAAATAACCAAGCATTCATTCCCTTCATGCATGGCTTCAGTGCTTCCCACTGAGTCCCTTCAATGGCTTTATAAACAAGAGTGTTTTTAGCAACGAGAAGTTTCGAGGATTCTGGGAGTTGCCTTCTAAGTTCTTGAAATTGTTTCACGGTAAAGCCTTTATAGCCAATGCCAGCGATGAGATAGCAACCTTGAAGCTGTCGTTTGACTGATTCAACAGTTTCTTCTTTCTTGGTTCTGCTGATGGCTGAGCGGATTGTTAAAGGTGCGAACTTTGGGCGGCGGCAGTGGTGGTGGTGGTGGTGCGTGGTGAGGAAGGGGTTTCTGAAGTGGTATTTTAGAGAAACATTGTGGGAATTGGATGGGAGGGTGGGTGTTGGGGGTCTGGAAGAAGGTAAGGTGAGGAGATTGGCCTCCATTTCCAGAGGATTTGTGGCCTTTTTGTTGCTGAAACGGTTCAGTAATGTTTCGGGTCTGAGTCTGAGATTGTTCACCTTATCCTTTCTTTTGGCTGGGGGAAGCGGCCTGAAACGGCTGCGTTTAACGAATCAATTCTTATCATTTTTCTCCATTTACCCCAAACTTTTATATGAATTAACTTTAGCACAATTTCCTTAACTTTTCAAAACTTGTTTCCTGAAATTGATCCAATCCTCTTCAAGTCAATTTGGGAAATGATATTAGCGCTTCTCAAAAACATCTCAAATGCTTCTTAAACTTCATCTAATGCAAAAGAAGGCACGAAAAGTACTATTATTATTTGGATAGGGTATTATTTGAAATATTATTTGGAATAATTACTGTAGCACTTTTTGTGATGTGATGTATGTGAGATAAAAAGATGGTTGGGAATATAAAAAGATGGGTTGGAAAATGTGTTTATGATATAAGCGAAATATTATTTTGGAAAAGTTTTGTATCCAAACACTCCCATTATTATTTTCTCCTAAATAATAGTTACATCTAAGACTGGGGAATATGCTTTAAGTAGCTTTATCATGGTATGATAGTAAAGCATATGTGTGTGTGTGTATATATATATATATATATATTGGAAGAAAGCCTACATCAAAAAGTTGTAGTATTACACATAATAAAGTCATATATATATTTTTTTATCGAATCAAACAAAAATTTAGGTTCTATCTGGTTGGAATTAAGGTAATTTAAAATTGAATAACTTTTACAAAGGATTATAATTTTAAATTCTTTTTGTTCCTGCAATTATATCTTGCATATTTCTGAAGCTATTTAACTTGAGAGATAAAAAAAACAACTTTCTTTCTTAAATTTTATTGGTTTGCCTTTGCTGAAAACGTCCTACAACAACTACAAGTGTCGTTATTGACTGCAAAAATTGACTTGCACAGATTATTTTCGCATCCTGGAGAGACCATAGATACGTATGACAGAAAACAGTAAAAACAGAAAAAAGTTATCGGATCAAAATGCTGGCGCGCAGCACAGCTTAGTTTCCATGAGCTGCTGAACTGTGAGCAGAAGTGTACGACAACTGCTTATGGTATCGAAATTCAATTGCAAGTATTCCACAGGGACTGAGTGGAGAATAGTTTGTGGTCTGAATTGATAATCGTGAATGCAAAGTCTGCTGCACTGAACTGGAAAGTAAAGAACGTGCTGAAGAAGATGGATTGGGCAAAGCATCAAACTTTGGCTTCCAACTAATTAAGAAGCACTCTCTCTTTCCAAAATGAAATCAACCGCCTCTGCCACTGTATCAACCACCTGTGTAGCCAATCAAAATTCACACATAGTCGGCAACTGCACAGGAGATTGACTGGGTCACAGTTGAAGTATTTGCTTATCTTTTGAACGAAACAGTTCACCAATTTGGTTCATGTCATGGTGGATGTATTCTTAATGTAATGTCAAAGAAACCAAAAAGGATAAACAGCAAAAGGTAAGCTGAACTTCAGATGAATATTCAGGGTTTATTGGAAGATCTCTGGGGCCATTAAGCTGAATCAATCAGGTAAAGCTGAATGTGGAATTATGTGGATATGTCAGTAAGAATCACAGTTTCGTCTCCGTTCAGGATTAGATATTTTTGAGGGTGTTTTTGAAATATTTTACTGTGTAGCAACGTGGGTGAAAAAGTTTTACTGTAGATGAGATTATTTTTTAGGCTGTTTTTAAGGTTGTTTTTGTTTGTGTATTACTGTAGCATTGTACATGAAAATCTCTTGTTTTTCAAAAAATGACCAATATTACTAGAGCATTGTATATGAAAATCTTGTTTTTCAAAAAATGGCCAATGCAAACGCATAATGAACTGCATAATTCGGGCGCTCAAACTCTATCCTCATAATTGAGGTTGTATAATTCAGGCACTCAATCTTTATCCTTATTGACTAGTGTACCAAAACAAGAGTTTTTGCACATTGCAGTTCATCATATCAAAATAACGATAGTAGATGTTAATTTTCGTGTCAAGTGTCCCGTAACAGTCTGTTCCAAAAGCCAGCAAAACGATTTAGCTCATCAAGCACCACAACTGAAATCTATTGAATGTATCATCATCAGACTTACCACGTCAGCTGGATATTCAGGATGGTTTTCCGTTTGCCTAAAAACACCTGTTCTAGTCAAAATTGAAAACCAAGGATGTCCTGCCTGAGAATTCAAAGGGTAAAGAAAAGAACTGAGAAGAGAGACCAATGTCACTTGGTTTCAAACATCAATTTTTGCATAGCTGAGATTAGAGAGTACTGTTACAGAAACAAACCTGTAATGCCCCCTTGATGTCTACTAAAGGATTGTCACCAATCATATAGAGGGTCTTAAAAGAATGTGACGACGAGTCTTCATCTTCCGGCCTAATGGCATTACCATGACATGAGAATGCCCAAATATGCCTTAAAATAGCTTCAGCATTCCTAAAAACAAATGGATTTGGCTTCCCAAAAACTGTACACTCCAGCGGCTTGTCGTGAATTCTGCACGGAACATGTACTTAATGAGTTTTCATATCATATAATGAAAAAAAAGAGAGAAATTCTGACCCAAATTGCATTGGTGAGAATGTCTTCAGGTTCTCTGGACAGGTACTTAAAAACTACTACTTCTTGACAGCAGGTTCTCTACGCTCACCTGTTGAAGACACTCTCAAGGGCAATTCTGAATGCACCTATGCCAAGACGCTCGGAAGGAAATGCAGCCTGTCCTAGATTAATGCATTATCAGTATCTCCTTAGTGAAAGGAAAGACTATCTACAGCGACAGGAGTAACTTTTCGAACATAACTAAAAGCAAACATCACATGAAGGAAATCAGTTACCTGATACTGAAGATCATCAGCAGCAAAAAATAGCGGTGGCTGATGTTCTTCCTCCCCTCCAAGAAGACCTCTAGAGGATAAAATGTCACATAGAACCTAATGCATCAATTAGTAGACCCACAAGGACTAACGACCCAAATTTTTGCTACTTATGAGAAACATCAAACAAGGAAAACAGCGATTACAGGAAAAGATTGAAGAAAGAATAACCAATGTAAAGGTAAAGAACAAAGACTCGTGTATCTCAAAACTAGCCGTGTTTAGCTATAGTTGCATCACATCTTATTTTGTCTATATTTTAACGTATCCGTTGGCATAAGTGAGCAATGAAGTATTCGACAGGAAAAAGACAAAGCGAAAGCAAGGCTTATGACTTGTCACTGGAAAGAAATTACAAGAAAAATTTTTGGTGTCTGAAGTATCCATGCTTTGTTTCTTGCCTTGATGTTCCCTTCCTAACTAGATTAGAACTTCTGTCATCTCTTTTTTCTTCCTTTTCCATCTTCATCACCACATAAGATCATTAGGTGATTTAAGCAGCTAATAGCAAAGATAAACTTGTAATCCTTGCAATGGATTGAAGCTGGGGCCATTACTACTCTAGTGTGGCCAAGCTATCCTTTGCAAGCATATTGAAGAAAAACCATTCTGGAGGCATTAAATTCCACAGCTTAAGCGTCACTGGCACTGGTTATTACGACCATATTTACACTTCCAGTCATGATTCATTGCTTGGTACAGACTCAAAATTATTCACTACATGATAGTTACTAGTGTAGGTTCTAGCAGAAAATTTAACATGATAATGCAGTCATATCTGTGAACTCACTGCAATAGAAATCAAGTTAAAATATAATCTGCTCACACAATTACAGTTATAAGTAGCCGAGGGGCAAAAGGTACACATGCAATCCATATCTAGAAAGAAAATTGATCATACACCTGAATATCTCTCCCCCAGTCAACAGGATCACTAACAATAAATGCAGCCTTTACTCTGTCGAGGGAAACATCTTGAATTGACTTCATTGAAAATGGTAGCATATTTGATTCCTGCCTAACTTTCCAGCTTTTGTACTGAGCTACAGGATCAATATTATCAAAGTATGATGCATAGTCGTCCAGTGAGATAACATTTCTGGACATATTTTCAAATTATAGACCAATTTAATTGAGCAGATATAAAAAAATCCAGACTGCATTGGATACTAAAATACGAAAGCATCATGTTGAAATATGATGCTACAACTTTCCTGAAACCATACTCAGACATCACCAGTTCAGGTTCCCCTTTTCCAGTTGCAACAATGAAATCATTTTCAAACCTGGATAAATAGGAGAATGCGAGATACAAATGAAGGGAATGTACGGGAAAGTTAAACGAAGTGAAGCTCAATGAATTACATATCTACCTGTTCAGCAAGCTTCTAAAAGATGAATGCCCCTGTACAACCTGTATCGAATGTCAATATAGAAAGCTTTTCCATGGCGAAAAAAGTGGATTTCACCAAGAAAACCAGAAAAAAATGCATAGATATATGAACATGCCAGAAAGGAGCAGAAGAGCAATTAATATTACCATTTCATATAAGCTTAATCAATTTAAAATGAAAAAGTAAATTATTCATCTATACATTGTAAATCCGCAAGGTACAAAACTGAACAGGGAGCTTGCCCCCCTTTGACGCTATAATGACTTCCAATTCACAACATCATGCAAATGTAATGTCACATGTTCAAAATGAATAGAAAAATAAACATCTAATCCATGGTGACAGCGGAAAATTGTTCAAAGATTACTTGAGATGGTAAAATTTTGACGCCTAGGAGTTGACTCATCTCAATGGCTCTTCTAGACTCTGGGGTGCCACCTCCTACAAAGCCAAATAAATGGATCATTTACCCAATTGACACTTATGCAGCACCATGTAAAAGACTGTGTTATTACAGGAAAATTCATTATGCACATCAATCATGAGTACTCAGAACTACTTTGACATTATTGCATTGAAGTCAGATATTTCATCTTATGGTTCCTCTTTGTGGAGAGCTTTTAACTTGAAGAATCGCTTCAAATTTGTTCCTATCATCTTACATCCACACTTATCTAAAACAGCTGAATGCTCAGGTTAAAAAAAAAAAGAAAAAGAAAAAGAATCCCAAAATACTCACCATTTGTGAGAAACAGAAAGGGGATCTTCAAGTTCCCTGAAATAGAAGCAGTTATCAGCTTCATTACATCATTAAAGCATTAACATAAAAACGGTGGGAAGCAAAACAGGTACTAGTCTTCATCATGACTGATGTGACACAGAATTTTTCAAAAAAAAAAAATCCAAATTTTGTATGATTTGATTGTTTTTAAGCAGTGTAAGAAGAAAGTTGATATGCATTCTGGGGAGATGAATGATGATAAAGGACAGAAAAGGCCACCGCAAATGAGAAGATATATTTTTCCACATAAATAAAAAAATGGGATCTCTTTCCAGGCTCAAATTGTCAAAATTCCGTAATATTCGATGGCACTTTGGACTGTAAGCAAAATGTATAAAGCTAATAGTTCCAAAAGCAGAATTGAAACAAAATTCAAGAAAACTAATTCAAAAAAGACGGGGAAGAAGTAAGAAAGTAGAAGGCAATTTAGTTTTACCGGAATAATCATGACACAATCTTTTAAGAGCGGCGGGAGAATTTCCAATGGGGTTTTGGCCGCGGAGGATGACTCCATCTATATCAAACGCTATTCCAAATGAACTTGTGCACCTGCTGCTGCTGTGACAATTCCAAAACGACAACAAATTCACAGCTGTTTTCTCCAGAGTCATAGGAGTAGTAGTACCAAGCAGTAAAAATGTGGAGAACATTAACCGGTGGTGATGGGAGATTGAGCAGGTGGAGAGAGATGGTGATGAAGACAAAAATGGCGGAGGAGTTGGAAGTGGAAGGAGATGGTGTCCTGACGACGACAGTTGAACTGGCGGTTGAAATCTGAACCTCATTTCTGGGATTTGATTGGTTAACTCTCTAATTTCTTCTAACTGTATTTTTATGTGATCAACTTAAATGGGCCTCCGATCAAAAAGCACATGCATGCAGTTCGAGCCAAGTCCTCATGGGCCAAGAAAGCCTTTTCTTTTGGGTCTGTAAAGAAATTCTGCCAATATTTTATTACTGAAATTACGAATTCAAAATGATTAATTTAAAATTATTAATAATCCAATAGACCGAGGGTTATATTTCATTCTTTTCCTTCCTCTCTTCTTGATGTGAGATACTTCATCTGGCGTTGTAGGATTTTCTTCTTCTTCTTCTTTTTTTGAGACTCAAAAAGTTGATATTAAAATGGGACATTTTGCTTAACATATGATGATAAGAGTTGAAAATTAAACATGGATCATAACTAGTACGTTGCCATTGTCTCAATTTCTAAAGCAACTACTTATCATGCTGATTCTTGAGTCTTAGATAATAATAACTCTGGAAATGAGTTACAGTTTAATTCTAAAATTTGGTAAATATCGGTCTTATGATCAACAACATTTACATAAAGCAGTTCTAGATCTTGGGAGAGGAGTGTGTCGGTGTTACGAGAGGAGGGAGTGTAAACGAGAGATATCAGGTTCGAAACCTCCGACTTGCGTAAAAAAAAAAAAATTCAATAAAAAAAAAGTGGGTTTAGACCACCAAAAAATAAGAAAAAAAAAAGAAAAGAAAAAGCTTTGCGCAACTTTCGACTTCAGTCCAAAGTGAACTTTCCACTATCAACTGGGGCACAAAAACTGGATTGAAGTTTTGCAATGTCTTTAAACTCGGATCAAGAGTCTCAAAACTCTCAAATGAAAAGGAAAGATAACTAAGTGAAATTGAAGCCCGTTTACGTTTTGCTCTTCAGTACTTGTTATTTATCTTCTGTCAAGAATTTGGGCCGAATTTGATTTGATCATTCATCATTGTGATGACTGTAGGAATAAGGTTTGACCATACTCAAAACTAGTTATCAGTTGAAAGCAAGCGGTCCAACGAGAACTTAGAATCACTAATACATTTATGAGTAGTGACCATGCAATATTAATATCTTTAAATTTTGGATAGTTTCAGCTCTGATTATTATTATCACGGACAAAACATGCCCATGAACATTAGCTGCTTACAGGGTACTTATAATTAGGACCCCAAAAAAAAAAATCTAAAAAATTGTAATGAAATAAAAAGGAAGTGACCAAATCTGCACTGAGAAATCAAGAAGAATCATAATCAACCAATGGCACCAACTTTATACCTTTAAAAAAAAGACACTACATAGATGGCCATGACATAGAGCAAATTATACAGATAGCCACTGAACTTTTTAAAAGGTTGAGTTCTAACCATTCAATTTTTAATAGAATTTTTTTATTAAATTATTAAATATATAAATTTTGGATCATTCCATCTAATTCCATTGTTAACTCTGAAAGATCTAATATCTCATAAAATCGTGCTTAGATCTGCCAGAAATCAGACGGAATGACCCAAAATTTATACACTCTATTAATAGTTGAATGGCTAAAACTCAACTATTCAAAAAATTCAGTGGCTATCTAGATAATTTGCTCCTATAAAAAATTATGTTACCCTATATTAATCAGCTCGAAAACAAGATTAACGGATCATCAAGGGAGAATGATCCTTCCTAACAAAAACACATCGCAACAATCCAGAAATCTGTGGGTTAGCTAGTGACCAGAAGTCATATATAAGCGCCTCGTCAATAACAATAAAATCCCGGCACGATGAGAAATTCAACGCGCTGAATCAGTGAAATTTGGTGGTGATGAGCTAGCTGTGGCTGAAGCAGAGGTCTTGTCATGATCACCCTGGCTATCTCGGGAGTGAAATAAACGCAATCCCTTGGACATGTTGCTGACGGCCTCGGCCAAGTCCCCGACTATTTTGGCCTTGATCTGGCCCCTCTTAGGGGGATGAGCAACCCGTTGTTGTTTCTCCAGCTTGTTGCATTGTTTCACGTCTTTAGCTCCTTCATTCTCCATTTCACCTGAAAAGCTGGTGCAAGATGGAATTAGTAGGGAACTTTCAGGGCAGAGTTTTGGGCTATTAATCACAAATTGAGAAAATGTTGAATCCTCACAGTACCACAGATGGAGAAAAATTGAAGCTTTACGTAAAAGAGGGTGGTCTTTAGCTTTATAATATAGGTGGAACGCTGAAGATCTTGGTTTTGTTTGGCGACTGAGCCAACCTTGATAGTAATGAAGTTGTAAATTTGAATGATCGTAGAGTCAAATGGCAGTGAAGAAGTCAAGAAGAAGAAACGTGGAAGAAGGAAGGAGGGTAGTCGCTCTGCGTGGTGAGGGCGTGACTTGGGATGAATCTACCTGGTGTCTCTGGTGTCTAGTGCTCCTCTTCTTCTCGTACGTATATATATATAAGCGGATAAGCTTTAAAATATTTGGAGTTTTACCATGAATTCCACCAGGTGTGAACGCAATTAAGCAAATACTAATTTCTCAATGCCCTCTTGGTACGTTTGCTTTCCAGTACTTCGCTTTCTTAACTTTTTCTTCAGTGATGTTGTGGTTGGCTCAGACTCTTCTCAGATTTTGTCAAACGCTGCCTGTTCTCTCTCTCTCTCTCTCTCTCTCGCGATTTGCTTCTAATATACGGAAATGACATTTTTTTTTTAACTAAATACCCCCTTAATTGGATTATAATTACGGATGTCCTTATGCTGCCTGTGAAGGGATGACAGTGGTAGGGTAAAATTCGATACCATGTGTACTTGATCAGAATCTCTCTCCCTATCTATGAGCTATCCTTCTTGCTATTTGCTTCTAACTCAAAAAAAAAAAAAAAAAAAAAAAAAGAAGACATTGTTTAACTAGATATCCACCTTAATTGAATTATAATTAAGAATGTCCTAATACTGCCCGTCTAAGAATGGCAGGGGTAGGATAAAGTTCGATGCCCATCGGTAATTGACCTGATAGTTAATTCAATTAGATGATGATAGGTAATCTGTTAGGTTTTGGCAAGATGATTGATGAATTAATACCTCTAAAAAACCTGCTTATTCTCTTAGGATGCCTTTGATTGAAATCTAAAATTTGAAATCTGAATCCATTAAGTTATTGAATTGTTAAGTATTAAATCTAATACATTTGAACGCATATCATATTCGGTTATAAGTGAATAGTTTATCACTTAATTTTGGGAATAGGTTTTGCTTAGAAAATTCAGATGTTCAATTTTTCGTTACCAAACGGCCTGAATATGTTAATATCTGAATCCATTAAATGTTGTAACAGGGCCTTAGTCTGCATTCAATTGGTACAAATGTTTGTTTTGTAGACGGTTATTTGTCATGCTTTTTGTACGACTCTTTGTTGAAAAATATGAGATGGTTGCTTGGATCTTCTTTTGGAAGACTGTTAGATTTATTTTTTATAAAACATTGAAAGTTTTTTTATAGCTCTACCCAAGTTTAGAATTCAATATATATAGCTTGTTGATTTAACAAGATGTGTATTGATTTTAGTTTGACAAAAAGGTGACTCTCTAATTTTGAATTATTCAGAGGTAATCTGAATTCGAAATGAGAGGAATTGGTAATGAGAGCTAAACCCACAAGGTTATCCGGTAGGATTGGATGCCGGATTTAAATACGTGAATTAGAGTTAGGTAAGAGAGATTTTTAAAGGTACCCGATCCGTGGCCATTCCTATGCCCCATCTATTTGTTTATGTTACCTTCTCATTTTTCGTCTTATTTTCGGCGTCAATTTCCATTTTGGCTAATTAGATCACCGTTTTTCTTTTATCCCTTTTGGAATATTTGTTTCGTGAAAATTGAAAATCTGAGGTAGCATCCAACTTGGTGCCAATTTGACCGGCTTGCTATGGTTGTTTGTCTTAAACCACGACGCAGTGGTCCAATCCAGCTAGCTAGGTTCAGTTGACGTAGTTATCGGACGATAAATTGTTTGGACCAAATTTTGTGTTCACACCCAAAAAAAAACAAAAAATCAAGGAAATTATGAGTAATAGGAAAGACATGAAAAATGATTGCGTCTGTATGATTGTGTGGCAGAAGGGTGATGGAAAACCAGATACATAAAAACTGATTCAATCAATGGACCCTTTGAAAATCACTGGGCCAATGGCTCAGTGGCCACTAGAGAGGGACTTAAATTTCTTCTTGAGCTGTAGGTGAGGGTCAAACTTCACCTACAGCGAAAAAATTTTAAGAATATGTATCGTTGAGGTGAGGGTCAAACTTCACCTACAGCGAAAAAAATTTAAGAATATGTATCGTTGCCGACAGAAAAAAAAAAACAATGGATCCTTTGAAATTGGAGTTCACACTTGCACGTCTAACCTAATCTATCCTTGTTGCTTGAAAACAAAAAGTATGTATCGTTATTTTTCAGTCTTTCTGAGAGTCAAGAAGGTCAGTTAGCTGCTACAATCTACGTAGTTAGCACAAGGCTAATAAGCAAATTTCTTACAGATTAAGAGACAGGACATACATACTGCAGATAATTGAAAGATTAGAGCTAGTGACATAGAGGATGCAAGGCATTCAATTTCAAACCTACCCAACCAACTACAAATATATAGTATAATAAGTCAAAATGTTGGATGATGTAACCCCTTAATCTTCTGTTTATGTATTGTTGATTTCTTTAGTCGGCCAAATTCACGTACTGCTTCAAATTCTGGCACGTCCTTGGAATTTTAGTTTTCAAGGCTTTGAAGAAGAACTAGGAGGAGGATCACCGCGCGATGCGCGGTGTGCGAATGCAATTATGCCCAGTAATGGCCAATTTAATTGTAATTTATGAACAATATTAGCTAATTCAAACGGCAAGTAATATAACAAGTGTTACACAAGATTGAACAAATAAAAACACAAAAAAAGGAAACAGGTCTGTAAATGTCCAAGCTAAAATTAATAAGCAAGCAACGAGCAGGAAGATAAGAAATCCAACAGCTAGGAAATAAGCAGCAAACAAACGAAATGGACACATAAAATAAGTAACAAAAAGTAGTTCAGCATGAAATGCAAGGCTGTCTATAATTTCCATCCTTCAGCAGTAATAGTACAGGAACAGGAGTTGAAAAGCTCCTTGTTAACCCAACAAAGTCATCCAAAAGTTTCGGGAAGTAGTAAATAAGCTCTCGCAATTCAAGTCAAAGAAGTGAGGCTCTAAGAAGATGCAACCAACCACATAGCAGAAAATACAAGTGATAGAGACGGAATATAGATAGCAAAATATAAAAGAAATAGGAAAGAGAGGAGAACCAGAAACACTAACCTGTCTGGCTGCAAAAAAAGCTTCGGGGCAGAATCAGAGAAAAGCAGGCGGTACCACGATAAAATTGAGCATACAAAAGCTAATAGCGAAAAGAAACAGAACAAGGAAAAATAAGCCCATGCTAATAGACCGAGTGCAATGAAAAAAGTAAAGGCATTAAGCTGGTGCGCAAGAAAAGAAAGAAACCGTTGCTGGAAAAAGAAGGCAATAACTAAGTAAAATGACAAAGCAACAAGGGAAAAAAGGAAAGCAATTATTTTTTTGTAAAAAAAAGCTCAACAGATGCAGAGGGACTAAGTTAAACGTTCTTGGAGCAAGGCACTCACCAGCAAAACAGCAGAGATAGCAACTTTGCAAGCTGAAACAAAGTCAGGAAATTAGTAATGAAAAAGGCAAAAAAGAAGCAAGAGCAAGAGAAGAAGGAAGTTGATAGCTAACCTCTATTCTGTCTAGAAAAAAAGCAGCCGAAAGGGATTAGAAGGGAGGATGCAGCAGCTGTAGATCTACCGCCGATCATGATGGTAAGCTGCCGAGGTTCTGCTAGAACAAACCAGGTAATGGTAACAACCACTGTACAAAGGGAAAACAACGGATTATCCCTGAACAGAGCAAGGCTGAAAGGTGATGTTTGGCAGAAGGCAACAATGACGGTCACTTCATTTTTACAAATATGTCCATGAGCAGGAAATAAGGAAAAAAGAGAAACTGAGCAAACGGAAAGATAAAGGCTGGGTAGTTTAGTAAAATAGAGGTACCAACTTTCCCATCAAATACAACTCTCCACCAAATGGAAGTAATCAGAAGTGATGGCTGAGGATGTATTCGATTAAGATGCGCAGAAAGTAGATTGCAAAAATCGATGCCAGCAACAGAAAGTGCAACTCTTTAGACAAATATACGAAAAAAAAGATTTTGTTCAAGGAAAAAATACTAATAGAGAGGCAAATTTTATTTTGAACAGCTAAAATGCAGGCCAACTAATTAAGTAATCATTAACAATAACAAAAAAAAAAAGTGACGAGGAAAAGGCAACAATTAACAGAGAGAAATTGATAGGTAAATATGAATGTAAGTAGGCAAAAAGGCACTTTTTTGCTAACCCAATATATTGGGTCAGATCAGGCAATAAATAATTGTTAACAATCAACGTTAAAAAATGATAATTATTATTTGTTTTGGCAAAAATATTTTTTTTCCTAATAACTAAAGGAACCGGTAATTAAACACGATCCATTAGATGAACAATAAAAAGCAAGACATTATTAAATAGCTATTAACAATTAATTGTAGCGTATTGGTAAATAGATACAGTTTGGTGGAAGAAAAAAAGTATTAAGTTGGTTGAACAGCCAATCCTTTAGCTTTTCCTCATAGGTTCGAGGGGAAAAAAATTAAGTATTAAGTTGGTTGAACAGCCAAAAAAAAAAAAAAAAAAAAAAAAACGAATACATCTGCAAAGTATAACGTTACCCTAGATTGGGTTAGCAGAAACAAATAAAAATACTTCTTCAGGCCATCGCGGACTGTGTAAATACAGGGGAAAGACCGTACATACAGGGGAAAGACCTATCCATACGAAAGGATTCATCGACTGTGTAAATATATTAAAAAAAATTCAAACATTTACCATAGGGTGATGAACTCCCTTAAAAAAAAAAAAAAAAAAAAAAACCAAAAAGGGTGAAAGAGATAATAAAGTCATAAGAATTAATATTCTGAATGGGCATCTGAATTGTAGGAGCTAGCAGGAGGTGATGTCGATGCTGAACTTCTGCTGCTACCTTCGTTTCTTCCCATCCTTGCGACAGCCACCACTTTCTTCACCAATCCTCTAAATATCCTTGCTTTGATCTGTCCTCTCTCCGGAGGAAGCTTCGTTTTGGGTTTCTCTGACTCGTCACTTCCTTCACCTTCCATCACCCAGGTATCCATATATTTTCTCAACTTTGTCCCTTGCACGATATTAATTGATTACGCCCTTAAGGAAAGAAATGAAATTCTAGGGGGGTTTTTTTTTTTTCTGTTTTACTTTTTGGTGGGGCGATTAACGAGAGAAGAGAATATGTTCTGAAGAAACTTGTAGTAGTTGATGATTGTGTTGGTGAAAAAACTGACAAGAGAATCAGTTTTATAGTTGTATATATATATATAGCTAGCACCAGACATGCAACTCCGGAGGTAGGTATGTTTGGTGCAGGTTTGAGAATATGGGGATATAGTATGGGAGCTTTAATCAACACAAGAATTTTTCTTAGTCAAAAGGTTTCAGACAATGGTGTTTCTGTTCAAATTAACAAAGGGAATCGATCAAGCTTCCCCTGATGAATAATATATATACACACACACACATAATAATAGAAAGAAGCATTTTCTATTGTTTCGGTTTAAAAGATTGAGTACATGCATCAACCATGAGAAATAATAGACTATTAAGAAGAACTATTTTGTTGTTTTAATTCGTAGATTTAGTCCATGCATCAAGTGATGAATAACGCAATGTATTCAATTGAGTTCTCTGTATGAAGTTTTGGCTTTATTTTATCTCATATTGATCAAGGGACCTTACTTAATTAAAAGTTTCCAGCAAATGTGAGCACCAAAATTTATAGCCTTCCTGAACGTGCGTTTAACTTTTGCCATTAAAAAATGGATATATTCTATTTGGGTTACTTTTCTTATTCAATCATGTAGTTCTTGTAGTAAATCCCCAAACACTGTCGGAACATTTCAATTAGCATATTGGTAGATCAAAAAGTTAAAGCTCAATCATGTAAATTTTATACTTTTTTTCGTGGCTCTTGAATCGTGCTAATTAAGCAAGCCGGTCGACAATTTCTAGACGGAGGCAAAATGGATGATTTCCCGGAACTGCGTTGGTATTAGTTTAAGATTCAAACTTATACAAGGTACAAGCAGTTAATAAGTAGAAAGATGGACGGACCCCCGGGGTTGGCTCGGCTAGTGTTGGGAGCCTCATCAGGTCATGGCACCGGGTGGTCGCGGTTCAATCCCTATTATCGTTTTGTGTCTTCTGGGAGGTGGAGGCCCAAGCGCAGTGAAAATAGTCGGACCCGGAAATATAATCTGTCGAATCCCGGATACCCACTGTGTCAGAAAAAAAAAAAAAGTAGAAAGATGGAAAACACATAGTACAACATGTATTTGAAAGGAATAATAGATGAGGGAATTTGAAAGTGGAACGAGAGATCTCACGATCATTTAATTAACGTGTAAGTTGATTAATTGGAGAATCATTGTTGCTTTTGTTTTGAAATTTCATTTCATGATGTTAGTCTGCATTGCCATGCGTTTTTGACACCCAGAGATAAATAAATAAAAAGAAAGAATTACACACTTTGTTTGCTATATCCATCAGCAATTAAATTACGGCATGTTGTATTAATTTTTAACTTAGTTTTAAGGAATATATGAGAATAGGGGATATGTCTCAATTTCCTCTCATCTTTATCAAACAAAAATAAAACTAATCAACTTTCGCTGAATGCTTTATGAAAAATGCATACTGCTGCAAACTAACTAATACGGTATAAGAAAAATCGAGGCACCCCACATGTAATCAAAAGAGAAAATGACAAGAGAAAATCAAGAGATTTAATTGTGATTTCAAGACTTTAACATCATGAGCTCTCTATATGATCTCAAAATATATATATATATATATATGTATCATACATCTTCGTAGCAGGAGATAACATCTTCGTAGCAGAACTTCAGTAGCCACCTTCTCTTTTTCCTCTCGTGACAGTCGCCACTTTTTTCACTAACCCCTGGATTATCATACATTTGATCTGCCCTCTCTCTGGAGGAAGCCTAGCGTTTCGGTTTTCCACCAACGTCTTGCCATATTCAACTTCCATTACTTTATAGAAAAATTTTTGAGGTGGGAAGTACTGAGGGATGGGAGGGATTAATTATCAAGAAATCTGTACTTGTTTAGTTTTGTTGGTGAAGAAGAGAAGAGGGAGGTGAATTTATAAGTGTAGATGAAGGAAAGGGTGCCGGTAGAGTCAGTGGCATTGTGATTGTTGTCTATTGATAAAGAAGAAGTTTCTTGAGTCAAAAAGGATTCAAAATGTGAACTAGACTTTACCATAAACATATTCTGATTCCATGCCCACTATGGTGAAGCTCGAGCATCCCTTGGATTAAACTAGATTTAAGAATGATCTTGTATTATTTAAAGCGATAAATGAGGATCACAATTTTAGTCCCTTGTCTTTTGGACTAGCTTCTTTACGATTCTTTGCATTTGAAGTTTAGCATATCAATTTCATCCTGTATGCTTCAAAAGTAGCATATTTGATCCTTTATATATTTACCAAACTCCAACTACTGCATATCCTATATTTAATTATAGTGCATTTAATTTGGTGCCTTGTGTTTTTAGAACCTTATAATTTTGGATATTTAATGGCAAAATAGAATTGTCGTATAAAATGAAATTCGTACAGAACTAAAAGTGCATTTGATAAAATTGATATTTGAAAATTGAGGTCTGAAATCTGAAATTTGAATCCATTAAGTTATTGAATTGTTAAGTATTAAATCTAATACATTTGAATGCACATTACATTCAGTGATAAGTAAATAACTTATCTTTTAATTTTTGAAGCAAGTTTTGCCTAATAAATTTAGTGCCACTTAATTAATTCAAATGTTTAATTTGTTATTATGAAACAGTCTGAATATATTAAGATTTAAATCCATTAAATTTATTAAGTTATTAAACAGGATCTAAAACCACTAATTTTTTCCCGTTTCTAATCCAAGTAAGCTGTAATATTGGTATGAATTCGTTAGAATACACACAAAGCCTCGTATGATATTGCTGTTAGATTTATTTGATTCATTTAGTTCACTAGTCATTTGCTTTACAACGCATTTTCTTTCTTAAATACTCTTAAAATGAAGAGAAAATTAGTAGCATGTTAGGTGGTATTGTACGTCCTATAGAATATTAGTCAATTGCCAAGTTATGAAAAAGGGTAAGATAAACCAAGAAAAGATATAGAAAATCTAAATACCCCAGTGATAAGATGTTGTTTAGACTGCATTTTTTGTTTTTTTTTTTTTTTTTTTTGAGATTTCTGCATGAAAATTATTGTAGTACTTTTTAAGACATAATATGTGTGAGATAGAAAAGTAATTGAAAAACATGTAAAAGAAGAATTCATGAAAAAACAAAAAAATCCCTCCCCCTCCGCCCCACCCCACCAAAAAAAAAAAAAAAAAAAGGCCAAACCGTAGGAATCCAAATAAGTTTCTGGTGTAAAAGAAACCCATATTCCAATTCCAGAAAAGTTGTAGGCGATGAAATGAATTAGTGCAACCAACTGTTGTATGATTTGATTGTTTGTGCGTTAATCACGTTTATACTGATTAACGTGAAAAACGTTGATTTTTTTTTTTTCAAAAAAAAGACCTGATCTCACTTTAAGATCCAACCCTTATTTGAATTGTTGGGTTATTTTCTATTTTTATTACAAGGGTAACTCTGGTGGATGCCCTAACTAGGGACTACACCACCAGATCGGCTACCTCGGAGGAACAACGAAAAAACGTTGATGTGCTATATGAAAAGATTGCAAGAGAATAAAGGTGGCAAATGTTTATACTAGACAAAACTCCACGTGATACACGCTCAATTTTTAAAAGTAGCAAATTCTACAAGCAAAATCCTGTGGTAGGAAAAATTACGAGCAAATGGAATATTATGCAGTGACATAAAATAATAATAACTTTTGCACTCGAATCTTTCAAGTTTGGATCGGGTGGATGGTCCTGGTTTGGATCTATTCTCTCCGATCACTGACAAAGAATTGTCTGCCATTGTGAAGTTATCTGAAAGAAATGAAGAATTGGTCTCATTTCAAGACTGAACTGAGGTTCACTGACTTCATGGTTCGTAGCAATGCAACATATCAGGTACAGTTTTATTGCTATGTTAATCATAGAGAAGTTATTACTTATCATAGATACAGCCCTCTAGGGTCATTGTTGGCAAATAGCTAGCATGTTTATATCCACAAAAAAAAAAAAAAAATCATAAAGGTTTCAATCTTCAAACATTTTATTTACACAAGTGCGCTAGAGCAAATACTACTGCAGCAATCGTCTACATGGTAGAAGTTTTGGGTATTATTTCCAAAACTTCTATCCAAACTGAAACGTCTAATGTGGAAGCACCAAACCTAACAAGGAAAAAGAAGCATATATATAAGAGAAGGCAAAAAGCAAAAAACAGAAAAAAGACTGCGTCAAAGAAAGTTTCCAAACCTAGAACCATAGTACATATGTTGGAGATAATCCTGGAGATCGAGTATATTATGTTCAGGTCGAGGGCATATGTTCGTGGCGTCTGTTCTTAACTCTGTATTGAGGTACCCCAACATCATATCTTGAATTTTGGGAAGATTCCCGATCGCCACCCAAAATGGCTTCAAGATCAGGGTTGCCATGGCTTCGATCTTGTGCTAGAGCCCGGAAAACCAACAGCAAAAGAATCAGCACCACCGTCATAATCTTGTCTACCAAAGTTGTCGTCATGTCTTGAGGAAGAATGTCATATCAATGTAGAATTTTATTGAGAAGTGACTAAACGACTAGTTGGCTTGGATGTAACTTGATTCATTGTGACTGCTTCAAGTGTGTGAGTTGAAGAGAAAAGTTTCTTTGATTTGCACCAATGAGAACTTTTTGGATGCTGTTACTAATGAACGGTGACTACCTCGGCTGTTGTTCACTAACTTTGTGTGAATGATGGCGATTTCATAGGGTCCAAGTCCAACCCACCCCACCATTTGATCCATTGTAAGGGGATTCTCTTGATTCTGATTCATGCAGAATGGCACCCCAAACTTACAATTTATGCTTATTTTGGCAATGAAAAATTAGAGATAATCAAACAAGCTTGGACGCGATTTCCAATTAAAAAAAAAAAAAAAAAAAACAAGGCTGGACGTGTGTGGATTCTTTCCCCTCTAATAGAAAAGCGGTAGGATTTAAGAAGGGAGGAGGGGAGCGAGGATTCGAATTTAAGGCTTCTAAATTCTTGAATTTCAATTTTAATCACTAGATAAACGTTTTCTCGACGGATATATTATATGTGAATTATATGCAGGATATTAAATTAAATTCTAATTGTTATGTATGCCGTAAAAATGGTTATCCATGATTCAAGGTGGAAGGGAAATATTGGGTAGTTTCTAGTTCATCTTATTAATAGAAGAGATTTTATACCTCATTTACAGTAGAAAAGGATGCTAATTTAATTAGCTCAACCGAAATAAAAAGAAAATGAAGGACTAATTGAGCTATTGTGTAGTTCACACTTTACAATTAACATATCGTGCAACATTGAAATTGGCCAATCATGAATAACAAAAGAATTAACAAGTATTTTTTTTTTCCTTTTTGTCAGTTTATTATCAATAAATAAAGAATTAATTTCAATTTTAAATAGAAATTTTTTACTTGATTGTTATAAAATTAATATTCCACTAGTAGTTACGTGAACAAATTTCCTAAGCCCAATCTTGGATGATTAGGTGACACAAAAATAGCTCTTAAGCTAATTCGTGGAGTGGATACTGGATAGTGCCAAAAAACGAATTATTCATTGCCTGGGCCAAAAAACGAATTATTCATAATTGAATTTTGCGAAAATACCCCTTCTGGCCGTTAAATTTCAACTGTCAGTAACGCCGCTGCTTGAAAAACCGGGTGTACAATAGCAGCGTAACTCGGCATCGGCATAGATGAAAAGGTATATAACAAATCCGCCCTTCTCCGATTCAATACTGAAAACAGTCCTCTTCTCTTCACGCCATTTCGCCAGCTCCGCCGCCACTGCCCCCTTAGACTTAGAAGACGACATCGGAGGATTCACCGGAGCATCTTTTGGCGGGATAATCCAAGACAAAGACCTTCTCAGGAAGACCCCCAATGGTCTCTACGTGCTGGGCCTCATCGATAATGGTGCGATGGACCCAAACGCCACTCTCTACAACCAACTCCTTAAACGCTGTACCCAGCTGGGGAGGCTGAAGGAAGGAAGGCTCGTCCATGCCCATGTCCTGAATTCCAGTTATCGTAACTATGTTGCTGTGCAAAACTCGATAATTAATATGTATGCCAAATGTGGGTCGCCAGTTGAGGCGCGCAAGGTGTTTGATGAAATGGCTGAGAGGGATATGGTTTCTTGGACTGCCGTGATTACTGGGTTTTCGCAGAACGATAGAGCCCAGGAAGCGTTGGGTTTGTTTGTGGAGATGTTGAGGGATGGATTCGTGCCGAATCAATTTACTTTGGGGAGTGTGTTGAAGGCGGCGACTGCTGTTGGGGAGATGGAGGGCAGGCAAATTCATGCGGTTTGCTTAAAAAGCGGTCATGGTGATGATGTGTATGTTGGGAGTGCTCTTGTTGATATGTACGCGAAGTGTGGCCAAATGGAAGAGGCAAAAGTGGTGTTTGACGGGTTGATGAGCAAGAATGAGGTTTGTTGGAATGCTTTGATTGCAGGCCACGCTAGGAAGAGTGAGGCTGCGATTGCAGTGAGGCTGTTTTCGGAGATGAAAAAGGCAGGTTTTGAGGCCACGCATTTCACGTATTCTAGTGTTTTTGCAGCTTGTGCAAGTATTGGAGCTTTGGAGCAGGGAAAATGGGTACACGGGCATTTGGTGAAATCGGGGTTAAAGCTTATAGCTTTTGTTGGGAATACTCTTCTTGACATGTATGGGAAGGCCGGTAGCATCGAGGATGCTCACAAGGTTTTTGATAGGCTGGTGAAACGCGATGTGGTTTCATGGAACTCAATGCTTACTGCTTGTGCGCAACATGGACTTGGAAGGGAAACTGTAGAATGCTTTGAGGAAATGCGTAGCAGGGGAATTTTACCCAATGAAGTAACCTTCCTCTGTGTTCTAACTGCTTGCAGCCATTCTGGGCTTTTAGAGGAAGGACTATACTACTTTGAATTGATGAAGAAATTGAAATTAGAACCGGATATCTCACATTACGTGACAATGGTTGATTTGCTTGGTCGTGCCGGTCAACTTGGCCATGCTGAAAAGTTCATAAAGGAAATGCCAATCAAACCCACAGCAGCAATCTGGAAAGCGCTGCTTGGAGCTTGCAGAATGCATAAGAACATAGATTTAGGTGCTTATGCTGCAGAGCAGGTTTTTGAACTTGATCCATATGATTCTGGACCTCACATATTGCTGTCTAACATCTATGCCTCTGCTGGTAGATTGAGGGATGCTGCAAATGTGAGAAAAATGATGAATGACAGTGGCGTAAAAAAGGAACCTGCATGTAGTTGGTTAGAGATTGAGAATAATGTCCATATGTTTGTGGCAAATGATGATTCCCACCCACAGAGAAATGAGGTTCGTAGGATGTGGGAGAAGATTGCTGATAAAATTAGAGAAATTGGGTATGTCCCGGACACTAGTCATGTGCTTTGGTACGTGGACCAACAGGAGAGGGAAGTGAGGTTGCAGTGCCATAGTGAAAAGCTTGCTCTAGCATTTGCTCTCCTCAATACACCTCATGGGTCCACAATTCGCATCAAGAAAAACATTAGAGTATGTGGTGATTGCCATACAGCATTCAAGTTTGTCTCACAGCTGGTGGGCAGAGAAATCATTTTGAGAGATACTAACCGATTTCATCATTTTCGTGGTGGCTCTTGTTCTTGTGGAGACTACTGGTAATGGTTGAGTTGATGCCTGGCATTCCACAGATTATTCAGTCAGGAAGAGTTCATCACGATTAAGGTAATAGCTTGTCATGATGTAGCACATGGTTATTCCCAAGGTGTGTGATGTGGTTGGGTTGATTAAACTTAAGTGTAGACTTTATTGGTGATATTCTATTTTCTGCAATTCGGTTGACTATTTGAACATGCAATATTTGTGTAGTATTTTAAAAATTGTAATTTCTAAGTTTCTGAATTGGGAACTACTGACCATCTGTGGTAGTATGTTAAGCAGATTCTATTTTATGTCTTTCTGGTTCTTTTTGAAATACTGTTTGAAAATTTGGTGGTCCTTCGACAGCTGGGAACTGAGGTCTTAATGGAGCAAAACAGCAATTCATTCCACATTTCCACCTTCATCTTGTATGAGTTATTAGATTTCTTAAGATTTGTTGACACATAATCCAAGTGAATGTAAGCTTTCTTCCCTATTGTCCTCCATTTATTTCTTTCCTTAGTATTCAGTAGAATGGATCTGTATTTGATTGTATATATCCAGCTAACGTGAATGGCCACACATTCAAAATGAATGATATATTCCTCCTATTACATGTGCAGATAGCAATGCTTGAAACACACAGAGGTGTTTCTTATACTTTTGTGGGATTAGATCTTCATTCGCTCTGCTAAATAATTTTAGTTGCAACAGCAACAAAGGACATTTTTGTTTAGGCGAAGTGCGACTACTTGGTCCAGAGGATTGAGCAGTTCATTCCACATTTCCACCTGCATCTCATATGAGTTATTAGATTTCTTAAGATTTGTTGACGCATTATCCAAGTCAGTGTAAGCTTTCTTCCCTATTGTCCTCCATCTATTTCTTTCCTAAGTATTCAGTAGAATGGATCTGTATTTGATTGCATATATCTAGCTAAGGTCAGTGGCCACACATTCAAAGTTAATGATGTATTCCTCCCATCACGTGTGCAGGTAGCAATGCTTGAAACACAACAGAGGTGTTTCTTATACTTTTGTGGGATTAGATCTTCATTTGCTCAGATACGCAAATCTAGTTGCTATAGCAACCAAGGACCTTTTGTGTTTAGGCGAAGTGTGAATTCTTGGTCCAGACTCCAGAGGATTGTAACTCAAGGTACCTGCTTTTACCATTCATGTTTGTAGATACTACAGCTATACATATAAATATATAAGCACGTGTCACATTGACAATCCATACATGCTTTTATAGATATGACCATATGCTGTTTAAGTATTTTGAATGTACTGCAATACACTCTGATTTGCAAGAACTGGTTTATCTTATGTTCATACATACTTGAAGAAGTCATTCTGCTAGTTTTCCTCTTAGAGTTTTGACCTTACTAAGTCTACAAGGTATTTAAATTGATGATTGTGAGTGGTAATCCAGTTCACCGTGGCACAGTAAAAGAAATTCTTAGAAATGGTGATTTTCTGAACTCCTTTGAGTCACTGAAGTTTGATTTGAAACTGAGAATTTGGCGACAAGAGGACAGTAAACGCTAAGGGGAAAAGAAAATCATTTTCTTGTGTTCTACATTTTCAAGGAAAGAAAAGAAGAAAAAAATTATGAGCAAAACTTCAAAATGAATATTCAAGTTTATACATCAATTACAGTCAAGTATCTTAGTTATTTATCATGAATTAAAACCATTTTAGATTAAGATCTGCATTAAGATGAGAAGAAATTTGCTAGAAATTGTTTTTGCAAATATTCTTTAACTTTTCTTTTCCTTCATTAGATCCAGGATCGATATAAAGCCTGATATTCCTTTCTTCTTTACATGCGGTTGCTGAATGAAATAAATGCTATGCAATATACAGTGGCATGCTTTGACATTTCTAAGTCCTTATTCCTGTTCTTTCTGTGTCTCTGTATTCCTTTATGTTTTTTGCTGTTACCGAAATCTCTTTCTGTTTTTTTGATTTGTTAGATAATGACAAAGAGAGCACACAATGATGGACATGATCAAGCAATCCAAAACCCTTCAGAATTATGTATGATGAACAAGAAGGATCATTACCCTAAGACATTGAACCTGATGAAAAGTGCTGCTAGCAGCTTTCATGGAGACGGTGTTGGTGCACCTTTATCCTTAAAACCCAACAGCCTCTGCAGACTGCAGTTTTCTTGCTTTATGCACCAGGAGGTTTGTCAATCGAATGGAGAAGATGAGAGACAGAGATACATGTAGACCTTATTTTTGAAAGTTCCCCTGTATGCCAATCCTTTATAAAAAGTAGCAACCCACTTTGCGTTGTACGTGTATTATTTGTTCATCATCGTTAGTTCCTATACTGAAATCAAATTATTACGGGACCTGTCAAATGACTAGTTAAGAAGTTGAATGGTTTTACTGGTGTATTTGCATATATTTTGTTCCATTTCTGGTTTTATTCTAATGAATCATTTGTCAGTTCTGTGGAATTTTAATTCAAAAACAACATCTGATTCAGGTTTGTGCAAAACCTCACAGCTAAAGAGATGCTTTAACTAGACATATAATTTACAGAGCTACCATTTAAATCGCAGAACCATGGAGCCAATCCTTATGCCTGGAGGCTACTGGCATCAGATATTCAATTGCATATCAAGCCATGAATGTGTCAAATCTAGACTTAAAAGCTTGTCAGATGTACAAACTACCATACCTCTAGCACTATTGCACCTGGAGATGATAATGCAATGAATTCATCAGTGAAGCTCATTAGATGAATAATGCAACACTTTTGTCAGTCTGATAAGGTGAATAGCTGCGTAATCTAAGAAAATGTGTTTTGCAGCAAATATGGCAAGTGCTATCATAAATCTTGAGTTTAGCTATTTGTTTGCCTTTGTCAGCTGAATCATTCTCCACCAATGATCGACTTTTACTTCAGCATAAAAAATTTAGTTGTATCATCATCTGGTACAAAATTTATGACAGGCGATAGGCTTTATGATCCTGAACTCTAGAACAAGTATATGTGTGCAAATTACTAGGTGGCGTCTATGATGTTTCAAGCATCAATTTACATGACTGGATATTTGCTGCTTGAGGTTGATGACGATGTTTGTGTTTAACTCATTACTCTTCATGCGAACTTCACAAGTCTCAAACATCATTAAAAATGAGTTCTAAAATCTTGACAATTTTTTGACCGTTTCACCTCTGATTGACAGAATTTAATCATTTATTACGACTCAAAGCATTGAATCCTTGTCCTGGACTGTAGATTTTTTTTTTCCCGATCTTGTTATTGTCAGTATTATGATAAATAATGTTTCTATCATTGTTTTGGTTCTATGCTGTTTTTTGGGTCGGGGAAAGAAAGGAGGAAACAAGGCAATTGTTGTAAAAGAACGATTACATTGAACAACAGAAACTTATACAGAGCTATGGCCAAAAGAGACTTTTATGGCTTATATATCTATGTGTTTGCTTTCATGACTCATAATTTCATGAAAAGAAAAACGAAAATAAAACAACTTTTAAAAAAAAAAAAAAAAGACGCTTGCTTGCATTGATAATCATACATGAAGATCAGGGCGCTATGGGTTCTTATTTGTGGGAGCTGTGGAAAGCAGTACCTGAGATGACATCGTCTTTTGCCAATTATTCACAACTATATATTACTATATTTATTTTACTCATAGTGGCACACAGCTGAATCATGAATGAAGTTTCAGCCACTAAACTCACATCATTGAACGATCACTCCCAGGAGGCATCTGGTCGATTTTTAGGTGGTTTGTCGGTCATCTGCGCCTCACTTTCGCCTGCATCCTCACCTGATATTTCCTCAAGTGACCTACCTTTTGTTTCTGGCACCAAAAAGGTGCAGCAGAATCCAAGCATATTTGTGAAGGCCAAAATCATCATGGCTTTCTTAATTTTGTGCACGTTGCCATCTTGCGTGTAGTTTTGTATTCCAAAAGCACTGACCATAGCCCCAGCCTTGCCAGATGCTGCACTGAGGGCATGGCAGGTGGATCTCACCCTGGTTGGAAAGAGCTCGGCTGGGAGAACAAAGGTGGTGCTATTAGGGCCAAAGTTTGCAAAGAAGAATGTTAATCCATACAGAGCTGCAAAGTACCACTTGTGCTCCTTGGTGTTGAGGTAATCATATTTGACTCCAATTATAAGCATGAAAATAGACATCATTAAGAACCCCACTAGCTGGATGTAGAACCGACCAATTTTGTCAATGAAGAAGACCGTGACCCAATAACCTGGGAAGGTCCCAAGCAGGGCAATTAAGAACATGGCGCGTGAAGTCTCAAACATTTCCTTCAAAGCACTCACATCAGCTGCAGCACTTGTAAGTCCCATGGTAGGAAAAATGTCTTTTTGTGTTAGGTTTTGGCTGTAAAATGCAATATCTAGAAGGAACCACGTAGTCATCGTGCCAATCAGGTGACGTCCATGGCGCTGGAAAAACTCCATTGACCGCAATTTGTAGTCGTTGGCAGCCCTGAATTGTGTTAACTTGTCTTGATCAGCTTGAATCTCAACGTCTAAAACTCCACCCATGTCTGCAGCGGCTTGTTTAGCATTTCCCTCTATGATGGCAGTATAACGAGCTGTTTCTGGCATCTTCATTCTCCAGTAGAATGTGAGAAGTGCGGGAAGAGCCCCTAGCATCAAAACAATTCGCCACACGTAATCTGCCTGTGGTTCAGTGGATAATTTGTGGTCCGCATGGTATGATGGACCGCCGTACGATTTGAGGAAAATTTTGGAAAGAATCATTGAAACGAGGCCTGCGAAAATGATACCAACTCCTTGCATAGCAAACACTGCAGCAATGAATGCCCCGCGAGTTCTCTTGTTTGCATATTCAGACATGATAGTAGCTGAAAGAGGGTAGTCTCCGCCAATGCCAAAACCCAGCCAGAAGCGGAAGAAACATAGGGTTCCCATGACAGATCTATGGCTGCTTCCGAAAGACAAACCTGAGCAAATAGCACAAACGACCATGAGAAGGAGAGTGAGGCCATAAACTTTCTTGCGCCCTAGCTTATCTCCCAGCCATCCGAAGACTAACTGGCCGGTTAGGGTACCAACTAAGGCCACTCCAGTAACCCAATTGTTCACTACATGAGGAAGCTTTCCAGGCTTAGGACTGGACAGATCAGTGTAATATATACGGCCTAAGAGTTTGGAGATGGTGGAGATGCAAAAGAGGTCATATGCATCGGTGAAAAACCCCATCCCGGCGATCACGATCGCCTTGAAATGGTACAACTGGGTACGTGCACCGTCGAGAGCACTGAGCACCGCCAGGTTGTTTGAGGACATCTTTGGCAATGGGTGGCCTTTTTCCTGGTTAATTCTTTTGAGGTATACTTGGTGTCTTCTGTCCAGCAGTTTAGCACACTATATATAGCGAAATGTACATTGGAATAATGAAATTTGACATCAAGAAATGTAACTAAAGCCAAGGACGTTAAAGACTAGGAACAAGAAATGGACAAAGAGCTTGTTTATGCATGTCATGCAGTAGTACGGGGCGGGCTTCCAAACAATTTCTTTTGACAGTCCAATTCTTGGTTGTTTCGCTTTCGCTTTGTTTGTCTCAGGGATATGCTTTATGCTTCCCTAGGATATTATATGTCTATGTAACATAGATAGGTAAAGATATACTACACTAGAAAATTTTTCCCAGATAACAAAAAAACAATACTATAAAATTGAACAACTGTGACATATTACAAGGCCAATGTCATCGTAGTACAATATTTGGCTTCTTTAAAATATTAGTAGTATTATTGCAGATACAACAATGTAAACTCTGTCATTCTGGTCGCCGAGCATAGAGGTAAAGTTTGCTACTGTCTCTGTAGCTGTTCTCTTGCTATGCCTCCTACGTAGCTACTACAGTGGAGGAGTGTAGCAGGTCTTGGGTTTTATTATTATTAGCATTTTGTGTTACTATAGTGATTTACTGGACTTGCCCGTGTATGTTCTACTTTCCTTTGAGTACTAACATATTCTTACTTACCCAAGAACCAAAACAAAATCAAACCTTGATCTAAATTTGAGCTAGTTGAACGCTAAATTTTGGCCTCTTTTTTTTTTTTTTTTTTTTGAGAAAATTCATCTAAAACATATTTGTTAGTCTGTAAATTTCATTAGAACCCTAATCTGAGTCCATAACATTCTGAAGTAGAGTATATTGACGGAAAAAAAGGACTTAAGTAAATTAACGAACATATTAAGTTCACAACTTATCAAAGATTTATCTTCATTGTGATGTACACACGACACGATTGTACTTTCTGCATCTTAAACTCATCTTTCATTTCTAAAGCGCAACTTATAGCATCTTGTGTCAACAAGATTATCAGGTAATTAAGAAACACTGTGATTTCTAACCCTTTTTCTTTGTTATGAAAATAAATTAAAAAAGGGTTTCACTTTTTATAGCACATTGATGTTATTCGAGCTTCACTTCTTCCTTATAGTACGTAGGCAAAAACAAGAAGAAAGTACGCTCTTAGGATCACGAATTATGTTGCAAAACAAGAAGAACGTACGTAGGCAAACTTTCTTTGCGCACCAAAGCTAGAAAATTTTCTAGAGGAGATCAAAATTTGCAAGTAAATCTAGCTGGAGGTTATTAATGCCCAAGTGTAAAATGTTCAATTTTTTTAACATTGGACCATCTTTTTTCTTCTCAACCAACAGAAACAGACGTTTATGCCAAAATTGCAGTTTCCTTTTCCGGCTAACTAAATTCCAAGTTTAATTATAATAGTACTCCGAACTGTTTGCATATTGTTCTTGGCCTTGGAAACATCTATGGATGACTTGGACCGACAACTTCTGCTGATCTCAACAATTCGGGTTTATTGTTACTTTAGGTTTGGACACAACGTAATATTTCCATGGATGCCTCCACCTTTCTTTATTTTGTTATTTAGGAGCTTTCCAGGACTTGTCCCCAAGTTTTTTCTTGGTTAAAGCCACCTGCATGGCTGCATCAAACTGTGGTTCCCATAATTTTTTGGCTCAGGGCTGTCGAAATTCTAACTTACCAGGAAGTATGCTTCAAATCCCTTCTCTCCATATGAAACGTAATGATCCAAATTTCTCTTTAGCATCAAATTCTTCAAATTGATATGTAATGAAAAAAAATGCAACCCTCAAATAAGTAACATCAATCTTTTTTGAGAAAATCTAGATAAGCAATGGGATCTGATATCCAATATTTACTTACTTTTTGTATCACTGAACCTATCACACTACTGTGTTTCATGTGTTTTTGAAATCAGAGAGCGGTGAGTAATTGGACTCGGTGTACTTAATTTTTCAGTTGCAACTTGAATGAAAATCTTAGTTCATGCTCCGGGGGTCCGTCTAGAGGCAGGTATATGTGGAGTGAGAAGCTCTCTCAGGTAGATAATGGTCCTTTGCTGCGGAAAAGGAGAAGGATTTTGGTTGAGCTGCCACCGTCTATATATAATGTTTGCTTGGTTTTAGCGCGAAATATTGCTGGCTTTCAAGTGCTTCATGCCTATCAGTGCTGTAGCGCGAAACTTGTGTAGATGTACCGGGAACAGTGGAAAGTTGGACGGGAGTCGATCCATCCAAGGAAAGTTGGACGGCGGTGTGAAGACTTCCTATTCACCATCTCCCTGGTTGGAGCAAGATCTCTAGTTTACATTTTACAGTAAGATGGATCATGGACTAATGTATCAAACGATATCCAATCGATAGTCTTACTGACTAAACATTTTGTGGCTATTTGCTGATGAACCAGCTGTCTCACTCCCATCTGGCTTCCGGCCGGCGAGTTATGGAGGGTTCATCAATCTTTTGAATCTCATGATTTTGGCCAACATCTCTGCCTCATCATATTTCTTCTAGTGGTCTGATCTCCCGTGCATTTGTAGTTGTCAAGGCCAAAATTATCACGTATAGCTCTCTCAGTTTTGTCAAACTTGACATCTTGCATGTACCTTTGCATCCACTGCAAATGCACGGATCATCACCCCACTTCCCAGATGCAGCATTTTAGTGCATGCATGGCATGGCATGTTGATCTAACCCTAGTCGGGAATAACTCCGCCGGCCGGAACAACGAAAGATGAATGTTAGGCCATATAGCTAGAGTGCTGCAAAGTACCATATATGCTCCCTGTTGTTCTTGTGGTAATCATATTTGCCCCAGTAATGAATGTCAAAAGAGACACCATCAAGAACCCCACTAATTGAATGAAATGGTCGATTTTATCGGTGAAAGTGACTCTGAATCAATAGCCAGGAAATGTTCCAAGCAAGGCAATCGGAGAAATGGCACGAGAAGTCTCAAAAAAAATATTGATGAAAGCGCTTAAAATGAAGTGACGTTCAATTCGAGGTTCCTTCATGTTTCTCTGGTATTTTTTTTCTTTTCAGGGACATATGCCTATGAATCTATCCAAGGCCAATACTGCAAAAAGACAGGAGTACTTAATTATATAAGTCCTGTATACATTCGTAAACCAATAATTATATGGTGCATCGCATAAACACTAATGCATTCAATAAAAACTGAAATCTAAAAACTAAAATTCGAAATCTGAAAATTGAATCGGTTAAATTACTGAATTATTAAGTACTAAAAGTCTGATACATTTGAGTGTATATTGCATTAAGTAATAAGTGAATAATTTATCACTTTTTATGGTATTTGTTTAGAAAATTCAGTGTCACTTAATTAATGTCAATGCTCTATTTTTTGTTATTAAATGCATCTGCACATGTTAAAATCTAAATTCATTAAATTTAAGTGTTGAATTGAGTTATTAAACAAGCCTAACATTTCTTCCCTCAATTTCTTCTTAATAGCCACTTTAATTTCCCTACTTCAACTAAGAGTCCAAGGTCCGGTAGGCGAAATTGTTGTCTGAATTAGTCGCACTTAAACACCTTTACATTTAGGGATAATTTCAGAAACCTCCCTTGAGGTTTTTAACAATTTCACTGAGCTTCCCTGAGATTTGAAAAATTACATATACCTCCTTTGTCATTTAAAATACTAATTTTACCCTTAAATATTTTAATAAAATTCTCTTATTTGGTATGCTTATATTTAGAATGAGTTTTAAAATTATTTTTTCATTTTTTTCCTTCTTATTCCTTTTTTTAAATTTTTCGCCAATAAAACTGTAGAACTACTACTATTGCCTCTAGGTTTCAATTATAACCAAATATTGAACTAGTGATTTTTTGATGAGTTAATTTTATATGTAATCCAATGTTTTTGCTGATCTTTGTTTTCTATTTTTTGGTATTAAAATTAACAATAAATAAAAAAGAAATGGCCCAAAAGCACTACTAATTTATGATAATCCCACTACTTCAAAAAATTATAAACTTTAAATGAATTATTTCAACATTTTTTTTATTTTATAAATCTAAATCCATAATAAAATACCATAAAAAATATCATATCATAGTAATATATTTATTATTATAATTATTTATCAAATAGTAAATATGGACATGAAAAATTTGGCACTTTTTCCTTATAATTATACTAAATAATCTTATAACTGTATAGGGAAATAAATTAAAGAAAAAGATGCAGTTTTAATACCTAAACTTTGACAGATGAGCATTTTTAGTTCTCAAACCTTGGACGAAAATAATTTGATACCCAAACTTTCAACTTTTGAGCACATTTAGTACTCTTGAGGGTTTTTTTCCAAATTGCTACGTGAAAGAGTCACGTGATAGTCACATGTCTAGCAATTATTAATAAAAATTGCCAAAAAATGTAAAATATCCTTTTGATGAAATTATTAGTTCTTAAACTTAGTACTTAGTGTCAGAAGAATATTTTAATTGATAAAATTATTAGTCCTTAAACTTAGTACCTAGTATCAAAAGGATATTTTATGTGATAACTTAGTGTCAGAAGAAAATTTTACATTTTTTTGGCATTTTTTATACAATAGTTGCCGGACATATGACTATGACATAATTTTGTTCGGTAGTAATTTGGGACAAATCAGTCAAGGGTACTAAATGTGCTCAATAGTTGAAAATTTGGGTACTAGATTTGTTTTTGGGGTAAAGTACATAAAACCTCCCTGTGGTTAAGGAAATTGACACGAAACTTCCTCATTATTTAGAAACTCCCACTTAACCCCCCTGTGCTTTGGACTTGTTTGGCTTTTACCTGCTAACCGGCTGGGGAGCCGGTAATAATATGAAATACCAAAAATACCCTCATATATAATATGTGAAAAGTTACAGATGCAATGAGTCAATTTGAGAAATTGCATCTTGAATAGGCGAGAAAATTCTTATTTTGTGATGAAAAACAAAAGTTATACTACAAAGAGGGTGATTCAAAGGTCTGCTTCCACAAATGTGATCTTCGCATTTGTGAAATGCGAGTTCAGGTACCTCGCATTTCACAAATGCGAGGTAGGTGTTTAAAAAAAAAAAGAAAAACAAGCTACGATCGTCAGTTGGGAGCTCAAGAGCTCGCATTTAAAAAATGCGAGCTTGTTTCCTCGCATTCAAGAAATGCGAAGTACGCAAGCTTTTTTGACCAAAATTTGGATTCTGACCGCAATTGTGTAAACTCACCTGTTGAAGCATAAGTTCCACCGACTTCAGCCTCCAAGCCACTCTTGGGTTTCCCGCTTGAGCACAATTTCGAATCTCATTTCTCAGCTGCTACCCATCAATTCATCGCAGCTGGGTTTTGGTTGTCCCTTTGTCCGTTTAATTCCGTTGCATCTTCGCCGCTGCACCACACTCTTCGCCGCCGCTGCATTTCTCAACTGCTACCCAGCTCAGATTATACCAGGTTTGTTTGTCCTTGTTCCCTTTGTTTGTTTAAGTTATGTCGTTGATGAATATGTACTGCTGTAATTTTTGGGCGTATGATCCGAGCTCGAATGTATAAAACCCAGAAGGATCCGACCTCGGATCATTTGAAACGCCAAAAATTAAAACAGGGGGATCCGAGCTCGGATCCCCCTGTTCCTGGTGGATCCGAGACCTCGGATAAATTTCTGTTATAGTGGATTCGAGCCATGTCGGATCCGAGGACTTTATGAACACATACGCCCTCGGATCTATTTAGGTGTTGGGTACTAAACAGTTAAATTCCAGTACTTCACTGCTAAATTCCACCAAAGGCCTAAGTAAAAGCCTTTTTGTTCTGGTATTATCTGAAAAAGTGGAGTAAAGAAAAAAAAAAAAGCCCTCGGTCTTGAAGTTCGACAGCCTATCTAATGGTCCCTTCTGTCACTTAATTCAGTAATTGATAACCATGCCATTGTGAAGTTATATTATAATCTGATCTTGAAGCATGTAGAAAGTTTCCCTTGGTTACTTGGTGAACTCGATTGGTTACTTGGTGAAGTGAAGTGAGAATTTGGCAGAATCTTCCAAAACATGTTTTTCAGTTGTTGAACACATCTTCTTGTTTGTCTTGCTAGGTTAGTATAACAGGGTAACATAGATATAATAAGCATGACTCGTTCAATAATAATCTCTGGCTACCATTTGTCATAGTTGCCGGTCTTTCAATCTTTGGCTGTTATAGGTAAACACTTAATCCTATAATTAGAAAACTTTATTAACCAAAGTGGGGTGACACAAAGATTGTATGATGAAACATGATTTGATTTTCTGTACAGGAAGGTTCGTTTCTTTCTTTATCCAAAGCTTTTTGTGTATAAGACAAAATGTTTATACATATGCGGTTTCTGTTGATTTGTTTATTTTCTTTTTAATGGACTGACTATAACCATTACTTGCCAATTGTCGATATGAAAATGATGCTATATATATCAGATTCAAGCCATAGTTAAATTAGTGGGCATCAAAAGTGAGGGGGTTCCAATTTCATCCAGCGTGATCTTTGCAATTCTAATACTTGTATTGGCTATTGGATTCTCTATGATGCTTTTCACGTATAGAAACAATAAGCAGCCGGAGGCCTTTGTGTAATTTGTGTTTGACAAATTCGCAAATTTGATGACGAATTTAAAAAACATTCCATGCGACAAGGGTGTTTTAAGTATAGACTAATATTACTTAATTGGCCAAACGCTTCCACATAGGTGAGTAAATCAACTAAATCGGTAACCGAAACGCCATAAACAAGCTCAATAGCTCTTCTTCTATCATACCAAGCTTTCATATAAGGAATTTTAGCGTTCAAAGTTTTCGTCATTGAGGATATTATTTAGTTTTAACTTGACAGTCCTTAAAAATAAACCCCATTTTTGGGAAGAGAAAAACTCATCCACAATTCTTTTTTAAAAAAGAAAAGGTGAATGTGAGGACTCACCTTTGTTGGGATTTTTGGTATTTTATTTTTTGTGAAAACATTATGGTTGGATTAAATGTTGGGCGTTCATCTGCATTTTATAGAAAAGTTGAAAAAATGATAAAAACAAGAAAAGACAATCATCATGATTTAGTCCTTGGCATCAACAGAAAGGAAACAAAGGGTTTTACAAAGTAAGAACAAATAATGAGATAAATATACACTCTTAAGCTGTTAATATGTGTGAAGGAATTGGTAAGGAGCATAAACTGAGAAATGCGAATATATGGGGGTCGCATTTAAAATGCTTGAACACCTCCCTTGTCGGATTTGGGACACCAAAGTAACCCCCTTGCGTGGACATTTTTTTATTTTGTATAAGTATGTTTTCTATACCTATGTTATCTAGTTTACCGACGCATATTTTCTTTGAATTTGGGTGAATAGATCCAAAAAGGTATATCGGAACAAGCAAGATCTACGGGAACGAGGTGGTTCATTTGAACAAATCCCTCATTGCACCCCAGATCCTCTGCTCCAGTACCTTATCTTGGACCACATAATTATGTGTTTGGAAAACTCAGTGGGTGACACAAACACACATGGAAAATGACATGCTGACTACAGCACACGATTACTAACTTGTACCTTAAACGCACATGCAACACGATTAAGGTGAGTTGTCCTAAGTATCACACATGAAACAGTAACAATGGATAGGGATTGTTATCTGATGTATACTCTTGTACCGCATGAGCTAACTTATTTTATTCCAAAATAGGGATTCTTTCCACACGCATGTCTATAGAAAGACCTCTGCGCGTGTCTCTTTATTGGGGAGGTAAATTACACTACGAGGATGGGTCAATTTGTTACTTGCCTCGTACCTGCAACCGTACATTCTCATTACGATGCAGGATTGGATATGATGAGTTGGTGGATAGAATCTATGAATATATGGGGGTCGATAGGGGGCTGTTCAAGTTGAATATATTTCTCCGCCAACCTTGTGGCCGGAGCTCTTATAACGTGTCCCCAGTGGTTGATGATGAAACTCTTGCGATAATGTACGATGTATGGACTGAAATTGTTCCATACACCGCAGAACTGTATATCGAGAAGGATGAAAAATTCCAAAATCCTCGAGTCACCGGGACATTCATTTCACCAAATACTAATTTAGGTCCGATGATGTCGCTTGTCCATGCATGCATGGATCCGACAAGATTTCAACCAAGCTCTAGCACAGCAGTACCTGAGACGGCATCGGTATCACAATGGGCACAGGGATATTGTGGTAGGGACTCGTTAGAGCCACGTCTTACATCAGGCTTAAGGACGGATGTTGAATCTGTTCAGGGCCTAGACGCGATTCAAAGTTTTAGACATCCAGAATCGCCGGATCATCTTGGTAGTTATGGCTTGGATTTCACTGCCGGTCCAAGCCATTGCAACAGCCCCCTAGATGATGATTTGGAGCATGACGTGGAAGATGCAGAGGAATCTGAGTCGGTTGATGTGTCAGGCAGTGACTCAGATGGCGATATTGGACAACATGGAGTCCACCTGGATTTTGAGAACCAACGGGCTTTTGATGCATCTAGCAACCCCTTGTATGCTCCACGAGGTTTGAAATTCTTCTCTAACCTTGGAGACATAGATGATGACGAGTATATGACAGATGACGATGAGTTGGAGCGCATTGTGACATTTAGTGAGGAAAATAATAATATAAGGCTGCATATGAGGTTTGAGAGCAAACAACAGCTGAGCAGGGCTATTAGAATGTGGTCTATCACTCATAATAGGGAGTTCAGGGTTGTTGAGAGTAAGAGAAATACCTGGGTTGCCAAATGTAAATCCGCAATTGAAAGGAGCTTCACCACTGCAGCCGACTCATCGGAACCTCCATGCGACTGGTGTGTCCGAGCAGTGAAGAAAAAGACACACGGATTGTGGCAAATAACCAGGTGGGTGAACGATCACAATTGTCTGGGTGATTTGATGAGTAATAGCAATGCTAGTCTAACATCTTCGGTTATTGCTAGACACGTTGTTCATAGCATCGAAGACGATCCTGGGTACAAAGTAAAGAACATAGTCAGTGATGTTAAAAAGGTGCTGAAGGTGGATGTTTCTTATAAAAAGGCGTGGTACGGCAGACGCAAAGCTATTGAACTTGTTTTTGGTTCTTGGGAAACAAATTTTGCCGAACTACCAAAATATCTTGACGCGCTTGTGAAGTCAAATCAGGGAACCGTTATCAGGTGGTTACACCATTCGGGTAGTACGGATCACGTGAAGACATTTAAGTATGTGTTCTGGGCCTTTTCACCGGCTATTGATGCATTTCACATGTGTCGGCCGGTAATATGTGTTGACGGCACTTATTTGCGTGGCGAATATAAGGGCAAACTACTTGTTGCCGTGACGCAGGATGCCAACAACCACATTATTCCAATAGCTTATGCCATAGTCGACGAGGAGACCATTTCTAGTTGGTCTTGGTTCATGGAGCAACTTAGATACCACGTCGCCCGCGATCGGTATCCCATTTGTGTCATTTCAGATCGGCATCCCGGCATTATTCATGCTATGGAAAATTTTGACTATTGGCAAGAACATTTGGCCTTTCATAGGTTTTGCCTACGACACGTTAGGAGTAACCTAATGACTCACTTCAAAGGTTTGAACCTAAAAAAGTTGTGTTGGGCACTGGGAAGGGCCAGACAGTTGCGCAAGTGGAGGGCATTCAAACGAGAATTAAGGAGCACATTTCCAGATGCATGGACCTATCTGTCTAACATTGAAACCGAGAAGTGGTGTCTAACTCATGACGGTGGCCATCGCTGGGGTATTCTCACAACTAACATGTCCGAAAGTTACAATAATGTACTTAGAGGAGCACGTCACTTGCCTATCCGGGCTTGTATTGATTTGACTTTTCATCGGATAGTAGAGTTGTTTAGAACAAGAAAGGAGGATGCCAGACACTGCAAATATCCATTTCCTCCAAAGATTTGGCGAAAGTTTAAGAATTCGGATCAGAAAGCGGGAAGCCACCGGGTTGTTGAGTTCGATGGCTCTGCAGGAGTGTATAAAGTGACGACTGGCCGCCGTGTGGACGGCAAAGGGGGCAATATACAAACGGTCAAGTATTTGGAAAAATCTTGCTCTTGTGGTAAGTGGCAGTGCTACCGACTTCCTTGTTCCCACGTGTTGGCCGTGTGCAGGCATCGCAGGGATAATCCGGGGGCGCAGGTAGATCCGCAGTTTACAAAAAGGCGATGGACAGTTCAGTATTCAGGAAAGTTCTACCCTTTGCCACATCCGGATACTTGGCTCCAACCGGATTGGGAGTTACAGGCAGATCGCAGTAAATATGTTGCCCGTCGGGCGGGGAGGGTACGAGCTAGAAGAATTCGGAATGAGATGGACGAGAGAGATCCGGAGGAACCAAGAAGGTGTACAAATTGCCATCAGTCGGGTCACAATAGAAGAAATTGTCCTAATTTTAGAGTTTGACATCATCCGTTTTAGGGATGGGAACCAGTGTACTAAACGTTTGTTATGTCAGTATGTTGGATTATGGAATTAATATGATTTATGCTATGTCATTCTGTTTATCAGTACTTTACTCGTTATATTTTTAAGTGTCATTTTTAGCATCCCTATATTTCAGGTGTTGCATTAGTTTTAGCAACTACCAATCTACTATCTAAATGTGTAGTAGCCTTATATGTTACATAATGCATTTGCAGCTATTATTTTCTGTATGGCCGACGTTCCTACACATGCAGCCTTGCATCCGGGGCCATTCGTGTATGATATTATCTCAGCAGGCACTGCACACCGGGCACATTCTATATTTCACGGGCACATTGCAGGTGAGCAGCTTGATGTTAGGCGGTGTGATAGGCACTTTTGGGAGCATACACCTATCCCTGAGACCGTTCGACAGTATATTCGATTGGCTGGCTTTGAAGGGGTGCTTGATTGTGGATATATGATGCTCGATCATGCTTTGATAACTAGTTTGGTGGAGCGGTGGCGGCCCGAGACGCATACATTTCATCTCCCCGTCGGAGAGACTACGGTTACCTTGCAGGATGTGGAGGTTCTGTGGGGTCTACCCATAGACGGTCCTCCAGTTATAGGAATTGATACATCTCATAGTGTTGAGGAGTGGAGGAATTTATGTGGGGAGTTGATTGGATTTTATCCAGCGATGTCAGATTTTGATGGGCAGCGTCTCAAATTAGGCTGTTTAGCTAGAGTCTTAGATACAGAGTTGACACCTGCAGCTTCGGATGTCCAATGTAGACAGCGGGCCCGTGTATACCTGCTCCTGCTATTAGGCGGTCATTTATTAGCAGATAAGTCCGGTAACAAAGTCCCCCTATTGTATATGCCATTACTACGAGATTTGAAAACTGTTGGACAATATAGTTGGGGAAGCGCGATATTAGCAACTCTGTATCGATCATTGTGTAACGCCACATCTCCCTGTAGATCGGCAATTGCGGGACCATTAGTTTTGCTTCAGGTACATTTCCTCCAGATTCAACGTGTTAAACTTTAAGTAGGTGATGATTATACGGTCATCACATACATTCAAATATAATAAATTACAGCTATGGGCGTGGGAACGTATACCAACAATGCGCCCTGATCGTGTGCAGCCGTTAGAGCACTATCCTGGTCCATATGGAGCTCGGTATGTATATATCAGATATATTTCTGTAATACTAATACGACTCAACTATCTCCTTTGACAAATATTTTTCCAATTCGTTCCCTCAGGTGGAATGTTCAATTTGATGTACACAGAGTGGCAAGACATGTTGTATCTGTATTCCGAGATCAGTTGACAGGCTTACGTGCCCGAGAGGTACACTAAGCATGAATTTAGATGTAAAAACGAGCATGAATATTGTGATGTATTGTGTGTATGGCGAAATTGAATAACTATTGGCTTTGCAGTTTATATGGCAGCCGTACTCGGACGATATTCTCGCATCTCTGCCTGCATATTGTACTGCAGGACACGACATTTGGAGATCTGTCACGTATCTCATATGTTGGGAAGTTGTCGAGCCACATCTTCCGAATCGAGTTATGAGACAGTTTGGATATCATCAGCCCGTGCCTGATCTAAGATTGACCGATAATCAACAGGCACTGCATTCTCTTGATCGTCGTGGCAAGGGGAATCAAGACTGGATAACTAGACATGCACCATATATTGATGTGTGGACTGATCGGCCTATGCATGTGGAGGACGGTGCTGTAACTGAAGATCCTACCTATCCGTCCGATGAGTATCGTCAATGGTATCGCGAGCGGACAGTGTTATATATTTCAAATCCTACTAGGCATCCCGTTTATCCGGAGGGCTTTCAGGGGGATAGCGCTAGAGCACAATATCTAGTAAGTGTTCCTTACAATTACTCAAACAGATCCTTCAAACAAATCCCAAGTTGTTAAGATTTAACTCTATTCTAGCCGACTCATCCCAACATTATATCTCCAGATGGATGCTATGTCTCAAGTATATTACATGGCTGAGACCTGTGTCGCACAGAGTGACGAACAACACACGATTTATTTTAATGCAATGAAGGACTTTGCATCCATGACATTGGACACTGTAGGGGAGTCATCCCGACTTGCATTTCGCCCTCCACTAGTACCCCAGCAAATTCCGCAACCAACAGACCCCCGTCGCCTTGAAAGAGCTCCTAGGAATGTTCACGGAGGTCAGCATGGTGGTGGACGCCGTCGTAGACTCCGGTCACCAGACCCCACCGTCCAAACTGGATGTGATGGACGGTCACAGGCTACCGAGCATCAGGGCAGCCGTATGTACAGCCGCCATCCTAGGTCGCCAGTGCCTATGGCGGAGTTTACGCCCCTTACAGACTTGCATCTTGCAAGTGGTGAACAACATGTAGGAGGTACAGATGAAGGCCCAAGTTTCCAAGCTATTGATGCTAGACTTGAGTCACAGATTACTCAAGTCGAGGAGGCGATCCCAGTCCAGCCACGTCGATCACAGAGAGTGCGCAAACCCAGAGGATGTGGCACTCATGGAAGACTTGGACATCATTGATATTCAGCACTTTAATTCTGTAGTTGTTGTTTGTTTCATATATTGTTTATATTCTTTACTTTGGCGAATAGTAGTTTTATTTTTAAAATATTTGGACACGTTGCTGGAAATATGGGTATGAGAAAATCTTCAGGTGCATTTTGGGTTTGCTGGCAGGAGTTTTGTCCACTTTTAAGGGGAGACTTTGTCAAAAAAATTTTTTTAGCAAAAAATTTTATATTAATCATAATACATTTTTTGTCATCCATCTGAGTCGGTGCAATATCCATTGTCTAGCTTGATCTCATATTTTCTCATTTCTAATTTAGAAATAATCACTCCATAATCATCTGATAAAAATTCACTTGGACAACATGCGAGGTACTCAGTCTAAAAAAAATGCCTATATGTAAATAATACAAGGGCACGAAAAGAATATTTTATTTTGTATGTCTTCTTATGATCTTACGGAAGTCACAATTGGAATGGAATTGTAAATAACACATTGCAATCAGGAAATGTGATGATTTGAAATTTAAATATGATAACATGCGCATTAACTAACCACTTGAGAGGAAGGTGAACAAAGGTAAAAGCAAACTTAGCCAATTGAAGGTTAAGCTCTGCAAAATAGCTGTAAAACCTGTGAGAAAGATGTAGCAAAACGGCTCTGCCAATTGACCTGAGGAAAGAGACAGATCCGCACCTCGGATCTGTCTCGTGATAATAGATACGAGCTCGGATCCATATGATCCGTGGACTTTCCATCGTACATCCGAGGTCGGATCCTAACGACCTCAAACCACTTACTACAGAACTACATCAGAGGCCTCGGATCTAACTTGTTAATACGGATCCGTGCGCGGATCCAAGTGGTCCGTGGACTTTCCCTTCTAGATCCGAGGTCGGATACAGAAGACCTCGGATCCCTTACGGCAGAAGTAAAGCCGAGGCCTCGGATCATTCTTGTCAACAAGGATCCGCGCCTCGGATCCGGGTGCAGCAACTCCTACGCTTTATTTTTTACGCCTTTCCTGTATTTGTACAATTTTGCTCCCAATCTGTTCTGCGTTTCTTTCTTAATTAGCCCTTACATTTCTTTCAGTTCGTGCATGAATTTCATACTTCAATAACCTTCACGGTGTTAAGTCAATTAACGCATTAATCCACTAATTTGAATTCGTTTAGACGACCCTTAAATAAGTTCCTGTAGACATTTGTAAAAGGCATGCCCCCTTGTTACCCAGTACATGATTCATTGGAGCAGAAAATTAATTATATTATTCTTTAATTTAGGCATCAACTGCTTTTGTCATTTAAGCATAGCTTTGTTGCAATTTGGCCTTATCGTGACTATATCAAGCACTTACTAACGAAATTAAGTGAAAATGACAAATATCATTAATCATGCAAATTTCCAAGCGAGGTAATTTTGCTTATTTAACCGAATATACTTCCTAAAAACTAAAAATCCTAATTGCATAGTGGTACGAAACTACCTAAGTTGGACAAGATAATCCAATAACAAAACTACAAAGCTTGTCTTAACAAAATAAAAGCAAAATAGAGAAATAAAATATCCAAGCCGCTACTGAGCGTCATGGCTGCTCGGAACGAGGGTCTATTGCCTTCTCCGCTCCGTGAGGACCCTGTGAGGTACCAATATGGCCCTCCTCCTGATGAGGTGTCGGAGTAGGCGACCGGCGGATGTTGAAGTGTTCTTCCATCGCCCGAAGACGGCGATCATGCCTGTCTAGTCGCTCCGTCATCCGTCTCTCCATTTGATCGATACGCTCGACGACTCGTCCCTCCATACAACAAATGGCATTTAGGAGCTCTTGCCATTTTGATCTCGGAGGAGGTGGTGGTCGAGGAACAGGAGGAGGAAGAGCTTGCTGTGCCTCCGCCTCTCGAGTTTCCACTTGTGGTTCAGTGTGCGGAGGAGGTTGGGCGGAAGTCGATGCCTCTCCAGTGTCTCGAACCAGAGCAGCTCCAAAATCCGTAGCAATGCCCAAAGCTTTGAGTATAGAGGTATTAACCTCCTCGACAGACCTGGTGACGATAGCTCGCTCGGTTCCAAGAGGAACCTTGACCTTCTCAAATATGAGGGATAGCAGTCTTGGAAACCCGAAGCAGGTCTCGCCGGCCCTCATGCGAGCTGTAGTCCGCATATAACTGATGATAATGCTGGGTAGAGGAATGCCGGTCAGCTGCGCACCCACACCATGCATCATTTTGTCCAAAAAGTAGAGATCACTATTGCGGAGCTCCCGTTTTCCACTTTTTTTTGGTACCACATTGAAGGCAAACAGGTAGAAGATTAGGTGGTACCTATGCTCGAATGAATCGGCGTAAACTGTAAGCTTCTTCGCAGTTCCTCTCTCTCTATACTGGCCCTTGAGGCGTCCAACCGCCTCTCCCACCTGCCAAGGGTCTCGCGCCTTGAACTCCTTCGTCAATTTGATATCTTGTCCTTCGTCTTTGAGTTTGACGAACTGTCCCAGTGTATCCCGAGTAAGAGCCACTCTCTTGCCTCGAACCCACGAGACGATGACATTGCCACTGTGGCTTTCTTTGTTTTCCACGTTGGCTTAGAACTCCCGGACCAAGGTTGGGTAGTAATGCTTGGGAAGTTGTAAGATGTTCTCCCAACCAAGGCGCTTGAATGCTGTGGAGATGTGGTAGTGTGCATCCACTTCCGGTGCCAAGTGCTTCTCGATGATAATCTCCTTGTCTAAGCCGAATTCATACCATATTTGGTTTTCAAGCGAGGTGAATCGAGTGGTATCGTAGTCCGGAGGTGACTCGTCACGGCTAGTAGACGCGGTCTTCCGGCGAGAGCGAGGTGGCGGCTCTGGTGACGGAGATTCCTCTTCAGGTGACTCCTCATGCAAGGAAGGTGTGTGTTCCTCTGTCGACGAAGATGGAGGTGTCGGTGCTCTAGACCTTCTTGTGCGAGCCATAATACCTATACCAAAAGCAAGATGAACGTTCATTAGAAATCGTAGAAACTTGCTCGCACGTATTAAATAAGAATTAAAAAAAATTTCGGCAGAGTTTCCCCTTGAAAAAGGGCTAAACTACCTGCCAACATTTACCAAAAATTCAAGCAAAAAATCTACGTAAGACCTCACAAATACAATTCTCACATTGAGAATGAATATTACCAACAAGGTTGTCATGATACGCTAAATACTTCCAATACTTTGACAATTAAAACCATTTGTAACATTGGAATAAAATTTGAAAGTCAAGTAGACTATCAATGACACTATGCTATAACATTAAGCTTCCCCAAACATCAATTCATCGAAGCGTCTTACATCAGGCTTACGAAAAACATCTTCAATTCAAACAATTCTCAACTTTTGGCACTTTCCTTCAAACCAATACATAACTACCCACTATACTTGCCACAATTTATCATCAATTTGCATAAAGATGCACTTATTTCAAGCAAACAAATGCAAATTATACACGAAAACAAGAAATTGCAAACAAAAGTCTAGTGTGCTTTCATGAGAAAAATTATAAAATTTCAGGAGGATATTAACAAATTTCTCAAATCTAAGCTAACAACCATAACTAAATGTATATATTATCACAATGTAACACAATTGTATCAAGAAATTTCAACAAATAAGCTTTTATCACAATTACTCAAAAACTAAAAAAAATATCCAAAAATAGGAGTTATAAAATCTCAAAAGAAATTGCAAATTGTTACCTCAAATGTAAATGAGGATGCTGGAGGATGATAATGATGACAAATGAGGGAGACACAAGTCCAATTTTACCCACAAATAAAACAAATTCCGTGCGGCCCAAAATTGCCTTTTTAATATCAAAATCCACTTTTGATGATGTTTTGTGGTGAAATAGCTTACGGTTTATGATCATACAAGGGTTACGGAGGTGTTTATGGTGAAGGATTGGAGATTTGATAGACTAAATAGAAGATTGGAGAAAAGGGGGTAGGGTTTCGGTGAGAAGAGGGAAGAAATATTTGAAAAGTGCAGAAACGAACCCTCGTTTCTGCTTTATCCGCGAACAGATCCGAGGGCGTATCTGTACTTTTAGTCCTCGGATCCTACATGGCTCGGATCCACAACTGCTGAAGTTTATCCGAGGTCTCGGATCCAACTGGAACTTGAATGATCCGAGCTCGGATCTCCTGTTTTAATTTTTTGCTCTTCAAACGACCCGAGGTCGGATCCTTCTGGGTTTTATAGGATACGAGCTCGGATCATCACACTTCTGCACTAATTACACCAACTGCAATTTTCCAAACATTTTCTCCCTTTTCCGACTAATTCCAAATAAGCTACAAAACTCGCCAATTTTTTTAATCCACCAATCGCTGTTTTAAATGCAAAAAATGATTATTGTTAGTCTCACTGTTGTCGAGTGAAATGAAATTCACACAACTTTACAGCCAAGAAATCATAACTGTGACATATTTAGTGGTACTGACTTTTAAATATTTACTAAAGTTGAAAAGTCCAAATACGTATTAATCAAACGTCAAAAAGAATTAAGGAAATGAGTGGTTGTAGACCTCGCATTTAGCAAATGCGAGGTCAACATGACCTCGCATTTAGAAAATGCGAGGTATGCGCTTTTTTTTTTTTTTTTTTTAATTTCGTTTGGGTCAAAATTCATGTCAACTTCGCATTTAGCAAATGCGAGCTCTAGGAGCTTGCATTTGCTAAATGCGAAGATCCCCAACATAGAAAACGATACACAAAACGCCCCCTTTGTAGAATTTTTTAAAATTTCATCATATTTTTAGAAATTTCTCTTGAATAGGCTTCCCTCCATCATGGGCTGAGCATCGTCCCTTCCTTTCCTAGCGGCAGGATCTCTTTGTTCTTCGCATTCGCTGGAGCAGCATTCCGCATCCCAAAACATTCTTCGCTAGCAAGCGTTGTCCACAAAAGCAGCACCAACTCCAAAGTAGGCATTCCTTCTTCCTGTTCCTGAGGAAAAACCCATCTTCAATGCACACCGTCTGCTTCTCGCCTAATTCTCTAGATCGTTCCCGGGACCAGCAACAACGAACGAAAGCCCAAAGAAAATCCTTACCAGTGTAAACAGCCCTAATTCAGGGCGCGTAGATCAATGCCAAAGTAAGCTAAAGCTTCGTCTTTTCCGTTCTGGGTACAAAATCTCAGGGATTGGCTCAGAAGCCGCAGGCGCTTTTTCTGATCTGTTTGTTGCTTTGCTTGCTCCCTTCTCTTGCTTACACATTCTGTAGTTTTTTTGTTTTTCAAGGCTTTGATTGCCTGTTTGATTAGGCCTAGATCTGGCTGAAACCTTTTCAAAAGGAGTCGAATCAGTCTGGCGACTTCCTCAATTGCTAACCAACTAAACCCAGAAGAGATGCCATTGTGGATGGAAAGGCTAACTATGCAGCTATGCGATAGAAAGATGGGCGAAGTGGATCAAAAAGGTAGATTTGTGGCCCTTGAGAACTGCCTTTGGGGATTGAGCAAGCCAGGGATTAAGAGCGTATGTTAGGTAGTTCAGATTGGTAGCAAGTAGTGCCCATGAATCTGAGTTCGGAATGAGCTGGAGATGCTCCCTTTTCTCTATGAATTGCGAGTCACTCAAGAATCAGTGCCCAACCTAGAACTACTATGAACCATTGCTTGCTTCCCGCCTAGCAATCCTGGTAATTGGAACGAAGCTATAGCCCTTTCTTTCATTCTCTTTCGAAATTAGGTATGAAAGGCTCTATTGCTTTCCCATTGAAGAAGGGTTAGGCTGACCTGGAATCCAATTGAATAGAGGTTGGGTCTTCGTTTTGCATCTCTGTCGAAATTTTTCATTTGCAGATCTACAACTATGGTGGGTGCAAGCTTGGAAGAGACATGGAGGACAAAATTGGAATGAAATGAGTTTCTGCTAGACACAAGTTACCATTAAGTCGCGTAAATATCACTCGCTAGCTCCCCAGCCGGTTAGCAGGTAAAAGCCAAACAAGTCCAAAGCACAGGGGGGTTAAGTGGGAGTTTCTAAACAATGAGGAGGTTTCGTGTCAATTTCCTTAACCACAGGGGGGTTTTATGTACTTTACCCTTGTTTTTGTCCAAAATTTGGGAATTAAAACTGCTCATGTGTTAAAGTTTGGGTACCAAAACTGCATTTTCTCTAAATTAAAACTCATTCCACAAGGACATTTTTTGGTATTCATCTAAAAAATTGTCCAAATCAATATTATTTTAGAATTTTGTTACTAAAACTATCAAATCAAGGGAGGTAAGTGTAAATTTTCAAATCTTAGGGGAGTTCAATGAAATTATCAGAAATCTCAAGGGAGGTTTCTGAAATTATTCCTAAACAATAAAAGTAGATGAGGTATATGTAATTTTTAAAATCTAATGAGAGCTCTATGTAATTATTAGAAACCTCATGGGAGGTTTGTGAAATTATCCCTTTTGTATTTTATCCACATTTTACTCATTCTTAAGAGTTTATTTTTTGGATTAATTTTCTACGTACTGACAGTGTATACACTTTCACCATTGAATATATGACACATAATTCGAATTTGAATTTGAAATTCAAATTTTACATATGTATCGTACATCCAACCGTATATATACACTATCAATGTATATAAAATTTACTCTTATTTTTTTTAGGTAAATTCTTGAGAGTTTACCAATAAGCGAAATTCAGCTTGTTTAAAAGTAATCTAGAAAATAGAATTAGAATGTACAATACACTTCACCTATTTTTATACACTGCACTTATTTTGCTTTTTAACAAAATATACGTAACAAAAGAAGAAGTATCTTCCATTTTCTCTATTTTTCATTAGTTTAAACTATAAAGAATTTTGCATACCAGTTCAACCTAATATCATCTAAAATATAAAGTTCAGAGACTATAAGAGATTTTTAGTCACAAGTGTTCTTTTTCTTATTAGAAAGAAAAAAGAAAAAAATATTCTCTTTTCGTACAATTTATCTTCACATCTTACCCAAACAAAAAAATTACATGAGCAAAGTTGTGTTTGAATTGCATTTTCCATGATTTTTCATGGAAAAATTACTGTAGCGATTTGATGTGTGTGAGGGAAAAAGATAATAGGGAAATGTGATTACGGAAAACAACGTAATTTTCCGACGAAAAACTGCAATCCAAACAAGATCACATAAGAGGGTTGGATTAGATTGGCTGGTAAGATGAAAGCGATGGTAAGTAGGAGGATCTGACATTTATTCGAAAAAAAAATTCAACTATTCACCAAAAAAAAAAAAAGTTTAAGTCCACACCTAAAAATGGAAAAAAAAAAATTGAAAATTGCAATTTTCAGGGAAGAATGTGCAAAAATTAACGTGTCTACTGTCTAAGCACATTAGAGTACACGGCCAACGTGGCAACTGGCAATTTCTCGTTTTTTCTCTTTCCCTTGTTTTGACAAAACTCGTGATCACCCGCTCCGACTTTCTTCTTACTTCTGGGTTTGTTTCTTTCACTTTTCCTCGCTACAAAATCCAACGATTTCTTCATCGTACTCCTACAAATTCACTGGCACTAGGCCAAATTCAGACAATCCACATTTCCCTGTTGAAATTTTCCGATCGATTAACGAAGGTAATCGCTAAACCCTACCGTACCATCCTCCATTTCTTCCTCCTTGAGTTTGTTACCAAATTTCCTTCTTCTTAGATTAATTTTCGCACTGTTTTCTTTTTGTTTTTTGTTGAAATTTTCTGCTACATAAAATCATTGAGGGTTAGGGTTTTAGTATTAGCTTTCTCTTTTTTTTTTTTTTTTCCGGAAACGATAGGAATTTAGTTTTTGTGGAGTGGCAATTTAGTGCTATGTACAAGTTGGAAAATTCTCGATAATAAATGTCACTTTTTTCAATATATGAAGGTGAATGAAATGTTTTTGTTCACGTTTAGAGGCAGGTGAAGGAAAATGAAAGAAATATGTTCTCTTTCATATTCTTGCTGAATAACTTTTATCATGAGCGCTTTTTAACTTGTAATAAGCTGTATTTGATGTCCCAAATCCCAATGCATGTTGGGGACATCTCTTCGTTGAAGGGACAACGTGATATGTTTTTCTGGGTGGAGCAAAAAGAAAAAAATACACTGATAAACTATCTCCTCAACTATCATTTCATCTAAATTGTTGTTTACCATGAAAGTGAGGTTTTCAATTTTATTGCTGTATTTTCCTTTTCTCCTTTTCTTTTCATTGTTTCTATCATCTCTTGAGTATAAGAAGTGTTAGTTTTTTTTTTCCCTTTTAGTAGGTTTTTACGTACAACTATAAACAGCAGCATGGAACACCCTGAGGATGAACCTCGTTCTGGAGGTGAACACCATGAAAAACATGATGATGAGGTGATCTGATAGTCTTTTTTTTCTTTATTCTTTCTCTGCATTTTGATTTTAGTTGCAGGCACTGTGCTAAAGCCTTTTCTTACTTCTAATTTTTTGATATAGTCAATTAACAATTCTTGGATTTTTCTTTTTAAAGTGTATGACAAGGATCATTCTATTATTAGAGGCAGAAATGATGTTAAACTTGATAATTTCTACAATTTTAAGATTGAAGAACCTTTCCTTTTATTTTCTAACATACAGCATCTGGTTCAGGAAGCCGTTGCTCGTTCTGAGGAATTTAAGAAGTCTGTAGAAGCTAAAATGGCACTTCGTCAGAGTAACATGAACCCTGAAAGACCTGGTGAGTAGTTTCTCTCTGATGCTTTTATAGGTGTAGCATTTATGATTTACAAAGCATGTTTGAAATTAAGATATAATTTCTCTTGCCTGGGTTTTGGGTGAATGACTTTTTATTGCAGACTCAGGTTTTCTTAGAACATTGGATTCCAGCATTAAACGCAACACAGCTGTTATTAAAAAACTTAAGCAAATTAATGAAGAGCAGCGAGAAGGATTGATGGAAGATTTGCGGAGTGTTAACTTAAGCAAATTTGTCAGTGAAGCAGTGGCAGCTATTTGTGATGCAAAACTTAGATCTGCAGACATTCAAGCTGCTGTTCAGGTGACTATCCTTCCTATCTAATTGACTGTGCATACAATAAATTGGCCAACTTTGTTTTGAGCTTGTGTCTTTTGTATTAAAATTATGCATCCTGATAAGTTAAGCTTCATAATGGGCTACCGTTACACTTCAGTGCTGGCCTATCATGTATCAGCATAGATGTTCTGAGATGGAAGGATAGCACAATAGCTTCTTCTATACAATCAAAAAGTTCTGTCGCTAGTCTTGTTATTAACATAGTTCATTTCCTGTTTAATACCTTCTCTTATCCCCAATGTGCATTGGCGCAAACTCAATTGAATTGCTCTTTGTACTGTTTTCTGTTTTCCTTCTCTGGCAATTGTGTTTGTTGGTGTATCATTCCTTTAGTTATGAGTTTCTGAGAAATACTAAAGATACTCTATTGCAATATTGAATATTTTGCTAACTTAATTTTAATGAAATTATCAGTCTTATTGGCTTCTTGAAGTTCTACAATTTTGTAGATTTCACTGCTTTAAATTGCAGATGCAAGGTTATGTTAGTTATATGGTAGTTTTACTCATTTAAGCCAAGGGCAAGGATTCGTTTGAGAGACAATGTAGTCTTGTATTTGCTGAGGTTGTAATACAGTTCAGTTGTTCTTCAGTCTTGCACTATTATGATGTTAATATGTGGCATATCTGGATTGTGCATTGGTTGCTTTTTGTTGATTATTGACCTGTCTGAGATGCAGCCTTTGGAATCATTTGCTTCTTATTCTTTTTCTGTCCTTTTGTTACACTGGTTCTGAATTTCTAGTAGATTGGCTTGTTTTCTTATGTGGTTTCTGCTACAGCTTTTTATTTGATGACTTGTTATTTACAGTAACACAACCGGTTGTGGACCATGAGTTATCTTTTTGCTATGAGAAAAATACTTGTTACTAATACGCACTTCTGTAGATGTTCTTTCCCCTTCTTTTCCCTCCCCTCTGAGATCCAATTTGTTGCACAGATCTGTTCTTTGCTTCATCAGAGATACAAAGACTTCTCACCAAGTCTGGTTCAAGGTCTCATGAAAACCTTTTTTCCTGGTAAATCTGGTGAAGACCCAGAGGCAGACAGGAATTTGAAGGCCATGAAGAAACGTAGTACTTTAAAACTTCTACTGGAGCTTTACTTTGTCGGAGTCATAGATGATAGTGGCATCTTTGTTAACATTATTAAGGATCTCACTAGCCTAGAGCATTTTAAGGACCGTGATGCAACACAGACAAATCTGTCCCTTCTTGCTAGTTTTGCTCGACAAGGAAGGTATCTCCTTGGGCTTCCACAGACTGGACAAGATGTTCTTGAAGAGGTATGACTGCTTTGACACTATATATATGTGACCTTGTGCTTCATTAATTGTGCATCAGTTCTTTATTCTTCTTAACTATCAAATGGAAGGTTTCACCAACAATCTCATGGATATTTATCTCACTGTTCAACGAATGAAAGCCCTCTTTTGCTTCTTTTAAATGTGTACATCCAAATTAACATCTGCTTGTTTCTTTATACTCGTAGGATATCAGTCTTTGCAAATTTTACTGTCCATGCAGTTTTTTTTTCCTGTTTCTATGCAAGTTTTGTCTACTTTCCTGTCATATTTTCCTCTCTTGAAGTTAATGTAATCAGAGTTTTGCATATTGGCTTTTGGATTTATTTTTTCTACTCTGTCAATGTAAGGACCTTTTTAACCCTTACCTGGTCTGGATGTATGACATGCTACCTTTATTCAAATTTGAGATTCTGTTTTTGCACATGTAGCATGCATCCAAGCCTATTAGTGTAAAATGCCTTTACACCGACACTTAAGTAAAAAATAATCATTAGATTTTATGGCTTTTGAAATGATTTGCATGAGCTTCAGATGATCAAGAACTTAAAGAGTTTGCTGGTAATTAGACTTTTCTAATCTGTGTCTGTTGTCTACTGCATTATAAGTTGGACAGGCACCTAGTTTAATTCATTTTACTATTTGTATTACATTTGCAATGAAGACTATATTCTTATGGGAGGGTCAAGTAATATGTGTTAGGATTCTTCAACAGGGGTTGGTGATCCATTTTTGCAGCGTGATGAATAATGTGGAAATAGGTATCTTGTGCTCCTTACATGGACATACATACATGGAATCTGTTACATGATTATAAGTTTTGTCAGATGGGGTTTTCAGTTACTGGTGTTCATATGATGTTGGTATTTTTAAACTAAAATAGCAATTCAATTATAGGAAAATATTCTCTCATGATTGTTCAAGTTATGCAATCTGGACGCTATCATTTGGTTCAATTTCCATTTATTTTGATTCTGAGTATATAAGTCTATCCTTATATGATATTTCTGATCTTTTGTGCAGTTTTTTAAGAGCCTCAATGTGATGGCAGAACAGAAAAGGTTCTTTAGGAAGGCATTTCAAACATATTATGATGCTGCTGTTGAACTACTTCAATCAGAGCATGTGGTAATAACTCTTTACCTTTAAAATGCAGATTTTGACAATTGTGCTTGGACCTCATTCTCCAGTATATAAATTATATAGGGGAACATTAGGGCCTTCGCTTTCCTGTTTCCTTGGGTGAAGCATCTGGTTGTTTTAGTTCAGATGATTTGTTGTCACTGATGGAATTCACCTCAAATTTGTAGTCACTTCGCCAAATGGAGCATGAGAATGCAAAGATCATAAATGCTAAAGGTGAACTTAGTGACGAAAATGCCTCTTCATACGAAAAACTGCGAAAATCATATGACAATCTATACCGTGGCATCTCTGCGTAAGTTTGACTCTTGATTTATCTTTCCAGAAATGTTTTTGAAATTTTATATTTGATTTTTGTGTTCATGTATAGGGGTAAACAGATATTGGAATAAACTACAAGGAATTAGGAGAGAATTTTTTTGTAGTTTTGTTGTCCTTATAGTATTTCAAGAGTTGTATATGTCAAATTGATGTCAAACCTATACCTTTCTAAGCGTGGAAAATCCCCAATCTTCCTCAAGTTGTTAAGAGATCTTTCTCATGATTAATTTGCTTAAGCGAAATGATAAACACTGCTGAGTCCCTCCGACAATTCAGTATCTAACTGATCTTCTTACTTGACAAAGGATCAAGTTCTTTTTCTTAGTATATATGTATCTAGAACTAAATGAGTTCTAAGCTGGATGTTTCGGAATTGTCATGACAGAGACCTCCACAGTATGAAAGATAGAGGTGTTACAATTGTGAACTCAATTGAACCTTCCTATATTGAACATTTGTGATATCTTCAATTGCTTAGGAGATGAACCATTTCCGATTGTTGCATCTTGGCTGATATTAGTAACAAACTTAGTATCTGATTTGATCAAGGAAAACTAAATATCCATCACCTAACCTTCTTGTATTTTTTCCCTTTTCTGTCTTTATCCCTTGATGTTACTATGAGAAGTTACGACGTAAGACATTTAAAACAAGGACTTGTTTGCAAAACAAATTTCAGTCAACCATCAATGTGATCCCTTATATTTTTATGCCCTATGAAAGCTTCTGAGGGGGATATGGAAAAGAGACAATGAAATTTAAATGATTCAATTTATTGACATTCATAGCTGACATCAAAGCCCATTGGTTTGAACTGGGTGGGTCCCCAGTTCACTTGTTTGTCTGTGTTTTTAATGCTTCTATGGTTGGAAAGATTTGGAGTTGTGGATAAATGTAGAAGTGAAGCATGACAATGGTGTTTTAGAATACGCATCCAATCCTAACTTTATTCTGCTCTTGTAAGGATCAGTTCAACCAAGCAGTATTTCCTCATCTGCATATAGAGTTCAATCTCAACTACTCATTTGTTGTGACATTCACGTAAAACTCTCATTTTTACCATTAAGGTTTAGTTTTACCCAGGTTATGGATTTGTTAATATTTAAGTCAGCAGGAACTTTTTCCTCTTTTGGTTCATGGTCTGAATTCATTTATTTAGCATGAATGGTGTTTCCTGCATATTGTTTCATTTCTTGCCTCTTTACATATATTATATACTGTGCATGGCGTTCTCAAGGTTTGTGCTTTGTGGATATGTTCTACATTGTGTACTTTTATTTTTTTGTAAGCCTTTCTTGTTGTACTTTGGGCAACAGTTTAGCAGAATCATTGGATATGCAACCTCCTGTGATGCCTGAGGATGGTCATACAACTAGGATGAGTTCAGGGGAGGATTTGTCATCTCAAAGTGCTGGTAAAGATAGTCCTGTCCTTGAAGCTCTCTGGGACGATGAAGATACAAAGGCTTTCTATGAGTGCTTACCAGATCTCAGGTGATTTGTTGACCATTTACACAGGATTTCTTGTGATTGTTGCCCAACGGAGAAGTTAGAACTGAAACCTATAGTGATCTGGATATTTTTATATTTTTTTCCAGAGCATTTGTTCCAGCTGTATTGTTGGGAGAAGCAGAACCAAAATTGAATGAGCAATCTCCTAAGACGCAAGACCAATCAACTGTAAGAAGGCTTTTGACCTTTTAGTTTGTCCATCAGGCTTGCATGATAGTGTCAGATAATGGATTTCTTGTTGCGGACAAAATGTCTTGCTCTTGGTACAAATTTTAAGCAAAATCCGCTTTTGCTTTGGTACAAATTTTAGTTTGAAACTGGACATACAGATTGCTTAAGCATGGACTTTGGATAATGTGGACAACATGGGGTGGCACAAAGGTTTTATAATTTGGCAGTATCTACATGGAGATGCATAGGAGGGAACATAGGACACTGTACCGTAATTTTTCTCATTGATCTATGACGAGTGAATTTCCATTATTTAGTTTCAGACTTGGGCAATGTTTGTGATGATCTTTCTTGGTTAAAACTTTGGCAATTTATCCATCTGCTTTGTAAAATTGGCATACTTCGTATATTGGTTTATCTACTCACATGAAGATATTTCAGGATTTGGCTGCTGAAGCTGACCAATGTCAGATAACGCGAGAACTGGCAGATGTTTCTTTGGATTCTGGATCTTCCCAGGAAGACAAAGGTGAGAAAGTGAAGGATAAAGATGAAAGGGATAAAGAAAAGAGTAAAGAAATTGAAAAAGATAAAGGAAAAGAAAAGGATGCTGAGAGAAAAGGAGAAAGCGACAAGGAGAAAGTTAAAGGTCTTGAAGGGACAAGTCTGGATGCGCTGCTGCAGAGACTCCCTGGTTGTGTGAGCCGTGACTTGATTGACCAGTTGACTGTAAATATCATTCACTTGATTTTTCTTTCTTGTTAATCACTTCTCGTTTATGAAACTTATTTTGCAACTAAAGATTCATTTTGATTAGTGTCTGATGCTTGATTTCAGGTGGAATTTTGCTATTTAAATTCGAAGTCTAATAGGAAAAAGCTTGTCAGGGCTTTGTTCAATGTGCCCAGGACATCACTAGAGTTGTTGCCATATTATTCTCGCATGGTTGCCACCCTGTCAACATGTATGAAGGATGTGTCTTCTATGCTTTTACAGTTGTTGGAGGAAGAATTCAACTTTTTGATCAATAAGAAGGTCTAGCAGAGTAACATTTACTGCTTTGAGGAATTGAACCTTTTTGTAGTTTAGGGGCATGGTGTAGCAGCTAAGAATTTGCTTCTCTGTAGATTGCCACGGTGCATGTTATTCATACTCTGCACCATTCTTATTTTGCAGGATCAAATGAACATTGAAACTAAAATCCGGAATATCCGTTTTATTGGAGAACTCTGCAAATTCAAAATTGCGCCAGCTGGGCTTGTTTTCAGCTGCTTAAAGGTAAAAAGGGTGTATAATGTTATATATTCCTTCCATACAGATATAAATCTGAGCCACTTCTGCAGTAGTCAACTGCACCTAACCTGGCTTTTCACTTGTGAGTGCCTGTGTTATTTGCTGACATTTCTTATTCAAATGTACTAAAAATGCTATCCATTGCTTCATTTCCCACCTGTTTTCTAAGGAAATGGTCAATTTTTTGCTCGACATGTTTGCCATGGTTTGAAGTGTCAATTAGTTTGGAGGTTGACAACTAACTATTTCTCTAGATTGAAGGGACTTACTTGATTCTTATCACAGCTGCTTTTACCTCTGTGTTGGCCAGGCTTGTTTAGATGATTTCAGTCATCACAACATTGATGTTGCGTGCAATCTTCTTGAGACGTGTGGTCGTTTCCTTTATCGTTCTCCTGAGACTACCCTGCGCATGGCTAACATGTTGGAGATATTAATGCGTTTGAAGAATGTAAAAAATTTGGATCCTCGCCATAGCACCTTGGTGGAGAATGCATATTATTTGTGTAAGCCACCAGAAAGATCTGCTCGAGTTTCTAAAGTTCGTCCACCCCTGCATCAGGTGCCATCTAAGTTCTCTTGTGTGTTGTTATTGTCTTATATCTGATTAGATGTGTTGATTGTTATGTTTTGTTATCTGATCAGATTTGTTTATTGTTATTTTCTTATTATCAGAGTAGATAACCTTTACTGATCTGAATTCCACTGGACTGTGCAGTATATCAGGAAATTGCTTTTCTCAGATCTTGATAAATCTTCAATTGAGCGCGTGCTGAGACAACTTCGGAAACTACCTTGGAGTGAATGTGATCCTTACCTTTTGAAGTGTTTTATGAAGGTTCACAAGGGAAAATTTGGTCAGATTCACCTGATTGCATCACTTACTGCTGGCTTGAGTCGTTATCATGATGACTTTGCTGTTGCTGTTGTTGATGAGGTTTGTTGTGGTTTGTTCTTCTAACTGTAAATTTTGATGGTTAATTGCAAAATACATCTTGACCTATTATAGATTTGTGACTTGCACCTCAAATTATGAATTGTTGCACTATATTGCTCCAGCTAGAACTATTAGCACATCAGTGAATTCTCATAATTTGGTAGGCTGAACATTGGTGATAGATAACCCTGCAAAGTTTATGTTGATTTTTACAAATTTCAACCACCAACACCACCACCGTCCAATACTGCTATGGTGCCATTATCAAAGACCACAATGAACCAAACAGCCAGACTAAGCTCATAACCATCAACATAGAATACAGCAAACCAAACAAACTAGAAAATCTAAATCAACCCACCAACATAAGCCCATTAAGAAATGAAACACAGACCAAATCACATATACAACTCTTATCACAATTCTTCTGGGGAGGATTAAAAAAGATGCTAGACTGGTGTTGGCTTTGAAGGTTGGAAGAGGAACAGGATTGGGAGTTTAGGGAAGGGTTGCAATTAAAAGATTTTGCTGGATAATATTAATTTGAAATATCACCTTAGATAGTAAACAGAGAACCCACAAAATTCTCAGCCCTAGAGTATTTGTTATGTGCAACTCTTCTTTAAATTTTTGAAAGGAGGCACTACATTGGTTTAACAACCTTGAAGAAATTGCACTTCTGTGCTATGTGAGAAAATTCGCTAATGACTTTTGTCAGCTTGTCCAATTGAGTTCATAGCTGTATAAAATACTGGATGGAAGTTTATGTGTCCAAAAGTTCTATTGTTTGTCCGAGGATATGATTCTGGGAACCTTGTTTCCTTCTAGGTTTTGGAGGAAATCAGACTTGGGTTAGAGTTGAACGATTATGGGATGCAGCAAAGGCGTATTGCCGACATGCGTTTTCTGGGAGAATTGTACAACTATGAACTTGTGGATTCATCTGTTATTTTTGATACTCTATACCTGATACTGGTTTTTGGTCATGGGACAGCAGAGGTAAGATTGTTACTAGTTTGGTGACTATCTGTTTCGGAAAATTTAATCATATATGGCAGATGCTTGCTTGGAGTGAATTAGCACATTGTTGACCACGTCAATGACTCCATGCTATGCCCTGTGTTCAGAAATGCAACTTTTCTTACCATGATGTGACATCTAGTACCTTGTCTAGAAGCTGCTAAGGCAATTTTATTTCAGTTGCCAAATGTTAGGTCCCTTTGCCCTATATCATTGTGTTCTTTTATGCCTCAATGTCTTCTGTCCTGTTCCTGCTCGCTAAGCACCTTGATGTTATGACTGTGCTTGGGGATCTCTGGAAGGTTTATGTAATCACACCTCTCTCTCTCAAAACTTTGGGCAAATTGAAACCAATAGTTAGTTGCATGAGTCATGGAGAGGAAATTATGGTTTGGGAACGCATTCGTTGTCTGCTTGGATATTAAACTGAACAGAATTTTCAGTTGGTAGGATTAATTTTATATGTTTATTTGTGCATGCCTAAAAGCAGAATGCAGTAGATTTAGAGTATTTCATTAAGTGCTGGCATACCATCCATGGAAAAATAAGGGTAATGATCTAGGATATGAATTTTTTGGTTTTCTTTGGAGTTTAGACAATTTGCTGCTTGCTTTACCATTTTGTTGAGACCTTTTTAGAGGTTTCAATCTGGTTAACAACCTTTGCTCTATGCAAACAGCAAGATACATTGGATCCACCAGAGGACTGCTTTCGCATCAGGATGGTCATCACACTTCTTGAAACTTGTGGGCATTATTTTGATCGAGGTTCATCAAAGAGAAAACTTGATCGATTCTTAATCCATTTCCAGAGATACATTCTGTGCAAAGGTGCATTACCACTGGATATTGAATTTGACTTGCAGGTTAGTATTGCAGATATGTATTCTCATTTATTAATTAGGTTAGCTTTTCAATTTAGATGCAGGAATCCTCTTCTGATCTTTTTCTCTAACTTACTTTAGACTTTATTGCATTGCAGCAAAGAATATAAAGTCTCTTGCATACGTTGAGCAATTTTCCTACTCTACAAATTTAATTAATAAAAATCCCTAACCAAGTAATTAACTACAAACCATTTGTCTGGCTCTTTTTTACGTTCAAGAAGAAATTATCTAGCCCATTTTAGTAAAATGGGCAATGAACATACTGATTTATGAAGTGATGTAATTTTTCTGATTTGAAGATTGTATGCGGTATTGCTTGCCTTCTGTTTCAAAATAGGTGCGCAACAAAACTTCAAGTGAAGAGGTATTGCTTTATCCTGTCCAGAATTTAGCAGGTGCACGATTTAGGAGGAATGCAATAAATCAAGAGTTAGTAAGAGCAAATGGTTTTCTCTCGCTTTTAATGTAGGGTTTCAGGATAATCTGACAGAACCGTGCATACTATGACCAAATTTTTTTTTTCTTCCTCTTCTTCCTTTGAAGTGAATATGTTCTAGAGATTGAAATGATGAATCCCTTGTGGTTTAATGTGCAATCTGCAGTCATAAGCGGAATGGATATTTAAGGAACCTTCTAATATGCGATGCTTTTAAACGTACCATGTTTTGTCCAGAACTCAGTTCTCCACACTGACTCCCTTACTGCACCAAAATAAAGTATATGCCCACTGAGAGAGAAAATCATATACAACAAAGGGAAAGGAAACAGAAAGGGGCATTACAACTTCCCAAAATAAGTAATATTCAGAAAAGGGGGATTGTGCCTGTGGATGTTAATCACATTTGGTTGCTAAAAGGAAAAGGTTAATTAAGGAGACAGTGCAACCTGAACCTTTACTTAGTGTACTATTAAGTAATTGTATATACAGGGGGGAAAAAGAGTGTATCATTTGGAATTATCGACATTAATTAACTATATGCTTTGGAATATTTGAAGATTTTGATGAGAAAACTGCACCTGATTATTATCATTTTTCTTCCATGCTGCCTTTTTTGTCAAATAAATTATTAATTTGAATTCATTTCCTTTGAAAGGTTTAGCTTCAGTTTTGGAAATTATTCTTAATTTCCTTAGTCTTAATGTGTCATGAAATGTGAGCTTAAAAGTTGCTGCATCTCCAGGATCTATTTGCTGAATTACGCCCGAACATGACTCGATATTCGTCAGTCGAGGAAGTTAATGCAGCTTTGGTTGAACTTGAGGAGCATGAGCGTGTTGTTGCAACCGAGAAGGCAAATATTGACAAGCATTCAGAGACTGGAAAATCTCCTAGCAGGACTAGTTCTGGTGTTATTTCTGTAAATGGACAAAGCATTGCGAATGGTAGTGAGGAAAATGGTGAACTGCATGATGACATTGTTGGAGAGACAGACAGTGATTCTGGTAGTGGAACCCCTGAGCGGATGGGTCATCATGATGAAGAAGATTCAGATGAAGGGAATCATGATGAGGAGAGCGAGACTGATGAGGATTATGATGACTTAGTTGGTCCTGCTTCTGATGAAGAAGATGAGGTGCATGTTAGGCAGATTGCTGCACAAGTGGATCCTCAGGAAGCAGCTGAATTTGACAGAGAACTCCGTGCTATAATGCAGGCAAGTTCTTGGAGCTTGTTCACATTCCTACTATCTTGGTCTTTCTGAACTCTCAATAGTATGATTTGTCTTGTCCATGGTTATTAAAATCCAGCAAAGCATACAATAGAAATAGATTTTTTGTGGTTGGTTTTTGTCCACCTGCAGCCCTTTCGATTTTTTCTGACTTTATATTTCCCCTTTTTCATGCATCTCTGCTTTGGCAGATGATTTAGTTGCTTCATGACTATTGATCTTTCTGTTTGATTTGAGTGCCTAATATACTGGCGAGATAACACCTGCTACCGGATGCAGGAGAGCTTGGATTCAAGAAAACTTGAGTTGCGGGCTCGACCTACTCTCAACATGATGATACCTATGAATGTTTTTGAGGGGCCTACCAAAGACCACTTAGGAAAGAGTACTGAAGGAGAAAGTGGTGATGAGGCAATAGATGAAGCAGCAGGAGGATACAAGGAGGTTCAAGTAAAGGTTCTTGTGAAGCGGGGTAACAAGCAACAAACAAAACAGATGTCGATTCCTCGAGATTGCACCCTTGTGCAGAGCACAAAACAGAAGGAAGCTGCTGAGCTTGAAGAGAAACAAGACATCAAACGGCTTGTTTTAGAATACAATGATAGAGAAGAAGAGGAGCTTAATGGGCTGGGTATGCAACCCCTGAGCTGGACCCAAAGTGCAGGAAGCAGAGTGGGTAACAGGGGCCATGCATGGGAAGGGCACGGTAGGACTACTGGATCACGTGGTCGGCATCATTATATACATCATTCTGGTGGAGGGATGCATTACAGCAGAAGAAGATAAAAAAACTATATTGCTTTTAGGGTAAATAATAACATTTGCAGACTAAGCAACCCTCAAGCTCTCGCTTGTGCACGATTTGAGCCGAGGCAACGTCTTAAATCTGGCATAAGGGGAGACAACACTGGACGTGCCGCATCATCAGTTCTCTGGCATATTGACTGGATTGAGATACTTGATTGTCTTGTTGCTTTGCTACCGCAGCACCTTGTAGATAAGTTTCGAAGAGGCGTGTGGAAGGTATGTATACCCGTTGGGGTTTGGATTTTCAGTGAAGGATAGAAATTAAGCTTTCAGCATTTTACATTGGCTTTGCATAGATAAGTTTATGGTACTCGCTATGCACGTACATTTGTAAACGCATGAATGTAAACTAGTAAATGAACTTGGTAGAGAACAGTTTATGTTGTTTTGCCTAAGCCAAATTGAACAGTTTTGCTTGGATGTTCCAAATCTCATGATGCCTAAATGTACAGCCTGTAAAAGTTTGGCCGGTAACGGACCACAAAATAAGCTTTGTTATTTCTAATGAACTGCTGCGGAGTTGGCTCTCTAACATACTTTTCGTTCCTGCTGCTCCTTTGTTTGCTCTGGGACTTCTGAGTGCAATTGTTTTAATTTAGACGGATATAAAAAACAGGGAAAATTTTAGTTTAGGTGGTAAAAATACACAATTTTTCAATTGTCTAAACAAGGTATTGGTTCTTGCTTTCGGCCCTTTAGTCCGTTCCAGAAGTCCAAAATTACCACCTTCGAGGACAGTTGGGTCAAGATATATTTGGCACTGATTCCATTACCAGCTGCTGCTACAATCCGTCCCTTGCCAGTCGCCAAATGTGCTTTTAGCCAGCAAGCAGCATTAGTTGGAGTTCTTACTTTCCTTCCCCAAGCAAAAACATTATTTTTTTTTTTATTTTTCCTTGGAAAGACTAATCTGTTTTAATGGGCAAAACCATCGGTCCTAGTAATTAAAAACGCCGTGACCATCAATTTTCCGATGTTGTCTGTTCTTTTATCCATGCCCCTTGGGTTAGCGTAATTAAGTCCCATTGCTTCTAAGACATGCCTGAAATAATTTCTTCTCACTCATTGCCCGTTTCAGTTTCTAATGATTCTGTAGTGTTATCATTCATTTTCCTCAACATAATAAACATTGTCAACATAATAAACATTGTAGTATAATTTCAATGAGTAAATCTTTCCTACACTGACAGTGTATATACACTATCAGCGTTGAGCGTTGGATGAATGACAACTATGTAAAATTTGAATTTCAATTCAAATTTTCAATTCCGTTTGTTACGGAACTATTATAGTAAGCTAATAAAATTGAAATTATAGTTTTAAACTATAAGTTCAACTGTATGCAGAGTAATAATAATTTGTATTAAGCATAAAGGCTGGTTTAGTGAGTGAAGTCCAAACAGTTTACAACTCTGTGGAAAAAAACCAGACATTCTCAGATTTAATACCCCACATTTGAGTTGAAACAGAAACGGACTGAAAAAGGTTAAGTATCTGGTACTCCAATAGCAGTATATTATTAAGAAACTAGGTGAATATGCTGCAAAAATTATATATATATATAAAAAAAAACATATGCTATGAATTATGAGCATTCCTCCCCTCCTACTAAGGATTGTGTGCCGCAATGAAAACAAGTAGGACCAGGGTTTTTGCTAGCTAGCTAGCAGCTTCACAGTTGACACCACCCCAATTCCTTTTCCCCTTTGTGAATGGATTCCCGGATCAAGAATTCTTCTCCTCCATACATCGAACCAACACAGACAACCCTTAAATGTTGTACTCACTTTTTGTGTGTGTGGTGAATCCAGACATGCTCTTGTAAGAAGCACAAAAATTGGAATCCGAAGATAAGATGAAAATGGTACGTAGTGTCAAAATCTGTTTGCTTGTAGCATGAAGCAGTCTCATGATATGTGCAAGACGAATAAGCATAAACGTCCGGCAAAGAACTTTTTTATTTTTATTTTTATTTTTGTAAAAAGCACTACTCCTTGCTTTATTCCCCATGGCTTGCATGGCTTTTTCTTTTTTTCTTTTTTTTTTTTTTTTTTTTTTTTGTAATTGGCACTTGAAATTATGTATTATGATTAAAAGAATTTAGAAATTCTAGTTAAAAAAACCAATTTGATACTGTGTCAGTGTATTGCTTAACATCGCAAGAATATACTATTAGATATAATGTGACAAATTGGAGACGTAGAATTTGTCAAATGGAGAAGAATCAGACTCATATTTTATTGTATCGATTTACAATGTAATTATGTAACAGTAATAGTTTTATTTATCATTATTCAATATAGATTTTTGAAATAAGGTTTTCACAAGCACAGAAGGAGGTTGTAGACGACTTGCAAAAATATTGGAGAAGATGGATCCCATCCCATATTGATGGAAAAAGTCGAGGTAGGATTTTTTAATAAATATTGTAACCAAATCTACACACGCAAATACACAAAACCTACGGCCTCCATAGGGTAGTTGAGCTGGTCATGTAATCCTTCTTTAAGGCATTGATCAGTATTGTTCGAATCCTGTGATTATCGTACTCAGAGTTGATTGGAGCGCCTTCTCTCGGACTACCGCAAAAGGATTAATCATATCGAAAGCTCAGATACTCCCTGAATCGTCAAAAAAACGCGCGCGCGCGCGCGCACACACACACACAAACTACGCAGCGGGTGGTGAGGAAGGATAGTAGGGGAAAAAAAAAGGAAAAGAATGACTAAAACTGGGAAATGCAATAAGAAAACTTTTGGTACGGAAGGAGAAGAAGCGACCACGTCACTCCCGACAACCAGGGCCAGTATAACCTCGTACCCCTGCCGACAGGTACACCCTGTACATTTATTTTTTGGGATAATCTGAGAAGCCTCCCTTGTGGTTTCCACTAATTACAACTAGTACCCCTCTAATTTTAAAAATTACACTAACCTCCTATCAGAAAAATTGAATGAAAAAAGTTGAAAGGAAGTCCTAAAAACAAATGCCATTCCGAAATGACACTTAAAGCTCTTACAAGAAATTAGGACACGCAATATAGTACTTTAAAAAATGGAATAAGAAAAGGCAGAAATTGGTCAAGCTCTCTTAGTAGAAAAAAAAAAAAAAAAGAATAAGTCTCATATTTGTATAACTATTGCTAGTGCAATTTGTTTCAAGTGAGTGATCAGATTAAAAAAAAAATTAAACATACCATTTTGTTTAGACTTAAAGAGGTGTAAGAAGTTCTAAGTGTAGCAAGCAAAAAAACTTTAAAGCCTAAGCATGGATTACATATTTTAGGTTACTTGTAAGATTTTTTGCTCTTAAAAAAAAAAAAAAAAAAAATTGAGAAGCTTACATGGATCTCACTTCATTGAAATGAATTCTTTTTCTTCAATCATTTTCCCACTTGCTCAAGCCCAAGGGTCCCCTTTCCTTTTGTTATTAAATTGTACATCTTACATTAAAAAAAACAGAAAGGATAACGACAATTGAAATTGTGAGTGAGTGTTAGGTTTTGTTGTAATGGATGGTCTCATGCATAATTATTTGGAATCATAAGAGCAAGTTTATGACGTTCAAGTTGATGTCTGCTGTTGCAGGAACAGGTATGTAGAGTTGAACAGAGTTTTGCCTTTTCTTGTCCATTTTAGGGGTGAGGACTGAGGACTGAGTATTATTTTAGTGCCCAAGTTCCATCCTCCAGCAGCATTACTTCATGGCAGTTCAGTCAAATTCTCAATAATATCCTGCAAAGTGCTAAACTTGGAGAGAAATGAAAAGGAAAAAAAAAAAAAAACCATGAAATGAAAAACAGATAAAATTGTAAACATCACCGTATTTAGCAGTACAAGAAAAAAGAAACGATTCCAGTCGCCTTTAGGAGTATGCTTTGCTTCTCGGTCATCTTATCCTGAAGATAAAAGCTGCTTGGTATTTATTCCTACGAACGCATATTCTCGAAAGTGATTTTAGCTTTTTCGTTTTTGGTACTTAGGTACTTTTACCTTTATGATTGGTGGGTGACAACTAACAGCCTTCATTGTTTACTCAGGGGTCAGCCCTTGCTGGGGACTGCCCAAATGATAAAAGAGCCTCTTATATTTTTGGTTTTGTGGTATATATATATATATATGACTGGTTGAGCCTCTATGGTCTTGGGTTAATTATATAGTCTTTCATCAGTTTACTCATCCATTCAAAAACAGCTGGGCAAGACTTGAGTAATTCTTTGTCAATTCTGAGAAGACGGGTTATCTAGACCGCCATCTCTTCTTGTTAGACTTTGAAAATATGACCTTTTCTTTTTCCTTTTACCAAAAAAAAAAAAAAAAAAAATTTTTGTGATTCCTACCTGACATATTTCATATATTATAGTTGTGGTCGTAAAGTATTTGGATTACAATTGTTACGTTTTCTATGAACATATTTTTCAATCACCTTTTTATCTCACATATATTTAATCAGTACAGTAATTTTTCTATAAAAAATCCAGAAAAATACAATCCAAAACAAAGCCTTAGGTCCCGTTTGAATTGTATCTTTTAAGAGTTTCTGGAAATGTGTACAAAAAAATTATATTGTAACACCTTTTTTTTTCCAAACGCAATGTATGAAAATGAAAAAGTAATTGCAATCTGAATAAATACTTGGTGATTTTGATGGTACAGGAGACTTGTTACTAACATTCCTAATTGAAAGGATAAATTACGTGTAAGGTTGTACTAGTGAAAGTACTCAAATTATCAATATCATAGCAAAAATCATGATATTAAGATCGAAGGTTTCAAGTTTCTCTAGGCGTATAGTAAATGGATAGGCTATCTAGTTTCCAAATGAGTTCCTCAAAAGTTCTAGCAACAGAGCACCCTGAAATGGAACTGTACGCCAATACAAATTGAATTAATCGATAAGAACAAATCACTTTCTCATAAAAATTTGTACGGTCAAATCCTACTGTCGATGTGAAGATTATATTAATAAGCAATTTGTAAGAATTCTCATAAGTGCGACCTATGGTTTCAGAACATGTCTTTATCCCGTAGTAGCGACCAGAGTGAGTCGAAGGTACCCAGATTTATACTACTATTACCCCAAAAAAAAAAGAAGGAAAGGAATTGTGACCGATTTATTGGAATGAAACGGTGACTGGTCTTGGTTCCTTGTTATACAAGTGTGTACGCAATTACTGCATGATGTTGAAGTCTTGGCAATGGAATATCTAAATCAAACCATAGGAAGAAATTTGATAGAACAGAAAAGAGGAGAGTTCTAAGGTCAGAGGTTTAAGGTAAAGAGGTTTACCCTAAGAGGAAAGGCTCCGCAGGTGTGAAGTGGAGAAAATAGGAAGGACCGATGCCACATCTTTCATAGATATCTGGTAGTATTGTATTTTCAATTGCTGCCTTTCTGCTGGCGGAAGGGGACAAGAAAATCTTTGGACGGTCCAGATTTCATAATGCTCCTTTCATTCCATTTTTGGGGAGACGACGGTGATGGGTCTTGTCTCATTGGCTGAGTCACTGATAGCTGACAAGACATCTTTCTGTCTCCATTAAGGTTTCTCTTTCCTCCTTTGAGGGTTCTGTTTTCTTCCTTTTAGTTGTGGCCAATGCCCTTATTGCTCGAAATTTTCATAGCCCCTGACATCATAGCATCAAGGAACATTTAATCATCTTTAAACTTTAATGAGGATTAATTACAAAAATTATCACTAGTAGAATTAGAATATACATATATATATATATATGTGGGATAATTTCAGAAACCTCCCTCGAGATTTTTAACAATTTCACTTAGTACCCTTGAAATTTTCAATATTATACATACATCCCTTGACCCTACAAAATAACCATAATTACCTGAACATATTAATATTGTTCATGCAATTAAACAATTCACTCCTAATCTTGTTCACATGAATGGCTCACACAATTAGACATTTAATGGAAACAAAAATCTCGTGAAATAACCGATCATGTCCTAAACACAATTATAACATGATAAAAAAAATTAATTTTAGATTTGCTTGGATGATCTGGAGATGAATAAAAGAAGATGTAAATTGGGTTTAAAAAGGATAGGGCTGGTATTGATACTCTAATATTTGAGGGATGGGATGCTATATTGATGAGGTTATTAAAATTTTTTGAGTTTAACCGTGCAAATTTTTTTTAATTTCGATTGATTTAGAATTTAGGAATTGATGGTAGTAATGGTCATGGTAATAATGGTACTAATTTAAAATGTGGTAATATGAAAGGTTTAAAATAGTTGAAATAAGGGTTGAAAATGAGTTTGAGATTTTGTGCATGTTTTCCGTAGTTTTTGAATAATTTTATAAGAAGGTAAAATGAATCACACAATTTCACGAGGGCATTTTGGGTTATTCATTCCAAATTTTGATCATTAAATAGTTTTTGTTACAAAAATGGTAAAACTCGGAGGAGATATATGTAATTTTTCAAATCTCAAGGGAACTAGGTGAAATTGTTAAAAACCTCAAGGGAGGTTTATGAAATTATCCCTATATATATATATATATATATATATATATATATATATATATATATTTCTTACTTTGTTCCATTGATTGTCCAATAAGATTTTAGCAACTTGAAATTTGATTTTGTAATCTGAAATAGAGCGCATATCGCATAGAACACAGATGAATGTTGCAATTGGATCAATTATTCATCGACTAGGGTAGAATATGTGATCCTTCATCATTCCTTGGAGCAGGACAATTAAGCTGTAACTAACTACCTTGCTAAAGGCCGTAAAGGATGCATACTCTATGTTACCTAACCTGATTAACAAAAAATAATAATAACGTACAACTCACATAGGAGAGGATTTGAATATCATGTGTATTTATTCTCGTAGTCTGCGAAGACTTCATCTGCCATCTCTAGCTTATCACAATCGTTTTTACATGCAATATATTTTTTTTTTTAATTTGATAAGTTGTCATGTGCTTCCATGAGTAGGGAGAAAATTTTCTGCAGGAAGCTGGATGGCGCAAACATGTTGACATTAGTGGGCTAGATTATACTAAAACGATGATCTGTTGAGGCTAATCTGACTTGCTTATTATGGATTACTTGTATGGTTTTGAGAGCCAAGAAAAAGGAATAGAAAAAGGAAAGCTTATGCATGAGATGATGTCAATCTATCTTCCTTAGTACTACTTAGTAGCAGTATGGTATTTTTCAATTATGCAATCAACTCGATGTTGCAATAATGTAAAGGTCAGGACTGCTTCTTTGATAATTAAACCTGAGTGGATTGTTGGGAGTGACTACTAAATTTAATTGACTCTTCTTTGGATGGCGTACTTTGTTTATTGTTTAAACATCATCTGTCTAAGCCCACGTCCTTATGGGTTTTTAAAATACTTTTTCAGATAATGCTCAATTTGCCAATTGCCGCTTCTTTTCAGATGAGTTTACTGATTCAAAAACAACAACAAAAAAAAAGGGACATGAATTTAGAGTTTTGCAGCAAAGAAAACTTGTATACTCTTGGCACCGCCATGAATTTGGATTTTGGTGGGATTCGTAATCCTCTAGTTCACAACTAAAGTCAGTAAAACCCAAATTGGAGAAGAATATGGTCCTTGGGTTCCTTTTATTGGAACTCTGTTTCTATTTATTTTTGTTTCTAATTGGTCAGGAGCCCTTTTACCTTGGAAAATCATACAATTACCTCACGGGGAGTTAGCTGCACCCACGAAGAATGATATAGATACGACTGTTGCTTTGGCTTTACTGACGTCGATCAGTGGCATATTTCTATGCGGGTATTACCAAAAAGGGATTAAGTTATTTCGGAAAATATATTCAACCAACCCCAATCCTTTTACCCATTAATATCTTAGAAGATTTCACAAAACCTTTATTGCTTAGTTTTCGACTTTTCGGAAATATTTTAGCTGATGAATTGGTTGTTGTTGTTCTTGTTTCTTTAGTAGCTTTAGTGGTTCCTATACCTGTCATGTTCCTTTGGATTATTTACAAGTGGTATTCAAGCTCTTATTTTTGCAACTTTAGCCGCGGCTTATACAGGTGAATCCATGCAGGGCCATCATTGAAATAATCTTTTTTTTTTTTTTGAACCTCAGGGTCCGGCTCAACATAATTTACTCAGGAAATATCCAACTAGGCCGATATGGTAATGGAAAAAATTATGATATTTGATTTGTGCTCAATCAATGTTTTTTCTTGATTTAATGAGTCTTTGTTTTCCCTAAGAGCATAACATGTTAAATAACAAAGTCTACTTTTATAACTTTGACTTTACTATGAAAAGAATAGTTAGAAGAAAATATGAATAAGGTGGTATAATGTTCATCTAAAGTCAATGATCAGTTTTAAAAAAAAAAAATTAAGTCCATGATCAATAAATTTGGCCACGAAAAAGTCAAACTTTGTTTTCACATCCACCAAAATCCAAATTCATGGTGGATTGAATGGCTGAATGGTTCACTCTACCGGAGACCTTGTAAAATTGGTTCCAGTAAGATCTTTAACCTGATAATTAAATAGTGCATTAAAAAAATAGTGCATCTAAAAAGTAACTTACGATATTCCAATTAATTATTTTTAGCACCTGATTTCTCAGCAAAACTTTGTTTATCCCCTGGATTAATTTTGCAAAACTTATATATCTCTATGAACATGGCCTGTTCTCCTGGAATTTGGTAGACTGAAAATTGAACACGATTTTCTTTTCCCAGGCATGCACCATAAACTTTTTAAGTAAAGATGAGCAGCATGAAGCCAACTGCCATTGCATCTTTCAGCTCCTTATTGAGAAGTCACAGCACAGCTTGAAACAAGTTTCCCTTATATCTGTGACACATAAATTAAGCACATATTATCTGTGCTAATTAGCAAGGTGAAAGAACAATTGATTAAAGAAAAAAGGTGACTCAAAAAACTGACATCTTTTTCTAGCAGACAAAAAAACTGGCTTCTGCCAGTACCGTTGGTGGGATTTGGTCTGATTTACTGCTATGAATCCAAGTACAGGTCTTCTTCATGCCTTTTCACAAATCTTGAATCCATTTTCGTGTCGTTGGAAAGTTTCCCACACTACTCTAGTACATCATCCGTGCATATATGTGAACTTTTTAATAATGCTATCGTTGATTTAGTCATTGCTACTAGTATATTAGTTGCATGAAAAGGATCCAGATGATCATTAATATTTCATTACTGATTCTCATCCAGCCAAACCATTTGAGCGATGTCATCTTAGTACAAACCGTACATTAATTGACACCCACTTAAAACACCACACATTTGTCTCACAATTCAACGGAGTTGGATTCTTTCAAAAGAGGAGGAAAAAAGAAAAGAAATTGAAGATGGGTATGTAAATATTTCTTTTTGCCTTTGTCCATGGGCAAATGTAAGGAATAGAAGTAGAAAAAGGTTGCCATTTTTTCTCTTTCTTTCTTTTAGTTTTTGTTGACATATTTTAAACCAAGCATATTTATAATTTTAATAGTTTTAGAAGTTGATTTGTTATTTGGTAACTAGATTAGAATTGGTGTCAAAGTTGGTTTAGAAAATAGAGTTGAGTCATGCTTCGATATTATAATTAGAATAGGATTTGAGTTTATGTTTCTTTGCTTAAGCATTTTATTGGTACTTCTGCTGCGTAATTTTTTGTGCTAACAAGTGGAATTAGAATCCTAAATTCAAAAGTTTGATTTTGGGGTGTCTATAGTGCCCGGAGGGTTTACAAAGTTTTTGATAGAGGAACCTGTGCCACAGAAGGGTGCAAAGGTTATGGTAGAGTACTAGTATATTGAAGAATTGAACCATGAGAATTGATCTTGGAGTACTCGTTTATTGATTGGAATTACGGAAAAGTGACCCTAATTGGATAGAGATCTAAAAAGAAGGACTTTGTTGAAATTGTTGGTGTTGTGCAATGATCTATAAAAAAGGTCCTACTAGATTGTTGATTGTCACGGTAGTGTTTGATCAAACCTCAAGCCAGAGAGGCCAAGAAACTCAAACAACGAAGAAAATGTTTGTGAAGTTACATAAATTGTTTTGAGTTGTCATGAAGAGAGCATTTATCGATGAAGAAAATTATTACTATAAAGAAGATTATGAAAGGCATGATTTATTAGTTAAAAGTTATGTAGATTGTTATTCAAGAAAATATGGTGGCTCTAATTGTGAAAGGGTCGATATGGATGGCTTTTTTGATCGACGAAAATTCGTAACAAAATTGCATGCAGATAGTCCACTTCCACGCATAAATATGTGGATGGGTATCAGTTGCAAATTGGAGTTACACTTGAGTTATACTGCTACAACAGATGCTGCAAAGGCAATTCAAACTCGCGATGGCATCGGATCCTTATTACGTGAAGAATAAGGTTTAAAGAAGACGTTGCGGATATATTTTAAGCCAAACATATTTAGAATTTTAATACTTTTAGAAATTGATTTGTTATTTGGTAACTAGATTAGAATTGGCGTCAAAATTGATTTAGAAAATAGTTGAGTCGTGCTTCGATATTATAATCAGAATAGGATTTGTGGTTATGTTTTTTCTGTTTAAGCACTTGGAATCCTTGGTCTTATAGTTAAGGAGGGAAATTAGTCGATTGAAGTAGAATATTTTTGTTTCCTCTCTTATTTTTTTATTATTTATTATTTGTAAGATTTTAATATTACTCACGCGCTGCGTGATTTTTTGTTTTGGAATAAGTGAAGTTAATTCATATAAAGTTGCCTTTTCATGGGATAGAAAGGGTCGGCCATGCCACATAAGGTGGGAGGATAGGCACATAACAAAACTTGCAAAGTCAAACACGTACGTGATGACTGCTTCCTTTCTTGTTCTTCTTTTTGTCCATTTAAGGTGCCATACCAGAAGAAGAAGAAGAAGAAAAAAGAGTGTTTCTTTTCAGCAGTATTGGGCAACCTCTTAATACTAACATTATTGATAAAACCAACTTACCTTACCACTCATCTGGGCTATAATTGGTCCCAGAAATAAAAATTTGTCCGCATTTTCCCACGCTTTTGTCAACCTAGCCCACCCTTGTGCTTCAACATTTGCACAAGTACGTTCTTTATGTCATGTCAAGAAAACAAGATATGGTTTCTGACTTTGGTGCTTTGTGGCCCTTAGAGTAATAGTAGTATGATACTGTAACATTTTTTTTTTTATAATTTGACGTATGTGTGACAAAAATATACTACCATTTTTTGAAGTTTTCGTAGAAAGATGTACTGTAGTAATTTAATATATGTGAGGTAAAAATATAATTAAAAAGTTTGATTACAGAAAACTTTAAAAAAATTTTTTGGTAAAGAGATGATTGTGAAATGTATTTACTTGTTTGGATTGTCATTTTTTTTTTCAAAAAACTTTTATGTTTTTTTTTCATTAATACATTTTTCAATCATCTTTTTATCTCGCACACATCAAATCGTTACGGTATATTTTTCTGTGTGTTTGGATAGAGTACAATTTGAAATAATTTCTGTAACGCTTTTTATTACGTGATGTACGTGAGATAAAAAGATGATTAAAAATATAAAAAGGCGAGTTACAAAATGTGTTTATGATACAAGTAAAATATTATTTGAGATAACTTATAGCTATCCAAACACCAAACTCTAGAAAATCACAATCCAAACGGTAATTACCCTAGATTTTACCTCACATTTCCTTGCCAGTGTAATTTTCCTTGATTTATCAGTTTGCCTTCAGTCTTGAGGAATAAACAAGTAACCTATTAGTTGAAGTAGGACACACTCTGGACTGCCACTATACTAGCCTGTGTCTGATTAATAAACTTCAGCAAACTATTATTATATATTTATAGTCCATTTGGATCCTTCTCTCTTTTCCCTTTTTTTTTTTTTTTTTTAACCACATTCAGCAAAAGTGTACTAAGGTACAAGGATCTATTCTCGTTTTACCTAACTTTATTATAAGAGGAACCCTTATGTTTCAGGTTTCAGTTGAAAATTCAGAAAAAAAAAAAAAAAGAGGGAGAAGAACGAAAATGGAAAAACTGACTTTATGAAAAGTGATAATAATGAATGAGTGGTAATAATGAGCAATCAACAATAATGTTAAATTGCTTATCAAACAAAACCAAATTGTTTTGGAAATAACAACCTTTCACCAAATTAGTTATAATCTAACCATCTTTACTGTCGTTTTAATAAACAATCAACGTTGGTTAGTGTGATTGATTTAGACAAAACTTAATAAACCATATGTGATTGTTCCTTAAGTTAAGCGAACCCACTGCTATTCTAGCATACAACATATGTTTTCATACCTGCGTTTTCCTAATCCATTGAGCAGCAATCCAACACATTTACGCTTCATCTAACCTATCATATATACATACATACATATATATATATATATACACACACACACATACTAACAATTATTACCCTTCATTATAATTATATATTTTTTCTATTTAATCTGACCTGCCGTCCCTTATATTTATTTACTTTTCTTGATTAATCTTATATTTTCCTGAAATATATTTTTACGAGTACTCAGTGGACACTCGCTAATCAAACCCTTTGTACATTAACAATCAGAGTTGAACTTCCATATTTTGACGGTACAGGATCCATAATAATGGCCATAATTAGATAAAATTGGACAGCAAAAGAGATAAAGGACACGACGAAATTTTTTCAATAAATACCATTAGCTAATAATACAAACTAAAAAAAAAAGAAAAGGATTCGTACGCTAATACATCATATTCCCTTGTAAGAAAAATTATCTGTCATGGCCTTCCAAAGTCAATTGATCCGACTTTTTCTTATGTTCTCCTTTCAAAAGTTTCGATAAATTCAATTGCTTGGATTGCCTTTTTTCTTCAAAAAAATAAATTTTTTTTTATTTTTAATAAACACATTTTTCAATCACTATACTATCTCACGTACGTTAAATTGTTATAATATATTTCTTTATAAGAAACTGTGGAAATCAGAAATATGCTCAGAGTACGCTAATATCTATATATATGTTTTAAGCCACAAATTCTTCGTACTCCGACAGTTGAACTTGTTTATTCTTGGCTTTCTTGATAAATTTGGCAATTTGATCGAAACCTGCACATATTATGTGGTCTGGGATCCTGCGTGGGGATAAGACAATCCTAACCGTAGAAATAAGTTTGTCGTGGCTTGGACCATTCAAAATAAAAATATCAAGCTAGGTTTTGTGTTGATTAGTTCGACGGGGCGGTCCTGTGACTTTCTTGGCATCAAAAAGAGTAGAAATCCCCGGTTTCCTTAGTCAACAATAATGTCCAGCACGTGGCGGCATTCATATTCTGCGATGGACCAAATTGAGGTGCCTCTCCCTCCAATTTTTCGTTTTCCTTTCCATTTTTGGGTGTCTACGCAGCCTACAAAGCAACAGGGGATTAACGTGGGAAACTTCCCAACTTCAATGCAGTACTGTATGATTCTTGTGATTCAAACAAAAAAGTGTAAAAAACTGCAACATCCAATCATGGAAACTTACAAACAAAGTTGTTGCCGTTTTCAGATGATCAAGCTAGCAAAAGAATTTTTCATCACATTTTTTAGCAATTCATACGCAGCGTCGTCGTCTGCATTGAGAGAGAGATTTGACGAAGGATTTGAAATTCTCTCAAATATCATATGAGCTGCTTTATGAAGTCAAAAGAATTTTTCATCACATTTTTTAGCAATGTAAGTTCTTACATGCAGCATCTGAGTTGAGAGAGAGAGATTTGACGAAGGATTTGAAACTAATTGTTTAGATTACTCAGAAAAAGGAGGTATTTAAATTTACTAATTATTCTAGCATTTGAAGTATATTTTAATAATCGTGGTGAGTTACAAATCCAAATGCTCCTTAAACAACCAGAGTGATTTGGACGGATTTCAAATTCTTTCATCAAACTCCTCAATTCTAAACTGCGCGGGCGCGCCATGAAGTTTGAAGTTTCCTTTTAAACCAGAAAATATTTTCTTTAATCTATATGATGTGTGTGTGTGTTGGTGAAACTGGCCTGTAATCCAAAACAAAAAATAATCCAAAATCTGTACTTTGATCGCATTGAATAATTAAAATGCATGCTTAATTTGTTTGAAAGTGATACTTCTGATGGCTGTGGAAGAGGCAATCAGCTTGCCATTTCGAGTAAAACGTTGAACGTGTGTATACTATGACGAACACATTTTCAAAACGTTCAAATTAATGGATTAAGACGTAAAGCAAGACGGGTTCGACTAACAAAATGTAAAGGTGGATTCTATCATCTGACCCGACAAACGGGTGTTTGAAGGACGAATCCATTTGACTGAATGTAATCATTACATTGTGAAAAAGTTCATAGTCGGGATTTTTATCCGGGGTAAAAAAATTAAAAGCCTGTTGTTGGAATCGTTGTTATTTATAAGAGTTTTTATATATATATAAAATATATATTGAAATAATTTGATATAATATATGTAAATTAAAAAATTGATTGAAAATTATGTCCGCTGAAAACGTAAAATTTTTCAGCGAAACATCACGCGATCCTACTAAATCCCTATAAAAAGTCAATTGACTCCAGAAGGAGGAGGCCTTGCTATATAATAATAAAATATCCATTCCACTTAAAAGATTGTGGAAGGAGTTAGACAGTGAAAGTAAATGAAATGAGGCTCAAGAACAAGAGAGACTGCTGTCCATTGCTTTACCTACTTTATAAATTAATTACACTCTTTAACAATTTGAAAGCCATATATATCTGTTTGTTTGGACAGTAGATTATTTGAGTAAAACTAGCCGTTCCGTTTGGATTAGCTGTTTTCAGGGGTGCTTTTAAAAAAGTTTACTGTAGCAGTGTGTACGAAAAATTTTTACTATAAAATTTTTTGAAATATTTAATATATCGGATGGATGATATGTTTTTCGAATTATTGTGTATTAGTGTAGTATTGTATTTGAAAAACTTGTTTTTGAAAAAATGATCAATTCAAACACACAGCATTAAAATCTGCATTTTAATGTATGTGAAATAAAATTATAATTCAGAATATAAAATAAATATTTAAAAAACGTGTTTTTGATGCAAGTAAATAAAAATTATATCCAACTAAAGTGGTAAAATGTCTGTCCAGATATGTATCTAGCTTCCATAGTACAGTGGAAGGTGGTAAAAAGATGGCTGTACTAATAATATAATATGGGCATTCCATTCGAGGTAGACAAAGGCACATAATGAAGGAAGCAGATGCTGAATTGAGAAAGTGAATAGTCTTTGAATGAAACAGTTGCCTGAGGCCTAACCAGAAACAGTTAAAAAAGTACATAAATTAATCATAGAATTGTATTCCTTTTTGGACGAAAAGCAGAAGCTGGAGGAGAATCTTAACCATAACATATCCGATCCGGGTGTGTAGAAGATTAAAAAGTGCAGCGGGTTGGTTTTTTTTTGGTTCGTAAATTTAATCAAGTTTGGAAGTTGCAGATTCTCATTCCATCCCTATAACAAATTAACAACCACGCCACACCACACCCCTCACAGATTCCTCTCTCTTTCACACACACACTCTCTCTCTCTCTCTATATATATGTGTATATATATATATGTATATATATACACTAAAAAAAGAAACACAAACACACACACTCATGACTCATGACTCATGACTCATGATATAAAATAAAATAACGTAAATGAAAAATAAACCAGTTGCCACGTCGTCGGGCTGTCTCAACTCTTTCCCTTACTAAACTACCCTACGCGGAAAAGTGGTAGGGGTAGGACTACCCTACATGCACAAAATCGATGACCACAACCAATTTGTCTGACCATTTTAATTGAGAGTGTAATGCACATAAAACCTTTTAGAAATTTTGCCTTGTGAAAATTGATCCATCTCAATTTACCAAGACAACCTAGCTGATTTTTCCCAAGAAAAAAATGAGGATTTTTCCATCGTATCATAGATATAAATATATATATATATATATTTGAAATTAATTTGTAATTTCAAATACATCACGTCATAAAATGGTGTTATAATATTATTTTAATTTTTTTTTGTTTTCAGTAGTATAATCTTCTATCCAAACACACTGTTCCTTTCATTCCGAGTGTCAATAGACAGGCATAGTTGCCTAAAATTTGAGGAAAATATTGTAGGTTTTCAAATATTTATATCATCTCATTTTTTTTAAAAAAAAATTTAGCAATTATATTTTTGTCACGTCATATTCAGAATGAATTTGGCGTTGATGCTTTTCCTTTAAAAACGATTCAGCATATAATTTCACAAACACTTACAGGGCTATTTTAACAATTCAGTAACCTCTACATAAACTAGGAAGTTTTTATATATATATATATATATATATATATATATATATATATATATATAAGAAAGATAATGTATAAATTAAAAATATATTATAACGAGTTGATTTATATAAAATAAAAAAATGGTACAGAAACGTATTCATAAAAAAAAAAAAAGTAAACATTTTTTTGTTAGAGAAAGAATGTGAATCCAAACAAGTCACATCACAAATGAGTGAGTACATGGTAAAAGGTTTGCTAAGCTCCATTCCTAGCTCTAGCTCTCCCCTCCTTAACGCGTCTCTCCCTACAGCCAAAATGTTATCCACCATGTATGCACGCTTAGGCATGTTCCTCTTCCCTTCTCCTCCACTTTTCCTCTCTATTATCACCAAACTTCATAGCCCCTAAGCCAACTCCCCTCCCTTCCCCTCCCCAAATATCCTCCCCACCTCCTCTATATCTCTCCCTCTCCACAGCCCATGGGTTTCTTGTAGTGAAATGAAACCTCCAAAAACTGGACCAAAAACTTCTGCCATCAGCTCCACAGCTTCCAATTCTACCAACAACAAGACCTTCCACAACCCACAACCAATACCAACACCAACACCCATCTCTCAAGACCTCTCAAACTATACATCTTGAATATATAGATATAGATAGCTACAGCTTACAAGATACAAGCCTCCAACTATTTTATAGGTAGACTAGACTGGAGTAGCCTTGCCGCCCCAACCCTTTTTCTTTTTCTTTTTCTTTTTCTTTTTTTCTGGGGGTGGAGACTAGACTCTAGAGAGGGCAATTTCTTGAATTTTGTGTGGTCATCTAACTGCCTGAAGTCTGATTCTGAACCGCCCAGCTGCTGCTGCTTATGTGATTGATATATACTTACCCCTCAAGGGAGTCTGTCTTACCATTTTATTTTTCCTCTCTCTTCTATGGTTATATTCTCTCTTCTGCTCAGATCTTTCTCTCTCTCTCTCCCATGAGCATGTGATCCTTCTGAAAAGGTACTTATCTGAAACTAACAACAGACACCAGAAAATCATTACCTACAGACAAATCCCAATAATACTACCGTAGTATTCATTGATTGATAATAACAAAGAAAGAGAAGAGGAGAGGAGGGGGAGAAAATGTTGTTGGATCTGAATATTGATGCTGATGCTGCAGCAGCAGCATCAGTGGACTCAGCTTGTGATGAAACCGACCCTTTTCCTTGCCCCGTCAAAACCACCGCTGCTTCTACTGCTACTTTGTTAACTGATCATGATTCCGGGGCCTCATCGTCCGTCCTCATCATAGCCGACGAAGAATCCAACAGCTCCTCCCCACCGACTCATAACCAACCCCACCACCGTTGCACAACCACCACTCTCAATTTCTCCATCCTCAACGCCACTGGAGAAGACCATATCATCCAAATTCTTGACAATGATCAAGATTTCGACAATGATGATCATCGTCAAGGTTTGATGACGAGGCAGTTTTTTCCTGTTGTCCCCAACAATGACCCATTTCCGTTCCCCACCACGACCACGACCACGACAGCCAGGCCTCCACAATGGCTCAAACTGTCCGTGCCGGAGGCCGCCGCTGCTGGGGAAATTGGTGGGATATATAACAAGGGTCAGCAGCAGCAACAACATCAGCTTGGTCAGCCGTATCAGCAGCACCAAGTAGCTGGAGGCGGTGCGAAGAAGAGCAGGAGGGGGCCTAGGTCGAGAAGTTCTCAGTATAGGGGTGTCACGTTTTATCGGAGGACTGGCAGATGGGAATCCCATATCTGGTATCTGTTCTATGCTACACTTTGCAGTTTACAGAAAGAAAAAAAAACCCATCCCCCCAACCATACCGTATCAATGGCTTCTTGGGACTTTGTTGTTTGTGTTTACAGATGTATTCATATTTTGCGAAAATCAAGCTGTTTGTGGGAATTTATTTTCTACATAAACTACTGCTCCATATGGTATCGTTTATTGTGCCGATTTCTTTTCTTTTATGTGTGTGATTGTCTTAAACTTTAATTACGTGATCTTTCTTTTCTTGTTTTTCTTTTCTTTTGCTTATTTACCCTTCATGCATTTAGGGGTAGAATCGGAATGGAAGTGAGAAGAGGGGTTTTCTTCCCCCTTGTTTTTGGGGAGCGGGGGTTTTGGGAATGATAATCGAGCTTTCAATTTCATTATTATGGAAGAGTGTTTTTACAGCTACATCTCAGTTATAAATTGTGTGCAAGGATTCTTTGCTGTCGATTTGTTTCTTGGTAAATTTGTGAATGACTAGGGTAACGTCTAAACTGCTTCTTCTCTATCGGCTCTTTTTTATTTTGAATTTTGTGGGACTCTAAATCGATTAATTTTGATGAAAGTATGGGATAGTTCTCTGATAGTATTCATAGGACTAGTATGCATTTCTTTGTCTTAAAACATTTGGGCCTCCTACTCCTCCTTGATTGTAATTGTATCTTTTGTTTGTGGCATTATGAACAGGGATTGCGGGAAGCAAGTGTATTTAGGTAAGCGGCTTAAGATACTGACCGAATGCTTTGACTGTTAATCACCGAAATTTTGGCATACAACTCACCAATTTTATGTGATTTACGACTCATGCAAGTCTTTTCATTATTTTGCGATTTTAATTGTAGTGCATTTGCTTTTTCAGGAGGATTTGATACAGCTCATACTGCAGCTAGGTAATCATCTTTTTTAGGGAAAAGAATAACCAATAAAAGAAAAATGTTTCTAGTACTTTCAAGTTGATCTTGCTACGAAAAGCTCATTTTACAAGTTTTCGCTCTCTACTTTCCTAGCTGATTTTAACAATTATTGTTCAGAGCGTATGATCGAGCAGCGATAAAGTTTCGAGGTGTTGATGCTGACATTAATTTTCATATCAGCGATTATGCAGACGATTTGAAACAGGTTCACTTCTGCTGATAAATTTCTAGCATCAGTAAGGTCAGATAATGCAAATAATGCAACATGCGTTCCATGTTAACCTTCATTAAGTTGATGTACAGATGCAAAACTTGACAAAGGAAGAATTTGTTCATATTCTTCGTCGTCATAGCACTGGATTCTCGCGCGGGAGCTCAAAGTATAGAGGAGTTACCCTACACAAATGTGGTCGCTGGGAGGCTCGGATGGGCCAGTTTCTTGGTAAAAAGTACGTGTCCAGTAACACTACAAATTCTAAGCTGCTTTTGGTTGGCCACATCTAAATATAAAAGCAGTAGTCTCATACTTTGTACATGAAATTACCAAACCTGTAAAAATGTTACTTTCCCAACGATTGTTATGCACACCATTTTGCATGGATATTACTTTAGATGGTTTCGAAAATAATGCTTGAGGGCCCATTCTTCATCATATGAGATAACAACGGTTGGCTGCAGGTATATATATCTTGGGTTATTCGACAGCGAAGTAGAAGCTGCAAGGTCCTTAATCATAAATCAAACTCCTTGAGACTGATTGTCTCACTCTGAAATGAAAAATATAGTTTTTATTGGGCTTCATCCAACAATATTTCCATTTTGTATTTTTCCAGGGCATATGACAAAGCAGCTATCAAATGCAATGGAAGGGAAGCAGTCACGAACTTTGAGCATAGTGCCTATGAGGGGGAGATCAGTGGAGCTGCCAAAGATGGAGGTATGCTGATCGTATACGTATTTTGCTTTCTCTTCATTCAACCCTTTCATCACATGATTGAAAGGAACAGGCTATTGACGTGGTACGGTTTCTGTTCTTGACCCACAGATGCAGGTAGAGGTGACAATCTTGATCTCAACCTGTGGATTTCTCCAGCTTCAGATGGGCAGAAGGAAATTGGTGATTCAAAAAGTTCCTGTGGCCATTATGCAGCTTCTGATGACAAAATGATAAAGGTATCTCTTCATTGAAGTGATTAGCAATTGAAGTTCTTTTCTTTGTTGGTTATACTTTAATCTTAAGATTTATCCAGAAGAAAAGATGAACTGCTTCCAAGCTTTTGGTAGTCTTACAATCGTTGTAAGAGCCATGAAATCTTTTTCTACTGTTTTAGGAACTTCGAGAAATTCTGGTACTCAGATTATCTTCTCCTATTCCTTGGCCTCCTTAAAAAATACTTCGACAGGTGGAGAACTCCTTCAATACTCCTGAATATCTACCAATGGCATCGCAAGATTCTTCAGTTTGGACCCACACATATTCTGGTTTTGGTCCAAAGAATGAGGTAATTCTTTACTAACATGATGTCCGTGAACAGTTTTTCATTATACCATATAGGAGCTATTTCTAACTTTCAAACTTCAGAAAATTTAATCTCTTATATATATATAAAGTTAAAAGTAAATTTTGTGTTGTTTTACCAATCAGTTCAAATGCATCTTCAATTGTTATTTTAGTGAACTACTTTCAGAAGAGTGAATGGTCCTCATGCTTCTCCATTTTTCTTGAAGTAAAGGCTTGACTTTAGACGATTCTTTTTCTTTCAACTTTTTATGATTCTGGGTTGTGGTCAAGATGAAAACAAAACAAAGAGATAAATCTGGTTTATCTTCATAAACGTGATGTTAAAACATGAAAATCCATTTGACAGGAAAGGGCAAGGAAAATGAGGCCTGAAGGCATTCCGATACCAGGATTATCAAACTGGCCATGGAAAATGCATTGCCATGGTGTGATCACCTCGGTACCTTTGTTTCCTTCTGCAGCATCATCAGGATTCTCCACAGTGACTGCCACTTCAACCACGCTTGTGTCAACGAATGCCCCAAATAAGATTGTCCACACCTCTGCCTTCCAGCACCCTCCTTTGACCCTTAATTACAATTAGCAAGCATCATCATGAGGTACAACCTCTTTGAACAACGTTTGTTGGGGCTTGGAATTCAGCTGGCAAAGGAATCCACTTTGTTCAGTGCGGGGTTTCATTTCTTCTATGATTCATGCATATATGATAGAAACAAAGATATTTTGAACATATACAATGGGGTATAGGTTAGTGCAAAATTGTGTAGAATTGCTGCCATGAGAATTGTTGTATAGCCATTCACACTGTTTGGAACGTGGAAGTGCTCCACTGACTGCAAAGAAGCACGGCTTCTCTTGAGCAAAGAACTCAAGCTGGTTCAGTCCTGCTTGACCTATACAATGTTACCTATACTACAAATGCCAAAGCTCATACTCCAGAACTCAGGAATTTGAGGGATGGGGCTACTTTAAACTTCCATCAGCTTTTAAGCACTTCAGCATCCAATTCTTTTGCATCCAAACCGAAAGAATACCAAATAACAGAAGCTCCGTATTACATCAAAGGTCCTAAATCATTTGTGCACCAATGAATTGCTGTGGAATGTGTGGGAAATTTCATCATCAAAAAAATCAGTCGTTAATTGCTTCCGGCGCCTTCAACAATATTTGAAAGAAATAAAAATAAGATAAACGCTGCTGAAGATAAGAGATTGGGCAGTTCTAAGTGCAATTGCAAGCCCCACTCCATTGCTTCAGGCATTTTTTTTCCCAGGTAATCAATCCTTCAGCAGTTTTGCTGTGTTCAAGCAGGCTACTGGGAGCTTGTCTACCCCCAATGCAATAAGGAACCTTTAGGCTTTATTTGATTAGTAGTAGGAAATACATATATATATATATATATATATATATAAAGAGAAAATCACTTTCTTGTGTATATATGTTTGTCTGATAGGAGAAATTTTGAGAGAAAATGGATGGTTAGCGGCACTATATTGTAAATAATCAACAGTTTTCCTCCAAAATCCTGCAGATTTTGCAGGACAATCAATGCAGAAGAGTGAAGAAACATTGCCTAACTTTCCTTGTATAAAAAACAAAAGAAAAAAAAGTAACTTTCTTTCACTTTTCCATCCTGTTCACTGCAAACAAACACAAACTTAGGCTTTCAGCATGATTGATTATCTTTAATGTACAGAAACCATGATCCATTGGGGTGTTTTATGATAAACAGGTAGGACCTAAAATTTGGGTTAACTGTTTGCAATTGTAATCATGGTAGTAAAAAATCATATTTTAAGGGCTTGTCTATCAATGGAGAGCAAAGAATGGCCACTGACTACAGTGACCTTTCTCCTTTTCTCCATGGCACATGCTTAGATTATATTCTCACTCCGCCCGTCCCCTTCTAAGGTCCAACCAAGATCAATGTATTGAAAAACAATATGCTTGTGTCATATGCATTTAAAAGAAAAGTAATGAACTGTCTCCCCCTTTTTGTGTGTGTGAAACAATGAGCAGTAGCTGCATTTGGACGGAGGGATTTGACAAAGAATTTGAAAACCTCTCAAATCTTTTTTATTGTTTACATTATTTAAGAGGCACTTAGATTCATAAATCAACAATTATTCTAGTATTTTTAAAATATATTTAGATAATTGATGAATTATAAAACTAAATGTAACTAAAGCAATTTTGGTAAATTTCAAATCTCTCATTTTCATCCTAGGGAGTAATATATCATATGTTTAGGAAGTACAGCAAGATGAAATGACATCGGAAATCACACGCAGACCAGTCTGATAAAGAAAATGTAGTATATCACAGCAGCCTTATACTGAAGGCAAAGCCTCCAATTTAATAATGTTGAGATCAGGCAGTTGCTTCTTATTAGGCGTAGTAGAGCTTGTTACATGATCTTGCAACATGCATATGCCTTGAGGATGAAGAGAATGGCACATCCCAATTCCATGTGATTTCATGGGATCCGAAGAGCTCAGGACTGAGATTAAAACAAGCGGACAAAGATTAAAACAATTCTTTCTGATAACTTCTAACAAAGAAAGACTGATCATTTGGCAGTAGAATTTACCGCGATACGCTTTTTTAACACTGCTAAAAACTCCTTTGGATCAGCTTTTGTCACTTTATAAGCCTCAATCTTATCAATTTCCTGTTGCAGAAGCAAGTTAAATAGGTAATAACCAACTAAACTGCTTCCAGTCCCAACAAAAAAAAAAAAAATGCAATGAACCCTTGAAGATGTACTCTTCTCCTAACCAAGGGATTGTACAGAATATCACTTTCAGATCAAGGATATCATATCAGCATGAAATTCAAAAGCAACGATGTGTATGAATGCAAGTGGAAGATTCCTATCTCCAAGCATGCCCCAATTTCTTTATGATATAGTCATTTCAATTCATGCCTACTTGGAGGATCATTAACATACTTAACTACAAACAGGAGCTGCATGTAAATAATGCTTCCAGTTTCTTCCTGATAATTTTGTACATAATTTTGCATGGGGAAAGTCTAAGAAATTCTGTGATTACCTCAATCCAAGCTGCCAGTTTTGGCCTGCCCCCTGTAACATCGTACTTCTTCACATCCGACGCGAAGAGTTGGAACCTTTCAACAAAGGGCGCATAAGCTACATCCACCTGAATTTGCGCAGAGAAAAAGATGAATCAACCTATGCTTCTTCAAGATAACATAAATACAACTTCATATCCCTATCATAATGCTTGACGAAAGAACTTCATTAACAAGGTATACGTGAACAAATAGAAGTTCCCAATTTTGCCCTTACAAGACTGAAAGTTCCGAGGAAGAAGGGACCATCATCGAATTTGCCAAGGGCATTCTCGAGGTAATCAAAAGCAGCACCTGATCAAATAATGCAATTTAGCATCAAAGTTTACAGGAATTAGCAGCCAAAATCCATGAGCACTCAACTTACCAACTTCACCGATTCCTTCTGCTCTGAAAGAAGAAAATCCAGCTCCATTAAAGGAGTCAGAGTAGGACAACAAATGTTCTGCAAACTCTCTCTTAGCGGGGTCCTACAAATTTGATCAGAGAACTCAAAATACAACCCACTGCAGAATGCAGACTAAGAGCAGCCAACTTAGCTCACCAAAATTTAACTAGAAAATTGTTATGAATCTTACGTTAGGAAGAAGTGAAGGACCTTCAAAGTTTTCGTCAAGATATTTGATTAGATCAAGAGACTCTCCTTTGACTTCATTATTATGTACCAGAGATGGCACCTGCTTGATAATGGAGCATAAGAAAAATCCCATGTGATTGATACAAAGTAAACTACATGTAATAATTGGCTGCTGAAATGAGAAATGAAACTTTCATCTCAATTTCATCTCAATTTCATCAAGAAATCTATACATATCAGTCCACAGGAATTATTTATAAACCAATTGAAATTTCCAGGCTGACGCAAGCAGCCATGGCTCCTCAAACAGTAAAAAAGTTCTGGCTGGTTTTTGTGAACATTTAGCATGAGTCTGATATTGCCGCAGAACAATTAGCATCAGAGATCTCACACAACATGGTGAAATTAAATAATACCCAACCTTGTTTGCTGGGTAAACTTTCTCCTTGTACCAGGCTGGCCTATTCTCTAGGTCAATAGCGATCAATTTTATTTTATCTTGCAATCCCTGCAAACGCAAATCAGAAATTCACAAATCTGATTATTAGATCAAGCAGAATCACCAAGGTCCACAAGAAGTCCCCAACAAACCTTATAATTCCTTGTGATCCACACACGTTGTGCATACGGGCATATATAAGCTGTGAACAACCTAATATCAAGAAATGAAATATCGCAGTGTCAAAATATTATCATGCTCAAACGAACAATAGTCACTGTAAGATTTCCATGTTGTGATCCAAAAATTTTGGAAATGACCAAAAATTTCGGTTTCTTCCAGTTCGATGCACATATTGTTGAGATTTTATCCATGTCCCTCGTTGATTCTCAGTTCATGAGTAGGCAGGTTAATAAGTTTTTGATCTAAATCACTGGGCCAAAATGCTTAATCCAACTTTACTAATATCCTTGATCAATCGGATGTAAGATGCAGACCACTTGCATTAAAATGAACCAAACTGAGACAAAGTCAATAAAACAAGAAAAAACGGTGCCATTGATGATTCTCTTGGGATTAAACACTCACTTGGTGGTTCCGTCAAAGATGTCAGGAGGTGGTTCTGAGGAAGAATCAAGCGAAGGTGGAAGCACCTCTTTGACACTAAGAAAACAAAACATACCCAAATCAGTAACAAAATCCAAAATTAAACACACCGAAGCATTCAAGATAAAGAAGAAACAGTGAACAAACAAAAGTTGGGATTTAATTACCCAGAAGCCATTGCTGAAGCTGACAGCGAAGATATTCCGAAAACTTTTTATCTTGCAAAGGAAGAATTGGATGGTGGTAGCAGTAGCAGTAGTACAAGGATTCTTTACGGAATGTATATTGCCATGATGATTGCTTAATTTCAAAGTGGCCACATTACATTATTCATATTTTTCACGTGTGTTTGCATCCCAAAATCGTGCTTTGACTAATTGAAATACGGACTGTGTCGCGAATCCTCGGGTCCGAACAACTGATAGCCATCCATCCATTAAGATGTAGGTCAGGTATTAAATTTTTTAAAAGAATTAAGAAAAGTATATATAGATATAAAATAAAACAATAATAATTAATGCGCGCATTCAATAATTAAAGACGCTACTTTCTCTTCATCATCATTAAAGAAAAAGGCCAACTCCTATATGTAGTAGGTTGGTATCTCTTTTTTTTTTTTGACAAATTATTGGCTAAAATACTTTTTTTAAAAAATCTCAAATTTTGGTACTATTTTGGGATTTTTTTAGTGTTACTTATTGAATTTTTTTTTTGCACAAAAATTAAATTTTTTTTAACCGACTCATAAAGCATGCATGTAATTTTTTTCATGTAGTGGTACGCAAAAATCGTGAAGTCAAAGGAGATTGGTAACATATTACAAAGTTGCAAGCTGAAAAATAAACTCTTGAACGGTAGATGGACACAAGAACAAAGAACACATTGGAGAGACCTTGGATTGGATACATACATTTTTTTTTGTTTGCTTTAATTTCCTTAGCTACATGTACATTTATGTGTGTGTACGTACATATATACGTAATCTCAAGTCCCAAAAAAAAAAAAGAAAAAGAAAAACACCTTCTTGTACATTTCCCGACGCTAGGATAATGATAATTTTGTCTGGGATGAACTGGGTGATTTTGAAGAATGGAGTGTAAGTAAAGGGTTTCGGGTTACTTAAGCTAAAAAAATGATTTATTATTTTATCATTTGTGTTTCCATCAGTAACAATCGCAAATTTGGCTGGCACAGGAATCGAATCCGCAGACAAGTCTTGCCTGATGACTTGGTTTCCAAGAAGAATTTTAACAATTTTAATCAATTTGCAAAGTCATTACTACATTATAAATTTGGTAAAAGAATGTATGTAGAAATATTTATATTTTAGAATTACTAATATATTGTTCGGGTGCGGATCAAATATTGATGGAAATTTTATATTCTGTATCCGACCCCTTCTTTTTATTAGAGTAAATGGGTCTGAGTACGGGGATCGGAATTATATTTTTCAACCCAAACCCGAAAAAATTTATCTAACCCGAGTCGGGTCTAGGTCCAAACCCGACCCATTGACACGGTAACGCTTCCATTTGCCATTACACGGACGGATTTAATAGTACTTCAAAGCAATGTTTTGAAAATCGGACCGGACCGGCCGGTTCGACCGGTTGAACCGCTATTAAACCGATTTTCAACCTTCTTCTCTTTTTTTTTTGTAAAATGCAGCTATCAAGATTCGAACTCAAGACCTTTGTAATAAAAGACCAATGTACTAACCATTGCACCATCACATCTTATTAGTTTTTTTTTATAACTTATTTATATAAAACAAACACTCATATTTCTTTTTTCCATTTTTCTTACAAAATCTCATCCTCTCATGGTTCTTTCTTTTTAATTTTCAACTCTCTCTCTCTCTCTATCCTTTTTTTTTGTCACTTCCTTTTTAGTCAAACCTCTTTATTTTTAATTTATTAATGTTTTCTTCCATCTTTTAATTTTGTTTTTGTCCATTAAATTGAAAAAAGTTAAAAAAGAATTATTTTTTTAACCCAAATTATTTAATGCTACAACCACCCACTTTTATCTCATTTTTTGTTTCTTATCAGGTTTACATTTCTATTTTCGATTTTCTTGACTTCCTTCGAACTCCAAACTTCCTTTTTTAAATTGCAATCTCTAAAATGTAAATTAAAATTTAAGTTCACAATATCTAAATTCTCATAGACGTGAATTTTGTATAATTTCAAAATATTGTGATATTTTTGGGTTGGATTTAGATATAATTGAAATTGAGATGAAATTTATTTGTTTTAACTTATAATTTAAAAAATCCAAGTTATTAAAAAATAGTAAACCTTTCATCATATAAAGTATTAAATTAACCCATTACATGTCTTATTTTGTACATATATATATTTATATAAATAATTTTTTAAAAAATTCATTGAACCGAGGTTGAACCGGTCCGACCGATTGAATCTCGACCCTTTCACTTCACCGGTTCAATTAACGGTATTGCTTCAAAGCCTTATTCATGTTTCTTGCCAAGGACTAATATGTCATGATGCTACGGTCAAATGCACAACAAGATGAAAGGACACGGTAAATTCTCTACAGACCAGCCGGATCACGAAAATACAGGTGTTACAACGTTAAACTGAATACAAAAATTATAGGTGTTAAATATAACAATAATGTCTATTGACTTGAGACAGTTGCTCTTGTGACAGGCGCGAGGCGCTTGAGATGTGATCCAGCAACATGCTTATGCCTTGATGATGAAGAGTGCGATTATCCCAATTCCATGCGAGATCAAGGGATCCGAAGAGCTCAGAACAGAGCCTAGATACGATTATAAAGGTCAAAGAAATTCATCCTAAGGAACTTCTAGCAAAGGTTGAATCTGTAACAAAACAGAAATCATTTGCTAGCAGAATTTACCTTAAAACGTCTTTTCAGAGTTGCTAAAAGCTTGTCAGGATCAAACCTTGTCGCTGTATAAGCCTTAATCTTATTAACTTCCTGTAAGAGTAAAACGAGTAGGTAATAAACAACTCAAGTGCTTCCAGTCCCAAGGAAAATGCAGTGAGCTCTAAAGTATGTACTCCTCTCTTAACCAAAGTGATGTGTCAACAATAGTGCAAAATATCACATTCAGATCATGGATGCCATGATCAGTATGGAATACAAGAAAAAAAAAATGATACGTATGAAGATTATTCTGTCCAATATGCCGAACTGTTTTGTGAGACCAAGTCATTTCACTGCATGCTTGGAGGATCATTAAGAATTGAAGGACTTAGATGACAAATTAAGATCTGCACTTGAACAATGCTTCCAGTTTCTCCCTTAAAATTTTTCTAAATGATTTTTGTAAGGGAGACTGCTAGTAGATTCTTTGAGTACCTCAATCCATGCTGCTAGTTTTGGCCTGCCCTCTGTAATATCATACTTCTTGAAATCCAATAGGAATGGTTGGAACATTTCAATGTGTGGAGCAAAAACCATATCCACCTGAGTCCTTCGAGATATGAATCCAACTTATAGCGAAATCCAAACATCATTCTGATTTCTTTTTTCACATCCCTTTCCGAATGCTTGAAAGAAGGACTTCATTCAAACACGATCTACGTGAAATTAAAAAAACTATAGGGGTCCATTGCACTTACCAGACTGAATTGTCCAAGGAAGAAGGGACCATCATCAAATTTGCCAAGGGCATCCTCAAGGTAATCAAAAGCAGCACCTAATCAAATCACCTACTTGAGTATCAAATATGACAGGAACTAGTAGCCAAAAAGCCATGAGCATTCAACTTACCAGTTTTACCTACTCCATTTGCCATGAAAGAAGAAATTACACCTCCATAGAAAGAGTTGGAGTAGGAAAGCAACTTTTCAGCGAACGCTTTCCTGGCAGGATCCTGTATATTTAGTTAAGAGGACTTGGAACACAAGCTATCGAAAAATGCAGAAAAAAAGCAGCAAATTTGCTCACTGAAATTTAACAGAAAGATGTTACCAATCTTACATCAGGAAGAACTGAAGGACCTTCAAAGTTTTCCTCGAAATAGTTGCTTATTTCAATAGAGCCTCCTTTAACTTGATTGTTGCCGGCACCTGCTTTGAGAATAGAGCATAAGAAGAGCTCCAAAGTATAAAATTAACTACGTGCAATGATTAGTAGCTGAAAATAGACTATAATCTCAAATTTGAGTAATAGGTACAGTTTGTTATCAAGAATTTGTCCAGATCAGTAAATAAGTTCCCGAAACAAGAACAAAAAAAGTTCAGGCCAGTTTTTGTGGATATTAACATGAGATTGATATTGTTGTGGAGTATTATTAGCATAGCGCAAGTAAATATCTAACCCCGTTTGCTGGGTAAAGCTTCTGCTGGTACCAGGCTGGCCAACTCTCTAGGTCAATAGCAATCAGTTTTACCCTATCTTGCAATCCCTGCTCCAGAAAAGAATATAAAATGCAATTCAGGAAATTCAGAAAGCTGATAGATTAGACCAAGCAGAATTATCAGGGTCAACAAGAGCTCCTTGACAAACCTTGTAATTCCTTGCGATCCATGCTGCTTTTGCAAACGGGCATAGGTAAGCGACAAGCAACCCAAAATCAAGAAACGATACATTTTTTAGTATCAAAATATTAAGCTTGAATGGACAATAGTTAATGAAGATTTTCGTGTTGTGATTTCTGAACCGTAAATATTCCAACCAACCAAATTATCCATTTCTTTCAGTCCCGGTGGTATAATGTTAAACTTGTAAAACTTGTTTTTCTCATATGAAATATGACTTAAAGCCAACACGACCTTGTAAAATGAGCCACAGTCGGCATCTCAATGCAAAATTCTTGATCCGCATCTCAAGCTCAACTAGGACCATAGATGCCTTGATTTCCAATTCCAAGCATATATAATAGCATATCCGAGATGAGAAGTGTCACCGTGTCCCACACCCAAACAAAAGTATTGATCTACTATTGGACCGTTGTCCCGTTTACCTTAAAAATCAAGTTATTCCCTCTAACCCTCAAGCATTAGAGTCGGTATCAAACCATCAAAGCGAGGGCCAATGTTGTTGGATGTATCTAGACAAGGAACCGCACGAACTGAATGATTTGCAGAGCTAAGTGGCTTAATGTTACGAGGTGTTTACTTCCCCTAGTAAACCACCCACGTAATGGCGCTGGTAAGCCATGCTATCGGTCAGTCCACAATTCACTTACACGCAAATATTCAGAACGTAGAACACTTAGGCAAAATAAAGAAACACACACAAGTTACAGCCAACACGGCCAACCTTGTATTTCACAACAAAGCTTACAAGGAATTTCTACAAACACTTGGTGTGCAGAACATCTAAGGGTGATTCTCACTATCTGAGACTCTCTGCCTTTTAGTCTCTGCTTAGCCCGTTATTTATAGGCACATGTACAGTTGACAAGACCCAATCGTTGGTCAGATAAGAACATCCACGAAATCAGGAACTCGCTAAGAACAAAGGCTGAGTTGGCTGGTAACCGCCAGCAATTGCCAGCAACGGTCAACAACTGCCCAACATTCATCTTTGGCGCGCACAGGCAACCGCCACACAATTCCGCGCGCCCCGTTTCCCGCCTTCTGCAACGTTCCGCGCCCAGTTTGCCCCAACACTTAGTAATCTTAGGCACAGTGGTTCCTAACCCTTGAAACCACCCGAAACAACCCGCCAAGCCATAGTCATTCCATGGCCTTGGCCCCTAACCCTTGGCCTTGACTTGGCTTAGTCACAGTTATCCCACTATATATATGTTTTAAGGGAAAACTTACGACTGTTAGTAGAGACACTCATTTTTCCCCAATTAACTTAGAGACATCCGATGCCTCTAAAACTTTCCCCAACCCATACTTAGGTTAGGAAAATATCATCAAATACTGATTCACTCGTTTCCAACAAGTTTCACCTTCGGCCTTCCCACCTAGGCCATGGCTGACCGAACTTGGCCACAGCCGCACGCGTTCCGTCTGGACCGCACCCTAAGGGACTAACGCTTAAACATTATAGCCATGTAAAGGGCTCCTAGAATCTCCAGCTCGAGTTACATAAAGAAGGAGACAAGTCTGGATTACGGGCCTAGCTTCGTGAGAGTGCAAAGTCCTAAAAGGGTGGTCAATCTCTCCATCCCCGGGTCCTAAAGATGCAGGGCCATTGCAAGGAAAACGCTGAAAAGAACCAAACTGAAAGAAAGTAAATCCCAACGAATAAAAGCTGGTGATATTGGTTCTACATTTGATTAAGAACTTTCTTGGAGGTTCCATCAAAGATATCAGCAGGTGGTTTTGAGGAAGAAGTAACTTGTAAGAGCAGGTGGAGGCACCTCTTTCACACTTTGAAGACAAAACGTATCAGAATCTGTAATAAATCCAAAATCGACAACAGCAGAGTATCCAACATAAAGAAGAAACATGAAACAGGCAGAGTATCGATTTAAGTACCCAGAAGCCATTGCTGAAGCTGATTGTGAAGAAACTCTGAAAACTTTGTTTAGACAGTGAAGATTTGGACGGTATAGGAATAGAATTCTGGACATGGTATAAATAGAAAACAGCAGATGAAAGCTCGCGGGGTTGAATCAGGAGGGAATTCGGGCCTGTTTGAAACCTGAGTTTTTTGGGAGTTTGTCTAAAATTTTACTGTAGTGCACTGTAGAAGTTTTTGAAAAAATTTTGTAAAAGTTTTTGTAAGGTGAAAAATTTTATAGAAGTTTTTGTATGATGACAAACTTTTTTTTTCCCTTTTTTTTTATTTTTTAAATTTTTTTCTTTCTCTTTCTTTTTCTCCTTCTTTTTCTTTTTCTTTCTTTCCTTTTTCTTTTCTTTCCTCTCTTCTTCTTCTTTTTCCTTCCCCCTCCCCTTTCCCCGTTACCTCCGCCACTCCCAGCAGCAACTCCACCAATGCCACCTCCCGCCACCCCTCTCCTCCCTTCTGCTCCGCCACCCCTCTCTGCGCCTTCGCCCTTTGCCCCGCCTTCCCCTTCCCCACCCCTGCAAAAGCTCCCCCTCCCTCTCCCTCTGCCTACAACCCCCCGCCACTCCTCCCTCTCCCTCTGCCGCCACCTGAGTTTTGCACATGAGTTTTGCAGCAACAGAAATGATTTTTTTTTTCCAATGTTCCATCTCTCTTTTCTCTCCTTATCTTGCCGCCAGAATAAGCAGCAATAGTCGAGTGTAATTTTTTTTTTTTTTTTTGCAATTTTCTTTCTCCCCAAGCTGCGGGAGGGGGAATGTGGTGGGGAAAGACAGAGGGAAAGAGGGGAGGGGGGAGGGAGAAAGAAAAAAGAGATTTTGAAAACCAACATATCGGTCAAAGGGGGAGGAGAGGGAGAGAAAAAAAAAAGAGAAAGGCCGGCAAAAGTTGACCAGAATAGTTATCGACGCCGGAAGCGGTGGTGGAGGTGGTGGCCGGTTGGGTAGGGGAGGAAAAGAAGAAAAGTTGAAGGGAAAGTTTTTTCTATATTATTTTGAAGTGTATAAGTAAAAAACTTTGATTAGTTTTTTGGGGTTCCCGTAGCAAAACTTGCTAAAAAACTAGTAGCTAAAAAACTTGGCCAAAAACTTCACTTCTAAACAAGATTCAAATACAAATATTACGAGTGCAATGATAATTGATGTTGGAAACTTTTCAAAATTTGTGTGATGTACATACATGTAATTAATGTATATTCATTCATGTTTTGGTACATGTATAGTATTGTGAATATTTCTAAAATGTACATTCATTTGTGAATGTGTTCATGTATATGGGAATTTTTGAATGAAAGGATAGATTCATGATTTGATCTTAAGATCATGAGATGCATGAATTAAAGTGCATGAATTTGTACACAATACTTTGAATCTATTCATACAAGTATTTAATGAGTTCCTTTGTTTCTTAAACAATCTTCCTATATAAAGAGGTCAAGTAAAGAATGGTTTGCAGCAGAAAATCACTTTCTTACTATTGAATACTCTCTCAAATACACTCCTTAGTTCAAAAGGGTTTGTCTTGCTTTGTGCAAGAGTGTAAGACAAACAAATTTCATCTTATTCTAAATGATATTTGTCCAAAATTTTTGCACGTCATACCGGACAAATAAGCCTAAAGAAAAGTGATCTTCTATCACAATTTGAAGCCAATTTTTGTCACAACATTTGCCAGTTCGTTGCAATTATTCCCAACAATTGATAACGTCCAAGTTGGCCATATTATTATTCATGACAAGGGCAGCTATTCAAAAGCTAGCAGGCTCTTTTACTTTTATCCAACACAAGCAGGGATATGTGACAAGTCCAATTTAGCACCTGAAATCTATGGAAGTATCTAAATTGAGCCCCATTCATGAATCTAAATTTTGTTATATTGAGCCCTCGTAACCATTTCTTGTTATATATTTTCAATTTGCAGTACTTTAGATGTCAAAAATTGCTTCCTTTCTATTGCTCTATTTTATGAAATTGTCTTAGTTTAACTTTAGGTATAAGGAGTGAAATCTGAAAATTATACAACTCAATAAAAAGAGCTAACTCTATTTTCTAGAAGGCGCATTTCGTAGTTCTTTTCTTTCTAGAAAGCACATAAGAGGTCAAGAAATTTGCCATAAACTAACATATTGGGTCCATTTTCAAAGTCAAGATATTTGCCATATATAGCATATTGGGTCCGTTTTCAAAGTCGCGTAATCGAACACTACAAATTCATAGACGTCTGCCTTCCAGTTCCAGCACCCTCATGACTTTTTAGTTACAACAATGAGCAAAGCATCATCAAATTTGAGGTTCGGAAACTTGTGGGTTTTGGGGTGGTGGACTTGGAAGTCAGCTGCCAAAGGAAGCAACTCAGCTCAGTTGCAGGGTTTTATTTCTGTCATTCATGCATGTACTAATAGAAAGATACATTTTTAAACGTATACTTTGGTTACAGATATGTCTTGTACCGAGACAAACTGCGATAGCAGTCTAAGAAGGCGGAGCTGCACCACATCAGGCGGGATTGCATTGCCTGGTTCTAATTCTTCAGGCTTCTGGTGTTTCTTGTTCCTACTTCAAGAAAGTCCAGTTACATAGGATTTAACCTTCGAGCATGAACCATCCTCAACCTAAAAGGGAAAAAACATTACCTGTTGGTTTGTTTCCTTGATAACCGTTCTAGATTTTTGGGCCAATCGCTACCAATTGTATATGTAAACTCTTTACTGCTAAAGCACTATTCCCATTGTATCTTAATATTTCGTTTTTTGACTCGAAAAACTCGAATCTTGATCACATCCCGGACATATGGTCTACTGGCAATAGATAGAAATTGACACCTCCAATTACTCACAATATTTTTGTGGCACTTCTAACATTAGTAAGAAATAATTATGAGGCTTTAGAAACAAGAATAAAGAGATGCTTCCATTACATTGAAGATGTTGCAGTAGTTGAAAAAAAGTATTGTCAAGGAGTAGCATAGCTCATCATGGAAACACACAACGATGAAAGAGCATAGAAGTTGAATGTAGACCAGTCTGATGAGAAAAAGTAGTATTACAACCTTAAACTGAATGCAAGACAAAGTTGTATTACAAACCTTAAAATGGAGGCAAAGCTGCCAACAGTACAGAATGTACATGCAATAACGTTTATTGACATCAAACACTTAGAAAGCAAAGCCGCAAAACAACACAGAATGTAGACATAAACAAGTTTATTTACATCAGGCAGTTGCTCCTTGTTAGGCATAACGCTTGAGAAATGATCCTGCAACATGCATATGCCCTTGAAGATGACGAGCGTGATTATCCCAATTCCAAGTGATTTCAAGGGAGCTCAGGCCTGAGGCCGGACACGACTACAAACGTTAGACCAATGCATCCCAAGAACTTCTAGCAAATCTCATGAAAGAGTATATCATTTGGCAGTAGAATTTACCGTGTCAATACCGAAACGTCTTTTTAAGGCTGCTAAAAGCTCGTTTTGATCATATTTTGTTGCTTTGTAAGCCTCGATCTTGTTAACTTCCTGTAAAAGTAAATGAAGTAGGTAATAATCAACTTAAGCGCTTCCAGTCCCAACAGACTGCAATGAGCTCTGGAACATGTACTCGTTTCTTAACCCAAGTGATGTGTCGAAAGCAGTGCAGATATTAGATTCAGATCGATGATACCACATCACTATGGAATTTATGAATGAAAGTGGCAGATTACTGTGTCCAAAGATGCCCCAATTGCTCTATCAGACCAAGTCATTTCAATTGGTGCCCACTTGGGAGGATCATTAAGAATTGAAGGACTTGATGACAAACAATATCTGCACTTAAATGGCACTTCCAGTTCCTTTCTGACTATTCTCTACATGATTTTGCATGGGGAACTACTAGTAAGTTCTGTCAGTACCTCAATCCATGCTGCCAGTTTTGGCCTGCCCTCTGTAATATCATACTTCTTCACGTCCAGCAGGAAGGGTTGGAACCTTTCAACAAATGGAGCATAAGCTATGTCCACCTGAGTTTGCAAAGGGAAAAGGATGAATCAACCTATCATTCTTCAAGATAACATGAGTACAACTGATAGTGAATCCAAATACCATTGTACTTTCTTTTTTTTTTTAATATCCCTTTCGTAATGCTTGACAGAAGAACTTCATTTAAACAAGGTATATGTGAACAAATAGAACTCCCAACTTTTTGCACTTACCAGACTGAAAGTTCCAAGGAAAAAAGGACCATCATCGAATTTGCCAAGGGCATTCTCAAGGTAATCAAAAGCAGAACCTAATCAAATCACACTTTTCAGGATCAACTTTTACAGGAATTAGTAGCCAAAAGCCATAAGCACTCAACTTACCAACTTCACCAATTCCATCTGCTCTGATAGAAGAAAATACAGCTCCATTAAAGGAGTCGGAGTAGGACAACAACTCTTCTGCAAACTCTGTCTTAGCAGGGTCCTACATATTTAGTCAGAGAACTCAAATAAAAACACAAGCCATCACAGAATGCAGACGAAAAGCAGCCAACTTAGCTCACCAAAATTTAACAGATAAATGTAATGAATCTTACCTCAGGAAGAAGTGAAGGACCTTCAAACTTTTCATCCAGATATCTGATTAGATCGAGAGACTCTCCTTTTACTTCATTATTATGTACCAGAGACGGCACCTGCTTGACAGTGGAGCATTGGAAAAGCCCAACAGAGTACAAACTAAATTCACATGCAATATGATTTGCTGTTGAAATTTGACTTTCATCTCAACTTCAAATCATGCCTTGTACGTTTTGTTATCAAGAAATTTCTTGGTATCATATTTCGTTGATATTATTTGTCAACCAATTAAGATTCCAGGCCTGACGCAAGCAGACGTATGTTCTTCAAGCAGTAAATAATTCTTGTCGAGTTTTTCTGAACATTTAGCATGATTTTGGTATAGCTATACTCTGTAGTTAGTATCAAAGACCTCATGCAGCATAGCACAATTAAATATTCAACCTTGTTTGCTGGGTAAACTTTCTCCTTATACCAGGCTGGCCTATTATCTAGGTCAACAGCAATCACTTTTATCTTATCTTGCAATCCCTGCTCCATAAAAGAATATAAACACAAATCAGGAAATTCACAAAGGTGATAGATTAGATCAAGCAGAATCACCAGGGTCCAGAAGAACTCCCCAACAAACCTTGCAATTCCTTGTGATCCACACACGTTGTGCAAACGGGCATACGTAAGCTATGAACAACCTAAAATCAAGACATGAAACATGTCTGAGTTTCAAATTATTACTGTATAATTCCATGTTGTCATCCGAAGATATTCAAAACAACCAAATTTTTTGTTCTCTAGGTTCCGATGTAGAAAACATCGAGATTTCATCCACGTCCCATTGATTCTCAGTTCAAAGCTATCAAATTTGTTCATCTCAAATACAATATCACTAAAGGCCAATACAGCCTTCTAAGAGTAGCCATGGTTAGCAACTCAATTCTCAACCAAAAATTCTTGGTTGGCCATCTCAAAGTTAGATCAGGGCACTAAAAACCTTGATGTCTATAACGCAAACAAGCATCTTTGATCGATCCGATGTAAGACGCAGGCCAGTTACAACATACAAGGTAAAAAAGAGAAAAGAACCAAACTCAAATAAAGGAATTCCCACCAAGTAAAGCTGGTGCTATCGATTCCACTGGCATTAAAGAACTTACTTGGTGGTTCCATCAAAGATGTCAGCAGGAAATTCTGAGGCAGGATCAAGAGTGGGTGGAAGCACCTCTTTCACACTTCGGGAACAAAAACATACCACAATCAGTAACAAAATCCGACATCAAAAACAGCAAAGTACAGACAAACAAAAGTCTTATTTCAATTACCCAGAAGCCATAACTGAAGGTGATGGTGAAGAAACTCTGTAAAAATTTTGTCTTGAAAGTGAAGTTCTGTATGGTATGCAAATGTGGATTTTGGACAGAGTATAAATAGTCGAAGGAGAACAACATTCGAGGCCTTAATCAGCACCGATGAATCGAGTCCTCGTGGAAATGTATGGTCCCAGGATAGTTGATTATGTTCAAAGTGGCCCATACAACATTAACCTTTTTCTAAAGCCAGTCGGGAGGATTGCTTTGACATTAAATATTAACACAACCGATTGACATTTGACAGATAGTTGTTACCCACCTTAAATTATTACAGCAAAGCCTTGGTGACGAGGGACAATGGACTAATATGAGGCCAACATCCAGAAAGAATCCAAACACCAAGTAAATCGAGCTTTGGAATAATCTTTGTATCAAACTTGTGTAGTATATCATTTCTTGGGGGGATGGTTTTGCAGAGAGCAACAACATATTTGAATGGAAAGATTTATTGAATGGAAGTATGAAGAAATTCTAGAAGAAGCATATAAGATGTCAACATAATCCGCGAATTTAAACTAAAACATTGCCTACCTTCGTGTTTGTATGATGGCTTTACGAATCAAAGTATTCTTCTTGAACACTTATACCTATTGTAGCATGGGTTGATTCATAACATTAACTTCGTTGGAAAAAGACTTGGAACTACAGAAGTGGCTTTAATGTTTGCTCCCCCACACATGACGCGCTATAACCTAGCAAAAGTTTTAAAATATTATTTATCTATCTGGTACTTTAATAAGGTCATTGTTGTTTTATTTTATTTTATTTCTTTTTTTGACAAAAGAGTGGATCTCTTTTGCAAAAATGTCATAGTTGTGAGTCGCAACGGATCTTCTGTCCCACACTCTGTGCCATTCTCTGTCCCATTTTTTTTATTATATTGCTATTTTTTCTGCATAAACATCGTTTTAGTTCTTTTTTGTTTCCTTAAGATCCAATAACTATTAATTGAGTAATACATAAAATTTAACAAACTCAAAAAATCAATATATAATAGAAAATTAAAAAATATAGCAGAAAATTCATAAAAATCTCATTTTTTGAGTTTGTTAAATTTTATGTATTACTCAATTAATAGTTATTGGATCTTAAGGAAACAAAAAAGAACTAAAACATGATGAGGTCGATCGTAACAGTAAAACATTAACACTGGGCCCACTTTCATTTTTTTTGTTTAATATGCTTGTCGTTGTCCTTAAGGTACCAAATAAAATAAAATTTTCCTTTTATATAAAATGTTTTGAGTGAATTTGAGGAATTTTATAAATTGACTAGAATGTTCGATTTTTTGTTTGTTTTGATTGATGGCTTGAAAATTAGAAAAACAGAAAGAGTTTAAAATTGTAGTTAAAATTAATTTGAGATGGTTTCAGGGTGTAAAAAAAGTTATTTTCTTCATCTTTATAGTATTTTCTATTGATTTTTGCATGTTTTTATAAATTATTAGAAGTTGTAAATTTTTATCCAAATTATAAAATAAAATCTATTAAAGGATCTCTTAACCCTAATTAATAAAAACTTATATAATTTTTCATCAAAGAAACATATCAGTCAACTTTTCAAATGTTAAGAGATTTGAAATTAATTTGTCGTGGCAATTAAGGGATCATAACAAAAGGGCTAGTTTGGAATGAAATTATTTTTACTCTCTCATAACTAATTTTTAATGATATATTTTGAATTGGATTGATAATGTTACAAAACTTTAAAAATAAGGGAGGCGAATAACATTTTTAAACTTCTTTAAAGATACTAAGTGATATTATTGTCAGAAACTTATAGAGGAGGTTCCTGAGATTATCCCATGACTATATATATATGTTCTGCCAACTAGTTGGCATATGATATGAGGTTGGCAGACAAGTTCATTTCTAAGCATGGACATAATAGTTTGTTAGGTTAAAACAATAGCAGCAACTCATGCCCTGCCCAAAGGGCTTGTATAGGTCCCTATCAATGCTGAAACCATCATCTAAAAGTACTATAATGGAAAGATGCTTTCATTAACTAGTACTTGGAAGACAAACTTCAAAAACCTCGTCCAAGTTTTCTGGGTAATCTACCAAATTTTGGGAAGCACGGACACCTGAAAAGATGTATAGGTCCCTATCAACTAGAGCTGTTAAACGAACCGAGCTGTTCGTTAGCTCGGTTCGCTTCGGCTCGTTCGTATTCGTTAAAGGCTCGTTCGAAAGCCTTAAACGAACGAACACGAACGAATTTTTGTGTTCGTTTAATAATCGAGCGAACACGAACATGTTCGCGAATTTTAACGAGCGTTCGCGAACAAGGATATAATTGTTATTTGACAAATTTTAGGGTTACTCATAAGAAATTCTAAAACTTTCCCCTTCCCTTTCCAACCTTACTTTTGTTTTCCTTCCCCATTGGCTGCTGCCGAAAATTTGTACTTGTCTTATGGCTGAATTTTTATATTTGAAGGACAAATTACTTTGTTTTATTTGTTGTTTTTATGTTAATGTTGGTTATGCAGTTATTGAATAATGGAATTTAGTCATTTAGTATTTAATTATTTTTTAGAATGATTAATGATTTGTGTGGCATATTTAAGGTCTAGAATAATCTGGATTCGAACTTTTCGAGCGTGTTCGCGAACGGCTCGTTTATGTTAAACGAGTCGAACACGAACACGAACACGAACACGAACTTTACTTAACGAGCCGAACACGAACACAGATTTAGAGTTCGAAAGTTAACGAACGAACACGAACTGAGTTCGAATCGCTTAACGAACAGAGCTCAAACATGAGATACTCGGTTCGTTTCGGTTCGTTTACAGCTCTACTATCAACCAAGAGAATACCAAGCATCCGTCAGTTGAGTAAAGACTATTAAGTCCGCAGAAGTTATTCAAACAGCTGCTCACAACCGGAAGACTTCTAACAATGATTACTGAGATCAACTAGTGGCTTTTATTACAGGTGTTACAGGCGAGGTACAATCTTGCATCATAAAATTCCTCCGAGATGACGAGTATACTTGTTCCATTTCCATGAAATATCTTGGGGTTGCGACAGCTCAGAGCCGAGACTTCATATCAAAAGAGTTGGATAAAAGTTAGAAGCAATTCATCCTTTAGCTCAAATTCCACGCAAAGTTGTTGATATGTGGTGGAAAAATTTACCGAGAAACGCCTTTTGAAGGCTTCTGCAAGCTCCTTTGGGTCACGTTTTGTCACTTCATAAGCCTCAATCTTGTTAATCTCCTGTAGAAGTAATTTAACTAGGTTATAACAATCAACTGAAAGTAAGTACTTCTGTTACTTGCAAAAGTGCCGCGTGCCATAAAAGACGTACTCCATCATAATAAATGGTGTACAAACCATCACAGAGAATACCAAATCGAAATCAATGCTAATTAAGAAAAGAATTAAGTTTAGCAGAATTTATCAAGGGGTGTGTTATTGAACCAACTTGTTTGTTGAATAAAAAAAATGGTGGATAAGATGCCCTAAATTTTCCTAATTCAAAATCTATTCATGCAATTTTCCGGTACGTATGCAGTTTCTACAGAATGAGATATATGTGACTCTTTGTGGATGAATGCTGCAAGTCAAACATTACCAAGCCCAAAAATCTCTTCACCCTTACCCAAGTTGCTTATATGAACACAACATCATTACCCTCACGGAGGATCACTAAAGATATTCAAGGACTGAATGACAACTAAAATCAATACTTTATGCCGCCATTTTGGCCAGGTAAATCTATCCTTTATTTGCAAGTAGAACTAAATTTTATAAGCACCTGAATCCATGCTGCCAGTTTTGGCCTGCCCTCTGTAATATTGTACTTCTTCACATCCAACAAGAAGGGTTGATACCTCTCAATGAACGGAGCATAAGCTATATCTACCTGAGATTGCACAGATGGAGCATTTAGCACCCTATGTTTGTTCAATATATAGCATGAAATTTTAAAAAATAAAAAATAAAAACTCAAAATCCAACCAACATTATAAATCATTTTCCATTTGCATATCTGCTTCTTCTAACTTGACGGAAACACTTCATTCCAATCATGGTGTTTATCTCAAATATAAGTCCAAAGATGATACTTGCCAGACTAAAAGTTCCAAGGACAAAGGGACCATCCCCAAATTTGCCAAGGGCGTTCTCAAGGTAATCAAAGGCAGCACCTAGTCAAACCATATCCATGGTATCAATTCTTCCATGAATTATCAGTCAAAAATCATGATCATTGATATTACCAGCTTCATTAATTGAATCTGCCTTGAAAGAAGAAACCACAGCTTGATTGAAGGAGTTGGTATAGGACAGCAACTCTTCTGCAAACTCTCTCTTGGCTGGATCCTACAGTTCCAGTTAAAACTCAAGCTATTACAAAATGCAGATTAATTAAGGATCTTAAGGAGCTCACTACAACTCAACATTATGATGTTTATGGAGATCTTACGTCAGGAAGAAGTGAAGGACCTTCAAAGTTACCCTCCAGATATTTTATCAGATCAAGAGACTCTCCTTTAACTTCATTATTATGTTCCAGAGATGGCACCTGAATGGGAATAGAGCAGTATAAGATTCCTAAAGAAACGTAGCAATTACCAAGAGTAGTTGCGGTTGGTCAAAAGAGATTTTCTTTTCGACCTCAAGTCAACAAATCATCAAATCCTGATCATTTGTGGGGCAGTTTAATGATTCCAACTTCTGATGCAAGGAGAGATATACAGTGCTTAAAGCAGGAAATCAATTCTGGCTGAGCATGATTAGTATCTGAGAGCTAATATAGCATAGTGCCATTAGGTAATCAACCTTGTTGGGTGGGTAAACTTTCTCCTTGTACCAGGCAGGCCTGTTCTGCAGGTCAATAGGGATCAGTTTTATCTTATCCTGCAATCCCTACTCCAGAAAAGCGTAGAAACACAAATTCAGTAACTCCAAAAAGTGTTACAGAAAAATCAAATCAAGTACCTAGAACAAGGATCGGGAACAGCTCCCCAAGCAACCTTATAGTTCCTTGTAATCCATACACGTTGCGCATAAGGGCATGTGTAAGATATGTACAGCCTAAAACCAATGAATCAAAACATAAAAAAAACGTCAAACTTATGTGAATATAATGACTGAAGGTAGTTCAAATGTTCTAGAAATAACTAAATTTTGAATTTGCCAATTCCTCATCTCAACAGTAGGATATTGCATCCATACAATATCCGACTCTCTTCGTCGAAGATTTAATGAGTTTTTCTTCTCAAACAAAATCCCAAGGACCAAAACAGCTTTAAGATGGGAATTATGTTTTGGTATTTCAGCATAAAGTAAGTTCTCGGTTGGCATATTACATTGCTCGAATTGAAAATTTTTTATCGACAATTGGAAGTTTTATGATTTAAATACTAGATAACAAACATACTGAAACAAGGAGAACAGTTAAAAAGACTTACTTGGTAGTACCATCAAAGATGGCAGGTGGTTCTGAAGAAGAATCAAGAGCAGGTGGAAGCACCTCTTTCACACTTGCGAAATACAAAACATCTCACCATAAGCAACAAAATCCCAAAAATAAAAGCGGAAAAGATGAACTGATAGAGATTCGATTACCCAGAAGACATTGCCGAAGCGGATAATGGAGAAATTCTTGAAAATTTAACATGCGGGTGAATATTTCGAGGGTATCTTAATGGGGTTTTGGGTACAGAGCATATACAGAAAACAGAAGGAAATGTGAGGCGCGGATTAGCAGCTGATGAAGTTCGTAAGCTTACACTAGTGCCAGGTGTAGCAGCTGCCATGATCACGGATGAACTTCAAGTGGCCATGTCGTGTCAATATATGTCTCTGTTGGGCAAATTCCATTTTACCCTGTGGTTTAACTCTTTTTGCATAACCCCTTATAATTTCAAAAGCTATACATAACCCCCCTCATAGTTTAAATTAAAGTGTCAAAGTGACGGGAATGATTATTCTTAACGGAGTCACCTAAAATATAAAAAATACCTTTATGTAAAATTGAAAATTATTTATTAACCAAGGGGGTCATGTGTCTATTTTGAAAATCATAAGGGGGTTATATGCATAGTTGTCAAAATCGCGATCCGGATCGTAGGATCGTACGATCCTACGATCCGAATAACCAAAATCGATTCGGATCGTATGCAGAGTCGCAAATCATATTAATTTTTTGCAGGATCGCATAGAATCGTAGCAGGATCGTGCAGGATCGTGCAGGATCGTGTAGGATCGTAGGATCGGTACGATCGTACGATCCTACAATTTTTTTGTAAATTTGTGAAATGCGAAGCTCCATTTTGCAAATAAATGAAAATATTTGTGGTATATTTGTAATTTATCAAAGAATTACAACCTTTAATTGCAATTAAGAGCTTTTGGTAGGATCTTACGATTCTACGATCCGATCCTACGATCCGATCCTGTGAAACTAAAATCGATCCTACGTAGGATCCCGATTTTACAAACCTTGGTTATATGGTAAAGTATTAAATTATAAGGAGCTTATCTAGTAAAATATAAAAATTATACGGAGTGTCATGTATTTATAAGGGTAATTTCGATATTTCTAGAAGTTCCGTTACGAATCACTATTTCCATTACTTTGACGCTTTAATTCAAACCATGAGGGGTTATACAAAAAATCGTTAAATTACGAGGGATAAAATGTAATTTGTCCATCTCCGTTTTTTAATTTTTGGATTGGCTTATGAAGTGCTCTTGGAATCTTTATCCAAGGGGGTGTTTGGTAAATGAGTTTCAACTCCCATTAGGTGTTTCAAATTCAATTATACCTATACATGATGTTTGCTTAGGGCCAATGGAATAAATCAATGGGAATAATAGGCTTATTTTATGGATTTTATGATTAATCACCCCTCACTAGAGAATCATCTTAACTACCCATTTTACTCTACTTAAAGGTAAAAATACCCATCTTATTTTCCTTAAATGTAAAAGGAAGAAAACAAAATGCCACCGTTTGTGCTGGTTTCAACCAATGGAAAAAAGAAAAAAGAAAAATTATAAATTATAAATTATAAAATCCATTTCACATTAACAAACACACTATGCTATAAGTTTTGATCAAAATCAAAATTCATTATCATTGAACACACTGTGACACCGATAATAACAGTGATAGTAGGATTTGAATCAAACGGCTCTCAAATCATTAATAAGATTGCCGGTATTTCTTGCTCCCAGAGCCAAATGTCGCGACACAGTAGCGCAACACTAAAACTCAGTAAAATGATAAACCCTGGTCACTTCACGCCACTCGTTTGGTTGGGACTTGGGAGGTTTCGCACTCCTTAATGGGAATGAGAGGGTAGCGTTCTGCTTTGATTATGTTTGATACATTACTATGGGTATTTTCATTGCCTACTTTTGGATCTTGCAAACTCACAAAAACTCGCTAAATTGGGAACTGTCAGTCTTTTTAGAGGAAAATAAATCAAAATTGAACTTAGAGATTGTGAAGAATCGGGAAAGGAAGAGCACGGGTGATACAAATTATCCCCTCCTTGCTGGTGCAGGGTGCCCTCCCAATCGGCTTCATCCCTCTCGCTCATCGAGGGAAATGACGCTTAGAGTTGTCTTTGTCCATGTATTGTTAGATTTGAAGCAAATTTGCATTGATTCACACCTTGCAAAACAGCAGCAGTTGCTCCTAAAGTCTACCTGTTCAATCGTCTTTTGCTCCTAAAGCTTCACCATGGCTTTTTTTTTTTTTTTTTTTTGTTTTGAATTTTCTTAGTTTTCGCTCGAGTTTACCTATATAGAAAGCAATTTTAAATACACGATATGCCTCTACAATAGTTAAGACAGAGTAAACTATTAAGTCCGCAGAAGTTATTCGAACAGCTGCTCGCAACCAGAAGATGTCTAACAACGAATACTGAGATCAACTAGTGGCTTCATTATAGGTGATATAGGCGGGGTAGAATCTTGCGTGATAAAATTCCTCGGAGATGACAAGCATGCTTGCCCCATTTCCATGAAATATCTGGGGATTGCGAGGGCTCAGAGCTTGGACTTCAGATAAAAGTTGGAAGCAATTCACCCTTTAGCTCAGATTCCTCACAAAGTAGTTAATATGTGGCGGAAGATTTTACCTAGAAATGTCTTTTGAAGGCTTCTACGAGCTCCTTGGATCACGTTTTGTCACTTCATAAGCCTCAATCTTGTTAAGCTCCTGCAGAAGTAATTTAACTAGGTTATAACAATCAACTGAAAGGAAGTACTTCTGTTACCTGCTGTAAGGGTGCCGCGTGCTATAAAAGACGTACTCTATCATAATAAATGATGTATAAACCATCACAGAGAATACCAAATCAAAATCAATGCTGATTAAGAAAAGAATTTGGTTTTGCAGAATTTATCAAGGGGTGGGTTATTGAACCAACTTGTTTGTTGAATAAAAAAAATGGTGGATAAGATGCCCTAAATTTTCCTAATTCAAAATCTATTCATGCAATTTTCCGGGACACATGCAGTTTCTACAGAATGAGATATATGTGACTCTTTGTGGATGAATGCTGCAAGTCAAACATTACCAAGCTGAAAAATCTCTTCCCCCTTACCCAAGTTTCTTATATGAACACAAGATCATTACCCTTGTGGAGGATCACTAAAGATTTTCAAGGACTGAATGACAAGTAAAATCGACACTTTATACCGCCATTTTTGGCCTGCTAAATCTATCCTCAATTTGCATGTAGAACTAAATTTTATAAGCACCTGAATCCATGTTGCCAGTTGTGGCCTGCCCTCTGTAATATTGTACTTCTTCGCATCCAACAAGAAGGGTTGATACCTCTCAATGAGCGGAGCATAAGCTATATCTACCTGAGATTGCACAGATGGAGCATTTAGCACCCTATGTTTGTTTAATATATAGCATGAAATTTTAAATAATAAAAACTCAAAATCCAACCAACATTATAAATCATTTTCCATTTGCATATCTGCTTCTTATAACTTGACGGAAACACTTCATTCCAATCATGGTGTTTATCTCAAATAAAAGTCCAATGATGATACTCACCAGACTAAAAGTTCCAAGGAAAAAGGGACCATCCCCAAATTTGCCGAGGGCATTCTCAATGTAATCAAAGGTAGCACCTAGTCAACCACCTCCATGGTATCAATTCTTACATGAATTATTAGTCAAAAACCATGATCATTGAACTTACCGGCTTCACTAATTGAATCTGCCTTGAAAGAAGAAACCACAGCTCGATTGAAGGAGTTGGTATAGGACAGCAACTCTTCTGCAAACTCTCTCTTGGCTGGATCCTACAGTTCCAGTTAGAACTCAAGCTATTACAAAATGCAGATTAATTAAGGATCTTAAAGGAGCTCACTACAATTCAAAAGAAAGATGTTTATGGAGATCTTACGTCAGGAAGAAGTGAAGGACCTTCAAAGTTATCCTCCAGATATTTTAGCAGATCAAGGGACTCTCCTTTAACTTCATTATTATGCTCCAGAGATGGCACCTGAATGGGAATAAAGCAGTATAAGATTCCTAAAGAAACGCAGCAATTACCAAGAGTGGTTGCAGTTGGTCAAAAGAGACTTTCTTTTCAACTTCAAGTCAATAAATCCTAATTCCTCGCGGGGCAGTTAATGGTTCCAACTTCTGATGCAAGGAGAGATATGCAGTACTTAAAGCAGGAAATCAATTCGGGCTGAGCATAATTAGTAGCAGAGAGCTAACATAGCATGGTGCCACTAGGTAATCAACCTTGTTTGGTGGGTAAACTTTCTCCTTGTACCAGGCGGGCCTGTTCTGCAGGTCAATAGGGATCAGTTTTATCTTATCTTCCAATCCCTGTTCCAGAAAAGCGTAGAAACACAAATTCAGAAACTACAAAAGGTGTTACAGAAAAATCAAATCAAGTACCTAGAACAAGGAGCGAGAAGAACTCTCCAAGCAACCTTATAGTTCCTTGTAATCCATACACGTTGCGCATAAGGGCATGTGTAAGATATGTACAACCTAAAACCAAGGAATCAGAACATAAAATAATGTCAAACTTATACAAGTATAATGATTGAAGGTAGTTCAAGAGTTTTAAAAATAACCAAATTTTGAATTTGCCGATTCCTCATCTCAACAGTAGGAGATTGCATCCATGTACAATATCCTATTCTCTTTGTTGCAGATTCAATGAGTTTTTTGTTCTCAAACAAAATCCCAAGGACCAAAACAGCTTTAAGATGGGAATCATGTCTTCACATTTCAGCATAGACTTCTCAATTGGCTTATTATATTGTTCGGATAGAGAAATTGGGTAATTTTGTTGTCCAAATTCCAAGCCTATATAACATGAATAAGGAATGTTGGCAAATTCCCAGAAGTGCAGATAAGAGAAATTGGAGCGAGTGAAATTTTTTGATTCACAATCGGAAGTTTTTATGGTCTAAATACTGGATAACAAACAAACATACTGAAACTCTCCCTGTATGAAAGCAGGAAAAAAAAATTCGCTAAATTTCCTCGCTGCAGAAGTATAAGCATCTACGAACAGAGAAAACAGTAAAAAAGACTTACTTGGTAGTACCATCAAAGATGGCAGGTGGTTCTGAAGAAGAATCAAGAGGAGGTGGAAGCACCTCTTTCACACTTCAAAAAACCAAAAAAAAAATCCCACCATAAACAACAACATCCTAAAAATAAAACCGGAAAAGGTGAACTGATAAAGATTCGAGTACCCAGAAGACATTGCCGAAGCGGATAGTGAAGAAATTCTTGAAAATTTAACACGCGAGTGAAGATTTCGAGGGTATCTTAATGGGTTTTCCGATAGAGTAGAGCATATACTATACAGAGAAAGCAGAAGGAAATGTGAGGCGCGGATTAGCAGCTGATGAAGTTGGTAAGCTTACACTTGCACGGTTGCACCAGGGTGTAATTGCAGGCAGGTCCATATGGAGGCAATTATGTATATTGCCGCGATTAGAGATGAAGTTCAAAGCGGACATGTCGTGTTAGTTTGCGACTGTTTTCTGGATTGGCTGTCTTAGGTGTGGAAATTTCGCTTGGAATCCTTATCGAAGTCATCAAATCAGAGATGCCGATGTTGCCCGCTCCCAATGGCGAATGGCACGACGCACTAGCGTAACACTAAAACATTTACCATCCGATTGGTTGGGAGGTTTTGCCCTCCTTAATGGGCATATGATAGGATGGTGATCCTTATCGATTAATATGTTTGGTACACCCACAATAGGTATTTCATTATCCACTTTTAAGTCTTCCAAATCCAAAAATTCATTCTCCACTAAATTGGGCGGGGGCACTATCAGCTTGATTACCCAATTTTTAGGAGAAAATAAATAAAAATTGGGGATAATTTCAGAATTCAGACACCTCTCCTGAGTTTTCTATAATTATAGCCACCTTCGTTAAGGTTTGAAAATTTACGAAAATCTCTTCTAAAATGTATGTTTTGGTAATAATTGATGATGTAAGCCAAAAAAAAAATCTAATGAAGATCCAATATTACCTTCCTCTCATATGTAAAAGAAATTAAATACTCAAAAAGTCAACTATCACCATTATTTGTTAGGTGAAATTTTCAAGTTAGTTTTTTGCTAAAAAAAATTCAAGCTTTGTTTTGAAAGCATCTTGTTTTTGGTACTTTGGATTCTTTTGTTTTTTTTTCAAAGCTCAGTGGTCACCAAAAAAAGTACTAAGTCTCTCTTTGAGTTATAGATTGGAAGTTCGAACCCCACCTGTAATGGAAAAAATCTAAAAGAGATGCCAGAACACTCCTTTAGTCTAGTCAGATTCTTATACCTACTAGAAAAAGGATTCTTTTTTTCTTTTTTGTTAAGTAATTTTTTAAGATACTTATTTTAACAAATGCCTCTCTAATTGGTTGGTCGACTTTTTGTAAATTGATTAAGAAATCTAATAAAAAAATTTGGAGATGAAGTATAATATACTAGATTAGATGTTGTTAGAATTTTATAATAAAGAAATATTACCAAAAAAGGATTTCATTTTTCTCTTTTAAACTCATTTTTCACTTATAATTTGTAGAGTAAAAATCCTGGGGAGCCCCTAAACTATTACTGTTGTCTATTTTTGGCCCCTCATCTAAATTTTGTTTCCAATTGGGTCTTAAACAATTAAAACTGCATATTTTAAGGATTTCCGGTGACTTTAGGCATAAATTTGGCCGGATTTAAAGGGTATTTTTGTCCATTCATAATTGAATCTTCAAGACTAGCATCAGAAACCCTCAAAGAGGTAACCCTTTAATTTTTTAAGCACACCATTAGATTTTTCTTCACAAATCCTGTTAAAAAAAAAAAAAAAAAAAAGCACACCATTAGATTTTTCTTTACAAATCCTTACCCTCAAAGAAATATGCATTCCGTGCCTTCTATAGGAACCAACAAACAAAAACAGGAAGAACTCAAAAGACAAAAGCTGCCTGAACATTACGAATTGAAGAGAGCCACCACTTAACCAAATGACAATGAATACCAAGTCCCGGATCAAATATACCTGCATCAAACTCAAAAAACTTTCATATCTTACGAGCAACATCACTGGTGGAAAAAAAACACATCATTAGATTTTTCTTCACAAATCCGGCAAAAAAAAAACACACACACACCATTAGATTTTTCTTCACAAATCTTGTAAAAAAAATTGAAAGGTTGCTCTTTTTGAGGGTTTCTGATACTGGTCCAACGGTTCAATTATGAATGGAAAAAAATGCCCTTTAAATCCGGCCAAATTTATGCCTAAAGTGTGCAATTTGAATTGTTCAAGAGCCAATCAGAAACAAAATTTAGATGAGGAGTCAAAAGTAAACAACGATAATAGTTGATGGGCTCCTCAAGTCTTTTATCCTAATTTGTAAAGTTTGTGAAGAATATCACAGTCTTTCTATAGCACCAAGGGATATAAGTGCAATTGTTCAAATTTTAAGGAAGGTGGCCGCAATTATTAGAAACGTGAGGGGAGGTTTCTGAAATTAACCCTAAAAATTGTGAAGAATCGGAAAAGCAAGAGCATGGCTGGCACAAGTTATCTCCCTCCTTAGTCCTTACTGGTACAAGTTGCCTCCCCTCTCCGTTTCCCCCTCCCAATCAGCTCCATCCCTCTCTCTCATCGGGGGAGATGGTTAGAGTTGTCTTTGTTCATATAGTGTTAGATTTGAAGCAAATTTTCATTGATTCACAATAGGAGCAATTGGCAAATTGAATGTGGATTTTTACTTGGAAAATTTGCAAGTTTTGGCCCTTTTGGATATGATGCAGACTTCCTTTCTGAAGAAATTTGAGAGTAAAAGTAATTGGGTTTGTACGCAACATTGGAAATTGGGATTGATGAGGATTTCCCTTTTGAAGGAATTTGAAGTTGGAATTGATTGTGTTTCCCTGTGACATTGGATATCAAACGGGTGGTTAAGACCTTAAAGCTGAAACTACTATTTTTTTTTATATTTTTAAAAATTATCAAATAGGGTGAAATTTAAGAAATGAAAAGGAAAAAATAAGAGATTTGAATCCGAATCTTCAATTCTTAAAACTCCAATTACTAGACCAAAACTTACTTGCTTAGTACTCATTAAAGATAAATGGCCCAATGAACCCTAATTCTCCAGACATAGATGATATGAGGCTGAAAGCTATTTATTAGACCATTATGGTTTTCTTTTCGTTAGTGGGCTCCTCTTATTCCATCCAACACGAATTGAAGTAATCTCATTTGGGATCCAATGTCAATCAGGCATCCCAAAGATGATACGAAACTTTTTTACCTGGCATCGCAACCCTTTGATTGATTCCATAAGCTATAATGAGTCCTTTGCATGTGTAGTGCCAGGACAGCGAATTACATTCAAAGCGGCCTCTTCTACCTTCGTCTTTGTTCTGGCAAATTGTGTTTAAGTTGCCAAAATTCCAATCAGATACACGCGCAGACTTTGAATCTTGAAACTAGTAGTACAAAATAGAGTTAGGTTCTACCTCATGCACTGGAAAATTATTTTAATTTCGGGTAATGTTTATTGTAGGTGTTTGTAGCTCCGTACAACAAACATTCTGATTTGGTGCAACCAAGGCTACGAATAGTTTTCACCCTCTGCAAATTTTCATGACAATGGAGGAGAAACAATAATGTATAGTAATACTGGTGCCGACTGCAGAAGCAATGATTCAAGGTAAAGCTTTTTCTTTGCAGACTCGTTTGTCCGCCAATTTGTTTGTAATGCATTCTGCCAATGCCGACATTCTTGGAAAAAAGAGCAATGCTAAGGTGATTTGGAGCAAATCCAAGAACTAGTAACATAGGAAAGAATTAAATGTACCTTGATAATGACTCTCAAAAAGATTGCTTTTCCCCTTGGGATTGAAAGGCCCCTTCATTGCGATGCGATTTATCAAGAAAGGAACATATTATAGGGCCACAATATACAATTCAAAAGATCAATCCCACCCCCAAGTTCATTTTTTATGATAAAAAGATTCTAGTTTTGCACAGAAGACGTTACCAAGAAGTCACGAAGTTTCATTTCAAAGATCACTTAAAGAGAGTTACATCCCAAATACTCTGGTGTATACATCGCCTGAACTGGGCATCTGGAACATTAAATCTCCATATCCAGAAAGGTACTTGTTCAACCCTAGTTTCTCACTTCTTTGATGTTCTGCAATGGCAGCTTCATTTCTCCGTTGGACTTCATCCAAACTGTGCTGATAGCCATTAGAGATGTACCCATTTCCAAATTTCTGCTGCGATAATTGTGCAAAAGAAGATTCAAATGATTGACACTGATCCATCAGTCTTGACGGACACCCATATACATCACCTGAACTAGATAACTTGACCCCAGTATGGCCAGGAAACCCCATGTCTTTATGCGTGGATGTTTGCTGGAAAAAGATTTGAGAATACTTCGAGTCCTGATCAGCCCTTGCCTGTTGTTGCATCAGAAGCCGAAGTCTCGTCTCGTTGTCAAATTCCCCCATCTGTTGATTAACAACTGGCCTCGTGCTCAAGCCTGAGATATTCAATCCATTTGTTGGTTTGCTATCACCACGGCTCAATATTGCAGGGTCAAGAAAATCAATATCAGAATTACTACCATTATTTCCTGCCAATGGCATTTGAAGCAAATTGTTTGGCAATGATGAAGTATTAACAAAACTTCCTGCAGACAGAAAGGGGTAAAGAAACATTATAAGGGACAAAATTTAAAAAGGTCAATTAGTAATACAACCTCAAGACAAGGAGGATGGGAGAGGGGGACGGACAATGCAGTGACATACCAGAAGAAGTACGAGGAAATCCACCTGTCTTCTCATATGCAGAGAAACCAGGAGGTGCTTCTCTGGAGGGCATTGAGAATCCAGGCGGAACCAAACTTGGAGGCCTGCATGCTGTTAAAACAGACAGTTTACATGATATCCAATAGCACAAAAACCAAATGCAGTGAACTATTTTGGTTAACACAGAGCCAAACTAGCGTACAAATGCTCAAGCAAAGGGATATAAATGCACACACTCCCAAATTAAACCTTTCAGTTCCTGCTAATAGACATTTCTCGATGCTCCAAATTATATTTCCACCATGGTTAAGTTGACTGGAAATTTCAGTGTGCAACCCAAACAGGTGGATAGCGATACTAGCTACACTACTCTGGTAACAAGGAAACGCCTTACAAATAACAACAGTTTAGTAGCCAAAAAGATTTCAGTAAAAACTCACACCCAAAAGAAAGTGCAGAATCAAAGAATTGTAGTAGCATTGAGTCTGAAGACTCATAGATGATGTGATCCAAAATAACAGAAATCAGGTACTGCAAGAAACTCTGATACATAAGCCACTGACATTGAATAACAGTAAAGCTTTAAAAGCAAAATAAAAGAAATTAATAGAGAAAGTGTATAGGACTAATATGGTAACTTAACAGTCACAGAGTCAACGAAACTGTGAAAATGATGTATCTCGAAGATGAAAAACACATCAAAAAAACAAACTTGCACATAAGCCCATATAAAGAAGATGCATATGTTTGTATACTAAGACAAGACAGTGACACACACACAAACTGACACGCTCACCTAGGCAGATCATTAAGCATGGCAAAACTTTTGAATAGACCAGTGAAGTTTACAACATCACAACTTTCAGCACAAAGTATTAAGAAGAATAGCTTCACTCTAAAATCTGCAAAAAGCAAGAAGCCTTCTAGGTGGTGAAATGGACTGTTTTTTGCATTCTATTAAAGTCACATAACTTGGCTAATGTAACAAATATGCCAAAGTGTAAGATGAACAAATAGAACTTATAGTTTCAAACTTTCCCAATTAATTAAGAATGATGAGCTCTGCAACCTAAAGACACACAACAACAAACTAATCAAAGATCAACTGAATCAAAAGAGTGTATAAACTAATGTTTACCTGGATGCTGAGGCTTAGACAAGTAATGCTCCTTGGTAGTACAATTTTGTGGCACCTGACCAAGGTTACTGTAGTAAGGCTCAAAGTTAGCTGCTTGACCTGCAAAGCCGTTTTGTTTTGCAAACAGAAACCCTGATTCGCCACTAGTAAAAGAATTCCAGGATGAACCACGTTGGTCATCAGTTTCATGGAGTAAATCAGTTAAACCATGAGGCAAGCTCAAGGAATCATCACATGAATCTAGGTCGATTGACAAAATATTTGAGATAATACTGCTCTCGACAGCATCTAAAACACAATTTTCATCATCATTAGTTAAGTTCTCATCTTCAATCCTTCGCAAATGCTCCACAATTTCTTCATTGGAGAAGGAGTTAGAACTCCGATAAATCCTATCTGATTTGACAGAAGTCTGGAATTTCAACTCATGCCTGTGGTCATTTAATACAGAATTTACACATGTAAATGGTAAAGAGGCATCATCTTCAAGGCTATGTACAGAACTTTGGTCCATGCTGAAACTACTTGAACTATGAGTCCTCCCATGCTGTAGAGAATAACCACCAGACTCCTCAGAAACCTGTGCAGGATAAGTTGAATGATCAACGCAAGCCCTCTGACTCAAATTGCTATCCTTTGATAGTAAGTTATCAGAAGGCATTCTATCTTCACCAAATGGCTCATCCAAGAACTCCGTTGACTCTCCATCCAAGGTTAGTCTATCAACAAGGTGAGCAGAAGATGAATAAGGCGAAGAACTTGAAAATGTATCCTCGACATGATTAGCTTTATCTATGGCTACTGAAGATAAATCAGAACATAAATCCAATATCCTTCTATCCTCAACATTATTCTCATCTTTCTCTGGACCAGAACTACTAGACCGTCCAACAATATCTACAAAAGTTGTCTTGTTGGGCACCCCAAGGCCCCCAGCCAAGTGGCCACCATAGACTGAATCCTGTAATCATGTTGAAATACCAATTCCAAATCAGAAAGGCATACTCAGTCTAAATACAACAAATAAGAAGATCCTGTCTTTAAGAAGTGGAAGATATTGTTGCTGTACAGGCAAAACTCAAGCAGCTCACTCTATTCCCCACACCCCACCGCCCCCCCCCCCCCCCCCCCAAAAAAACAGGAGGAGGAGGAGGATATGAGTGTAAAAAGTCAAGAAACATTAACCATGAAAGAAAATTTAACCAGAATTTCTTACACTGAAAGAACTTTTGGCAGTAGATTTGCCTATAAAGGAGCTGCCGCTAGTGGTCATCTCTTCCACAGGAGGTGGCAAGAAATTTCCCGAGCGCCTAAGCATATTATTTGTAGCACCAGCAACCTCTTGAACTCGATGCCTAGTCAATCAAATATATAGAGTCAAAACAAACAGCAATGCAAAGACACCAGAGGTTGAAAGAAAAAAAACATATGGAGTTTTAAAAACGGGAAACAAGAATGATAAAAAGATTTGAAGCACAAACCAGAAGCTTTTGAACAAGTATTTGAAACTAGAAAGCAATAACAGCAAAAACCCCATAAGGAAAATAGCAAAAAGATGAATCCCAACTAAAAAAGCCAGTTCTGACAAAAGAATTAAGCCTTAGCTCACAAAAGAAGGCAAAAATAAATATTAATTCATTCATTAAATAAAGATGAGATGTCTTATAAATCGATACATCATCTGTCAGAAAAGAGAAGTGAACCAGATTCTACCAAGTTACATGGAAATATACCCCATAACAATTTTAACAAACTTGTACGATCAGGAAAGAGTCAACAATCGCACAAGAGAAACTCAAGGACTATTAACATGCTATAACTGAAATTCCAACAAGAAACACAGAAACTAAGAAAGAAAGTTATTTCAAAATAACGATCTACTCAACAAGTCGAGAAAAAGTCTATTGTTAAAAACTATATCTCTTTGTAATTTGATCCTTTGTTTCCCCGTTATCAGCACTTCTTTGATTGCCATTACTTAAAAGCTTCATCGTGTAACTGTTAAACCAATCAAACTGGAGATTTGCTTCTCCTACTATGAGCACACAGGCCCCAATTCCGGTCAATATGTAAGTAACCCAAAGAAAAAGAAAGTATTTCAATGCCATATAGAATGATTGGCGTGTTATACCTTGTATGAACTGCAGCTACCTCGTCCTTCCCAAAACTATCTTCATCAGCACCAATTGTATGTAAATATAAACAAGTAGGATTACTGCAAGGCTGGGCCAAAAAAACACAGAAAAGAAAAGGCATTGTCAACAAGAAGCACTTATATTTATCAATGAACAATATTTGCCAGGGAGCATCCAAAAAAAAAAGATTTTGCATGAGATACAACATAGAATTATAGATCTATACCATGTTTCTCAACCAAGCATGGCAATATTTTGCAGTTCCAAAGGATGCCCTGCACAAATGAAGTTCCAAATTGTAACTATGGTTAAACTAGGAGGTAATAAATGAAGTTAAAAAATGACAGGAAAAGGACAGGTTCTTACCTCAAGAACCTACCTTCCAGGACAAAACCATGCACTGACTGAATACAGCGTACAGCCTCCTCCTCTTTTGAATAAGTCACATATCTGGGATGAGGGAATGGGTCAAATGAAAGGAGAATGATATCAAAGAAGGATGATAATCATATTTGCAGGAACAAGAGAACAAAATAATTCATCACCATGAGATGCTACTTATGCATTAAACACGCCTAGACACCTTAAATGGAACTGAAAATGAGACAACCTTAGTTGCAAAAAACACCAGAAATTCACATGCAAAGAAAAATCCCTCTGTTCTTGATGTGATGATCCAACAACTTAACCTGTGAAATCAGGTCTTAACTATCACTTTTGAATCCTCATAACATGACATCAACTCAATGGTGGTTTTGTAAGTACTTTACATTTCAATTTGCAAAGGTGTGACATCCATGAAGGAATCATCACGTGTCTCCCCCTGGCACTCCTCACTTGACCAAAATTTCCTTTCACAGTTTTCATGCACATTGATACTCCTCAATAACAGACAAAGCTCGCCTTCTCTCTCTCTCTCTCTCTCTCTCTCCAGATGCTGGACCACCTCACTATTAACTGGTCAAGAAAACTTTTGTATTTCATTGGAAAGAAATAGTAAAATATATTTTCCTTCTTCCTGTAAATGATTCTATCTGGTCTCAATTTCGATCCCATGACAATAAATGTCAACAGCATCCCTTAAATTGGGAAGCAAATGCGCAATGTATGAGGTATTTTTAACTTAACAAACCCCAAGTTAATTGATTAATAACCACACCCACAGCCCACTCTACAAGACATGCAACAACAGCTGTTGTAACAATCCCTTTCATAAAAAATTTGTTTGAAGTTGCACCATTTGAGATACAAGGACATAAAATATAAATTAAAAAGAAAACACTGAGTCCATCAAACCGTGTATTTTACTTCAATCATTCACTCTCTTTTACTTTTCCAGATTCTGTTACAAACACTATCAAATAATCCTGCAGCTCTTTAAGATGAGAACTAATTAACTTACACACTACAGGTGTCATGAATGAAATGCTGGATTGCCCCACCAGCTGTCCGAGATAGAGAAATCTTAGAAACTTTCCCATACTGACCAAAATATTCCTTCCTCTGTAAGAGCTGCAAGACTCATGATTTTCCAGAGAACAAAGAAAATTAGATAGAGTCTGAACAAATAGTTTCTTCGAGGAATACATATTTTGAATAACTATTTACGAAGCAGGACAGCCAAATGAAAGACAGCATTAACATGGATAAACTAAGAAACACAAAAAGGAGCTCCTTACATCTTCATCAGCAAGGTTAAGAGGTAGCCCAATTACGTAGGCCATTTTCCGTTGAATCACCCTAACATTTGAAAGATCTTTCCTTACTTCATTAGTTTTTGGCTTGGCCTTTGGTGGTTTACTTTTTCTACTAGAATTCTTTGCCACCGCCCTAATCAGAATAAAAACAAATGTCAGATTTGCCTTTCAGACACCCAAAAGAATGACTCCGGGCATAATGTATAACAACCTCTCACAATTTGCTTGCATTGCAACAATTTTATCCTTTTCATAAATAGTCCGACAGGCAGGACACCGCCCTTCTGTCTCATCTTTTTCTGCCATGTCCATTATGTGATGCCAACACCAGACACAGACCTATTAGACAAAAACCAGCATGAATATTCAAAAACAAAAAACCTATGTGAATTGTATATCGTTCATCAAAAGTAAAATTACACTCTTGAATGGCTATAGTAACAGGTTAACGCACTAATCAATCATTAAGTTCTTATAGGCATGTCCTCAGACGTGAAGAGAAAAAGTAACAATAAAAGCAAAGTTAGACTCCAAGGAATACGGCTTTTTAATTAAAAAAGACCTGAATTTAATCAATAACGCTTAACAGATGGTAGATTCAAGTGTGAAATCTGATTTTTGAAAAGGAAAAATTTCAGTGTACAGGGAAGGTAAATAAAAGAAGAAAAAGGCCTAAAAATTTGTTGTCTCCATATAGAACAGTTCATGATGAATTAGAGGGAGCTACGAGTTTTAGATGAATATTTGCATCCACGTCTGTCCAAAGATGAATAAGGCAAAGAAAAATTTCCGATATAATCTTTTAGCAGGGGAGGGGAGGAAGGGAAGAACAGCAGAGGGGAAGCAAAAACAGCCAGTGAGAACTGAACTCAGTTCAAAGACAAGGAACAAAGACCCTTAACCGCTAGGATAGTTTTGATTCTCCCACCAAGACAAGGAATATACTAAAGAAGTAAGACAGACTCAGCCTCCGGCATACCACAATCAGCTCATGTTTTTCTTACTCCAATGATCTTATACCACTCCAAAGTATGACAGCTACATCAGAATGAAAAAGCAAAAGGAACACGTATCTCAGAGTTCCTCTTTGACCTAATAGCTTTACAATGTCAATCAAACATTACAATAAGCTACAATTGATCAATCTAAATTTGCTACTTTGCAGAAAATGAAATATTTAACATCAATTTCCACAAAAGGTAAAAAGGAATGAATGAAAATTTTCACACCTGATAGCCACATTTGCAAGGCTTGAATTGCTGATCCGTCCAGTCCATCTCTTCTGCGCACAAAGGACATCTTTTCTCTCCTTCGTTACTCATGGTTGCCCCCCTTTCACCCCCGAAAAGAAAAATAATTTCATTTCAGTTAACAGGTAAGAATTCAACAAAAACAGAAAACGACATTAATACAAAAAAAAAAAATCCTCATTTATTTTCCAAGCCATAGAAACACGCGTAAATACAATTCTCTCTTCACAAGCTAATAAAACCTATAAACCCTAATTTCAACAAATAAGCTGTTACAATAAAACATCAAGAACCGAAATGCTTAACCTTTCAGTTTCAGATCAGAACCGCGAAAATAAACACATATAGCAAATAAATCCACAAATGGAGAATGAACGGCGCAAAAAGAAATGTGATTCACAACATTTTGCACACCGAAAAGCAAAATACAACAAAAAGTGCGACGCATTTCGCGAATTCTAGGGCACCTGCATTTCTATTAGAAACGAAGGCACACATTAACGTAAATAAATACATCCATAAACGAAAGAAAAGCTAGGTCATTTTGCATTTCAATCATGGATGGAAATGGAAGAAAAAACTTACAGGGATTTTGATTTGCAGAGAGAGAGAGAAAGAGAGAGATTATGAGAGGGAGAAAGAGGAAAGACGCGAAAAACCAACACAGGAGAAGAGAGGTTTGATTAGTCGGAGAGAAAGTCTGTACGGCACAAAGGAGGATTGAAAGCCATAGGATGGAGACGGCCTTTTTAGTTTTTATGGATGCCCTTTTTTTATTTTATTTTATTTTATTTTTAATAAGTACTCCTACAATACAATTAATAAATAGTCTTACACTAAAAAAAAAAGTACTCCTGTTTTGTTTAGTTCGGCATTCTTTATTAAACTTATATCTCTTTACTGCTGCTTGCTTATATATTTATTTGCTATATTCTATTTTTGTTATATTATAGTACTACTTTTTTTTCGTGGAAACAAAGCGGAGAAGGATTGGGTGAGGGATGGACCACCGAGGATTTTGTACGAGGGTCAAACTCAATTATTGTATTTTTATTTTTTCTTGATTGTAAATTACCGATTGAAGGGGAATTTACTTCTAGAAGACTAATAAAGGTGCTTTTACTTTTAAGTATATTATGAGAGTTTTTTTAGGATGTTTAGTAACTAATTTTTCGTAATTTAAAAAGCTTTGTTTGGGTTGCATTTTTTTTTTTTGGATTTTTTGTAGAAAAATTATTGTAGCAATTTGATATATGTAAGGTAAAAAGGTGATTGAAAAATGTGTCTACGAAAAACGTAGCAATTTTTCAAATAGAAATTACAATCGAAACGCACCCTAAAAGTAAATTCAGTTTTCAATAATTTAAAAGTTTTAAAAGTACTTGAATCGGAATTGCTTCTGTCTACGGAAAACGGAGTAGTAATTTTTCAAATTAAAATTACAATCCAAACGCAACGCACCCTAAAAGTAAATTCAATTTTCGATAATTTAAAAGGTTTTAAAATACTTGTATCGGAATTGCTTCTTCGTACGCTACTGAAACCCTAAACTGGGTTAATTATAGCTAATCCTATTTTATGCCCTAGAGATACAGGACCATTAGAGTACCAAAAAAGTGGGATTGGTGGATATATAATTACTCCAGTCATTATCAACTGTTTCCTAAATTTGGTAGACTTCCACAGATAAAGTAATACAAAAGCCAAATCTTATCCTGGGCAGGAAAAGAAGATTCGGGTGTATTTATGTCTGATGTTAACTTAAAAGAAAGTTGTTGAGATTAGTGGTGGAAAATTCCTAGTGATGTTGAGATTAACAGTGGAAATTTCCTACTGATTTTTCAAGTAGTCATTGTTAACTATTAATATGTATGATTTGTCAGAGTAACCTAAGGAAATTACGAAGGGAAGTATTTTGCGCGGTTGTTTTAAGAGTTAATCTTGTAAAAAAAAAAAAAAAAAAAAACCTATGTTGTGATTAATCAATTAAAGTTGTAATTATTTTACTATACAAGGTTTAAAAAAAAGGAAGGTTAGTAGTATTAGCACTGTTATAACAGCTCTAACCAACCACTGCATCTTTCATCATTATTGTTGAAAATGACATTAATACACGGTTTTAAATGTCAAGATTATCCCCAAAGTACAGTTAATGATCATTTTGCATCATATTTATGGAGAAATCTATTCTATTGGCTATAAGGTGGTCTTATAATTTTTTTTAAAAAAAAACTCTAGCATTGTTTAAAATTACAAATCTTATGGAGTCATTTTTTTGTAACTTAAAAATATTTTACAGGTTTTTGTTTCATGTTATCAAGAAAAAAATTAGGATCGAAATCCTTGAATTTTTACTAGGCAAAATAAGATACATTTATATCACTCACTTGTTATTGAAATGCCATATACAACCTTGTAACATGTTATCTCATGTACGTCCTGCGTCCAATTATATACTTTGATGAAATTACAAATCCTAACTCTAAATTCTGCCATAACTCAAATTTAGAATTTAAAAAAAAAATTTAAAGGTAGAAAATATGTATAGTTCAATAAGTGCAGGTGTTTTTCATCGAAAATATTAACAAACTCAATATACTCTCACCATTTTCTTATGAATAAAATTTTGTTAACCAGTTTTGATTAGGAAACTCCTCGAACATACGTCAAACTCCAACTATCGAGAGCTATTATCCTTATCATCTCATCAGTTCCGATGCCCATTACAATTTATAATCACCTGTGCATAATTTTTCCTTATATGGAATTACATGTAATATAGTTCAATTTGTTAATAAACATAACCATGATTTAGTGGTACAAATGTTTCTTGATAGTCTCCATTTTGATTTTTTTTTTCTTCAAAAAGGCAAAAGGAAAAGAAGACGAGTTAAGGGTTCGATAATTAATCGAACTCGAGACCTCGCAATCATTTAATCATTGTCTTCACTAATTAACTTTGGATTTTTAACCAGTCTTAACCTTAAAGCGTGTATACGAGTTTTTGTGATTTTAGATTTGTGGCTAGTCACATTCTATTGCCGCGGTATTAATAGAAAAGTACGTGTGTTCTTGTCAAGGTGCTTTTGATAAGGATGGGTCGTTTGATTGTCGTTTATTTTGCTAAGGTGTTTTGATAACAATGTGTTAGCTTGATTGGTGGTTGTCTCAAGAATCTCTCTCAATGTTGCATTTAGTTGTGTAATGTTTTCAACATTCACGAAAATTTCCAATATTATTTTAATTGCATTGAAGCAATGACAGTTGATTTTCTCCTTTTTCTATTTTTTTTCCCTTTCTTTCATGTTTGTTGACATAGTATAAGGTTTAATTTGGAAATAAACCATCACATACTAGTACGCTAATTAAATAAGGCATAATTTCAATAAATTTCTCTAAGATTTTTTATAATTTCATTGAACTCTTTAGAGATTTTAAAATTTATACTAATCTCTTTTATCCATTTGAAGGGGGGGGGGGGGGAGGAGGAGGAAGAGCGTGGGGGGGGGGGGAGAGGGGAGAAGGGAGGAGGAAGAGGGTCATCAGTCTTGGAGGGCCCAGTAATTTCTGGTAGGTCCTCATGAAGTGGCTTAATGCCGTATTGGTCCTCCAAACTAGATAAGTGTCTCAATCAAATCCCCTCGAGGTATAAAGTCCCAAATAATTTCTCCAAACCACAAATTTAGTTCACGCTTGGTCTCCGTCAAATCAACGGCGGTTGACCTCTGTTAAGTCATGAAAAGGGGCTTTCTTGGAATTTAAACCATTTAAGGGATCTATTCGATAATTTAGCACACAATAGTTTTTGTTTCCCTATGGGCTTTGAGGATGATTTGATGCAAATGAATGCCTATAATGGCAAATATAAAAAGCTTATGTGGTAATCTTTTCTACTGCCAGCTTTGGGGATGATTTCATTCGTTTCCTTTTCATGTTTCCTATGTATGAGATGCAGCTGCAGGTACTTGATGGTATTATAATCATATTAGGCCTTGCGTAGCTGCATGAACTAATGGATAGGACAAAAGCATAAACTTTAGATGGATGAGGTATCGATATGAATTAGGACTTTATAGGAATAAATTACAAGAATTTGTTCCAAGACCATGAAAGCAAATGCTAATCTTAGAGCTTTTAATGAGCCCAATCGATTCAGACTTATACGAATAAGATTCGAATTCGACTCTGTATTTATTCGTATATCATACGAACAGAGTTTGAATTTGACTCGAATATTAAATGAACTATAAGTATTGCTCTTTGATTCATTTATTTATATAAATATTCGAATTCGAACCGGATTTTGAGTTTGAAGATGATATAATTATATTTTTAGTAAATAATATATTATTTAGAATAAGTTTAATTTGTATTTTTTGATTTAAAAAAATAATGCTAATTTATGTATAATTAATTTTTTAAAATAAATAATGTATTTAGACTTGTATTTATTTTTTTATAATTATATATGTGTTCATGAATTATTCGAATTGTTCGCGAACATGTTTATGTTTGATTTGATTATTAAACAAGCCTAATATTGTATACTTAAGCTTGATTCGTTTATTAAAACGATCGAGTTTTATTGAACTTGAGCGAGGCAAACGCGAACATATTTGCAAACTGCTTAGTTCGTTAAAAGCTCTAGGCCTTATCTGTTCGAATGGAAGTCCCAGCTTTAGGTACACAATTGAGAATTTCTCACTTTTAGGGCCTTGACATAAGAATCTTACCTCCGGAGGAGGAGCAAGATGACATTAAGCCTCACGAAGTTGAGCCAAAATTGGTCAAGTGATTGGGCTGTCCGCTTGGGATGTGCGTTTCTCTTTAGTGCGTGTGAGCCTTGAGTGCTTAAGTTTGTCCCACATCGAATTTGGGAGGGGGATTTGGGTAGTTTATTAGGCTCCTCAGGAACCACAAGAGTTGCCGGCTTTTGTGGTTTCCTGTGGATAAAGTCTCGTAAAATGCAAAAGTCAATCTGCTTGACTAGACAAAAAAGACAGACTGTCTGCTTGGGGTGTGCGTTTTTCTTTAGTGCGTGTGAGTCTTGAGTGCTTAAGTTTGTCCCACATCGAACTTGGGAGGGGGATTTGGGTAGTTTATTAGGCTCCTCAGGAACCACAAGAGTTGCCGGCTTTTGTAGTTTCCTGTGGATAAAGTCTCGTAAAATGCAAAAATCAATCTGCTTGGCTAGACAAAAAAGATTGGGCTGTCCGCTTATTTAATAAAAAACAAATACATTCATTATAATTTGTTACTAGCTCCCTCATTTTCTTTTGGAAAAAAAAATGCCCTAATTGTTGAAATCTGCTTCTTTGTATTGTTAATACTTTTCAAATTTCTAACAAAAGTAGAATCTTAAAATTATTAAAAATTTATAACATGAAATTGATTGTAATGTATCTGACCCGAATTCAACTCGTTTTACAGCCCTGGTTTATAAGTTTAACTACTTGCTTTCCCTCTCTCATTTTCATCTAATCATTGAGAAAAATCTTATTTAATGTTTCAAGGGTTTATCATTCTTGGCATGATTTGCACTAAATAAAGAACCAAAAAAAAAAAAAGGAAAAAAGGCTCAGAAACTAAATCTATTTTATTAGTAATAATAGTAAAAAAAAGAAAAGAAAAGGCTACATTGGCTGAAATTTAATTTGTAGGACTTAAATTAGATAAAAAATTAGAAATCCATTTGAATTGCCATTTTTAAAAATTTTTGTAAAAACAATATTATAATAATTTGATATACATAAAGAAAAAATTGATTGAAAAATGTGTTAACAAAAATATAAATTTTTTTTTGTGAAAAATTACAATCCAAACAATTTTTCTTTTCTAAACAAGCCAGGCCCTAAAACCCTCCTCTTGCCCCTTAGTTAAGTAGTTAAACCACGGCTATCAGCCTATCATTGCCAAAAACCCTGCGAATATTTTACTACCAGAGAAGAAAGAAAGGGTGAAGATGACGGGATTTTGGAGGAACAAGTTTTACTATCAAATCTCATTCTCCATAATCAACAATGCCCCCATGAAAACCATCCCACTTTCTCCTTCTTCAATTCGAACACTTTTCACTCACTCGAATCCCACAAAATATCTAAACCCCCATTCGAACCCTTCTAAGTTAAAGAATGCTTTTGTATTTAACTTGATTTCGCGGAATTATTCGCATTCCTCGTCATCCATGCCTGCCCATCCATTTTTTGCCTCCAGACGAAACCCTGGCTTTGCTGTAGCTAAATGCTTATCCTCGGTTTCGTCGTCGCCGAATACCGTGGGCTGGAACGACGCCATTTCCTGCTCGGAAATTGGGGATGGTGGGGCAAGTGAAGCTGAAGTTACGGCTTTGTCGGAGGTGGATGATGATGATGATGCAATTGCTGGTTCTATTCCAGTTAGGGCTTATTTCTACTCCACTAGGTTTGATTTTCCATTTTTTTAAAAGTTTCACTTTTTTCTTCTCATCTTTTCGAAATTGGGAAGGAAAAGATCCTTTTTTTTTTCTTTTTATCCTGGCAATTGTTAATTGTATGGAGATTGTATGTTTGAACTTTATTAATGATTAAAGGTGATCAATATGATGAATTTTTTTTGCGAGCTGTTGTAGTCTTTCTTTTTATTCTATAAAAGATACTCCTACCGAATTTAGTAGAAAGAAACAATTTTGACACTTGTTTTGTACCCGTCAAATTCAAAATGAAAATGGAAAAACAAAATTTGAGCTTACAATATGTATATATTGCAAGTTCCTAGTAATGTTTGTCAATATTTAGGTACTTATGATTAAATTTTTTTTTTCCGACCGTTGGTTAGCTTCCATTGGGGTGATAAGCCTTTGTGCTCTGTGGAAAGTATGAATGTTTGTTTTGATGATTTTTTTTTTGCAGTGTGGACTTAAGGGGCTTAATGGATCAAAACAAACCGAATTTAATTCCACCCTCATCTCGTATGACTAATTATGTGGTCTTAAGATTTGGCAAGACCAAGTCCAAGCCCAATGTAAGTTTCTCTTTTTTCTCATCTCTCCTTTGACATTCACTAGTTGAACCAACTTTAGGCGGTAATTTTTTGGGAAAAAAAGTTGACCGTGGCTAATGCATTTTGAATCTTTGTTTTGACTGCAAATGTTAATAAGTCAATGTCCAAAGAAGTATCATATTTCAGCGACTAATTTTTATTTAAATTTCTCGTGTTTGTTATGTATGATTGCTGGAAGTCTATTCACTCGTTAAATCATTAATCTTTAATTTAAGCAAGCTGATGTGAGTGAGCCGGTGTGCAGACACTTTCAGTTAAATTTATGCCATGTACTTGTCATGTTTCCTTTTCTTTTACTGGAAAGATGCAATTTATTTAGGACCCTCTCCATCCTATCACCAAGTTGTGTGTACTGTTGGAATGTGAATATATATATATATATATATATATATATTTGTCAAATGTTGGAATGTGAATATTTGATTGATCTTGATGCAGCTCCTAGCTTGTCTTATTTGTTGCAACATAGATGGTTTTATATTACCAAGAGCACTGACAACATGTTTCTATCAATGTGTTAAGTTCAAAATACTTTTTCATGATAATTTTTTTATACTTATTCATTTGTAAAATACATTGATCTTGTCTAATGTGTTTATGCATTCCATGTATTTTTCTTATTTTATTTTATTTTAAACATATTCTGTATTATGTGTTTATAATAAGCTTCCTGTCATTCTCATGCTCATAAAATTTGTCATGTTGTCAGCAACTTCTAACTATGTATTGAAGCATGCGAGGATATGATTAACATCATACGAAAGTAAGGGAGGTCAATGTGATTTCAGAAACTTAGCAGGGGATATCTGTAATTGCAAGTAATTCAAGACAGGCGAATGCAGATTTTCCTTTTCTAATTGAATTACATGTTTTCACTGAAACTAGGAGCTGGCATAAGAGTGGTTCAGATGTATTCCATCATCTAGATAAAATTTATGATTCTTGTGCATTTTCAGAGTAGTTGATTAATTCACGCAGCAGCAAATGTTTTAAAAAATCCTTATGTTTGTTGTAGATAGTTGTTCTGTGATATATATACATATATATTTTTTCTGATTTTCTGTATTTCCCCCCTTTTCCCCTCAGGCTCTGGGTGCTAGTTTAAGTGGAAGTGACTGCTCATACATGGTTGTTTTTCACTATGGCTCAATTGTCCTTTTTAATGTTCGGGATCATGAAATTGAGGGATATTTGAACATCGTAGAAAAACATGCTTCTGGAATGCTCCCTGACATGAAAAGAGATGGTAAGCTTGGGTACAAACAGTTATACTTGGGACTTCTTTAATATGTAAAATTTGGAACTGATGAACCCAGGATCACATTTCTGTTATTTATAATGATATTGTGACAAGATATGTATTGGAAAATCTGTTTTTGGCTATTAATGCTTTGAGCTAGGGTGAAAGAATGCTCCATAAATGCAGTTTAAGTCTGTTGCTACTGTAAATTAGAATCTTTGTCTGTTACAATGTCCAAGAATATCGTTGAAACAGTTATTTGTACGCTTTTCACTTCAGAAGCATTTGTAGTAGATATGTCTTTGCTCTTGTTCTTCTGTTCAAATTTTTTCAAGACAGCGAATTAGTGTGTTGAACTGTGTAGTGAAAGCTTTTTAACAACCTTTGATTACTCACAGCTTTTTGGTCTGACTTTTTTCCTTTCGACACTTTCAAATTAGAATATGAGGTCAGAGAAAAGCCAACTCTGAACACTTGGATGCAAGGGGGTTTGGATTACATAATGTTGCAATATTTAAATATTGATGGGATTCGTACCATTGGCAGTGTTCTTGGTCAAAGTATTGCCCTTGATTACTATGTTCGCCAGGTTGGTGTCCCCTCAATTTTTTGTTCTACCACTTCGTGAAAATATTGCTCAGTTAAGGGCATTTAAGCTGTATTGTGTGTTTTTAGGTTGATGGAATGGTTGCAGAATTTACTGACATTAATCGTGGAATGGAGAAAACAGGCACATTCAAGATGGAACGAAAAAAGCTTTTCCAGCTAGTTGGAAAGGCCAATTCCAATCTTGCTGATGTGATTCTTAAACTTGGACTCTTTGAACGGTAATAATGTTGGTGCACCTTGGAAGAAAATATCTTTTCTTGGCTTGTCTTAGGGATGCTTCATAACTCTTATTGTTGAAAAGTTATTTGTCTTTTCTTGTAAATAACATCTTTTCCTTTGCCTGACACCCTGTCTTTTCTATTTTCCTTCTTTCTGCTGCTTGGTTTCCCTTCGCTGAACTGTTAAAGGATCATCTGTCTGCTTTTTTTTTTTTTTTTTAATTTAAAAATTTTTAAATTTTTTAGTATTACTAGCGCTAATTTTTTCAATGAGCCACAATCTTGTTGCCAAATCAAATTCTTTGTTAATATTTTTATTGTTGAAAAGACTTCTAGTTGTGTGGCATTTTTAGCTATTCAAGAATCTTATGGTTTCTAACAGACCTTGTTTCCTTCAGGTCAGACATAGCGTGGAAGGATGCTAAGTATGCTCAAATATGGGAATATCTCAGGGATGAATTTGAATTGACTCAGAGATTTGCAAGCCTGGACTTTAAGTTGAAATTTGTGGAGGTAATTTTTTGTTGCGAAAATGGCCTTTTGTAGTTCTGATGGTTGTTTTTGACATATTGCCCTTTTCTTGCAGCATAATATCCGTTTTCTCCAGGAGATTCTTCAAAATAGGAAGTCAGATTTTCTGGAATGGCTTATCATTATACTTATAGCTGCAGAAATCCTCATATCTGTTTATGATATTGCCCACAAATCAGCAATTACGTCTCTATGACACCTCTAGGTTACAATGGCGAAGGAATCATTCATTTTTGCTAATGCTGATTGCCGGTCAGTTTTTGTGTATATCCTTTAGATTATGCTTCTAATTTGATAGGGAAATTGAAAAGAGAAAGAAGATCTTGAAAATATCATTCTTTGTAATTTTTCAATGGAAATTTGCTGCCCAGTCATCGACAATTAGAATAGCGTGCATTGCTAGTTCAAAATATCCCACGGAATGTTTTCTCCAGTGCACGTCTTCGTTACAGATCCCTCCATATAAGTTATTTTGATGATTTAATGAGTATTCTTGCTTTGTACTGGTTGATTTGCATATAAGTATGCAGTGAAACTTGATGTTTGTCTTGGATTTGCATTTTTCTTGGACAATTTCTTTCTTTTATCAAGTCAGTTAAATGTAGATTTTACCTCTTCTTCTAGTTTTATTTTTGGCTGAGAAATGTGGAAAAAAATAAAAGGAGGGAGAAAAGGAAACCCTTGTTTAACGAGTGAAAGTGTCATTGGCATTTGGCAATGGTACGTGTACACTCTCATTCTAAAAATGTACAATGCATAAGAGACTATCTTGATATTTTCTTGCGTATGGTCTCAACTCTCAAAACATCTCGAGGGACTCAACTAGTAGTTCTGGATTCTGGTTTGGCCAAAATGGCCACGCAAGTTACTTGTGTCAGTTGATGCACAAGATATGGGGTTTGTCATCTGTAATACAAAACTAAACCATTTTAGTCGATGAGTTTGTATATCCAACATATGTGAACCTGCCCGCTATAAAGTCTGCTGATTACCTACGCACTACAAAGTCTGTAGCTTACACTACCTTTGGGCTTTCTGTCTTCCAGTGACCAAATACAAATAGTTTGGTCATTGTAAACATAAAACAGGCTTTTGTCAATTGAGAGATTGTGCATTATGCGGACCTGATGCCTCTGATTCTTGCGGTTTCACTATTTTTCTGTCACACGATCCTTTAGACTTGTGCGCATTTTCCCTCATGAATAGAGTAGGAAATGAAACGAGTCAATGACTTGCAAGATTTGCATCTAAACTTGTTAACGATGTAGAATAGAGCCTAGACTCTCCCTGTGGTTGGTTGAAATAGTGCGGGTAGATATGGGGGCAGTGGCAATACAAATTGATAAGGACAAGTTACTTCCTTACAAAGGGTTGTGTGTTTGAATCTCACTGTCAATGTAAGAACTGTGTTTGTAACTACTCAAACATTTTGTTTACAAAAAAAAAAGTTCCTGTAAACGATCTATGGTTCCGAGAGCATGCCAAAATTGAAAATAATCTTTTGATAAAGGGAACTTTATTGAAGACTAAATTGGCGATCCAAAGATAAAAGGAGCAAGGAAATCCACTAAACAAGAAAAGATTGTTGAATTTCAATTGGACTGGCAGTCCAACTTCAGATTACAACCATAACAAATCATAGACCATCGTCTATTTTTTGGAAACACAATTCTCAAGAAGGAACCCGACTCCTAAACATAACAAGACGAGACGAGACTGATCATTCCAGCAGCAGAACATTAGCTTGATCCCGTTGATTTTAAGGCTTGAAGAAAGGATAGAACTCGTATCTAACGTTGCAAGTTGCACTAACAAATTGAGCTCCTTTCCCATCAAAGAGATCGGAAAGATCATCAATCCTTCCCTTAATGCAAGTGCTACAATTGGCAGGAGTCAAATCCAAGGGGCACTGAACCAATCCATAGACGTACAGTAGTAAATGCCCTTCAATCTCAATAATCCCTTTAGCAAACAAATTCTTTGATGCAGAAGCCTCATCAGACAATCCGTACAAAAACTTCTGAATTTGAGCCAGTGATGATAGAGGGCTGCTTACACGAAATTCACTCCTTATGAAATACCCCGTACTTAAAGGGTATCCAAAATCGTTGAAGTTTGAGTATTCCAGTGAACAATAGTCGTACCAAATGTTTGCTGCTATATGGTATGGACAGATTTGGCGAATCACTTTTGCTGCCTCAAAAACACAGATTTGACAGTCGGCCTTTGAGATATCTCCTCTACAGAGAGCTGAGCCATAAACTGAGTCATTTTTTGATTTTTTTCCCGATACAGATATGTACTTGTATCCTGATGCAGGAGTATTATAGTAAAGATCGTTTAAAAGAATGTTCAAGTTCCTGTCATAGTCCCTGTTGGCTGTAAAGTTTTTATAGGTGGTGCATGTATGGTAGAGAGGTTCAGCCCCAGCTGCGATTTGGGCTAACAAAGCAATGCATAGAACAGCAATGGTAAAGCTCAGTTTTTGGAAATCCATGTCAGAAGGATCAATGTTGTGGAGGTGGCTATCTCCTCAGTCTTTTGCAGCATTTATAGCAATGCCAATACATATATCGTCAGTGATCATTTCGAAGCTTTCCTAGTACCTTCCGATCAATGTTTCTTTTTGCCCAGGCTTTTTGTCCGTTGAGAAGATTGCCTTCGCTGCAGGCTGACTTGCTTTTTTGAGTTCGTTGTAAATTTTGGGGTTGTCTTGTACGAAGCTGTTCAGTAAATAAGATTCAAGAAATTTATCCTCACTCGGTTAACTTTTTCTTCGATTAAGTTGTAAAAAAAAAAATAAAATTGAATGGCACAGGCGAAAAGGGAGCAATGAAAGATCAAGGAAAGAGGGAGAGAAACAGATTTTACAGGTTTCCACTTGTAGCAATATGAGATGTAATATTGAGGTTACGTCTACGGTGGAAAGTTCACCTTTCTGCCCATAGTAGGCAGAACCAATGCAAGGAGGCCAGCTGTGCTATGTGGGGACGCACAAAGAAGGACATCCGAGCACCACTGGAGAAAGCCGGTTTGGCTTGGATGAAAAACGTTATATATTTTAAAATTACAATAAAAGTCCTCTTAAAAATTTATTCATCATCTAATGCCCAATACTTATATTTGATAAATTAAAATAGTTAATTAAATATTCTATTATAATATAAACAACTATATGTCATTGAGTTGATTGAATGATATTTTCTTTTTTTTTTTTGTATTTCAATTAGTTGTCAATTAAGTTTCAATTGAAATAAATATTTTATAATTATTTAAATTATCAATTTAAGATGAGCATAAATATAAATACATTAAATTGTATTATTGAAATATTTGATTTAATATAAAAGAAATTTTAGTGGAAAAAAGAGAATTTTAATTTGAGTGTATAGTAACTTTAATTGTAAACATTATAACGCAAATTGTTGTATGACTTGTGTATATGAGTTTCAATTGGTTATGGTTAGGCATTGTAATTATAATAACAAGTAAATGTGATTACTAATATAAAGGACTCACATGAATTTTTAAAAAATTTCTTGTATTTCTTCTTGTCTTTCTTTTATATTAAATCAAATATTTCAATAATACAATTTAATGTATTTATATTTATGCTCATCTTAAATTGATAATTTAAATAATTATAAAATATTTATTTCAATTGAAACTTAATTGACAACTAATTGAAATACAAAAAAAAATATATCATTCAATCAACTCAATGACATATAGTTGTTTATATTATAATAGAATATTTAATTAACTATTTTAATTTATCAAATATAAGTATTGGGCATTAGATGATGAACAAATTTTTAAGAGGACTTTTATTGTAATTTTAAAATATATAACGTTTTTCATCCAAGCCAAACCAGCTTTCTCCAGTGGTGCTCGGATGTCCTTTGTGCGTCCCACATAGCACAGCTGGCCTCCTTGCATTGGTTCTGCCTACTATGGGCAGAAAGGTGAACTTTACACCGTAGACGCAACCTAATATTGATATAGGAGGAAGCTTGTTTGTAATTTACCCAGGCCTGTTACCTTGGCTTTTAGCCCCGAATTGTTATGGTATGTACTGCTGAGGTCCAATCAAGAAGCAACAATTGCGAAATTACAGCCTGCCAATTTCCTGATTGCACACTCTTGTCCCGACAGTTTCAGACGCATGGGTACATACATGAAAAAGAGGGAATGCATCTGGATTGGATTCTGGAAAGAAAATGCAATAGTTCAAAGTAAATTCCCTAATTTAAGGCAAGATGCACATTGATTTCTGATGATTACTGGAGCAGCATGTGACGTTTTGTGCATTTCTGCAGAAAGTTAACCATTTTCTGGATCTCTAAGTTCCACCACAATTGCCCTTTTAGGAGTGGAACTTCTATCTCAACCAGGCCATGCTTTTTCATCATAATCTATGAATATTACTGTCGGAGGTCAATAAGAAGAACACTGAACACTATATTAAATTAGGCTGCCTTGGTAAAGTAACGGGGTGATATCAGGCATTCGCCGAGGCTAAGACATGGATTCACCAAAAGTAGTCCATTCAATTACATGCTAGGTAAGAAATCTGTTTCTATAAATGAATATTCATTTCAGACAATGAATTTCTTGGTAATGCCCAGTGCATCAATGGGAAATCGTTAAATCTTTGGAGCTCCGCATCAGTAAAAGTAGTGCAGAAGTTTCCATCACCTATGTCTAATAGTTTTGCCAGGTTCTTCCCTTGCTTGAGCCTTTGTGTATGTGCTTCTAATGCAGGCAAATGATTCCTAGTTCAAAAATTATGCAAGTTCTTCTGTTGCTCAGCAAATTAGGATTGCTTTGAATAATAAGAAGTAGCCGACTTTCGTGCACGACAAAGTTGCAGGTTCATTTAGGCTATGAGCACTCCAAAATCCTCCTCCACATTATCCCACACTGGAAACTGAAATGATTTTTGATCATCTGATAAGCACCAAAACCACCAAGTCGATCGCCGGGCCTGGTAACGCAGGCCTATAACCCAAGTGGGGGCATCGGAGTGTTAGAACATGAGCACAGCCCAGACGGCAGGGTTTAGGGCTGCTCATTCCTGGTCTGCCCAGTCCAAGCTAGGAGTTGGGCCATGTGATTCGGGCGAAGGTTTGGATCATGTGGCCTTTAGAGAGGTGGGTACTGCGTGAGGCTGGTTTCACAGAGCAACGAAGACCACCCGCTCTTTGCAGTGGAAGGATAGCAGATCGGTGCTCTCTGAGCCCAGAAATGCCAGATGGGCTGTCTCTAACTGGACCAACACTCTTTTTGAGAAAATTTTCTCTGCGAAGTCCCCACATTCTTTTTGCCCTTTTTTTTTTTTTTTTTTTTAAATATTTTCAAAATTTTCTAATTTGTGTGAAGTCCCAAAATATTCGATCGGCTCTGGGGGAAAATACATATATTATTGAATATCTACTGGTTTGCTAAAAGGGAAGCAAGAATTGAAGATCACTAATTAAAAAGCCCTTTTCATCTTCTCACTTGAGAGACCTTAAAGTATAATTCAAGACAAATTGTTTGAAAACGTTTTTCAAGAACGTATTTTTCAATCACCTTTTTATCTCATATATATATATATATATAAAATCTGCCCTCAGGGGCTTGGTCTGGTGGTTGAGGTTGCTGAAGATGGAGCCTCAGGTCCCTGGTTCGAACCTTGCTGCCAGCAAGTTGCTGAGGGTGGTGAATAGTCTGCGGGGTCCACTCCCTGCGGGACACACAAAAAAAAAAAAAAAAAATCAAATCGCTACAGTAATTTTTCTAAAAAAAAAAAAATCTAAAAAATTGCAATCCGATCAATTTGTATAAAATTATTACCACCTGTTACTGTATAAAATTATAGTAAACGATGAAACAGGATTCAGGAGAATTGTACATGCTTCAGCAGCACTTCAAGAGTAGCATTAATTAGCTCGTAGTTTATCTGAAAAGTTCTGTATAGCTGCAAAAGTTTGTGAAAGCTGAAAGATCGAGTAAAACACTTGACTGAAAAGACTAGACAAAGAAAAATAAACTTCACAAAATCAGCTGCTATGCATCTAGCGCTAAAGATAATTGGCTGTACTTAATAAATCGACTAAAATGGACTTGACAAGAAAAGCTTATGGGCTTCCACTCGACTAGAAGTCTAGGTTCAAACTTCGAAGCTCAATCGTAAGTAACGGTCTGGTGAAAAATGCAGGTTTCTGCAGTCTGCTCTTGAGACATCTCCCCGAACGATGTACAGATCATGCTTTCCTACCACAGATGTTTACTCGTTCCCTGTTGCAGGAGTTCTATTGTAAGGATTGAATAAGAGAATTGCCAAGTGTTATCATATTTTCTGCTGGATTTGGGGAAGATGTCCATTAATATTGTGGATAGAACTGGAAGACATCTGATGTCCGAGCCAAAGATTGAATTTAGTTTGGCTTGGATGGGTTGGATCTAGATTTCAAGCAAATTACCTATCTGAGAACACGTGTTTAACTCCTACAAGTTAAATTGTTTGACACCGTTTTACCAATTGCATTAACCAAGTTAACTCCCCTTTTTCATTTCCATAAACTTTTACCAGGCTATTGATCTGACATGCATTTCCAAAAGAGAAGCTTTGAAAGAAATTGGTCATGCAGGCTGCCACGGTTGAAACCAGATATGCTATTTGTGGATCTTTACGAGTTAATAAAAATTTAAGAATGGCTGAAAATGTCAGAATTTTTTTTTTTGGCTAATCCTAGAATTGGCCAATGCAAGATTAATTGAGTCGCTCTAGAAAGCAATTCATTGTGGCGGTCTTCGGTGAACATTAGAGCTTAATCCATACTATAATGGACAAAGAGTAAAGACTAATGAGGAGCTTGTCCGCTTGTTTCTTGTGCTAATTCAGGGGTTCATTTGTAGAGATAAACTGCATTAATCTTAAAATTTTTTTGATTATTTTACGCTTGAAATAATGTTGAGGAATATTATTGTTTGATAAGGATGATAATCAGATGAAACATATATTATTAGAACGATACCTCTATGAACAAGGTTTCCTACAAATGCATGCTTACTATTTCTGCACTATAAACTATTGTCATCACAAATTCCGAACTAAAGATAATATATACAAAAACATTTGGACACGCACATTCGGTTTGTGCTGTCAAAGACAACCAGTGATCAGCATGTGCTCCACTCCAAACATGAAGCTGTCACAGGAAACTTCTACTGATGAAGTTTACATGATAGGGCCTTCGACACTCTCGATGCCGCACTTGTCGTGCTGAAAGAAGGTACCGGACGCACATATAATCCCAACCACAAAGCAAATGGAAGAAAAAGTTACACTACACTACTAATTAAATTACTAATACGACCTAGCACTACTACTATATTTAAGTTGCAGCAGGGTCGATCTCCTGCATCTATTGAAATCTCGAGAACATGGCTCTAAAATTAAACCTTTTCCTCTACATTCTCTCAATCGCCATTTTGGCAGAAATGGCTGCTGGAGTCGACCTCTTTAAGCCCGTCGGCCACGTTTGCGGCTTCCCAGATAACAGGAACTTTACTAGCGGCAGCGAGTATGAAAACAACTTGAACTTCATCTTACACGATCTTTCCAACAAAACTCCCGCAACCGGGTTCGGTCTTGGATATGCCGGGGCGGTGGAAAACAGTAACAGGGCTTATGGCCGAGCTCAATGTAGAGCGGACGTTTCAACAGCAGACTGCAAAACCTGCATTTCTGAAATGGTCAGATGGGTTCGGGGGAAATGTCCCTTTTATAAATCCGCATTTGCTTGGTTCCAGGGTTGTCTTTTGAGATACTCGGACGATGATTTCTTTGGCAAGATTGATGATCCCAACTCGCTGGCATTCTTCATCTTGGAAAAAGAAAACCTAAGCAACATTGCACCCTTAGAAAAGGTGGAGGGATTGTTAAATCAACTTGCAGGAGAAGCTTCCGCGTCTAAGAAGTTGTTTGCCAGAGGAGAGGTAAAGCTTGCAGGATCGAAAAATCTATATGGTTTGGTTCAATGCACCTTGGACCTTTCCCCAGCAGATTGTAAGACTTGCGTTGATGGATTGGTCAGTATAGTTCCTAAAATTTATGGGAACGGGACTCAGGTCTACACGTCAACTTGCACCCTACAATATTTGTTGTATGCTTTCTTCAATGCTTAAAATGCAAAGGTGGCTATGCTAGCTTCTGCAATATTCTACGTTGGAATTGAAGATATTTAACATCGTTGAGGTGTTAGAAGAATGTGTGCTGTTGATCGGTTATAGTTGTCCGAGTCGTGATTCCAATTTGTTGCCTTTTGATTTTCAACCTTGTTGAAGTTATATAAATTTGGTAGGAATACCTAGATTCCTAATTTTTCTCTGAGGAGAATCGCCAATCACATTAAGTGATAATTTTACGCATGTATCATTTAATCAGCAGTAAGTTTAGCTTGCTTATCTTGGGTCCTTTTTGTTTGTATCTTTTCTTTTGGCTAAGTGGTCCAAAACTTTTTTCATAAAATGCCTAAAGAGAAAATGGTATTAAAACAAAAAAGAGAGAGAGAAACAAACATGGTTGGAAGTTCAGTAGAAAAGAAAAGAAATGCAATGGGTTAGGTGCAACGACAGGGGTTGGGGCGGGGAAGAGGGGAGGGTTCCCAGTCCCATTCCCGGTCCATTGTCATCTCTAATTGAATATCATGTTTGCCCCAAAAAATCCTGTGCTTTTGTACAGTGATAATAATTTAGGAGTGAAGGAAATAGACAGAGAAGTGTTACAATTTGCTCCAAAACTTTTGTAAACATAGTTGAGTTACTAATTAGTTATTTGGATGAATGAAAGTTATTAAGAAATAAAAAGGCAACACTTAAAAAAGAGAACGAAGGACTCTTTCATCTAGACCCGGCAATCATGTCCAAAATTCATCACCTAATTTCAGAGGTTGGGTTGGGTAATTTGGGTGTTGGGTCAATTTTGGATTGGATAATAAAAATTCAGATATATTTTGGACGGGTTGGATATTTGTGTTAGGTACCCATTACCCAACTTAAATACATTGTACAAGAATGCAAAAAGTACAGCAACACCCCTTGGTCCTCCATTTCTCGGCGTTCATCGACTTGGGCATATATCTGTAGAAACCATATCAACGGCGACTGGTATTTGGGAAGGATGTCCCGGATTGATAACCACATACATGATGTTTATGTAGGAGAAATAGCAATATAATAAAAAATGGGATAGAGGTGACACAGGATGTGAGACAGAAGATCCGTTGCGAAAAAAAGGCCATGTATTCAAATTCCATTACGTAAGTTAGGACTGCTTTAGTGAGTAATTTATAAATATTCTCAAAGATTTGTAATTCTGGAGATGTCCCCATCTCTATCGCTAGTGGTGATCGGAGTGGAAATCACCTAAAATTGATCTCTATCAAAAGAAGAGAGAAATGAAAAGCAAGACTTGATGTAAACACTAAACTAACTAATGCAGACGCTAACACAATGACATATACAAACACACCAAATTTTGTCACTTGTTAAAATTTGTGCCTACAAATTCAATCCCAACCATCAAATTATAAGTCACTTCGTCTGCACTACACACTGTTCTTCTGTTCAGTCACAACTGCAACTACAAAAGATCTGGATCCATAATGGAGTATGTCCTAAATCGTTAGTCCTACTTCAGGTGATAAATAACTTTGAGATTTTTAGTCGAGTTGTTAGGGCCTGGCAATAATTGACGCCCCCATCTGTGAACTCAAATGTTTATAATTGTTGCTAGGCTAATTATTAGAGAAAGCTTGATTGGATGACGGGTTAGTTTTTTTGCCTATCTTCCTCGAATTGTTTTGTCTTACTTAGCCAAAACAATAAACAAAGAGATATAGATGCTCAAGGCCGTCCGGAACAAACACTTGTGAATCTATCTACAAAGCTCCAAGATCAGAGACGAAGCTGTGCACAAAGAAGTAACATCGCCTGCGACAGACTTGATCCAACTATTTTGTCCGACAAATTGTCCTAGAAGCAAAGAAATATGTATAAGAAAAACACAGAAATTCCTCGTGCCAAACATATTTGGATGTGAAAAATAATTGCTGAAATAACTGCTATATAGACGCTGAACTAAGTCTAGGTAGACCACAATAATTGCCTTCATTTCTAATATCCTTCTTTCAACCATGACTTCGTCAAAATTAACCATTTCCCGCTGCATTCTTTACATTGCCATTTTTGTAGAAAGGGCCGGTGCGGTCGACCTTGTTGAGCTTCTGGCCGTTGATTGCAGGCCATCGAACAATTTTACCGCCGGGAGTGAATACCAAAACGAGTTGAACATTGTCCTGAATTATCTTCAGAGAGCAACTCCTGCAACAGGGTTCGCTTTTGAATACGTTGGGGAAGCAAAAACTGGTAGTGGGATATATGGCCGAGCCCTCTGTAGAGGAGACATTTCAGCTACGGAATGCAAAACCTGTATTGATGCAGCTATCACGGAGCTTCGCCAAAACTGTACTTTCAGGAAAGTAGCAGGTGCTTGGTATGAAGGCTGTTTTGTGAAGTACAGCAACCAGGACATATACAGCAAACTTGATCGCGGAAGGTACTACGTTTGGAGAGAGCAGAATGTAAGCAGCCCTGCTTCAGCAAAAATGGTGGTCGAGTTTTTGAATCATCTGTCGGATAAAGCTGTCACTTCTCCAAAGCTGTTTTCGAAAGGAGAAGTTAAGGTCACACAATCATCAGAAACTCTGTACGGGTTGGTTCAGTGTGCTTTGGATATTTCCGCGGCTGATTGCAAGACTTGCTTTAGTGCGCTGATGTGCTTGGTTCCTCGGTTCAGTGGGAAAGGAGGCCAATTCTTTAGTGCTACTTGTACTTTGCACTACGAGTTTTTGCCTTTTTTCTAAGCTTGTTAAATCCAATACCCGAGTGGAGTGCTACTGTTTTCGGTTCTTCTCCTCATCTCCATTAGAAAAGTGGGAATAAAGGAGAAGTAATGTGTCAGAAGCAATATTGTGTGTCTAAGTCAGGAGTATTTGTCCAACTCTCCTAAGTCATGTTTCTCAGATGCCATGGGATATGTTTGAACTTTCAAGCGTAATGGGATATGTAAAATAACTCATACGGGAGCTACATATGGACAGTGGACTATAACTGGTTATTCATTCATACTTGACTAGTTAACTAAGAATTTGGTTCCCGTTTCATGATGCACCTGTTTTCAGGTTAAGATTAAAACATACTTCACTTTATTTGACGAGCAAACATATGATCCAAACAGTTGAACAATTCAACTAAGTATCAACTAAATATGATGCAAAAAGCTATTGGCTTCACAAAATTTCCCTTGAACGCTATGGGCTAATATGAGGAGAGGATACTTTTCTCTAACTTGTAATCTTGTATTTTTACTTTCTGCAAGGATTAATTTTTGTTACACTACATGTCGTGCATCCAACATTTAGAAACAAATAATAATAAAAGTATAGGTAATGGGTAATACTTTGGATGGTGAGCTACTAATAATTTGACTTAAATACTTCACCCTCTCTAGTAGTTTATGTCAAAAAATTATTGGGTTACCCACAAACTAATAGTGGTACAGTTGATATCAAAATGAATATCTATATTCTATACTAGGGGGAAAAGCCCACGCAACGCGTGAGAGTTTAGTACCTATAATTAAAGATAGTTAATAATTATTATTTGGTATTTTCTAGTATAAGAATTGAAGTATGATAATTTTATTATGTGATATTAAATTAAAAAAATCACATGTTACATTTTGAGTTAAAAAAATATAATATGGAATAAAACATAATTATAAGATACGATCAATTACTTTGCATCTAACCTAATATAATAAAAGACCTATTTATATCTGCTCATGCACTTTAGGAATATTAAAATTTGTTATTTAGTTTGAATTTGATCTCCCTATGAGGGCAATCCACCACATTATCTTATCATATAAGCGAGATTTGAACAATTAGCATACTTGAAGAAATCATTACTAGTAGAATTTCAGTTCTTGCAAACCAAATTCTTGAATTTATATTGATTCTAAGGACACATATCATCACGAGACCTTCACATTGAGCAAGTAATTAATTATAATTTATTGTATGATTTAGGACATATAGCAAAGCATCTCCTTCTCAATAGGGGTTACAATCACGAAATATCAGTTTTGTGTTAGTTACAAAGATATACAACAACTAACATGCTAATTTAGAGGAATAATTACGTCAAAAAAAGTACTAAAACATCTTAATCCACTCAATTTAAGAAAAATAATTAAAAGTAATGATAGGTCATAATTTGTTGTTAAATTTATAATTATTCTCCCCCTGATTTTAGCCAAATATTATTTTAATCGTCGGATTCTACTTATATTTGGTATTTTGTGCTTATTTCAGGAGAAAGAATGAAAAGTGCTTAAAATCAAATTTCAGAGAACTTCTTGATGAGTAGGTGTGCCCACGCCTAACTCCAGCCTTCTTGGCCGGACTTTCGGGATTATGTGCACGTGGAAAGCTTCCTAGAATGAGTGGAATAGCTGACTTTAAATCAGGAAATCACAAGACTCGTGGGCCGCAGAGGTGTAGAGGATAAAAACTCTAATCCTACAAAACGTCAAGGACTTGGAAGCTTACTTTTCTTTTCAGCGGCCAATAGGAACAAAGCCAGAATCACGTATGAATTAGACTAGCTGGAGTTTCCTTTTTCTAGGGGTCAGACGTCTTCTTTTAAGAGGATAATTCCTATCTTTTTATTGGGGGGGACTGCTGAGCCGACTTTTTATTTTTCCTTCCTTGGCCGATTTGGCCAGGGAGAATTTTGTAAGCTTCAGATTGGTTTTTCGCATGGTTGTTCTCCATTAATGGAGAACTAACCTCCTACTGCTAGTCAAGGGGATAACTGGAGATTTGGTTCAACAATTTCTGTGAGATCTAATTTATTTTAATTGCTTCCTCCATTTATTGGTATTCATATATTTCCTGCTTTTAACCGTTATAGCTCGTGTGAATGATTGAATAGATGCGCAATATTTAATTATTCACATAGGCTATTTTGCTAAATAGGGATAATTGAATCCGTAATTGTTCGTTATCTTTATCTCAGTAGCAACTGGCGTAATTGGGTTTATGTCAGGGGAACATACGATCTAATTTAAACAAACCCTCGTAGCGTGTTTGTTAGTTAGCATTGGGCCTTTCTAATTATTAATGCAATCTAGAAATTAAATCCTACGGTCGTACCTAGGATTGTTTTTGGGTTAGGGAAATAGTTAACGGTCGTACCTTGACTATCGATAAATTAAGGAAGGGTTGGTTGTTTATCGCGTGTATGACAACTATAACTGATCTATTAATAAATGTTGGGATTATTTTTGCATCAATGATCAGTGCATGAACCATTTCTGAAGTATACCCTTGGCTAGAGTTTTCCCTTAATTATTTCTTTGAATTAATTATTTTCTGCAATTAATTTATTTAGTTAGCATTTAATCCAAAACCCCCCATACGTTGGACTCTAGAAGAAACGAATTATCCCCAATCCCTGTGGATTCGACCCTACTTATCACTATCTACAGAAATTATATTTTATTTGAGCAGGTATTTATTATTGCACAGGTTCGGCACCTGTCAATTTTTGGCGCCGTTGCCGGGGACTGGTACCAGATTAATTTGTTTCTTTTTTGAATTCATCTTGTTTTTATTTTCATTTATTTATTTTTCTCTTATTTTTTTTATTATATATTTTATGGCTTCTAACACTCCGTATTTTGGTGATATACTGGATTTTGTTTTCGGGGAAGGCAATGAGATTGATTGTTTTTCTAAGTTTGCATATTTAGTGGCAATAAACTCTATTAAAAAAAGAATGGCTGCTGCAACCTGTGAAATTTGTTATGCCAGGGATCATTCAACCGGTATGTGCCCCGAATATCAAGATAATCTGAGTGTCCCATTCAATAATTATGGAGATTTTTCACCCTGGTCTCAAACGTGGTATAACCCTAATCCAAACGGGTATGATCAAGGATGGTGGGATAACTCCAGTTATGATTATACAACAGGGCCAATGAATTTTCAGCAGTATGAGTCTCAAGAATCATCATCTATGTCAGGTATGTCTCTTGAAGAGATAGTTGAATTAATAGCTACTAACACATATCAAATTCAACAGGAGACACAAGTGAGCAGGCGTAACCTAGCAGATCAAATGGATCAATTGACATTTAGGATAACGTCATTGGCTTCTCGAATGAGTGAAGAATTGCCCTCACAAACTATTATCGACCATGAGAAATATGAGAGTGCAATTATCCTGACGAATGACATGGTACTGCAAGAGTCTCAAGAAGAAGAATCTAAAGATGCAGTTGAAAAGAAAGTTGAAGCACAAGAATTGAGACCCCAACATCAAATGGTTCAAGTGAATGAATCCAGTGAACAATCTCCAAATGCGGTGACATCTCCTCCATTCCTTGATCAATATTTTCCTGACTCTTATTCTTTAATTCCTATTAGTGAGATTGATTTTATTATACCAGACGATTTTGAATTTCATGCCAGGAATAAATTAAGAGTCATGATGGCAAAATATCTCGAACCAATAAGTGCTCTTGATGGAGGAGTGAGTGAAGATTTAAAATCATCACTTGTTTGTTTGATGCCATTTACTAGTCCATGGAAGACCGTAGCTCGTGTGCCCAAGAATTACTCTATTTACGAGGGCTATCAGGATTACATAGAAGATGAAGCACTGAAACGAGCTACGCGATTTTATCCTCCATGAATAAACAGGACAATGTCTAGCCAAAGACATTAAAGAAAGGCGCTACTTGGGAGGCAACCCAAGACTATTTGTTTCAGTTTTCATGCATTTTTGAAGTTTTAGTTAAGTGTTAGTGTCAATTAATAGTTTGATGTTTGGTGGCAGGAAATTAGCAGTTAGATGTGCCCACGCCAGGTGGTCACGCCTGAGGGAAAGAAATTTTCGTTCAGGATCTGCGGACTCTATAGCAGTTAGACGTGCCCACGCCAGGTGGTCACGCTTGAGGGAAAGGAATTTTCGTTCAGGATCTGCGGGCTCTATAGCAATTAGACGTGCCCACGCCTAGGCCAGAGGTTCCTTATTCTAAAAAAAAAAAAAAAAAAAGAGATAAAATTTTTACAAAAGCAATTTCAATTTTTGGAGAATTTCGGTAAGACTAGTTAAAAAAAAAAAACCATTTTATTTTATTTTTCTTCTTTTCTTCTTTCTTTTCTTTCTTCCTTCTTCCCCGTTGCCCCTGCTTTCCCCTTTTCTCTTGTTCCTTCAACCAGAGCCGCCGGCGATGAGCGCCTGCCCGAGCTCCGCGACAGCCGCGCCACCAGCACACCGCACTCCAGCTCTGCGCACCACCACCGCCACTCCAGCTTTCCTCCGGTTCTGTCTGCTGTCCTCCTCCGCCGCTGCTGTCGGCTATCTCCACCAGCGGTCAACCTCCTACTTCCTCCCTCGCGCGCAGCTTTCGCCCACAACCAGACCACCTCACGGTCCACTTCGCTGAGGAGCCGCGCCGCCGCCTGCTCGAGCTCCACAACCACCGCTACCAGCCATCACTGTCGCACGCTGCCAGCGCCGCAGCCCAGCCCGCGGGCCTGTTGCCCTCCACCAGCTCAGGGTCGCCCCCACCTCAGCCACGCCAACATCCCAACCTCCCTGGTGCCAGGTTTTTCTTTATTAATTTTCTGGTCCCCGATTCCAATTTCTTGATGTTGATGGGATCTTGATGATTACGATTTTATTGAGTAAATTTGTTGGATAACGCAGGAGATGATTTGAGCATTTTCTGGGTTCATTTAGAACTGAATTGAGTTTAATTGCTGCTCGATTGTTGGCCAATTGATTTATCGTTTGCCCTGTGACTCACCAGTGGTACTGGTTGATTAATTTTAAAGTTTAAGTTCTTGCGGTTGAGTTGCTGCCATTGAATTTAATTCTTTCCTGTCTGGGCACCAGTGGTACGGGTTGGGGTATTATAACTACATTTGTTGATATTTGGTTCTAGTTAGTGGGCTACTTGATTGAAAACTGCCAAACATTTTGTTTTAGTTGTAGTCCAAATTTTGAACTACTATTTCTGGTTTTGACGGTTTCTTGGCTTATTTGCTAATTTCGGTTGGTTGAGTTGTGTAATTTCTTGTCCAATTGGAGCCATTTGGACAGATTTTGGGTGGGCAAGTTTTGTCGCTCTCTGTTGATCTTTGGGAGGCATTTCTGACCGTATTCTACGTATTCAAATTGGTCGAATTCACTGCTTTGTTGAGGTTATTTTTGGTATCACTTGAGTTCTACTTTGTTGATTTCTGTCTTGCGTCCCTTGAAGTGCCTTTGGTTGGGTATTTTCTTCATTTGTTTGTTGAATTGGAAGGCTACTGTGCCACTTCCATTGCTTATTGCTGTTGGTGGCGTCTAATTGACTTGCTGGGAGTATTTTACCTTTTGATTTCAATTGCTAAATCTTTAGAGCATTTGTTGCGATTTTGGACTACATTGTTCCTGCATTTGACCCAATTGGGGCCACCAGTGAGTATTTGCTGGTTTGCTGTTCTCTGTTGCACTCTAGTTCGCCTGGATCAAGACGCACGTCGGAGCTCTCCTTCCTTCTACAATCTTTCACTGCCGCGCACTACCGTAGCACCATTTTCACTCCACCGTTCCCACCTATTCCATAGCCGCCCGAGACCTTCCACCACGTATTCAGGGAAGTCCCGTTGCCCTTCGCCTTGCTATTACTGTTTATTTGTCACATTGAGGGCAATGTGTGATTTAGGTGTGGGGGGGTAGTATATTGGCATTTTATTGAAAAAGTGCAAGTGTGGGCATTTTTGTTGGAATTTTTTGTTTGACTTTGTCGAATTTTGTCCAATTTTTGCCTATCTTTGTGTTTATTCGTGATTATTCTTGATAAACGATGGTTAGATGTCTCAAATTTTCTATTGCTAAGATTTTACACTTTAAGGTATTGAGTATAACATGGTTGATTTTAAGGGTATCTCTTGGGTGAATATTTGAGATTTTGTGACTTTTGCACTTTTTGGTTAACTTTTCTAAGTATTGTAAATATTTGTCTAGCATTTTTTTTTTGTTTTTGTGCAAATTGGTTCAGCTATTAATCTTAGTTCTCCATGTTTAAGAAATAAAGCGGGTTTATATGGTATTTAATTTTATTTTTGGTGCTTATTTATGAATAGTATTGAGCTATACTCCGCTAGTATCGTTGCCTAGTAACCGGGAGTTTTCATCACAAGTGTTGATTTTCGCGTCAAAAAGTGACGATAACTATGAGTATGTGGTCCTTTAGCGATGATGGCGGAGTAACCGGGCTCCTTCATTTGGCCAATGTCGGAATTCGCGTCAAAACGTTTAAATGGCTAAAGACCAAGCATTCCTCCTAAAAAAAAAAAAAGGGTGCTAATAGTGAAAATTTTGAATGAATTGTTAACCCGCTGATCTATGAATTTTAATGTTGAGATTTTGCTTAATAGTTGAACCATTTGCTTATGGATGCTGGTTGAATATTTTATATTCTTAGATTAGTTAGTCATAAATTGAAAGTCATTGATCTTGAAAGCTAATTGGAGAGATATTTCTTGCAAATTGCCACTAATACTTGACATGTATTTTAATTATATCTTGGCAATAGAAGATTTGAGTAATACCATTGTTTGAATTTGATTATTTGATTTATGTTCTTATGCTTGAGGACAAGCATGGTTTAGGTGTGGGGGAAATTGATAGGTCATAATTTGTTGTTAAATTTATAATTATTCTCCCCCTGATTTTAGCCAAATATTATTTTAATCGTCGGATTCTACTTATATTTGGTATTTTGTGCTTATTTCAGGAGAAAGAATGAAAAGTGCTTAAAATCAAATTTCAGAGAACTTCTTGATGAGTAGGTGTGCCCACGCCTAACTCCAGCCTTCTTGGCCGGACTTTCGGGATTATGTGCACGTGGAAAGCTTCCTAGAATGAGTGGAATAGCTGACTTTAAATCAGGAAATCACAAGACTCGTGGGCCGCAGAGGTGTAGAGGATAAAAACTCTAATCCTACAAAACGTCAAGGACTTGGAAGCTTACTTTTCTTTTCAGCGGCCAATAGGAACAAAGCCAGAATCACGTATGAATTAGACTAGCTGGAGTTTCCTTTTTCTAGGGGTCAGACGTCTTCTTTTAAGAGGACAATTCCTATCTTTTTATTGGGGGGGACTGCTGAGCCGACTTTTTATTTTTCCTTCCTTGGCCGATTTGGCCAGGGAGAATTTTGTAAGCTTCAGATTGGTTTTTCGCATGGTTGTTCTCCATTAATGGAGAACTAACCTCCTACTGCTAGTCAAGGGGACAACTGGAGATTTGGTTCAACAATTTCTGTGAGATCTAATTTATTTTAATTGCTTCCTCCATTTATTGGTATTCATATATTTCCTGCTTTTAACCGTTATAGCTCGTGTGAGTGATTGAATAGATGCGCAATATTTAATTATTCACATAGGCTATTTTGCTAAATAGGGATAATTGAATCCGTAATTGTTCGTTATCTTTATCTCAGTAGCAACTGGCGTAATTGGGTTTATGTCAGGGGAACATACGATCTAATTTAAACAAACCCTCGTAGCGTGTTTGTTAGTTAGGATTGGGCCTTTCTAATTATTAATGCAATCTAGAAATTAAATCCTACGGTCGTACTTAGGATTGTTTTTGGGTTAGGGAAATAGTTAACGGTCGTACCTTGACTATCGATAAATTAAGGAAGGGTTGGTTGTTTATCGCGTGTATGACAACTATAACTGATCTATTAATAAATGTTGGGATTATTTTTGCATCAATGATCAGTGCATGAACCATTTCTGAAGTATACCCTTGGCTAGAGTTTTCCCTTAATTATTTCTTTGAATTAATTATTTTCTGCAATTAATTTATTTAGTTAGCATTTAATCCAAAACCCCCCATACGTTGGACTCTAGAAGAAATGAATTATCCCCAGTCCCTGTGGATTCGACCCTGCTTATCACTATCTACAGAAATTATATTTTATTTGAGCAGGTATTTATTATTGCACAGGTTCGGCACCTGTCATGTAATGAGGTACATGCTTTAGATTTGTAGCCAAATAACTTTATGTAGATAGTTAAACATATTGGTAAATCAGATGAAGTGAAAAATTGTCTAAATGGCATAGTCAATAAAGTAGCAAACGATTTAAAAATTATCCTAATTAATAGTTAAAACAACAAAAGAAGTAGATGTAATCTATAAATGGAAAAATTTATGATGATAAACTTATTTTAAACCATAAATAACAATTAACAAATGTGGTCTCTTCTTTATCAAACTTGTCTAATATGGACAATTGAATTAAAATACTAAAAAATTATTGCACATACAACTTGCAATATTATAGATTTTTTACAACCAAAAAGTAAATTGATTAAAGAAAACATATCTATTGAAAAGGGTGTTGCAAAATAGGGAAGAAGAGTAGCTAATGTAACAACATCTGAATTAACATCTATGATAATGGCCAAGAAACCAAACTTCTCTACTAATTGACATTAATTGTGTCTTAACGTCTATATATCATAATTTTGCAAAATAACTGATGAGAAAGACTTTAAGAAATTAAAAGACTTAGATGTTAATACAATTAAATGATTAGAAGGGCTTTTATGTAATTTCACTAAAACACAAGCTGAATTCAGTTGTACCCAATGTTTAATCGGATATCAAACAATGTCACATATCAAACTTACTCCTAGTTTTAAATGTTTAAAAGGACATCCAAGTAATTACAACAAAACTAAATTAGTTATAATGACTCATATTCAATACTCTAATTGCACTTCAAACACTCTCACATTTTCAAAAAAGCCCCACCCTTGCGGTTGAAATTCAAGCCCTAAACTCATTCTTATATAGTATAAGGATATAATGAGAAATGACAGAGTTTGGTGCTAATGTTTTATGTCACTTTACGTACTTACATTTTTGCCCTTATAAAAGCTAATTTTACTTTAATTATTCAAACACATGGTGTCAAGATAACTACTACTATAAGCATTATTTAATTTATCATTTAAACATGTATTTTTTTTCAATGTAACTAGCCTAAGCAATAACTACCAACATCACAATAATTTTGTCAAAATAATTTACAAGATTAAAATTTTATTTAACAATGAACAAATGTATGTAAAATTCATTCACTATAAATATTATGTATTTTTTTTTATTGCACACACATAGGCTATTAGGTCGCGACTCGAGTAGTTTAGGCTTAAAAGCTATTGGGCTATCCCACACTAACACTTTGGGGTTAATGACATCAAAAGTTATTCGTTCAACTAGGGGTGTCAATGGGTCGGATTTGGATCTGGACCCGATAAATTTTTTTTGAGTTTGAATTGAAAAATAATTTCGATACTCGAACCCAGATCTCTCTAACAAAAAAAAAAGGAGTCGGATACGGAATATAGAATTCTGACCCGTATTTGACCCGGATTCGAACAATATATTAATAATTATAAAATGTAAATATTTCTAAATATATTCTTTTATCAAATTAACAATTTAGTAATGACTTTATAGATTGATTTGTGGTTAGTTTTGAATTGACTATTGCAAGTTCTTTGTGATTTATTTTTGTAATTTGATTTGTTTAAATTTGGAGATTGGATTTGTGATTGATTTTGAATTTAATTTTGAACCTTTTAGACCCAGACCCGACATGGATTCGACTCGGATCCGTCGGACCTGATTCTAAAACTCTAAGATCAAGACCCGTCGGATATACGGGTTGGGCTCGGGTCCAAAATTTTCAATTCTGGTCCAAACCCAACCTGTTGACACCCCTAGGTCCAACCCATCCTAATTTAAACATTTTGGATTTGTAGTTTATGCCAAAATATTGGGTTAGCACACGTTATTGATAGCTTGGTTTAAACATTATGGGTCAAAAGTTTAGGCCCAATCGTCATTGCCTAACCTATGTCCTAAGAATTACATATTGACAGTATATATAAAATTAATTTTTCTTTATATACATATTTTCTACGCTAATTATGTAGAAGAATGGTACATATCTCAAATTTTGCCTTATAGTATAAGATTGGTTTTATTATGAACCCCTCAAAATATTACCCGTAATTGTTGAAGGCTCGTACTAACCAATCCATCAGAACTACCAACCCATCAATTTATTTGATAGGCAGGCTTAGCTATCATAATGCACATAGAAATTCAGATTAAAAAACATATTAGAGTTCACATCAAAGGCCAATTAATTTTAAGCAGCACAATAATTGTTTCTATAGTGTAGAGAGTTTGATCGGCTGGTTCCATCAGGGACAACCATTAATGAGCATCTGCCAAGCTCCAACAAGGAAACTATCACAGAGAAATTACATGGCGTGCGACGAACAAGCAAAAGGAACAAAACACATGAATAAATCAATCCATTAGGCTAGCAAATTAATTATTTTATTGGATAAGACAAGTTAAATAATTTGACGGATATTAAGATAATTAAAATTATTCCAGAGGTTGAGCAGTATCCTACATAACTGCAGCAAAAATGATTTTAAGAAGAACACGACTTGCTCTGATTAATCTCCAATCCAATCCATTTTCCAGCCCGCAATGGCGCTCTCAAAATTAACCATTTCCATATATTTTCTGTCGGTCGTCCTTTTTGTGCAAATGGGCGCTGGAGATGACCCTCTCCAGCGTCTTGGAATTGATTGCAGAAAATCAAAACTACTTCCCCGCCGGCGCTGGGAGTAGATACCGCAAGAACTTGAACATTCTCTTGAGTCGTCTTCGGAGTAGAACCCCTGAAACAGGGTTCGCTCTTGAATACGTGGGCACTCCAAAACAGTGGCCACGGGGTATACGGCCGAGCATTCTGTCGACGTGATATTTCGAGTGTAGATTGCAGAGCCTGCATTGGCGCTGCAATTGCATGGATTTTCGAAAAATGTCCATTAAAGAAGCGCGCAGTTGCCCTGTATGAATGTTGCGTTCTGATTTACACGCACAAAAATATTCTCCACAAAATCGGCGACACCACCTAGCTACTACATTTACAGAACTCAAAATGTAACCAGCCCGGCATCAGTAGAAACTATAACTGAGTTTCTGGATCATCTGACAGTGGAGGCTATTGCAACCAAAACTTACTTTGCTAAAGGAGAAGTTAAGCTTGCAAAATCAGAAAGTACACTCTATGGACTGGTTCAGTGTGCCTCGGATATTTCTCCAGCTGATTGCAAGACTTGCATGGGTGAGTTGATGGCCCGGATTCCTGACTATACTGGGAAAGGAGGGCAATTCCTCAGTGCTACTTGCACCTTGCAGTACGAGTTCTATAGGTTCTTCAACGCTTAAAGCAAGAGGTAATGCTTCTCTAAACAAATGAAATGTAGAATCCAAAAATTCTAACAAAAATATATGGGAGATACATTTCATAAAATTAATGCATATGGAGAGATAATTTATACACATAAAAATATGTGTTGGAGAAAAGAAATAATATTAATAATAATCTATTAATCACATCATAAGAACAAAGCTTTCACTCGTTGACAATCCTTTACTCTTCTCAACTAAACACAATAATATGACTCTCTATTTATAAACTAGAAAACTTGATAAACAAGTCTTATAACCATAAAAATTTACTAATCAGATACTAATTTTAAATAATAAAACTATCATAACTTGACTCCAACAGAATTACTAAAACCCTAACTTGACTAAAACACTACTAAATAATAATATGGAAAGTTTTAATTTTTAGTCTTGATTTAGTGTGCCAACATGAAAGGTCCAAATCAAACACTGCTTTAGGTGTTGTTAAAAGCGACCGACTCAAGTGGACTAAAATTACGTCTCCAAAACCATGTACTATTTGCTTCATGCTATATGCTATGTTTCAACTTTCAAGTTCAACGAAATATTATGTCAGGTAATTAATTGGTAATCAGAGTTGCATTATGAAATTAGCTTCTAATTATTTCCAAAACAGATGCTGGCATTACATTAAGTGAGTCTTGAAACTAGGATGAATCTGCCGCGACAGAACCAAAAATTTTACTTTGGAGGAGCTACTTCTAGTTTTTTTAAGCTTTAATCATGAAAGTTTCTAAAACTTATGGAAAATTTGAAATTTTTTTAGTTTTTAAAAATAAAAAACATAAATTTTTAAGACTTGTACAGGCGATTTCCCTACCCAATGCCCATTAGTTCCATCCTTGATGATGTGGGAACTCAAAAAATTTTAGTGAAATTTGCAAAATCACATTCACTTGTTTATATTTTTGTTTCCTTAACACCAACAAGGGATGCAAGTTATGCTCCTACACGCGTTGGTCAATTTTAGCGAAACACCATTTACCAAAAAATCTGTTTTTCAGTTGTATTAAATTGTTCCCCCTTATGGTTCCTTTGATGTAAAAATATGAATTATTATTGGCTGTAAGGGCTCCATCTAATAATAAGATGGTTGATATTCTACTTTATTATAGCATTAAGCCTTTTTTTTTTTCAGTGTAAGTAGGAAGGTTCAAGTTGGAGTCTCTCACTTACATTCTCTTTCTGGAAACCACCTAATCCAATCCAATCCTCCCTCCAATCCAATCCATGAAAATTTGCGAAGCTTTCTAATGCTGCGTCACCTAAATTTTGTGGTAATGTAGTAAATTTTTACAAAAAAATTCTAAACATTATGCTATACGTTTCAACTATAAATGAATTGGTTTTTGGTAAACAAGGAATACAATCCACCAAAACAGACTGATTAGAAGTAAATTATTACATATATTATCCTCAATAAGTTACTCTATGAAAAAAAAAAAAACAGGTATGCCACTTATAACATTATTTTGCTTTCACCTTTAATTAAGGAATCTTGTTTGGGAGATTAATAATGGCATGTACGGAGTATATGGCAAGCATGAGTTTACGATGTTATTTGCTAAATCAAAATCTACGAATAATTGAAAGACTAGTCAAACCCACGTTTTCTAGAGAAGCAAATGATTGCAGTGGGCTTAGACCACCACAGATCCTAGTTCAAGCTACAAGAGACACATAGTAAATTGTGGAGAGAAAAGGTTAGATAGAAAAGGAAACGAAAAAATTGTCTAGATTGATCAGTTTAGAAGACGAGAACATTCAAAAGGAAAGTAAAGCAACCAAGTTTTCGAGTTTTCACCTGAGCTGAGTAAGATGAGATTGTTAATCTGTTAGGAAAACTTATGTTTTTTGCTTGAAGAGGGTATAAATTCAGGATTTAAGTAGACATAATGATTGAGATAATTACTGACATTTGTATATCAGCTTATTTTGACATGCTAATTTTCTTGAGATTAACTAAATCGATTTTTCCCCCTTCTTAGTGTCCCAAAACAAAAGATTACTTGCAGAGGCGAGTTCTAGTAATTGTCACTTAATGCCAATTTTTTTTTTTTTTATTAATACAGGGGTATCCCAGTTTACGCTAGACTAATCCTCCAGCGGGCATGCACCTCGGCCCAAGGATACACAACTGGTAGAAGGGGACTCAAACTCACGATCATTAGGTTCGTAACTACTAGCCTACGATCATCCGAGCCAACACCCTGGGGCTGTCACTTAAAGCCGTTTGAAAGACTAAAGTTCCACATAAATGAAACGATCATGAGTAAACATTTTAAATTTGAGAATTTTGCAGTAATAATTTCTCTGAAGCTACCTCATCTAGACAAAACATTTCCCCTTGGACAATTAAATTTCTAATTTGTGAGGAAGAGATCCCAGGGATATCAGTGTTACATACTTATCCTAGACTGATTTCAATCATGCCCTTGTGACTTAGTTTTGGATTCTGCTCAGCTTATTTCACTATTCACAGTCTATTTTTTGAGCATGGATAGTCTTTTTTTTTTTTTTCCGATAAGTGATTTTATATCATGAAATAATCTTTACAAAATCAAGCAAAGGCTCGATAACTAAATACAACCAGTGCACAATAGCACTGATTATTTGAGCATGGATAGTCAGTGGAGCAAATTATCTGAATAATCACTGAACTTTTTTAATAGCAAAGTTTTAGCCATTTAATTTTTAAAAGTTTGTATTTACTTACCTACTAAACTATCAAATATATAAATTTTAGACTATTTTGTCTATTTTCACCTTTTAAATCTATCATATCTAAAGACCGGACGTGTCACCAGACATAATCAAATATGGCAGACTTAACATTGAAAAACAGACAAAATGGTTTAAAATTTATACTTTTAATAGTTAGTTGGTAAATATACACTCTTGAAAATTGAGTGGCCAAAATTATATTATTTAAAAGGTTCAATGGCTATCCGGATAATTTGTTATAGTCAGTTTATGTGGTAGTGTGTCAATTGGTTTATTCTGTCGCTCTTTTCTTGTATTGATTGAGGGATACCCTCCGGTTGTGCATGCTACATTTTTTATATCAACCAAAAAAAAAAAAAAAAAAAAAGAAGAAGAAGAAGAGGAGCTCCACAATGCTCGTTATAATTGCCAAGCAGGCTCGTTCGGTTAATCCACTCCAGGACAACCATTAATGAGTATCAACTGAGCTCTAATTATGAAGCTCTAACGAAGGCAATACAAAGCCGGCGACAATCTCAGGCTTCTGTCCAAATACTTTTCTGGACCGAAATATGTGTAATGCGTACATTTGCAACCTGCTGAAAGGAAAAGCCAAGAACCTAATACTAAAGTGAGTAACATTGAAAGAGAAAGTATTCCAAAGGATGATTATTTAACTTATTTGAGCTCTATACAAATGCTGCAATAAGACTAAAAAATATGTGAATTATGTTAATTGGATAACACTTTGGAACAAAAAAAAAATGATGTTGAGGAGGAGTAGAGTACTATATAACTGCAGCAAATGAGATTTAAAATGAACACAACTTCCTCCAATCTCCAATCCATCTTCCAGCTAGCGATGGCAATCTCACAATTAACCATTTCCATCTTTGTAATTCTGTCCGTTGCCCTTTTCGTGCAAATGGGGGCTGGAGACGATCCTCTCAAGCGTATTGGAGCTGACTGCAGAAATTCTAACCACTTTCCTGCCAGGAGTAAATACCACAAGAACTTGAGCATTCTCTTGAATGATCTTCAGAATAAAACTCCTGATACAGGGTTCGCTCTTGAATTCGTGGGCGAGCCGAAAACTGGTCGCGGGGTATACGGCCGATCTTTCTGTCGTGGTGATATTTCAAGAACAGAATGCAAAGCCTGTGTTGGGGCTGTAATTGCAAGGATTCTCGAAAAGTGTCCATTAAAGAAAGGCGCGGTTGGTCTCTCTGAAATTTGTTCGCTGATTTACTCGCACAGAGATATCTTCCACAAATACATAGTTGACACGTACTACATTTCTAGAGGTCGGAATATAAGCATCTCCGCACCAGTAGAAACTATAACCAAGTTTGTGAACAATCTAACAGACAAGGCTATTGCAACCAAAACGTTCTTTGCTACAGGAGACGTTAAGCTTGCAGATGAATCAGGGAATACAATCTATGGACTGGTTCAGTGTGCCTTGGACCTTTCTCCAGCTGATTGCAAGAGTTGCATTGCTGGGATGTTGGAACGGATCCCTGATTTTACTCCCAGGGGAGGTCGATTCGTCAGTGCAGCTTGCACTTTGCAATACGAGTTTTACCAGTTCTTTATTGCTTAAAAAGCAAATTAGGAGACTATGCTTCTTAATAAAACGCCGAATGTAACGCACAATTAAGGTGCTATAAGCAGTAGCACTTGTGGGTTGTGGCTAATTTACATATCTCTAAGACCATTTACTCTCTTTCTTTTTTGAATAGTAGAGACGAGGCATAAGATTTAAGATGCGGAAAGAGGGAAGCTACTGTTTGCTTGATGCTATATGTTGTGTTCCAAGTTTCGAGTACAATGAAAAATAGCAGATACTTGTTAATCTGAGCTTGCTTATGGAATTAGCTTCTAGTTTCTTTTTTTTTTTTTCAAAAAAAAAAAAAAACTATATTCTAAAATGGTTCCTGAAACTACATTTACAAGCAATGCAGGTTTTGCTCCTACATGTGCTGGTCACATCTTAAAACTACTTAAGCTGTACAAGAAAAGTCCATTTCTCAGTTGGATTGAATTGTCCTGGTTGTGGTTGTTTAATTTCTTGTGTTTTTGTTTGAAATTCTCGGGAAGAATATTAAGTCATTTGGCTGTACGGTCTCACTTCCAAGTTAGGCTTTTAGCAATCTAATTTTCCCTTAGGCAATTAGATTTGTAATTAGTGATATACAATATCCTTGCAAATACGTGCCGTGGAAGAATCAGAGATTGAGAATTAATGTAGTTAACAATAATGTGCCTATAGCCTTTGAAAATTTGAAGTTAACATTTTGAGGAGGCAAAATGTAATTTTCTCCACTACGTACATATCCTAAGTTTTTATTTTTCAAAACAAAATTGTAAATTTCAAAATCTTTGGAAGGAAGGTGGCCTAACCTTCATTTGTTAATTAAGAAACCTATTCCTGTCAAGATTGGAGTGGGAGAGCTCATACCTCTCCATTGGAATTTGTTTTTGGAAAAGTTGTATAGGGACCTACTTTAGCTAATACTAATTACTAAAGACGTGATAATTGTTTAGCAAAATAAATTAATTTCTGAACATTCAGGAATGCGGAGTTAGATTTCCAAATCTGAATCGAAGCGATAGAGGACAAGAGGTATTTTAATATCTATGGAAAGTAATATTGTGAAAGCTTGTATATGTTTTCAACTCTCAAAATCACAGCGTATAACTATGTGATTATCTAATAAAAATTGATAATTTAAATATTTGCATGTGTTTGTGATTAGTAAAACATTTTCGCGAGTATTTAGCACTCCAAGTGATACAAATAACAATCGAGGACTTTTATATATGATTGTTACCATATCTGTGGTACTACTACAATCAATCCTTGTGATTATTATTATTTTTTTTTGTCAACACAGGGGTGTCCGGGTCAATTCTTACGAGACCCGATTAATCCTCCGCGACCCGGGCCCGACACCCCAACCCGACCCAAGCACGATAAGTGCACGGAGGAATCCAGCAAAGCAGAGACTCGATCTTGGGACCAAATGATCACCAGAGGAGGTGCTACTGTTGGACCATTCACGCGGGAGCAATCCTTGTGATTAGTAAAATCACAACTTGTAATGTTACCAAGATTTGAACAACGACAATCTCAATTTTGCCTTGCCCGAGCCTGTTTTGCTTCCCATTGAAAGGTTTGCTTATCCGGACTCCTTTGGGTCATGCATGCAGGTGTTCGCATCTTGTTCTTCACATGTAGCGGAGGGGTTATCCTCTGGACCAGCCCTTGTAATTGGACCGGGCCACCATTTTTCTGCGTTGAAAAAGAAATTTTTTTTTTTTTTTGTAGCTAGGCTGCTGGGCAATAAATTTAAATCATGTTTGATACCATAATTCAGCACTTAAACATAATAAATTCAAATCTTAATATGTTTAGAAGACGCGTTTGATAAGCAAAAATTGAATATTTGAATTAAATAAATGGCCACTGAATTTTCTAGACAACATTTGCTCCCAATAATAAGTGATAAATTATTCACTTATCATTTAATGTGATATACACTTAAATGTATCAAATTTAGTATTTAATAATTCAATAATTTAATGAATTCAGATTTCAGATTTTAAATTTCGATTTTCAGATTTTAATTTTATCAAATGCATCCTTAGTCTTCCTGCGTTGCTACCGTTTATCTCAAAGGCAAAATTGATCTTTGGTTTTATTGTCACACAGAATTTTCCCAAATCAACCAGTGAGCCATGCACATAGCCGATTGATTGACGAGGCAATGCAATTTTGTTGTCATCGATCATTTGTTCAAGGCAAATGATATTGATGGAGCATTTTTGGAGTTTTATAGTGTAATATTTTAGATTTGTAGCATTTAATATTTATTCTTCAAATCTGTTTGTATTTGTATATGGTTGGTGTAATTTTTTTTGTTAATACAAATTTAATGAAATGATGATGTTTTTATTAAAGAAAGAAAAAGAGGATGTTTGTTTCTGCAACAATTATTGTTGAAAATGATAGAAACTATACTTTTTCAAATCCAAATGCATTTAGATTTGGAAGGACAATTTTGACATTTTATTTAATAATAGATGCAGAAATAAAATTCAAATTGTGGCATTTCGTTTTTAATAAAAAATTTTAAGTTGTTGCGTTAACTCCACTATGTGGTCCATAACGGATCCTCAACCCCACTTCTGTTCCTTTTTTTTTTTTTATATTGCTATTTCTCCTTCATAAATATCGTATTTTAGTTCATTTTTGTTTACTTAAAATCCAAAACTATTAAATGAGTAATACACAAAATTTAATAAACTCAAAACATCAAAATGCATAAAAAAATGAGATTTTTTATGAACTTTTTGCTGTATCTTTTAATTTTCTATTATATATTATTTTTTTTTTATATCACCTAGTTATTAGTTATTGAATTTTAAAAAAAATTGAAATTTTATATTTATGAAAAAGAAATAATAATATAACAAAAGTTGGAATAGAAAGTGAGAAACCGAAGATTCCTAGCGCCTTTGGTCAATTTCAACCTGATGGCATTTTCAACATCGGCTTGCTCACGCGTTGATCCATGCAGATCTGGTAACTACTTCAACTGATGATGGATAATGATCGACTCACACGATATACGCAAAAAGAAAAATCCCATAGTTGGCGTAGAAAAGTAGCAGTGCCATAATATCCCAAGAGTTTGGGCAGCAATTAATTGGTTAATTTCCTAAAAAACCAAAAGTTGTACCGGACCACGAATCCACGAAGATTGAATCCTCCAATATATTCTAAGATCCCATTTTCCATTTTGCACGTCAAGATAAAGTTGAATGAAAATTCCAGTCAAGATAGCAAAAAAAAAAAAAAAAAAAAATGCACTTCTTCCTTTCTATTATTACGAGTCTTTTCTTTCAAGTTACCACATCTTCCTCCGCCTCCGCCGTCTGTCTACTATTCTTACTGGCTGTGTCATTGCATATTCCAAATAATTAAGTCAAAAAAACAGAAGAAGTTATAATGCAGTAAAAATTAATTGCGATATTAAGAATCTTTATTGTAGAAGCAATCATTTTCAGTGACTCGGCTGAAAGAAGAAATTCTATTTTCCTCTCTAAATTGTTTCTTGTTTTTCTTCCAATCCATTTATTTTGTTGCCACAATTGATAAATTTGTATTGTTTTAAATTGGTATGTATTGCGTTTCTAGTTCTAAAATCCAACTTAATTGGTAGCAAAGTATGTCTCGACTCTCAAGTTCCCCTTTTCCGCTTGTTAATATATTAAGCTTAGAATCTTCTCTCAAATGAAAAAATAGTCCAAAAAATATTGCATTTGTAGTTTCGCAAACCAATATTGCTATATACATATATATATATATATATATATACATACACACACACACATGCTGGCTAACATTCTTTCACAATTAAAAGTCATGGTGTAAAAGCCAGGTTGCCCGACTACGAAAAGAATCCTAATGCCAGTCAAATGGTAGAATTCAGTGGATATACCTTCTTCATCGACGTTTATGCATACCCAAAATCTAATACTTATGTGGTTTTGATGTACTTTATTTAAATTGTTCTCTCCAAAACATAAAAAAAAAAAAAAAGTAATAGTATTAGATTTGAATGGAAGATTCAACCCTACAACATTTTAAGGCCCTAATGCATAGTCTTGTCTCATTTTGCACCTCAAGATAAAGATGAATGAAACTTCTAGTCAGAAAGAAAAAAGGGCACTTCTCTTCCATCCCAAAAATTCAAGTCAGAAAGAAAGAAAATTTTAAAAAATCTTTTGGTTACTGGGCATGCATGCATTGGGTAACTAGTTACGTTATTGCTCAGAGTCATTAAGTCGCATTTCGTACTAATTTCCTAATTTTTCTGGCATAACAAATGATGTTGATATGGCAGAGTCCAGTCAAATGTTGAAGTTGGAAAAAGAAAATGAGGATGGAAATGGGGAAAATTCGACTAATGAAGCCGAGAAAGAAAAAGACTGAGGAAGCCATGCAAGAAATGTGGAATCAAACTCTATGAGCTAGTATAAATACCCAAACCTCATGCAGAAATCAGCACTGAACAGCTCTCTGTCTCAATCACTCTTATTTTCTCTTCCAACTTCCTATTCCTTAAAACTTTCTTTGCTCATTCCCGATCGACTAATATTCAGCACCGATGGAGAAGACTGCCAAGTCGGTTCTGCAGCTTCCAACTTACGGAAACACCGTCACAATTCTCAGCATTGATGGTGGAGGGATCAGAGGAATCATCCCTAGCGTAATCCTTGGATTTTTAGAGTCTGAGCTTCAGGTACCTTACAAAAAGTCTTCGATATCATGATGCCACGCATGGGTGCATTTTTTGTTTTTTTAATTGACGATTTCCATATTGGTCTTCTTTCTACGTTGTTTTAGCGTGTAAGCTATTTTTGGGACGGACGGATTTCATTAATTTGGTTTGGGGTTTTCGCAGAAATTGGATGGTAAAGATGCAAGACTTGCTGACTACTTCGATGTGATTGCCGGAACAAGCACTGGTGGCCTTGTGACTGCTATGCTAGCTGCCCCTAATGAAAATAACCGCCCCCTTTATGCTGCCAAAGATATCAAGGACTTCTATCTTGAAAATTGTCCTAAAATCTTCCCCCAAGAGAGGTAAATAATTATACTAACCCCATTCATTAGAATGGATCCCGTTTAAGTAAGTTGCTAGTTCATGATGGGAGCTGTACTTAACATGACTCTTTTTTGACCATTAAATGAGCAGCAATTTCTTGGGTCAAGCTCAACAAGAACTTAGGCTTCTATCAGGACCCAAATACGATGGCAAGTATCTCCATAATTTGCTACAACAAAAAGTGGGAAAAACAAAGTTGCACCAAACATTGACTAATGTTGTCATTCCAACGTTTGATATCAAGCTACTCCAGCCTACCATTTTCTCTAGCTATGCGGTTCGTGTTAATTAGTCAGACCTTAAATTCCTTTTTAGACTTGCTTTGCTATTTCATTTCAGCTCGTTGTCTTTTACTTCGGATCACAAGTAATTAGTGTGAATCTTCATTCGTGATCAGATCAAGAATGAGCCAAGTCTAGACGGTGTGCTCTCTGATATATGCACTGGAACTTCAGCTGCTCCCACTTTCCTTCCGGCCCATCATTTTGAAACCAAAAATTCTGATGGGAGCAAGAGAGAATTCAATCTCGTTGATGGTGGAGTTGCAGCAAATAATCCGGTACTTTCCATATCAAAATTTGTTTGTCAACATGGAGACTCTTTTTTAACTTCCTGCACTTTCTTATGAATCCCTCTGAATTATTAATCATGTGTTCTCTAATTAATTCAGACTTTGGTTGCCATGAACCAAGTGACCAGGGAGATAAGCAAAGGAAATTCCGACTTTTCTCCCATGAAGCCTCTGGAATTTGACCGGTTTCTTGTCCTATCTCTGGGAACTGGTACAGCAAAAATTGAACAGAAATATGATGCAGACAACGCAGCCAAGTGGGGCATATTGGCTTGGCTAGTCAATGGTGGTTCATCTCCACTAGTAGACGTCTTCACCGAAGCAAGCAGTGACATGGTCGATTTTCACCTTGCTACAATCTTTCAAACCCTCCAATGTGAAGCCAATTACCTACGCATTCAGGTAACAATTCACCTTCATTAGGCGCTAACAATTTAATATACAATTAGATGAAAAAAATTAATTTTTTTCCATCTGCTGTTTGCCTACCAAAAAATTATGATCAGGATGACACTTTAACTGGGGATCTATCGTCTGTGGATATCGCAACTAAGACAAATTTAGAGAATCTGGTGCAAGTCGGCGAGAAATTGCTCAAAAAACCAGTTTCGAGGGTGAATTTGCAATCTGGAGTTTTTGAACCTCTGAATCAGGGTACAAATGAGGATGCGCTCAAAAAGTATGAAAGAATTGTTTCAACTCTTACAGCCTCTTAATTATGACATAGCAACACCAAAATCATTTGCAGTTTCGTTAATATTCGCAATTGAACTTCTAAAAAACTTACTTGCGTTTGATGATTTCATCTAGGTTTGCGGAAACGCTTTCAAAGGAGAAGCGGCTTCGTGATATTAGATCAAAAGAAGGGGTGCCAAAGCGCAAGTGATTACATATATAGCTTCTTGGAAACATTTTACCTGTGATCATGTTGTAATAATTATGTTCATTTAAATTCATCTTCTTTGAAGGCATGTACTTTTATCGTTTTATTCTATTGATAAATAATCCCTGGTTCAAAGTATCAGACGGGAGTTGTATTATGTATATCATTTCAATATTCAAGCAAAAAGTTCAGTTTCTTTTCCTTAAATCATAGCTTTTTTCTACACACATGCAGCTTCTTTTATGTATATAAATCGTAAAAGATATTTTCTTTGAGATGGTGCAATTTCTTCGGGGTAAGATTGTGCAATTCATAATGTCTAAGGACAATAAAACTGGCCAAACACACAAGCACCAAAATTGGGCACCAGAAATTGATAATGGATTTTTCTATTTCTCAAAATGATATGTAGCAAAATAACAATTCAACACCAGAAATTTTAACTTAGAAAATGAAATGCAAACGCTATAGAATCAAAGGACAAAAGTTACTCCTTTATTTTTCTTTTCTAAATTTCTCTCCAGCTCTCTTTTTTAAAAGTTGAATAGTGATTCTTCATTTACTCTTTCATTTACATCAAATATAAACCACGTCAGTAATAAATTATAAAGGTTAATAGCTTTTATCTTATCTCCATCTGATATAAAAGTAACATTCTAGAGAACACAAGCATTGTATATAGTACTTCAATGAAAGATTTTTTTCTTTCTTGATTACATGGAGCCTGGAGGCCGTAGTGATAACACTGGTCAATGTCTTGAAATTTCTACTCCCTAGCTACTGCTTCACATCATTCAATGAAGAGTTGAGCTAAGAAGTACCACAGTGGCACGTAAGTTGACTAATTAGCTATGGTTGTCGCACTTTAAGACTAATTATAGTAAAATAAGGAAGTGCAACTATTTCCATATGTCATTAACATCTTGTTTTTCTTTGTTTTTAGGCATCATTAACATCTTTACCTATCAAATGAATCAGAAAATTTGTGAACAATTTTTAGTGTTCATAATTTATCCATAATTTATCATTCAAAAGTATACATTCACATTAACTTTCCCGTACATTTAGCATTGTTTTAACTTACTTTCCTTTTTAAAAAAATTTACACCGGTTTCCATCGAACACAATATAAGTGAAGAAGACTAAATACTTTTACCAAATTTGCTGTTGCTATAATGGATCCATGATAAAGGACATTTCCTACGTGGACAGCACTCTCCACATAGTTATCTTGGTCAAAAACATGAGTAAATTGAATTAGTGTTACTACATGTATTTGTGGCTACGATTTCAAATTTCATGTACGTTCAAAAATATAGTAGTGAATCACTACAATTTTCTTCCCTCCATTCAAAATTTCTGTTCTTGTTGAATAACTCCAATATTTCAAGATATATGTACAAACAACATGCTCAGCACATTTAGAAAAAATTTAATTGTCAATACATGCCACTATATAGATTATGCGAGCACGAATGCACCCACATAGGAGGAAACAATCCTTTCCATCCTTAAACTATTTGCTTTATATGATTTTGACTCTTCAATTATCAATTGTCTCAAAGAAGCCCTTGAACAAAATAAGTGCCAAGTTCAAAGATTTCTGTCAATTTTACTTGTTAGTGGTGATGGAATGATGGGGCAAAATTTACTGAACAAAAAAAAGGCAACTTAAAAGATGCGTCAAAAATATTTTCAAAGCACTGTTGTGGTCCCTATCTAATACTCCAACACTATTGTGCCCTCTATACTATTTTATTAACACTATTGGTTTTTTTTTTTTTTCATGAAACAGCGAAATTTATAGAAAGCAATCAAAAGTCCCCCTAGCTATTACGGAATCGTCCTAATGCTAGGGGATAACAGATGCCCCTGGTGTCCTCATCAAAAGCAAAAAGGAGTTTTGGAGGACATGATTCAAAAATCACAAAGTTCTGATCCAGCTTGCTATCCAACTTTGCTAAGACATCTGCACATCTGTTGGCTTCACGGTAGACATGCCTGAGTTTAACACACTGGGGCTGCGAAAGCAGGCATCTGCAATCCATGATAATTGGATGGAAAAGATGATCAAGATTAACAGTAGAGTTTAGGAGAGAAATAACATCAGCACAATCAACTCTGACTTCTAGGCAAGGGATTTTTAGCTCAATAGCAAGTTGGAGTCCATCTCTAACTCTCCATAGTTCAGCTAGAATGTTAGATGCGATGCCTAACTTTCTACTATAACCCTTAATCCAACAGCCGGAGGAGTCGCGAAAGATCCCCCCAACACCTGTACTACCAGGATTATTCAAGGCAGAACCGTCAGAGTTGAGTTTAATCCAGCCGCAAAGTGGAGGAATCCATCTTACCAGCACTTGGGATTTCTTATAAGGAATGAAATGAGATTGTGGGCCTAGAGTTGTGAATTCCACAGCCAGGTCTACACACCACTTCAAAGGATTTGAGACTAATTTGTGAGGTCCAAATATTTTTTTGTTGCGAGTGTTCCAAATAACCCAAAGAGCAAAAGTGCATAAAAGTCCCCAAGGAATAGAGAGAAAAGGAGAGGAGGAAGGGTCAGTGCAGATTTTTTTGAGCCAGCTTGTGGAAGGGAGATGGTTTATATTGGGGAGCCAAGGTGGTTTAAGACCTGTCCAGAAGTGAACTGTTGAATTACACTTCCTAAGGGTATGATCTATGTCTTCACAGCGCAAGGAACAAAGCTGATAGGTGTTGTCCAGAAGAATATTTCTTTGATGGAGTAGATGTCTAGTGACTAGCCGTTCGTGGTTAGCTAACCAGATGAAGAACCTGATTCTGTTTGGGACTTAGAGAGTCCAAATCCAATTAAAGGAGAGAGTAGAGGGAAGTGGAGCATTTATTTTGGCATTGAAGGCTAGATCATAGGCTGATTTGAGTTGGAAGTTGCCGCCAATGGAGGGACTCCATTTGAGGCAGTCTTTTGAGACAACATGGTGGGATTTGGGTGTGGAGAGTATTAAACTAGAGATTTCATGTGGAAGGCAAAAGGACAAGAGTTGTAAATTCCATCCTCCATTGGTGTCAAAGAGATCAGCCACCCTAAGATCTTCTTCATATCTGTGTAGGGGTCCCTGAATTAGGGATCTAAGGCTAGATGTTGTGAACCAGTTACTAGTCCAGACTTTTAGAGATAATCCATTTCCAACATTCCATCAAAATCCCCGTTCAATGATGTCTTTTCTTACTTTAAGGTTTCGAAGGTTAATAGAACCTTTAGAGGTAGTAAAGAGAAGCCTCTTTTGGGCGAGGGATTGGGTTTTGTCAAGGTAAAGGTCCGAAACAATGTTCACCCAAAGTTTAGGAAAGCCTTTTAATAAGTGCCACCTAGTTTTAGAAAGACTAGCCTTGTTAAGGAGCAAAGTTTGCCTGAGACCCAATCCCCCTTGGGATTTCTTGAGAGTAATAGTGTCCCAATTTAGTAGGTGAATTTTCCTCTTGTCAGAGGTAGATCTCCACAGAAAATTTCGTTGTTTCCTATCAATGGCTTGACAAATATTTTTTGGGATAGCAGCCACCTGAAAGAAATAAGTTGGAATGGAGGAAATGCACTGTTGGAGTATGGCTTTCCTTCTTGCTAATGATAGAAGGCTGCCTTTCCATCCTTGCAAATTTTTTTGCACTTTTTCCAGCAAGAACTGAAAGGACTTGGTGGGTGATTTGTGGAGTGTGATGGGAAACTCCAGGTATTTGCCTAAGTCATTTGTGGGGCTAATACCAAGAGTATTGGAAATGGTGGTTTTGATGAGAGGGTCAGTGTTGGGAGAGAAAAGGACTTTTGACTTACAGGAGGTTGGTTTGGAGACAAGAAATGGAGAAAAATTGGTCTAGCATACTTTTGACAGAATTGATGGATTGTGAGTCTGCTCTAGATAACTAGTCACTCCTTATCACACTATTGGTTTTTGTGTTTGGTCAGTTTTGCCTCTCACTCTACAACCACTAATGCGTAAATTTGGTAGAAGTCCTTAAACTTGACACATTTTTTGTTCAAGGTTTATAATTAAGGGGCCAAAACTGCACAAAGTGAATATTTAAGGGTTGGATGGATAGTTTCCTCCCCATATAAAATGACACGTGAATACGCATGTTGGAGTGAGTTTGATAAAACTGAAATTTAAAACTGAAATCTGAAGTTTGATATCTGAAATTTAAATCCATTAAAATAGTGAATTGATTAGTACTAAGTTTGATATATTTGAGTTTATATCATATTAAACGATAAGTGAATAGGTTATCACTTATTTTTTGAGACAAATTTGCCTAAAAAATTCAGTGCCACCTAATGAATTTAGATATTCTAGTTTTAGTTATAAAACGTATCTAAATATATTAAGATTTGAATCTATTAAGTTTAAACACTGAATTATGTTATCGAACAGAGTCTTAATGAGTAAATGGGGGAAGGGTTGAGTTGGATGGTAATATAGCAGGAATTTTAAGTATGAGGTATTGGGTTCAAACCCTCCCACTTACAAAAAAATTTTTAAAAAAAATATATTAATGAGTAAACTAAATAATCCAAGAAAAAAGTTTAAACTTTCCATATGTGAAAGCATTAATACCACCTCGCTTTTTAAGTTTTCACTCAACAAACTCTTTTCCAAAATTCAATGGCCTGTAACGACATTTGCATCTGTATAACCATGAAACATATCTCAAGTAGATATACCTAGCCATCCTCTTTGCAGAGACACCGTCTACATAAACACTCTATCTTATCTAGCGTATATCCTTTCTTCCTTGAGAAAATTTTCTAACTTGTTCAAATTATGAACAATGTCATTGTCTGCCAGTGCACTTTTCCCTTATTGCTGCCCTAAAATTACAGATGAACAATTCAACGTGTTTCACTCGATGGAGAGACAATTATACTCGCACGTAATCTTTGATCTTGGCCAAGACCCTGAACAATCCATGCAAGTCATAGGGTTCGGATGTGGCTAGAATTAGTAATTTGCACCAAGAAGGATTTGGTGATTCAGTTGTTGAAGCTGCCTATTAAGGAACTTAAAGAAGTTGCGGGTGAAATTGTTGTGTGCCTGAGATGCATGGGAAGTGAACTCTTACCATTTGCAGATGGTAATTTTGAGCATGTTTTGCTTCCAAAATTGGTAAGCCAAAACAGTAGGCTTGAACTGTTGCATGAATATCGATTAACTGTGATTAATGGGGTGAGAAGAAGGCTCAGAGATGTCTGTGTTAGGGCTTTCAAAAACATCCTTGAAAAAGTTGTTGATGATAAGTTTTGTGTGGGTCTGGTAGCACTTCAACAACAGCTGGTCCCGGAGAGGTTGGTTGGTCACATGATTATGGAATATCGAATTCTTTTGCAAGAGCAATTCGCAACAAAATTAGGCCTTGCAATATTGATGCGGAAAGAGATCATATGGCGGCTGATGACAATAAAAGAACTTGCTATATGCACAAGTGTTTCCTCGCTCGGCTGTCATGGTTGATGTGGTTAAAGTAGGCGGCAAAGCAAAGTACAGGATCAATGGGAGGCATGTATGGGCTACAAAACATGTCAAGAAGCAAAAGTAGCCTCCATCAGTTTATTTTGTGTGTGGCACTGCTAGTTGAATTTCTCACTTCTCTTGTAATCTATATCTTTTCCTTTATGTTTCAGTTAATGGAACTTTGAAATGTTAAGCTTTATGAATAAATGCTTTTGTTGTATTCAGTAGCAAGTAGATTAAAGAAAAAAAAATAGAAAAGCAAAAGAAAAATGAAATGACGTACGTGTTCTGTGATCATCCCAGATAAGTGTATGTAGCTGGGGAATTCCACTGTCCAACAGATAACTATTCCTCCTTTTTTTTTTTAGCTATTCAAAGGCCATTTAATTTTTAATCCACAAAAAGGAAAAATGCAATTGACTCTATTATCCAGGTCGAGTCACATAAAATTCTTCATTGAAAGCAAAAGCTAGATCATGCTAATTCATTTCCACTCAAGCACAGAAAAAGCTCCACTTTTTATAATTCTGTATATTTAGTGCTTATTAATTATTTGTATCTTTGAAAATTACAATTTTCCATGTTTCCTCGACATATTTGGTCCATTTCAACTAAATACAAATTTCCAAAGCACGAGTTAAATTTTAATTTCAAAGTTATCCTTGTCATGCTGTAAAAAAGAAAAATTGTACCCCCCTTTTCTGTATCCAATTGTTAGATTCTTTTCTTTGGGAAAGTTTTACCAAAAGCATGCTGAATGGCAATGTTATGAAAAGGAAAAAAAATATTGAATTACTGACTCTAAGAGGCAAATTGTCACAAAGTAGATTAGGCAGCTATTAATTGGTAGCCAAAACTGAAAAGTTCTACGGTCATTAATTATGACAAAAATGATTTTACCAATCTTTTGTTTGCCTACCAAAAAATTACGTTCAGGATGACACTTTAACTGGAGATCTAACTTTTATAGAATCTGGTGCAAGTTACTGAGAAGTGGCTGAAGAAGCCAGTTTCGAGGGTGAATTTGTGGACTAGGTATGTGCCAAAGCGCGAGTGAGACACACATATTTGACTTGAGAACAATTATGTTGATTTATATTCGTCTTCTTTGAAGATATATTCTTCGATTTTGTTTTTGTTCTATTGATAAATAATCCTTAGTTCGATGAACCAGGAGTGAATTGTACTATGTATTTCATTTCAATTTTCAAGTAAAAAGTTCAATTTCTTTTCATTAAATCATTGTTTTTGTCTTCACATATGTAGTTTTTTTTTTAAATGTACATTTATCGGTAACAGACATTTTGTTTGGGATGGCTCAATATTTTTGGTGTAACATTGTGCAATTTATAATGTCTAGGGATAATAAAACTGGCCAGAAACACAAACACTAGAATTGAGCACAGTAATTATTGATGGATTTTTCTCTTTCTCAAAATGATATGAATATTAATGTGATCTGCCAAGCACCAAAAGTACTTGTACTGATACAAAATCACAATTGAACACCACAAATTTTGATTTAGAAAATTCAAAGTAGAAGATGAAAAGCACTTGGTATAGAACCTAAGTACCAATTGAAAGTTGCTCTATCCTTTTTCCTTTCTGAATTTCATTCGCATCAAATGTAAACCACCGCGTTAATGAATCACAAAAGTGAAGTGCTTTTAGTATTTGTGTCCACAGAGTTCAAACTTCATGTACATTCGGTAGTAAAAAAGTGAATCACAACAATTTTGTTCCTTCCATTCCAAAAAGAAAAAAGAAAAATCTTAGATAACTCCAATCTTTCAAGCTATATGCAATGACAACAAGATCAGAACATTTAGAAAACTTTTAATTGCCAATGCATGTAACTAGTTGAGATTATGTGAGCATGAATGCACCTATATATATAAAATGGCAAGTGAGTAGGCATATTAAAATGAGTAAAGGAACGAATCCAAAAAAAAAAATGTTAAAGAGTTCCATGTATGAAAGCATTAAATCCACCTATTTTGTTAGCTTTTTCTTCAACTGACTCTGTGCTCAAATTCAATGGCCGTTAACTACATTTGCATCTATATAAGCCTGACAACGTTTCTCAAGTAGAAGCACCCAGCTATCCTCCGTCCAGAGACACTGTCTACATAAACCTTATATCCCATCTAGTATAAATTCACAAAATTTAATCGTTTTTTCTTCCCAAGAAAAACTTCTAACTTGGTTCAACCTTGAACGATGTCGTTGTCTGCCGGTGCACTTTTCACTTATTTCTGCCCTGAAATTACAGATGACCAATTCAACGCGTTTCACTCGATGGAGCGACAATTATACTCGCGCCTAATCTTCGATCTTGGCAGAGACCCTGAACAATCCATACAAGTCATGGGGTTCTGGATGTGGCTAGAATTAGTCATTTGTGACAAGATGGATTTGGTGATTCACTTGTTGAAGCTGCCTATTGCGGTACTTAATGAGGTTGCAGATGAGAGTGTTGTGTGCCTGAAATGCATTGGGAGTGAGATCTTACCCTTTAGAGATGGTGTTTTTCAGCTTGTTTTACTCCGACAATTGGTACGCGAAAACATTAGTCTTGAATTTTTGCATGAATACCGATTTACTGTGATTAATGGTGTGAGAAGAAGGGTAAAAGATGTTTGTGTTAGGGCTTTCAAAGACATCCTTGAAAAAATTGTTGATGAAAAATTTCCTGGAGGATCTGGAAGGCGCCATAGTATTTTGACAACAGCTAGTGCAGGAGAAGTTGGCTGGTCGCATGATTGTGGAATATCCAATTCTTTTGCAAGAGCTATTATCAACAAAACTCGGGCATGCAATGTTGGTAAGGAAGGAAATGGAAATCTTATGGCAGCTGATGGCAATAAAAGAACTTGTCCTTTTAATGGCGACGGAAGAATCTTGGCAGCTGCAAATGACCAAAAAAATTGCTATCGCATTGGCAATGAATCTACCAGCTTCAGTACTAATACTGGTGATAGGCAAATTTCAACTACATTTGGCAATAAATCCAGCTGCTTTATTGGAGGAGTAAACAGTTTAAAAGGGAATCATGTCATTCAATTTCCATATAATGCTCCTGTTATTGGTTTTCCAAATTTTCCACCTGCGCAGGGATTTTATCCAATACCTCCTGGTGGAGCGTTTAACATACAACAGATTTTGCCTGCTGAAAATGTGCAGGCTTCGTCAGAAGGGCAGAAGGAACTCCACAGCTGGGAACTAAGTGACAAGTTTGGCTGCTTAAGTGTCACCGGTAATTTAGACAATGTCCTACCAGAAGATAGGACAATTTTTTTAACCTTCTCGAGAGGATACCCTATTTCTGAATTGGAACTTAGAAATTACTTTACTAGGTAATTCTCAATTTCTCCTCTCACTTTGTTATCTCTTTGTTCGCTAAGTTAATTGATGAGCTAATTAACTATTTGCGTGTTATTCCTAGGAAATTTGGTGACTTTATAGCAGCAATTTACATGCAAGAAGTGGCACCGGGTGGACAACCACTATTTGCACGAGTGGTCTCTCGCTCGGCTATCGTGGTTGATGTGGTTGTAGCAGGTGGCAAAGCAAAGTACAACATCAATGGGAGGCAAGTATGGGCTAAAAAATATAAGAAGAAACATACATAGCCTCGATCAATCGTGGCTCCAATGCTGGGACTTTGATGTTTTTTGTTTTGATGTCATTTAAGTGGCACAGTTGAATGAAGCACTTTGCTCTTGTAATCCTTATATATTTTCCTTTATTTTCAGTTAATGGAGCTTTGAAATGTTATACTCCGTGAATAAATGTTTTTGTTGGACTGAATAGCAAGTAGATTAAAGAAAAAGATAGAAAAGTTTAAAAAAAAAAAAGAAAGAAAGAAACTGACATACATGCATTAAATCACCCAAGATTGGTTTATGTAGTTTGAAACTTACTATTGTACATATTCAACTCCAAAGTTTAGGAAAATTTTACATTCTTTTCAATACTCAACAGAAACGCCCTCAATATGAAATTATAAAAAATTATGCTCCGTTCATGAGTTAGTTATTCAAGCACATTCCTAGAAATTAGAAATTCTGGGTTCAAATTCTCTCACCCCTCCCCACTTTTTAAGTCCCAATTCTCCCATGTTGGAAGCAATATATGAAAAAAAAAAGCACGTCATTATCACAAATCTTTTGGTCTAATGATCAGGATAGGGTTTTTAGAGTCTCCTTTCGGCTAGATTTAGGATTCGATTTCTGGGTTTAGCAGTTGGGGATAGAAAGTGTGTAGAGAAAGATGGGATATTAATAAAAAGGGATAATTTTAGATACCTCCCCTAGAGTTTTTAACAATTTCACTGAGTATTGAAATTTTAAAAATTACACTTATCTCCCTTACCCATCTAAAATGACAGTATTAGCTTTATCATTTTAATAGAACTCCTTTGTTAGGTATGCATATAGAAAGAATAGGATTTATAATTATTTTTCTTTTCCTTTTCTCTTCTTATTTTTTTTTTTTATACTTTGCATGTAAAACTACACAACAATAAACTATAAATATTGATGCTAGTCACTATCTTTATTAGATGCTGAACAAGTTATCTTTTTTTTTTTTGATAACTTTGAATGTAATCCAATTTTTTTAAATCTTTTTTCTTTGTATCAAAAGCAGCTATAACTAAAAAAGAAATTGTGCAACACTACTATTAAACAATGATAGTTCCAACAAATAAAAAATTTACAAGTCTAAAAGAATTATGACTATACTTTCTTCTTCAATTTAGAAGGAATATGTATCCCAAAAAAGCACCATATACAATAACCTATTATAGTAATAAAACTATTGTAATAATTGCTTATTAAATAAAAAATATAGGCATTGAAAACTTGTTGCTTTTTCTTCATATTTGTGCTATATAGTTTTCAATTTTTTTGGAAAGTAATATAAACTTTACAAACTGAGGGTATTTTAGGGTTGATGTAAATTTTTAACCAAGTCTAATGTTCGGTTACCAAAAGTGTCAAATCAAGGGAGATAAGTGTAATTTTTAAAATCTCAAGGGAGCTTAGTGAAATTGATAGAAACCTTAGGAGAGGTTTATGAAATTATCCCCCCAAAATAAAACTTATTTAATTTACAAAATTGAATATTCTAAGGAAACTATAATGTGAAAATTTAGGAAAATGACGTTGGTAACTATAATCTTGAAATTTTTAAGGAAAATGAGGTTGGTAACCTTATATTCTAAGGAAATAAGGTCAGTAACTATAATCTTAAAAATTTGAACAAACTTAGGGTGCATTAGATAAAACTAAAATTTGAAAACAGAAAATTGAAATGTGAAATTTGAATCCATTAAATTATTAAATTGTTAAACAATAAATTTGATATATTTGAATGTATATCATATTAAGTGATAGGTGAATACTTTTCACTTATTTTTTGGAGCAAATTTTGCTAAAAAATTCAGTGCCACTTAATTAATTCAAATGTTCAATTTTTTGGTTATCAAATACATCTAAATATGTTATAATCTAAATCCATTAAATTTGATTGTTGACTTGGATTATCAAACAAAGCCTTAATGTGAAATAGTGCTGATTAAACTTTAGGGGAGGTGCCTAAAATTATTGCTACACGTATATTTTTTACCGAGGTGGTAAAAAAGCCCCCTTCAAGCTTTATTTACTTTGCGGCCGGATTCTACAGTTGTAACATTGTGGGAGGGAGATGGGGAAAAAATGTGTACATTTCCGCTGTCTTAATTAAAAATTTTATAGCCAGATTCATGCAATTCCAAGACTTCAGCGCAAAGCTGATAATGAACGAATGCTGATTATGATACAGATTACAGAAGGTCGATAAATTGGAAAGTGGTGGGCTAGAAGCGGACGAATAATTTTAAAAACACCAAAGAAGGTTAGTAATAAATGGCAGCGAAAGAAACGCAAGATGGATAGATGCTGATGCAGAATTCTCCTTCTTTATTTTCTTTCTCTTACTGCTTTCGACCATTTAGATTTTCCGTAGGCATTTATCTTAACAATGTTTCATGCCCATTTTGATGTCATCCCAAAAATTCCATCCAATGGCTCACAAACAAGGCAAGACATGGAAAAAAAAAAACTAAATTGATAAAATCATTGGAATTTTTCAGAAACAAATTAAAATAATAATTTGTTTGGCCAAATTTTGGAAGTGTGCAACGTTTTGGAGTGGCTGCCCCTTAGTAATGCTGCCCTATTTCAACGTTTGGTACCCCTTGCCTTCCTTATATCTTCAAACAAGTTGATTGGTATTGCCTTTTCTTTCACAAAGTTCTTACTGCAAAAATCATCTTATCATTTCCAAACATCAACAATGGTATCCTTTCTTCCTCTCCTTTACACCACAGCTTCCCCTTCAGTAAATGATGAAGAATTCAACTCCTTCCATTCCATTGACCGCAAGTTGTTCGTTCGCTTGATTACCAACCTGGGTCGACAACCATCCGAGTCCATGCAACTCATGGCGTTTTGGCTATGGCTAGAACAAGAAGTCGTGGACAACTTGACCTTGGTGAACCAAATGTTGTCCTTGCCAGCAACTCTCATGAACGAATTAGCAGATGAAAGCGTGATGTGTCTCAAATGTGTGGAAAGTGATTCTTTCCCTTTTGGAGAAAAAGACCCACATGAACTCGTGTTGCTCCCTAGTTTTGTGGAGAGAAACATCAGCTTTCAATACTTCTACGAGAATCGAATTGGGGTTCTTCGTGGGGTGTCGAAAATGATCGGGGAAGTTTGTTCCAGGGCATTTCACGACTTGCTCGACAAAAACACCGGTGGAACCGGGTTTTTTGTCCCCGCGGTCCTAAAAGGATCTAGCGAAACTTCTTCATCTTTTGGTGAAGTTGGGACAATCTCGCGAAGCCATGGTGGTGTTAGAAACCCCAACACCCCATTGGTGGAGAAAGTTGGCGAAACTTCTTCATCTTTTGGTCAAGTTGGATCGATGTTCTCGCGAAGCCATGGTGGTGCTAGAAATCCCAATCTGCCATCGGTGGAGAAAGTTGGCCAAAGTTCATCATTTTTTCCTGTTGGAAATAGTTCAAATTTTATGGGGAGCGGGGTGACGGCGAGTGTGGCTCAAACCCCACCTGCTAATGCTACTGCTGTTGCTGTTTATCCATACTGGTTTCCTTTATATAATCGTATGCGGCCTATGGGATCTGTACAGTTAACAGAAGATCAGATTATGGAAAATGAACTGTGTCACAGGTTGAACACTAGCCTGAATGCTTTGGTGGAGGAGAATGATGAAGTCTCCCCTGATGAGAGGACAATTTTCTTAACTTTCTCCAAGGGTTACCCCATATCAGAAACTGAAGTTAGGGAGTTCTTCACTAGGTATCTCTTATCATCGATCTGTTATTACTTCCATTTTCTCTCTCCTATTTTTATTTGATTTTTGAACCATTTAATTTGTCTTTTGTTGCATTTGATTACATGTTTTCGGGGCATTATCATTGATTAATTTGCCCGTGAAAAATTTTGGGAGTGAAAAATTGTGCAACCGTGTTCAATTAGTTTTTGCTGGACTGGATCGTGTGTGCAGTATTATTGACAATTTCTCTAGAAAAAATATTGGACACAAACTTGATTAATTTGTTAATTGATGTTTGGTACTTGAGAATAAAACTTAATTGACTCCTTCCTTATGATATTTTTGTATTCAACTCCCTACAAGCCCGACATTCCATAACCACTGAAAGGTGATATCACATATCAAAGATAAACATTTAACTTTTATTTAAATATTTTATCATGCATATAGTTTTATATGTGTGTGTGTGTTTCAAAGATCTTTTCCTTTGTCAAATGTTTCATTTGTTGACAGGAAATTTGGAGATTTCATTGAAGCCATTCAGATGCAAGAAGTTCCACCAAATGAGCAAATATTGTACGCCCGAATTGTTGCAAGGTCAGCCTCAGCCCTTGATGCGGTGGTGGAAGGCGGAATAGCCAAGTACACCATCAATGGGAAGCATGTCTGGGCTAGGAAGTATGTAAGGAAGCAGAAGTCCCCTCCAAGAAATGTAGCATTACCTATAAAATGAACGACGCCTGAGGAGGGAGGGGACTAATCAATCAAAACTGCAATTACAGTTGTGCTAGTGTTGTAATAAGGGATTTGAGTGTTTCTGTTGTTGTTTTTGAAGTTTGTTCATTTATGGTGTGGATGTTTGTTTGGTTTATCGGTTTTAGCTTTTGGAACATTTTAAGGGCTGAAGCATCTTTGGATTTAAGACTGAATGCTGCAGTAGTCCGTGGATTTTAGTGATGAGGATAAACATCAATTATCTTGTCTGGCATCCTAGTTGCTCCAAATCTTTTACAAATTTATTCAAGTTCAAGAGTTTTTGGAACCCAAAATCTTGGTATAGATTTGACATTTGCCCTTCATTTTGAAACCAAAAGTGGTCTTTCATTTACTCTTTAAGTGACTCGACTCGACTCTCTAGCTTTTATGTTGCATGAATAGAGAGTATTCATTTATATCAAATATAAACCACGTCAGTAATAAATTATTTACACTGGTTTCCATCGAACACGTACAATATAAGTAAAGAAGACTAAATACTTTTACCAAATTTGCTGTTGCTGTAATAGATCCATGATAAAGGACATTTCCAAATTTGCTGTAGCTATATTGGTCAAAAACATGAGTAAATTGAATTAGTGTTCCTACATGTATTTGTGGCTACGATTTCAAATTTCATGTACGTTCAAAAAAGTAATAGTGAATCACTACAATTTTCTTCCCTTCATTCAAAATTTCTGTTCTTGATGAATAACTCCAATATTTCAAGATATATGTACAAACAACATGCTCAGCACATTTAGAAAAAATTTAATTGTCAATACATGTCACTATATAGATTATGCGAGCACGAATGCACCTACATAGGAGGAAACAATCCTTTCCGTCCTTAAACTATTTGCTTTATATGATTTTGACCCCTCAATTATAAATTCTCTCAAAGAAACCCTTGAACAAAATAAGTGCCAAGTTCAAAGATTTCTGTCAATTTTACTTGTTAGTGGTGATGGAATGATGGGGCAAAATTTACTGCACAAAAAAAAAGGCAACTTAAAAGATGAGTCAAAAATATTTTCAGAGCACTGTTGTGCCCTCTATACTATTTTAGTAACACTATTGGTTTTTGTGTTTGGTCGGTTTTGCTCCTCACTCTACCATCACTAACGCGTAAATTTGGTCGAAGTCCTTCAAGTTGACACATTTTTTGTTCAAGGTTTATAATTAAGGGGTCAAAACTGCACAAAGCGAATATTTAAGGGTTGGATGGATGGTTTCCTCCCCATATAATATGGGGATGTGAATACGCATGTTAGACTACATTTGAAAAGACTGAAATTTAAAAACTGAAGTCTGAAGTCTGAAATCTGAAATTTAAATCTATTAAAATAATGAATTGATAAGTACTAAATTTGATATATTTGAATTTATATCACATTAAATCATAAGTGAATAATTTATCACTTATTGTTTTAAGTAAATTTGTTTAGAAAATTCAATGCCACCTAATGAATTTGAATGTTCTAGTTTTAGTTATCAAAAGCGTCTAAATATAATAAGATTTGAATCTATTAAATTTAAGTGTTGAATTGAGTTATCAAATAGGGTCTTAATGAGTAAACGGAGGAAGGGTTGAGTTGGGTGGTAATATAAGAGGAATTTTAAGTATGAGGTATTGAGTCCAAACCATCCCACTTACAAAGAAAAAAAGTTTAAAAAATATATTAATGAGTAAACTAACTAATCCGAGAAAAAAGTTTAAACTTTCCATGTACGAAAGCATTAAATACCACCGCTCTTTTTAAGTTTTCACTCAACAAACTCTTTTCCAAAATTCAATGGCCTGTAACGGCATTTGCATCTATATAAGCATGAAACATTTCTCAAGTAGATATACCCAGCTGTCCTCTTTGCCGAGACATCGTCTACATAAAATTAAAAAAATTAAGCAAGCTGAGGGACCGTAAGCAAGAGGTCTCGGATTCGAGTTCTTCTGCTTACACTAAAAAAAAATTAAAAAAAAAAACACTATATCTGATCTAGAGTATATTCTTTCTTTCTTAAGAAAATTTTCTAACTTGGTCAAATTTTGAACAATGTCATTGTCTGCCAGTGCACTTTTCCTTTATTGCTGCCCTAAAATTACAGATGAACAATTCAACGTGTTTCACTCGATGGAGAGACAATTATACTCGCACGTAATCTTTGATCTTGGCCAAGACCCTGAGCAATCCATGCAAGTCATAGGGTTCTGGATGTGGCTAGAATTAGTAATTTGCACCAAGAAGGATTTGGTGATCCAGTTGTTGAAGCTGCCTATTAAGGAACTTAAAGAAGTTGCGGATGAAAGTGTCGTGTGCCTGAGATGCATGGGGAGTGAAATCTTACCATTTGCAGATGGTAATTTTGAGCTTGTTTTGCTTCCAAAATTGGTACTCCAAAACATTAGGCTTGAACTCTTGCATGAATATCGATTAACTGTGATTAATGAGGTGAGAAGAAGGGTCAGAGATGTCTGTCTTAGGGCTTTCAAAAATATCCTTGAAAAAGTTGTTGATGATAAGTTTTGTGGTGGATCTGGTAGCATTTCAACAACAGCTAGTCCCGGAGAGGTTGGTTGGTCACATGATTATGGAATACCCAATTCTAGTTGAAGTGGCACAGCTAGTTGAATTTCTCACTTCTCTTGTAATCTATATCTTTTCCTTTATGTTTCAGTTAATGGAACTTTGAAATGTTAAGCTTTATGAATAAATGCTTTTGTTGTATTCAGTAACAAGTAGATTAAAGAAAAAAAGTAGAAAAGCCAAAAAACAAAAAAAATTAACTGACATACATGTTCTGTGATCATCCAAGATAAGTGTATGTAGCTGGGAACTTCCACTGTCCAACGGATAACTATTCCTTTTTTTTTTTCTTGAAGCTATTCAAAGGCCATTTAATTTTTAATCCACAAAGAGGAAAATGCAATTGACTCTATTATCCAGGTCGAGTCGCATAAAATTCTTCATTGAAAACAAAAGCTAGATCATGTTAATTCATTTCCACTCAAGCACAGAAAAAGCTCCACTTTTTATAATTTTGTATATTTAGTGCTTATTAATTATTTGTATCTTTGAAAATTACAATTTTCCATGTTTCCTCGACATATTTGGTCCATTTCAACTAAATATAAATTTCCAAAGCACGAGTTAAATTTTAATTTCAAATTTATCCTTGTCATGCTGTAAAAAAGAAAAATTGTACCCCCTTTTCTGCATCCAATTGTTAGATTCTTTTCTTTGGGAAAGTTTTACCAAAAGCATGTTGAATGGCAATATTATGAAAAGAAAAAAAAATATTGAATTACTTACTCTTAGAGGCCTTAAGCACTCTAAGAGGCAAATTGTCACAAAGTAGATTAGGCAGCTATTAATTGGTAGCCAAAACTGAAACGTTCTACGGTCATTAATTATGACAAAAATGATTTTACCAATCTTTTGTTTGCCTACCAAAAAATTACGATCAGGATGACACTTAAAGGGATCTAACTTCCGTGGATACTGTATGTGATAGTTCCACTTTCCCTTAGGGCGTACCTTAAGAGTTAGCGGACTATCTGTCCAATTCTCACCAGGACTTACTAATTCAAAAATTCACAGAAAGTACTAAAACGCACAATTAATTTCAAATTGTCAACCTAAAACTATATACAATAGAGTCATTAACGATTCAAACTTAAAGTACAAACCAAAATATTCAATTTTATACAAATACATGTAAGGTTTACTAATACAGAGGAGTTCGAACAAAATGCCTAAAAACTAAAACTAGGTCAAACTCTTCCCAAAATTTTTGGCCCATGTCTTCGCCCCTTAAATAAAAACAAGGATAACGGAATGAGTTTTCGCTCAATGAGGTACCACAGGGTCATGCAATAGAAAATCACATAGTTTGGACTTTAAACTATCAAATATAAGCACCAATTAGAGAGATAAGTAAACACCACAACTAATTAACTCAGAGTGATTCAAGTGAATAGATGCAGTTGGCTCTCAAGAACCAAATTCCTAGTCGCATTAGTTTGATCCAAACCTGTTGACACTCCATCAATGTTTAGAGAAGCAGAAACATTGATCGCAAAATCCCTGCTTTACACCAGTTTCCGTCCACCAATTATATCCCTTACCGAACCCGAATACCAAATAGAAACAGTGGTGGTAATACTCGAGTATACCAAATATCAGAAGAATCCAATACTCAGTGAATCAGTGACAGTTTTCCTCATGGCCTGTTAATCTATCCCGACCAAATTCTTGCTAGTTCGAGTCGATTAACTAACAATGAGGTTTGGGTCCAAATTCACAGTGTGGTCATTGGATATTAAGTTCCAAACGACGTCAAATTCATGCACAAATAACATATTTCAAATGAACTATGAACCCGTCAAACAGTCAAGTGGGACCGAGTGTGATAAAGTCAACTTGACGAATTGGTCTACTTAATTTCCACGCAGAGCAACTTGAATGTACAAACTCATCCAACTCAGATTAAACCAAAATCACAGTCATACAAATCATATATCTCAGTCACAAAGCAACTCACTTAAGCAACAAATTATGCAAATGATACACTCATCTTTTTAAAATAGAGTAACGCTAAACGTTCAATCCCGGATTGTACTCGTTTTCACCGTCAAACCCTAAAAGTAACCAAGATAAGATGTCATGATCCGACCATTCAAAACTTAGGTTAATGAAGTGCACATTTTAGACTCAACTATGAGCTAAACGCCTATCCAAGTTTGGCATCTCAAAATTCAAAATTCAAAGACAAACTTGAAAGTGCCAATCGAAGAATATCCAAATGTCATCTAGGGTTATGATTCAAGTAAGTTATTAATGTGAAAAGAAAACACTTAGACTCAAAAGATGTAAGAGACCAAAAGAGAAAAAATTAGATATTTATAACCCATGAAACTTAGCAAAATATACGTAAGATATACACACAACTTTAAGAAGAAAAACAACCAATCTCGAGTTTCAAGTTGGACAAATGAAACTAGAAAGCATGCTAGAAGAAACTATTACTTGTCCTCTTGTTTTACACATGATTTTTGATAAAATTCAGCTTATACGTCACTATCAAGGTGCTCTCAAGCAATCATAAGTAACCTAAGTCCAAACCAACCTAAAATCACCCCTCTAACATCACTCATATCACAAGAAAGAAAGTAACAAAAATTTCAGTAGCACCTCCCCTTATTTCCTTAATTTTCCCTTCCAAATTCAATACTTATTTTCATGGCAAACCATCCTCAATCAAGACTACACGTCATAGGTTATAAAGGACACTTGTTTAAGGCCACAAAGCCATCTAAAATAGACAATTATCTAACTCAAAAACAACCATAATAAAGCTGTAAAATGTTAATCCTAAGCTGAAATTCACCTCTACAAGCTGAAAATATCTATAATGAAGCCAAAATAACATATAAAAGTTAGAAAATTCACATGGCAAAACTACTAGATCATACCCAAACTCAAATCAAATATCAAAGCTGAAATTTCTCACTCAAAGTTGAAATTTTCCAACCACCACACAAACCAGGAAATTTTCCATGAAATCTACCAAAATCAAACCTTAAATCTACTCATATGCAAGTAATAAAAGAAAATATGGTTTTTTGATATGTTTACCTTCAAGCCCTAAGGTGAAATGCAACCAAAAGTTCCCTTTCCTCCAAAATCTCTCCACCAAAGTCCTTAATCCTTCCTAAATGTCATTTTTTATGGAGTGGTTTGCAAGCTTTGGATGAAATTTCAAGGATTCAAGCAAGAATTGAATTTGAAGATGGAGTTTTCTTTCTCTCTTTGAGATGGCTGCGTTTGGATTAACTATTTTTGGGGTATTTTTGAAAAATTTTACTGTAACAGAGTTTTTAAAATATATTTTGGGATATTTTTAGAAAATATTTTGGAATATTTAAGAGTAGTAGAGTTTTTAAAATATATTTTGGAATATTTTTAAACATTAAAAAAATTTAGACTACTTTTTAGGATACCTTTTAGAATACTTTTTAAAAATTTTTATAGTATTTGGAAAACTAATTTTTGAAAAACTCCTTGATCGAAACAGAGCCGTACATTTATCAGTAACAGACATTTTGTTTGAGATGGCTCAATATTTTTGGCGTACCATTGTGCAATTTATAATGTCTAAGGATAATAAAACCGGCCAGAAACACAAACACCATAATTCAGCACAATAATTATTGATGGATTTTTCTCTTTCTCAAAATGATATGAATATTAATGTGATCTGCTAAGCACCAAAGGTACTTACACTGATGCAAAATGACAATTGAACACCATAATTCTAATTTAGAAAATTCAAAGTAGAAGATGAAAAGCAGTTGGTATAGAATCAAAGTACCAAATGAAAGTTACTCTATCCTTTTTCCTTTCTGAATTTCTCTCCATCTCCCATGTTACATCAGGTAAAAAGTATTCATCCTCTTTTTTATTGATTACGTACATGGAGCCTGGTCGCAGAACACTATGGCCTATGTCTCGAGAGTGTTATTCCCTTACAATCCCTATCTATTGTTTCATCGCATTTAATGAAGTATTGAGTTGGAAAATACCATTGTGGTATGCAACTGTCACTACTGAATTAGCTATATTTATTGCTCTTGTAGATTAACTATAGTAAAATAAAGAAATGCAACTATTTCCATATATCATTAACATTTTTTTTATTTCTTAGGTATCATTGATATCATTACCTATCAAATGGATCAAAAAATTAGTGAACACTTTTTAGCACACATAGTTTATATTTAATTTATCATTTAGATGTGCGCAATCACATTTATTCATCCTGTCATTTATAACTTCTTTTACTTTATTTAATTTATTAAAAAATTAACACTAGTTACCCGTCAAACATCATATAAGTTAAGAAGACTGGGGGAAGGATTGACTGGAGTGGTAAGGCGAGAGAGATTGTAAGTAGGAGATTTTCAACAAAAAAAAAAAATTAAGAAGACTCAATACTTAGAAATATCTTTTTTTTTTGTCAAAGTAGTTGTTGCGGTAATAGATCCATGACAAAGGACATTTCCTACATGTACAAAGATCTAGCATATTTATTTTGGTCGAAGCTTGACTTAATTAAGTTAGTAATTCTACATGTATTTGTGTCCACAAATTTCAAACTTCAGGTACATTCGGTAGTATAAAAGTGAATCACAACAATTTTGTTTCTTCCATTCCAAAAAAAAAAAAAGAAAAATCTTAGATAACTCCAATCTTTCAAGCTATATGCAATGGCAACAAGATCAAAACATTTAGAAAAATTTTAATTGCCAATGCATGTAACTAGTTGAGATTATGTGAGCATGAATGCACCTATATATATAAAATGGCAAGTGAGTAAGCTTATTAAAATGAGTAAGCATATGAAAGCATTAAATCCACCTATTTTGTTAGCTTTTTCTTCAACAAACTCTGTGCTCAAATTTAATGGCCTTTAACTACATTTGCATCTATATAAGCCTGACAACGTTTCTCAAGTAGAAGCACCCAACTATCCTCCTTCCAGAGACACTGTCTACATAAACCTTATATCCTATCTAGTATAAATTCACAAAATTTAATCTTTTTTTCTTCGTAAGAAAAACTTCTAACTTGGTTCAACCTTGAACGATGTCGTTGTCTACCGGTGCACTTTTCACTTATTTTTGCCCTGAAATTACAGATGACCAATTCAATGCATTTCACTCGATGGAGCGACAACTCGCGCCTAATCTTCGATCTTCGCAGAGACCCTGAACAATCCATGCAAGTAATTGGGTTCTGGATGTGGCTAGAATTAGTCATTTGTGACAAGATGAATTTGATAATTCACTTGTTGAAGCTGCCTATTGCAGTACTTAATGAGGTTGCAGATGAGAGCGTTGTGTGCCTGAAATGCATTGGGAGTGAGATCTTACCCTTTAGAGATGGTGTTTTTCAGCTTGTTTTACTCCGATAATTGGTATGCGAAAACATTAGTCTTGAATTTTTGCATGAATACCGATTTACTGTGATTAATGGGGTGAGAAAAATGGTAAAAGATGTTTATGTTAGGGCTTTCAAAGACATCCTTGAAAAAATTGTTGATGAAAAATTTCCTGGAGTGTCTGGAAGGCGCCATAGTATTTTGACAACAGATAGTGCAGGAGAAGTTGGTTGGTCGCATGATTGTGGAATATCCAATTCTTTTGCAAGAGCTGTTATCAACAAAACTCGGTCATGCAACGTTGATAAGGAAGGAAATGGAAATCTTACGGCAGCTGATGGCAATAAAAGAACTTGTCCTTTTAATGGCGATGGAAGAACCTTGGCAGCTGCAAATGGCCAAAAAAATTGCTATCGCATTAGTAATGAATCTACTAGCTTCAGTACTAATATTGGTGATAGGCAAATTTCAACAACATTTGGCAATAAATCCATCTGTTTTATTGGAGGAGTAAACAGTTTAAAAGGGAAGCATGTCATTCAATTTCCATATAATGCTCCTGTTATTGGTTTTCCAATTTTTCCACCTGCGCAGGGATTTTATCCAATACCTCCTGGCAGAGCGCTTAACATACAACAGATTTTGCCCGCTGAAAATGTGCAGGCTTGTCAGGATGCAGAAGTTAAGCCATCATGCGGCATCGTTTTGTAACCAATCAAACATATCAGTAGGGAAATAGGATAAGTGCAACGGTGTCGTTTTAGGATCAATTAGTAGAACTCAGAATAAGTGGAACGGTGGCGTTTAATGCATATCAGATTCAGTAAGGATTAGTTAGAGTCGGTTAGCCACACTTATTTGTACGTAAACGTTCAATAGAAATCACATGCAAGAATAATCCCAGAATCTCATTCTTTTTCATTCTTTCTCTCTATTTCTCATTCTCTCTCTCTCTCTCTGTGCTCTATTTCCTCTAGCTCTCTCTCCCATCTATACTTTCTTTTCCCCAAATTCGAGTGTATAATCCCTAATGCTTAATCCAGGATCCTGACATTTGGTATCAGAGCAGGACGGATCCTTGGAGGAAGTGGAATTCCATGGCAGAAAGCACCAGGTTCAAGATCTTGGAGGAACAAATCAAGAAGCAAGATCTCAGGCTCTAGGAAGTAATTGAAGGATTGCAAGCCTCGCGGCGCAGCAGCTGAGGATGAGGGAGGAGTTCCGGAAGGAATTAAAAGGGAGCAACCTAAGGATGGAAGGTCTGGTAGTAGAAATGAAGCAAGAACTCAGCACCTTTATGAAGGCATTGATGAACAAGGAGAAAGCTGTATCAGAGGAAGATAGGCTAAGGATTGAACAAACACCGCTATTGCCCACTCCACCATTGAATCAGAGACTACCAGTAGGAGCTGATAACAACAGGATGGCAAGGAAATAGGTAGGTAGGTTCTTGGTCTCTAATCCTCCAAAAATTGACTTGCCTATGTTCAATGGGGAGAATCCGAGGGAATAGATTAGAAAATGCAACAAGTATTGTTTAAACTATCAAATTCCTGATAAAATGGAAGTTATAGAAATGTACTTAGAGGGAAGGGCAGATAACTGGTTCCAAGGAGTAAAACTGGAGAAACCAGGTCTAGTATGGGGAACCTTCGTAGAACTGTTGTATAAAAGGTTTGACAACAGGAGTGGCAGGGATGTGGTAGAAGAATTTAATAAACTGCAACAATTATGATAGGTAGAGGAATATCAGGAAAAATTTGAAGAGCTCAAAACCCTCATAATGCTTAAGAATCCCCACCTAGGAGAGGAATACTTTGTATCTAGCTTTATCAGTGGACTCAAGAACGAGATTAAAACAATGGTGAAAATGTTGAAACCTGCAACCTTGTCCGAAGCCTTTGAGATGGCTGTACTACAAGAAGATGCATTGAAACTCCAGGTCAGAAGCTGGAAAATGGCGCCTGAAGGCAGGTTTGGAATTTCCAGGAGTCCTGCCCAACAACAGAGCCATAGTCCTCACTATAAAGTTCCTTCTATCAATACCTTCAGGAATACCTCATTCAAAGGGAAGCCGATTTCTGCTGCAGATACTGAACCTAAAAGGCTATCAGCTTAAGAGTTACAGTACAGAAGGAGCAATGGACTTTGTTTCAAATGTGGAGAAAAATTTGGACAAGATTATCAGTGCAAGTCAGGTTACCTAAATCTTTTGATCACAGAAGAGAAAAAGGACTCTGAGTTTGAGGATGCAGTAGGTGAACAAGATGAAGCTACGGGCAATCCTGGACAAATCATGGAAATGTTCCTTCATACATTGTCAGATGCATTGCAAAGGAAGACAATAACACTGGTAGGGAAACTAGATGGGGAAGAAATGCTAATACTAGTTGACACCAAGAGCTCAGACAGCTACATCAGCAGTGAAAAAGTAATTGCCTTTGATGTTCCTTATCGAATGGTTGAACTTTTCTCTGTAATAGTAGGGAATGAAGCTTGTGTAACTAGTAAGGCCATATGTCCTAAGGTGGTATGGGAGATCAATCAGTACAAATTCTGCTATGATTTAAAAGTAATGGACCTGAGTGGCTGGGATATCATTTTGGAAGTAGACTGGATAACTCGCTTTAGTCTCATTACTTTTGATTTCCACCAGTTAACCATCTTCCTGCACAATCAAGGTGAAGTAGTTCAGCTAAGGGGACAAGCTGGGAATTGTGACTTGAATCTTATTAGGGGGAGTAATCTAAGGAATTTTATTGAATATAAGAAGCAGATGTGTCTGGAAATGAGGATGGGACAAAATGCGCAATCAGAGAAGGGGGATATGCCTACTGAGGTTCAAGGCATCATTGATGAATTTGCTAATGTTTTTGAGATGCCCTCTGATCTTTCTCTTTCCAGGGAAATAGATCATGAGATACCTCTAAAACAGGGATCCCAGGCTTTTAAAATGAAGCCATATACATACCCTCATTCGCAGAAGAGTGAGATAGAATGACAGGTCACAGACATGTTGCAGCATGGGGTTATCATCATAGCAACAGTCCATTTGCCTCACCAGTGCTGTTGGTTAAAAAGAAGGAAGGGACATGGTGTTTTTGTGTGGATTACAGGCGCCTGAATGAAATGACCATCAAAGACAACTATTCTATTCCAAACGTAAATGAGTTAATCAATGAATTAGCAGGCTCAAGGTATAAATCTAAGTTGGATCTCACTTCTAGCTACAATCAGATCAGAGTCAAATCCAAGGACACTTACAAAACTGCTTTCCAAACTCATTGTGGCCATTATGAGTTTCTAGTAATGCCTTTCGGACTGACTAATGCACCTACAACCTTTCAGGCCCTTATGAATCAAGTATTTCAACCCTATCTAAGGAAATTCGTGTTGGTTTTCTTTGATGATATTTTAATATACAGTCCCACGTTGGAATCACACCTAGAACATCTGAGAATAGTCTTGATTGTGTTAAGAGAGCACAAACTGTTTGCTAAGAAATCGAAATGCTCATTTACACAACATACTGTGGACTACCTTGGTCACACCATATCTGAGAATGTAGTGTCCATGGATCAGTCCAAGGTGGAAAGCATTATACACTGGCCTGTCCCTAGTACAATTGAAAAGCTGAGAGGTTTCTTGGGGTTAACTGGTTACTACAGGAGGTTTATCAAGCATTATGGGATCCTCTGTAAACCACTTACTGTGTTGCTCAAGAAAGACAATTTCTGTTGGAATGAGGAAGCGCAGAAGGCTTTCACATCACTGAAACGTATTATGAGTACTGCTCCTGTTCTCAAACTGCCAGATTTTCAGAAGCCTTTCACAATCGAAACTGATGTTAGTGGGAGTGGCATTGGAGCTGTACTGATGCAAGAAGGCTATCCCATTGCATTCCTGAGCAAGGCCTTGTCTCCCAGGAATTTGGGGCTGTTAGCTTATGAGAAGGAACTACTAGCATTAGTGATTGCAGTTTCCAAGTGGAGGCATTATTTGGTAGGATATCATTTTATTATTAAGACAGATCATCAATCCCTAAAGTATTTGTTAGATCAAAAACTCACTACAACACTACAGCACAAATGGTTAGCCAAACTGTTGGGGCTGGACTATGAAATTCAATACAAAAAGGGAACAGAAAATAAGGTAGCTGATGCACTGTCAAGATTACATGGGACGACTCAAGAACCGTCTACTCAGCCAGGATCTTGTTTTGCCCTTTCTACTATCCAACCACTGTGGATACAAGAACTCCAGAAAAGCTATGAATCAGATTCTCAATGCCAGGACATTATTTCATAGCTACTGCTAGACCCTCAGGCTCACCAACCTTTTGAGTGGGACAAGGGATTGCTGAAGTACAATAGCAAACTTTATGTAGGCTCAACCAGTGGATTGCGGGACAAGCTCATCCAAACATTCCATGCATCAGCAGTTGGAGGCCACTCTGGACAAAAAGGCTGTTAGCAGAAGTTAAAAGCTTTGTTCTATTGGCCTACTATGAAGAAGGATGTTATCAGACTTATTCAAGCCTGTGATACATGCCAGAGGAACAAATCTGAGCATGTACACTACCCTGGTCTATTGCAACCATTGCCTGTTCCTCGTATGGCTTGGACTCATGTGACTATGGACTTCATAGAGAGTCTACCAGAATCACAAGGCTATGACACAGTGATGGTGGTGATTGACAGATTCACCAAAGTGGGACATTTTCTTGCATTAGCTCATCCATTCACTGCCAAGCAAGTAGCTCAACTCTTCATGGATCACATATTCAGGTTGCAGAATCCATAGTATCTTATAGAGATAGGATCTTTACAAGTGCTTTCTGGCAGGAGCTTTTCAAGTTACTAGGCACGGAATTGAGTTACAACTCAGCTTATCACCCTCAGTCTGATGGACAGACTGAACGTCTCAACTAGTGTGTCGAAACCTACCTGAGATGCATGACTGGGAAATTACCCCATCACTGGAATAGGTGGCTAGCACTAGCTGAATGGTGGTACAACTCTTCCTATCACTCCAATCTGCAAATGACCTCATTTGAAGCCTTGTATGGGTACCAGACTATCCCATTGCCTTTAGGACCTCATTTTGACACAATCATAACAGCAGCTTCCCACCTACTCCAGGAGAGATTGAGGATCTCTAGCACCATCAGGGATCACCTACTCAAGGCACAACAAAGGATGAAGTTCTTTGCTGACTAGAAATGTACTGAACGAACTTTTGAGGTGGGAGACCGGGTCTTCCTGAAGCTGCAACCTTATAAACAGCAGTCAATGCCTATCAGGAAGTGCCTCAAGCTGTCTGCAAGGTTCTATGGCCCTTTCCAAGTGGCAGCTAAGGTAGGGCCAGTGGCTTATCGTCTTGCATTACCTGCAGGGGCAAAGATTCACCCCGTATTCCACGTCTCTTTGCTTAAGAAGTAATTGGGACCTCTACAACCCATTTCAACTACACTGCCTGAGATTGACACTGATGACCAATGTCCTCTACAACCAGAATCCATTCTGCAACGGCGGGTGATCATGTGAAATGGACAGTTAGTGATACAATACCTCATCAAATGGTGCCAACTCGATCAGGAAGAAGCTTCTTGGGAAGACAAAGACTTCATACACGCACAATTTCCTCAGTTTCAGCCTTGAGGACAAGACTGTTAAAAGGGGAGGGCAATGTCAGGATGCAGAAGTTAAGCCATCATGAGGCATCGTTTTGTAACCAATCAAACATATCAGTAGGGAAATAGGATAAGTGCAACGGTGTCGTTTTAGGATCAATTAGTAGAACTCAGAATAAGTGGAACGGTGGCATTTCATGCGTATCAGATTTAGTTAGGATTAGTTAGAGTCGGTTAGCCACACTTATTTGTACGTAAACATTCAACAGAAATCACATGCAAGAATAATCACAGAATCTCATTCTTTTCATTCTTTCTCTCTCTATTTCTCATTCTCTCTCTCTCTGCTCTGTTTCCTCTAGCTCTCTCTCCTATCTGTACTTTCTTTTCCCCAAATTCGAGTGTATAATCCCTAATGATGAATCCAGGATCCTGACAAGGCTTCGTCAGAAGTGCAGAAGGAACCCCACAGCTGGGAACTAAGTGACAAGTTTGGCTTCTTAAGTGTCATCGGTAATTTAAACAACGCCCTACTAGAAGATAGGACAATTTTCTTAACCTTCTCGAGAGGATACCCTATTTCTGAATTGGAACTTTGAAATTACTTTACTAGGTAATTGTCAATTTCTTCTCTCACTTTGTTATCTTGTTCGCTAAGTTAATTGATGAGCTAATTAACAATTTGCGTGTTATTCCTAGGAAATTTGGTGACTTTATAGAAGCAATTTACATGCAAGAAGTGGCACCGGGTGGACAACCACTATATGCACGAGTGATTTCTCACTCGGCTATCGTGGTTGATGTGGTTGTAGCAGGTGGCAAAGCAAAGTACAGCATCAATGGGAGGCAAGTATGGGCTAAAAAATATAAGAAGAAACATACATAGCCTCGATCAATTGTGGCTCCGATGCTGGGACTTGATGTTTTTTGTTTTGATGTCATTTAAGTGGCACATCAAGTTGAATGAAGCACTTTGCTCTTGTAATCTTTATATATTTTCCTTTATTTCCAATTAATGGAGCTTTGAAATGTTATACTCCGTGTATAAATGTTTTTGTTGGACTGAATAGCAAGTAGAGGTGGTAATATGGATAAATGGTTCATAATTGGTTTTGACTTAATGGATGGTGGATGAAATTTATCCAATCCATTTAGATCCATTTAATAAATGGATCTAAATGGATGGATCTAAATGGATTAAATAAAAATCAATTATCCATTTATAATCCATTTAAATATTTTGGTTACTTTTTTTTTGTATTACCATTTCTTGTAATATGAAGATACTTTTTTATGTACTTGTAAATTTTAGGTGTAGTTGGATGAGAAAGATGGCAAAATACTTAGATTTTTCATTTAAGAATTTAGGTAGTATTTTGGTCTAATTTAAGAACAATTGGTCTAATTTGGTTACCGTAATTTATAAATAAAATTTTCAAATGTTATTTAACCTATATCATAAATATAATTTTTAATTTTTTTTTTATCTCATACATGTCATGTCACAAAAAATTTATAATATTCTTTCAAATACAACTAGTGATTGGAAAATTTTCTGGGTTTAAATAAAAGAAACAGTGAGGGAACCCAGCTAGCAATAGGAGGGAAGGTTATGGTGGGGCACCAAAAAGGGGCGGGCGGGCGGGGGGGTTCCCAAATTGAGTTCGTTGATGCGGTCCGCCGCATGATTGGGGAGCATGGGGGATTACACTGTCATATATTTCTTGCTTGCAAGTTTTGATCATGATTGGCTACTTTTATTTGGTTTTTAAATAAATGGATATATGTGATTTTTGTGGATAATCCATATAAATCCATTTAATTTAATGATTTTATTTTGGTCAACCATTTAAAACCAATACCATAAATGGATAATCCAAATCCATTTAATTATGGATTATATGGATGGATAAATGGATGTCAATCCAAATTGCCACCTCTAATAGCGAGTAGATTAGATGAAAAGATAGAAAAGTAAAAAAAAAAGAAAGAAAGAAAGAAAGAAAGAAACTGACATACATGTTAAAATCACCCAAGATTGGTCTTTGTAGTTTGAAACTTCCACAGTTCCACTGTTCAAAGAATAGGTATTCCTTTTTTTAACACAAAAAAAATATTCAAAGGCCATTTACTTTTGCAACCGCAAAAAAGAAAAAGGCAATTTAATCTATTAGCCAGGTTGAGTCACATAAAATTCTTCATTGAAAGCAAAAACTAGATCACGTTATTTCATTTCCACTCGAATCCCATAAAAGCTATTCTCTTAACAATTCTGTATATTTACAGTTTGGTGATTATTTGTTTTTAAAATTACATTTTTCCTTGTTGCTTTGACATATTTGGTCCATGAATTTCCAAAGATCAAGCTAAATTTTACTTCAAACTTATTCTTGTCATGCTGTAAAAATGTAACCACTTCTGTTTATCCAATTGTCAGACTGTTTTCTCTAACTAGAAAATTGGGAAAGTTTTACCAAAAAAAGTGTTGAATGGCAAAATTATTAAAAGCGAAAAATTTTTGGATACTTATTTCAAAGGACTTAAGTACTTCCTATTGTACATATTCAACTCCAGAGTTTAAGGAAAATTTTACATTGTGTTCAATACTCAATAGAAACGCCCTCAATATGAAATTATCAAAAATTATGCTCCGTTCACGAGTTAGTTATTCAAGCACATTCCTAGAAATTTGAAATTTTGGGTTCAAATTCCCTGGCCCCTCCCCACTATTTAAGTTCCAATCCTCCCATGCTGAAAACAATATATGAAAAAAAAAGCACGTCATTTTCACAAATCTTTTGACCCAATGATCAGGATAGGGTTTTTAGAGTCTCTCTTCTGGCAGATTTAGGATTCGATTTCTGGGTTTAATAGTTGGGGATAGAAAGTGTGTAGAGAAAGATGGGAAATTAAAAAAAAGGGATAATTTTAGAAACCTCTCCTAGAGTTTCCAACAATTTCACTGAGATCCATTGAAATTTTAAAAATTACACTTATCTCCCTTGCCCACCAAAAATGACAATATTGGCTTTACCATTTTAATAGAACTCCCTTGTTAGGTATGCATATAGAAAGAATAGGATTTATAATTATTTTTCTTTTCCTTTTCTCTTCTTACTCCTTTTTTTTTAATATTTTGCGTGTAAAACTACGTAACAATAAACTATAAATTTGGCTCTAGTCACTATCTTTATTAGATGTTGAACTAGTTATCTTTTTTTTTTTTTGGATAACTTTGAATGTGATCCAATTTTTTCTGATCTTTTTTTCTTTGTATCAAAGGCAGAAATAACTTAAAAAGAAACTGTGCAACACTACTACTGAACTATGATAGTTCCAACAAATAAAAAATTTATAAGTCTAAAAGAATTATAACTATACTTTCTTCTTCAATTTAGAAGGAATATGTATCCCAAAAGAGCACCATATACAATAACTTATTATAGTAATAAAACTATTGTAATAATTGCTTATTAAATAATAAATATAGGCATTGAAAACTTGTTGCTTTTTCTTCATATTTGTGCTATATATTTTTCAATTGTTTCGGAAAGTAATATAAACTTTACAAACTTAGGGTATTTTAGGGTTTATATAAATTTTTAACCAAGTCTAATGTTTGGTTACCAAAAGTATCAAATCAAGAGAGGTAAGTATAATTTTTAAAACCTCAAGGAAGTTCAGCGAAATTGATAGAAACCTTAGGGAAAGTTTATGAAATTATCCCCAAAAAATAGAACTTATTTAATTTACAAAAATTAAATATTCTAAGGAAACTTAAATTGAGGTCGGTCACTATAATCTTGAAAATTTAAACAAACTTAGGGTGCATTAGATAAAATTAAAATTTGAAAACTCGAATTTGTAATATGAAATTTGAATCCATTAAGTTATTAAATTGTTAAGTAATAAATTTCATATATTTGAATATATATCATATTAAGTGATAGGTGAATACTTTATTGCTTATTTTTTGGAACAAGTTTTGCCTAAAAAATTCAGTGTCACTTAATTAATTGAGATGTTCAATTTTTTTTGTTATCAAACGTATCTGAATATGTTAATATCTAAATCCATTAATTTTAATTGTTGAATTGGATTATCAAACAGAGCGTTAATGTGAAATAGTCCTAATTAAACTTCTAGGGGTGGTGCCTGAAATTATTCCTACACGTATATTTTTTACCAAGGTGGTAAAAATTTCCCCTTCAAGCTTTGTTTAGTTTGCGGCCGGATTCTACAGTTGTAACATTGTGGGAGGGAGATGGGAAAAAAAGTGTACATTACCGCTGTCTTAATTAAAAATTTTATAGCCAGATTCATGCAATTCCAAGACAAGACTTCAACGCAAAGCTGATAATGAACGAATGCCGATTATGATACAGATTACAGAAGGACGATAAATTGGTAAGTGGACCTGGGCTAGAAGCGGATGAATAATTTTTAAAACACCAAAGAAGGTTAGTAATAAATGGCAGCAAAAGAAACGCAAGATGGATAGATGCTGATGCAGAGTTCTCCTCCTTTATTTTCTTTCTCTTATTGCTTTGGACCTTTTAGATTTGGATAAAAAACAAAAAAAAAACCCTTATGTTAAACCTAATATATAGAATATCTCCCGTAATTTTAATACAACATCTTATACTTTGAATTAAATTGTAAAGATGACAGAATCCGTTAAAATTAACGAAAATGACTTATTGAACCCTAAAAATAAATTTTTTGTACCTAATTTTTAACAAACATACCCGTTTTACCCCTTAACCCCCAATTCTCTCTCTCTCTAGAGAATGAAACAAATGATTTTGTTGAACTACCTTTTGCTTGGTTATATCAGGGTATTTTGTCATTTCATCCGTTCCCGTTAATTTTAACGGATTCCGTCACCTTTACAATTTAGTTCAAAAGTATAAGGTGTCGTAATGTATGTTTTGAAATCTGATAGATTTTTCCGTATATTAAATTTATCACAGAGAATTTTTTAGTTTTTTACACTTTAGATTTTCCATAGGCATTTATCTTTTAAAAATGTTTCTTACCCATTTTGATGTCATCGCGAAAATTCCATCCAATAGCTCACAAACAAGGCAATACATGAAAAAAAGCTTAAATTGATAATATCTTTGGTATTATTCAGAAACAAATTAAAATAAGAAAAAAAAATTTTGCCAAATTTTGGAAGTGTGCAACGTTTTGGAGTGGCTGCCTCTTGGTAATGGTACCGCAGAATTAGAAATGCTGCCCTGTATATCCAAGTCGTTTCCCAACAGCCACCTTTTGTACCTCTTGCCTTCCTTATATCTTCAGACAAGTTGATTTGTATTGCCTTTTCTTTCACGAAGTTTTTACTGCAAAAATCATCTTATCATTTCCAAACATCAACAATGGTATCCTTTCTTCCTCTCCTTTACACCACAGCTTCCTCTTCAGTAAATGATGAAGAATTCAACTCCTTCCATTCCATCGACCGCAAGTTGTTCATTCGCTTGATGACTAACCTGGGTCGAGACCCATCCGAGTCCGTGCAACTCATGGCGTTTTGGCTATGGCTAGAACAAGAAGTCGTGGACAACTTGACCTTGGTGAACCAAATGTTGTCCTTGCCAGCAACGCTCATGAGCGAATTAGCAGATGAAAGCGTGATGTGTCTCAAATGTGTGGAAAGTGATTCTTTCCCTTTTGGAGAAAAAGACCCACATGAACTGGTGTTGCTCCCTAGTTTTGTGGAGAGAAACATCAGCTTTCAATACTTCTACGAGAATCGAATTGGGGTTCTTCGTGGGGTGTCGAAAATGATCGGGGAAGTTTGTTCCAGGGCATTTCACGACTTGCTCGTCCCCGCGGGCCTAAAAGGATCTAGCGAAACTTCTTCATCTTTTGGTGAAGTTGGGACAATCTCGCGAAGCCATGGTGGTGTTAGAAACCCCAACACCCCATTGGTGGAGAAAGTTGGCGAAACTTCTTCGTCTTTTGGTCAAGTTGGAACGATGCTCTCGCGAAGCCATGGTGGTGTTAGAAACCCCAATCTGCCATCGGGGGATAAAGTTGGCCAAAGTTCATCTTTTTATCATGTTGGAAATAGTTCAAATTTTATGGGGAGCGGGGTGATGGTGAGTGTGGTTCAAACGCCACCTGTTAATGTTGATGCTGCTGCTGCTTATCCATACTGGCTTCCTTCATATAATCGTATGCGGCCTACTGGATCAGTACAGTTAACAGAAGATCAGATTATGGAAAATGAACTGTGTCACAGGTTGGACAGCCTGAATGATTTGGTGGAGGAGAATGATGAAGTCTCCCCCGATGAAAGGACAATCTTCTTAACTTTCTCCAAGGGTTACCCCATATCAGAAACTGAAGTTAGGGAGTTCTTCACTAGGTATCTCTTATCATCTGTTATTACTTCCATTGTCTCTCCTACTTTTAGTTGATTTTTGGATCATTCAATTTGTCTTTTGTTGCATTTGATTACGTGTTTTGGGGGCATTATCATTGACTAATTTGCCCGAGAGCGTGAAATATTTTAGTTGCATTGCATTGTGCAAACGTGTTCAAAAATATAGTTTTATGTGTGTGTGTGTGTGTGTCAAAGATCTTTTCCATTGTCAAATGCTTCATCTGTTGACAGGAAATTTGGAGATTTCATCGAAGCCATTCAGACGCAAGAAGTTCCACCAAATGAGCAAATATTGTACGCCCGAATTGTTGCAAGGTCAGCCTCAGTTCTTGATGCGGTGGTGGGAGGCGGAAGAGCCAAGTACACCATCAATGGGAAGCATGTCTGGGCGAGGAAGTATGTAAGGAAGCAGAAGCCCCCTCCAAGAAATGTTGCATTACCTATAAAATGAACGACGCCTGAGGAGGGAGGGGACTAATCAATCAAAACTGCAATTACAGTTGTGTTAGTGCTGTAATAAGGGATTTGTATATTTCTGTTGTAGTTGAAGTTTGTTCATTTATGGGGGTCATTAGCAAAAACACTTGTCTTTTTAATAATGTAACCCTATATATAATGTATCTCATGTTTCAGTTTTCATATAACACAATTTCTTTTATCCTTCTATTTTTGAAAATTATATTGGAACATAAGTATTGCTAGAAAACACCATAGAAATCCACGACATGCCTATGCAACCTATAATAATTTTTTAACAAAAATGATTGGAGAAAAGGCAAGGACGTGGGAAGTGGCAAGAAGATCAGATAATAATAGGGAGAGAAAACGCAAGATTATGAAACATATGTACATAGTGTTTCATAATTTCAATCATTATTATATCCTTGATATCCCTCTATATATAAAGTGAAAAAAAAATTCCCACTTCTCACCTTTTTTTTTCACAGTAGAACTAATTTTCTTCAAAATTATAATTATGTGTTTGCCAATACAACTAATTATTAGTAATATAACTACAAAATTAATTAGGGAAAATGGCCAATTTAGTCCCCAAATTTTTTTTTACTGTCAATTTGATCCCTATTTAATTTTTTTGGCCAATTTAATCCCTATACTTACTTATCGGTTCCAATTGAGGAATACCGCGGCGGCGCCACTTTGTAATTTCGATAAAGCTTCTAATTGAACACTTAAGTAGGGGTATTTCAGGTATTTCTAATGGTAACTCCGAGGCCCTATCGATTCCCTCTCCTCCCTTGACCTGCTCCGCCTCCTCATTCCAAGACAACCGTCTTAATGGCACCCTCAACCCTCTCACATGCTGCCTCAACCTCAAGCTCCTCTATCTCTCCAGCAACGACATCTCTGACGAAATCCCATCAGAACTCTCATCAACAGAAAGAAAAAGCCCAAAAAGAAAAATATTAATATTCGGTAATTTCCCTCATGCTTTTGCCGCGACCCATCTGCTGCTGCCTTTTGCCTTTGCCGGTGGGATGGGCCCTGCAACTTTTAGCCTAAAGTGAGAGGACATGTAAAAACGGAAAATGTTGAAAATAATCGGAAGATGAATGCTCGTCTCTTGCAAAGATCACTTCCCAGTTTGAAACAACAATCAGGTGCTCACATTTTATCACGACCAAATAGCATCCCAGTTTGAAACAATCAAGGTTATCTCAAAAAAAAAATTTTGTACTTTCGTTTTCTTTTCTTTATGGTCCGCCCTTTTTGTTGTTTTTAAGCAATCTTTTCATTTCCTATTTTGTAGTAAGTTGTTTCTCCGGTTGAGTCAAATTTAAAATCTCATTGGTTTAGCAGAAAAGCCACGTCTTTTCCTCACAAGGAATATTGGAGCTAATTCCCTTTTTTATTGCAGCCTTTGCAAATTTTTTTTTTAATAAAATGCAGGCTGCCGGGCTGACTTGCCAATTTTAAACAAACAATGAATTGATTTAAGAGTAAATCTTTCCTACACTGACGGTGTATACACTATCATCGTTGGATTCATGACATGTGTACAAAAGTTGAATTTCAAATTCAAATTTTGCATAGTTGTCAATCATCCAACGTTGATAGTGTATACACTGTCAGTGTAGGAAAGATTAATCCTTGATTTAAATCAACAGGAAAGTTTAAACAAAGATGCAAGACCCAGAAACAAAAAAGAAAAAAAAATGGAAGTTCACAAAACAACTGGCTAAGATAAGTGCAGAAGCATAGATCATACCAACGAGGCCAGAACACCTGTCACTGCAGCTAACTTCAAGCATTTGTTCCTTGCTTTTCTGAACCAGGTATATTAGAAGTTAATTAGATAGCGACCAAATGCTTCCTTCCTGATAGCCTATTGTTGCGGGAGGTACTCGAGGGATGGTAGCTTACTTGCTGGGAGGAGGAGTTATGCCAACAATGGAAGCTTGATCGAAATTACAAGGTGAAGTAATCGAAATATCTGAAATGCCGACAATGGTTTATCCTCATCAGTGAAGTACCCGAAATACCCCTGCTTAAGTGTTCAATTAGAAGCTTGATCGAAATTACAAGGTGGCGCCACCGCGGTGTTCCTCAATTGGAATCGATAAGTAAGTATAGGGATTAAATTGATCAAAAAAATTAAATATGGATCAAATTGACAATAAAAAAAAGTTTGGAAACTAAATTGGCCATTTTCCCAATTAATTATAATCTTATAGAAAAAGCAATCAACAGAAAAAAAAAAAAAAAAAAGCTTTCCCAATAATAAGAAGTTTAAAAAGAATAATTTATTTTTGAATCATAACCAAACCGAGTGTGCCCTTAACGCTCGTTAATTCATAATTTGACGTAACGATTTCAGGCTGAGAATTCTTTACCATGACCACTACCACAAAATTCAACTCGCAAAAAGAAAAGTGAAAACAGAAAGAAATCAGTGCTAAAAGTGCAATTGTAGAAACTCAAAGGGCTCCTCTTCAAAAGGACGGGTGTCATTTGCAGCTGGCGGCTGGACTGAAAATTTTGCTTAGCAACCACTGAGCCAGCCACCGCTGCTCACTGAAAAGTGAATGCTACTACTACTACTGCAAGTACAAAATGTCAAATTTCAGCAGGTTTCTGTTCACGAACGGCGTCCTAGTTCCTCCGGCCGACACACCCCCGGTTGCAACCTTGCTGCAATCGTGTCCCGGTAATAATTTCTTAAACCCTGCATCTCCCTTAAATCCCACCTCAAAAGAGTATCATACACACACTAGTATTCGATTATTGATTGGAATGAAATGCAGGAAGAATAAATGGAAAGCGTCGGTATTAGTTTGTGATATTAGTCTTTCTAGGGTAATTTTCTTGAATTATCGGTGACAAAGAAAAAGCAGCTGCTAAAATTACAGAAATTTAGTTTGATTTCAGGTGCATATACGACAACTCGTACTCACAATAATGGGGCGGAAATCATGTTTTGGCAAAGACATTTATCCAGGCTCTCAAATTCTGTTAAAGTCCTCTTGAATTCCAGGCCCGAACTTTTGTTTAAAGCTGGAGAAGATATGGTACCTTTTGTTAAAGTGTCAGAGAAATCTTTGAAATGGGATCTCGTCATTCGTGCTCTAGTCAATGATTCGATGGGAAAAGCTTTGCCTTTTGTGCTGAAAGAGAGGAAATGTGGGGAGGAAATGTCGATTACGACACTAGTGAGTGGAAATTTGGAGTCTTTAAGGGAGATTGAGGACGTCAATGAGGAAAGACTGAAAGCAGTCTTTGATGTTTATTTGCATTTTGGTGGCTATGTTCCCCGTGTTTTTGGAATCCAAGGGAATGGTGCGCGTTTAGCTGTGGTGGGACGCGGTAGGGATATCGCTAATGCAAAGTATTCGGATTGGGTGAGGTAATTATGTTTGAATTGATTCTTTCTGATTGTCCATTATTGCATTTGGATCACATTAGTATGGCAAAATGCATGTAAGCTAATGTTTTAGTGCATGAGGGGTTCTTTTTGTACTTTGTTATAGCTAGGCTTAGGAAGGATTTGGAGAAGCTGAGGCCACCTTCAACTACTGAGCTTCTATTGTCAAACAATGGTGATCACATCTTAGAAGGATGCCTAACGAATTTCTTTGTTGTTTGTGGCAAGGTGTGTAGTTGAAATTTTGAAGTTTCAAGTTGGTTGCATGGATCAACTTTTTTGTAAATTTTACTGATGTTAGTGTAACTTTTGTTCATTTTAGACTATGAAATTTGTTTCAAAAGTAAGCACACAGGCATGAGAGGCCACATTTAGACTAGTTGTAGAATGTGCTGATATTGTTTAATCAAGTTATACGTAGTTACGCTTTTGCAGTTCACTCTGTAGACCTATTTGGTGAGTATTGTCACATGATTTCCATTCAAGTCTTTACTATCCGTATGAACCACCTGTGCAGTTTTTACATATTCTAAATTTTCATTCTTGCCTGAATTTTTTGAGTTAGGCCAATGTTTGGTTGCTGGAATTTGGAAACAATAGTGTAATAAGAAATATCTTGGATAAGATAATGGAAGGGAAGTTTAGGTGCAGAACCCTTTCATCCATATATTGTCCCTTTTTATTGGCTTAACTATGTGTTTATGTTAATTTGACAAAAAACAACTATTCACAAATTCTTTTTGTTTTTTCCCCCCTTCTCTTTTAAGTCATCGAAGATTCATCCAATAGAACCTGTTACATTATGAAAGGGTTCCTAAAGTCCTATTCTGGAAAGCTGTTATGACAACATAAAGGTAGAACCTATAGCTCTTTGCTTGGTGGAATTGGACATACTGAACCAAAAATTGTATTTAGTACCATTCAGAGGTTATGCCTTTCTACCAGCCTGGGACTTGCATGATACATTTACCATCTCAAAAAAAGGGAACTGCAGGAACTAGCATCTTATATCCCTTCAAGAAAGTCCAATGTAAATGCACTAATTAACTCTAATTTGGTACTTTCTATATGAACAATGCTTTGTGGAAGAATCTTTGCTGCAGTCAGCACAGACATGCAAAAGTCAGTTTCAACTAGCTGTTTGTTTTCTTACTACTGGAAAGTCTTGTGCTGGCATATGATATTTCAACTTAGTCCACTAGTGAAACTTGTCTGCAGGATGAATGCGGAGAGATTTATGAGCAGAATGATTTCGACTATGAAAGATCTGTCGAAGTACAGACAGCTCCTGTTAGTGAAGGTGTGCTTCCTGGAGTTATACGCCAAGTAATAATTGAGTATGTTCTTTCTCAAAGATTTATAAGTTCTTGTGCAGAAAATAAGTCATCTATGGATCATTTCAAACGTCAGCTGTGGACATTATTTCTGTCTTTTTAAGGATGCTTTTACTTTACCAATATGGTGCTGCATGCCACTAGGGCTAGGGAACATTATTTCCAACTACAAAATTGCTTACCAATTAACCATTATGCATGTTTGTGGAGATTTTGAATCTGGCATACATAATGCACATACAAAATGTGGACTTGTTTGTGCAGAAAAGTTGACCTGGTCATGCATAATCATAAGTTAATGGTAACAATCTGTGGTCAAACACTTTTTTAAGATTTTTAGCGGTCCAAACTAAATCTTTTTTGTCTTCGAGGTCCCAGAATCTTCAGATTCTTGGAACATAATAACCAAAACTGTTTAGCCATTCTTCTCTACCATGGGTCTTGTAGGCTTGAGTTTGTGCAGCATATATGTCTTATGAGTTTACTTTCTGCAGGATATGCTTGAGGAATGGGATCCCGTTTAGAGAAGTTGCGCCATCATGGTCACAGCATAACATGTGGAGAGAAGCATTCATTACAAGTAAGTCTGCCTGATATTATGATTTTATTTTAGAGTTAACAGGTTGGATCCTATTATACAGCCAGCAGTTATGAGCTTGCAGCTAGCAAAATTTCTAGTTGCTTGTGTTGGGTATTTTACTTTGGTGATGGACTCTGATTCCTATATTCAACTCCCTATGCCTTGAACTATCCACAAACTTAGCATGAGAACTGTGGAGCAAAGTGCTTTTATTCAAGAATGTCTTATATCTTGTACTTGTTTGTTTCTTTTTCCCTCTTTTATCTTCTTTGCATGTGCTTGGGGAATGGAGAAATTTATTCTGTGAAAATCTCATGATAAGACTAACTCTTTCTGATGTCACTCTTGTCTTCCACGATTAGCTGCTCTTTGCTCACATGATTAACTTGCCAAACAGTTGAAACTATATTATGGTAATGGCATTACTGCAAAGAAATTATTAGCTTCTAACCTTTTGCCATCTTATGAGCTGATATAGTATGCAATCTATTAGTGAATTAATTTACTTACATAACAAATGGTAAATTTTGTCGATCATGTTTTGCATATAGGGTATTAACTTGAGTAGTATTGCAGATAGCTTGAGAATTGTAGAACATGTAGAGACAATTCTAGTCCCAAGTTCATGGAAATCCATGGAATCAAAAACTTCAACGGAAATAAGATGGGAGGAGAAACAATTTGAGGTGTGTGAACTTTTGTTTATACTGAAGAGTAGGAAATTAAATTTCTGTAAGAACTGATTATCTGTCTGATATTTTTTGGAATGTCAGGTCACTCCCGGGAGGGTAACATCAATAATACAGGTAACTTTTGCTGGCCAAATGCTCTAGTATAATTAAGTAAAGGAATAGCCTGATGCATAATTGATGTAAAATGTTAGATCAAAATGGAATGCTGTTGAAAAATCATGCCAGTGGATTTATGGAGCAAAAAAAATATTTTTTGCAACTATGCCAGTGCAATGACAAAGTTGCATCAATACTTGTGAACACTGATGGAGGATACTCTTTTTAAGATGTAGTGAACTCATTACAATTTGTAGATGCATGCTAAAAATAGGTTCCTTTAATTACGTTCTATCGCAGGCTGCTGCAAACAATTATTTAGGGACTTCAATGCTTCATTCAAGACTTTACCACTGTGTGGAGATGCTATTCTTTTGTTAATAAGTTATTGTGGTAATAGTTTTTTGAACTTACAAAAGACAAATAACATTAGCACATCAGGCAATTGTCAAGTAACCTAAAAACTAGAACCCTGTAGAACCACTACAACTTTCATGGATTAGGCAGTCACATTTACTGTTTGTTGACTTTGAACAGAAGGAGGTAATGGAAAAAGCAGGATTTGAAGCATACGCAGTTGCTTTATACAAAGACTGATACTCTTGCATGGTCGAGGGAACAACGATGAGGCAACATATTAAAAGCTAAGAACGCGTTTTATAATGGTTATGAAAAGGCAGCATACATCTGTAAGCTGTGAGAGGGAAATGGAGTATCAGAATTACCATATATGATGGTGGCCACTATGAGATTCAATGCTTGACAAATCTGATGAATACTGTGGTGTTATGATCTTCTCGACAGACATGTACGAATCAGATGCCATTTTGTGCATGTTATACTATCTTATGATTTTATGCAATACTGATGAATAGGGTGGTCTAATGATCTTAGTACATGTCTAGCTCTCTCCCTGTTTGTCATTTTAGGGAGATATTAGATTGATGTACGAAGCAAATGTCTCAAAATTTTAAGACTCTGTGTATTGTGCCATCTGAAAACACAAACCGAACTAAGACAATGGCCTCAATATCTCAAGAAAATGGTATGAATTCAACTTCTATGCATTCTTTTTCTCTTTGTAGCTACAATGCATTACAAAAATACATTTAAAAATGGCATTTTCTTTGGAATTAAGCTTCATTCTGGCTCTTGGAGTGCAGTGTTGGTGTGAACCATTCTATGTTGCATTTTGTAGGATGCTCCATGGACCAGATTCCGGTTGACATATCGACTTTCCCAGTAATACGAATTGTTCTGCTCTGCTACAAAATAGATTCGGTTTCCATTACATATTTCTGATTGCGAGATAGTGAGCCATTTGTGGCTATGAACAATGCCTGGTCCTCGCCCAAACTAGTTGAACTCTTTCAATCCTTATACGACTTTAAGTTTGATAGCTTCAACCGTGAAGTCACTTTTTTGAAGATACATCAGATCTGCAGCAGCATGTTCCTAGTACATTCCAGAATAGACATCAAGAAGTCTCTTATGAGCAATAATTTACCATTACTAGATTCTGCTAAATGTGCAACTGCCCACATACTTTATGCAACTGAAAAGTTGTGAAGAGGCTCAACCACCCGTTGGTCTGAATAAACCGTGTAATCTGCAACTATGAAGCGTACCTGCACCTCACAATCAGTTAGACCAACGGTGTTAAGGGTCTCCTCTATATGTGCATCGTTCTCCTCCTATACACCTTCTACTTTAAAATGTCCCCTACAAATCAAACCAAATACATCCCTTTATAATATAGGATATCAGTATAGTAACCAGGTATACTGCTGATATATTTGGCCTGATATATGCTCCAATTAGTGCATTAAGAGGAGATGAAATTGCGACACGTATCATAAGGTCATGACACATGTCGACTTGGATGACATGTGTTATCATAAGATCATGACACGTATCAGTTTACATGACACGTGTCAAGTGTTGCTATATATATTTTTTGAAACGATAAGATTGTTCATTCACTAAAAGGAATTTACATGTGCGAGCAAAGACTCGAAAAGCTTTACAACTAGTGCTCAATTGCACTGAGGAAAGTACCATTCCTCATCCACAATAATGCCTAAGGCATAAAAACTTAATCTTTTATTATTTGTCATGCTTTCTTCGCTAACCAGCTCAAAGAGCAAATGCGAAGCATCTTCTACAATTCTAAGTCAAGCGTTGCTACATGAATGTATCAAATTATGCAACATGTGTCTGACAAGTGTCGCTACTAGAAGGGAGGTGGTGAAATTATTTATTATTTGTACATTGGTCCTTCATGTTTGAATAAATTGTGTTCAAGCCATAGGTAATTCAAATTACTAGCATTCAGGACTTATTTACATGTAATATCTTAAATATTACATGTAAATAAGGAAGTACCGCCGTTTGGATTCAATAAAAATAGTCTCAAGACCAAATTTTTAATGAATAAAATATCAACTTTCCCTCCGAAAAAACAAATTCTGAGTTTTCATCTCGGGATTTATTTTTAGGAGTCTTAGTTATTTTAGAAAAATAGGGGGTTAGCCTAATTTAATCACAAGAAATAATTAGTAGTTTTTTATTCTAATTTTCTAAGTATTTTAAATACCTAACTTTTGATGATACGTAGTCACTACAAATTGGTCAAATTTGGATGCATATGGACCTAAACCCTATTGTGTAACCATAGTTATTCTAGTGATACGAATTCCATTTATTAAGTGATTTGTTATGTCAAGAAATCTTCTTTTATGATCCAATCGTTGGTCTGACATCAAATTTACTTTTCGGATAATCATAACTTGCTAATAGTATATTTAGAAGTTTAGGATATCACGAACTCTTCTTGGGTGGTAAAACTATGGAGTCTAAGTGTGAGGTGTTAGCAATACTTTTATGGGTGGAGATATCAGCACTTTTAGTGACGTCCACTACCGTTCTACTTCTAATTTTGTAAAGTCAGTAACCAAAAATCACCATTGTACTTCCCTGCATGTAATAGCTATACAATTATCAAGGGAACTGCAAAACCCTAAAGACCCTCCTACACAGTTCTTACTCAATTTAGGTGTTACGTTTACATGAATTGTTCCAAATTCGAAGAATGTGGTAATAAACCAGTTTGATACAAGTTTATATTATCAAATTTAAAGGCCCACGAAGATTACTATATGGAACAGAATATTAAAAAAAAAAAAGGCAAAAAGAAAGGGATACGGGGCCTAGACGGCTGTCAGTAATAACTATTCGAAATAAGGTGTAATTCTACGTGAATTATTTGTAAAACTTAACATCAGATACGCAATTATTATATATATGACTCATATGAACAGTAACAAAATATCGCACCTTTATTATAAGAATGTACAAGAAATTTACATAAAATTATAAAATATTCAAAAAATATTATATTATTGAGGGACAGTAGATCAACCGTCCTTGCCTCGCATCCGAAAGATCCATGCACATACAATGTTTATCTATCACACAAATTTATGGTCACCGCCGTACTGAAAAACATGCAGTTAATGTCAATATACTAGTTGTACCAGTTTTACTTTTAGTGCATTTTTTCATTGGTTAATCTGGAGTTGTTTCTAAAACATTTTAGTATTTCTTTTGCATATTTTCTTGTGAAAACCATTACTGAAACTGAATTCTTCATACTTGAGACCACTAAAACTGGCTTTCTACATCGCAGTTTCTTTGTAGTTTCTACTTTCTACCACAGGACCAGTGCTGGTGAAATTGGCCATATCACCATCATCATTACCAACTATCCCCAATTTAGGCAAGGCATCATTTTTCACTATCTAATGAATGTGCTGTGAACCACTTAAATCTTTTGGTTAAATAATTTCCATTAAAAGACCTACTTGCTATCAAGATTCTATTAAAAGATTGAGAGGTAAATAGCTCCTTTTCTACACAAACTGCTTTTTATGTTTTGCAATTGAAGTGGTAAAACCCACATATAATAGATACCATAAATAGTTTTTTTTTTTTTTTTTTTTTTTGTGAGTGAATGAGTATAGAGTTATTGTTGTATTAGATAGTATGAATGTGTATCTTTTGAATTGTGTATGAGCTAGAGAGTCAATTCAAACAACAATTATAATCCTCTTTTTTTTCATGATTTCTGCTTAATTATAAGTTCAAATATCATTACTATTTACCAAGTAACAAAAATATAATGCAAGAAATTCATCCAAATTCGATACTACTTCATTTCCATCCATGAATATATTTATGTCCAACATTAATTTACTTCCACGAATATATATTACTTCATTTCCTTTTTCTTTTTAAGGGTGATGAAGAACAATATATCCCATTTCAAGGTGAAATATTTCAAAGCAAAATTAACTTCTAACATCCTTATCCGCCTAATAAATTCAGGTCAAAGTTTGTTTTCCCCAATTTAATTTTTTCCATTTCCATGATCAGAAAAGAAGGCACAAATACTTGCATTTTAGTACTACTATAAATACGACCCCCATTAGTAGTACTTTTTTTTTTTTTTTACACACCATCTCGAAATCAGAAGCAGCTTAGGCAGGCTCCTGTTTCAGCTCTCCCCTCTTCTCCATCGTCCGATTACCCCTTCCCTTCCTCTCACCAAAATCAACTCTAAACCATCATCTCCATCAACCAATCCCCATCTCTCGCGCCAAATACGAACTTCTCCCAAACCCCCGCCACCCCACCGACCTCTCTTTCAACCCCCTGGTAAGTGATTCTTCACACAGTCACCGTTCTCAATCTTCACACACAATACACACAGTCAACGTGGACGATCATCAAAGGGATTAGGTTCTTTATTTTTTTTCTGTTCATTTTGATGTATGATGAATAAGGCGAAGACTTGAATGATCTGGCATTTTGTCGTTTTGTGTGAATGTGTGGAATTTTTGGGGTGAATTTTTTTTGGTTTTAGGGCAAGGGCTAGGGTTTTAGTGGAGATGGCTGAAGCTCCTCCTGTGAGTCCTGGTGGTGGCGCTGGTGGTGGCGGCGTTGAGAGCGGGGGCGAGCAGAGCCCTCAGTCGAACGTTCGGGAGCAGGACCGTTTTCTCCCGATTGCCAACATTGGACGCATAATGAAGAAGGCCTTGCCTGCTAACGGCAAGATTGCAAAGGATGCTAAGGATACTGTTCAGGAATGCGTGTCCGAATTCATCAGCTTCATCACTAGCGAGTATGATTTTTCATTTTGTTTGTTAAAATTTGTAGTAGATATGTGATATTTACTGCTGTTATCACTATGTCTGGATGATTGTGATTATTAAGTTGATTAATGAAGAAAGTTTATTACAGTAGTATTGTAGAACTTCTCTAATTTGAGAAATTTTTTAGGATGTTAATTCAGAAACTAGAAAATTTTGAATCTTTGCCATTTTTTGTTGTCTGTTACTGGTTTTTGGCTTATGGAATCTAATTTTGGCTGAGCGGAAACAATTCAAAAGAACTCAAGAATCAAGATATGGCGTGTGATTAATTAAGACTGCATACGCATATAAGATTTCCCCTTTGAACTCAGTTACTTTTGTAGGAAAACCTTTTCATGCACAAAGTTGTAATATTTTGTTCTGCAAATTTAACTTGAGCCACTGAAGTTTGTGAGGGTTTGACGTTTGTTTGTTGTTTTTAGATTTTAGGTAGAAACATGTAGTATGACAGGGTCCTGATTACACTTCTTTCTGAAGATGTAGAAATTTGACAACCCAAGTTCACCTGAATGAACAAATGTGTTTGTATACTGATGCAGTAACTACTTGAAATTATATACCTGTTAGAATTAGATCTCACAGTTTGCTATTGATGTAATTTTATGAGCTTCACTTTGGCATGCTATTGCTTCTTTTTAATGAACAATAAAAATGCTTTGGTGGTGTCTGAAAAGTCATTTTGATATAGGTTTGGTTTGCTTGTTTTGTTTCTTTCTCATACCTTCTGTTGCGCAGAGCAAGTGACAAGTGTCAGAAAGAGAAAAGGAAAACCATAAATGGTGATGATCTGCTTTGGGCAATGGCAACTTTAGGTTTTGAGGATTACATAGAACCACTGAAAGCATATCTGGCTCGATACAGGGAGGTATGCAATTCCTTTTATTTTTCTAGTTGTGATTGCTTTGTCTGGTTTCTTGTTTATCTCTTTAAGTTATTGGAGCAACAAAAGACTTATGGCTCTTGACTTGTCTATGGTGCCATTAGCTGTATAAATGAAAACAAATGGCGAATATTTCACTTTATATATCTTGTTTAATGTACTTTTGCAGGATTTACTTTCTTTTGGTCTTAGAATTTGGTGTATTTTGTTTGTCACTGATGAGCAACTGACTTTGTTTAATTCAATGACTGGTTGTTTTGGGCTTGGCTGATACATGTACAACCATGATGCTACAGTTAGAGGTACTTAACTAGCTGATAGCTTTTTAATTAATTGTTTTTCTTATTTCCCTTTTATTCAACAGTTAATGATGATAAAATACCTATTGCTAGGGTGACACCAGGGTACCTGCTAGGGGTGGAGATGGAGCTTCTAATACAGTTGGAACTCAGATGGGCTCTAATGCCGAGGTGAGAGATATGCGTGGATTATTTTCTACTGTAGTACTTTCAATAGGTCAAGCAATTTTATTATTATTTTCACTGTTGTTGATTTTGGCCTATCTGGGCTCATCATGCAGCTCCCTTACACACATGTGGGTTATGCAAATTCTCAAGTTTAAGATGTTGGTGAGTTTTCTCTTTTGCGAAGTGGTTGTTTTTCGTGTATTACATTTCTATTATCTTTTACAAAGCTACAGATGACTGAAAATAGGATCTGCCTTCTTTTGAAGTCTGAAGGTTTAAATTGTATGCTGTTTGGTTGCATTCCGCCTTGTTTCTTTTACCAGTGTCAGTTTGGACCTTTGCCCTTGTGGATCAACTATTATGTGTTCAAATCCAAAGTTTTTTTTTCCATGGATTCTGTCTTCAGTCTATTCAGCTTGCGTTGTTGCATCTTCAATGCAAGATTTAATTATATGTAAAGGCGTGCATTTGGAAGGTATAGCTAATTTGGTTGAGACAAGTTAGATTCACCTTCTTATTTAGTAATAGTGGATTACCGAGGAAAAGTGTAAATGTTTATCTTGAACGAGTGGACAAATTAATTAGCTTCCGTGGTTTTTCATCTCAGATAAGGTCAGTGTTGAAACAAAGAGTAATTGTTTATCCTTTTTAGGTGGCTTCTTGATTCAAAAAAGTATTTAGTTTCTCTATTTTGCTAGTCACTTCTTGAAAGTTTGGACTTATCTCTATCCTAGTATTTCTGCATATGTCATTTCACTGACTAGGCTTCTCCAAGCAGCATTTGATGCTCTTTAGAAAACCATCTACATCCCACATGCCCTAGCTGCTTGCTATGTACTTGTGGTATTTTCTAGTTGTGCTTTATGGCTTCATTTGATGTGCCCACAGTCTGATAGTCCCATTCTGTATGAGATATATAGATTCTATTCAGCAATATCAAACATGTAACTAGCAAAATCTCAATGTTTAGTGCATTGTAACCACAATGCCCTACTTTCTATCCTATAATCTTTCATCTCTTCCAATGTTGTTGTTCCTTTCTAACCCACCTCAAGAAATGGTTTGAATCCAATTAACCAGTCCAATGTTGGTTGTCCCTTCAGTTGGCAATGAGTGTGTGCAGTTTTTGGTTTCTTGGAGATGGTTGTTACCAAGTCCAATAAGGAAGAAAAGGTGTTGCATATACCAGCTGTCATAATGCTTGACATACTTAACTGTGTTTGAAGAACTTAGGAATCCCTGTGATGCAATGCTCCATGAGTGTCATAGACTTCCATGCCCTAAACACTCAGACTCCCAAGCAACGGGAATAACAACACTCTACAGGTTAACAAATCTATTATCTGTTCTTTCCCATTTTATGGGGTATAACAACACTCTACAGGTTAACAAATCTATTATCTGTTCTTTCGCATTTTATGGGGTATAACAACACTCTACAGGTTAACAAATGACTTCCCCATCAAATGTATTGTCAAATTGCTCTTTAAAGGGGAAACAAATTTTTCTTTCTTTTAGTTATATATTTGCTCCAGATTTGAAAGAATAGAAAATAAAGATGTATATGCTATTGATTAGCCTGTGGAGTTGTTAATTTTTTTCCCCTACTTCTGGAATTTTGTAGTCATCAGAACATCTTGTAAATGTCTTATGGATGATATACCTGTAGCAAGAGTCGTGCTCCTCCTCCTTCATTGATGTCAGTCACTGCACAATGGGATGGCACCTCGTGGAAACTGACTGTCTACTTGGCACCGTACGTGGCATCTGCTCTCAGAGGAGTATTTTGAATTTTTTTTTCCCTGCTATATTTAGTTTACCTGTGTAATCCTAAAGGGAGATTTGTGGAATATCTTACAAAAAAAAATGGCTTTGGACAATATTTGAATAGGTTCTAGTTTGCCTTTGGACATTTTATTATAGTGAAGTTAATAGAAGGTTTGTGGTATTTTGGTAATTTTCATGGCAACTATAAATTCTTGTCAATTGCTTGCTGTCTTCTGTTTGCTCGGAATGCGTTTTAGTAACCGATTGAAAATCTTATTGTAGCCTCCTGAGGTACGGCCTTCTCATCGTCAGTTATCTGTTACTAGTCCAAGCTTTTTCTGAAAATTCTTCCCCCCCAAAAAAAAAAAAAGCATTTCTACGTTTTACCCATAAGACTGTTTGGAATCCTTGCGTGAGGTAACAACCTCCATATAATTGATTGATTTGGTGAGTATTTGTTTCTAATTTTTTTTATTGTAGAAGTAAAATTGTGGACATATTTCTTCAACCCTCTCTTTCTTTTTCTGCAATCTAGGTTACGATTTATGATTTTGAAAATTTGGAGGTCATGAAAACCAATGTTTCCGTGTGAATTGGAAAGAGTCATTCTCCTTGTGGGTGACTTTCTCGATCCAATATTTCTGGTTCGGCCATGATTGATGGTGTTAATTAAGTCTGTGTTGTGGCACTAAGATTTGTCCTTAGTTATTAGTCGTGGCACGGGAAGCAATAGCTGGGTTGCAATTTGAGAAAAAAAAGGGGGGGGGGGGGGGGGGGAAGCATTTGATTTTGAAAAAAAAAAACACTGCCGTTGAATACAATTAGAATGAGGTTGCTAATATCAGAGTCCAAAAAATCTGTGTCATGATCCCTACATTAGATGATTTGCCAGTTTTGTTCGGACAAAACTTAAAAAGGCTGGAGCAATCAGGACCATAAATTGATCCTCGAATGGCATTGTCTCGCTTCGAGTCTGCGCACCAAATCCAGAAGTGAGACTGAGAGTGTCCGAAGGCAAATTGTGCTGCAGGCAGGGCTGGGCTGAATTTTAGTATCAGTGAACACATCGAATTTCCGGTTTTTAATCCTTCTGACTGAACCTTTCAAGAAAGCTGTGCTGCCAAGATGCTGTTAGCGGTAGTTCACTAATTTATCCTAGTAAAAGTCTCTAAGGCAACAAATCAACCAAACAAGCAAAGATATTATTGTTATATCCCATCTGAGATCGACGGGCCAGGCAACCAATTAACAGGAAAAGTAATTGTACCCAATGCACTGTGGTCTTATTCACCGGGCGGACACTTCTTGTTTTGGTACGAATGCACGTGAGAAGTGAAGATGTCAATCAATTATCAAGAAAAGGTGGTGGCAATTACAGCATCGCATGGAGAATGTCATACAGGTGTCTCTCCCTCCTGTGTATAATAAAAACTGTGTATTATTCCCTTCACATTCCAGAGCCAGCCGGCCAGCAGCACCCACAAGACCACCACACAAAACCCACATCCTCACCATCATTTCTTGCCTGCATATGAGCTTGCCAGCTCAAATCGTCAATCCCACACGCACACCCCTCTGTATCCCTACCCAATTCGCAACTCAATTTGTATGATATGTCCCCATTTGTTTTGCCTTGATTGTTGCCTTAATTTGTAGTAGTATCTGATTTCTTTGTGTTGTTTTGGGCACATTGGGATGGCCCTTTTGGATGGCCAACTCAGACCCATGAGGGATTCCAACTTTGCACCCCTTTCACTGTCCTCAGTACTCCTCATGGTCATCCATACTCTTTACTCTTTACTGTCTTACGAACCTCTAATAATAATAATAATGATTTATCAAGTCTACTCTACGCAAAACACTGTGGCACACACACATCCCTCCTACTTAAAGAAAGGGTCAAATTGTTCCTTGGTTATGATGATGGTCAATTGCGACTAACTGATTTTACCAAATTAGCCAACCCATTTTGGTATACAGCTGGCCACGTTGGTTTTAGAGTGGTAAGAGATAAGAACAGTCAAGCAGTGGGGAGTACAGGCCGGATGGGATGGGAGATCGAGAATTCAAGCATAACACGTGGATGCATAGTGCATCTGTTTGATCCGAGATTAATTCAGTCCGTCGGTTCTTTCGTAGGTTCAATTGAACCCTTTTCCTTAAAATAGATTTAGGGTAGACAAATGATGACTTAAAAAAGAAAAAAAAGCATTGGAGAGTGAAGAGTGGGATCCAGAGCGATTTCTTTTAGTGATTTTTTTTTTGTTTGGCCTTTTTTAGCCTATAGTTTTTGGGGATACTGAAGTCTGACCGTCCTTACGTACCCTTATATTCCTTCAAATTCATCAAAAGTACTCCATGGTATACAACTTCAGAAGGTAAGAACAAGGGGAAAAAAAAGGGGAAACTACTCCGCAGTGCTAGTGTACTATATAGTTCAGAACTCATCAAATATTAAGGAAGAATAAACAAAGATTAAAAGAACCTCTTTATCTTGTACGTTCACTTGAACTCCTTCATGTAAAATTCACCTACAAAAAGTGCTACTACACACTATTCTATTGTCATTGAAACTTCATCAAACCTTGTGAAGACTATCCCACATGCTTCTAGACTACAACGGCCACAACTTTATCATTCCTTTCTTTTCCCTTCTGTTCTAAACTCCCAATTTAGGCCTTGAAGATTTCTTACCAGAAAACAGGCAAAGAAGAATTAAAAGCTTTTTCCATTTCTATTCTTGCTTCGAGTTGACCCCAAAAGAACATAGAAAAAAAATGTCCAAAGTACATCCATGCAGATGCAGGATGCAGCCTAAATCTGGCTGGGAAATCAGAACATATTCGTAGCGAAAAATATGCTTAGCTTTGAGTCTTTGACCATGGCTAGGCTAGCTAGCTGAAGCAAAAAGAGTCCATCATATCTCCTGACGCCAATCACAACTGTTGCGAATCGCAGGACTGAAGGCCAGACAACGCGTCGTAGTCAAGGTGTACGTTAAATCCGTTACCGCAGGTTAATAGTACTAATTTTTTTCTTGGTACGGCGTTTAGCTGTCTTCTTGACTCCGCCAGCAACCTACTACGTATAACGTGTGTTGTAGTCATCTATTTGGGATAATTTCAGAAACTTCCTCTAATGTTTCTCATTATATCACTTAGCATCTTTTAGATTTTTTTTTTTAAAATCTCACCTACCTCCCTTGGATTATCATTTCTTATAACATTTTAGTTCCTTTAGAGGAAATGCAAAAAAAATAAAACTTTCGTTCTAATACTACCCTTACACTATATTACTTATGAAATTTACAATGACAATAAAAAATAAAATAAGATTAAAAAGTAAAAATATGAAAATATGAGCAATTATAAATGCAATAATAAGTAATTTTATAGATGCACAATAACTATTACCTAATGTAACGCATAATGTTTAATAAAAAGAAAAAAGGGATATCTTAGATATATATTTGGTCATCACATTATTTTTTGATTATTTTTTAATTCTAACTTATTTATAAAGTTATTTTTTTCTCTAAGTAGGATTTATATTACAAACCGCACATATGAAGAGATTATTTTAGTTTTCAGTACAATTTAAACTACATCATGTGTTAAAACATATTTCCTTAAAAAATTTCTTGACTTCCTTATAACTGTCCTTGAAAAATTTTAAGGTGTTAACGGCTCATCAAAATCCTCCTAAATGGTCGATTTTGACTAAATTTAATTTACCCACATCCTTTACTGTCCCACCACAATTTTGATATAGAGAAAGATGGACCATTAGTAGATTTTTTAATCTATACTTTTAATTTAAACTTTTTATTTTGTTCTAGTCTTTTGGTTAAATAGTTACTAAGAGTAAAGATTATTAATGTTATCAATTTGTTATCTTTGATAGGAATATTTAGTCTTTTCAAGCTGATGGGAGAGACAAGTGTGATTTTAAAAATTTCAGGAAAATTGAGTAATATTATGAGAAAGGAGGTTTCTAATATTATTCCCATCTACTTTGTACAATAATAATACTTACGTACGTCTTGTGGGCTTGCATAATATACTCCCCGAACCAAGAATTCCTATACCCTTTATCTTTATCATTCTGTTTCTTCTTTTGGGTGCATCCTCTTTGTTGGAATTTGCTGTCTTTGTTCTTCCAACTTTGGAATTTCCGGGAGCCCTTTAGAGGGCTCGGCCAAGGACGGCAATGCATCACATTTTGTTTTGAAGTTGTACTCTCAACATAACTGGTCAAAATTTGACACTTACTCGACCCATAATTGTTAACTAAATTTGATATTTTGAGCTATTTGAAAAAAATAAATTTGCCAGAACAAGCTGGTAACGAAATATTCAACTGGTTTTACAAGTGCCGGATCAATGATGTGCTCGCAAAGCTTGGCCAGCATATACATAATGTCACGTCTGAAATTGTTAAAGTGTTTCTCGTCTGTCCTACTCGAATATTTCTTTTCTTCAAGAGAGGGACGACTGCAGGGAATTAATTTACTTAAGAATTTCATATTTGGTTAGAATTTTCTTCTGACTCAATTTTTCTTCTTTGAAAATGGAATTGATTTGCTTTTGGCATAATTTTATAGCCCACTGCTAGCAAAGCAGGAGAGGCCTCTGATAAATTTCGGATAGGACCCTTTGATCATGGTGCAAAAAGGTTCTTCTTGCCGTTTCTCCTTTCTTTGTATCGAAGCCTGTTGTGTCACTGCATGTCTACTATGTTTAAACTCATTACTCATTCCCCCATCAGGATCCACACAGAGATATAGGGCAATACTATCTACAGAACAATTAACTGCTCATCTTTGCTTGTACAATATTTCTTAATACGAGCAGAAGGTTTCTTCTTTACTGTAACAAATTGTGCTAAAATTCTTCCTCTTTCTTTTCTTTTGGTGAAGCATGTGACAGCACATTATTCTATTCTAAGACGAATAATTAATTTTTTTTTTTGACAGTCGATAATAGTCTATTTTACACCTACTCCTATTCCTACTCTAACCTATTTTAAGAGGACTCAACTGGATCAATAGGAAATCGACAAGAACTGAACCACCATCGCACCAAACAAATGCACTACACATTCGTCTGAATCACCTATTTTAAGGCTTGGTGGTGGCCAACAACCGGTTGAACAATTAACTCATTTGCTAGAAGTCTAAAACAAGTGACGTTCAACACGGGCCTCTGGAACTGAAAAGAATACGTTTCTAGTTTTGAAAAATAGGGAGCTCTTATCATCGTAACAGGGCAATAAACACTCAAGTATTAAGCTTTTTCTTTCTCCCAAGAGGAGGAGGAAAAAAGTAGTAATTAGTTTCCACAAGCCATGTGGGTTACTTTCCTATGCGTTTGGGTAACTTGACTTTGACTGGCGACTGAATTTGGTTGCAGAAGAAGGGGGCCGGCAGGCGTATTAATGGGTAAATGGTGGCCCCTCTTCCACCAGCGACAGCACGCAGCAACTCGAGGAAGGATATAATTGATACTTCTGCTGTTTCGCAGTCTCGTTTCTGAACATGACAAGTAGTTGGGTGAAAAATATGCAAATACTAGTCTATAATTGCACTTTTGTTTAACTGTGGTGAATTAGACATATTTATATCTCCTACACTTGGAAAAATTACAATGCAAACCGAATAGTTGGTATAATTGTAATACATTAGTACTCCTCCGTCTTATTGAAAGTGTCATATTTTTTTTTACTGTCCCAAAATATTTGTCACATTTGACATTTCTAACTATTTTATACTCTGAAATTTTCCTTATACTCTTCATTAATGATGCATAAAGACAACTATGATGGAATTACTTTCTACTCTTTACTCGGCACGTGATTAAGGGTAAAAAAGAAATAAAATTTTTTTTTTTGATGGAGTGTACCATGCATAAAAAGCACATATTTCCAAATATAACTAAATATATGGAAAAAAGGGAGTACATTTTTTTTTTGTTTCCGGACTTTTGATCACCAAAAATAGGAACTATTAACCATCCATCCATCCAGTGAGAAAAACAATTAAACCAATCAATGAGTGCAACATGGTACAATTTATACATGTTAAACAGAAGAAAGAAAATATAAAAAAAGAAAAAGACACGCAGACACATAGTAGCGGAAGCTAGGAAGGAGATGAAAAGGAGGGCAAGTTGTTGATGGCCTCAACCCGAAATCCATCTGTCTGCCCTTCTGTCCCTCTGCTTTCCTCCATTACTATATTCCAACATCATTCATATACACATTCTCGCATCACATTGATAGTTGTATATGTCGATGTACTACTACATGTATTTATGAGTGTATGACCACTCAACCCCAACATTTTACAATAATATAACACTAACAGACAGTAGTATATTCATCTACCCCACTTCCCTTAATCTCTCTCAATTCTCAGCGCTTAAGCCCTTTAAACTTCTTTATATATTCTTCCCTTCCCCCTTCTCAAATCCCCTCTTCACTCTTCTCCCACCATTTTTTTTTTTGCTTTCTCTTAACAGCTCTTTCAATTTCACAGTCTTGAAAAGCGTTTCATCTGCAACAAGACGTCAAGAAACTTAAGGGTACAGATACATATATCTATATATATATAGATTGTACTAGGAGATATTGGTTATTGAGATCAATTCTTCGGTTGTTTTGGATATTAATAAAAGAAACAATGACGATGATGATGAACAACAACAACAATGTAAGTAGTAATGGACAGCAAAACTTGGGTGACACAACGTTGACAAAAGTGTTCGTGGGAGGGTTAGCATGGGAGACTCCCAAAGAAGCCATGAGGGAGCATTTTGAGAAATACGGCGAGATCTTGGAGGCTGTCATCATCTCTGACAAAGTCACCGGCAGATCCAAGGGCTATGGCTTTGTAAGTACTAGCACTAAATTATGATCATGTGCAACAGTAGTACGGATAGTTGCAATTGGCAGGTCACGAATGCTTTATCAAATATACTACAAATTGTTTGTAGGTAACGTTTAAGGATGCAGAAGCGGCAAAGAAGGCTTGTGAGGATGCCACCCCAGTCATCAACGGCCGGCGTGCCAATTGTAATCTGGCTTCCCTCGGCGCAAAACGTGCAAGGCCTTCCTCTAATATGCCTCCTCCTCCTCCCCAACTCCAAGGTACTACTACTGCTACATCTATTCTGCTCCTGTCTTTTTAGGTCATGGGTTTTCTTTTTCTTTTTTTTTTTTTATAATGTTACTAGGATTATTTATTTTTGTCTAAAGTGAAAAAATATGAAGGTGGCAATGTTGTTGGAGTTGGACCAAGAGGAGGAAATACAGCTGCTGCAGCACCTGCAAATCACTTGCCATGGTATTATCCAGGTGGAGCACCACCGCCAGCTGCTGCTGTTCCGGCTGCAGCACCATTTCATCATCACCATCAAGCTGTTCCAATCTATGGGTATGTCCATGAGATGAGATCAGATGTCTTGCCCCATTTGGTGGTCCATTTCATACTTCCCACTTAGTTTACTAATTTACTTTTGTTTTTTATAACTTATTTCAGGTACTCTCCGACCTATATTGCCACAGACATGAGTTACAGCCATGTAAGTAGTCGAATCTCATAAAACCATGAGTATTGCTCTCACTATCTCTATCTCCCATAACTGTGTAATTAATTGGTTTGATGCAAAACTGTCAAGCCATTCAACTAGTCTACCTTCTATTCCAGATATCCAATTGGCAAAAGTAGGCAGGCACAAAATTGGACCACATTTGCCTGGTTATTATTGGGAGGCTTTAATTCACAAGGACACATTTACCAGTTTTGGATCGCGTTTCAAACCAGAAACTTTTGAGGAAATTGCATGATTTTGCAAACGCACCCGATTTCTTTACTTTTTGGTTGAAATGGAACTCTAAACCTTACCTGGAAAGAAAAAGAGAGGATTTGTGACTCAGTTACTATCTCTAATCCCTGGACAGATTGGGCTTTCTTAGTTTCTTTTACATAATTACCAATTCCAAAAGCTAGCCACTCATTGCACTAATGTCATTAGTATAGGTACAAAAACATCAGCAGCAATTAATGTATACTTAGGAAGTAAGAAGCAATTTTAGTATTATTGTGTGAGAGTTTGATTTGGTTTCTTCTGTCTCCGATGATGAACAGAAGCTAAGCTACACTGGGGGGTCCTACATGAACGGGCATTTCTCACAAGTGTACCCTGGTCAACCAATGGTGGGAACAAATGCATTGATGCCCATGTACCCTCTCTACCATTTCCATCAAACCCAGACAATGGGCCTTCCTGCTCACATGTACTCTCCGAGCACACCTCCCCCGATGGCTTCTGCTCCGGCCTTGATATCAAAGCCCACATCTATTTCTCCCAGCACAGGTACGCTGCTTGCTTGCTTTTGCTTCTCCATGCACTTTCTTCAAGAGAAGAAAATCTTCATGCCAAAAATTGTGCATTAAAAGTTTTTTTATATTCAGTACTGTTCAAGTTGGGATGTTCTGGTCTAGACCATTCCTTGGATATTTGATCTCTGCATCCTTCTAAAACGTATATATTTGGAGCCCATATGATAATAAACTGTCTAATCTTCTAATGCTAGTGTGGGTTATATATGGTTCCAACTTTTGTTTTAGTCCTAAATGATTAAGGAAAGAAGAATCATGTAACCTAGTTCAATAATTCTGATGATAGTAAAGAAACCTTTCACCACATGGTATGGTATGGTAGTTTTGTAGCTGTGACCTGAACATGAGCATGTGGATCTGAATGTGAGACCAGAATCTGATCAAACTTTTAACTTTACATGCTAATTATAATAGTAGTATTATCTGCCATAAGAAAATAAAACTCTTGCAACTTTGCTAGCTGTGTTATTCTTTTAGATGTCAGTGAAATGTGCAGTAAAATTGTAAGCTGATTATGGAGAGGCAGTTTGCTTGGCTGTGGAATAATAGGTACAGTTGGCAAAAGCACTGGAGCTCTAAAACAAAGTGGATAAAGAGCAGTTAGAGATGAAAATAACAGGAGGAGGAGAAGGTGGTGGCTGCTGGTCAGAACAACATTATTTGCAGTCTCTGAAGTGGCTCCTCTTTTCCATTTCATTTATTTTTTTTTTCTATCTTATAATTATTCTTAGGCATCTAATTGTATTCATTCATTCTCTCTTCCTCTAACAAGCATGATGTATCTCAACTTGAGCTGGAAGCAACTGCAAAAAAACAAGCATTAATTACTGTAACAAGGGTTATCCATTTCTCACATCTCATGATCGAGATGCTTTCATTGCTCAACCAAAACCTTGCTTGACTAAGTAAATGCCTACTCTCTTTTCTTTTTTTTTTTTTTTTTGGGTATTTGAATATATATGAGAACACCTAGTTTACATCTAACTTATCATGTAAATACATATAGTTATATTTTTTCCACCTATGTATTTAGACACTTTCCGATGCAAAAAAAATAAAGACTATATATGGACATTCGTTGAAGCACCTGAATTACACTTAATTTACCATGTCAATGCATACCTTCAAATTTATTGCTCTCCACTACCTATAAATACTTTCTTAAATTAGTTTCATTTTTTGTAGAAAAATTAACACTAGAATCTATCTATATGAACAAGTGTTCAAAAATAAATGTTCTTAACCAGTGTCCTCTAGGTACCTGCCACCCAAACATACATTTCAGGGGAAAACAATAATGTATTGAGATAGATGGTTTAAACAGATTTTGCATAGATTTTAAAAAAAGCATAAACTTTATTAGGTGCCAGCATGCACAGCTGATCATTAGAAAGAATATATTTGTTGTACTAGAACTAGAATAGAGTCACTTGCTCGGGCTTCAAAACTTGAAGATCTCTAGAAACCATGTGCCTAACACAATTGAATCTATGGGCCATTTTTCTTTTTTCTTTTTTATTTCCTCTGTATTATTGTAAATCAGAATATCAGGACAGCCATACAAGCCAGAGCTAATTAAGCAGTACTCTGAGTTTTTGTATAGAAAATGTTACTGAATCAGTGCTTTAAAAATTGAATTGTAGAAAAGATAAATGAATAGTAATGGAAACAGCAGCAGCCAAAATTCTTGATTCTTCAGGGTAAGAAGATCATACTTCACTACCTCTAACAATATTCACATTTCACAGTTTCTTTTCATCCAGACTGAATATTTTTGTCAAGTTAACATCCAGTCCAAATATAATTCCGGAGCCCAAAAAAATGTTCTAATGTATGTGATGGCCATCATATATTCTATTGTCTGAGGCTATTGTTTGGATTGCCATTTTTCTTTCAAAAATTATTACATTTTTCTAGTTACCTTTTTATCTCATATCCATTAAAATTGTTATGGTACATTTTTCTACAAAAATTTCAGAAAATAGCAATTCAGCCCTGGTGATGAATGGAGACCACATCCCATACAGGCTCTCAAATGAATGATTCAAATCTTCTCAGAGGACAAAACTCAACGGAAATATTTAGGATGAGGATCCAGACACTGTTCTGCTAGCTAAAATTCTTCATGCATTTGACAATGAAGGGCCCCTAGCAATGGTAGAATTGCTTCTGATTGTTCCGCCATTCAAGGAGCCAATGTATTCATTCATGTCTAGCCCAACACTTTCTAGGGCCTTACCCATGGGCTTTCACTTTCCGGATAAGTAGAAGGATGAGGATGAACGACAGCGAAAGCAATGTCGAGGGGTCAAGATTAGGCTATGGACTTGGGCCAATAGTTTGATGGGCTATCCTTCGCCAGAAGTGTTGGTCCCAAGCATTAAACGAAGACCGGTCCTACATGGCTTTCTGTAGTTATCTTGCAGAAAATAATCTCAATCGGAAGGTTTTGTTTCAGGCAGATCGAATAAATGGTTAGAACCTTTTTTTTTTTTTTTTTTGGGAGTTATATGCTTAGGGCTATTCTAGCTCATGAATTGTTGACAGAATTCCAACCCAATGGACATGCATTTTATAAATTGGGCAATACTAATTTTGAAATCGTTATCACAAAAAAAAAAAAAAAAAAATACGAATTGTATATTGCAAAGTACAATTCATTAAACACACCGTGCCAATTATTTATGAACAAAATTCGACCAACACTATGAGATCGACATCTTGTGATTAAGAGTGTCAAAATTTTTTTAAAAAATTGTATTAAACCACAAGTAGATCAATAAGTTCATTACACTTATGGCAGAAGTAGTTTAGTTGTGATTAAGTTTACATCAATCAAACAGATGGTGTTACACCTTGAAAAGTCCCATTTAAAGTTTCAAAACATATCAGAGATTTCTAAGAGTGACAGAAATCTTTCATACAGTTATAGATCAAATTCCTCCACCAAAAATTAAATATTTGAGCGGCAAAAAAAAATTTTTTTTTTTTTTTTTTGGTGTATTGAGAATCTAGGTATGCAACAGTTGCAATGTTGGTGTAATAGTTCACCATTGTGTTTACAAAAATTAAAAATCTGCGAGCCTTTCTAGAGTTGATTTTAAGCCTCCATTGGGATTCATTTAATGCAGATCATAAAGTATAAAGAGGTGTACGCCGTTACTCTACTTCTCAACTTAAATTGAGATGATAGTGCCAATTTATCATGGTAACATCAAAAGTGAAGTCCTCTGCATATTTTATGGTCTGCATGAACTACTACTACTACGAAGATGATGATGCTAATTCACATATTAATTAAGTGCTTCGGAACATAGCCCAAAAGCTCAAACATCCTTTGGTAGTTTATATATTTGTTCACGCTTAAATACATAATCCACTGTTCTTTCAAATCAGAATAACGATATTTCAACCTTTATCCATATATGAATTTTGATACATACAACAACCACTGAAGTCGGTACAATTAGGGCTGTAAACGAATCGAGCCGCTCACGAGCGGCTCGAGTCAAGCTCGATATTAATCGAGCTCGAGCCGGCTCGAGTCGAACTCGAGTTCGAACTCGAGTTCAGAATATTAAACTCGTTAGCTCGCGAGCCGGCTCGCGAGATTGAGTATATATATATATATATATATTTTTTATTTTTATTTTTATTTAATAATAAAATTATGTATATTATATATTTTTTTATTTTTTTATTTTCATAGTAAAATTACTTATATATCCTTACTATTTTATTATTTATTAAGAAAAAAATATTATTTTATTTATCTTTTAAAAAATAAAATAATTATTTTTTATTTTTTTTCGAGCTCGAACTCGAACTCGACTCGAATCTCGAAAATTGCTGGCTCGTCGAGCTCAAGTTTGGTAAATTTTAGTCGAGACTCGGCTCGATTAGCTCAAAACTCGACTCGACTCGGTTCGTTTGCAGCCCTAGGTACAGTGACTATAAAAATAGCTCAATTTGGAATAGAAAAGATGTGAGAAAGAATGAGAGGATAAAACCTTTTTTTTTTTTTTTTGACACATAGAACACTTGGTTAGTCAATCGTGTAATTAAAATGAAGTCCAAATATATACAAGGACACGAACAACAAGGTGACACAATAGTAGTGTTCTAAAGAATCATTAAATCTCTCGTATCTCCTGCTCCAATTAGCTATTTTTTTCCCAATAATCTGCTATCCTAAAGACGCCCGATAATTTTTCCCAATAATCTGCGCTAGGAGAACAAATTCTAAAGTTATTCACGAGCTGGATGGAAAAATGAATATTCATGAACCTTTTTAACTCGGGCGGATCCTCATGCCCATTTAGAGTGAGTATTTGATGTCTTAAACGAAGCCATGAAAAGTGAGAGTACAAACATGAGGTCATATTCACCCCACCAGAAACCACAGGGCAGTAAAATTTGGGAGACAAGAATCTGATGCATGCCTGTGTTGGAAAAGAAGCAGAGTAGAAAATGGCAAGTTAACACCTCAGTATCGGTGGAGAGAATTTCTGAAGGTCCCACCGCAATACCCTTTGGGTGTACCCAAATTCACGGTCCATACAGCTACTTGTCATTTTGTCAGTGGGGGAAGTTTCTAATACCTGAATAGCCAAGGCTCATCTCATATTTTCTTTCCTAAAATTTTAACCATACAGGACAAGAGAGCACCTGTTTTCGGCTTTTACTTTTACCTCTGCTGACCTCTTAACGGGGAAGTGTAACTATTATTTTGACACTTTTAGACTCTCCTCCTCGATACATCGGATTGTACCTTCAAGTTTTCTCTCTCTTCCCAAAAAAAAAACCCTCAAAAAATCTCAGCTTTCACCCTTCAGAAGACGACCCAAAAACAAGGTAACCATCTTTATTACCTTTATTTGATTCAGAGAATATGGGATTACTTCTTTTGACATGTATTTTGAGATTCTTGCAATTTTCCTTTTCTTTTCTGTTTTTTATGCATTTTGTGGTTAGATTCGAGTGGTTTTGTAAATAGGGTTTATGTTAAAGTTTCAGTTATTGTGTAAAGTTTGGCACTTTTCATGATAAAGTTGAAATCTTTTCTCAGATTTTGTTTCTGTCTTCTATGGATGAGCATGATGATGTGGGTTCAGTAGCTAGTGTTGCAGACTTTTCTACTGTGACTGTTACCATGCCTAGTCGTGATGGAACCCTGATGGGAAATATGGCTTGTGAGGGACAGGTAGATGAGCAATCTTATAACGGGGGAGATGGAGAGGAGATAATGATAGAGGTTGTGGGTTCTGATGTCCTTGTTGATGGTGTGAGCGGTCATGGTGATGGTTTGGGAAGAGTTATGGAGTCTTTTGCAAATGAAGTTGTGGTAGGGGGTGATATTGGGTCAAGAGAAGTTGGGGATTTGGGTGGCCAACTGTGGGATGATAGGACTCATACCGTGGTTGAAGGGTTTCAGGATTTTCCGCAGATGTTGGATGACACATCTGGGGAGGTTGTTGGTGAGGAGGAAGTTGAGGTGACTCCAGGTTTATCTGGTGAGCAAACAAATGTGGATGTTGCACAGAGGGTAGAGGCGAGTGCTACAGATGAGGGAGAGGGTGTGTTGGTTGAGGGGAAGGTGGTAGAGGAAGCAGAATTGGTTGATGGAGGTGATAAAGCAACGGGGGATATAGCACAAGACACTGGTGTTTTGGATGATGAGGTCTGGAATCCTGGAATCGATACTGTTGTTGCATCTTCATGTACAGAAGCAGATCGCGAGCAAGACAAAGTAGGTCAGAAGGAAGCTTCTAAAACGAATGAAGAAGGGGATACGGGTCGCAGTGATGAAGTTCTGGATGGTGGTGTAACTAGGAGCAGTTTACAGACTCTGGGGAAAGATCAGATTTCTGCGGTTGAGATGACAATTTCAGAGGCTTGTGATAAAGATACTTCGAGTCATGCAAGCGCTGAATTTAATAATGATCCAGCAGAAGATGTTCTTGGCAGGCATTTGGGGGTGGCTACTGCAGAAGAAAGCTTAGTTCCTGGCACTGCAGGTACACAGACTATTGCAAATGATCAAATTCTTCATTCTTCTGGAGAGGGTCAGGCAATAGAGGATGACAAGGTTGCTGACAACATTGCAAGTCAAGGTAATATGGGAGCAGAGACACTGCCTTTTTCTGAGCTGCCTAATGAAAATGTTGATGGTGGAGTTGCATCAGTCGTTAGCAGTGTCTCCTTAACGGACAGCTTAAATACTGTTGGAGAGGATACTTTCAGAGGCACAAAGGTTGGTGCAGGATCAAAGAGTGAGGCTGTTGCAGGAATGGAACCTGAGTGTTCTATTAGAAAAACCGAAAATGTTGAAGAGGGAGAAATTCCTGCTGGTGGGAATTTTCAGGACTCTGGTGTTGAGCCTGAAGCTCCACTTTCTGATGAAAAAAGTGAGAGCATAAGCCACACACAAGATGCTTTGAAGGAGGAAAAAGTACGTGGAAGTCATGGGGATGCTCACGCTGCACCAGAGCCATCAGTTGAGCAGTCTTTGGTTGTTGAAAGAGGAGAATGGATTGGAATGGACATTGACGAGGTACTGGATTTCAAAGATGAAGCACTTCTCATGGATGCTCCTGATGCAAGTTTATGTCCTGTACGAAATACTGAAGAACATTCTGAGAAACCAGTAATGACGCCTGACCCTGCAGACAGTGCTGCAAAGGCCACCAGCCTTGGAGACAACTCTCATTTGAAGGATATCAAGCCTAATTTAGATTTCAGAGGAGATGATGAAGTTGTGAAATCAGACTCGGAAATCTCCAAAGAGCATGGACAGGTGGCCACAGAATGTGCTGAAGTAATAAATAAAAAAAAAGGTGCAAACTTCAGTGAAGTTTCAGGTGGGAATGAACCTGTGCAAAAGAATGAGCAGTTAAACACATTGGATGTCATTGATGGGGATGAAAAGGAAGTTGCCTTGGAGTCAAGTTCAGTCTCATGTAGTGAACAAAATGGTAATGCTGTTCCCATGGAAGCCTCTGTTGAGTCTCAAGTGGCTGTGGAGGTTCCTGTATGTGATGCTATAGACAGGAGGCCTCTTTTAACAGAATTAGATGAAAACATTGAGAAAGAGGGTGTAAGCAAGGGTAAAGGCAGTTTTTTAAGCAGTGATACTAAAGAAGGTGCTAAAGTGGAAGTATCTAATGCTACTTTTCAAAGAATAGACTCAAATGCTGAGGTTACGACGTCCATTCAAGGTGATAAAACAGAGGTAGTTGCTCAAATAAGTGAAACACTCTCACATGAGGTGCAGGTTGATCAGACTAAAGATACATTAAATCAAGGAGCTTATGCTTCTCTCTCTAATGCTCAAGATTCTGATCGATCTGAAGGCGCAGGTGTTTCTGAATGTCTCCATGGCGAGGTTGATATTGGCAGTCATGAAACTTTTCAGCCAAATGGGGATCGAACCAATAGAACAGCAGAATCTGGTACAGTGTCTCAGTTGGTTGAAAGCAAAAGTGAATGCTGCGAGACCAATGGTAATGATGTAATGCAGATTGATATTCCTAATGCTCTGATGCAGGTTGATATTCCAGATACTAAGTCTTTAGAGGACCAGAAAGATATAGGAGTTGGAGAACATTACCAGCATGATGGACAGGTTGACCATAAAGAGCAAGATTTATCAAGTCCAGAAAATGCTTCTGAGGCGGACCCAACAGAAAGAATGGAAGAGAAAACAGAAAAGCTTCCAAGCTTGCTGAGTATACATCAAGCTGGATATTTTTCGCCACCACAGAATGAAAATGAATTCTCCATAACAGATTTAGTCTGGGGAAAAGTCAGAAGCCATCCTTGGTGGCCTGGACAAATATCTGATCCTGCTTATGCTTCGGAGAAGGCAGTCAAATATTACAAAAAGGACTGTTTTCTTGTAGCATATTTTGGAGACCGAACTTTTGCTTGGAATGATGCATCTCTACTAAAGCCCTTCCGGCCACATTTCTCTCAGATAGAGAAGCAAAGTAACTCAGAAGCATTTCAAAATGCTGTCAGCTGTGCTTTGGATGAGGTTAAAAGACGTGTTGAGCTAGGTCTAGCCTGCTCTTGTATACAAAGAGATGCATTTGAAAAGATTGAATATCAGATCGTTGAAAACACTGGGATCCGAGAGGAATCAAGCAGAAGAAAGGGTGTCGACAAAACTACTGGAGCAGACTCTTTTGAACCTGATAAACTTTTGCAGTATATGAGATCACTTGCAGAGTCACCATTCTGTTCAGTTGATAGACTAGAACTGGTGCTTGCTCAAGCTCAGCTCACTGCTTTTTGTCATTTCAAGGGATATCGTGAACCACCTGTCTTTGAGGGAAGGGATGCAACATTTGAAAGGGATGCAACGACTTTGGCATTGAATGATGCAGTTGATGAATCAGTCCCTGTTTCCAATGACGAGGAGCAACTACCATCTTCTCATAAGAGAAAACAGAATTTGAAAGATAGCGTGCATACTCGGAAGGAGAGAAGTTTGTCAGAGTTGATGAGTGACCGGGAATATTCTCCGGATAGTGAAGATTATTCAGATGGTAAAGCTCTGAGTAAATCCGGGAAGAAAAGGAAAGCAGTCGATTCTCTGAATGATGGATTAGATAGGAGAATAACTTTTTATGCTGCAAAAGTTTCTACGACATCTTCAAGTCCTAAGCCATCGTTTAAAGTTGGTGATTGTATTCGTAGAGTAGCCAGCCAACTGACTGGGTCTGCTCCAATTTTGAAAGGCCATAATGATCAAACTGGAACTGATGCTTCTCTGCTAGCAAACGAGGAATCCCAACAAGGACTTACAGTTGTTCCATCAGAAATTTCTTCTTTGGAGGAGATGCTAGCCCAACTTCAGTTGGCAGGTCGTGATCCAAAGAAAGGGTACAGTTTTTTGAGTAACATTATTATTTTCTTCTCAGGCTTTAGAAATTCAATTGTTAGGAAGCACACATCTGTTGGGAGACCTGGGGGTAGTAGAAAGAGAAAGGCTAATCATACAACTGGAGGATATACTGAAGAATTTGAATTTGATGATGTCAATGATTCTTATTGGACTGACAGAATTGTTCAAAATTACTCTGAGGAGCAATTACTACAGAATAATGAGAACGGTGAGACGGATTATCAGCTTGTGGTTTCTGAGCCTACTAGAGTCCATAAATCTGGCCGGAGGTCACAGTCTAGAAAGAGATATTCTACTGGAAATTATGAAATGTCAGCAGATGAACAACCAGAGGATGCTGATCGGAAAAAGTTTGAAGTATCACCAGCTGAACTTATATTAACCTTTTCCGAAGGAGATCGTCTCCCATCAGAGATAAATTTGAATAACATGTTCAGAAGGTTTGGGGCGCTGAAAGAATATGAGACTGAAGTTGATCGTGATTCTCATCGTGCCAGAGTAATTTTTAAAAGGGGTGCTGATGCAGAAGCTGCTTGTAGTAGTGCAGGAAGGATCAATATTTTTGGGTCAATGGTCGTCGGTTACCAGCTTAGCTACTCTTCATCAACCACTTCTAGCACTTTGCCCCTTCTTATGTTGCAAGGATCAGAAGATGCAACCTGATGTTACTTGCTTAGCTGAGGGGACTTACAGGTACTTAGATAGTTAATCTTCTTTTAGAATTGAGATTATTTTTCTGCTTTATTGCATTCAATGGAACTCTAGTGCAATTTGAAGGTGGATTCCTTTTTCTTTAAGAATTGATGACAGATAAGATTCAGGGTTCTCTCTTTTAACCATATTTGTGCTTGGAATGATGTTTCTATTCAGAGTCAAACAAGTTATGTATGTTCTGGATATTTCTAGCATCCCGAACTTAGCTGTCTAGAAAGGACCCTTTAGGGTCAACCAATTCATACGCTTGTGACCCTTTCAGATTGTTATGATGAAGAAAGTGTTATGAGTTTGCTGCAGAAATTAAATGAGTTATAGTTTAATAGTGGATCTCATAATGTTAAAATAGATAATGAACTTTTCTTTTCTCATGCCTGTATCCTGATTTCTGTGTTTATTGCTAGATAACATTTGTTATTGTACATTGTCACTTGCTTTGAACAGGAATTTTCATATGTACTTTCTATATCTGAACCTATTCTTTTTCTTGCTCCCCTTATCCTTTTCTATATAGTTGAGGGCCTACACAGAGTGCTGCTGCTTCAGCAACATGTTTACTGGATTAGGCTACTGAAGGAGGAGGTAACCAGATTAGTTCTTCTGGTTGTTGTCTAAAAATGTAAAATTTGTTCTAATTGCTGTATTTATGTATACTACATTAAGATGCATGGCCTGGTGCTGCCTTTTGGTTCTGAATCCAAGTGGTGTCTTGCTTTGCTTGCCACCTTCAGTATCTTTTCTGTGATTGACTTATAAATCATTCAGATTAATCTTTAGTTTTCCCTTTCACTGTTGTATGTAGTGTTTATACATTTTATTGGTGGATTGATGAAGGGGATTTTGCAGCCCTAGATGAGTCTAAAATCTGGTCAAGCTGTTCTTGGGTATAATTCAGATCGCAGGCATTTTGAGAATTTTATGCCACTCCCTAAAAGGATGCAAGCCTGTAATCCATTTTGCTCTTACTGTTCTTATCATTTATTGAAAAGATTCTTCAGTAGTTCCTCCTCTTCTGAACATGATTTACTTTATTTTCATTCATTTGTTTGTCCTTTTGTTTAGTTTTTGAGCAAGGGAAATCTTTAAAAGCTTCATGTGAATGGATCCTTTATGGAAGTGCTTTATTTTCTTAATCTTGGAGATACAATACAAAGTTGCACGTTAACAGACCAAATAAACAACTGAACTTTCAGAGCTATGATTACTGTTAAAGTGTCCTGCCTTCTGGAGAGCCATGCTGTGGAGGAGGATCTGAAGTATGAGATGCGCATATGTATGTCCACAACTTGGCTTCATTAACTCTTTAGGATATTGATTCATACATTTTCGGGTAAACAGGATGATGGTACTGAGACATCAGTTTATCAGCACAAATAAGATAGATTGCAGGTTACCAGATGCTTAGAGATTATTGCAGTTCTCACTCTAGAATCTGTTGACTCGGAGAAGTTTGCCAGAACCCTTTAGGATGTCTGTTGAATAAATTCCAGTGGATTACCAAGAGGATCTCTCTCTCTCTCTCTCTCTATTTTTTATTTTTTTTAAATTTTTTTTTTTTTTTTTTGTTAGGACACCATTTTTTGTATTCAGAATTCTTTATTCTTTAGGGTCCCGTTCTTCAGATACTCATCTGATATATCTCAATGGTTAAAGTCCACGAGAAACAGCACAAGTTTCTGACTAGATACTAACAAAGGGCAAGTGGATTGGTGATATATGCTTTTCCAGAAGGTCGTCCCTTCAATGACTTAGGCTAGACACTGACTCGATAGAGGTACCATAAAAGTGCAAGTGTGTGTTCCTGGGGTAGCAGAGAAGGGGGAATGTATCATCATGGGAGATGGTCAGGCGGAAGTGTTTCAGCGGTGGCCCTTTGAAGATTGATTATTGGTTGTTTTGGAGCTAGAAATCTTCTTGATATGGAACATGTGTTACTGGGGGAGTCAAGAGCAACATGTCATGAATTAGCAGAATCAGCACATTGTTTAATTTCCTTTTTCTCCTCTTTGACATTGCTTATGAAGATATGGCAGATCAAACTTGTTAGTTGACCAAATATCAGAAAATGACTACCCTTTTCCAGAGGGCAGTCAATACCCGGAATTGTCCTAGTCCCCTACAACTGTTACATGAAATCTTTATTGTATGGGTCGAAAATGAGATAAACTTGTAACCTCTTGTTTCATATGGTGACTTAGGAGGGGTCTTATATTTCAATTTGTTTCATCGTTTGAGGATTCTATCATTTACAGAAGCATGATGGGTTTTAGCAGCAGATGAGAATATAGGAAAGGAGGAATGCTGTAACAGGCATGGAAGGGAGATTAATGTTCTAGTTCTGCTAATTAGCAGTTATTAAAAATTATTCAAGAAATAATTAGCAGATGATAAAGATGTCAATTATGTAGTATGTTGGGTAAAAATTATTCCACATCGATTGTGAGTGGTGTGTGTGTGTGTACTACTTAAGGTCCTCAGTGTAGTCTGAAAGTCAGCATGCTTTTTGGGTTGGACCGTGGGTTTTCCTTAGGTAGTGTGTGTGTGTGTTATTTGCGGTTGTTGGTGGATAAAAATTATTTGAGAAATATATATATAAGTTATTGTAGCACCCTTCGTTTCTTGCGATGTATGTGAAATAAAAAAGACAATTATAGTTAAAAGTTAGCATTTAGAGAATCTCGAGAAATTTGTTGTCAAATAATTTAATATTTGTTGAAACAAAAAATTTTTTTTTTTCATGGACGCAGCAGGGATGGCCTCCTAAGCTCCATTACTAGGTGATGCGTCATCCACCATTTTGATTCCATGCTGAGGCCCACATGTATTGTTCACAACAGTCGAAAGGAAAAATTAAAGATTGTGGCTTGGTAACTAAGTAACGAGACTTCAGTATGTTACAGCAAAATGGCTTCAACTTACTGGGTTTATTTCAGCCCCACCATTGAGCTTGTAACAGATTTTGGTTACAATAGGAACTCTACCCAGTATGATAAATATATCCAATCTAGGACCTAATGTGTCAGGTAGAGATTATTCCATCCAATGCGGCGTGAAGGCCCAACGACACCTTACTCCAGTATTAGAGGCCCGCTAAAATAACTCATATTATAAGTTTGGATCCTTCTATTTTTCAAAAATTAGTTCTTCAAATATTATAAAAATTTATAAAAAATATTCTAAAAGGTACTATAAAAAGTAATCTAAATTTTTTTATGTTTAAAAAATATTTTAAAATATATTTTAAAAACTCTGCTACTCTTAAACATTTCAAAATATTTTTTTAAAAATATTTTAAAATATATTATAAAAACTCTGCTACAGTAAAATTTTTCAAAAACACCTCCAAAAACAGCTGATCCAAACATATATATAAGTGTAAGGGAAAGACTCATCAATCACGTAGGACTTGATATGTGAAGGGAGAGATTGTGGGATTTGTGCCATATCGGTCGTTGATAGAGTTTGGTGCTACTCTGTAAGTGCGAGAGAAAGGCTCTTCATCATACAATAATCACGTTAATGATCAGAGCCAGCCTTGTGACGAGAAAATTGTGAATTTATCTTACATTAATGATGGAAATTGTGGTGTGTTAGTCTATAATTGTCAAAAAAAAAAAAAAAAAAAAATCTCCTCGCTTGAGTTAGCTTTTGGGGTAAGAGGGCTCAATACTACCCAACAAAACCAATTAAAGATCCTTCAATCTTACCTTTTCAAACCACCCCCCCTCTGTTAAATTTGGGCATAGAGTAGAAAAAAAACAAAAAAAAAAAAAAAAAACCTTTTGCAAGACGAATCCTCATCCTCAAGAGTTGGGGCGGTGTCATTTGCAGCATGAATTGAAGACGACACTTATCCCACCAAGGCCCATGCTGAAACATCGTCGGCTTGGACAGAATTCACCTACCTACTTACCAAAGCAAAAAAGACAAAAAACCAGTCGAAATGAAACACTATCAAATCCTTTATTTGCATTAAAGGAGCACAGGGAAAAGATATTTATTCTGTTGTTCAGTGCAATTCGTTCTCTAAAGATAAAGATTGAGATGATCTGCATTATTGAATGAAAAATCAATTCAAGCCCCACAGGACAGCTTAAATTTTTGAATTATTATCGTTCTTGAAAGGCGAACAGGTGCATTAATTTTGATGAGAGTAAACGTCCCCTGACAACCACGGTATCTTCCAAGAAATTGGAATTGAAAGATGTATGGATTGGAGGAACATTAATGACAAGATTATAATCCAATATCTCTGTATCATACAACATTCTTTGTAGTATCCCACCCAATCACTGGGAGCAGGGTTGATGGTTTTTGCAATAGATAGAAACCATCTGATTTTACATACACCAGTGCCAGTGCCAGTGCCAGTGCCACCACAATGGTCGCTTGATCTATGGCCATCAAAAACTGGAAAACCAAAAATGACCAAAGAAAAACTTCTCATTCTAAACGTCCAGTGAAAACCTTCCCCCGCTTTCAATTCAAGTAGTGATACTTAAGATCATCATCTCCAGAAAAGGCATGAAGCCACAGGAGATGTTTGTTGTCAGGAAGACCAATGCGAATGTAAGCATGGTATCTTCCCCCCCCCCCCCCCCCCCCCCCCCCCCCCCCGGAGGAAACATTTACTGCTTCAACATGATAGCACAAGTAAGGCACAAAAGAAATCTAGTTGGTACGAGCCTCGTACTGCTTTTTGAGAGGAGATAATAATAATAAAATGTTCTACAACACCTTTCATCTTGGATTGGATCCCTCATGCATAAAATCAAAGATTTTCGGCTGTCATTAATGACATTATTGACTTTCAAAGCTAAACCAAACCAAAAAATCTCCAAGGGAAGTTTCATTTATCATGTTCTTTGTCTCATCCAATACAAGTCCATGAGTAGGTCCGTAGGACTCAAGCGACACAAATTCTGTTGTGTACTACTCCTTCAACGCTCTCTCTCTCCCCACATTTTATCCCGCCTTTTTTTTTTTTTTTTTTTAAATTTAAATTTACCCCTCCAAACCTTCCTAGTTCCTACCTCCAATTATTAGATTCAAGATTCGAACCAACACTAAACCTGACAATAGTAGGAAGGATTCTAAGAGTCCTCTCTTTTTTTTTTTTTTTCTCGAAACGATAGGATATTTTCATTGCTTTAATGAGAAAGAGTACATATACGAGCAACGGCTCGAGAAAAGCTATACAAAACATGTTCTAAGAACACTGAGTAAACAGTCTTTCCTCATCAACAATAACGCCTAAGGCATCAACACTGAGGAACGTGTTCTAAGAGTCCTCTCATGCATCAATAATTCTCTTTTTGAATTTTTCCTTTCTCATATTTTTCAGGTAAGCCAAATGAGGGAGTGTGGATCAGGAGCTGAGATTTGCAAATGATAATCGGATATATATTAAGCTCTAATAGTTACATTTTTTTTTTGTTAGAAAGCTCTAATATTTAATTCTTTTTTTTTTTGTTTAGAAAATTCATATATTGAGCTCTAGTATGTGTTTGACCCTATTACAGTGCTACTAAGTGTTATCATACTAATTTTTTAAGGGGTATACAAATCAAAAGTTGATAAAAATCAAAAAGAAAAATATATAAAATATCCATCAGATTCCTCGATCCACGAACACTTAACTTCGTGATAATCTTCTTTTTTTTTTTCTGAGTATCGTGATAATCTTCAAAGTTTAACAATCAATTTTTTGCATATAGTTTAACAAAATTTTTCCTATTTCTTGGTTCATCAGTTACTTATATGTCATCATATGAGTTATTTTTGTTGTTCAAAATTAGCTATTGCATTGCTTTTTTTCAGAAAAAAAAATTGATTTAAGGAACACGTGATTGCACATGATTAATTCCGTTAGTAATTGAGAAAACCTGTCAATGGCCCTAAATCTACTTCAAATCGCAAATATTCGGGACCAAAAATTTCTTTTTTTTTTTTTTTTTGTTTTGGCTGAAACTTCAATGTGTCAATTCAAGAGCTTATTTTGGGTGAGAAAATTTGCTTATTTCAAAGACAGCACATGCATCCAGTGCATGATAACTGCCAAGACAAGGTGAACCAGTCTTTGAAAGAACTAAAAGCACTTTGATTTGCTTAATTAATTTTAATGACGCAGCATGTTGGGCAGCAACTTTAATAATAGAATGGCATGTTGAGCTTGTCTTGTCAGTGGTAATAAAAGTAGGGCAAATTACATTTTAACCCGCTGTGGTTTAGTGCTTTTTTATATAACCCCTATGGTTTCAAAAACTACACATTACCCCTTCATGATTTGGATTAAAATGTCAAAGTGACGACAATGATCATTCGTAACGGAACTTCTAAAAATATCGAAATTACCCTTATAAATACATAACACACTGACCCCCGTATGATTTTTATATTTTACCATATAACCCATTTATAGTTTTCAAAATATACACATAACCCCCCTTGGTCAATAAATAAATTTCAATTATACATAAGGGTATTTTTGACATTTTAGGTGACTCCGTTACGAATGATAATTTCCATCACTTTGACACTTTAATCAAAACCATGAAGGAGTTATGTATAGCTTTTGAAACTATAGAGGGTCATGTAAAAAAAAAAAAAAAACTAAATCGGAGGGGGGGTAAAGTGGAATTTGCCCATAAAAGTATGCCCTTCCTGTGATTTAGCACTATAATAAGCTTACAATTGTAATAGAATAGTTTCAGTGGTTAAAGTTTGATGATATACGAGCCGTGTGGATTAATCTTCGGTAGATCAAAAGCAAAGCAAGGAAAAGATATAGTGGTAGCCAGCAGGGCAGCAACCAAATAAAGAAAAAGAATGAGAAGAGAATAAAATACTAGAAGGAACATCTGATCTTCGTATTTATTTATTATTTGAGCTAGAATTCAGTGGGAGTGCGTGCAAATTGTTTGAGCCATGTTTTCAATATTTTTTTCCTGATTTTTCTATAACTTTTTTTTTTTAAATAGTCGTTCCAAGGGAGATCATATTGAGCAAGCTGATAAATGATGCAAAAAAATAAAATAAAATATTCAAACTGTGTTTAGTCATTCTTGATGTGCTAAGCAAGGACAATTGATATCACAAGTTACTGATCTAGCAGACCTTAAGGTCAACAGACCACCAGTAACTCAAGTACTAGTCACGTAGCCATCCAGGTGGACCAGGACAGAAACGTCAAAGGCAGGAAAAAAACACGAGGTCTAATAACACGAGGTCCAAGAAGTTGAAAGAAAAAAATAATTGGATTAGCCATTTAATTCAAGGCTCATCGCAGAGATACAGGCAGCCACAATTTTGGACTCCCTATTTCTCCTACTTTCTTACCCCTTTCAGGGAGTTAATGAATTTGACATATCCAACATTAACACAATTCCTCCAGGACTGCTGTACCTTCCTCTGGCCTAACTCTGATGGCAGCACTGACAAGAAAAAGAAACAATGAATCTCCAGTCTCAATGAGGGAATCTTTTGTTCTGGTACTTGCTTGCTGTTTAACAGTTTGTACTGCCATAGACACCATTACTATCGGTAGGCCTGTCCAAGACAATGAAACTATAGTATCCTCCGGGCAAACCTTCAAGTTGGGCTTTTTTAGTCCTGCAAACACTACTAATCGCTATGTTGGAATCATGTACAATATTCCTGGAACAACTGTTATATGGGTGGCTAACAGGGACAAACCTGTTAAGGATTCTACCGGAATTCTGACAATTGCAGGAGATGGTAACCTTGTAATCTTGAATGGGGAGAGGGAGACCATATGGTCTTCTAATGTTTCAAAGTCTGTGGCAAGCTCAAGTGCTAAACTTTGGGATACTGGGAACTTAGTCTTGACAGACAACTCAGATGGAAGTACGATGTGGCAGAGTTTCCAGATTCCTACTGATTCTTTGGTGCCAACGATGAGATTAAGTGCGGGTGCAAAAGAGAAGCTCCAGCTAACTTCCTGGAGAAGCCCTTCTGATCCTTCCATTGGAGATTTCTCTGCAGGCTTTAACCTTTTCCGACCGCAGCAGTTCTTTGTTTGGGAGAGTAATGTACCTCGCTGGCGCAGTGGTCCATGGAATGGTAATACGTTCATCGGAATACCTGGCATGAGTTCCGCTTATCAGAGTCGATTAGATCGGGCGGAGGACAATTCAGGATCTACTTATTTTACCTACAACTCTGTAAATAATCCGGATCTGTTCTACTACGCATTGAATTCCTCAGGGCTTTTACAGGCAAAGGTCTCATTTGGTAAAGGAGATTGGAATGTAACGTGGTCAAGTCTAGAAAGCCAATGTGATATTTATGGCAAATGTGGACCTTTTGGAAGCTGCAATCGTCTACAGTCACCAATGTGTACGTGTTTGCGAGGTTTTAAGCCAAGAGATGAAGAGGAATGGAACAGAGGAAATTGGAGTGGTGGATGCATAAGAAAGGAATTGTTGAAATGTGAGAGAAATCAATCTTCCAGTACAGATGCCAAAGAAGATGGATTTGTGAGACTCCCAAACATGAAAGTTCCAGATTTCCTTGTGCTGGTAGTATTCTCAGAAGAAGCGTGTGGTGGTTCTTGCTTGAAAAATTGCTCTTGCACAGCTTATGCATATTACAAAGGGATAGGATGTATGCACTGGAGTGGCAACCTAATCGATGTGCAGCACTTCTCCTATGATGGGGCAGACTTGTATGTACGCGTACCTTATTCTGAACTTGGTAAGATATATCTTCCATACTCTTGTTATAGTTAGGTGTTTCACTTATCAATTGCTTATACTTGTCTAAGGATTTGTGCCCAGTTTTTTTTTTTTTTTAATTTGCAATCAATCCGAAAGTCCAAAACTGATAATTTTCACATTTTTTTGGATCTATTTGAAGTTATGATGAAATTTGGTTGTGTTTCTACCAGAAAGGTATCAAAATGACCAAAATGAGGGCATATTACATAATTCCTTGTATGAAAATTCTGAGATTATGCTTTCAACACTTGAAATACAGATAAAAAGAAGGATACGAAAGCAGTCACTGCAGTCATAGTGGTTGCAGCATCTTTATTTATTGCCGTCTCTCTTTATTTTTGTTGGAAATGGTGGACTAAGCACAAAGGTGAGATTACTTACTTTAATATGCTCAACCCGTGCTTAATTAATTTCTCGTGTGTTGTGATTTATATTCATGCATTCACCTACCACCTGCTCATAAACAGGTAAAGACCAAGATGATCAGGTGTCTTTGTTTGAACCTGCGTATAATGTGGAAAACATGGTCAGCAAAACTGGGGACCGAGCCAAGTTAGAAGAGCTACCTCTGTATGCTTATGAAACACTAGCTAAAGCAACAGATAACTTTGAACAATGCAATGAGCTGGGCAAAGGTGGTTTTGGTCAAGTCTACAAGGTAATGTAAGCTCCTCATGGTATTCCACGCTGCTTCAAGAACTAAATGAGTTGTTTGCTAGGATTGGAACTTAATTATCATTGCATCTGCAGGGAAAGCTGTTAGATGGCCAGGAAATTGCAGTGAAAAGGCTTTCCAACACTTCTGGCCAAGGCATTGAGGAGTTTATGAATGAAGTTGTGGTCATTTCTAAACTCCAGCACCGGAACCTTGTTAGACTCCTTGGCTGCTGTGCTGAAAGAGAAGAGAAAATGCTAGTCTATGAATACATGGCAAACAAAAGCCTGGACTTCCATCTATTTGGTTTGTTGATGAACATCGCAGCACTTTTTTTTTTTTTTTTTCTTCAGTTCCAAAAAACCAGGTTTTTCGACTAGCAGCACTATACGGCACAGCAAATTTTCCGTAATACCTTATACTGAGTCATTTTGATCTACGTCATTATTGCTCTATCAGATTCTGATAAGCCAAGTGTACTCGATTGGAAAAAACGCGTCACCATCGTTGATGGGATTGGCAGAGGCCTCCTTTACCTTCACAGAGATTCAAGATTAAAAATCATTCACAGAGATCTAAAGGCAAGCAATATTCTCTTAGATGAAGAACTGAGACCCAAGATATCAGATTTTGGCTTGGCAAGAATTTTTGGAGGCAATGAAGATCAAGCCAATACAAGGAGGGTTGTGGGTACATAGTGAGTACAGTTCGCTCTCTTGTTTAATTCAATCAGTTCATAATAAATCTAAACTGTTTTTCTTCCCCTTGTAGTCCTCATAACTCAAACTACTTTTTTACTCTTTTTGCCTATATATATGGTGATGAACGTAAGTGGCTACATTGCCCCGGAATATGCAATGGAAGGCATGTTTTCAGAAAAGTCAGATGTCTACAGCTTTGGGGTGCTGCTATTAGAGATTGTGACAGGAAGGAGAAATAGTAACTTCTATTATCACGAGAATGAGCTGAGTCTACTTGGATATGTAAGATAATATCTTCGACTATGAAGAGTATCATAAGGGCAAAGTTCCTTATCTCATTCTTGCATAAAGCAAATTAAATTCACAGTTTCATTTTGCTTCCTCAGGCCTGGAAATTGTGGAATGAAAAAGAAGCAGTTAAACTGATAGATGCAGCTATGTTTGTCCCGGGTATCGAAAAAGAGGTCTTGAGATACGTCCATGCAGGGCTATTGTGCGTGCAAGAATTTGCAAAAGATAGGCCAGATATCTCTGCTGTTCTATCCATGCTTAACAGTGAAATTTCAAATCTCCCTCTTCCCAAATTACCGGCTTATACAAGAAGATTAGGATCTTCAGAAAGTGATTCTTCTTCGCAAAGGGTTGATTCTATTAACAATGTCACTGTAACGATTGTTGAAGGCCGATAACAGAATCCACTTCACAGTATGCAGTACTAGTAATGCATTCACCAAGACGGATGTAGCACAACATCAGTTTGCTTTGGAGGTATCAGCATATAATCAACTGCTTGGTATGTTTATGCATCTCAGTCTGACCATATATTTGACAGCTTACTGGGTATAAAGTATATAAATAACTGTTTACTTGCTATCATGGACAGTTTTAGCAATAGTCTCTGCTTTGAATACTTTCTTCTAGTCTCCGTTTCTTAGGCTGACTTTATGCATCTCAAATTATTTTCTCAGAGATAAGAGCAGATTTCAACGCACAATTTGGATTATTTGCAGAAAACCATTAGTTTCTGGATGACGTATTTGGATGTCTATGCCTTACCCATGGTTCTAGATTGGATTTTTAGTACTTTTCCTAGTCGACAGATAACTCAATTTTAGGAAATTTTTATGTTCATATTTCTTTATCTATATACGAATTTTCTTGCATGACTTTTGACCATGTATCACTTAGAACCACTAAGCTTGAATATGGAATCCAATAATGCTAATTACTTGAGAGTTCACCTTTACTTATTTGCTTTGTTTGAAAGAATCTAAAGTGTTACTGGCTTGTGGGTATTTCAATTCGTTGATGTACAGAAGACTGGTAAAATAACATTAAACAAGTAACCACTTTTAAATTTGATTGTCTATTTATCAACGTCCTATTTTCCTTTGATACACATAAATGGAGTCTGAAAAATACTAGTAGCACTAAGATCGTAAGCTTAAACTGATTGACCATGTTGTAAATTGAAGATCATCTTGGTGCTATGGTCAAACTGATTACTCACTTTAGGGATCATTGGTTTTTGTTATGGAAAGTTCATGTTCGGGATGTAATTCCTTTTCTAAATGTGTTTCATTTTGCAGGTTAGGATATCATTTCTTGGCTCTTAGAACGTTTTCTTATCACTCGAGCCATTCTCTATGAAGTTGAGTTGGTGCTACCTATTTGTATTTGTGGTATTGTAATTTTGATGAATATTAGTGTGTACTGCGAGACTCGATTAGTATGTTAACTAATGGAAGGTTTCATTCATTAATACTCGAAGGAGTAGCTAGTTAATTTGCTATAAATGAATTTATGTCTTTTTCTTATTTCTTGATGGGCATCAACTAAAGAGGCTTGTGAATGGATTTCTTTTAAGTTTTGGCCTTCCAAAAAAAAAAGAAAAGAAATAAAAATAGAAAGAAAAGAGAAAAAAGAAAAAAGAAGATGTTTTTGTGACTCGCAAGTCCGCTAGTCACAAGGCTACTGGGGTCTAATTTAACTAGTGGGTCCCAATAGACAAAAGATCTTTTGTGACTATTATTTGCATGTCACAAAGAAATCCTAGTTTTTTTGACTTTTTATTACATTCAAAATACAAGTCATAAAGGTATTCTTACAAGTCACAATTGATAATGTGACTTTCTTATACAAGTCATAAAAAATTTTGTGACTATTAAATCCGTGACTTTCATATACATGTCACAATGTGGTTACAAAAAGATTTTGTGACTGTTTAGACGCTTTTTTGACTATTATTGACGAGTCATAATTTCTAGCGGTGAAACATGTTTTGGATTAATAAAGTCTTCATTGTCTAGGATCCTAATGGCTAGAATGTTGAACTTTTTGGACTTCAGTAAATTTTGTGAAGTTTTGATTGTGGGCATAACATTGGCTAAGAAATTATGATGAACAAAATTAATCAATTGTGAGCCGCACAAAATGTTGATTACATAAAAAAGAAATTAAACATTTACTATGCATTGTATAATTACAAAAACTCGGAGATTACAGAAACTCAAAGATGGAAGGTTAGAGAAATTTTCTATGATGTGTCTAGCCAGTGCATAAAACCAACAAAAAATAAATTAACATTTTGTCTTGTTATTAGCTATCTATGATCTTTTGTCTAGTCATTAACTGGTATTTTCTTCTAAACCAATATATATGATATACGTAGTTAACTTCAGTTATCATTAAATAAAAAAGGGTCACCACAATAATTGAAGATAATTTTTACATATAATGATTTGAGATAAGAGCAAGGGTTAGTGAATATATTTTTATATTGGCAGTTTTAATTCTAATCACATTTATTATTGATATGTAATCAATTGGAATTTTTTTTGTTTTTTTTTTCTAGATATCCAACCCAGCTGATAATCGGCTCATTGGTTTGCTAACTGGTCCGAATCTGCTCATTGGTTTACATCACAAAGTTAGATGGAGTAGTTACATAGTACAATTGCAACGCGATCATTGGAATACTTAATTTTAAGTGGTATACTAAAGTTAATGAAAAAGAAGAAGAGAAAGATATAAAACATTCGTTCATTCCTCAATCTTCGAGATCAATCTCTTTTTTATACTGGGATTTAAAAGTGGATGTTCAATGACAAAGGAGCAAATTACACTTTATCTCCTGTGGTATAACTAATTTTTACATAACCCCATATAGTTTTAAAAATTATATATAATCCTCTCATAATTTGGATTAAAGTGTCAAACTGACGGAAACAATCATCTGTTATGGAACCTATGAGAATATCGAAATTACATTTATTTAAAAACTAAATGACTGAAGTAATTAAAATATATAAATATAATATGCATGACGCTCAAATCTTATATGATTTTCTATTTTACCATATAACTCTTTTAGATTTAGTGTTTTACCATATAACTTCCTTATGATTTAGTGCTATACTATATATCTCCCTTATAATTTTCAATAAATATATATAACCCCCCGTGGTTAATAAATAAATTTCAACTTTACATAAATGTATTTTTGACATTTAGTTAACTCCGTTATGAATTGCAATTTTCATTACTCTGATATCTTAATCTAAATGATGAGAAGATTATGTATATCTTTTGAAACCATAGAAGAATTATGTAAACAAATACTAAACTGCAGGGGCATAAAGTGTAATTTGCCCATGACAAAGACACCGAGTTGAAAGAATTAAAATTGCAACTTAGTTGTCACCATTGGGTTCCATCAGATAGTCTACTGGACACTATAGGCAAAAGGGCTTTCTTTTCCCAAGCCTTCAACATTTTTTTTTAAAATAAAAGTTTGAATGAGTTCCAACTCTGATCACCACCATAAATCAGAGCATACATGATATTATAGGCAAAAGGGATTTCTTTTCCCAAGCCTCCTACATTTGCCCTTTTTTGGCTAATAAAAGTTATAATGAGTTCAACTCTAATCACCACTACAGACCTGAGCATGTTTTTGGAATCATAGATTATTGATAATCATTTTTACATCGAGTCGTAAAGAAATGGTTTGTTCATTTAACTATTGTTATTTTTGCAGCAAATGATCTGTAGAACTCAAAAAGATTTCACCCAAAAACTATAGGAGATAAATTTTACAAAAAACTAATGTAGATGAGGAGGCAATTTACACAATATATATGAGGGAAGAGGAATAATACTAATGATAATACATTAACCATACACCATAATAATTAATGTCATTAAATTTTAATCTTCTTGACAAATCACAATAACAATAATATCATAACTGAATTCAAATAAAATTACTAAGACCGTAACTTGACACTGTTAAATAATAATATAAAAATTTCTATTTTTGATTCTTGATTTAGTATGCTAACATGATCATATACCACAGCTTTTAGTGCGTGGACACAACCTCTGACGGTAATTTGGTTACCTGATGAGACAAAAGTAAACCACCACACTGCAGAGGATGGATTAATTTAAAAAAAAAAAAGAAAAGAAGGAAGAATGGGATGCTTTGTAGTTCAGAGTAACTAACTATCAGTTTGAGAAGCCGCGTCAGGCATGAATTTTCTATGTGGATTTCTATTAACAAGCTGAATGAAAACATTGAAACGTTCAGACTTTTGGATTAAAAGTAAAAAAATAGTAGTCAAATCTTCTGGAACATCCGGTAGTTAATGTGTTTGATTTGTCTTAGGTTCGATTCTGTTTATTCCAAAAAAAAAAAAAAGAAATGAAAATGCTGATGCGCAAGCTCCTGGGCTTAATTTCAGCCAGGTTTCAGGTCAAACATGCTACTTTGAAACAGTAGAAGAATGTTTTATCTTTCCGTAAAATTAATTATACCAAACATTTCTATCCGCTGTTACAGTTTCTAATGCTTTTATTGGTGATACTGATTCAGATGGTTAAGCTTTATAGAGCCAACAGCAAGTTTCAATAGTTTATTGAGTTGACTTGTAAGCTTCAATAATGACGGCGGGCAATTGGTAATTGACTCTCAAGTTTAAGCCGCATGGTGGGCTTGATTCAGAGTAATGGTGCAGTCAACTGGGACAATATATTATTAAGCTGACTCTAAAAAAGTCTAGTTTAGGGCAAATTCCACTTTACTCCCTGTGATTTAGCATTTTTTACATCACCCCCTATGGTTTCAAAAGTTATATATAACCCGCTCATAGTTGAGATTAAAGTGTCAAAATGATGGAAATGATCATTCGTAAATGAGTCACCTAAATTGTCAAAAATATCCTTATGTAAAGTTGAAAATTATTTATTAACCAAGGGAGGTTGTGTGTATATTTTGAAAACCATAAGGGGTTTATATGGTAAGGTATTAAACCATAAAGGGGTTAGTGTGTCATGTATTTACAAGGATAATTTCGACATTTTTAGAAGTTTCGTTACAAATGACTATTTCCGTTATTTTGACACTTTAATCCAAACCATGAGAGAGTTATGTATAGCTTTTGAAACTATAGGGGAATTATGTAAAAAATGCTAAACTACAGGGGATAAAATGTAATTTGCACTTTAGTTTATCATAATCAAACACATGATTTCATTTCACGATGGCTTCATGAATATGACAAGAGCCACGATGGGTTTAATTTTCTTATGGCATGACTTGGTCTAAATATCTAGGAAGAATGCAAATATCTTGTATTGCCGTATTAGATTCCCAGATATAAAAAATTTGTGGAGGGAATGAAATGGAGTTAGATTGTAAGATTGTTCATCATCAATGATAACTTCTCAATCACCAATGAGGGGATCCCTTTTTCTACTACTTGCTTGCTTCTGTTTAGAAGCTTGTACAGCGGTGGATTATATAACAATCACTCAGCCTCTGCAGGACTCCGAAACTATAGTTTCTTCAAACCAGACTTTCAAATTAGGATTTTTCAGTCCTGCAAATAGTAGTGGTCGATATGTTGGAATCATGTTCAATGTTCCTGCAGTTGCAGTAGTATGGGTGGCTAATAGAGACAGACCATTAAATGATTCATCAGGAACTCTGACAATCTCAGGAGACGGCAATCTTGTGGTCTTGAATGGGCAGAAGGAGATACTATGGTCATCTAACGTTTCAAATTCTGTGGCAAATTCTACTGCACAACTCTTGGATACTGGAAACTTGGTTTTGACAGACAATCCCAGTGGAAGAACTCTGTGGGAAAGTTTTCAGATTCCGACAGACTCATATCTCCGGCGGATGAGATTAAGTTCAAGTACGAAAGGCCAGAAAATCCGATTGACCTCTTGGAGAAATCCTTCTGATCCATCTATCGGAAGTTTCTCCCTAGGTATTGAACCCCAGCAAACTCCACAACTCTTCATTTGGAACGACAATAAACCTTATTGGCGCAGTGGTCCATGGAACAGCAGTGCCTTTATTGGAGTTCCTGACATGGATCCAGTTTATCTAAATGGTTTTAACCTGGTAACGGATGATACAGGATTGGTGTCTGCTACCTTCACGTATTCAAATGATAGTGGTTTGTTGTACTTTGAATTGAGTTCCTCAGGGTCTATACTGCAGAAAGTTTTATCAGATAGAAAAGGGGATTGGGAGGTTACATGGTCAAGCCAAGGAAGTCAATGTGATGTCTATGGCATATGTGGACCTTTTGGAAGCTGCAAACCCCATGGTTCACCTATTTGTACATGTTTGCAAGGTTTTGAGCCTAGAGATAAGGTGGAATGGGAAGGAGGAAACTGGACTAGTGGTTGCACAAGAAGGGAAATGCTGCAATGTGAGAGAAATAATTCTGTTCGTTCTGAGGGCAAACAAGATGGATTCTTGAAGCTCCCAAACACTAAAGTTCCAGATTTGGCTGAATGGGTAGCAACTTCAGAAGACGAATGTGGTACTCAGTGCTCAAATAATTGCTCCTGTTTAGCTTATGCCTCTTATCCGGGCATTGGCTGTATGCACTGGAAGGGAAGCTTAATTGATATACAGCAGTTTGCCTCTTCTGACGGGGCAGATTTATACATACGTGTGCCTTATTCTGAACTTGGTAAGACACTTCTTATTACAATGTTTTAGTAACTCTGTACTCTTAATGTAGCATTTTACTTTCTGCTTCCGCATTCAAATAGGATTTGAATTCGATCAAGGCTATATTTTGGAATGTAACGAAGATATCAAATCCCCTTCACTTCTTTTTACATTTTTTCTATAGATTCTACAAGAAAGTCAAAATGACATAGAATTGCATTTGGCTAGTTCTTTCTCGATAGTAGCTTTCTGAAGATGCTTTGAAACTTTGACATTTATAGGCAAGAAAAGGGACATGAAAGCAGTCATTGCAACCTCAGTAATTGGAGCATCTTTATTTATTGCCGTCTCTCTATATTTTTGTTGGAAATGGTGGACTAAGCACAAAGGTGAGATTACTTACTTTAATATGCTCAAACTGTGCTTAATTAATTTCTCGTGTGTTGTGATTTATATTCATGCATTCACCTACCACCTGCTCATAAACAGGTAAAGACCAAGATGATCAGGTGTCTTCGTTTGAACCTGCGTATAATGTGGAAAACATGGTCAGCAAAACTGGGGACGGAGCCAAGTTAGGAGAGCTACCTCTGTATACTTATGAAACACTAGCTAAAGCAACAGATAACTTTGAACAATGCAATGAGCTGGGCAAAGGTGGTTTTGGTCAAGTCTACAAGGTAATGTAAGCTCCTCATGGTATTCCACGCTGCTTCAAGAACTACATGAGTTGTTTGCTAGGATTGGAACTTAATTATCATTGCATCTGCAGGGAAAGCTGTTAGATGGCCAGGAAATTGCAGTGAAAAGGCTTTCCAACACTTCAGGCCAAGGCATTGAGGAGTTTATGAATGAAGTTGTGGTCATTTCTAAACTCCAGCACCGGAACCTTGTTAGACTCATTGGCTGCTGTGCTGAAAGAGAAGAGAAAATGCTAGTCTATGAATACATGCCAAACAAAAGCCTGGACTTCCATCTATTTGGTTTGTTGATGAACATCGCAGCACTTTTTTTTTTTTTTTCTTCAGTTCCAAAAAACCAGGTTTTTCGACTAGCAGCACTATATGGCACAGGAAATTTTCCGTAATACCTTATACTGAGTCATATTGATCTACGTCATTATTGCTCTTTCAGATTCTGATAAGCCAAGTGTACTCGATTGGAAAAAACGCGTCACCGTCGTTGATGGGATTGGCAGAGGCCTCCTTTACCTTCACAGAGATTCAAGATTAAAAATCATTCACAGAGATCTAAAGGCAAGCAATATTCTATTAGATAAAGAGCTGAGACCCAAGATATCAGATTTTGGCTTGGCAAGAATTTTCAGAGGCAATGAAGATCAAGCCAATACAAGGAGGGTTGTGGGTACATAGTGAGTACAGTTCGCTCTCTTGTTTAATTCAATCAGTTCATAATAAATCTAAACTGTTTTTCTTCCCCTTGTAGTCCTCATAACTCAAACTACTTTTTACTCTTTTTGCCTATATATATGGTGATGAACGTAAGTGGCTACATTGCCCCGGAATATGCAATGGAAGGCATGTTTTCAGAAAAGTCAGATGTCTACAGCTTTGGGGTGCTGCTATTAGAGATTGTGACAGGAAGGAGAAATAGTAACTTCTATTATCACGAGAATGAGCTGAGTCTACTTGGATATGTAAGATAATATCTTCGACTATGAAGAGTATCATAAGGGCAAAGTTCCTTATCCCATTCTTGCATAAAGCAAATTAAATTCACTGTTTCATTTTGCTTCCTCAGGCCTGGAAATTGTGGAATGAAAAAGAAGCAGTTAAACTGATAGATGCAGCTATGTTTGTCCCGGGTATCGAAAAAGAGGTCTTGAGATACGTCCATGCAGGGCTATTGTGCGTGCAAGAATTTGCAAAAGATAGGCCAGATATCTCTGCTGTTCTATCCATGCTTAACAGTGAAATTTCAAATCTCCCTCTTCCCAAATTACCGGCTTATACAAGAAGATTAGGATCTTCAGAAAGTGATTCTTCTTCGCAAAGGGTTGGTTCTATTAACAATGTCACTGTAACGATTGTTGAAGGCCGATAACAGAATCCACTTCACAGTATGCAGTACTAGTAATGCATTCAACAAGACGGATGTAGCACAACATCAGTTTGCTTTTGGAGGCAGGGACGGAGCCAGAAATTTATTTTTGGGGGGGCTGAAGTGTATTAAAAATTTTTTTTTTGTGACGAAATAAATATATTTAATAAGTAAAATCTAGAATCAATAATTATAAAAATAATAAAAACATATAATTATACATACCCAAAAATTTGTTATTGATTAACACTTGAAGTATTGGTAGTTGTTGCACTCGAATAACGAAGAGGAGGCAATTGCATTCTGCGAGTCTTCATCCGTTGAAAACGTTGCAATATTTGCTCATTTTCAATTGTTGCAAAAATATCCTTCTCGATGTATACAACCAGACAGTCATTCATCCACTCGTCTCCCATTTTGTTGCGCAAATCAGTCTTGACAATATTCATTGCAGAAAATACTCTTTCAACAGAAGCAGTCGCAACTGGTAGAACTAATGCCAACTGGATCAGACGATAAACCAATGGAAAAACTGTATTTTTACCAGTTTTAACCATTTGTTGAGCAAGACTTCCCAAATCTCCAACTTCTGAAAATTGAGGATCGCGTTGCACATTATAAATATAATTTCGAAGTTGAGACTCAAGATATAAATAATCGTTACTTGAGAAGTCTTCAGGATATAAATCAGCAAGACGGAGTAGTTTCTGCACATTGAATTGAGAGAAAGAACTTTTTGGATCAAGACATGCTATGCAACTAAGCAATTCCGTGCTAACTTCCGAGAAACGATTATTCATCTCTTGTATAATTAAATCAACAACCTGACATCACAACAATAATAAAATTAATAACTAAGAAAATCTGTTAACAAGTAACAAATGTAATGAAATAATAATTTCAAAAATAATACCTCACAAAAAATTTCCACGCGATAATGATGAAAATTAGTGATGGTTTGACCTCTGCGACTGCGCCTGGCATTGCCACGGATTGCTATACTGTCTTCCATATCAATCACGGGAATCATATTCAACTCACAAAAATTGTTGACTTCATCTAAAATTATTTGCCATCCCTCTTCCCTAAAGTCTTGCAATTGAGATTTCATAGTATCAATCAAACTCATGGCTTGGACAATATTTTGATCCCTTTGTTGCAAAACAAGTGACAAGTCATTTGTGATTCCCAATAAATACTTCATCAGGTGCAATGCAAAAACAAACTCATAATCATTCATTCTATCAATCAAACCCCTGGCCATACCTCTATTGTCAGAAGTGGAGGCATCATCTTGTATATTTCCCAATATTCCAATCACCGAAGCCCACATAGAGGATAGACGAAGTAATGTTAGATAGTGTGATCCCCAACGAGTATCCCCTGGTCTTGCTAAACTAGTTTCTTGATTTTTGCCTTTTCCACTAATAATATCTCCACTGTCTAAAAGTGTAACAATCTTATCATGTTCTATTTGTCTTAATTGATCTCTCCTTTTACATGATACTCCAGTTAAATTGACAATCATAGAGACATAGACAAAGAATTCACTGACAATGATATTTCCCTTAGCAACAGCAACAATAACTAACTGGAGTTGGTGAGCAAAACAGTGAATATACATCGCATAGGGATTTTCTTGTAATATAAGGGCCTTCAAACCATTGAACTCACCTCGCATATTTGAAGCTCCATCATATCCTTGACCTCTCAATTTGGATAATGATAATCCGTGTTGCGCGAATAAAGAATCAATTGCATCTTTCAAACAAAGAGATGTGGTGTCAGACACATGTACAATTGCAAGGAAACGTTCAATCACACGCCCTTCTTTGTTCACATATCTCAAAATAACTCCCATTTGCTCTTTCACTGAACTGTCTCGAGACTCATCAACTATTAGGGAAAAATAATTGTCTCCAATATCATTGATTATAACACTTGTGATCTCTGAGGCACAAGCATGTGCCAGCTCTTTTTGAATCATTGGAGAAGTTAGTTGATTATTTGCAGGAGCATTTTGATTTACAACCTCAAAAATCTCAGTATTTCGCTGGCTATACCACTCAAACAATTCAAGAAAATTGCCTCTATTTGAAGAACTAGTTGACTCATCATTTCCACGAAAAGCCAATCCTTGCTTCAAAAGAAAGCGGGTCACATCCAGAGCAGCAGTTAAACGGGTGCGATATGCAATATCTATTTCGCGCCCACAAGATCGTAGCACATTTGACACACTATGCCTTTGATCTTGAAAACTTTCAAACTGTATTCTAGCATCATTATGGCAACTATTCACAGCTCCAATATGTTCATTAAATCTTTCCATTGCCTTTTTCCAATTATTGAATCCCGTTTTTGTAAAGGCATCCTCTGCATATCGACCTCCCTTATTTTGTGTTTTGAAAAGAAAGCACCAAAAGCAAAACGCCGCATCTTTCGATATGCTATACTCTAACCATACAAACTTTTGATACCAACTATCTTGGAAACTTCTATGTTGTTTACCAAATGATGTTTTTGGATACATATGGCCAATCGGTTGGCAAGGTCCCCTAGTCAAATAATCTCTTCGGACATGGTCTCGAAGAGAAATATCAAATTTCTCAACTGATTTTCGTAATCCCGGATCACTAACAATATCATTTAAATTCAATTCCACACAAGATTGATTTTGAACTGGTTCACTAATATTAGGCTCATTTGAAGATTCACCACTACGGACTCGTTTAGGTTTAAAGAATCTCTCCATTTTCTGTCACAATTAAATAATTGTGGTTAAATTCAATAAAATTATGCAATTCAATAATCAATTAATTTAAAATTCATATAAATAATTCTTTAATTTAATAATAAATTCATATAAATAATTCTTTAATTTAATAATAAATTCATATTACTTATATTTCTCAATTTATAAAATTCATTATATAAAATTATCAAAAAGTTAAAATAAGGTACAACTAAATACCCATATAATTTCTAATTCAATCTCATAAAATTTTGAATTTATATTTACATTCAAAATTTCTAATTCACATAATTAATTCTTAAAATTTCAAATATAAAACTAACAAAATTTTAAAAACTAAATACAACCTAAAATCTATACAATTTCTAAACTAATTTCTAATTTAAATTTAATATCATTAAATTTTTTAATGTAATCTTTCAAATTCTTAAATTACATTAACATAAACTAAATAAAAATTAATCTTAATCAAATTAATATCAAGATACTCAAAATTCAAAAATAATTTAAACATATAATTAACAAAAATATAAAGATGAATATTGTAATTTAAACCAAAAAACTAACCTAAAAGATTTATGTGAATGGAATGGTGGAGAGTTGGAGTCTTGGAGCCTTGAATTGAAGGCTTGAAGCAGGATGGTAGAATCTCAACTGAAGCTTCTTGGAGTTCTTGGAGCCTGGCGTGAGTGGCGTCTTCTTCTTGGAGTTGGAGACTTGGAGTCTTCGTGAGTGGCTTCGGTGTTTGCCCTTTGGCCTTTGGCATTGGCGGCGTGCTTTTGCATCAGATGAAGCTTTAGGGCTTCATCTGATGTATTTTTTTTTCCCCTCATTATACAAAACGACGTCGTTCCACTAAAAGTGAAACGACGTCGTTTTGTATTTAGAGGGCTAAAAAAAAATTCAACATAAATTGGGTCATCTTCTTCCTCGGACCTCAGCAGTCAGCAGACTCAGCAGTCAGCACGGCAGGCTGGCAGCGGCTTTCCAGGCCCAGCACTTCTTCACTTCCTCTGCAGCATTCATGGAGGCATGGAGCCATGGAGGATGGTAGATCTGGATCACCGTGGGGGGACTGGGCTGGGCTGGGCTGGCCGCCGGAATCCCCTATATGGCTATATATAGGGGATTTTCCGGCGGCTTGGGGGGGGCTTAAGCCCCCACCAGCCCCCCCTTAAATCCGTGCCTGTTTGGAGGTATCAGCATATAATCAACTGCTTGGTTATGTTTATGCATCTCAGTCTGACCATATATTTGACAGCTTACTGGGTATAAAGTATATAAATAACTGTTTACTTGCTATCATGGACAGTTTTAGCAATAGTCTCTCCTATGAATACTTTCTTCTAGTCTCTGTTTCTTAGGCTGACTTTATGCATCTCAAATTATTTTCCCAGAGATAAGAGCAGATTTCAACGCACAATTTGGATTATTTGCAGAAAACCATTAGTTTCTAGATGACGTATTTGGATGTCAATGCCTTACCCATGGTTCTAGATTGAATTTTTAGTACTTTTCCTAGTCGACAGATAACTCAATTTTAGGAAATTTTTATGTTCATATTTCTTTATCTATATACGAATTTTCATGCATGACTTTTGACCATGTATCACTTAGAACCACTAAGCTTGAATATGGAATCCAATAATGCTAATTACTTGAGAGTTCACCTTTTCTTATTTGCTTTGTTTGAAAGAATCTAAAGTGTTACTGGCTTGTAGGTATTTCAATTCGTTGATGTACAGAAGACTGGTAAAATAACATTAAACAAGTAACCACTTTTAAATTTGATTATCTATTTATCAATGTCCTATTTTCCTTTGATACACATAAATGGAGTCTTAAAAATACTAGTGCACTAAAATCGTAAGCTTAAACTGATTGACCATGTTGTAAATTGAAGATCATCTTGGTGCTATGGTCAAACTGATTACTCGCTTTAGGGATCATTGGCTTTTGTTATGGAAAGTTCATGTTCGGGATGTAATTCCTTTTCTGAATGTGTTTCATTTTGCAGGTTAGGATATCATTTCTTGGCTCTTAGAACGTTTTCTGATCACTTGAGCCATTCTCTATGAAGTTGAGATGGTACTACCTATTTGTATTTGTGGTATTGTAATTTTGATGAATATTAGAGTATACTGCGAGACTCGATTAGTATGTTAACTAATGGAAGGCTTCATTCATTAATACTCGCAGGAGTAGCTAGTTAATTTGCTATAAATGAATTTATGTCTTTTTCTTATTTCTTGATGGACGTCAACTTAAGAGGCTTGTGAATGGATTTCTTTTAAGTTTTGGCCTTCCAAAAAAAAAAAAGAAAAGAAATAAAAATAGAAAGAAAAGAGAAAAAAGAAAAAAAAAAGAAAAAAGAAGATGTTTTTGTGACTCGCAAGTCCGCTAGTCACAAGGCTACTGGGGTCTAATTTAACTAGTGGGTCCCAATAGCACTTGTGATCAGCAAAACATGACACAAAAGATCTTTTGTGACTATTATTTGTATGTCACAAATAAATCCTAGTTTTTTTGATTTTTTATTACATTCAAAATACAAGTCATAAAAGGTATTCTTACAAGTCACAATTGATAATGTGACTTTCATATACAAGTCATAAAAAATTTTGTGACTATTAAATCCGTGACTTTCATATACATGTCACAATGTGGTTACAAAAAGATTTTGTGACTGTTTCGACCCTTTTTTTGACTATTATTGACGAGTCACAATTTCTAGTAGTGAAACATGTTTTGCAGGATTAATAAAGTCTTCATTGTCTAGGATGCTAATGGCTAGAATGTTGAACTGTTTGGACTTCAGTAAATTTTGTGAAGTTTTGATTGTGGGCATAACATTGGCTAAGAAATTATGATGAACAAAATTAATCAATTGTGAGCCGCACAAAATGTTGATTACATAAAAAAGAAATCAAACATTTACTATGCATTGTATAATTACAAAAACTCAGAGATTACAGAAACTCAAAGATGGAAGGTTACAGAAATTTTCTATGATGTGTCTAGCCAGTGCATAAAACCAACAAAAAATAAATTAACATTTTGTCTTGTTATTAGCTATCTATGATCTTTTGTCTAGTCATTAACTGGTATTTTCTTCTAAACCAATATATATGATATACGTAGTTAACTTCAGTTATCATTAAATAAAAAAGGGACACCACAATAATTGAAGATAATTTTAACATATAATGATTTGAGATAAGAGCAAGGGTTAGTGAATATATTTTTTATATTGGCAGTTTTAATTCTAATCACATTTATTATTGATATGTAATCAATTGGAATTTTTTTTTCTTGGTTAGTGTCACAACTGAAATGAGATGCGTTTAACGCTAATTAAAAGGCATGATGGTAGCTTAGGCATAACTGGACATAATATGTGTGACGACCCCACCTCCCCCTAAGGCGTACCAAAGGATTCGGCGGACTGCCTGCCAAACTCTCGCCAGGACTCACTCACAAGCTCACGCGAATCACGTACATACGCATCCATGAACCATAAATAACATCCACGATTCAAGCTTATAATATACATGGATAGGAAACATGGTACAAAGTCTCGATATACTCAAACTAGTTCAAAGCGTATACAATCCAAGTACAAAACAATCCATTCGAGGAATAGCGCGAGTACAAGTCAAAATTCAAAACAAAATCAAGAGCAACTAGATTACGCTAGCCTTTATACGTCTCACGCTTCACTCGTACCCCTGTAAGGAAAACAAACTAACGGGGTGAGCCAAAACTCAGTGAAGTTCCCAAATATCAAATTGGTCAACAAATCAAGTGATAACAAAGTAATAGTGAAATAGCGAGCAAACAAGTCAAATCAGGAAAATAGTACTTCAGCTAGCCAAGTAATATCAGGTTCACATTCACATGTAAGGATACAGTAACCCATATCACGGCTCCATTCCAGCTTGGTCAAGTGGTAGTTGACACTCCGCCAACTTTCAAGTCATAACAAGTCCAAAATAAAACTCCACTACATGCCAATTTTCGTCCACCAATCAACCCCCTTTTCCGGGCCCGCACGCCACACGAAACACGGGTGGTAATACTCGAGTATATCGTTTAGTCGAGGAGATAACACTCCACTCGACATTACAAGTGACCCAGGGTTTGTTATCTAATCGACCAGGCCCTTGCCGGCTCGACTCGATTAACTAGCCACAGGATTTCTGGAATTCCAGGCAAGACATATCTCAAGTACATGTAGAGCAAGTCAAGTGTAATCAATAGCAAGAACAAGTCATATTGGGGCAAGTGCGGTAAAGTACACCCTTGCCCTATCATTCATTTTCATGTAATCATAAAATTCAAGTAAGGAACACATGCATCAAGTACAATCGGATATTTGGAAGCACTCACCAAAATATAGTGCTTCAAGTATTCACGTTCACTTATACTCCAGGCTTGGAGTCCAGATCTGCGATAAAAATCCAATTTGAGAACTTTGAAACACGAGTAAGATTCGAAACTTAAACGTTCCGTTCATTAAGAATCGTCCAATTGAAATTCATTTGAAAGACATTCGTGAAACACTTGCTCGCTTTTCAAATCGTAAGGTTTTTGTAACATATATACTTGGAAACAACACTTGAGTTGAAAGTACAAGGAAATACAAGTTTATATTGGCCATTATGTCTTTTCCTCAAGGGTATAAGTTTGGCTAGGTTTTAACGTATAACCCTCGAACCAAGATAGCCAAAATCCTAGGTGGTTCAAGTACTATTCATCTTAACTTGACCCAAGTCGCAAGTGTATTTCTATAGCCCTCGAGCGTAAATTTGGGCAGCATGCCCTTTGTGTTTACCTAATTTCCAGCCATTTATGGCTTCATTCTTACTCAATCCAACCTAACATTGTACACAAAACAAGTCCAGAACACAAATTCAGTTCAATAGCCATTCCATAGGCTCACAACAACACAAGAGCAAAGATTAAGCTAATATCAGGTGCGGAAATGAAACTTATCAAAAGACAGTTTTGACGGGTTTTGCGGAAATAACACATCCGAGGCTACGTTTATCGGATTGATACGCAGCTTATACCATTTCGAAGCTAAGACGAAAGCCTACAACTTTCATGAAGAGCACTCAGTCAAAGTTTCAATGTAACCTGATCAAATTCCCAACTCACGTAACCTGGTTTCAACTATTCGGCTAATCAACTGCACTGCACTCAAATGACCATAACTCAGTCTACCGAGGTCCGTTTAAGACGTTCTTGGCAGCGTTACAAAGATAAGACAGGGCACTAAAACTTTCATGTTTTAACAAATGACTAAATCCGAACGAATTATAGTGAATAAACTCAATCAAAAGGACTGAACTGTCCACGCGGAACTCTGGAAAGTGACCTAGATCAGCGAGGGTATTTTCATCTTTTCACAAGGTACGTTGCTCCGATTGAACTGAAATTTTGTAGATAGCTATAAAATACCATTCCCTACAACTTTCATGTTTTGATCTATGGCCAATTCAGCCTCTAACATGGAGCAACAAAAACGGGCAGAAAAGGGGAAAATTTTCTAGAAATCTGGAATTTGTTGATCTTCAATGAAACTTTCTCAAATTTCTTATTCCAATCACTACCAAAGCCCCTTATATAATCTTATATACAACATATATTAATCATACTTCCAATTTGGCAGCAATTTCCCAAATCCTAACTCATGTGTCCACAAAGAAAACAACCCCCAAAACATGCTAACAACCGTTATTCAGCACAAACTTGAGTTGCTAAGCTAATTTACACAAGATTTAAAAGATCAAGGACCATGATCAGATTTAATACCTCAAAGACAAGCTTGGATGAGTGATAATCCACCTCCTTTAAAAATTTCTGGTTCCTCTAGCTTCCCCTACTCACAATTAGCACTTTAATCGGTTTGGAATCGATTTTCTCACTTGGTTTGGCTAAGATTCAAGAAGAAAGAAGTTGTTTTCTTGCTCTCACTTTCTCTCTCTCTCTTTGGTCGGCTCTTCAGCAGAAAAATGAAGAGAAAAGGTGCAATTTAGGGGATAAGAAGGAAGACTAATGTCTTGGTCAAGAAACCCTTAGGTAGCGACACTTGGCGCCACCACCTCCTCTCATTTTTTCTCTTTCTTTTTCTTGCTATTTTGAGCCCTAAATTTCGGTCAAGATAGCTGGCAAATGGAAGATATTTTGCTCAAGTATTAATGGGGTTGTATGGTAAGAAAGTGGTGGTCAAGTGATACGTTCAATCGGTAGTGCGCGGGACCCGCCGGTTCGCGCCGTTTTTCTTAAAAACACACATACTAGGGTTTTTACTTCCTATTCACCAACCTTATCTCATTGCTCCTAATCACATATTATTTCTCACTTAAAAGTCACTTTTAATCACCAAATTTGATCCTTGCTCCATACCGAAAATTCATCCGGTGGAAAAAAAATCACGAAAACCCTAATTTGCCCCAATTTTGGAAACGAAGAGTGAAACCCTACTTTCTAGGTTCATCTGCACTTATTGTTGAACAATTGGGTAGCAGGGCTTTAATAAATAATAATTTTCTAATAAAAGGCATTTTTTTTTGAGAAAAATATAAGAAATTTGCGGGTACTCACACTCTCTCCCCCTTAAAAGAATTTCGACCTCGAAATTCATAGATGCACTTCGAATAATGTAGGATATTTTCCTTATATATTCGTTTCCAGCTCTCAAGTTTCACTATGGTCAACACTTGGTTAAACAATAGAAATCACGAATCGTACCTTCTACTATCTCCAATGGTTCAGGTAATGCCTGTTGGTCCAAGGCGTACACTCTAACTGGCACTCTCGGATTAGTCCCTCCTACATTTGCTTGTTCAGGGTTTGGGCGTGATCTACGGGGACAGGTTGCAAGCTGGTGTTCGGTGCCACCACACCATAAACATTTTCCCGCCTTTCGCCAACAATCACTCTCCACATGATTGGCCTTCCCACAGCACCCGCAAGATGCTTGAGGGGCTGAGGTCTGACCTCCTTGTGAGGCACCTCTTGCTTGGCCCCAGCCACGCGAAACTCCTCTTGGAGTACTTTCTTTAGATATCTCTGAAATTTTCTCACTACCATCTCCTCGGCCTATCTTAGAAGGTGGCATATCTAAATCACCTTGTCCTTGCCTTTGACTCCAACCAGGCGCACCTCTCCTTTTTGCATGAAAAGCTCTCACTTGTGCCCTAACAGTCTCTATCCTTAGGGCCTTCTCTAGAACCTCCGTGAATGTATTAATTTGGACTGCCGCTAAGGCTTCTTGTAACTCCACATTCAGCCCTTGCACAAATCTCCGTACTTTTCTCTGCTCCGTAGCTATCAGTTCGGGAGCAAATTTAGACAACTTTGTAAACTGAGTCTCATACTCAGTTACACTCATCATTCCCTGATGGAGTTTAATGAAATCGTCCTCTCGCTTCTCTTGGACGATAGGAGGAAGATATTTCTCGTTGAAATCTCGTACAAAGTTTAGCCAAGTCCATGCAGTTCTCTCTCTCTCCCACTTGGCCCTCACTACATTCCACCAGGCCCTAGCTGGCCCCTCAAATTGAAAAACAGCGAATTGGACTTGTCTCTCCTCTGTATAGTTCAGGGCAGCAAAAATATTTACCATGGCCTCCAGCCATTTCTCAGCCTCATACGGGTCTGGCCCTCCTAAAAACTTGGGTGGGGAGAACTTTTGGAATCTCTCCAAGACTCTATCCTGCCCCATATCGGGGTCCCTAGGTTGATTTACAGGGGCTTGACCCTGTTATTCCACCAACCGAGCTAAAATGTTAGTCATCTGTTGGATGGCAGTTGCCACCTGATCTCCTCCTGCAGCTTGGGGTTCAGGCTGTGGCTCAACCGTTGCCTCCCTCTCCTCTCTCGGTTTTGGCACCGGTTATTGTGCTTGCTCACCCTCATGGCCTCGCCTAGAGCCGCGTTCTCGGTTAGCTTTCTTGGTCCGACTTCTTTTATCTTCCATGTTTCGCAGCTAATAAACTAGAACAATATAACCAACTAATCAATAATAGAATATAGCCACTAATTAACTATATAAATATAAATAGCATAAAACAGAGTAATGCAAATCATAAACCACTCTAAATCATAGAGCAAGGCAAAATAACATATTCAATCAAAACGAGTCACATAACTTATAGAGCATTAACCCTACGTATCGCTCAGGTACTACACTTAATCAAGACTCGAAACACGTGGATAAGAAGGATCCCAAATCCCATGAATATCTTCAATATATTTCAAGTCCATAATATTCACATTCCCCGTGCCTTTGCTTTCGCAATCCAAACTTATCTCAATATTACGCGAGATCTCAACTTATCGTAAAGGTATCACTCTTTGGTATTCGGGGACAAGAATCCGAAAATATGATAATTCACCACTCAATCTGGCCAGGCTCAAGAGCAAATCACCCGTATTAGAGATTTCTACCCAACATATATGTCTAAGGTCCCCAACAATAAACAATTGTTTCACACTTAATAAGCCAATCCCCACAGTCCGAGAACCTTCTCCCGGCACGAGCTCAATAGGAGCTCTGATACCACCTGTGACGATCCCACCTACCCCTAAGACGTACCAAAGGGTTCGGCGGACCGTCTGCCCAACTCTTGCCAGGACTCACTCACAAGCTCACGCGAATCACGTACATACGCATCCATGAACCATAAATAACATCCACGATTCAAGCTTATAATATACATGGATAGGAAACAGGATACAAAGTCTCGATATACTCAAACTAGTTCAAAGCGTATACAATCCAAGTACAAAACAATCCATTCGAGGAATGGCGCGAGTACAAGTCAAAATTCAAAACAAAATCAAGAGCAACTAGACTACGCTAGCCTTTATACGTCTCACGCTTCACTCGTACCCCTGTAAGGAAAACAAACTAACGGGGTGAGCCAAAACTCAGTGAAGTTCCCAAATATCAAATTGGTCAACAAATCAAGTGATAACAAAGTAATAGTGAAATAGCGAGCAAACAAGTCAAATCAGGAAAATAGTACTTCAGCTAGCCAAGTAATATCAGGTTCACATTCACATGTAAGGATACAGTAACCCATATCACGGCTCCATTCCAGCTTGGTCAAGTGGTAGTTGACACTCCGCCAACTTTCAAGTCATAACAAGTCCAAAATAAAACTCCACTACACGTCAATCTCTGTCCACCAATCAACCCCCTTTTCCGGGCCCGCACGCCACACGAAACACGGGTGGTAATACTCGAGTATACCGTTTAGTCGAGAAGATAACACTCCACTCGACATTACAAGTGACCCAGGGTTTGTTATCTAATCGACCAGGCCCTTGCCGGCTCGACTCGATTAACTAGCCACAGGGTTTCTGGAATTCCAGACAAGACATATCTCAAGTACATGTAGAGCAAGTCAAGTGTAATCAATAGCAAGAACAAGTCATATTGGGACAAGTGCGGTAAAGTACACCCTTGCCCTATCATTCATTTTCATGTAATCATACAATTCAAGTAAGGAACACATGTATCAAGTACAATCGGATATTTGGAAGCACTCACCAAAATATAGTGCTTCAAGTATTCACGTTCACTTATACTCCAGACTTGGAGTCCAGATCTGCGATAAAAATCCAATTTGAGAACTTTGAAACACGAGTAAGATTCGAAACTTAAACGTTCCGTTCATTAAGAATCGTCCAATTGAAATTCATTTGAAAGACATTCGTGAAACACTTGCTCGCTTTTCAAATCGTAAGGTTTTTGTAACATATATACTTGGAAACAACACTTGAGTTGAAAGTACAAGGAAATACAAGTTTATATTGACCATTATGTCTTTTCCTCAAGGGTATAAGTTCGGCTAGGTTTTAACGTATAACCCTCGAACCAAGATAGCCAAAGTCCTAGGTGGTTCAAGTACTATTCATCTTAACTTGACCCAAGTCGCAAGTGTATTTCTATAGCCCTCGAGCGTAAATTTGGGCAGCATGCCCTTTGTGTTTACCTAATTTCCAACCATTTATGGCTTCATTCTTACTCAATCCAACCCAACATTGTACACAAAACAAGTCCAGAACACAAATTCAGTTCAATAGCCATTCCATAGGCTCACAACAACACAAGAGCAAAGATTAAGCTAATATCAGGTGCGGAAATGAAACTTATCAAAAGACAGTTTTGACGGGTTTTACGGAAATAACACATCCGAGGCTACGTTTATCGGATTGATACGTAACTTATACCATTTCGAAGCTAAGACGAAAGCCTACAACTTTCATGAAGAGCACTCAGTCAAAGTTTCAATGTAACCTGATCAAATTCCCAACTCACGTAACCTGGTTTCAACTATTCGGCTAATCAACTGCACTGCACTCAAATGACCATAACTCAGTCTACCGAGGTCCGTTTAAGACGTTCTTGGCAGCATTACAAAGATAAGACAGGGCACTAAAACTTTCATGTTTTAACAAATGACTAAATCCGAACGGATTATAGTGAATAAACTCAATCAAAAGGACTGAACTGTCCACGCGGAACTCTGGAAAGTGACCTAGATCAGCGAGGGTATTTTCATCTTTTCACAAGCTACGTTGCTCCGATTGAGCTGAAATTTTGTAGATAGCTATAAAATACCATTCCCTACAACTTTCATGTTTTGATCTATGGCCAATTCAGCCTCTAACATGGAGCAACAAAAACGGGCAGAAAAGGGGAAAATTTTCTAGAAATCTGGAATTTGTTGATCTTCAATGAAACTTTCTCAAATTTCTTATTCCAATCACTACCAAAGCCCCTTATATAATCTTATATACAACATATATTAATCATACTTCCAATTTGGCAGCAATTCCCCAAATCCTAACTCATGTGTCCACAAAGAAAACAACCCCCAAAACATGCTAACAACCGTTATTCAGCACAAACTTGAGTTGCTAAGCTAATTTACACAAGATTTAAAAGATCAAGGACCATGATCAGATTTAATACCTCAAAGACAAGTTTGGATGAGTTATAATCCACCTCCTTTGAAAATTTCTGGTTCCTCTAGCTTCCCCTACTCACAATTAGCACTTTAATCGGTTTGGAATCGATTTTCTCACTTGGTTTGGCTAAGATTCAAGAAGAAAGAAGTTGTTTTCTTGCTCTCACTTTCTCTCTCTCTCTTTGGTCGGCTCTTCAGCAGAAAAATGAAGAGAAAAGGTGCAATTTAGGGGATAAGAAGGAAGACTAATGTCTTGGTCAAGAAACCCTTAGGTAGCGACACTTGGTGCCACCACCTCCTCTCATTTTTCTCTTTCTTTTTCTTGCTATTTTGAGCCCTAAATTTCGGTCAAGATAGCTGGCAAATGGAAGATATTTTGCTCAAGTATTAATGGGGTTGTATGGTAAGAAAGTGGTGGTCAAGTGATGCGTTCAATCGATAGTGCGCGGGACCCGCCGGTTCGTGCCGTTTTTCTTAAAAACACACATACATACTAGGGTTTTTACTTCCTATTCACCAACCTTATCTCATTGCTCCTAATCACATATTATTTCTCATTTAAAAGTCACTTTTAATCACCAAATTTGATCCTTGCTCCATACCGAAAATTCATCCGGCGGAAAAAATATCACGAAAACCCTAATTTGCCCCAATCTTGGAAACGAAGAGTGAAACCCTATTTTCTAGATTCATCTGCACTTATTGTTGAACAATTGGGTAGCAGGGCTTTAATAAATAATAATTTTCTAATAAAAGGCATTTTTTTTTGAGAAAAATATAAGAAATTTGCGGGTCCTCACAATATGTAACTTCAATCATCAATTATAATAGACTAATTAGAATACCAGAAATTAAAACCGCAAAATGTTTACACTCAGAAGTGCTAAAACTCATGTTACTTTTATAATAGTAAAATGATAAAATTAGAGGGTTGGCTTTAATATGATCATGTTACTGATCCTTACGAACTTATAATTGAATCGGATCTTATTTTAGATCCAAACTCTGTGTAATTCTGTAACACGAGCTCCCCGCCCACGTAAAAAAATTGCTTTTTAAAATAGCACTATTAAAAAGCATGCGTTAAATTTAAAATGATGATTCTTATTTTAAAACATTAATAAAGTAAAAACATGATATTAGCAATGGAATTAAATAAACATAATTTTCAATCGAGAACTGAAGAATAATAAGATATCCAACCCGGCTGATAATCGGCTCATTGGTTTGCTAACTGGTCCGAATCTGCTCATTGGTTTACATCACAAAGATAGATGGAGTAGTTACATAGTACAATTGCAACGCGATCATTGGAATACTTAATTTTAAGTGGTATACTAAAGTTAATGAAAAAGAAGAAGAGAAAGATATAAAACATTCGTTCATTCCTCAATCTTCGAGATCAATCTCTTTTTTATACTGGGATTTAAAAGTGGATGTTCAATGACAAAGGAGCAAATTACACTTTATCTCCTGTGGTATAACTAATTTTTACATAACCCCATATAGTTTTAAAAATTATATATAATCCTCTCATAATTTGGATTAAAGTGTCAAACTGACGGAAACAATCATCTGTTATGGAACCTATGAGAATATCGAAATTACATTTATTTAAAAACTAAATGACTGAAGTAATTAAAATATATAAATATAATATGCATGACGCTCAAATCTTATATGATTTTCTATTTTACCATATAACTCTTTTAGATTTAGTGTTTTACCATATAACTTCCTTATGATTTAGTGCTATACTATATATCTCCCTTATAATTTTCAATAAATATATATAACCCCCCGTGGTTAATAAATAAATTTCAACTTTACATAAATGTATTTTTGACATTTAGTTAACTCCGTTATGAATTGCAATTTTCATTACTCTGATATCTTAATCTAAATGATGAGAAGATTATGTATATCTTTTGAAACCATAGAAGAATTATGTAAACAAATACTAAACTGCAGGGGCATAAAGTGTAATTTGCCCATGACAAAGACACCGAGTTGAAAGAATTAAAATTGCAACTTAGTTGTCACCATTGGGTTCCATCAGATAGTCTACTGGACACTATAGGCAAAAGGGCTTTCTTTTCCCAAGCCTTCAACATTTTTTTTTTTTAAATAAAAGTTTGAATGAGTTCAACTCGGATCACCACCATAAATCAGAGCATACATGATATTATAGGCAAAAGGGATTTCTTTTCCCAAGCCTCCAACATTTGTCCTTTTTTTTTGCTAATAAAAGTTAGGGCAAATTCCACTTTACCCTCCTGTGATTTAGCATTTTTTTACATAACCCCCCTATAGTTTCAAAAACTATATATAATCCTCTTATGGTTTGGATTAATGTGTCAAAATGACGGGAATGATCATTCGTAACGGAATCACCTAAAATATCAAAAATACCCTTATGTAAAGTTGAAAATTATTTATTAACCAAGGGAGGTTATGTGGATATTTTGAAAATCATAAGGGGGTTATATGGTAAAGTATTAAACCATAAAGGGGTTATATAGTAAAATATAAAAATCATACGGGGTTAATATGTCATGTATTTATAAGGGTAATTTCGACATTTTTAGAAATTCCGTTACGAGTGACTATTTCTGTTATTTTGACACTTTAATCCAAATCATGAGGAGGTTATGTATAGCTTTTGAAACCATAGGAGGGTTATGTAAAAAAATGCTAAACCACAGAGGGGTAAAATGTAATTTGCCCTAAAAGTTATAATGGGTTCGACTCTAATCACCATCACAAGCCAAAGCATGTTTTTGGAATCATAGATTATTGATAATCATTTTTACATCGAGTACGAAATTCGAATATATGACCTTTCGTAAAGAAATGGTTCGTTCTTTTAACTATTGTTATTTTTGCAGCAAATGATCTATAGAACTCAAAAAGATTTCACCCAAAAATTATAGGAGATAAATTTCACAAAAACTAATGTAGATGAGGAGGCAATTTACACAATATATATGAGAGAAGAGGAATAATGCTAATGATAATATATTAACCAGACATCATAATAATAATGTTATTAAATTTTAATCTTCTTGACAAATCACAATATCAATAATATCGTAACTGAATTCAAATAAAATTACTAAGACCGTAACTTGACACTGTTAAATAATAATATAAAAATTTCTATGTTTGAGTCTTGATTTAGTATGCTAACATGATCATATACCACAGCTTTTAGTGCGTGGACACAACCTCTGACAGTAATTTGGTTACCTGATGAGATAAAAGTAAACCACCACACTGCAGAGGATGGATTAATTTGAAAAAAAAAGAAGGAAGAATGGGATGCTTTGTAGTTCAGAGTAACTAACTATCAGTTTGAGAAGCCGCGTCAGGCATAAATTTTCTCTATGGAGTTCTATGAAAACATTGAAACGTTCAGATTTTTGGATTAAAAGTAAAAAAATAGTAGTCAAATCTTGTAGAACATCCGGTAGTTAATGTATTTGATTTGTCTTAGGTTCGATTCTGTTTATTCCAAAAAAAAAAAAAGAAATGAAAATGCTGATGCGCGAACTCCTGGGCTTAATTTCAGCCAGGTTTCAGGTCAAATATGCTACTTTGAAACAGTAGAAGAATGTTTTATCTTTCCGTAAAGGGAATTTCGCCATTTTCATCCCTAAACTTTTACACTAAAACCAATTTCATCCTTTATGATTTTTTTTAGCCAATTTAGCCCTTCGACTATTTTGAAGTCTCTAATGTAGGACTTTTGCGGCGGCGACACCACATTTTACATATTCCCTACCACCGGTGATGGGTGTATCTGTCTTTTGAAATTAAATTCTTCAATTTAGACGGATTTTGACCATAGTTCTTCTTCTCCGATAGACACCTCATCCCATTCACCAGAAATTCGCGCAAACTCTCTCACACACTCAAATCATGAAATAAAATTCACAAGAAAAAAAACAAAAAATCAAGAACCATAAGAAAAGTGAAGCAAACATACTCTCAAGCAGAAGACGTCATTTACGCTGACCTGGACGAGATGACGAGCAAGGTGGCATCCGAGAGTGGAGTCAGCAGAGTTGAAAGGAATGGGAGATTGGTGGATGGTAACGGCGCCATTGGTGGGGAGACAACTGATGTCGTTGCTGAGTGGCTTACACGTGTCCAATGCTCCGATCTTAGTGTCCATGTTTTCGACCATGAGACGAGGACGGCGACGTCTAAGATGTCGGTTGTAGATGTAAGTAAAGAGTAGCGGTACAATAAAATAGAAAGTTCCATAAAGTTGGGGAGAAAAGATGGAATTCCAATCCGTGGAGCTATTATGATATTTACCTTTGCTCTTTCTTTTTTTTTTGGTGGGTTCGATAAGGAAGGGAAATTTTTTTCTTTTTTTTGCCTTGAGGCAGGTCTTGGCTTTTCTTTTGGAATGGGTGGTGATCGGAGCATGAATGTGGGAGCGCAAGTGTGTGTGTGTGTATATATATATACATGGTTGGCTGGATGATCTCAGTTCTTAGAGCTCAGAGGGGTTACTAAACTTACTATGGCAGAAGGAAAAACAAACGGAGAAACCGGAAACTAGGGGCGGTCTCATCTTTTAACAAAGGGTGCCTGATTATTTTGGTATGGCGGTGGGAATCGGGTTGAGGCACGCCGCATGTCTTAAAGGAGAAATGGCTCTCAAACATACTCTTAGCCTCAGGTCAACTTACAAACTCATTTTGTTTGGGCATTTTGTCAAATAGATTAAGCTCATCACAAAAATTGAATATTTCGTATGAATTTTGACTATGGCTAAGCCGAAAAAATCTTGTCAAGCCTCATTCAGGCAGAAAAGGTCAAAAGAAACAACAAAATTGCAGTAAGTATCATTGTCCAATTTCATTCATCTACAAAACAAAGCATACGGGAAGAAGATGGCAATTTCAACAGCCAAAAAAATCATCTCAACCTAGAGATTAAAACAAAAAAAGGATTCTGGAAACCGCACATGCTTTCTTCATGATGATCTGTAAGTAGTGGTGGTTCTAGCAAGAAGATAGCAACTCCGGCAATGGTGATGGCGGTAGCGAGCTCCCCTTGCTCCTCGGATTCCCTTAATGCTTTTGTTGGTTTTCTGTTTTTGGTTCTTTTCTTCTTTTCTTGGAAAGAAAATTGAGTATACAACTCTACAACTAAGATTCCGCAAGGATTTTGGAGAGATTCTTTTGAGTTCATATGAAACTCAAGGTGAAAAATGAATGATGACTAGTCATGAGAGAGTTGACAGATGAAAGCGGGTAGGTAGTGACAATTGGTGGTGTCTTTGCTAGCAACTATGAACGAAGGATTGAAGAATCAGAACCAAACAAAATGAGCTTGCCGGTGAGTAGATTTAAAATTGTGTATGAGAAAGATTTCTCCTTCAAATTTTGTTTCAATTTTCCTTTTGGTTCTCAGTTTTCTAATGTTTTTCTCGTGGATTTTGTTTCTTTGATTTGAGTGTGTGAGAGAGAGTTTGTGCAAGTTTCTAATAAATCCAGATAAAATTTTCAGTGAAATTCATCGGAGAAGAAGAACTATGGTCAAAGTCCGTCTAAATTGAAGAATTTAATTTAAAAAGACAGATATACCCATCACCGGTGGTAGGGAATATGTAAAATGTGGTGTCGCTGCCGCAAAAGTCCTACATTAGAGACTTCAAAATAGTCGAAGGACTAAATTAGCTAAAAAAAATCATAAAGGACGAAATTGATTTTAATGTAAAAGTTTAGGGATGAAAATGGCGAAATTCCCTTCCGTAAAATTAATTATACCAACATTTCTATCCGCTGTTATAGTTTCTGATGCTTTTATTGGCGATACTGATTCAGATAGTAAAGCTTTACGGAGCCAACTGCAAGCGCCAAAGGTTGGTCTCGGGAGCAATTTGCTGTGTTATAGGATTTTACCTAAAGTTTAGTTTATTGAGTTGACTTGTCAGCTGCAATAATGACGGCGGACAAATGGTAACTGACTCTCAAGTTTAAGCCGCGTGGTGAGCTTGATTCAGAGTCATAGAGCAGTCAACTGGGACAATATATTAATATTAAGCTGACTCTACCTCCCTCAAATACTGATAAAGCTCTAAAAAAGTTTAGTTTAGGGTAAATTCTACTTTATCCCCCAGAATTTAGTATTTATTACATAACCCCCTATGATTTCAATAGTTATATATAACTCCCTCATGATTTGGATTAAAGTGTCAAAGTGACGGGAATGATTATTCGTAACGGAATCACCTAAAATGTCAAAAATACCCTTATATAAAGTTGAAAATTATTTATTAATTAAGGGAGGTTATGTGTATATTTTTAAAACCATAAGAGGATTTTATGGTAAAATATTAAATCATAAGGGGGTTAGTGTGTCATGTATTTATAAGGGTAATTTCGACATTTTTAGAAGTTCCGTTACAAATGACTATTTCCGTCACTTTGACACTTTAATCCAAACTATGAGGGGGTTATGTATAACTTTTGAAACCATAGGAGGATTATGTAAAAAATAAAGAGACTAAACCACGGGGATAAAATGTAATTTGCCCTTTAGTTTATCATAATCAAACACATGGATTTCATCATGCATGACGGCTTCATGAATATGACAAGAGCCACGTTTGGGTTTAATTTTCTTATGGCATGACTTGGTCTAAATATCTAGGAAGAATGCAAAAATCTTGTATTGCCCTATTAGATTCCCAGATATAAACAATTTGTGGAGGGAATGAAATGGAGTTAGATTATTAGATTGTTCATCATCAATGATAACTTCTCAATCACCAAGGAGGGGATCCCTTTTTCTACTGCTTGCTTGCTTCTGTTTAGAAGCTTGTACAGCGGTGGATTATATAACAATCACTCAGCCTCTGCAGGACTCCGAAACTGTAGTTTCTTCAGGCCAGACTTTCAAATTAGGATTTTTCAGTCCTGCAAATAGTAGTGATCGATATGTTGGAATCATGTTCAATGTTCCTGCAGTTGCAGTAGTATGGGTGGCTAATAGAGACAGACCATTAAATGATTCATCAGGAACTCTGACAATCTCAGGAGACGGCAATCTTGTGGTCTTGAATGGGCAGAAGGAGATACTATGGTCATCTAACGTTTCAAATTCTGTGGCAAATTCTACTGCACAACTCTTGGATACTGGAAACTTCGTTTTGACAGACAATCCCAGTGGAAGAACTCTGTGGGAAAGTTTTCAGATTCCGACAGACTCATATCTCCGGCGGATGAGATTAAGTTCAAGTACGAAAGGCCAGAAAATACGATTGACCTCTTGGAGAAGTCCTTCTGATCCATCTATCGGAAGTTTCTCCCTAGGTATTGAAGCCAAGCAAATTCCACAACTCTTCATTTGGAACGACAATAAACCTTATTGGCGCAGTGGTCCATGGAACAACAATGTCTTTATTGGAGTTCCTGCCATGGATCCAGTTTATCTAAATGGTTTTAACCTGGTAACGGATGATGCAGGATTGGTGTCTGCTACCTTCACGTATTCAAATGATAGTGGTTTGTTGTACCTTGAATTGAGTTCCTCAGGGTCTGTACTGCAGAAAGTTTTATCAGATAGAAAAGGGGATTGGGAGGTTACATGGTCAAGCCAAGGAAGTCAATGTGATGTCTATGGCATATGTGGACCTTTTGGAAGCTGCAAACCCCATGGTTCACCTATTTGTACATGTTTGCAAGGTTTTGAGCCTAGAGATAAGGTGGAATGGGAAGGAGGAAACTGGACTAGTGGTTGCACAAGAAGGGCAATGCTACAATGTGAGAGAAATAATTCTGTTCGTTCTGAGGGCAAACAAGATGGATTCTTGAAGCTCCCAAACACTAAAGTTCCAGATTTGGCTGAATGGGTCGCAACTTCAGAAGACGAATGTGGTACTCAGTGCTCAAATAATTGCTCCTGTTTAGCTTATGCCTCTTATCCAGGCATTGGCTGTATGCACTGGACGGGAAGCTTAATTGATATACAGCAGTTTCCCTCTTCTGATGGGGCAGATTTATACATACGTGTGCCTTATTCTGAACTTGGTAAGACACTTCTTATTACAATGTTTTAGTAACTCTGTACTCTTAATGTAGCATTTTACTTTCTGCTTCTGCATTCAAATAGGATTTGAATTCGATCAAGGCTATATTTTGGAATGTAACTAAGTTATCAAATCCCCTTCACTTCTTTTTACATTTTTTCTATAGATTCTACAAGAAAGTCAAAATGACATAGAATTGCATTTGGCTAGTTCTTTCTCGATAGTAGCTTTCTGAAGATGCTTTGAAACTTTGACATTTATAGGCAAGAAAAGGGACATGAAAGCAGTCATTGCAACCTCAGTAATTGCAGCATCTTTATCCTTTGCATTGTCTGCATACTTTTGTTGGAAGTGGCTGGCTAAGCGGAAGGGTATTACTCTGATTTTAGCTTCATTTTTCAGACATTGTTTTTCCTCATCATAAATTTACCAAGCACTATTTCATGATAAGCACAGGGAAACAAGATCAGATTTCATTAATTGAAGCAGGGGAAGTATATAATGTCGAAAGCTTGTTTAGCGACAACTTGGAGCAACCCAAGCTTGAAGAGCTACCACTTTATAGTTACGAAACTTTAGCTAATGCAACAGATGATTTTGAACCAAAAAGTGAGCTTGGAAAAGGTGGCTTTGGCCCTGTCTACAAGGTACACATCCTCAGCTGCATGTGGTGTTTTCTATGGTTGAATACAGCAAATGTAACGGTTATGTAACTGCAGGGAAAGCTATCAGATGGACAGGGGATAGCTGTGAAAAAGCTTTCAAAATCTTCTGGTCAAGGAACTGAGGAGTTTATGAATGAGGTTATGGTGATTTCTAAACTTCAACATCGAAATCTTGTTAGACTTCTTGGCTGCTGTGTTGGAAGAGAAGAAAAAATGCTTGTGTATGAATACATGCCAAATAAGAGCTTGGATACCTATCTCTTTGGTTAGTCAATCTGGTGTTTCTTTTTCCAATGTGGTTACTAAAGTTCCATAGAACCGTCTTTCTTTATGGAACCCAACACAGTTTCATAAACCTATGATGATTTTAGTCCTCCTGATCTTTTCAGAGCCATCGAAACGTGGTTTACTTGATTGGAACACCCGCATTAGCATCATTGAGGGGATTGCAAGAGGCCTCCTTTACCTTCACAGGGATTCAAGATTGAAAATTATTCACAGGGATCTAAAAGCAAGCAACATCCTCTTAGATGACCAGCTTAAGCCAAAAATATCAGATTTCGGCTTAGCAAGAATTTTCGGCGGCAACCAAGATCAAGCAAATACCAACAGGGTTGTAGGAACCTAGTAAGCACATACTGCTAAAATTATATCCTATAATGCAACTTCCGTAGATTAACTTTGTTCTTACGTCCCCAAATTATGTGATAACAGTGGCTACATGGCCCCTGAATATGCAATGGAGGGAAGATTTTCAGAAAAGTCAGATGTTTACAGTTTCGGAGTGCTATTATTGGAGATTGTAAGTGGAAGGAGAAACACAGGCTTTTACCATGATGAGTACGAGCTCAGCCTTTTAGGATATGTAAGCTTGTTTCTTTATTAGGACTGCAATTCTAAAGATTCATTTCCATTTCTAACATTTCAATCTCTGAACTCCAAAATTCATCAACTTGCCAAAATTTTCAGGCCTGGAAATTGTGGAATGGAAATGATATAACAAATTTGATAGACCCGTTGATCTTTGATCCATGCATCGAAGTGGAGGTCATGAGATACGTACATGTAGGACTACTATGCGTGCAAGAATATACAAAGGATCGGCCAAATGTCTCAACTGTTCTGTCAATGCTGAATAGTGAAATTGCAGACCTTCCTCGTCCTAATTTACCAGCTTATATAGGAAGATTGGGTGCTTCAGCCGGATGTCCTCAAAAAAGCACAGATTCTGTGAATGGTGCAACTCTAACAGGTGTTCAAGGCAGATAGCACATCCCAATACATGTTTTTTTTTCCTTTTGGGGGTAAGTGTTTTTCATCTTTCGAGTGCACAGAAGATGTGAAGCACATTGATGTTGTTTTAGAGGGTAATGGAAAAAAAAATTCGGTTATGCTGCCATTCCTTGTCGAACAATGAATTTTTTGGTTCAAATTGCCTTTTGTACCTTAAATCAAAGAATGGCTAATTGTCTGGATGCTATTGAGAATAACAACTTATAAATTAATGAGTGGTGTGTGTTTCTCAACAAACTTGGAATGCTAAAAGAACAAAAACCAAAATGTTCTTTGATCTCATTATCTTCCTGTCGTTGTCCTGTATGTCCTGAGGTTAAGGGCACAACTTCTAAAAGGACCCACAAAGACGAATATAAGTGTAGATTTTTTCCTTGAACCAATTTCCGCGATTATTATCTCCAATTTTGCTTTATAGAAGTTGAATCCCGTCTCGTGAGATTGTCACTTTATAAAATTTTTTTGTCGCATAAATACAGTGCCATCATGGGGTCTAAATGTTGACTTTGAAACATGAATGCATATGTCCAGCTATCTGAATTGTTGCGGGTGAATGAAGGAAAACTTGCCATCAAGAAATATCCAGCAGCAACGCGGTTTGAATAGAAAGAGAAAGGAGTCAAATGTGAAGTGTCGAAACTCAGAAGTTATTTGCAAAAAAATGATAGACCATTTTCTCTGCAGCAGGAGAATGAAGGAACTTACAAACTTAGTACCTCTACTACTCCTGTTTGCTTGCTTCTGCACAGAAGATTGCAGAGCTAATGATACCATTACAATCACTAAGCCGATTCGTGACCCCGAATCTGTAGTCTCCGCAGGACAAACCTACAAATTGGGATTTTTTAGCCCTGCAAATACTAGTAATCGATATGTTGGAATCATTTTCAATAATTTTCCTCAACAGACTGTTCTTTGGGTAGCTAACAGAAACCAACCCTTGAATGATTCTGGAGGAATATTTTCCATTTCAGAAGATGGAAACCTTACGGTCCTGAACGGGCAGAAAAAGGTTTTATGGTCTTCTAATGCTTCAAATTCGGTGGCAAATTGCAGTGCACAACTCTTGGATACTGGGAACTTAGTCCTGAGAGACAACTCAAATGGAATGATTCTATGGGAAAGTTTTCGGCATCCTACAGACACCATTGTCTGCAAAATGAGACTAGGGGCAAGCACCAAGAACAAGAACCGGCTTACCTCATGGAAAAGTCCTTCCGACCCATCTATTGGAAGTTTCTCTCTAGGTTTTGATCATCCAGGAATTCCAGAAGTCTTCATTTGGGATCAGAGTAAGCCTCTTTGGCGCAGTGGTCCATGGGATGGCAACGTCTTCATTGGAGTTCCTGGCATGTATTCAGGTCGACACGTGTTACATATGGTGAATGAAAATACAGATTCTGCATCCCTTACCTACGATTGCTTCAATGATTCTGTTTTGACATACTACCATGTATTGACTTCCTCTGGGATTTACCTGGAGAACGTTTGGAACAATGACCTAGGAGATTCCACGGTAACATGGTCAAGTCGAAAGAGTGAATGTGATGTCTATAGCAAATGCGGCCCTTTTGGAATATGTAATCCTCAGGGTTCGCCAATTTGTACATGCTTGAAAGGTTTTGAGCCAAGAGACAAGGAGGAATGGAACAGAGGAAACTGGACTGGTGGCTGCTTAAGAAAGGCATTGCTGCAATGCCAGGGGAACATATCTGGTGGTCAGGAGGCCAAACCAGATGGGTATTTAAAGCTCAATAACGTAAAAGTTCCAGATTCCTCTTACTTAGTTGGCGTCCTCAACCTCATAAGGGAGGAAGAATGTGGTGATGAGTGCTCAAACAATTGCTCTTGCATAGCTTATGCATATCCCAAGGGCGTTGGATGTATGCACTGGAGTGGCCATTTGATAGATGTACAACAATTCCCTTTTGATGGGACAGATCTATATGTGCGTGTGGCTTATTCTGAACTTGGTAATTATTTTTCCAGCCCCTTATTCATTACTTGCATCTTGTATATATGGATGTGATCCAGTCTCTGAGTAGTGAAATCTTCTTAAGCTGTGTTGATAATTTATTGCACAAATCTACCTCAAAATGATGCTAAAATTTGATATGATGGCACATGTCTAGTTCCTTGTAAATTCTCATAATCTGCTTTGAACCACCTGAAATGCAGATCACACCAAAAGCAAAAGTCACAAGAAAGCAGTCATTGCTAGCATAGTTGTTGTGATATCTTTGTTCGTTGCTGGTTTTGCATATTTCTTATGGAAGTGGTTGCCTTATCATAGAGGTAAAGCGCTAGATTAGCAAAGATAAAGTCACGACATATTCCCTACATGCATTGGCAATATGGAGAAGGTGCACAAACCTAACTTTCACTATTTGAAGCAGGTGAAACAATCATCAGAATGAAAGACATGCTCAGCGACAGTGAAGATCAGCTTCATCTGTACGGTAATGAGACACTGGCTAACGCAACAAATACTTTTCATGTGGAAATCAAGCTTGGGAAAGGTGGTTTTGGTTCAGTCTACAAGGTATATCAAGTGTTCGTTCGTTCGTTTTTTTGCAGAACCTTATGCAGTTTGGACTGTAAAGAACTCAATAATAGTGTAGCACACATATGCAGGGGAAACTGATAGACGGCCAGGAAATTGCAGTGAAAAGGCTTTCAAACTCTTCGACTCAAGGGATCGAGGAGTTTAAGAATGAAGTTCTGGTCATTTCAAAACTCCAACACCGAAATCTTGTCAGACTTCTTGGGTGCTGTGTTGAAAGAGAGGAGAAAATGCTGGTCTATGAATTCATGCCAAACAAAAGCCTGGATGCCTATCTATTTGGTTAGCTGGTTATAATTTCCTGTACCGAAATGTTGATTACTAGGATGTCTTCTACCATATTTACAGAATTGTTGATGGATGATCGTCTGACTAAACAATAAAACTGTACTCACATTCTGCCTGATTTCAGATATATGCAAGCATGATTTACTTGCTTGGAATAGACGCACCATCATCATTGAAGGGATCTGCAGAGGCCTTTTGTACCTTCATAGGGACTCGAGATTGAAAATTATCCACAGAGATCTTAAAGCCAGTAATATTCTCTTGGACGGGGAGCTGATTCCAAAAATATCAGATTTCGGCTTAGCAAGAATTTTCAGAGGCAACCAAGATCAAGACAATACGAACAGGGTTGCGGGGACATAGTAAGCACGTACCAGTTATCTCAGTTCAATCATGGAAACTCCAAAACCCCCCCCCCCCCCTCTTTCCCCCTCCCATTTCTGTTGAGTTTAAGCATAAATCAATTTCACCCCTTGTTGATAACGGGATGCAGTGGCTATATGGCCCCAGAATATGCAATGAGAGGAAAGTTTTCTGAAAAGTCAGATGTCTACAGCTTTGGAGTGCTGCTGTTGGAGATTGTGAGTGGAAAGCGAAACACTAGCTTTGGTAACGAGGCGAATGATCACAGCCTGGTAGAATATGTAAGTTTCTATACATGGCGATTCCCATATGCGAAATTCATTCCACTTTTATACAACTCATGATTAATTTCAGTTGCATTTTGTTCTCATAATTTTCAGGCCTGGAAACTGTGGAATGCAGGTGAAACAGTGAAATTAATCGATCCAAGAATTTTTGATCCGTGCATTGAAATGGAGGTCTTGAGATACATCCATGTTGGACTATTATGTGTGCAGAAGCATGCCAAGGATAGACCAAACGTGTCCAATGTTCTGTCAATGCTTAACAGTGAAATAGTTGAGATCCCTTGTCCTAACTTACCAGCTTATAATGCCATATTTTGTCCTTCAAAAACTGTACATCCTGAACAAGGTATACATTCCCCCAATGATGTCAGTATAACAGCTGTCGTAGGCCGATAGCACATTTTACAGCAATATGGGCAAAGATTAGTAGAATACTGAGGTATCCAAACAAACAAATTAGGGTTTTCCAAATCATTTGTTCACTAGTGTTTCTTTAGATTGTTCTAGTAAAAACCAATTGCCATTCTGAAGGTATCAATTTTATTTTTTTTTCTTTAATTTTTTTGATCAAATTTTATAATGACATGTTTAACTAGGTTCTGATTAGCATTAACACTTTGTCTAACGCATACAGTTTTATTCCTGGTTGCATTTATAAACTCTCCCATATAAGTACACCTCCACAAAATACTAAAATAGGGAGAATTAATTGCAATTTCAATTCCTAGTAGTTGGCCTCTATGTCAAACTCGTCCCTAATGCAAAGACAATACAACTCACTATCAGTTAATAATCAATAGCGCAAAAAAAATAATTATGTATATTATACCAGTTGAGACTGATTATGCAAACCAAAAAATTTTGGCAGAGGAGCAATTAAGGTCGGCCACAATTTTGGACTCCCTATTTCTCCTACTTTGTTACTCCTTTCAGGGAGTGAATGAATTTGACATATCCAACATTAAGACAATTCCTCCAGGACTGCACCTTCCTCTGGCCTAACTCTGATGGCAGCACTGACAAGAAAAAGAAACAATGAATCTCCAGTCTCAATGAGGGAATCTTTTGTTCTTGTACTTGCTTGCTGTTTAACAGTTTGTACCGCCATAGACACTATTACTATTGCTAGGCCTGTCCAAGACCATGAAACTTTAGTATCCTCCGGGCAAACCTTCAAGTTGGGTTTTTTTAGTCCTGCAAACGCCAGTAATCGCTATGTTGGAATCATGTACGATAATATTCCTGGAACAACTGTTATATGGGTGGCTAACAGGGACAAACCTGTTAAGGATTCTACCGGAATTTTGACAATTGCAGGAGACGGTAACCTTGTAATCTTGAATGGGGAGAGGGAGATCATATGGTCTTCTAATGCTTCAAAGTCTGTGGCAAGCTCAAGTGCCAAACTTTTGGATACTGGGAACTTAGTCTTGACAGACAACTCAGATGGAAGTACGATGTGGGAGAGTTTCCAAATTCCTACTGATTCTTTGGTGCCAAAGATGAGATTAAGTGCGGGTGCAAAAGAGAAGCTCCAACTAACTTCCTGGAGAAGCCCTTCTGATCCTTCCATTGGAGATTTGTCTGCAGGCCTTAACCTTTTCCGGCCGCAACAGTTCTTTGTTTGGGAGATTAATGTACCTCACTGGCGCAGTGGTCCACGGAGTGGTAATACGTTCATCGGAATAGCTGGCATGAGTTCTGCTTATCAGAGTCGATTTGATCTGGTGGAGGACAATTCAGGATCTACTTATTTTACCTACAACTCTGTAAATAATCCGGATCTGTTCTACTACGCATTGAATTCCTCAGGGTGTTTACAGGCAAAGGTCTTAATTGGTAAAGGAGATTGGAGTGTAACGTGGTCAAGTCTAGAAAGCCAATGTGATATTTATGGCAAATATGGACCTTTTGGAAGCTGCAATCGTCTACAGTCACCAATTTGTACGTGTTTGCGAGGGTTTAAGCCAAGAGATGAAGAGGAATGGAACAGAGAAAATTGGAGTGGTGGATGCATAAGAAAGGAATTGTTGAAATGTGAGAGAAATCAATCTTCCAGTATAGATGCCAAAGAAAATGGATTTGTGAGACTCCCAAACATGAAAGTTCCAGATTTCCTTGTGCTGGTAGTATTCTCAGAAGAAGCGTGTGGTGGTTCTTGCTTGAAAAATTGCTCTTGCACAGCTTATGCATATTACAAAGGGATAGGATGTATGCATTGGCGTGGCAGCCTAATCGATGTGCAGCAGTTCTCCTATGAGGCAGACTTGTATATACGCGTACCTTATTCTGAACTTGGTAAGATATATCTTCTATACACTAGTTATAGTTACATGTTTCACTTATTAATTGCTTATACATGTCTAAGGATTTGTGCCCAGTTTTTTTTTTTTTTAAATAAATTTTCAATCAATCCAAAAGTCCAGAACTGATAATTCTCACATTTTTTTTGGATCTATTTGAAGTTATGATGAAATTTGCTTGTGTTTCTACCAAAAAGGTATCTATAGTAGGGCCAATTGACAGTCGCCACATGTCAGCTCGGCCATGGTGGCCTGCCAGCTCGGAACAGCCAGGTCTACTGGAGAGTACCAGCTCGGCCGACGCTGCCGCCTCTCCGTCATGTGGGCCTAGTGGGCCGCGGCCTCCGGACCGTTCGGGGTATTCACGCGAAACTCTAGGAAGACTCCAAACTCTAGAGGACTCCAACTCCTATATAGAAACTACTACCCGCAAGCCTATAAATGTAGCTTCATACGACGACACAAGGTACGCCATCTACAGTACTCTATATTGTTACTTTACTCTCAAGCTCTCGCTGACTTGATCGTCGGAGCTACTCCGGAAACATCAGCCTAGCCGTCGATTTTCTTGACAGGGCAGCTCGCTCGCTTTCCCCCTATCAGCTCGATCAGCCCCAATCCGCTCAGCTCGGGTCTCGTCTTTGACAATCGCATTAATTGGCACCGTCTGTGGGAAACACGTAATTCTTCTCTTGCAAACCATGCCAAGAACTAGGTCCCAGAGGAACGCTGACGGATCCAAGGGGAACGAGCAAAGCGGCCCTTAGAATCCCCCCCCGGGGTCCAATTCCAGGAGACGAAGGGACGGGGCTCTCACGAATCTCGCCTGAACAGCTAACTGGTGGAAAACCTATCTACCTTTGAGGCAATCATGGACTACTTCAAAGAGCAGACGAGAGGCCATCGTGACCAGAAGCTTAAGGCCCAAGGGGTGGAAGGAGTTGGGCTGTCCGAGTCCCGTACAGGGAGTCCTAACCCCCGGCCAAAGCGGGCGCGTAGGGAGCTCACACGTGAATAGATCGAGGTCGTGGAGCCTTCTCACAAGAACACCCGAACTGAGCACCTGGAGCCCTTCCGAAGGTTCTCAAAGGAAGAGCTCTCCCCACGGAAAGAGGAATACCAGGTACAGGATGAGCTGGACCTACTTTTGGACCCTGAGGCGGACAGGTACATTGCCTCTCCCTTCGTGCCCGATATTGAGAGCTATCCACTGCCCACGAAGTTGAAGATACTGAGTATGAAATCCTACGATGCGACCACGGATCCGGAGGACCACCTATTCGCATTTTTGACACAAATGCGCCTACAAATGGCCGCAGACGCGATCAGGTGCAAGACCTTCCCAATGTTCTTGGAGGGGAAGACACGTCAGTAGTTCCGGGGGCTGCCTCCCAGGTCAATTCGGTCTTTCAACCAGCTCGCGCGACTATTAGCAACTCAGTTCGTTTCGTCGCGAGTCTTCTCCAAAAGCACTGCTTACCTGATGACCATCCAGCAAAGGCCCAAGGAATACAATGTTAGCGCGACTTTTAATGTCACAGACTTGAGTCCATTCCTTGGTGAGGAGGATCCAGATTTGAGGACAAATCCTTCTCAAGTAGAGGAGAATGATGTGTGCACGGACCTTAGGCCAAGTAATGATCCAGTTCGAGTCCCATTGAGCCTAGTCACACGTGCACGGACCAAGTGCTTCAAGGAGTCTCTTCAAACTCTTGTGCGAAATGTTCAAGACCAACAAGGAGTCCATCGGGATATTGAAGGCTTGGAAGGTGATAATCAAGTTGTCTACACGATGATCCAAACCCACGAAGAGAGCCCGTGAAGAGTCGAGTGGACCCCCATGTGGGAATGGTTGACTAGGCTCTAGGCCTTAGTGTTAGGTTCAATTGTTTAGAGTTATATTAGATTATTTTATTTGAGTCATGGGCCGGCCCACCTTGTCCAAGGAGTGGCCGACCCTCCTTAGCTAGTTTCTTAGGGTTTCATTAGCCTCTTAGCCTATATAAAGGCTCACTTTGTACGGTTAACAGGTAGACAATTTTCATAATAAAATTCTGGTTCGATTCTCTTCAAATTATTGAGAGCAGTCGATCCTTTATTTGCTTTTGGCAAGCGTTCTTGAGCAATCTTGCGAATGTCCTTGATTGTTCTACTGAGCTATCCACTAGAATATCACCTCAATTGAAGTCGTCGTTCTACCACCTTCAATCAATTCATGTCGTCAGTTTTGGTTCTAGGTTTCGCATTCCAAGTGTTGGACAATCTCGCTAGATCCTTGGACAAATGTGCTACGTGTTTCGAAACTTGTTGATCGAGGACCGTATCAGAGGGTGTCTCCTTCGGGTCGCATGGGACTAAAGCCAACCAGGCCAAAGAAACAGTTGAGGCCAGGATGGCCAAAGAAGCTGCCGAGGTCACACATGTCAGACGAGCTGGAGAAACTGCCAATGCTATGCAGACCCAAGAAGCAGTCGGGGCCTTGCAGGTCGAAGAAGCTATCGAGGTCGCCCAAGCCAATGAGGTAGCAAAGGTCGAACAGGCCGGAGAGACTACCCAGGTCGCACAGGCTGAAGGAGCAGTCAAGACCGAACAGGCTAGAGAGACTGCCCAAGCCAAAAAGGCTAAAGAGGCTACAGGATGAACTGATCTGGCCTGGACGTTGTACGTAGACGGCGCATCAAGCAAAGAAGGATGTGAAGCGGGGCTCCTCCTAATCAGCCCTACTGGGGAAGAGCTGGCCTACCCCTTGAGATTCGATTTCAGAGCCTTCAATAACGAATCTGAATGTGAGGCTCTGATCGTGGGAATGGAGATGGCTCGGAAATTGGGGCCGAATCAATAAAAGTCTACAGCGATTCGCAGCTAATAGTAAACCAAGTATGAGAAAACTACGAGATCAAAGAAGTACCATTGAGGAAATATGGCATCAAGGCACACGAGCTGAGGGGTCAGTTCAAGCAGTTCATATTCGAGTAGATCCCACGGAGCCAAAATAAGAGAGCTGACACCTTGTCCAAACTGGCATTTACCTCGTTTGGCACACAAAATAGGGAGGTGCTGGTGGAGGTCATTAAAAGACGGGCCTATGAGCAGTTAGACACCGCAGTCATTCAGATAGTAATCTCATGGATGGACCCCATCGTCCGGTACCTAGCCAATGGAAAGCTCTCTGCGAGTAGGACAGAGGCCCGCAAAGTCCTTTTCAAATCACAAAAATACGTGCTCACAGAGGGAGTACTATATAAGAAGTCTTACTTGCAGCCATGGCTAAAGTGTGTAACGCCAGAGGAAGGAAGCTATGTCTTGCGTGAACTGCATGAAGGCATTTATGGTAATCACGTTGGCTCGAGAGTTCTGGCCAAGAAGGGAATGCTATCTGGATACTATTGGCCTACCATCTTCCGGGACTCGGTTGAACTGGTAGTCAGATGTAAGTCATGCCAATTGCACGCCTCGGTTCATCACGCCCCAATTCAGGAGATAGTACCCCTTCATAGCTCATGGCCGTTTTTCCAATAGGGAATCGACCTGTAGGGCCCATTTTTTCAAGCTCCAGGAAGTTATGAGCACTTGGTGATAGCAATTGATTACTTTATTAAATGGGTCGAGGCCAAACCACTCAGCACAATCAATAGCAGGTCGGTCTAAAAGTTTCTTTGGAAGAACATAGTATGCCAATTTGGCATACCGCGAGTCCTAGTCTCGGACAATGGCTGACAGTTTGCTGACAATTCCCTCCAGGAGTGGCGTTCTGAGCTCGAAATTCAGCAACATTTCACTTCTGTGGGGCACCCACAAGCTAATGGACAGGTCGAAAATGTCAACAGGACCATCTTACATGGCCTCAAGACGCGGATATGATCTGCGCGAACTGAATGGGTGGACGAGCTGCCCACTATACTGTGGGCCTACCGGACTACCCCTAGACGGCTATCCAGGAAACTCCTTTGTCCTAACATATGGGACCGAATCAGTAATTTCAACAGAAATTGGAGTGTCCTCAAGTAGGGTGCAGCATTTCGTGGCCCAGAATAACGAGGAAGAGATGCGATTCAACCTAGACTTGCTCAAGCAGCAAAGAGAAGAAGCTGCCATAAGAATAGCAAAGTACAAAGGGCAGGTCGCGCGGTACTACAACGCCATAGTAAGGCATCTCGCATTCAAATTAGGAGACCTGGTACTGCGGAGAAATGCAGTGGCCGAGCTATGGGCACAGGCAAGCTTGACACGAATTGGGAGGGTCTCTACGTGGTAAAAGAAGCTAACCGCGCTGGGTACTGCAGGCTAACTCACCCTAATGGGGATGAAATCCCACGCACCTGGCGCAATTCGAATTTAAAACTTTTTCGTTAGAGCTCGCGCATGACTCGAGCTGATTAGAAAGCGGGTCGCGTGACGTTTAAGAATGTATCTAGGTCTTACGACGAAATGTAAGATTTTTTGCTAAAAGTTTAATTAAAAAGATCATTTATTTCAATTCAAAAAGGTGTACAAAAAGGGGGGCCATACAAAAGCGAGTTGGCCAGTTCGGATCCTACCCTACTCTATGCCCTATCTATATCTGTACTAAACACTACCTAATTCTCCTCCTGTTGCTCTTGCTTGGGTTCAGTGAAGGTCATAGGTAGGGTGGGGTCTACAACCAGCGCGGCCAGGTCGTGCCCATGCGCGTAGCCTTCCACGAACCTGTCGATCTGGTGAACTGCTTGTGGGTTGTAATCAGGCCATCTGCCTAAGTCGAATCTAGGCAAATTCAGAGACTGCACGTCATGCATAGCTTGTGTATACCTCACCTGCAGAACTGGCTCGTTAAGAATGACCAGATCCTTCATGAAATCCTCAAACTTCTTGAAGTCCTTGACGCCCAGCTGGCGACCCTCCTCACGAGCAGCATCAATCTGACCAGGCAGCTCCGCAGACTTCTTCTGCTCGGCTTCTAGTTGTGTGCCCAGCTTGGCCGTCTTCTTCTTCTCCAGCTCGCAGGCGGCCTGGGATTCGGCGAGTTGCTTCTTCATGGACTCCAGCTCAGTTTCGACAGCCTCGAGCTGGGTTGACAACTTGTTTTTGGCCGCATCGGCTTGAAACAAGTTCTCGCCCATATTCTCATACCTCTGCGATAGTTCGGCGCCAGTAACGTTAAGCTACAAATTAAGCACAAGGTCAGGACAAGCCAAATGCAGAATACGACAAAGTACAGTTAGTTCAAAGGATTATTTGAGCCGCGTTGAGGTAGTAGCTCTCCAGCAGTTCGGAGTTGGACGCCAACTGGTTGAAGTGGTGTCGCGTGGGAGCACTGTGCCCCTAAGGATCTCCCGAGCTGTCTCTGAAAATTGGGCTCGATTATTCACCGACAACCCCCACTTCGGACAGAAGTGCAGGGGGTGCGAGTGTGCGCTCAGATCGGATGGTGATTTCAGAGGAATCACGTTCCTTCATCGCCACATGGCTGGTAGTGACTTTGACGAGGCCTGCTGCTCTGCGGTGTTTACTCCGTAATACCCGGGCTGAGCGGCGGATTGCCCTTCTTGGGCGTGAGGAGAAGTCACCTTAGTACGGGCCCTCTTGGCTGTCGTCTTCTTTCTTTGCTTCTTGGGCTCCTCTACAGGAGACGACCGAGCCGCTACCTGAAGGATAGGCACTAGTGGAGAAGGAGCAGCCACGCTAACAGGAACGGTGGAGGGCTCAGCAGCAGGCGTGCTCGAACTGCCAGTTCTCCCTATGTTCAACAGTTGGGAGAATCTCTTCACTACAGGACAAAGAGGAGAGGTCAGTTCGGACAACATAGTTGAACTCATAAAAAAGAAGGAGGAATGGGGGATGAGATCAAGAATTTACAAGCTGCCAGCTCCTCGGGGGTGAGAGGTCGAAGATCAAGAGTAGGGTCATTCACCCCTGCTCGAATCAGCCCCGCGGACCAGAGATGGACGTTGTTGAATTCCTTCACCTTCAACCGAGCTCCCGAACTAATCAGGCGGTTCAGCTCGGCTGCTGGCAGGGGCGAAGGAATGGGGTCAGACACCTGAGTCTCCTCCCTCCAGGTCAAGGGAGGAAAGCCTTTGTTCTTCACATAGAAGAACTAGGCCTTCCAGCCCTTAATAAAGGAAGAAGCGTTCGAGAACAGCTCACGGGTTGAGAACTCCCCCCCCGCTCCTACGAGCGAAGTAGAACCAACCATGGACCGGACCGCAGACCTTCATTTGAAAAAATGACTTGAACAGGTCTAAGGAATAGGGGATCTCGAGAACTCGGCACAAGATAAAGAAGCCGAGGATCGACCGAACAGCCTTAGGGACGAGTTGGATTATCCGAATTCCCAGAAGGTCAGAATTTGGTAAAAGAAGTGAGGAATCGGAAGGCGGAGACCAACTATGAGCTGATCTCTGTAGATGGCCATAATGCCTGGGGGAGGTCAGCTGGCGTACTAACCAAGTTGGGTGGCCCTGGCCTTGAACTAAGGAGGGATATCATACCTCTCTACCAGCTCGTCTACATTTGCCTGATCTAGGAGGGTGGTATTACCTTGACTTCCCCAAAGTCGATGCCATGCCCCCCAGAGGTTCCTACCCTGATATTATGGGAGCTGCTTCCAGGGGAATACCCTGAACAGCAGCTCCCTCAATAGGCTGGGTAGGCTGGTTGGACGGGTTCATGGCTCGGATTGGTGAACGAATGGGAGAAGGAAGATATTCAGAGTCAGACGAGCTGGAAGAAGAGGAGCTAGAAGAAGAAGAAGAAATTATTTCTATTGGGGCAGGTCAGACTACTCTACGCCTAGGTGCTGAACTAGTGATGCCTGAGTGTGTGGAAGAAGATGACATAAAAGGAAAAGAGAACTTACTAGCAGATAAGGAAGAAGAGCCGGTAGGTGCTTAGAAGGGGACGCTACTCTCGAACGAACTCACTAAGCGTGGTGCGCGCTGATGGAAATTTGGAAGTAGAAGAAATGAGAAAGGAAACTTGAAAGTGACGTCTGGTGGGGTCTATTTATAGACCACCCAAGCAGGAAGACAAAAAGCCCCGAATTAAAATTTCAAATTTATTACTAGAAAATCGTCGCCTTTGTTGACAACCGCCATCATAATGGGACATGACCCTTGAAGTGCCAGTTACATGAACAAACGTGTCAGTTACTCAGATAAAGACAGCAATCATGGGATCGTGGGCTCTGCTCCAAACTGACCCGTTGCCCCAAAATTTGATCCAGACTCATGCGACCTTTCGATGACTCTAGACTCAAAGGGGGGCGAGTGTAATGGGGCCAATTGACAGTCGCCACGTGTCAGCTAGGCCATGGTGGCCCGCCAGCTCGGATAAGCCAGGTTGGCTGGAGAGCACCAGCTCGCCCGACGCCGCTGCCTCTCTGCCATGTGGGCCTAGTGGGCCGTGACCTCTGGACCGTTTGGAGTATTACACGAAATTCTAGAAAGACTCCAAATCTTAGAGAACTCCGACTCCTATATGAAAACTACTACCCGCAAGCCTATAAATGTAGTTTCATACGACGACATAAGGTACGCCATCTACAATACTCTATACTGTTACTTTACTCTCAAGCTCTCGTTGACTTGATCGTCGGAGCTATTCCGGCGACATCAGTCCCGCCATCGCTTTTCTTGATAGGGCAGCTCACTCGCTCTCCCCCCATCAGCTCGATCAGCCCCAATCTGCTCAACTCACCCAGCTCAGCCCAAGTCGCATCTTTGGCAGTCGCATCAGTATCAAAATGACTAAAATGAAGGCTTATTACCTAATTCCTTGAATGAAAATTCTGAATTTATGCTTTCAACACTTGAAATACAGATAAAAAGAAGGATACGAAAGCAGTCACTGCAGTCACAGTGGTTGCAGTATCTTTATTTATTGCCGTCTCTCTATATTTTTGTTGGAAATGGTGGGCTAAGCACAAAGTTGACATTACTCACTTTAATATGCTCAAACTCTACTTAATTAATTTCTCATGTGTTGTCATTTATATTTATGCATTCACCTACCACCTACTCATAAACAAGTAAAGACCAAGATGATCAGGTGTCTTTGTTTGAAGCTGCGTATAAAGTGGAAAACATGGTTAGCAAAACTGTGGACCGAGCCAAGTTAGAAGAGCTACCTCTGTATACTTATGAAACACTAGTAATAGTTTACGTACTTTGCACGTGATTGTAATATTTTAAAATATATTATTCTTTAGATACTAAATTTTTTTTAATAAAATTTTGTAATCAATATCATAATATAGCATTTTTATGGTATTTATTTTTTAAGCTAGTTACTTTTAAAAACTTTATTAAATGAAAGGAGACAAAAAGCATTCCAATGTAGTTGACTCCCTTAGGATTGAATTTGGAATTATGAACCAAACACCTTTTAATTTATAGTTTGAACTCTAACATATCAAATATTGATAATATCATGTTTTACCAAAATTATTGTATATTCATGATTCTATTGCACATAAACCACAATCATTACAATTTTTTATAAATGAAGAATATAATTAAGTTAGAAAAATAAACATACATGTAATTTGAATTCTTTGTATTATGTTAATTTTATTTTTATCAATAATGGAGTATAAATGATCCACACGTAAAGTTTTTTTAGCTTATACATTCTGACAATTAAAATTTTATAGATAGAGATAGTTGGAGTTTTTCTATTTTTCTTTTCTTTTATGCATATTTTTAGCACAATCCAATGCGGAGCAAAAGCAACAAGTCTACTTTTTTCATATGAGTACAATATTTTTGGTTTTAATAATCGTTTTTCTGATAATCATGTAATTGGAATGAGAATTATCGCTAATTAACAATTTTAATATTAATTTTTTATATATTGCAATGTTTTATTTTTTAATTGCCAACTTTTAATCCATAACCACTATCATTATTATCAATTATTGGAATGCACTAAGTCTATTTAATTACAATTGTCACCATAAATGAAATTTACTTAATTTTAAAGTTTTGCGTTTCATAACCTCTTCCATTATTCACTAATATTGAAATGCAATAAATATATGTAATCATTAGAAAAAATAAGGGTATTTTGAGCATAACCAATAACAATTTGGATATCATTTTAAGTTTACTCTTATTATAATTTTTATTTTATCATTAGAGATGACTTCTAACTTGATGGATGGACTTAGTTTTCTCAAACCAATACAAATGAAGCATTACTATATTATTGCCAATAACAATGTTTGTCTTTCCCTAGATATCAATAATTGAATGTTATCTTTGGCATTATTTGAATTGTATTCTAGGTTTTTAATTCATTTGCTATTTACTTTATGTCATTTTATAAATAGTTATCAATTTTTTTTAGTTCTTCTTGTTTTGATCGGTTGCTATTGATGATAATAGTGGTTTGTATGGTGCTATGTTATATTTCTTTTTTTTCTAGTTTAATACTGCTATTTCAGTTTGATAGGTTGCATTTTAGTGGGTATTTTGGGCATTATTGCACAATTAATTGACTAAATATTTTCGTTAATTGGGTAGATTCTACTAATATTTTGTTTTGGTGCTAATTGCAGGAATGGTTGCTGAAAAGTGTTTAAATTCAACTTTTAGAAGATTCATCGGACGTGGGGCCCGTTTGAGAAGTTGAAGAAACCTAATTGTAATAGATTTTATTTTAATATATTTCTAGGGAGTCCGGCTGCAATTTTAAAACAAGTAACAATTTTACGGCTATTGTGGGGGATTGTATTTATCTCTCGCGCGGCTTAGGTCAGGAGGGAGTTTTTTTTCTTTGGCTTTTGAATGACACTGGGTGCCGCAGCTTGTAGGGGAAAAGAAAAAGAACAGAGAGGGGCGGCAGCTTTGTAGAGGAAAAAGCAGCAGAGACAGAGGGGCCACCATTCTTGACTTCTGTACTTTTTCCTTTTCCATCTTTTGTGAACTTTGAAAACTCAAGATTTGGTTGACCGAAATTGGAAGATCAAAAGAAGCAATTGAAACCTTTCTCTCGTATGTTTGCTTTGTGAGGGACCAATATGAGCCGTTATTGTTGACTTCGTATTGGTTCTGCATCTCTTGTTGACTTGGAAATTCCGTGGCTTGTGATTAGTCTTGACCGAGAAATCAAGCAATTGAAAGTTTTCCTCATATGCTTGCCTAACACCAAAAAGAAAGAAAGCATCGATGACCCTTCCCTACCTTGTACGCGCGGCCTGTTCACTAATGGGGAACTAAACCCCTAATTCTAGTCAAGGGGACTACTGACGATTTGGTTCAGCAATTACTGTGAGATCGAATTTATTTTAACTATTTCCTCCATTTATTAATATTTATATATTTCCGGTTTCTAATTGTTATAGCCTTATGTATGATTGGTTAGTGCGCAATAATTAATTGTTTATACAGGCTATTTTGCTATATATGGGTAATTGAATTCGTAATTGTTCGTTAGCTCTATCCCAGTAGCAACTGGCATAATTGGATTTGTGTCAGGGGAATATTTGATCTGGCTTGAATGAACCCTCGTAGCGTGTTTGTTGGTTAGGATTGGGCCTTTCTAATTACTAATGTAATTTAGAAATTAAATCCTACGGTCGTACCTAGGGTTGTTTTTGGATTAGAGAAATAGCTAACGGTCGTACCTTAGCTATCGATAAATTAAGGAAGGGTTGGTTGTTTAGCGCGTGCGAGACAACTATAACCAATCTATTAATAAATGTTGAAATTATTTCTGCATCAATGATCAGTGCATGAACCATTTCTGAAGTATACCCTTGGCTAGAGTTTTCTTTCAGTTATTCCTTTTAATTAATTATTTTCTGCATTTAATTTGTTCAGTTGGCATTTGATACCAAAACCCCCCATTAATCTTGATTTGAAAAGAAACAAATATCTCTCCAGTCTCTGAGGAGACGACCCTGCTTACCACTGTCTACTAGTTAGGGAATTCAGTTAAATAATTAATTCAGGTATATCGGATTAAGCAAACTCTTCGGGAACAGGGTGAATCAAGTAACCCATTGCACACCTAGAGTCTCTGCTCCAGTACTCGAATTGATTACTGACTGTTTCAGGTGGTAGTTAGGATTTATTTATTATGATTGCACAGGTTCGGCACCTGTCAATTTTTGGCGCCGTTGCCGGGGACTGGCATCAGAATTATTTGTTTCTTTTCGAATTCAGTTTTTTTTATTTAGTTCTTGTTATTTTATTTTCTTGGTATTTTTGCTAGTTTATGCCCCGTTCCTCTCGCACAGGTGAATTAATATACGATCCTGAGGTTGAGAAGGCAGCGCGTAGGCGAAGACAAGAAACCAAGAGACGAAAAGAAAGGTACTTATCTTTTGCAAACGAGTCAGTAGAAAACGAATTTAGCATGACCAACACCCAGGCATTAAGGGAGTTGGCTACCCCAGACCTGACTCATCAGCTCTTGTGCATCACGTTCCCAACTCTGGCTGAAAATACCTCTTTCGAGCTGAAATCGGGGTTGATTCAGCTCTTGCTTTCGTTCCATGGTCTCTCTGGCGAAGAACCCCACAAACATGTCAAGGAATTCGAAATAGTTTGCTCTAGCATGAAACCTCCTGGGGTCACTGAGGAGCAAATAAGATTGAGAGCCTTCCCCGTCTCTCTCAAGGATGCAGCGAATGATTGGTTATACTACCTGCCTGTAGGTAGTATCACCACGTGGGCACAATTGAAAAAGAAATTCCTGGAGAAATTTTTCCCGCGTCCCGGGCTGCAAGTTTGAAGAAGGAGATTTGCAGCATCAAGCAGTATTCCGGGGAGTCATTGTACTATTTTTGGGAAAGATTCAACAAGTTGTGCGCTAAATGCCCACAGCATCAGATTAGTGAACAACTGTTGATCCAGTACTTCTATGAGGGACTCCAGTCAACTGACAGGAGTATTATTGACGCTGCGAGTGGAGGAGCCCTGGCGAACAAGACACCGAGGGAAGCGTGGGACCTTATTGAAGCCATGGCAGAAAACTCTCAGCAGTTCGGCTTCCGTGAGAGCAATCCTACCCGTAGAGTCAATGAGGCAGAGACGTCATCCATCCAGCAGCAACTGTCAGAGTTGACGTCTGCTGTCAGGCAATTGGCCATGAGAGACACACCGCGAGCGAAGGTGTGTGGAATCTGTACTAGCATGGACCACTGCACGGATTCGTGCCCCATTCTGCAAGAGGACGGGGCGGAACAGGTAAATATGGCCGGAGGCGTGCCCGCGCCCCGCTGGCAGTATGACCCGTATTCCAACACATACAACCCCGGTTGGAGAGACCATCCCAATCTCAGTTATGGGAACAGGCAACAAGGTTCATTCCCGAATCGTCCACCAGGATTCCACCAACCTTGGCAACCAAAATCTCAACGCTCATCCTCCAATTCAGGAAGCTCCTTGGAGGACCTAGTCAAAAGCCTGGCCACAACTACTACTCAGCTTCATCAGGAGATCAAAGCGGACAAGAAAGACCAAGAAACTCGGATAAGCCAACTGGCAACCGCTATTAACCGTTTGGAGTCCCACGTTTATGAGAAACTGCCATCGCAGCCTGAGGTGAATCCCAAGAATGTAAGTGCCATGACGCTAAGGAGTGGCAAGGAGCTGGAAGGGCCTAAAGTGAAAAATTCAAAAAGCAAAAGCGAGGAGGAGATAGAAAAGGAAATTGAGGTGGAAGGACGTGTTCGTGAGGATCCTAAGGTAACTTCCACCTCTCCACTCACTATTAGCTCTAACTTACCCCCTTTTCCTTGCAGGTTGGAAAAGATAAAGAAGGTAGAGGAGGAAAAAGAGCTATTGGATGTGTTTCGGAAAGTGGAGATCAACATTCCCCTGTTGGATGCAATCAAGCAGATACCGAAGTATGCTAAATTTTTGAAGGACTTGTGCACCCACAAGAGGAAGTTAAGGGGAGATGAACGAGTGGCGGTGGGAGAAAACGTGTCAGCTATACTCCAGAGAAAACTCCCACCAAAATGTGGAGACCCAGATATGTTCACCATTCCCTACAAGATAGGAGGTACTCCAATTAGGAAAGCAATGTTGGATTTGGGGGCGTCAATTAATGTTATGTCTAAGACAATTTATGCTTCTCTAAATCTTGGTCCGTTAAAAGGCATATGCATTATAATCCAACTTGCAGACCGTACCAATGCTTACCCAGAAGGGTTAGTTGAAGATGTTTTGGTACAGGTTAATGAGTTAATTTTTCCTGCAGATTTCTATGTCCTAGACATGGGGGATGAAAGGGCACTAAATTCGTCTCCTATTCTGTTAGGTAGGCCATTTTTAAGCACTACTAGGACAAAAATAGATGTAAATGAAGGTACTTTGTCGATGGAGTTTGATGGGAAAATTGTAAATTTTAATATTTTTGAAACGATGAAGTACCCAGATGAGACTAACTCTGTTTATGCTTTAAGTGTTGTCGAGCCCATTGTACAGGAAATATTTGAATTGGATGGGGTTGATGCACTGACGGTGGCATTAGCCAAACATCTTGAGTTGAGAGCAACTCCTGATGTAGAATTGAGTGATGAGTTATACCGGGCTGTTGGAGCACTGCATTCGCTCCCACCAATTTCTCCTAGGTATGAGTTTACTTCTGTTTTTGTACCAGAAACTCAGGCAAAATTGTTGCCTTCTATTATGCAGGGGCCTGAGTTGGAGCTCAAGTCTCTCCCAAAGCATTTGAAGTATGTTTTTCTCGGGGACAATGAGACACTGCCAGTCATCATATCTGCACACCTGTCACCAGGGCAAGAAGACAGACTAATTCGTCTTCTTCGGGATCATAAGGAGGCAATTGGGTAGAATGTAGCAGATATCAAGGGAATTAGCCCCTCTTTATGCTTGCATCGGATCCGGCTTGAGAAGGATGCAAAACCAGTGAGGCATGCACAACGGAAATTGAACCCACTGATGATGGAAGTGGTGAAGAAGGAGATACTTAAACTCCTAGAAGTGGGGATCATTTTCGCCATCTCAGATAGTCCCTGGGTGAGCCCAATACAAGTAGTCCCAAAAAAGGCGGGAGTAACAGTTGAAGAGAACCAAGAGGGTGAGATGGTCCCGGTGAGGAAACCTATAGGATGGCACCAGTGCATTGACTATCGGCGTCTGAATGCTGTGACAAAAAAGGACCACTACCCTCTACTTTTTATTGATCAGATGATAGAAAGGTTAGCTGGCCGTGTCTATTACTGTTTTCTTGTTGGTTTCTCTGGTTATTTTCAGATCACAATAGCACCAGAGGATCAGGAGAAAACTACCTTCACCTGCCCCTTTGGTACATTTGCATATCGGAGGATGCCTTTCGGCCTTTGCAATGCCCCAACAAATTTTCAGATGTGTATGGTAAGTATATTTTCTGAATATGTAGAAAAGATTATTGAGGTGTTTATGGATGATTTTAGTGTATATGGAGATAGTTTTGATGAATGTCTGGATAATCTAGTTTTAATTTTGAAGAGGTGCATTGAGACAAATTTAGTGTTAAATTGGGAAAAGTGTCATTTCATGGTAGATCATGGCATTGTTTTAGGGCATGTAGTGTCGGCCAGAGGTATAGAGGTTGACAAGGTAAAAGTCGATATTATTTCTGCTTTACCTTACCCCGCAAGTGTGGGGGAGGTGCGCTCTTTTTTGGGTCATGCAGGGTTCTACAGGAGATTCATAAAAGACTTCTCAAAAATTGGAGCGCCCCTGTTCAAACTGTTGCAAAAAGATGTAGCATATGACTTCACCGAAGAGTGCAAGGTGGCATTTGACAGGCTGCGGAAGTCATTGACATCACCACCTGTTATCCAACCTTCAGACTGAAGCATCCCGTTTGAGATAATGTGTGATGAGAGTGACTATGCAGTGGGGGCGGTGCTGGGGCAACGGATTGGCAGAGCTGCTCATGCAATCTACTATGCATTCAAAGCGCTGAATGGAGCTCAACTCAACTACTCTACAACGGAGAAAGAATTGCTAGTTGTGGTTTTTGCACTAGAAAAATTTAGACCTTACTTGTTAGGTGCAAAAGTAATAATTTTTTCTGATCATGCAGCATTGAGATATTTGATGACAAAGAAAGATGCTAAACCAAGGCTCATCAGATGGATCCTGCTTCTTCAAGAGTTTAACTTGGAGATTAAGGATAAGAGTGGGGCAGAAAACTTTATCGCTGATCACTTGAGCCGCCTGCTTGCTCATAAGGAGGAGCCACCATTGAGGGAGGCATTTCCAGAGGAGCAACTACTTGCTATTAACTCGTCTGTACCCTGGTATGCCGATTTAGTAAACTTCTTGGTGACTAATCAATTGCCTGCAGGGTGGCCAAAGGCTAAGAGAGACAAGTTGAAGAGTGATGCCAAATATTACATTTGGGACGACCCGTACCTTTGGAGACAATGTTCGGATCAAGTGCTCAGGAGGTGTGTAAGTGCAGGTGAATTTCACTCCATTTTAAATTTCTGTCATTTGTTTGCATATTGAGGGTATTTTGGGCCCAAACGAACAGCTCGCAAGGTGTTGGAGAGTGATTTTTACTGGCCTACCCTATTCAAAGATGCTTATTTATTCTGTAAATCCTGTGATAGGTGTCAAAGGGTGGGGAATATTTTTCGTAGGGACCAAATGCTTCAAACCGCCATGTTGTTTGTTGAAATTTTTGATGTTTGGGGGATAGATTTTATGGGTCCTTTTCCCTCATCTTTTGGTTTCCTATACATTTTATTTGCTGTAGATTATGTCTCTAATTGGGTGGAAGCCAAAGCCACCCGTACTAATGATTCTAGAGTGGTTGCAGAGTTCTTAAAATCTAATATCTTTGTCCGTTTCGGAATGCCAAGAGCTGTAGTTAGTGATAGAGGGACACATTTCTGCAACAAGACTATCACTGCCTTGTTTCGAAGATACGGTGTACTCTATAAGGTATCCACACCGTATCACCCGCAGGCAAACGGTCAGGCCGAAGTGTCAAACAGGGAAATCAAGTCGATCTTGGAGAAGATGGTGCGTCCGGATAGGAAGAATTGGAGTTTAAAGCTAGAAAACGCACTATGGGCGTATAGGACCGCGTACAAGACCCCAATTGGGATGTCTCCTTATAGACTTGTCTTCGGTAAGGCTTGCCATCTTCCCGTGGAGTTCGAACACAAGGCGTTTTGGGCAGTGAAGCAGTGTAACATGGGTTTAGATGAAGCAGGGGTCCAAAGGAAATTGCAGCTACAAGAGTTAGAGGAAATAAGAAATGAAGCGTATGAGAATGCCACGATCTATAAGGAAAAGAGTAAAATCTTTCATGATCAGCAGGTTTCTAGGAAAACTTTTGTAGTGGGGCAAAAAGTCCTCTTGTACCACTCAAGGCTTAAATTTTTTCCTGGTAAGTTGCGTTCTCATTGGATTGGTCTATTTGTCGTTTCTAATGTGTTCCATTATGGTGCAGTGAAGATCCAAAGTTTAAAAATGGAGAAAAAGTTCGTGGTGAATGGCCATCGTCTCAAACCTTATTATGAGGGTTTCTATGTTGAAGAAGTAGAAGTTGAACACCTCCAAGATCCACTTTATCATGCTTGAGGGTTTTGGCCATGTCTAGCCAAAGACAGTAAAGAGAGGCGCTACTTGGGAGGCAACCCAAGACTATTTGTTTCAGTTTTCATGCATTTTTGAAGTTTTAGATAGGTGTGGTAGCAATTAATAGTTTGGTGTTTGGTGACAGGAAAGTGGCATTTAGGCGTGCCCACGCCAGGTGGTCACGTTTGAGGAAAAGGGTTGGAAGGCGATGTTCTGCGGACTCTATAGCAGTTAGACGTGCCCACGCCAGGTGGTCACGCCTGAGGGGAAGAAATTTTCGATCAGATTCTGCGGATTCCGTAGCAGTTAGACGTGCCCACGCCAGGTGGTCACGCCTGAGGGAAAGAAATTTTCGTTCAGGATCTGCGGACTCTATAGCAATTAGGCGTGCCCACGCCTAAGACTGGGTGCTTCAAAGAAAAAAAAAATTTTGAAAAGACACGAAACCCTATTTTCTTTCTTCTTCTTCTTTCTTTTCTTTTTTTTTTTCCTCTTCCTTCTTCCTTTTCTTTCTTTTTCTCCACCTTCTTCCTTCTTTTCTCCATGTCCACCGCCGCCCGCCGCGCCAAGCCCACCTAGCGCCGTGCCTCCTCCGCCAGCGAACAACCTCGCCGCACGCCGCCGCTCGCCTGACCAGCTGACCAACATCGCTCGCGCCCCGCACGACCGCCTCGAGCAGCCCGCCGACGTCAAGCGCCTGCTGTTCCAGCACCAAAACAGCATGGCCCCGCAGCCATCGCAGCTTCCTGCGCAACCCCCGCGCGCGAGTTTCAGCACCAACAGCCAGGCGCGCCTCCTCTCGCAGTGCGCCTCCTCCGCGCAAGACCAGCACACAGCGCGAGCTCGCAGCATCTCGCACCGCGCCACGACAGACGCGCGATGCCCGATCTCAGGCGCCACCCTCCTTGCACGCGTCCTTGCGTGCGAGCAGAGCTCCAGCTACCATCAGGCGCGGCTTTTTTCTCCGCGCAGTCAAGCCCGGAAGCGATCCTCCTCGCGCGAGCTAGAATCTCGCACTCAGCCACGGCGTGCGCCAGTAGCATGCAAGAAAGCCTGAGCGCGATCCATCCGCGCGCCTGCCCTGGCGCATGCGACCCACGCGCGTCGCGCCTCAACCCCTGTGGCCGCACCAACTCTCCTCACTGTCATCCACTGCCTCCTCCGAACATCTGGTGATTTCGTTCTTTAATTTTCTGTCACTAAGTAGTTGAGGCCAGATTACTAGCTTTTATTAGCTGATGCCAGATTTTAATTTCTTAGCTGAGGCCAGATTTCTTTTAATTTTGCTAACTGATGACAGATATTTTGTGGTTGATTTGAGTGCTGTGATATCAACTGTGGTTGGTTGACGACTATTTGTTCAATTTTGGGGTAGAATCTGAAGTAATTGGGGGAATTCTTATTTTTTTTCACGTTTAATTAGTTTTTGGGTGAAGTTTTTATTGTTATTCTACTTAATTGACTTTTGGGCTGTTTGGTTGCTATTTGTTCAATTGTTGGTGTTCGGAGCTGTGTTTGGGGACCCCTACTTTGTTGATTAACCACCGCTCCATTTTACCCAACTTCACCTTGACTTTGCCCTCTTTTCCAATCCCCAATGACTAAACCAAAAACCAAAAGCAAGAACAAGCCTTCCACTTCAACCCCTCAGCCTACGGTCCCCTTAGAGGGACCTGCCCCATCGACTGGGCCTGGAGGGCCCCGTATCCGCCTTGGACGGAATAGGGAGGTTCATATCTGCTCTCCGGCCCATTTTGGCGGTAATTTGACCTTCACCCGGGCTGCCGACAAGGAGCGGTATGTTTCGGCTTGCACAAGGAAGATAATTCCTTGTAAATACATCCATGGCCCTACACTTGATTTGCTAAACCTCAGGGATGAGGTCACGCAGCACTTGACTAATGTAGGTTGGACCCGCTATGCTTCTATCAATCTACCTGCTTTTATTGAACTCACATGGAAATTCTATGCTACTTTTGAATTTAATATTCCTGATGAATTCTCCGTTACCACTCCTGGGGTAGTGAGGTGTCGATTAATGGGTAGAGAGTTCAACCAATCTATCACTGAGTTTAATTTGGCTCTTGGGTTTATTGATATTCTCTACTCCTAGAGTGAGGAGTATATGCGCAGTGTGTGCGAGTACTCGGAGCCATTCTTCTCGCATTACCTTGATTATTGGAGCGACTTGTCGGTTGACCGACAAGTCTATGACCCCAGTCAGTCTAAGGCTTATTATCTTAAGAGCGCCGCCTATCGTTATTTACATAGATTCATGGCCTATAGTTTCTCAGGTAGGAAGGATAGCTCAGGTACTCTGACCAAGCCCGAGTTCTTTTTCGTTTGGTGCATGGTCACTCGGACTAGAGTCAATTTGGGTAGCTGGTTTGCCCTCCACCTCCGAACTGTGCTAAGTAAGAAAAATAAGCCATTAATCTTAGGCTCCTTTATTACTCAGTTAGCTGTAAATTTTGGGGTTTTGGACTTGAGCAATCATAACTTACATCGTGCTTGTATTATGGAGCCCCTTGATTTGGTTTGTTTGGAGAAAATGGGTCTTGTGCGACAGGTGAATGGCGCTTTCCAGTTTGCTCCCCCGGGGCCAATCTCCGTTCCTCCGAAGCGCAAAGCTTCCAAATCCACTGCCCCGGAGGCTGGTGGTCCGTCCACGGAGGCCCCCGGACCATCCTCTTCGGCACCTCCACCATCTTCCTCCGTCGATAGCCAGCTTGCAGCCCTCCGATTCCAAATGCAGCACATGGACACTCGTATGGATCGGATGGAGCGTCAAATGGGCGGGATGGCCCAGAATATAGCGCAGTATCTCCATCACGTGGGCTTCCGCCCGCCTTTTCCCCTACAACCATGATTCATTTCTGCCCTCCTCCGTTTTCAAGGGAAGTGTCGTTGCCCGGTACCTTTGTTTTGATCTTTCTTTGCTTACATTGAGAACAATGTATGGTTTAGGTGTGGGGGAGGGTTGACTATGCTTTGGTTGTGTTTTTAGTTGTCTGGTTAAGTTTTTCCCTTGCCTTAGTGGTTCCTTTCTTTAAACTGTGATGAATGCAATTGAGATATGAGTGTACGTAGCAAGTTCATGCCATGGGGTGTTCTATTTTTCTCGATGACGAATTGATTGATGAATATGCTGAACTTGACATAAATTTGACCACTCGTGCGATTTTTGAGCCTAATTTTTCGTTTGTGTGAGTGGTTATTGCACATGGTTTGTCATTCTAGAACTTGCTCGGTTATGCATGTCAAGACCACATTTAAATGAATTTAATGCATTGAAATGATAGGGCACCTAGGAATGAGCTATTTTTGGACTTTCTTAAAACCCACCCTTGGATTATTTACCATTAGGGAGCCAAGTTGAGCTTTACATCCTATTTTTCGCTTGAGACCCTAGTTTTTAGCCGCAAAACCTCTCTTTAGACTTTCTTTTCGAACCTCATGTGAAGAAGTGTTTTGATTTCATTATACAGAATTTTGAAGTATTATTTGGGAGGCATTACGCCTAGCTATGAGAGAAAAGAAAAAAAAAAGAGGAGGAAAATGTGAAAAGGGGACAGAGTGCAGGAAATCAGCGAGTAAAGTTGATGTTTATGCTGTACAGGATTGAATCTTGAAAAAAAAAAAAAGCAAAAGGAAAAAAAGAGGAGGAGAAAGAAAGGTCGAAGGTTGTGGCAAGTTCTAATTCACTTCACTTGTGTTATGGTTGAGATGCCTTTAAATTTCAAATGTGCAAGAATCTATGTAATGAATTTCTGGACACTTTCTTTATACTTTTGCACCCTTTTGACTCCTTTTAATGCTACCTTCTCACCCTAGCCCCATTACAACCTTGCAAGTCCCTTGATTGCTGCATTTAAATTCATGAGTAAGTGGTGGAGATATGATATATGAGCAAGTTTATGGTAGTGTCATTCTATTGTGTTGTTTTGAGAGCCATCTTATATACATTTCATAAACACTTTGGAGTGAATGAGTGCACTTTAAACTGCGAGAATTGTTGATTTGGTATATTCTGATTTCGATAAGGTTATTGGGGATCTTGGAATGCCATTCTTGGTACGAACTACTGTGATTTGCTTAGCATCTTGATCGTACTTCTAAGTTAATTATGCTTGAGGGCAAGCATAGTTCAGGTATAGGGGAGATTGATAGGTTACATTTTAGTGGGTATTTTGGGCATTATTGCACAATTAATTGACTAAATATTTTCGTTAATTGGGTGGATTCTACTGATATTTTGTTTTGGTGCTAATTGCAGGAATGGTTGCTGAAAAGTGCTTAAATTCAACTTTTAGAAGATTCATCGGACGTGGGGCCCGTTTGAGAAGCTGAAGAAACCTAATTGTAATAGATTTTATTTTAATATATTTCTAGGGAGTCTAGCTGCAATTTTAAAACAAGTAACAATTTTTCGGCTATTGTAGGGGATTGTATTTATCTCTCGCGCGGCTTAGGTCAGGAGGGAGTTTTTTTTCTTTGGCTTTTGAATGACACTGGGTGCCGCAGCTTGTAGGGGAAAAGAAAAAGAACAGAGAGGGGCGGCAGCTTTGTAAAGGAAAAAGCAGCAGAGACAGAGGGGCCACCATTCTTGACTTCTGTACTTTTTCCTTTTCCATCTTTTGTGAACTTTGAAAACTCAAGATTTGGTTGACCGAAATTGGAAGATCAAAAGAAGCAATTGAAACCTTTCTCTCGTATGTTTGCTTTGTGAGGGACCAATATGAGCCGTTATTGTTGACTTCGTATTGGTTCTGCATCTCTTGTTGACTTGGGAATTCCGTGGCTTGTGATTAGCCTTGACCGAGAAATCAAGCAATTGAAAGTTTTCCTCATATGCTTGCCTAACACCAAAAAGAAAGAAAGCATCGATGACCCTTCCCTACCTTGTACGCGCGGCCTGTTCACTAATGGGGAACTAAACCCCTAATTCTAGTCAAGGGGACTACTGACGATTTGGTTCAGCAATTACTGTGAGATCGAATTTATTTTAACTATTTCCTCCATTTATTAATATTTATATATTTCCGGTTTCTAATTGTTATAGCCTTATGTATGATTGGTTAGTGCGCAATGATTAATTGTTTATACAGGCTATTTTGCTATATAGGGGTAATTGAATCCATAATTGTTCGTTAGTTCTATCCCAATAGCAACTGGCATAATTGGATTTGTGTCAGGGGAATATTTGATCTGGCTTGAATGAACCCTCGTATCGTGTTTGTTGGTTAGGATTGGGCCTTTCTAATTACTAATGTAATCTAGAAATTAAATCATACGGTCGTACTTAGGATTGTTTTTGGGTTAGAGAAATAACTAACGGTCGTACCTTAGCTATCGATAAATTAAGGAAGGGTTGGTTGTTTAGCGCGTGCGGGACAACTATAACCAATCTCTTAATAAATGTTGGAATTATTTCTGCATCAATGATCAGTGCATGAACCATTTCTGAAGTATACCCTTGGCTAGAGTTTTCTTTCAGTTATTCCTTTTAATTAATTATTTTCTACATTTAATTTGTTCAGTTGGCATTTGATACCAAAACCCCCCATTAATCTTGATTTGAAAAGAAACAAATATCTCTCCAGTCCCTGAGGAGACGACCCTGCTTACCACTGTCTACTAGTTAGGGAATTCAGTTAAATAATTAATTCAGGTATATCGGATTAAGCAAACTCTTCGGGAACAGGGTGAATCAAGTAACCCATTGCACACCTAGAATCCCTGCTCCAGTACTCGAATTGATTACTGACTGTTTCAGGTGGTAGTTAGGATTTATTTATTATTATTGCACAGGTTCGGCACCTGTCACAGTTATAAAGGTGTCATCATTTTTTGGTGCAATATGAAAAATTCTTCATCATTACTATAGACAAACTATGAATCTTGGAAAAAAGTGCACAATTGTAAAATTTGCTCGTGATGTTTGTATGAAGATTTACAGATGAATAAGGATTCTCTTCTCCTTATATGTTTCTCCATTTTCTAGAGAATATCTATTTTTTGACATTGATTTTTCTTTTACAATCTCAACTAATAACTAATGAGAAATTTTTCATACTTCAAATAAGAAAGTTTGATACGTATAATAATTGGAGATAGAGTTTAAGGGTAGGTAGATAGTTTTAATTATAATTACCAATACTATTAAGATGGAATCAATTGGAGTGTTTTATTTCTTTTAATTAGTGCCACATTAAAATGAAATAATTCTAATTAAAAGACATGAGGGTAATTTAGAAATAACAAAAAACTAAGATAAAAAAAGTGCTTACACTTACACTCCCTCGTACCAAGATTCATACTTTTTATATAGTAATGATAATGATAATGATAATGACTAGCTAAAGCAGCAGATAACTTTGAACAATGCAATGAGCTGGGCAAAGGTGGTTTTGGTCAAGTCTACAAGGTAATGTAAGCTCCTCATGGTATTCCAAGCTGCTTGAAGAACTAAATGAGTTGTTTGCTAGGATTGGAACTTAATTATCATTGCATCTGCAGGGAAAGCTGTTAGATGGCCAGGAAATTGCAGTAAAAAGCTTGCAAACACTTCTGGCCAAGGCATTGAGGAGTTTATGAATGAAGTTGTGGTCATTTCTAAACTCCAGCACGAGAACCTTGTTAGACTCCTTGGCTGCTATGCTGAAAGAGGAGAAAATGCTAGTCTATGAATACATGCCAAACAAAAGCTTGGACTTCCATCTATTTGGTTTGTTGATGAACATCGCTGCACGGGAAATTTTCCGTAACACATTATACTAAGTCATATTGATCTACGTCATTATTGCTCTTTCAGATTCTAATAAGCCAAGTGTACTCGATTGGAAAAAACGCGTCACCATCGTTGATGGGATAGGCAGAGGCCTCCTTTACCTTCACAGAGATTCAAGATTAAAAATCATTCATAGAGATCTAAAGGCAAGCAATATTCTCTTAGATGAAGAGTTGAGACCCAAGATATCAAATTTTGGCTTGGCAAGAATTTTCGGAGGCAATGAAGATCAAGCCAATACAAGGAGGGTTGTGGGTACATAGTGAGTACATGTCGCTCTCTTGTTTAATTCAATCAATTCATCATGTCTAAACTGTTTTTCTTCCCCTTGCAGTCCTCATAACTCAAACTAATTTTTTACTCCTTTTGCATATATATATATATATATATATATATATATGTATGTATGTATGTATGTATGTATGTATGTATGGTGATGAACGTAACATTGCCCCCGAATATGCAATGGAAGGCATATTTTCAGAAAAATCAGACGTCTACAGCTTTGGGGTGCTGCTATTAGAGATTGTGACAGGAAGGAGAAATAGTAACTTCTATTATCTCGAGAATGAGCTGAGTCTACTTGGGTATGTAAGATAATACCTTCGACTATGAAGAGTATCATAAGGGCAAAGTTCCTTATCCCATTCTTGCGTAAAGCAAATTAAATTCACTGTTTCATTTTGCTTCCTCAGGCCTGGAAATTGTGGAATGAAAAAGAAGCAGTTAAACTGATAGATGCAGCTATGTTTGTCCCGGGTATCGAAAAAGAGGTCTTGAGATACGTCCATGCAGGGCTATTGTGCGTGCAAGAATTTGCAAAAGATAGGCCAGGTATGTCTTATGTTCTATCCATGCTTAACAGTGAAATTTCAAATCTCCCTCTTCCCAAATTACCGGCATATACAAGAAGATTAGGATCTTCAGAAAGTGATTCTTCTTCGCAAAGGGTTCTATTAACAATGTCACTGTAACGATTGTTGAAGGCCGATAACAGAATCCACTTCACAGCATGCAATACTAGTAATGCATTCAACAAGATGGATGTAGCACAACATCAGTTTGCTTTGGAGGTATCAGCATACAATCTGCTGCTTGGTTATGTTTATGCATCTCAGTCTGACCATATATTTGACAGCTTACTGGGTATAAAGTATATAAATAACTATTTACTTGCTATCATGGACAGTTTTAGCAATAGTCTCTCCTATGAATACTTTCTTCTAGTCTCTGTTTCTTAGGCTGACTTTATGCATCTGAAATTATTTTCTCAGAGATAAGAGCAGATTTCAACGCACAATTTGGATTATTTGCAGAAAACCAATTAGTTTCTGGATGACGTATTTGGATGTCAATGTCTTACCCATGGTTCTAGATTGGATTTTTAGTACTTTTCCTAGTCGACAGATAACTCAATTTTAGGAAATTTTTATGTTCATATTTCTTTATCTATATACGAATTTGCATGCTTGACTTATGACCATGTATCACTTAGAACCACTAAGCTTGAATATGGAATCCAATAATGTTAATTACTTGAGAGTTCACCTTTACTTATTTGCTTTGTTTGAAAGAATCTAAAGTGTTACTGGCTTGTAAGTATTTCAATTCGTTGATGTACAGAAGACTGGTAAAATAATATTAAACAAATAACCACTTTTTAATTTTGGTTATCTATTTATCAATGTCCTATTTTCCTTTGATACACATAAATGGAGTCTGAAAAATACTAGTGGCACTAAAATCGTAAGCTTAAACTGATTGACCATGTTGTAAACTGAAGATCATCTTGGTGCTATGGTCAAACTGATTACTCACTTTAGGGATCATTGGTTTTTGTTATGGAAAGTTCATATTCGGGATGTAATTCCTTTTTTGAATGTGTTTCATTTTGCAGGTTTAGAATATCATTTCTTGGCTCTTAGAACGTTTTCGTATGGCTCGAGCCATTCTCTATGAAGTTGAGATGGTACTGCCTATTTGTATATGTGATATTGTAATTTTGATGAATATTAGTGTATACTGCGAGACTTGATTAGTATGTTAACTAATGGAAGGTTTCATTCATTAATACTCGAAGGAGTCGCTAGATAATTTGCTATAAATGAATTTATGTCTTTTTCTTATTTCTTGATGGACATCAACTAAAGAGGCTTGCGAATGGATTTCTTTTAAGTTTTGGCCTTCCAAAAAAAAAGAAAAGAAATAAAAATAGAAAGAAAAGAGAAAAAAGAAAAAAAGAAGATGTTTTTGTGACCCGCAAGTCCGCTAGTCACAAGGGTAGTGGGTCTAATTTAACTAGTGGATCCCAATAGCACTTGTGACTAGCAAAACATGACACAAAAGATCTTTTGTGACTATTATTTGTATGTCACAAATAAATTCTAGTTTTTTTGACTTTTTATTACGTTCAAAATACAAGTCATAAAGGTATTCTTACAAGTCACAATTGATAATGTGACATTCATATACAAGTCATAAAAATTTTGTGACTATTAAATCTGTGACTTTCATATACATGCCACAATATAGTTACAAAAAGTTTTTGTGATTGTTTAGATCCTTTTTTGACTATCATTGACTAGTCACAAAAATATCCCAAACTATCACTATTTGGATTGCTGAGTTTTGCAAAAACTAGTTTTTTAAATACTATTAAAATTTTTAAAAAGTACTCTAAAAGATACTCTAAAAAGTAGTTTAATTTTTTTTATATTTAAAAAATATTCCAAAACATATTCTAAAAACTCTTATACTTTTAAATATCCCAAAATATTTTCTAAAAATATCCCAAAATATACTATAAAAATTTTGCTACAGTTAAATTTTTCAAAACACCCCCAAAAACAACTAATCTAAACGGACATTTTCTAGTAGTGAAACATGTTTTGCAGGATTAATAAAGTCTTCAATGTCTAGGATCCTAATGGCTAGTATGTTGAACTTTTTGGACTTCAGTAAATCTTGTAAAGTTTTCATTGTGGGCATAACATTGGCTAAGAAATTATGATGAACTAAATTAATCAATTGTGAGCCGCACAAAATGTTGATTACATAAAAAAGAAATTAAACCTTTACTATGCATTGTATAATTACAAAAACTCGGAGATTACAGAAACTCAAAGATGGAAGATTATCATATTTTACCGCGGTTGTAAGTTGTAATAGTAAGAAAGCAATTTTCTATGATGTGTCAAGCCAGTGCATAAAACCAATAAAAAATAAATTGATTTTTTTTCTTGTTATTATTTGTCTATGACCTTTTATCTAGTCATTAACTGGTATTTTCTTCTAGCAAATATATATGATATAGTTAACTTCTGTTATCATTAAATAAAAAAAAGGGGCACCACAATAATTGAAGATAATTTTTACATATAATGATTTGAGATAGGAGCAAGGGTTAGTGAATATATTTTTGGGTTAATCACATTTTATCCCCTTAAAAAATACCCTATTTCTCAGTTTACCCCCTAACCTTTAATTTTGCTCACTTAACCTCCTTTAGGACAGAATTGCTCTTGTATTATTTTGACTTTTCATTTGCCTTGTTTTCCTTTCTTTTATTTTATTTTCTCTTTCTTCTATTTCTTTTTCTCTTTCTTCTTTATTTAATTCTTCCTCTTTCCTACAAAAATCTTCACCTTAATGATTGAAATTAAAAAAGAGAAATTGCAGAGATCTATCTTCTCCTTAAATGATTAAAAAAATAGTCAAATCATTTTCCTAAAATACAATTTTTTTAGCCTTTCAATTCTTTTAATTTTGGATTTTCCTCTTTCCTTTCTAATTTCTCATTTTATTCCCAAGAAAATATCTTAAAATGAAATTGTGACCTGATTAATAATCATCAATTGAAATTTGTGGCACGTGGCATCATACAAAAAATCAAAATTAGTTTTTAATACCTTTTAAACTTTCACCCAAAAATATGCAATTACAAACTCAAAACAAAAATTTTCGTTGAAATGGAATTTCTATTGGGAAGAATGAAAGAGAGAAGAAAGAGAGAAAGAAATAAAAGAAAGGAAAACAATTTCATCTTATGATATTTTCTTGAGAATAAAATGAGAAACTAGAAAGGAAAGAGGAAAATCCAAAATTAAAAGAATTGAAAGGCTAAAAAAATTATATTTTAGGAAAGTAATTTGAATATTTTTTTAATCATTTAAGCAGAAGATAGATCTTTGCAATTCCTCTTTTTTAATTTCAATCATTAAGGTGAAGATTTTTGTGGGAAAGAGGAAGAATTAAATAAAGAAGAAAGAGAAAAAAATAAAAGAAAGGAAAACAAGATAAATGAAAAGTCAAAATAATGTAAGGGCAATTTTGTCTTAAAGGGGGTTAAGTGAGCAAAATTAAAGGTTAGGGGGTAAACTGAGAAATGAAGTATTCTTTAAGGGGATAAAATGTGATTAACCCTTACATTTATTATTGATATGTAATCAATTGCAATTTTTTTTTCTTGGTTAGTGTCACATCAAAAATGAGACGCGTTTAACTCTAATTAAAAGACATGATGGTAACTTAGGCAAAACTGGACATAATATGTAACTTTAATAATCAATTATAATAGACTAATTAGAATACCAGAAATTAAAACTACAAAAATGTATACACTCAGAAGTGCTAAAACTCATGTTACTTTTATAATAGTAATTTGCTGTATTATAGGATTTTACCTAAAGATTAGTTCATTGAGTTGAGTTGGTCAGCTTCAATAATGATGGCGGACAAATGGTAATTGGATCTTGATTCCGAGTAAAAGTGCAGTCTAACTGGGACCATATGTTATTAAGCTGACTCTACCTCCCTCAAATACTGATAAAGCTCTAAAAAAATTTAGTTTATCATAATCAAACACATGGATTTCATCATGCATGATGGCTTCATGTATTTGACAAGAGCCACGATTGGGTTTAATTTTCTTATGCCATGACTTGGTCTCAACATCTAGGAAGAATGCAAAATCTTGTATTGCCGTATTATATTCCCAGTGTAAAAAATTTGTGGAGGGAATGAAATGGAGTTAGATTGTTAGATTGTTCATCATCAATGATAACTTCTCAATCACCAATGAGGGGATCCCTTTTTCTACTACTTGCTTGCTTCTGTTTAGAAGCTTGTACGGCGGTGGATTATATAACAATCACTCAGCCTCTGCAGGACTCCAAAACTATAGTTTCTTCAGGCCAAACTTTCAAATTAGGATTTTTCAGTCCTGCAAATAGTAGTGATCGATATGTTGGAATCATGTTCAATGTTCCTGCAGTTGCAGTAGTATGGGTGGCTAATAGAGACAGACCATTAAATGATTCATCAGGAACTCTGACAATCTCAGGAGACGGCAATCTTGTGGTCTTGAATGGGCAGAAGGAGATACTATGGTCATCTAACGTTTCAAATTCTGTGGCAAATTCTACTGCACAACTCTTGGATACTGGAAACTTGGTTTTGACAGACAATTCCAGTGGAAGAACTCTGTGGGAAAGTTTTCAGATTCCAACAAACTCATATCTACGGTGGATGAGATTAAGTTCAAGTACGAAAGGCCAGAAAATCCGATTGACCTCTTGGAGAAGTCCTTCTGATCCATCTATCGGAAGTTTCTCCCTAGGTGTCGAACCCCAGCAAATTCCACAACTCTTCCTTTGGAATGACAATAAACCTTATTGGCGCAGTGGTCCATGGAACGGCAATGTCTTTATTGGAATTCCTGGCATGGATCTAGTTTATCTAAATGATTTTAACCTGGTAACGGATGATTCAGGATTGGTGTCTGCTACCTTCACGTATGCAAATGATACTGCTTTGTTGTACTATGAATTGAGTTCCTCAGGGTCTATACTGCAGAAATTTTTATCAGATAGAAAAGGGGATTGGGAGGTTACATGGTCAAGCCCAAGAAGTCCATGTGATGTCTATGGCAAATGTGGACCTTTTGGAAGCTGCAATCCTCATGGTTCACCTATTTGTACATGTTTGCAAGGTTTTGAGCCTAGAGATAAGGTGGAATGGGAAGGAGGAAACTGGACTAGCGGTTGCACAAGAAGGGCAATGCTGCAATGTGAGAGAAATAATTCTGTTCGTTCTGACGGCAAACAAGATGGATTCTTGAAGCTCCCAAACACTAAAGTTCCAGATTTGGCTGAATGGGTAGCAACTTCAGAAGACGAATGCGGTACTCAGTGCTCAAATAATTGCTCCTGTTTAGCTTATGCCTCTTATCCAGGCATTGGCTGTATGCACTGGACGGGAAGCTTAATTGATATACAGCAGTTTCCCTCTTCTGATGGGGCAGATTTATACATACGTGTGCCTTATTCTGAACTTGGTAAGACACTTCTTTTACAATATTTTAGTAACTCTGTACTCTTAATGTAGCATTTTATTTTCTGCTTCCGCAATCAAATAGGATTTGAATTCGATCAAGGCTATATTTTGGAATGTAACTAAGTTATCAAATCTCCTTCACTTCTTTTTACATTTTTTCTATAGATTCTACAAGAAAGTCAAAATGACATAGAATTGCATTTGGCTAGTTCCTTCTCGATGGTAGGCTTTCTGAAGATGCTTTGAAACTTTGACATTTATAGGCAAGAAAAGGGACATGAAAGCAGTCATTGCAACCTCAGTAATTGCAGCATCTTTATCCTTTGCATTGTCTGCATACTTTTGTTGGAAGTGGCTGGCTAAGCAGAAGGGTATTACTCTGATTTTAGCTTCATTTTTCAGATATTGTTTTTCATCATCATAAATTTACCAAGCACTATTTCATGAAAAGCACAGGGAAAGAAGATCAGATTTCATTAATTGAAGCAGGGGAAGTATATAAAGTCGAAAGCTTGTTTAGCCACAACTTGGAGCAACCCAAGCTTGAAGAGCTACAACTTTATAGTTACGAAACCTTAGCTAATGCAACAGATGATTTTGAACCAAAAAATGAGCTTGGAAAAGGTGGCTTTGGCCCTGTCTACAAGGTACGCATCCTCAGCTGCATGTGGTGTTTGCTATGGTTGAATACAGCAAATGTAACGGTTATGTAACTGCAGGGAAAGCTATCAGATGGACAGGGGATAGCTGTGAAAAAGCTTTCAAAATCTTCTGGTCAAGGAACTGAGGAGTTTATGAATGAGGTTATGGTGATTTCTAAACTTCAACATCGAAATCTTGTTAGACTTCTTGGCTGCTGTGTTGAAAGAGAAGAAAAAATGCTTGTGTATGAATACATGCCAAATAAGAGCTTGGATACCTATCTCTTTGGTTAGTCAATCTGGTGTTTCTTTTTCCAATGTGGTTACTAAAGTTCCATAGAACCGTCTTTCTTTATGGAACCCAACACAGTTTCATAAACCTATGATGATTTTTGTCCTCCTGATCTTTTCAGAGCCATCGAAACGTGGTTTACTTGATTGGAACACCCGCATTAGCATCATTGAGGGGATTGCAAGAGGCCTCCTTTACCTTCACAGGGATTCAAGATTGAAAATTATTCACAGGGATCTAAAAGCAAGCAACATCCTCTTAGATGACCAGCTTAAGCCAAAAATATCAGATTTCGGCTTAGCAAGAATTTTCGGAGGCAACCAAGATCAAGCAAATACCGACAGGGTTGTAGGAACCTAGTAAGCACATACTGCTAAAATGATATCCTATAATGCAACTTCCGTATATTAACTTTGTTCTTACGTCCACAAATTATGTGATAACAGTGGCTACATGGCCCCTGAATATGCAATGGAGGGAAGATTTTCAGAAAAGTCAGATGTTTACAGTTTCGGAGTGCTATTATTGGAGATTGTAAGTGGAAGGAGAAACACAGGCTTTTACCATGATGAGTACGAGCTCAGCCTTTTAGGATATGTAAGCTTGTTTCTTTATTAGGACTGCAATTCTAAAGATTCATTTCCATTTCTAACATTTCAATCTCTGAACTCCAAAATTCATCAACTTGCCAAAATTTTCAGGCCTGGAAATTGTGGAATGGAAATGATATAACAAATTTGATAGACCCGTTGATCTTTGATCCATGCATCGAAGTGGAGGTCAAGAGATACGTACATGTAGGACTACTAAGCGTGCAAGAATATACAAAGGATCGGCCAAATGTCTCAACTGTTCTGTCAATGCTGAATAGTGAAATTGCAGACCTTCCTCGTCCTAATTTACCAGCTTACATAGGAAGATTGGGTGCTTCAGCCAGATGTCCTCAAAAAAGCACAGATTCTGTGAATGGTGCAAGTCTAACAAGTGTTCTAGGCAGATAGCACATCCCAATACATGGTTTTTTTTTTGTGGGGGGGGGGGGGGGGGGTGAGTGTTTTTCATCTTTCGAGTGCACAGAAGATGTGAAGCACATTGATGTTGTTTTAGAGGGTAATGGGAAAAAAAAATTCGGTTATGCTGCCATTCCTTGTCGAACAATGAATTTTTTGGTTCAAATTGCCTTTTGTACCTTAAATCAAAGAATGGCTAATTGTCTGGATGCTATTGAGAATAACAACTTATAAATCAATGAGTGGTGTGTGTTTCTCAACAAACTTGCAGTGCTCAAAGAACAAGAACCAAAATGTTCTTCCTGTCGTTGTCCTGTATGTCCTGAGGTTAAGGGCACAACTTCTAAAAGGACCCACAAAGACGAATATAAGTGTAGATTTTTTTTCTTGAACCAATTTCCGCGATTATTATCTCCAATTTTGCTTTATAGAAGTTGAATCCTGTTAGGTTGTCACTTTGTAAAATTTTTTTGTCGCATAAATACAGTGCCATCATGGGGTCTAAATGTCGACTTTGAAACATGAATGCATATGTCCAGCTGTCTGAATTGTTGCGGGTGAATGAAGGAAAACTTGCAATTAAGAAATATCCAGCAGCAACGCGGTTTGATTAGAAAGAGGAAGAAGTCAAATGTGAAGTGTCGAAACTCAAATAGTTAGTCGCAAAACAATGATAGACCATTTTCTCTGCAGCAGGAGAATGAAGGAACTTGCGAACTTAGTACCTCTACTAGTAGACCTGTTTGCTTGCTTCTGCCCAGAAGATTGCAGAGCTAATGATACCATTACAATCACTAAGCCGATTCGTGACCCCGAATCTGTAGTCTCCGCAGGACAAACCTACAAATTGGGATTTTTTAGCCCTGCAAATACTAGTAATCGATAGATATGTTGGAATCATTTTCAATAAATTTCCTCAACTGACTGTTCTTTGGGTAGCTAACAGAAACCAACCCTGGAGGAATATTTTCCATTTCAGAAGATGGTAACCTTAGGGTCCTGAACGGGCAGAGAGAGGTTCTATGGTCTTCTAATGCTTCAAATTCGGTGGCAAATTGTAGTGCACAACTCTTGGATACTGGGAACTTAGTCTTGAGAGACAACTCAAATGGAATGATTCTATGGGAAAGTTTTCGGCATCCTACAGACACCACTGTCTGCAAATTGAGACTAGTGGCAAGCCCCAGGAACAAGACCCGGCTTACCTCATGGAAAAGTCCTTCCGACCCATCTATTGGAAGTTTCTTTCTCCTTAGGTTTTGATCCTCCAGGAAGTCTTCATTTGGGATCAGAGTCAGCCTCTTCGGCGCAGTGGCCCATGGGATGGCAACGTGTTCATTGGAGGTGAAACAGTGAAACTAATCGATCCAAGAATTTTTTGATCCGTGCATTGAAATGGGGTCTTGAGATACATCCATGTTGGACTACTATGTGTGTGCAGGAGCATGCGAAGGATAGACCAAACGTGTCCAATGTTCTGTCAATGCTTCACAGTGAAATAGTTGAGATCCCTTGTCCTAACTTACCAGCTTATAATGCCATATTTTGTCCTTCAAAAACTGTACATCCTGAACAAGGTATTCATTTGGCATTAACACTTTGTCTAAGGCATGCAGTTTTATTCCTGGTTGCATTTATAAACTCTCCCATTTAAGTACACCTCCACAAAATACTAAAATAGGGAGAATTAATTGCAATTTCAATTCCTAGTAGTTGGCCTATGTGTCAAACTCGTCCCTAATGCAAAGACAATACAACTCACTATCAGTTAATAATCAATAGCGCAAAAAAAAAAAATTATGTATATGAGAAATTAATGGCACGAATAAATCGAATAAAAATAAAAATGGATAAAAGTTTAATTAGAATTCGTATTACCCATTTAACACAATTTCGTTGTAATTCACCTTCATTTTATCCTCAATATTACCATTTAAAATTTAAGCCACTATAATGATTAAAATTCCAAACATTAGGGACCAAAAGTACAAAGTTAAAATCATTGACTAGCGGTAATTTAATTTTGACAGTTAGTCATTCTCGAATTTTCGGTCAAATGCCCTACCTAATATAAAAAATTTTGAAGACCAGATTTGTCTTAACCGAAACATTAGGGATCAATTTAGCACATAAACTAAACATTGGTAACTGAAATTACAATTCTCCCTACTAAAATATGTGGGCCCACTTAAACATTGCCTTAGACAAACCCTTAATATGTAGGTAATGTTTGTTTGCAGGGAAAAGTGTGGGGAGTAAACAAAAATTAATATATATATATATATATATATATATATATATATATATATATATATATATATTTTGCATTTTCTAAGTCAAAGCCTCGGATCAGAATATTCAAAAAAGGACGAACTTGATTCCTTTGATTGGCTATGACTTTGCAAGTGAAAAATATATGGCGTGCAAGCAAACGAGGACCAGCGAAGTACCTTTCACCAACTTTCAATGGTCAAAAGCTAGTCAAACTTTACCAGGGAGCGAAGCAAGAGAGCATACTTGGAGTTCTAACGCTTTTTTTAATTAATTTTATTTTGGTAAGATTAAATTAAATTAAAAATGATTCCATAGGAGAATCTTACTACTACTATTGGCAAAAAGAATACAAATATAAGTTAGAATGGTTAGTTAAATATAGAGGTGGTAAATCAATCCACTTAATTAAATTTACCCATACCCGTTCATGAATAGATGGGTATGGGTATCTTAAATTTTTGTATATGGGTATAAATGGGTTACCCAATAATACCCATTTATTTATTTATTTAAATGGGTATTATTGGGTAACCCATCAAACCCAATTAACCCATTTAGAATTTTCTTCCCCTCAAATCTCTTCTTTTCCCCCACCCTTTTTTTTTTTTCAAATTTTTCATTTTGTCATGATGTTAACTACTTTTGTTTCATTATTATTATTATTATTATTTGTTGGTTTTATCTTATTATTTTATATTCTCTTAGTTTGTTAACTTGCTCATTTTTCAACATTACTAATTTATGATAAATTTTAGCCTATTTTCTTACCTTTCTAAAATGAAATTTTAAATTTATATATGAAAAAAATGTTAGGGGTTCAAAATTTAACTTAAATACTAACTAATTACCTTTTGATAGCTAAACAAGTCTGGAGGAAAATGAAATCATGCAACGTAGGGATTTAATCACATTTGACTCGACCAGCATTATTGACAGTTCAGCAAAAGTGGCTGTGGTATCATCACTTTTCAAGATTTAAGGTTGCATAAAAAGGGCTGAGAATGTCAAATGAAGGAGGCTGACAAGGAAAGAAAATGTTAAATAAATGAGGTTAACAAACTTCATTAAAATAATTGCTTTACTATAATAATTGAACACGTTTGCTGCTCCATAAAAAAGATGGGAAAGAAAAGTAAAATTCACATCATAATAATGATAAACCCGAAACGGATCAAGGGTAACTGCGGTAAATGAAATCTCATGCTGCAATGGATCGCTTTGGATTGTCATTTTTCCCGAAATTTTTTACATTTTTCATAAATTTATTTTTTAATCACTCATCTTTTTATTTTATGTATATCAAATCATTACAGTGTATATATATATATTTTTTACAAAAATTCTAAAAAATAACAGTCCAAACGAAGAGCTCTTAGATAGACTGATGAATTAATTAGCACATTTGATTCCAGTTTTGAATTTCAAATTTTAAAAATATGTAATTGAGCGGCCTAGATGGATGGAGGCGGAGCTGATGCGGTTCATTTGGGCGGTAAATAGCTCGGCGTGGTTGCGCCGACCCTCATCGGAAAGCCTTCAACTAAAAATAGTCCATCATGGGCCGGTGTAACTCGACTTAAGCTCGAGAGTGGCTCGCTCGTTCTACTGAAATTTGTGGCGAAAGTGCAAAGATAGAGCGGAAAAGTAAATGCAGTTAAATAGGATTATTCACAATTTGACTGTCAAACCAACCAACTCGAGAGGAAGAAAAAACCATGCAATTACTACTACTGAAACTCATCATCCGGTCATTTGAAAGAAGAGGAATCTCTACTAACTCAAACTTTTTCGTCGTGTATTCATATTATTGATGGAAACCCTTGGAAGGTTTGTCGTCTAATAACGCCAAAATGGACCGATAAAAGGCAAGAAAGATCTAATCTCTCTAGAATGAGGATTATGACCCCCCCCCCCAAGTTTGAAAACGTTCCAAGTACTACTAATACTACTATTTTGCTGCCCTTATTCAGCCCAACTCGTCTACCAACTTGTTCCACCAACTCCATTTAGAGTGGAGATATGTAAATTACCTCAAAAAATTTTTAATAGGATTTTTCTAATGGGGTAGACGTTAGCATACCTAAATTTCATCCAATCTATCATGTTTATGTATACATATAAATAATTATTACCTTCTCTTACATTTATGCACTTTCTTTAAAGCGTTAAGATGGACCTTGTCCTCTAATCCCTTGAGTAGGTGAATCTCTCTTCTCTTAAGATTAGATATTATAGGTGTTGCCATTTGTACGCGTATAAAATTAGCTCAAACTTGTCCATCTCTTCTTCTTTGTCGCTTTTATTCATTAGCCACTTTTTTTTTTTTCAATTCAGAACGAAAGCGCAGCCGCGGAGCGATTGGGTTATAGAAGCAAGTACGAGGAAGGAGTGAGGTGCGTGGAAGGTCTCAATACTCTTTGGTAGTTGTGTAATTTGCTTATATCGTAGAAGACATAATTCTCTTCATATCGCCATCAAAATGAGGGGACTCAAAAACTTGTTGCCTCTACTCTTCCTGTTTGCTTGCTTCTGGTTAGAAGATTGCATTGCTATGGACACTATAACAATCGATCACCCAATAAAAGATCCTGAAACAATAGTTTCCTCAGGCCAGTCGTTCACATTAGGATTCTTCACTCCCGTAAATTCTAATAATCGGTATGTTGGAATCACTATCAACATTCCAGCACAAAGTGTTGTGTGGGTGGCTAATAGAGACAATCCCATAAAGGATTCTGCAGGATCGTTGGCAATATCAGGGGATGGTGATCTTGTGGTCTTGAACGGGCAGAAGGAAGTATTATGGTCATCTAATGTATCAAATTCTGTGGCAAATTCTAGCGCACAACTTCTGGATACTGGGAACTTGGTCTTGAGGGACAACTCAAACGGAAGAGTTTTATGGGAAAGTTTTCAGACTCCTACGGATACTATTGTGAGGACAATGAAAATAGGTGTGATAAGCAAAAATAACATGATCCGGCTGACCTCGTGGCGAAGTCCTTCTGATCCCTCAGTTGGAAACTTCTCTTTTGGCGTTGACCCTCTTCGACTCCCAGAGTTTTTCACCTGGAATCATAGCAAACCTTACTGGCGGAGTGGTCCGTGGAATGGTAACGTGTTTATTGGAATTCCTGCAATGGGTACTGCATACCAGAATCGATTTGATCTGGTAACAGATCAAAATGGATCCCAATATTTTACCCAATCTTTCACAAGTAATTTGGAATTGTACTACTATGTGTTGAATTCTTCAGGGGTTTTCATGGAGAAGGTTTGGCTTTATGGAGATGGACACTCCGATGTTTCGTGGACAAGTCTAGGGAGTCAATGTGACGTTTATGGCAAATGTGGACCTTTTGGGAGTTGCAATCCTCAGCATTCGCCAATTTGCACATGTCTGCAAGGTTTTGAACCAAAAAACAAGGAGGAATGGGAGGAGGGAAACTATACCAGCGGCTGCTCCAGAAAGGCATTGCTGCAATGCGACAGAAACATTTCTGCTGGCCAAGACGGGAAACCAGATGTATTTTTGACGCTTAACAACGTAAAGGTTCCCGATTTTTCTCACTTAATGCTGTTCCTCAGGGCGACAGAAGAAGAATGCGGTATCCAGTGCTTGAACAATTGCTCCTGCATCGCTTATGCCTATACTACGGGTATTGGATGTATGCACTGGAACAGTAGCCTAATTGACATACAGCAATTCTCTTTCAATGGGGCAGATCTTCACGTAAAGGTGGCCTATTCAAAACCAGGTACCACACTATGCTTAACTACTGTTGCAAACCTGTGTTCTTAAATGCAAACCTCATAGAATTTACACTTTGATTTTTGAAATCTTCTCAATCTATTTGTTTAATGACTAATGTTTCGACAGAAAAGAAACCAAATCTAACCAGTACTTTTTGTTCCCGTGCTCTAAATTCTCTTGACCAGCTTCAACTCCCTGGCGTGCAGGTTTTTCGAACAGAATAAAAGCAGTCATTGCAAGCACAGTAATATTGGGGTCTTTGTTCTTGGCCATATCAGCATATTTTTTGCGGAAGCGGTTGACTAGACATAGAGGTAACATGCTAAAATTGTCAAAGAGGAGTCGTTACTAACATGCTAAGATTGTCAAAGGGGAGTCTTTACTTGCTGCAGATCTATTCACATATTTGCTCATAATCAGGGAATAAGCAAAACGTCAATTTGACATTGTCTGAAGCCTGGGAAGTGTCCAGAATGGAAACCGGTGTGAGTGACAACTCAGAACAATCAAAGCTTGAGGAGCTGCCATTATATAGTTACGAGACACTGGCTAATGCAACCGAAAATTTTCATGCGAAGAATAAGCTGGGGACAGGTGGCTTTGGTCCTGTGTTCAAGGTATTTCATACAACTCAAGAATCAAATGGATTTTTGAAGGGATCCATGAATGATTTATTTATCTTGTTCAATTAATCTGCAGGGGGAACTTTTCAATGGCCAGCAAGTTGCGGTGAAAAGGCTTTCAAACTCTTCGAATCAAGGGATCAAGGAATTTATGAATGAGGTGGTTCTCATTTCTAAGCTGCAACACCGTAATCTTGTTAGGCTCCTGGGCTGCTGTGTCCAAAGAGAGGAAAAAATGTTAGTCTATGAATACATGCCAAACAAGAGCCTGGATTCCTACGTAATTGGTTAGTAAGTTAATGGTGTATATACCTATTTCCATTTAGGTTCCATGGACTCCAGAATACTAGCATATGTAGCATTTCAGATAAGCGTAGAAGTACTGTCCCAAAGCACCTAGTTTCTAATTCTCTATTTCATTCTAATCTAATTCTGTTTCAGATTCAAAAAAACGAAATTTACTAGATTGGAACAGACGCAAATTCATCATTGAAGGGATTGGCAGAGGCCTCCTTTACCTTCACAGAGATTCAAGATTGAAAATTATACACAGAGATTTGAAACTAAGTAACATCCTGTTAGATGATGAGCTAAATCCAAAGATATCAGATTTTGGCTTAGCAAGAATTTTTGGAGGCAACGAGGATCAAGCCAACACAAATAGAGTTGTAGGAACATAGTAAGTACATAATTTCTTCAATTGCTTTCTGTTCTATCATGATTTACTCAAACTCTCTTCTTACCAACCTTAATTAACAAAGTGTAACTCCAGAACTAAATTTTCATGCCTAAACAATGCGTTGCAGTGGCTACATGGCTCCTGAATATGCGATGGGTGGCCAGTTTTCGGAGAAATCAGATGTATACAGCTTTGGAGTATTGCTATTAGAGATCGTAAGTGGAAAGAAAAATACCAGCTTCCATTCCGAGGAGAACAAACTGAGTCTGATAGGATATGTAAGTTTCTACATGATTAGGGTCAATAAAACTTCATTTCCACTTTACTTAGCTGATCGCTAAATCCACTTCATGTTGTATTTTCAACATTTCAGGCCTGGAAACTGTGGACTTTAAACCAAGCCATAAAACTGATAGACCCACTATTATCTGATCCACGAATTGAAATGGAGGTATCGAGATATGTCCATGCGGGAATATTGTGTGTGCAAGAATCTGCCAGTGATAGGCCAAACATGTCTAATGTTCTTTCAATGTTGAACAGCGAAATTGCAGAACTTCCTCCTCCTAAATTACCAGCTTATACTGCAACATTGGGTTTATCAGAAAGTGAATCTTCACAACATTCTGTTAATGATGTCAGTTTGACAACTCTCCAAGGAAGATAGCACATTCTGTTGTTGTATGCATAGCCTTTAGCTTTCTTCTTGATCTTTCTCTGATGAATACTGCGTACAGAAAAGTTGTAAATGAATGACTCAGCTGAGGATACATAGCTATTTTCTATTGTCACGCAATGAAAATTTTTACCATACAACACTTCAACTTGGTTCCAGTTACATTATTTGGTAACTGCGGAAGTTGGGGAATTCTTTAGAGACTATAGCTGCAATTTTTTAGCACGTTTGAATTGTGCAAGTACCCAGACTTGAACCTTCTTAGATGGCTTCAGGATATCTACTGCATCAGTCGCTTCAGGGTCTCAAAATGGAAAGTTTCAAACGCAGATACAGACTATAAATCATTATCATTACTATATAAAAAGTATGAATGTTGGTATTAGGGAGTGCAAGTGTAAGCACTTTTTATCTTAGCTTTTGTTATTCTTAAATTACCCTCATGTCTTTTAATTAGAATTATTGCATTTTAAGTGGCACTAATTAAAAAAAAATAAAACACTCCAATTGATTACATTTTAATTGTATTGGTAATTATAATTAAAAATTCCTCATTAAAAACTATTTACCTACCCTTGGACTCCATCTCCTATTATTATACGTATCAAAATTTCTTAATTGAAGCATGAAAAATTTCGCATTAGTCATTAGTTGAGATTGTTAAAAAAAATCAATTTCAAAAAATAGATATTCTCTAGAAAATGGAGAAACATACAATGACAAGAAAAAACCTTTATTCATCTGTATATTTTCACACAAATATCACGAGTAAATTTTACAATTATGCACTTTTACCAATAGGAAGAATTTTTCATGTTGCACCCAATAAAATTTCAATATACAAAAAATGATAACACCTTTATAACTGAAATAGCAATATTAAACTAAAAAAAAAAAGAAATCTAAAATAGCACCATACAAACCACTATTATCATTAATATCAACCGATCAAAACAAGAAAAACTAAAATAAGATTGAAAACTATTTATAAAATGACATAAAGTAAATTGCAAATGAATTAAAAAGTTAGAATACAATTCAAATAATACAGGATTTTGTGAAGAAAAATCTAATAGTGTGCTTAAGAAATTGAAGGGTTACCTCTTTTGAGGGTTTCTGATACTGGTCCCAAAGGTTCAATTATGAATGGAGAAAAATGCCCTTTAAATCCGGTCAAATTTATGTCTAAAGTCACCGAAAGTCCTTAAAATGTGCAATTTTAATTGTTCAAGAGCCGATCAGAAACAAAATTTATATGAGGAGTCAAAAGTAGATATCAGCAATAGCTTAGAGGCTCTTCAAGTCTTTTTACATATTCTATTTGCAATCTACATCGCACGCTGCAAATATATATATATATATATATATATATATATATATATATATATATATATATCTTTAATTAAATCCATACACTTCTACCCTCAAAATTTTTTTAAATCTTTTGGACAGACACTTATACCGCAAGTTAACTCTTTGTAAGATTTTCAAATATTATATATTGTAAAGTTGTTCAATAAGCTCAAACTCTTGAATGAAGCTGTGAGAATTGCAAGGCTAAGGGAGCACAGTGCTTCCACTATTGAAGCATGGAAAAAGGAAACTAGTTGTAAGTAAAGTAATTCACAGGAGTAAAGAAGTTTGTGACAGCGGCATGGGGGTACCCAAAGGAGCTGAGGATAACAGAACTGGGACCAAACTTGTTCCAGTTTCTTATCCCGAGAGTGGAAGAAAGAGAAAAAATCCTAAACGGTGGCCCGTGGATCATGGATAATCAGATCTTGGTTCTTAGATCATGGAGAGCAGGGATTGAAGAGGATGAAGAAGCTTTTAACTTAGCTCCTTTATGGGTACAGGTATGGAATTTGCCGATACACTGGATTGCCAAGGAAGTGGGAAGGAAAATTGGGAGTATATTTGCAGAAGTAAAGGAGGTAATCATACCACAAGGGGGAGGAAAAGAAGGGAAACATTTGAAATTGTGGGTTACAGTGGATTTAAGCCAACCCCTGCCTAGAGGAACAGCTGTGAAACTAGAGGGGGGATATAAATGGCTACAGTTTAAATATGAAAGAAGCCCGGATTTCTGCTACCACTGTGGACTGATTGGTCATAGTGAGAGAAGCTGCAAGACACAAATTATACTAAGTAGAGGACAGAGTGAGAACCAATATGGTCCTTGGATGAGAGCAGGGGGAGGGAAACTGTCGCCTCAAAAAGAAAGTACCTACTCTCACAGTAAGGGTAATGATAAACAACATTGGCTCTATAGGAATGGAGAACTCATCCCTAAGTTCCAAAGCCCCCCAGAACCACAGAAGGAACTCATAGGGAAGTATCTGGCAGCAAGTAACAGGGAACATAGAGAAGAAGGAGACAGGAATAAAGAACCTTCGACATCACGGGTGCTTCCAGAGTGGAACAGTGGTAAAGAAGATGGAGAAAAGCAGATGATGGGGAAAGGTCAATTGAGTTGGGAGCAGGAAGAGGATGAAGGGATGCTAACGGATTCTGTTGACAATCAAGTGGAACAACTGTTGAACATTCCATTAACGCAGAAGCCAGGGAATGTAGTGATGCAGGAGATAACAAACGAAGGGTCTAACACTGACCTGCTACTGGGGAACAAAAATAAAGATACAGAACACATGCAGGTAGATTCAGGAACAAAAGAGACAGGTGAGGCACAGAAATCAAAAGGAACAGGGAGGAACAAACGAGGAATAAAAGTGCATTACAGAAAAAGACAACCTTTGAGGGATATCACAGAACAACAGAATGAGCCTCAAGAACTGGGAAAAAGGAAATTTCAGTTGAGGGATGAAGAAATGGAAGAGTACTCAGATCAGGAACAGACAGGTAAGAGGATAAGATGTGAAAATGCAAATGACCAGAATGGATCACAAGGGGAAGGGATGGGGATCAGCCTTAACTGGTCCTCCAGTGTTCCATGAAGATAATGGTGTGGAATTGTCAAGGAGTAGGGAGCCCCTTGACAGTTCCCCAACTGAGGGAGTTTAAAAAGCTCCTCTCCCCTGACATGATCATGATGAGTGAGACCAAGAATAAGGAAAACATGATGCAAAAAATAAAGAAAAAATTGGGTATGGAGAATAGCTATGTAGTAGACGCAGTCAATAAGGCTGGCGGAATGGCATTATTTTGGATTGATGCAGTTCATATAAAGGAACTTCAGCATACTGATTTCACCATCGAAGCTTTGATAGAAGACGATGAAACAAGGGTGAATTGGAGGATAATAGCAATCTATGCTAGTTGTGATAGACATGTGAGGAAACAACAATGGACCATTGTAACTGAGAGAAAAAGACTTTGGGGTGAGAAAGTGATGATTATAGGAGACTTCAATGATATAAGGTGTAAGGAGGAAAAATGGGGTGGAAGGAACAGGGAAGAATGGACTTTTAGAGACTTCAGAGAATTCATCAACAGGAACAACTTGGTGGACATAGGATTTGAAGGAGTACCATGGACATGGAGGAATAGTTGGGATGAAGATGTGGAAATAAAAGAAAGACTAGACAGAGGCTTATGCTCCCCTGAGTGGCTCGAGGTGTTCCAAAATGCAAAATGCACACATGTGAAAAATTGGGCATCAGACCATAGTATACTGCTGCTAGACACATGCCCAGCAAACAGAAGGAGAAAAAAAAGATTCTTTTTTGATAAAAGATGGGTGCAATATGAAGATGGATACCAGGTAGTCAAAGAGGCATGGAAAACTCAATGTGAAGGATCCAGGATGTTTAAAGTTACAAAGAAAATCACAAATTGCAGGATATGTCTTTTGAAATGGCACAAAAACAAGATCGGGAATACCAAAAAAAAGATAGATGAGATCAAATGCAAATTAGAAGGAAAAAGGAGGCAGGAGAGGAAGTTATCCAAGGAGGATGTGAGGTCATTGAAGAAACAATTGAAAGAGGCATACCAGGAAGAAGAAAAATTCTGGAGTCAAAAGGCAAGATTGCAATGGCTGAGGGAGGGGGACAAGAACTCTAAATACTTTCATGCAGTTGTTAATGGAAGAAGAAGAGCTAATAGAATGAACCAACTGCAGAAAGAGGATGGGAGCTGGACAGAATCAGAGGAAGCAGTGGGACAGGAAATAGCCAAATATTATAGACAGTTATTCACTGCATCAAAGACACCAACAAGAAAGAACAGCATTCAGGAGATACTTGAGGGGATTCCAACTAAAATCACAGACCAAATGAACAGCATCCTTATCAGACCTGTGGATGAATATGAGATTAGGACAGCTGTGTTTTCAATGAATCCCAATAAAGCTCCGGGTAGTGATGGAATGTCACCTCTTTTTTACCAAACTTATTGGGAAATCATTAAAAATGACATTGTTGAGGCTATACAAGCTTTTTTTCATTCAGGACACATGCTCAAATCCATTAACCATACTCTGGTGTCTTTGATTCCCAAAATCCCCATTCCTATTGGCTTAATGCATTATAGGCCTATTAGTTTGTGTTCTGTTTTATACAAAATCATCTCAAAAATCCTAGTCAATCGCCTTAAACCTGTGTTAGACATGTGCATAAGCAAAAACCAATCAGCTTTTGTGGCAGGCAGACAAATTCTAGATAATGTTATCCTAACTCATGAGTTTCTTCACAATCTGAAAAATAAAAGGAAAGGGCAGATGGGATGCATGGCTGTAAAATTAGATATGTCTAAAGCCTATGATAGGGTCGAATGGGATTATTTGAGAGCTATGATGAGAAAGATGGGCTTCTGTGAAACTTGGATAAAGTGGATAATGAAATGCATTACTACTGTGTCTTACTCTTTCAGTGTTAATGGAGAAGCAAGAGAGCTCGTAAAGCCAGAAAGAGGGCTAAGGCAAGGTGACCCTCTGTCACCTTACCTGTTTCTAATCTGCTCAGAAGGATTCTTAAGTCTGCTAAGGAGAGCAGAGGCAAATCAAAAAATGAAAGGCATGAAGATCAGCAAATATGGACCTGCACTAACTCATCTTTTTTTTGCAGATGATTCACTGATATTGAGCAAAGCAGGGCAACAGGAGGCCAATGAATTGAGGACAATTTTAGAAAAGTACGAGGCAGCCTCAGGCCAGCTAATCAACCTAGAGAAATCCTCAGTTTTTTTCAGCAAAAATACTGATCAGAAAACAATGGATTCAATAAAAAGGGAGCTGGGAAAGATACAGGCAGTAAGTCAAGGGAAATATCTTGGATTGCCTATGATTGTCACATGGACCAAAGAGCAAATATTTAGTTTCATAAAGGACAAGATCAGAAAGAAAATGGACCACTGGAAGACAAAATTGCTCAGCCAAGCTGGGAAAGAAACCTTGATGAAAGCAGTGACATTGGCTACTCCTACGTATGCTATGTCCTGTTATAAACTCCCTAGGAAGCTCTGCAAGGACATTAGCACCATGATGGCAAGATGTTGGTGGGGACAAAAAGAAATGAAGGACAAGCAACATTGGATAACATGGGATAAATTCACCAGGAGCAAGGCAGAAGGTGGGATGGGATTCAAGGATATTCAAATGTTCAATAAAGCTTTGCTGGCAAAACAGGTATGGAGAATAATGACACAACCAAATCTGTTGGTAAGTAAAGTATTGAAGGAGAAATACTTCCCAGAAGGGTCTGTGCTAGAAGGAAAAGTGCCAAAGAGTGCATCCTGGATTTGGCAAAGTCTTATGAGTGCCAGAGAGGTGATCAAGGATGGCTGTCAAAAGAAAGTGGGAAACGGAAAAGGCACTAACATCTGGGATGATAAATGGATTAACAATGGTAGAGATGGGAGGATAAGGACACAGAAACCAGAGGGCAGTGAATTGAAAAAAGTCTCACAACTCATGGCCCAACACAGGTGGAACAGAAATCTGATTTACAAGGTGTTTCACAAGGAAGATGCAGAACACATTTTGAGCATTCCAATAAGTTGGTCTGACCAGGAAGATAGCATGATATGGAAGCACAACAACAATGGTCAATATACAGTGGCAAATGGATACAAAATCCTGCAACAAAAGGAAATGGACAAAAAGGAAAAACGAAGCAGAGAGGAAGGATGCAGCTATCAACAAACAAACAAGGAACTGTGGGAAGCTCTATGGAAGATGCCTATCAAACACAAAATGAAAATATTTGTGTGGAAATGCATCAACAATGGACTACCAGTCAAGGCTCAGATTTTCAACAGAACAAAAAAAGGAGAACCAGTATGCTGTGGGTGTGGAGAGAGTATGGAGACCATCGAACATGTACTACTGCAGTGCAAGAAAGCAAAAGAAATATGGAAATTTGCACTGGTACAGTGGGATGGACTTCAAGACCAAACTGGATGCTTCAAACAGTGGTGGAATATGATGATGAATGCAAGAGCTAGGAACGAAGGGGATGATCGCATAGCCTTAACAGTTAATGTGCTATGGCAGATTTGGAAAGCGAGAAATGCAAGAGTTTTCAACTCATTGCAAAAGGAGCCTTTTAAAGTAAGTGAAAAGGCAACTGCAGAATGGAAGGAGTACCTGGATGCAGTTCAACACAATCAGAGGAGGAGCACAGCAGAAACAAGAAGGCAACAGGAAAGTGGACAAGAGGAACAAGCAGACACGGAGGCGGTAACTCTGAAGCTTGCAATCCAACATCAGAAAGGAAATAGTTCCTTTGGCATTGGCATCACAGCCTTGAATGCTGCAAACCAAGGAATAGCAGCCTGGTCACTAAGAGAGAGATCATCAGGGAACAAAGATCAAGACCTGGCAGAGGCAGTGAGATTATGCATGGTCAAGGCAGCAAGGAAAGAATGGAGGAAAATCAACATAAGGTTTGAAAATAAAAACATGATGGCACAGTTCCAAAGAGGGAAAGCATGGAATATAGCGTTAGATGTCATTTTAGAGGATGTCAAGCAAATGTCATTATGGTTTCGAATGTGCTCTTTTGGAAGATTGAATGAAGACAATGATAGCTTATGCTATAGCTTGAGCAAAATTGCTCTGTTGAATTTTTGTGATTTGGAGTGGAATTATGCCACTTTGTAGTGCTAAATGCACTCTTGTAAAGATAGGAGCCTTTGCTCCAAAAGTGTAAAACTTTCTCAAGTTATAAAATTCTATCGTTTCGGAAAATGTAAGTAAAGTAATTCACGTGTCTTCTAACTGTGACCATAATAATAATAATAATAATAATTAATTAATTAAGATGATGCCAACGATGCTGACCTTATAATATTCTGCAACTTTTAATACGTTCATACCATTATCCTTGACCAAAGTATAACTTTAATTACAGAATATAAGAATATATTTACCAACTAATCCCAAAATTTGGTTGGTTAATAGTTCAACTAACACAACTACTCTAACGATTGTTTGTGTTCAGGTATCCCGTTAGCAAAGAGGCAAAGACAAAACAGCAGGCGTTTCAGTTCAGGCGTGGATATAGATAGCATCATCTATATAGCAGGCGTTTAAATTGCATTATCTTTTTTTTTTAATCGGCACAAGAGTATCCTGACTTGCATCATACTAGCTAATTCCCTGCAGTTATGCATGCAGAGCCTGTCCAAGATACACAGCACATTATCAGCGGAAGTCGATCTGATGACCTTGAATAAAGATTCAAAGGCAGTAACCACACGAGCTGTTCTATTCAAAATGGTTGAGCGCTTGAGCTCCCTGCTGCGGCTGCACTCAAAGCTGCACCTTTAGTTTCATTTCGTATGCACCATTAAACTTTTGAGGGTAAAAGGCAAAATCAAAAGCCCAGAAAAGGGATAGTGTATGAATTAATACTTACCCTGGATTTATCATTGATGATGATGATTACAAGCCCAAAAAGTTCTTCAAAACTGTTGTATCTGTATGTTGCATGTTCCACATTGCTGCAGTCACACATAACACAACTGAGGTTTAATTGGTAAATTACAACAGTGAATTCAATCGTAACTCAAAATAAAAAAAAAAAAAAAATCTTGCATGATCCACAAGCAATAGGGAAACATGAGGGTGTACATTAAGGACCGCCGAGGCAAAACAATGATGGCAATTCGGCCTACTTTTTATCTCTTTGTAGAAAGAAAAGTCACCTGTTCTTTTCATCATAACTACTACTGTATCCTTCTAGGACAAGCATTTGTTTCAATCTTTATTATCGCTGAAAACAAGTAGTATTAAAAGTTAGGCTACTTAACATTTTGAATAGAATCCGTAACCTGCCAAGATACAGGAGAAAGAGTTACAGTCGCTTAACCAAATGAGGCCTAAGACCTATATATATATATATATATATATATATATATATATATATATATATAACTCAAATTATCCAACTCGAAAATTAGTAAAAAATGACTTGGGAGATGAAGTAGACAAATCGAACGTCTGAAGCTTAGAATACTCAATAAAGTCCAGAAGATCAACGACTTCACCTTTCCCCATCCATTTTGAGGTCTATTTTGACCTATTCTCCATCGATCTTAAGGTCTAAGTTGAATTATTCTCTTCTTTCACTACAACGTGTCGGCTCCTTCTACTTCTCATGAATTCCATTCCCCGGATTGAACCCTGGTTTGACGGTTATGATTTGACAAACAAGCCCCCCTTTACCACAAGTAACCTAGGCTAATTGGTAAAAATCCGTTTGAAGAATCTCAAGAAATCCTACTTTTGATTATTAGTACTTGTTTCAGGAGCACTTTCACTGAAATTATTGCGTGTAAAATAACGAGAAGGCGTCCATGGCAAGAAATCGCCTAGGAGAAAGCTTCCTCGCTCAGTCACTAATCCCTCTGTCTTCTACGTTTCACCCGATCTTAAAAATCATCAACCGGCTCATATTTATATACTTTCGCACGTCCAATATTTTTAATCCAATTACTTGTCTTTCAGGGTAGACTGCACCGCAATCATCATTTTGATCATTCGTATATCTGCATATAAAATAACTATTTATAACTGACTTCTTCTTCCTCCCTTCGATTCCTACGCTTCTGGGGTGTTTGTTTTCGGTATTCAAACACCCAGAGAGTCTTCTTCCTCTGCACCCAGGTAACATAAACAATTCCATTTTGCCTCCAGAATCTCTTACTTTTATTATCATTTTCCCTTCATCTTTCCTCCTTTTCTCTTGCCTTTCCGGAATGGCTATCAATGGGATTGTGCTTTGCGATTTTTTTTTTTCCTGGGCAGCAATATTTCTGATCTTGCTTCTTTTTTGTTCCTCTACAAGTGCAGTTGCTCATTCCGTCAACCATTTAATATTTCCTGGTGGCGGATCAGAAACTTGGTGGGTGCAATTGCTTATTCCGTCGTACTTTCTAAATCAAGACTGCACAACTCATTTAAGATCATTTGGGCTGTAAATAGCTCAGCGTGGTTGCGCCGGCCCTTATCGGAAAGCCTTCAACTAAAAATAGTCCATCATGGGGCCGGTGTAACTCAATCGAGCAACTTGACTTGAGCCCGAGAGTAGCTCGCCCGTTCTACTGAAATTTGTGGCGAGACTACAAAGATAGAGCGGAAAAGTAAATGCAGTTAAATAGGATATTCACAATTTGACTGTTAAACCAACTCCAGAGGAAGAAAAAACCATGCAATTGCTACTGAAACTCATCATCCAGTCATTTGAAAGAAGAGGAATCTCTACTAACTCAAACTTTTTCGTCGTGTATTCATATTATTGATGGAAACCCTTGGAAGGTTTGTCGTCTAATAACGCCAAAATGGACCGATAAAAGGCAAGAAAGATCTAATCTCTCTAGAATGAGGATTATGACCCCCCCCCCAAGTTTGAAAACGTTCCAAGTACTACTAATACTACTATTTTGCTGCCCTTATTCAGCCCAACTCGTCTACCAACTTGTTCCACCAACTCCATTTAGAGTGGAGATATGTAAATTACCTCAAAAAATTTTTAATAGGATTTTTCTAATGGGGTAGACGTTAGCATACCTAAATTTCATCCAATCTATCATGTTTATGTATACATATAAATAATTATTACCTTCTCTTACATTTATGCACTTTCTTTAAAGCGTTAAGATGGACCTTGTCCTCTAATCCCTTGAGTAGGTGAATCTCTCTTCTCTTAAGATTAGATATTATAGGTGTTGCCATTTGTACGCGTATAAAATTAGCTCAAACTTGTCCATCTCTTCTTCTTTGTCGCTTTTATTCATTAGCCACTTTTTTTTTTTTCAATTCAGAACGAAAGCGCAGCCGCGGAGCGATTGGGTTATAGAAGCAAGTACGAGGAAGGAGTGAGGTGCGTGGAAGGTCTCAATACTCTTTGGTAGTTGTGTAATTTGCTTATATCGTAGAAGACATAATTCTCTTCATATCGCCATCAAAATGAGGGGACTCAAAAACTTGTTGCCTCTACTCTTCCTGTTTGCTTGCTTCTGGTTAGAAGATTGCATTGCTATGGACACTATAACAATCGATCACCCAATAAAAGATCCTGAAACAATAGTTTCCTCAGGCCAGTCGTTCACATTAGGATTCTTCACTCCCGTAAATTCTAATAATCGGTATGTTGGAATCACTATCAACATTCCAGCACAAAGTGTTGTGTGGGTGGCTAATAGAGACAATCCCATAAAGGATTCTGCAGGATCGTTGGCAATATCAGGGGATGGTGATCTTGTGGTCTTGAACGGGCAGAAGGAAGTATTATGGTCATCTAATGTATCAAATTCTGTGGCAAATTCTAGCGCACAACTTCTGGATACTGGGAACTTGGTCTTGAGGGACAACTCAAACGGAAGAGTTTTATGGGAAAGTTTTCAGACTCCTACGGATACTATTGTGAGGACAATGAAAATAGGTGTGATAAGCAAAAATAACATGATCCGGCTGACCTCGTGGCGAAGTCCTTCTGATCCCTCAGTTGGAAACTTCTCTTTTGGCGTTGACCCTCTTCGACTCCCAGAGTTTTTCACCTGGAATCATAGCAAACCTTACTGGCGGAGTGGTCCGTGGAATGGTAACGTGTTTATTGGAATTCCTGCAATGGGTACTGCATACCAGAATCGATTTGATCTGGTAACAGATCAAAATGGATCCCAATATTTTACCCAATCTTTCACAAGTAATTTGGAATTGTACTACTATGTGTTGAATTCTTCAGGGGTTTTCATGGAGAAGGTTTGGCTTTATGGAGATGGACACTCCGATGTTTCGTGGACAAGTCTAGGGAGTCAATGTGACGTTTATGGCAAATGTGGACCTTTTGGGAGTTGCAATCCTCAGCATTCGCCAATTTGCACATGTCTGCAAGGTTTTGAACCAAAAAACAAGGAGGAATGGGAGGAGGGAAACTATACCAGCGGCTGCTCCAGAAAGGCATTGCTGCAATGCGACAGAAACATTTCTGCTGGCCAAGACGGGAAACCAGATGTATTTTTGACGCTTAACAACGTAAAGGTTCCCGATTTTTCTCACTTAATGCTGTTCCTCAGGGCGACAGAAGAAGAATGCGGTATCCAGTGCTTGAACAATTGCTCCTGCATCGCTTATGCCTATACTACGGGTATTGGATGTATGCACTGGAACAGTAGCCTAATTGACATACAGCAATTCTCTTTCAATGGGGCAGATCTTCACGTAAAGGTGGCCTATTCAAAACCAGGTACCACACTATGCTTAACTACTGTTGCAAACCTGTGTTCTTAAATGCAAACCTCATAGAATTTACACTTTGATTTTTGAAATCTTCTCAATCTATTTGTTTAATGACTAATGTTTCGACAGAAAAGAAACCAAATCTAACCAGTACTTTTTGTTCCCGTGCTCTAAATTCTCTTGACCAGCTTCAACTCCCTGGCGTGCAGGTTTTTCGAACAGAATAAAAGCAGTCATTGCAAGCACAGTAATATTGGGGTCTTTGTTCTTGGCCATATCAGCATATTTTTTGCGGAAGCGGTTGACTAGACATAGAGGTAACATGCTAAAATTGTCAAAGAGGAGTCGTTACTAACATGCTAAGATTGTCAAAGGGGAGTCTTTACTTGCTGCAGATCTATTCACATATTTGCTCATAATCAGGGAATAAGCAAAACGTCAATTTGACATTGTCTGAAGCCTGGGAAGTGTCCAGAATGGAAACCGGTGTGAGTGACAACTCAGAACAATCAAAGCTTGAGGAGCTGCCATTATATAGTTACGAGACACTGGCTAATGCAACCGAAAATTTTCATGCGAAGAATAAGCTGGGGACAGGTGGCTTTGGTCCTGTGTTCAAGGTATTTCATACAACTCAAGAATCAAATGGATTTTTGAAGGGATCCATGAATGATTTATTTATCTTGTTCAATTAATCTGCAGGGGGAACTTTTCAATGGCCAGCAAGTTGCGGTGAAAAGGCTTTCAAACTCTTCGAATCAAGGGATCAAGGAATTTATGAATGAGGTGGTTCTCATTTCTAAGCTGCAACACCGTAATCTTGTTAGGCTCCTGGGCTGCTGTGTCCAAAGAGAGGAAAAAATGTTAGTCTATGAATACATGCCAAACAAAAGCCTGGATTCCTACGTAATTGGTTAGTAAGTTAATGGTGTATATGTTGAATTCAAAGCCAAGCCTCAATTGATGACTTTTTCAAGCCAAAATTGAGGACTTTGAATTCTTTGGCCTAAGTTTCTAAATCCCACATCGGTTAAGTTTAACATTTGAGAGGTTGTTTGAGAACTATAAATAGCTCTCAAACAAACCAATTCAAGAACACCAAGCAAGAGCCAATAACTTGCTTTCTTCTCTCTCTTTGTAATATTTCTTCTAGTGAAATATTAAATTGTCGGTAGTGTCCGAGGACGTAGGCAAATTAGCCGAACCTCGTTAAATTCTGGTGTTCTATTTTATTGTCTATTTAGTAGCTATATTTGTAGGTATATTTGTAGTGAGTTATTGTGCAATTAAGTGCATATATAGGTGATTCTGTCTAGAAAATTGGTACTTAAGCAGGCCAGTGTGCCTCACCAAATATTTCCTGGGAATTACCATTTTGCAATTTTAGGTACAATAATTTACTCGTTATACCTTAACTTTGGTAGGGCTTCCGCAACAATTGGTATCAGAGCTCGAGGTTTCTTAGTATGCTCTGTGGTTGCAGCATGGTCTGATCTTCCACATCAGAAAAGATTTCTTGGGCTATTGTTACTCTACATTTAGGAGCTACTAAATATAATTAGTAGAGATGGCCGAAAGTAAATCTTCATCTACAATGCAAGCATCAACAAGCTCGTCATTATCTATTATGGCGAGAAATGTTATGACGAATACAAAATTAAATGTGGAGACATTTGATGGTACCGGTCATTTCGGCATGTGGCAAAGTGAGATTCTAGACGCGCTCTTTAATCAAGGTCTAGACATTGCCATCGAAAAAGAGAAACCAGAAGAGATTGAAGAGAAGGAATGGAGGACGCTAAATCGTTTAGCGTGTGGTACAATTCGATCGTGTCTTTCAAGGGAACAAAAATATGTGTTCTCAAAAGAAACCTCTGCAAATAAATTATGGACTGGATTGGAGGAGAAGTTCTTGAAGAAAAATTGTCAGAACAGGCTCAACATGAAGAAGCGTTTATTTCGCTTCACTTATGTTCCTGGCACAACTCTAAGTGATCACATCACTAATTTCAATCAGTTAATCACTAATCTGATGAATTTAGATGTGACATTTGAAGACGAAGATTTGGCTCTCATGTTGTTGGGATCTCTTCCTGAGGAGTTTGAGCATCTTGAAACAACTCTACTCCATGGGAAAGCTGAGGTGTCCCTCAGTGAAGTTAGCTCTGCCCTGTACAGCTATGAGCTCAGAAGAAAAGACAAGCAAAATAGCAGAGATGGAGCAGCAGAAGCTCTGGTAACTAGAGGACGCTCACAAAACCAGAGAAAGGGGACGAGAAGAAGATCCAAGTCAAGAGCCAGACTAAGTAAAGATGAGTGTGCCTTTTGCAGAGAGAAAGGGCACTGGAAGAAGGACTGTCCAAAACTGAAGGGTAGACCTGACATAGAAAAAGCTGTTGCGGATTCAAATGTATCTGAGTGCATTGATCAAAACTCAGATTTTTCATTAGCTGTCATGCCTACTGGTCATTCTAGTACATGGCTATTGGACTCAGGTTGTAGCCATCATATGACGTCCAATAGAGAATGGTTCTTTGATTTCAAGGAAAAAGAAGGTGGAGTCGTCTACACGGCAGATGAGACCACATTAGCAACAAATGGGGTTGGTTCAATTCGGCTGAGGAATCAGGATGGATCAATTAAGATTCTAACTGATGTCCGATATGTGCCAGAATTGAAAAAGAACCTCATTTCTGTGGGAGTACTAGAATCAATGGGCTACAAGGTGTCGGCATATAATGGAGTGATGAAAATCATTTCAGGTGCATTGGTGCTGGTGAAAGGAATCCGAAAAAATAATAACTTGTATTACTATCAAGGTAATGCAGTTGTTGGAGTAGCGGCCGTGGCTTCCAGTGATGATCGAGAATTGAAAGTAACCAGATTATGGCATATGCGCTTAGGGCATGCCGGAGAAAAATCTTTGAATCTTCTGATGAATCAAGGACTATTAAAAGGAGCCAGTGTTTGCAAGTTAGATTTTTGCGAGCATTGTGTCAAAGGAAAGCAGACAAGGGTAAAATTTGGCACTGCAATTCACGATACCAAGGGTATTTTGGATTATGTGCACTCTGATGTGTGGGGACCTTCCAAAACAACTTCTTTGGGAGGCAAGAATTATTTTGTTACCTTTGTCGATGACTTCTCTCGAAGAGTATGGGTGTATACTATGAAGGCGAAAAGTGAAGTATTGGGAATTTTCATCAAGTGGAAAAAGATGGTGGAAACTCAAACAGAAAGAAAGATCAAACGCCTTCGAACAGACAACGGAGGTGAATACACTAGTGATCCGTTCATGGAGGTCTGTGAAAATGAAGGCATTGTTCGGCACTTCACAGTCAGAGATACACCACAGCAAAACGGGGTGGCAGAGCGTATGAACCGGACATTGGTGGAGAAAGTTCGGTGTATGTTGTCCAATGCTGAGTTGGGCAGACAATTTTGGGCTGAGGCTTTAGCATATGCAAATCACCTCGTTAATCGCTTACCATCAACTACTATTGGTGGCAAAACGCCATTAGAGAAATGGTCGGGAAAACCTGCTACAGATTATGATTCCTTACCTGTGTTTGGTTCTACTGCATATTATCATGTTAAAGAATCAAAGTTGGATCCAAGGGCGAAGAAGGCGCTCTTTATGGGGATCACAACAGGCATTAAAGGTTATCGCCTTTGGTGTCCCGAAACGAAAAAGATAGTTTTCAGTAGGGATGTCACCTTTGATGAATCTACCATGTTAACAAAGGTAGATGTACAGCAGAATGATAGTACTCCCCAACAGGTGGAGAGCACTCCTAAGCAGATGGAGTTTGAAAGAAGCATTATCAGACCAACAGTGGATATCGGAGTAGATGAAAGGACTCCTATGGTAGAAGAAGAATCAACTGAAGAAAATGTTCCAGTTGAAGAACTTTCACAGCAACATGAATCAATTGCAACCAGTAGGCCAAAGAGGACAATCAGAAAACCTGCTCGTTTTGCTGATATAGTGGCCTATGCATCCCCAACCATAAATGTTGATATTCCTGCCACTTTCAATGAAGCAGCTCAAAGTTCGGATAAAGAAAAGTGGAGGATTGCAATGGATGAAGAAGTACATTCCCTTCATAAGAATCAAACATGGAGGCTAACCAGTCTTCCAAAGAGAAAGAAGGCAATCGGATGCAAGTGGGTATATGCAAAGAAGGAAGGATTTCCTGACAAGTCTGGTATTCGCTACAAAGCAAGATTGGTGGCTAAAGGCTACGCTCAGAAGGAGGGAATTGATTACAACGAAGTGTTTTCTCCAGTCGTGAAACATTCCTCCATCAGAATTTTATTGGCTTTGGTAGCACAATTGGATCTGGAACTTGTCCAATTAGATGTAAAAACTGCTTTTTTACATGGTGACTTGGAAGAGGAAATCTACATGACTCAGCCAGAAGGATTCAAAGTTGCTGGTAAAGAAAAGATGGTATGCAAGCTTGACAAATCGTTGTATGGATTGAAGCAGTCTCCAAGACAGTGGTATAAGCGATTTGACAAGTTTATGATGGGGCAAAGGTACACAAGAAGCAAATATGATGATTGTGTATATTTGCGCAAGCTACGAGATGGATCCTACATATATCTTCTTCTTTATGTTGATGATATGTTGATAGCTTCCAAGGATCAAGGTGAGATTGAAAAATTGAAATCTCATTTGAGTCGGGAGTTTGAAATGAAGGATCTCGGCGAAGCCAAGAAAATTCTCGGCATGGAAATAAGTAGAGATAGAAGATTGGGGAGGCTTTATTTGACACAGAAAGAGTATCTTAGTAAAGTATTAAAGAGGTTTGGTATGAATGAAAAGACTAAACCTGTTAGTACTCCACTTGCTCCTCATTTCAAGTTTAGTGCATCGTTATCTCCAAAGAATGATGCAGAACGAGAATATATGGCAAAGGTACCGTATGCAAATGCGGTGGGTAGCTTGATGTATGCTATGGTGTGTACAAGGCCCGACATTTCACAAGCAGTTGGAGTTGTGAGCAGGTACATGCATGATCCTGGCAAGGAGCATTGGCAAGCTGTGAAATGGATTTTACGGTATATTTTGAACACCGTAGATGTTGGATTAGTATTTGAGCGGGATGAGAAGATTGGTCAAGGCGTAGTTGGATATTGTGATTCCGACTACGCAGGAGATCAAGATACACGTCGATCAACGACTGGGTATGTTTTTACACTTGCTAAGGCACCAGTCAGTTGGAGGTCTACCTTACAGTCAACAGTTGCTTTGTCTACTACAGAGGCGGAGTATATGGCAGTTACGGAAGCTGTTAAGGAAGCAATTTGGCTTCATGGATTGCTTGATGAATTGGGAATTGGACAGAAGTCTATCAAAGTTCATTGTGATAGTCAGAGTGCTATTCATTTAGCAAAGAACCAAGTTTATCATGCAAGGACGAAGCATATCGACGTACGGTATCATTTTGTGAGGAAGATTTTGGAAGATAGTACGATACTACTTCAAAAGATTCAAACCAAGGAGAATCCTGCTGATATGCTTACGAAGGTTGTGACAACTATCAAATTCCAACATTGTTTGAATTTGATAAATGTTGTGCACAACTTGAAGATTGGCGCTTGACAACGCATTTGAAGACACCACCGAATTTGAGGGAAAAAAATTTGTATTTTTGGTGGGATTAGAAATTATGCCAAGGTGGAGATTTGTTGAATTCAAAGCCAAGCCTCAATTGATGACTTTTTCAAGCCAAAATTGAGGACTTTGAATTCTTTGGCCTAAGTTTCTAAATCCCACATCGGTTAAGTTTAACATTTGAGAGGTTGTTTGAGAACTATAAATAGCTCTCAAACAAACCAATTCAAGAACACCAAGCAAGAGCCAATAACTTGCTTTCTTCTCTCTCTTTGTAATATTTCTTCTAGTGAAATATTAAATTGTCGGTAGTGTCCGAGGACGTAGGCAAATTAGCCGAACCTCGTTAAATTCTGGTGTTCTATTTTATTGTCTATTTAGTAGCTATATTTGTAGGTATATTTGTAGTGAGTTATTGTGCAATTAAGTGCATATATAGGTGATTCTGTCTAGGAAATTGGTACTTAAGCAGGCCAGTGTGCCTCACCAAATATTTCCTGGGAATTACCATTTTGCAATTTTAGGTACAATAATTTACTCGTTATACCTTAACTTTGGTAGGGCTTCCGCAACAGTATATACCTCTTTCCATTTAGGTTCCATGGACTCCAGAATACTAGCATATGTAGCATTTCAGATAAGCGTAGAAGTACTGTCCCAAAGAACCTAGTTTCTAATTCTCTATTTCATTCTAATCTAATTCTGTTCAGATTCAAAAAAACGAAATTTACTAGATTGGAACAGACGCAAATTCATCATTGAAGGGATTGGCAGAGGTCTCCTTTACCTTCACAGAGATTCAAGATTGAAAATTATACACAGAGATTTGAAACTAAGCAACATCCTGTTAGATGAGGAGCTAAATCCAAAGATATCAGATTTTGGCTTAGCAAGAATATTTGGAGGCAAGGAGGATCAAGCCAACACAAATAGAGTTGTAGGAACATAGTAAGTACATAATTTCTTCAATTGCTTTCTGTTCTATCATGAGTTACTCAAACTCTCTTCTTACCAACCTTAATTAACAAGGTGTAACTCCAGAACTAAATTTTCAAGCCTAAATAATGCATTGCAGCGGCTACATGGCTCCTGAATATGCGATGGGTGGCCAGTTTTCGGAGAAATCAGATGTATACAGCTTTGGAGTATTGCTATTAGAGATCGTAAGTGGAAAGAAGAATACCAGCTTCCATTACGAGGAGAACAAACTGAGTCTGATAGGATATGTAAGTTTCTACATGATTAGGGTCAATAAAACTTCATTTCCACTTTACTTAGCTGATCGCTAAATCCACTTCATGTTGTATTTTCAACATTTCAGGCCTGGAAACTGTGGACTTTAAAACAAGCCATAAAATTGATAGACCCACTATTATCTGATCCACGAATTGAAATGGAGGTATTGAGATATGTCCATGCGGGAATATTGTGTGTGCAAGAATCTGCCAGTGATAGGCCAAACATGTCTAATGTTCTTTCAATGTTGAACAGTGAAATTGCAGAACTTCCTCCTCCTAAATTACCAGCTTATACTGCAACATTGGGTTTATCAGAAAGTGAATCTTCACAACATTCTGTTAATGATGTCAGTTTGACAACTCTCCAAGGAAGATAGCACATTCTGTTGTTGTATGCATAGCCTTTAGCTTTCTTCTTGATCTTTCTCTGATGAATACTGCGTAGAGAAAAGTTGTAAATGAATGACTCAGCTGAGGATACATAGCTATTTTCTATTGTCACGCAATGAAAATTTTTACCATACAACACTTCAACTTCGTTCCAGTTACATTACTTGGTAACTGCGGAAGTTGGGGAATTCTTCAGAGACTATAGCTGCAATTTTTTAGCACGTTTGAATTGTGCAAGTACCCAGACTTGAACCTTCTTGGATGGCTTCAGGATATCTACTGCATCAGTCGCTTCAGGGTCTCAAAATGGAAGCTTTCAAACGCAGATACAGACTATAAATCATTATCATTACTATATAAAAAGTATGAATGTTGGTATTAGGGAGTGCAAGTGTAAGCACTTTTTATTTTAGTTTTTGTTATTCTTAAATTACCCTCATGTCTTTTAATTAGAATTATTGCATTTTAAGTGGCACTAATTAAAAAAAAATAAAACACTCCAATTGATTACATTTTAATTGTATTGGTAATTATAATTAAAAATTCCTCATTAAAAACTATTTACCTACCCTTGGACTCCATCTCCTATTATTATACGTATCAAAATTTCTTAATTGAAGCATGAAAAATTTCGCATTAGTCATTAGTTGAGATTGTTAAAAAAAATCAATTTCAAAAAATAGATATTCTCTAGAAAATGGAGAAACATACAATGACAAGAAAAAACCTTTATTCATCTGTATATCTTCACACAAATATCACGAGTAAATTTTACAATTATGCACTTTTACCAATAGGAAGAATTTTTCATGTTGCACCCAATAAAATTTCAATATACAAAAAATGATGACACCTTTATAACTGAAATAGCAATATTAAACTAAAAAAAAGAAATCTAAAATAGCACCATACAAACCACTATTATCATTAATATCAACCGATCAAAACAAGAAAAACTAAAATAAGATTGAAAACTATTTATAAAATGACATAAAGTAAATAGCAAATGAATTAAAAAGTTAGAATACAATTCAAATAATACCAAAGACAACATCCAAATCACTTATATCCAAGGGAAGACAAGCATTGTTATTGACAATAATACAGTAATACTTCATTTGTATTGGTTTGAACAAACCAAATCCATCCATCAAGTCAGAAACCATCTCCAATGATAAAATAAGAATTATAATAAGAGTAAATATAAAATGAAGAATGATAAAATGAAAATGATATCCAAATTGTTTTTGGTGATATCCAAAATACCCTTATTTTTCTAATGATTACATATATTTATTGTATTGCAATATTAGTGAATAATGGAAGCGGTTACGAAATGAAAAGCTTTAAAATTAAGTAAATTTCATTTATGGCGATAGTTGTAATTAAACAGATTTAATGCATTCCAATAATTGATAATAATGATATCCAAATTGTTTTTGCTGATATCCAAAATACCCTTATTTTTCTAATGATTACATATATTTATTGTATTGTAATATTAGTGAATAATGGAAGCGGTTACGAAATGAAAAGCTTTAAAATTAAGTAAATTTCATTTATGGTGATAGTTGTAATTAAACAGATTTAATGCATTCCAATAATTGGTAATAATGATAGCAGTTATGGATTCAAAGTTGGCAATTAAAAACTAAAACATTGCAATATACAAAAAATTAATATTAAAATTATTAATTAGCCACAATTCTCATTCCAATTTCATGATCATAAAAAAACTAATATTAAAACCAAAAATATTGTGCTCATATAAAAAAAAGTAGACTTGTTGCTATTGCTTCGCATTGGATTGTGCTAAAAACATGAATAAAAGAAAAGGAAAATAGAAAAACTCCAACTATCTCTATCTATAAAATTTCAATTGTTATACTGTACAAGCTAAAAAAATATTACGTGATGGATCATTTATACTCCATTATTGACAAAAATAGAATTAACATAATACAAAGAATTCAAATTACATTTATGTTTATTTTTCTAACTTAATTATATTCTTCGTGTATAAAAAAATTGTGATGATTGTGGTTTATATGCAATAGAGTCATGAATATACAATAATTTTGGTAAAGCATGATATTATCAATATTTGATATGTTAGAGTTCAAGCTATAAATCAAAAAGTGTTTGGTTCATGATTTCAAATTCGATCTTAAGGGATATGTCAACTATATTGAAATGTTTTCTGTCTCTTTTCATTTAATAAAATTTTTAAAAGTAACTAGTTTAAAAAAATAAATAACATAAAAATATTATATTATGATGTTGATGATCAAAATTTCATAAAAAAATTTAGTATCTAAAAAATAATATATTTTAAGATATTACAATTGCATGTGAACTATTACTAGTATAGATAAACATATAATAGATATGAGTACTTGAATAGTAATAGATAGACAAATATAGATTATGCATCTATACACTTTCCCTTAAACCTTACACCCACTACATTCTGTCTTGGCCATGTTACATTGCTCTTCATTCATCTGCCACTTTCTTTTTTTTAATTGTATTTGCCACCTTAATTAACAGCAAATCAGTTATTTTTATTTTGGTAGGACTAAATTAATTAAACTAAGTTAGAAGTATTCGCTGGAAGAATCTTAGCAATTTGGCAAAAATACAAAGTTCAGAGTGGTTCAGTTACATTTTTATAGATCAAATAGTCCGGAGGAAGAGACATCATACAATCGCCACTAGAAACAGTAATCCAATTATCCCAATTCCCAAAGAGGAACCTCAACTATTTGGACCCTTTTCTTTTTCTAAATCACGCGTTGATTATTTGGAATTTAAAATACGTCGGTTGGTGGTCTGCCGAGCGGCGACGCCAAGAACGACCAATCAAAGTAGATGGTTGAGACTTGAGATATAAAGAAAAGAAGTAAGGTGAAATATCTCTGTAGCTTGAGGATCATGACAAAGTTCAAACACTTTTTTATTCCTATCAGTTCCATTTACTATCCTTAATTGACTCAACTGGTGCATGTATTTTACATTTTTTGCTGCTTTCGATGATTAACAGGATTTCCCAAGTCCGATACAAAGCGCAGACTTGGAGCAACTTGAGTGGAAGTGAGCAAGTAAGAGGAACAAACGAGGTTCATGGAAAGTCACAATACTCTCAGCAGCTGCATTTCTTGCATTGTTTCTTTAAAAACCATATACATTTCTCTTCACTTGGCCATCAAAATGAGGGGACTCAAAAACCTGCTCCCTCTCCTTTTCCTGTTTGCTTGTTTTTGGTCAGAAGTTTTCATTGCTCTAGACACCATAACTATCAACCAGCCAATGAGAGATCCTGCAACTATAGTTTCCGCAAGCCAAAACTTTAAATTAGCGTTCTTCAGTCCTGTAAATACTAGCGACCGCTATGTTGGAATCATTCTCAATATTCCAGCACAGAGTGTTGTGTGGGTGGCTAACAGAGACGACCCCATTACGGATTCTGCAGGAATGTTGACAATTTCAGAAGATGGTAATGCTGTGATCTTGAATGGGCAGAAGAACGTACTATGGTCGTCTAACGTAGCAAATTCTGCGGCAAATTCTAGTGCACAACTTTTGGATACTGGGAACTTGGTCTTGAGGGACAACTCAAATGGAAGAATTTTGTGGGAAAGTTTTCAGACTCCTACGGATACTCTTGTGAGGACAATGAAAATAGGCGTGATAAGCAAAAATAACATGATCCGGCTGACCTCATGGCGAAGTCCCTCTGATCCCTCAGTTGGAAACTTCTCTTTTGGCGTTGACCCTCTTCGAATCCCAGAGTTTTTCATCTGGAATCATAGTAAACCTTACTGGCGGAGTGGCCCATGGAATGGAAACGTGTTTATTGGAATTCCTGAAATGAGTTCTGCATACCAGAATCGATTTGATCTGGTGACAAACCCTAATGGATCTGAATATTTTACACACTCCTTCATCAATGATCTTGCTTTGTTATACTATGTATTGAATTCTTCAGGGGTTCTAGTTGAGAAGGTTTCGTATTATGGAGATGGACACTCCAAGGTTACGTGGACAAGTCTAGAGAGTGAATGTGATGTTTATGGCAAATGTGGCCCTTTCGGAAGTTGCAATCCTCAGCATTCGCCAATTTGTACATGTCTGCAAGGTTTTGAACCAAAAAACAAGGAGGAATGGGACAAGGGAAACTGGACTGGTGGCTGCTCCAGAAAGGCATTGCTGCTGTGCGACAGAAACATCTCTGCTGGTCAAGTGGGCAAACCAGACGGATTTTTGAAGCTTGCAAACATAAAAATTCCAGATTTTGCTCATTTAATGGAGCTCCTCAGGTCAGCTACAGAGCAAGACTGTGGTAATCAGTGCTTGAACAATTGCTCCTGCATAGCATATGCCTATAGTACAGGGATTGGATGTATGTACTGGAGCAGCAGCCTAATTGACATACAACAGTTCTCTTTTAATGGGGCAGACCTTCACATAAGGGTGGCCCATACGGAACTCGGTAATACATTGTGCTATGCTATTGTTGCTGTTGCATACCCGTGTTCTTAGATTCAAACCTGATAGAAATAGAATTTACGCTGCTATTTGTAAAATCTCCTCAACCCATTTTCCTAATGATTACCTTTCAACCGAAAAGAAATCAAATTGAATGATTACTTCCAGTTCTTTTGCTCTAAATTTTCTTAACCAGCTTCAACACCTGAACGCAGGTTTCCGGAAGAACATGAAAGCCATCATTGCAGGCACAGTAGTTTTGGGACTTTTATTCTTGGCCATATCGGCATTCTGTTTAAGGAAGTGGTTGACAAGGCACAGAGGTAACATGCTAAATTTGCAGAAGAGTACGGTCATCACTTACTACACATCTACTTACATTTTGGCTCGTAATCAGGGAATAAGCAAAATGCTGAATTGCCATTATTTGAAGAGTGGGAAGCGTCTAAAAAGGAAAGCATTCTGAGTGACAAGCCAGAACAACCAAAGCTCGAAGAGCTGCCGTTGTACAGTTATGAGACACTGGCTATTGCAACAGATACATTTCATCTGAAGAATAAGCTAGGCACAGGTGGCTTTGGTCCAGTGTTCAAGGTGTTTTCTGCAACTCAAGAATTAAATGGATTGAAGGAATCCATGAACGATTTACTAATCTTGTTCAACTTATTTGCAGGGGATACTTTTAAGCGGCCAGAAAATTGCGGTGAAAAGGCTTTCAAATTCTTCGAATCAAGGGATCAAAGAGTTTATGAATGAGGTTGAGCTCATTTCCAAGTTGCAACACCGTAATCTTGTTAGACTCCTGGGGTGCTGTGTCGAAAGAGAAGAAAAAATGTTAATATATGAATACATGCCAAACAAAAGCTTGGATGCCTATCTATTTGGTTAGTAGATGAAAGATGATTAATCCTGTTTTCCTTAGAGATGTTGCAGTTCCATAGACTTCTGATTGCTAGCACATTAGAGCACCTACTTTAATGAACTGTACTAACCGTCTACTCCATTATCGTTTCAGATTTACAAAAACGAGATTTACTTTATTGGAACAGACGCAAATTAATCATTGAAGGGATTGGCAGAGGCCTCCTTTACCTTCACAGAGACTCAAGATTGAAAATTATTCATAGGGATCTGAAACCAAGCAACATCCTCCTAGACGAAGAGCTCAATCCAAAAATATCAGATTTTGGCTTAGCAAGAATTTTTGGAGGCAACCAGGATCAAGCCAACACAAATAGAGTTGTAGGGACATAGTGAGTACATACCTTCTTAAATTACCTTCTGTTCAATCATGATAAATTCCAACTCTCTTCTTACCAACATTAATTAACAAAACTACAAAACTAAATCTTCATGCCTGAATAATATGATGATGCAGTGGCTACATGGCCCCTGAATATGCGATGAAGGGTAAGTTTTCGGAGAAATCAGATGCATACAGCTTCGGGGTATTGTTATTAGAGATTGTAAGTGGAAAGAAAAATACTAGCTCCCATGATGACGAGAATGATCTGAGTCTGATAGGATATGTAAGTTTTCTGCCGATTATGGCCAATAAGAACTTCATTTCGATCGTTTAGCTACTCGCTAAATCCACATTTTGTCATGTTTTCAACATTTCAGGCCTGGAAACTATGGAATGAAAACGAAGCCGTAAAATTAGTAGATCCAGCATTATCTGATCCACGGGTTGAAATGGAGATCTTGAGATATGTGCACGTGGGACTACTATGTGTGCAGGAATCTGCCAATGATAGGCCAAATGTGTCTAATGTTCTTTCAATGCTGAACAGTGAAATTGCAGAGCTGCCTCCTCCTAAATTACCAGCTTATACTGCAAGATTGGGTTCAACGGAAAGTGAAGGTTCGCAACAAAGTGGACATTCTGTTAATGATGTCAGTTTAACAATTATTCAAGGCAGATAGAAGTTGTAAACAATTGAGCAGTATTATATCTAAGGTTGCTACAAGTAAGTAATCCTATTAGCATGCATCACTTCCAAAATTTTTCTGTAACATCTGTTGGTAATTATGCAAGTCTGGAATGCTTTAGAAGAACTATGGTGGCCAATCTTTTAGCACGTTTTCCTTTGTGAAAGTACTTGATAACTTTTTTCAATGGCTTCAAGATATTTATCATATCAGTTGCAGCACAGGCTCAAAATGGGGGCTTTCAAACGAGGGATGCATTTGCTTATTTGTTACAATAGCTGCCGCTAATGACTAATCTAGTGAGTCAGGAATTTCCTAGAAATATCAACGAGACACAAGTAAGAGGAAGAAGAAATGGAGTGCAAAGTTTCTGCAGTTTCTTGAATCACAGACACAATTTTCTCTCATTGGGTCCCCGAAATGACAGCACTGACAAATTCATTGCCCAGTATTTCTCCTTTTGTGCTTGCTTTGTATAGAAGACGGCGGAGCCTTAGACACCATTACCATGATGGAGCCCATTCAGGATGACAGGACCCCAGCCATATTTGATTAGCACAAGTCCCAAATTCAGGAAAATTCAATGGAATCAAATTGGATCAGAAGTCTACAGCTGTGGAGTGTAATTATCAGATTTCCAACTGAGAAGCAAAGCAAAAGTTTCTGCAGTGAAAAGGATCAGCTGAGCTTTGCTTGAACAGGTAATTTTAAAATAATTAAAATGAATTAATTTTATTCAAAAAAAATTTTTTTTTACGTAAATCAAATTGATATAAAATTGTTTCACAAAAGAACTTTGGTTTATAAGGTTTTAGTAATTTCATATCTAGATTATGGTGATTATGAGTCTATAAAGGTAAGTAAAATGTGATTAGATGATGAGGGTAAAAATTAATTTTTTGTAATGTATTAAAAGATTTCATAAGTATTGATTTGTGGTTTCTCCATCAGACGCGAGTCTGACGCTAACTTTGCTATATCTTCTTTCTTCTGGCTACGATCCGGGTCAAGGGGAAGGAGACAACTAAACATGTTTAAATCATGCCACGTGTACTTCCACGTGGTCGGTTTATATCACCATTGCTCCTGCATAGCTGACACATTTCCATGGCTACAACCCCTCATCCGCCATTTCAAACTGCTTTTATTCTCTACGCTCATAACTTGATATTAGCCCTCAAATTTTAAGGAACTGAATTAGCCTTGTGCACGTTCATTAGCAGGAACAAATAATTTGTGGGGGGTTTATTGGATAGCTGGCAAAAACCTTTCAATCTAAGCAGATCAAATCGGAGTATGGGCTCAGAGACGTTTCTTGAAGTGTTATTGGCAATATTGTTACCCCCTGTTGGAGTCTTCCTCCGTTATGGGTGTGGGGTAATGCCTTTATTTTTCTTTGTGCATTAGCTTCATCTGTACGAGTTTTATAACAAAATGTGCTAAAGAACTTCACCGCAATGAATTACAACTGCCATTTTAATCTTTCTTTCTTCGGATTAGTTATTAATGATGGCAGGCATTGACATTGTTTCCTTCTTTTGGCTTTATTTTTCTTGAAATTGCAGGTGGAATTCTGGATTGATTTGTTGCTGACTATACTGGGATACATACCGGGAATCGTATATGCAATCTATGTATTAGTGGGATAGCAGGAGTTGGATTTGTCTTTTGTAGATCTATTTCATGCTTCTTAGAATAAACTGCTAATCTCTTGTGGTTCCTTTTCCCAGTTGGCACTTATATCATATGTGTATGTTTACAATGACCAAATTAAGATCTGTTTGTTCTGTCTCATGTCTATTATTTGATCTAGTTGGTTCAAGCCAAGATCACTGGTAATATAATTAAAATCCACATTAGCCGGTTAAAACCTTCATGACAACTTCTGCATTCTTCATCAACGAGGAAATTCTAGAGTTCATATAGGGCTAAGGTGTTCTCTTTGTAATTAGGAAGGCCTTCTGGAGCAGGGGATTTTGATGGCTTCTCCGCTAACTTCTCTATTGTCGTTGACTGAGTAAATAATCCAGTTGCATTGGAGATGGAAGTTTTGTCAGCCAATGGAGTTCTTGAGCTTGAGGGCGGACTAGAGCCTGGGACTGTGTTAGGCAGCACGTCCTGTTTCTGACCATGTGCCATGATGACATTGTTGTCACCATTCAATTTCGATATATTGTTGTCAACCTGAGAAACAGGGCGACCATTATCATGTTCTTTCTGATCTGTCAGCATTTCCCTGCTCAAATCAATGACCTCAAAAATACCTGCTTAAATCATTAACTTGATCCCTAAGATTTGCCAAAATTTTTGCCTTGTCCTCAACTGATGAATGCGAATTATTGGCATTGTGTTGCTTGCAGCTATTTTTCTCTTTCTTAACCGGAGCTGATGGTTGTGGTTGAAGGACAGGATCAGTTCTTTGCACCTTAGCATCTCTGCTTAACCTACCATTCAGTCTCCCCTTAACCCTTGTCCTTTCATCAGTGTGGCCAACTCTTTTTTGCTCACATTTCCCGGAATGAACTTTCCTGCATTTTGAGCAAAATTTTTCTTCTGTTTCCCCGCATGTACCAGACTGAAATCTCAAACTTGAATCTGACCCAGATTTCTTGGTGCTCCAACCTTGTGGGGAACAACTCTTGAGCTTTCCATCTGATGAAACATCTCTTAGCTTTATGTCTTTAACAGGATTAGTGCTTTGTGAACCGTGTTTCATGCACCTTGTCTCTGATGAAGTCCTTGCTTTTAGAGGTTTATCAGGTGTTTTCCTACTTGTAGGCCCAGATTTTGTAGGTGGGGTGCACTGCATTTCAAAATGAAACTGTAAACCTTGTCCAACAGTTGGCATCAACGATTTCTGCTGCACAGGAGAGACATATCACTGAACAGCAAGCCGCACAAATGAACTAAACTAAAGAGTTCTTATTCAGGGTAAGTAGATCAATGTGTTCATAAAAATTAGCCGGTGAAACTGAAAGTACCTCATCAAAAAACCCAATCTTTGGTGATGGCATGCGAAGATATGATGGTTTAAGCTTTTTCCTAGATTCAGTTGGGACATGAGAAGCATCAGCTGAACCTTGCTTGCTCTGAAGAACTAGAGAATTTGTTTGCTTATTCAGCAGGCAAGCAGTGAATTTTCTGTGGAGGTTATTTGTCAAATGTGGTGATGGATTTACTTCATCTTGTGTATTGGTCCTTGTCAATGTAACTGGAGTATCAAAATGAACTTCTGTATCATTAGATTTTTGCTTGGTTCTTGATCCTGGTCCAGAGGATGACATACCGAAGGAAGAACCAGCGGGTGATACGGAAGAAAAATTGTTGGAAAGTGACAATGATTGAGTTGACAATCTACAATTTCTCAACCCTTTACTTTTGGACAGGTATCTCACTGCAGCGTCAGAAGTGGAAGTCGAGTCAGACACTGTGCTGTTTCTTGATCCTGTTTTTCGTTTCAGAAGAGAAGAAAGAACTTTAATAGATGACGCAGTTGTACTTCTATCATGTGAAGAACTAGAAATTGTTGAAGCTTTGGCAGCACTCAGAAAATCAAATTGAACCAGAGCTGGATAAATGCATGAGTTTCCCAAAGCAGATTTCTCAATTGGTTACATACTTGCATCTAAACACGTACAAAAGTTCGAAGTTCATTGTATTCCAAGGATGTAACGCATTACCAGATGAAGTTTTGGCAGCTACATTCTCCACTTTAGCACTCTTGCTTTGTCCCATCAATGCATTTTTCATTCGCCTGAGTACCTTGGGAGCCTTGAGAGGCAGGGAAGGGGTCTCTTCTCCTTTAGACATGTGCTTCATTGATCAAAAGATGAGAAAAATTGACGATGTCAATCATTTGGAACCTCAATAATTTGTTTATGCTAAAACATGAAGAAACTATGCAATTGAAATATTTCTTTTTGCCCTTTATTCCCCCCCCCCCCAACTAATTCCCCAAAAGAAAGAATACAGCACCTCAGCTGTTTGATTACAGGAAAGGGACCTCATTCAGCAACTGGAGATGATACACTTTCTATTAAACATGCTACTGAGCAAAAGAAGGCATCAATTCATTCTATGCAATTATGCATTGGCTGTACAATGAGGAAATGACAAACCTCAGCCTTATTCTTGACTGATCTTTGAGTATTGACGTTTCTTCCCTCTAAAGCTGATGATTTAATCTAGAAAACCAAAGGACAAGTTGATTCATTCTCAATGAAATAAGCAACACATTTCAGATTCTGATGATTTGACGTACCTTATTCTGAATGCCAATCTTGGTTTTCCTTGAAGCTGAAAAGAGCACCATACAATAAGCATTGGTTCTGATAAATAAAAAAATGAATAGCAGAATGAAAAGATACCAGCTGAGCAATTTATGAAGAGGGAATGACTTCCACAAACAAGCAAAGGACCATTGGAGGCCACAAAAGTATAGATTCCCTAGGCAAGAGGCTTATGTGCAAACAGGATATTCCTGCTCCACAAAGCACATTTACTTTCAGCCTAGTACCTCTCTCAGAACACCATTTCAACAGCGCACAGAAGTCATGACTGCGTACAAACATGTAATGACATACCCCGTCAGATTATCAACAACTTACGGCTTGTTTAGTACTAGGCTGCCATTATTCATCACTAAATCTCTCCAACAAGCTATAGTTTCTCTATGTCAGTTAACATGCAGAAAAGGGGACACTGTAAGACCATCTTTGTGTCTTATTAATCTCGGAGTAAAGCTCAAGCCTTGTGCTCAATTGCTCTGAACAGAAAGGAAAGAGAAGGAAAAGGCCTGGGTCAGCTCTTCTTCAAGTTCATCTCAGTTGCTACAAAATGTACTTACTTTCCGATTTAGATATCATGCAAGCTTGCATTTCTAGATGGTAGTTCACAACTTGCACTAACGACACTCAAAATTTTATTGGGTTCATATTTCAACACACGCTTATAAAAGAACAGATCAAACTTAAAGCTACCTAGAGAAAAAGCATCATTCTTACCAGTATCAGGTGGTCGTTGCATTTCAGCTGTCCTGAAGCCTTCATTAATGAAAGTTAACTCATCACCATCAAGAATTCCTAGTAAAAGGAACAACATTCTCAAAATTCTGAGGAACAACATTCTGAAAATGAACAGGTGCATAAAGGCATAGAAGATATAATTCAAAGGCAGTAAATCTAAAGACGTTTAGTCTCTCATTGATCGAGAAAGCCACCTGCGCTAGTAAAGAAGGCACTGTCCCAAGCCAAACTTTGGCGCAAGTAGCTTGGTCTTGCTGGCACAAAATCATGACAAGATAGCTTCTGTCCCTCTTGCTGGAGCTTTTCCAGTGGTGTGCTTTCAATTTCTTGAGACGGTTGAGACTCTGGCGACTTGAAGCCCTCATGCTTATTTGGATTATCATATCTTACTGAAAGAGTCAATTTTTTCAATGGCCTTTATGTCAGGGGAGAGAAGAGAGTTTGAAATCGAATGAGTGGATAAAAGATGTTTTAATTGGCGATCTCTACAACTGCTGATGTACTTATGTTATTACATTTTGATTTCAGTTACTTGTGACATATGCATAGAGGGTGAGCACTTCAGCTCAAATGTCCTAGACTACTACTCATAGTCATCAACTATATCTATTCTCAATTCCCTTACATAAATACATAAAACCATTGCAACTATTGATTCCTTTGCTATACATGCGGCACATAGATTACACAGTTGAATTGCACTATTCTCAGAGAGCAAGTAATGAGAAGTATAACTTTTAGTGCTAAATTTAATGCATATGTGCAACATAAGACCAAGACACAGACAATATCTCCACTCGACAATAGCTCCACTCGACAATAGCTTTACAAAAAGAACACGAAAAATGTGTCCATTAGTGGTTGCAGATTCTAAAATGATGAAGACAGATCCTGACAACTTTTTTTCAAAGTTTGGGTAATACAAAGATTATGATTTCTTGTATTTTCCCTCTTAAAGGCCTCAGCTTGTTCAACTTAAAGCACTCTATGCAGGGTCCAAAAAATTTATAGACCCTGAAAATTACATTATATTAGTTTATGTGGAGGGACAAAGGGGGGAAAGGGGAGGGGAGGGGACACAAATCATTGTTGAAATGACCTTGTCCTTCATCAGATTATAGAGAAGAACAGAGTGAACGTGACAAAATCAAGATTTTGTTAATCATGATTGACCTCCATTGAAAGATGCATTAAGCCCATTTGAACCAATAGCATGGGGTCAACAAGAATATGAATAATCGATCTCCCAGTAGTGAAATAGATCAAGGAAAACGGAAGTAAACGTTTATTTCCATCTTTTTTCCTTCTCCCAAAATGCAGATATTCCACATAAACAGAGAGATCAAAACAAGAGTGCATCATGATATTGCCCCAAGATTGTAACTTTATAACCCCTTCCAGCTATAAAGAACTATCCCACACCAGAATTGTCTCCAGGTTAATGCTCAAAATTTAAGCTCAATTCGATCAAGAAAGCGTTACTTCGAGCAGTAGTTTCACAAGAAAAGGTGAAAATTGGCAAGACCCAATTCAACAAATCCGAAGATGCATTCAAGTTCATCAATACAGCGATATCAATTTTGAAGTCCAAGAACATGAACAAAAAGGGACAAGACTATCAAGAAAATAATGAAAGGAGTAAAAAATTAACCTGAGAGGCGAATACATTGGTCTTCAAGAGAATCAAAATAATCAGAATTGATGAGAAGATCATCATCCTCCTCTGTAATATCGATAAGCTTTTCACCTTCAAGATCGCCATATATGAAACTAAGCTCCTGCTTCACTATTCCACTTTCCATTTTGCAGCTTCACTCACTCAACCGCATCTGCAATCACCATGCACGCATGCATGCCTAAATTTGGCTTGGTCTTGAACTTCAAAGTACCAAGAGCACTTGTATACGAATTCACAATATATTCTGGTGGTGCTGGAGCGTTAAGCTTTTGTGATGATGGGGGAAATATACGTTGAAATGCCGGGATTTGAATTTTTGATGAAATATTGGCAGATTTTCTTTCTCACTTTGGCAATTAATGGGGGGTTTTAAAAAATAATCATTGATTACAAATAACTATTTCGAAACGGTCGCCAAGGCGCCTGAGGTTTAATTACCTAAACCCAATTATGGAAATCATAATAAACTCTTTTTGGTTATTGAGATTTGCTAAAAAGGATACTTTGCAAAAGGGATAAAAGAAATTTAAAAAAAAAAATTATAAGTTCCAACACTATAAATTTATGATGTTCGTTTGTATCGGCTGTTTTAATCCTCTAGTGAGAAGGTGCATTAGATGAATGATTAATGCAGGGATTAAAATTTCAATAGTTATAGAAGTGCAGGGTATGAAGGTATAACGTAGAGGGGTGGAACTTAACAGACTCTTGTTGTAATTGTAATTTGCAACTTTCAGTAGATAAAATCATAATAGTTATATTAGCACAAATGGCTTATATTTTACGAAAATTGGTTCAGGGATTTGATTTTTTTTTTTTCTGTCTTTTAACACTAGTCTGTAAAATACAAATAGAAGAGGAGATTGAAGTAAGAAGATAACCAAATTGAACGAGCAATACTAGGATGGTATTCCGTTTATATGTATTAAGTTAACATTAAGGGTCCGTTTGTTTCGGGTGAAAATATTTTCCAGGAAAATATTTTCCTAATTTCCCGTGTTTGGTTACACAAAAGTTACTGAAAACATTTTCCTATGTAAAATATTTTCACCCATCTTATGGAAAACAACTTCCCTTCCAAATTTACTGAAGTTGTTTTCCGGAATGCATGCATTCCGCCTGTAGTATGTTCCAAACTTACTGAAAACATCTTGTAGTATGTTCTTTTTTTTTTAGTGTAAACAGGAGAACTCGAACCCAAGACCTCTTCCTTACACTCCCTCCCCCGTACCACCCAACCCAACCCTCCCCTAGTATATTCAAAATTAAAAAAAAAAAAAACCTCATCCTGCTCATCCTATGCTAGTAATTAATAATGTATAATAGGGACATTCTTTTTTAGAGAAACTTTCAACAGTGAGAGTGCAAGATATATGTCACAATATGCATTGCATGTGATTGATATTTGACACTAAATGGCCAGCAATTTGTTTATTGCTTGAGGAGATATTTTTTATTCATATATACATTTCTCCAAGATTTTTTAAAGTTAAACAATGAGATAAATTTTCTTATTTTGCATGGAAAGAAGTATGTAATTATAATGTGTAGAAAGTAAAGATAGAGATAAAAGTGAAAATATTTCAAAAGTTAAACAAACACCAGAAAAATGAAGTAAGAAAATATTTTCAATAAACTAACCAAACACCTGAAAATGATGAAAGGGAAATGATTTTCATGGAAAATTACTTCCACGAAAATTTTTTCCCAAGGAAAACATTTTACTTCCAACCAAACAGACCCTAAATGGAAAAGGTGCAACTCTTTACAGGTGAAACCTAACACCAAAGTTGTGGGTGGCAAGTGGCAACTACAAACTATACAGAGATCCTGAGGAGAAGGGTTGGTGTTATTGGCAATGTGGAAACCGTTTGATCTTCCTAACCAATACAACCATTTGATCATGAATTTCAACTTTTAGGGGACTTATGTTTTCAGGGTGTCCATTCACAGTGATGTAACCATCGATCGCTTGGACGTGGTAAGATGATAGCACAAGTAAGATTAATGAAAGACTAGTTGCTATAAAATTTGGCATGGCAACGGAAGAGGGAGGAAGTAACAGGGCGGGGCGGGGACGGAGGGAATTTTTCTCTCCCGTTTTAAATGGGGCGAGGGACGGTATCCCCATCCCGTCCCCCATTTCAATTTATTAATATAAATAAATATATTATATTATATTATATTATAATAATAATAATAAATTTAAAATATTTGGCAACTAAGCATAGCCTTTATCTCCAAATTCCTAATTGATATTTGGCACAAATATGTTACGCGTCCTATGAGTATTCTCAAATATTATTTATACAATTCAATTGAATTTCTTAATTTCTTGACGTTTTATTTCAACGCTTTTCTTGTTTTATTTTTCTTTTTTCAGTTTTTTCAGTTTCATATTTAATTTTATTCTTTGAATTTAGTTTTGATCTTTTAAATAAAAACTTCCACCCAAAAAAAACCAAATTATCTCTCGCGGACACCCGTGGGAGAAGCAGGGCGGGGATTGCACTTGTGGCTTGTTCTGACTTGACTGCTCAAGTGGTGTGGCCTTTACCATTCATATATGTATCAAGTAGTAAATGAAAAACAGCAGGAAGTTTACCGAGGTACAAGTTGCAGTTCATCAAATGTCCTCGAGGGGCTGAATACTTGGAGGGGATGGATATCATATCATCCTACCTTTGATTGTTGGCCGCTATGATAAACAAAGGTAGCAGCCAGCGTCTTTCCACGGTTGTATCTGGATTACCATACCAAGTCCCGACTCCTGAAGTCCTTTTTATTTAGTTCATGCCATGCTTCGTTTTCTATCACTTTCCAGTTGACCTGATTGCGAATGCATGTTTTCACTTTTCATCCCTTGTTTCGCTTTTCCTACGTCGATCAATCGCAATTGGAATATAAATTAACACCAAAAATACCAATTATTACCTTTAGAATTTGATGAACGACAAGCCAAATCTGTGGAATATTTACGACAAATAATTTGTTAACCAATGATGTAGTATAGAAAATTGGAACTATAGGGTAACAGAGAGAAGCCGAAGAAGAGGAAGACGAGAAATAAGGTACGTTAAGTGTTCCGAACCCCCACAATGGTAATTAATGCACACGAATAGGGTTGAATGACAATCTAATTTCCCGATACTTGAATTGAATTCAGTTTGATAAGAGATCGTTGGGCTTGTTTTGCCGATTACTTGCCATGCATGAACAAGATACAAAATCAGAAAAAATTTCAAATTCAGCCTTCAGCTCAATAAATTTGAAATTTTGTATTTGGAATTTATGTGCCAAATAAACAAGCAATAGTTGCAGTTGAACTTGAAAAAAAAAAATAAAACAAAGGACATTTCAACCTTGAACGCAATTTCAAGTTTGTTATCACAAATAAACAAAACTTATCGGCAGCAGTGCTCAACACAACTGGGGTCGTTTATGCCTCTACTGGTTAACATTTAGGAGTACAGATTGCACGCTAGTACCATCAAGGGTGGAAGATCTCAAGGCTCCAACAAAAATTGGCACTACATCTTTCCGGCTCAGAATCCACATCAAAAGAAGATTTAAGCTGCAGATACTGTTACTAGGAAGGTCTCTCATACTGCAACTATCACCAGGAAATTTTAAGCTGCAGATGCACCCAAAAGTTGATGGTGGCAGCAGCCCAAAAAAGAAATAGAAGTGAACGAGAAACGCAGAAAAAAGCATCAAATATAAGCTTATGTGAGCAGCTTTTGCTTATTACCTTAGGAAAAACAAATGTTCAGTAACAAAGCGCCTCTCACTAGGGTAGAAGATGTACAACAGGCAAAACGAAAAAGAAGGAAAGTGTAAAACAGCACATTATGTTACAGTTTGATGACACCCGGTTGGAGGAAGTTTGCTAGTCATCCAACATAAAGACCACATTATTCTTCTTAACAAAGTTATGTGTTGTGTGGTCGACCACCTGAAAAAGAGCAAGTAACATCACATTCTTGAAGAAAGGCTATTTTGAATACAACAAAATGCAGATGCACACATAGCATAAGTTAAATACACAACCACAAAACTTATCTGGACTAACAAGCCTTTGAGAATGGCTTGCTTAACAAATTAATGCTGATGGGCAAAGATGACGAAAAAATTTCTCCTAAGATTCACAGTGCCCTGGTCCAAATAAAATATATATACTTATTGCTAAACTGAACCTATAATTAGATCTAGCCTCTTAACTATTTAGCAGCATTTATTTACAAGAAAATATTTTGATTCAGTAAGTTGAAAACTCTAGAGCAAAGCAAGATCATAGGATTAGATGAGAGAGATCAATAGCCCTCTTTGCTTTAGCATGGCATGTATTGACTTCCACAATGTTGTAAAGAACTTGTACAGAGAGAACTTTTGGTCGCTGAACATGTTGCTCTCATCAACTTCTGAGAGAAAGAATGGTTCTTCTTCTCATTTATCAATTACCCCCACTAGTGATTCATTGATGCTCTAGCCAGCATTGCACAACTAACATTTAACGTACTTAACCCCAAGGGAAATGATGAAAACAGAAAGCGACAGGAGTAGAAAAGCTTTAAGAAGATTAAATGGTTTAAGATTCACACAGCCAAGATTATCTTCCACTCTTTGCCACGAAAGCAACACTTACGTCATTTTAGATCAATTTACCTTTTCTCTCTAGCTGATTATTAGAGTTATGAAGAATGTTCACTATTCTTAGTGGTACACTAATTTGTGTCTGGGAAACTTTTTGGATGAGCACTACTACATCTTTTGTTTGACTGTAGAACCTATATGTTTCGATCCAGCTTTTACTCCAAGGTGCATAATGGTCAAGACATCAGATATAACTCTAGCATGTTTTTATTATTATTTTTTTTTAAGTTTTGAACCTGACAAATAAAGTGAAGATGGTGCTATCTTTTCCTCAGCAAATAGCTGAACCCCATTGACACCTTCAATCCAAGCTTTCTCTTATGATTCGTCCATATAGTAATGGCATCTTAAAATTGCAAAGAAACTAAAGATGTCTATTCCAACATTTGCCATGCCTTGGAGTCTCTGACATAATCACTTCCACAATCAAGTCTATCAAGTTTCACAGTACAGTATGAAGGAAGCCAGATTGTTGGACTGAATCTCATTACACACCCCCAAGACCAAGTATATCATACTAGGATTGACAACATCAATTTAAACTATAGTGAATTGAAGAGAATGCCAAGTAATTGACAGAAATCACAAAAAGAAAAAGCAGTATAAATCGACTGACTTAAAAAATTGCTTACATTGGTGTTGCTGAGTTCTAGGTTGTAAAAGTCCATTGCATCTTGCTTAAACAGAGGCCCTGCGTGCCACGTACCACGATTCAACTTCAGAAACTTAGCACCTGAAATTCTGAAGGCACGCACATCATCAACAAAGGGAGGAACATGGTAATGGCCGCAATGTGATTGTATAACGTCCACCCCTGTTGTGCCCTTAATTTCACTTGGATCGACAATTGATGGTTTAGCAACTCCAAGATACCAGACATTGCCACCAATTGAACCCAAACACTGGGTGACATTAGCATGATGGGTTATGTTGGAAAACTTGAGAGCCCTATCTTCAAGATGCATAATATAAAACCTGGAAAAGTAGGCATACATAGAAAGCACGAATAAAAGAAGTTACTTTGTCCAGTTGAAAAGAGCAAAATATCTGGTGTATGAAAAATGGTTCTTATCGTGGTGCCAATTTTTGTTAGGTGTCATAGCATGAAAGAGGAAATTTGGACTCCTCAATTGATTATTGTGTACCCATGAAAAGTTAAGCATGCTTGACACTCACCCAAATTGTCTCGTTTAAAAGCCTAGCTCCCTGTCAGTAAGAAGGCGCTAGAAAAATGAAATGAAACATGCAAGCTGCTATTTTTCCATGTCAAGTTTTTTAATAATAGCAAGATAGAATTTAGAAAAAAAAGTGCAGAAATGACCTTGCGCCCTATGTTTGAATGGACTTGTATACTTAATCCTTCGATTAATCAATACAGAAAAACTATCCGTTGCTGAAATTTTATTAACGTAGTACTACAATGCATGCACATAATTGTTATGTTCTTAGGTATTATATCTTCTAAAAACCAAAGAAATTAACACTAGCAATGAAACAGTATGCCAATGAGAAGTCCACTTCACCCAAAAGAAAAGCAAATAAATTTAGCAGAAACCCAAACGAACTCAACGCCCCCAAATAGCTCTCAAGGCAATTTTTTAATACATCAATTAATTATTGCAAATTCACAATTAACATCAAAATCAAACAAGGAGATGGATAGAGAGAGACAGAGACCGGGGAGGGGGAGGGGAAGAGGGAACCTAGGAATCCCACGGGAGAGGTCAAGTTGAGCGTCAGCAGGGCCAAACTCTTCACCATCAGGGCTGGCCTCAATCACTTGGCCGAATTCTTGGAAGGTCTCTGGAGTGGCTTCAATGGGTTTCAGCTTCACCACAGCCGGCGCCGGCTGCGACGTCGTTGAACCGTTGGAAGATTCCATCTTTGGAGCTACGGCTTTAGTACTGCTACTAGTGTAATATTGTGGCAGCAGAAGAGGAAGAACAGCTTACAGTCGAAAAAAGAGGAGGATTTTGGTGGCCCTCACCTCACTCTTTATTCTCCAGGCATCCACAATAATACATGTCACGTCGCATTTCACTATTTTCTTTTTATTATACTCTCATTCAGAATTCTGAATTACATTATAAAAAATATAATAGCATCCACAAGTATATCAAATATTTATTTTAATAATATATAATTCATTTCTTGTAAATAAATAAATTTATTATTTTAAAATTGATTATTTTTAAAACTACTAAAATTCTCATCATAATGACAAAATACTGAAATTTTAAAAATTATGTAAAGAAGTTGAGGACAATGAATAGGGAGTAGGAGATTGCGAGGTGAAATAAAAAAGGTGCCTTGTGTATTTATGGGGAGAAAACTAAAATGTTTGTTGTCAATGTCCATTGTAAAATAGTCAGAAAATGATCATTGTAAACGGTTAGAAAATATTCGTTGTAAAAAAAACAAAATAGAACGTTGTTGTATAGATTCTTTCCCTTGTTATCATCACAGTCGAGTCCTACTTTTAACTCCATTACACGGTGCAAACCTGATGATATGCATAATATATATTACACGGCTCCAATGGGTGTCCTTCCTCTAATATAGAATGATGGATTAGATTATATAAATGTTATGATAGTCGAAAAAAAAAAGGTTCTATGGCACCTCGTTGTAGTTGCTCTTTGCTCTTCCAAGTGAAGTGGCGATGACGGGGATGGTTCCTGTCCAGAGAGTTCTTTTACCGTTCCTGGGAATTCTCGCTCTCATTTTTGGCCATTTTGGATTAATTAATATTTTATTTTTTTGTTCATTGAATCACTTTTCGGAAAAAAAAGGGTGAGTGGTTGAGGTTTTGTTTATAGATAAAAATAAATTTAGTCAAGTCACGAAATGTTTTAGTGTTCAGACTTATTTGATTATACAGTTTAACATTGTGTTGAAGTTTTGAACCAAACTCGAGTCGAATTTGATTAACTTGAGCTTGTTTACCTATGAATTCCAATTTTATGTTAATCAAATCAAGCTCAAATTGAGTTTGATATTTTACCAAACACAAAAAGGCCATTTAGGCTTGATTTGATTAGTTCTTACACTAAACGCGAAATTTTGAATGAGTTCTTATCAATCCGAATGATCGAATGATTGATTATGAATAGTTTGGTTCGCTCTTCAATCCAAATTTTATCGTGATTCTACACTTCTTGTACTCTTTATATATATTTTTTTGTTTTTATCTTCTACTCCTACAATATAGAAAAAGCCTAACCATACCAATGGGTTTGGACGCGACACCATCAAATGGATCTGAAGAAGTAAAGCCCATTACTAGCCAACACCGTTAGACCACATAAGTTTTGTACTCTTTATATGTTAGTGTCACGCATCTATCATATTTTATTTTACATAGTATATTTTTTTAAAAAAAATCAAGAAAGAAAAGAATGAAATTTAAGATTCGAAGAGAACGAAAGAAATTGTGAAATTTAAAAAGCAAAAAAAGACTAGGAACATGACAACTCAACTTAAATAATGACTATCCACACACACACACACCAAAGAAGAATAGATATTGCGTTCAAATAGAAGATTCAAGTTGATGAGAAAAGTGGCACCAATCATCCTTTTGCTTTGTGCTCATCATGTTCACAACTCATCACCCAATGTTAACTTGTCAGAATAAAGGGATTCATAGCCTAATAGGTGATCAAAAAAAGGGTTGATTACATGCCATAACTCAGAAGTCTGGGAATTCCCTGCTGATTTAGATCAATTTAATATTCGAATGAGAAATTTAAGAACTTGCATGTTACCAAATAAATGGTACCCAATAAAAGAGGTAAGAATCATTCATCGTTTCCGCTGTGATCAGTTTTTTACCTGTGCTTTTCTTGTGCCGGTGCAGAAGAATTGGATATGTTTTGCACTTTTCTGGCACACGAATGCTTGGGTCAATAATCTTTCTGCTCCTCCGGTACTTCTTTCGAGTTTAAGCAATCTAACGGAATTTGCTTCCTCAATGAATCAAACCTTGAATCACAGAAAATGAACCCAAACCCCCCTCCAAACCCCTCCTTAAACCCTTCTCAGCTGATCACCACCATCACCAACCTCCTCACCACCCAAAAAAGCCCCTTATCGCCGCCCTCCTCCGCCCTCCTCCGCCCTTATCTCCCCCACCTAACCCCACCGATCCTCCACTCCATTTTCACTTCCCCCACCCTCCTCTCTTCCCACCCCACTTCCCTCCTCTCTTTCTTCAAGCTGGTTCAATCCCACAAGCCCTGCCTCACCCTCCCCCTCCCTTCCCTAATCTCCCTCCTCAATTCCCTCTTCCGCCGCAACAAATTTGCCGATGCCAAGGCCCTCCTCCTTTCCTTCATTTCCTCCGATCACCCCCGCCACAACCTCCACCACCACCTCCTCCACCCCTCCAAATCCCTCCCTCCGCCCAATAATGCCCTTTTAGACACTTCCATTGGCGCCTACTGCCAATGCGGCCACACCCACCTCGCCGCCATGGTTTTCAAGAAGATGAAGCGCCTCCGCCTTCGCCCGAATCTACTCACTCTCAATACCCTCTTGAATTCGCTGGTAAAGTACCCTTCCACCCACTCAGTCCATTTTTGTAAAGAGTTATTGAATGATGCTCTTAAGCTCGGCGTTAAGACAAATACAAATACTTTTAATATCTTGATAAGCGGATATTGTTTGGAATATAAGTTCAGAGATGCTACTATTTTGTTGAATGAAATGAGGGAGTTTGGTTGTGAACCAGATAGTGTGAGTTATAATACGATATTGGATGCCTTAGGTAAGAAGGGGAGGTTGCAAGAGGTTCGTGATTTATTGCTCGATATGAAGAACAGAGGGTTGGTTCCGAATAGGAATACGTATAATATCTTGGTTAATGGGTACTGTAAAATGGGGTGGTTGATGGATGCTGCTAAGATCATTGAGTTGATGACCCAAAATAGTTTGTTGCCTGACATTTGGACCTACAATATGTTGATTAACGGGTTGTGCAATGAGGGAAGGATTAATGAGGCGTTTAAGCTTCGTGACGATATGGAGGGGTTGAAATTGTATCCCGATGTGGTTACTTATAATACTTTGATTAACGGGTGCTTCGAAAATGGAAGAAGTTCTGAGGCTTTTCAGTTGCTTGAGGAGATGAAAGGGAGAGGAGTGAAACTAAATGAGGTTACTCATAATATCGTGGTTAAGTGGTATAGTAATGCAGGGAAGATGCGTGAAGCTAGTGATGTTTTACGTAGGATGGAAGAGGATGGGTTTTCTCCAGATTGTGTAACCTACAACACTTTGATAAGCGGATACTGCAAAGCTGGGAACTTGGCTGAAGCTTTTAGAATAATGAACGAAATGGGTGGTAAAGGTTTGAAAATGGATACTGTGACTCTGAATACTGCTCTTCACTCTCTTTGTCAACAAAGGATGCTTAATGAGGCACGTGACTTACTTAAGAGTGCAGTAAAACGAGGTTATATTGTTGATGAAGTTAGTTATGGCACTCTAATTGTCGGTTACTTTAAAGATGAAAATGTCGACACAGCTCTCAAGCTCTGGAGTGGGATGAAAGAAAAAGGTATTTTTCCCAGCATTATCACATACAACTCTGTGATAGCAGGGCTTTGCAAGACTGGAAAAACTGAACAAGCAATGGGGAAACTCAATGAGCTTTTGGAGAATGGGTTGGTCCCTGATGAAATTACCTACAACACTATTATTCAAGGCTACTGCTGGGAGGGAAATATTGAGAAAGCATTTCTCTTTCACAATAAAATGGTTGAGAAATCATTCAAACCTGGCATCTATACATGCAATATTCTTCTTCGTGGGCTTTGTAGGGAAAGGATGCTTTCAAAAGCTATCAAGCTATTTAACACATGGATATCAAAGGGGAAAGTACTTGATGCAGTAACTTACAACACATTGATAACGGCCTTATGTAAAGAAGGGAGGCTTGATGAGGCATTGGGCCTTGTTGCTGAAATGCAAGAAAAGAAGCTAGAGCCTGACAGTTACACATATAATGCCATTGTTGGTGCATTTGCTGATGTGGGAAGAATAAATGAAGCGAAGGAGCTCCTGCCAAAAATGGCTGAAATGGGAATATCATTTGACCTACCTGCAGCAATAAACAAAGAGCAAGATGCCGCTGGTGAATCATCTGATCAGTTTGATCAAAGTTCTATTGCTACTGCAGAGCAGATAACTGAGCTATGTACTAAAGGGAGATTCAAAGATGCCATGCATATATATGGAGAAATGACTAAGAAGGGTATTGCTGTTCACAGATCTGCATATATTGCCCTAATGAATGGGCTTGTCAAGAGGAGGAAAAGTACACTGAAGTCTGTTTGATTTTTGTTTTGGTGTTGCGTGGCTCATCTCCTTTGCAAACTGGAAAAATATAGTTGGCCATACCAAGTAAGGTTGTTTCTTCCTTCTTTCTTTTTTACTATTAACATGTTCCTTACATTGTGAAGCTTGATATGTTGGTATGTCTATGCTGGTTCATACTGAATATGTGACTTCATTAATAGAGCTAAGCATGATGACACGTTCAAGCAAGCATTAATTGTGTCAAATCTGTATTGATTCCCAACAATCCCATCGAAACTCTTGAAATGTTGTTTGACTATTTCTGATCATGTCTTTCAGCTAGGATGCTTCTGAAGGACTTGTCTATTATGTGTCTCACTAAGTGTTATGCATATCTAAAACATGGACATGAGGTGTAGTCTTGCATTTTGAGGCATAATTGGTAATTAGTGTCAGACAAAAGGATAAATACTGTACGATCTATATTTTGTAGGTATTAGTGATGTTACGGGTTGTAAGAAAAGCAACATTTGGTGATTCCATAAATCCCATTAGCCTTTACCTACATCACAAGGTCCACATGTTAGGCCATCAACACAATTCTGTGTAAGAGTTGTTATACTGCTATTAGGTTGGCAGGTTGATGTGCTTCTTGGATGCGTGCATAACTATCTACTAGTTGACGATGCTTAAGATTCAGGTGAAGTAAATATTTGTTGTTTAGTGTCTGCCATTATCGTCCCTTATATTTGTTCATCTCTGATGCAGCATAACTTGAGATGCTGACCTTTAGATGTTTAGTTTAAAAGTTCTGTCATATGAAGCATGTGCTGCAGTTCCTCTTTTCAATTTTGCCAAGTCCATATGATGACCATCGTACATCAATGTCTTTCTGTTCATAAACACAGGAGAAGCATACTATCTGTTCATGAAATGTACTATTTCTTTAATCTGGAGCACGTGCTGCAACACATCTTTAATCTGAGCAAGTTCATGTGATGATAGTCATGTACATTAATGTTTTTCTTTTCACAGACACAGAAAAGCATGCTATCTGTTTATGAATTGAACAGTTGCTTTGAGAGTTATTTTTACTAATCAAAAGGAAGCATTGTATTTTTCTTTGTAGTTATAAGTTGGAAAGTCTTACACTTTTGACACAGAATAGCAGTTCTAAGTTATTAGAGGTGGCTGTCTGTGTTGCTGCTACATGAGCAAGAGGTTGACTGTGGACATTCTTTCTTCAAGTTCGAGTGTCAGGATGAGCATCTCAAAACTGGTTGGGTTTCATTTTCAACTGCTTCAGGTTGGTTTTATGGTGGCAATCCCATTAGCATTCAGATGTTGTGGTGTTTGATGTGGTAATGCCACTCTGAAGGTGGAATTCCCTTCCCTTTTATGTTAGTGTCTGCTGAGGTGGCAGTTGTCAGTAGCAGTGGAGCAGGTTTATCTAGAGCTGTTATGGAGTATATCCAGTTTGGAAAGCATTGACAAGATTGAGAGAAAACCTTTCCAGGATCTACACAGTAGAATTTACAGGTGTAACTTTGGTCTTACCAGGGAGGTTGTTTTGAGATAAACAGGATTCATGGGCTTTTCCCTGTTGGTCCATTTCATTGCTGATATGATATTGGAGCGAGTGGGTACCCTCTATTTGATTATCAAATATCGTAGGAAAGTTGAAGCTCTAATTGATGCTGTAATTGCGATGCTATTCTCACAGATGATAAGGTAGAAGACAAAGGTTCAGCATACTTGGTGCTTTATGTGAAACAGGTGGATGGGCTGGTGAGAACACAGATCATCTGCGCCCTTATCGGGTCTTGTCTGGTACCTAAAAGCATATAAGATTTTAGGATGGCTTGTGATTGCTGAGTGCTATCAGGAGCTGGATTAGTTTCTATTGTCTGATGCCTAGCTAAGAGCATAAAATTTTGACTTGGTGGTTGTGAGAGGAGACAGAGTTTCCAAAACAGAAAGGCATGGCAGCCTTGCCACTCAAGCTATTTTCTGGACACTTTGTTGGAAAAGAAACTGGAGAGCTATAGTTTTGGCAGTTGTAATATGTAGAGCTGTGGTATGACCCCTGATTTGTTCTGTTCATTACCTTGGAGATCCCTTATTCCATGGATGGTTAGATTATTCTTTTGCACTGCTTTTTGGCAGTTAATTGTATACTTTGTATAGGCATTACTCCTTGTACCAAAACAATATTATCTCGACTACATTTTATCTCTTGTGTTGTCAGAAGTATAGGTGCCCTCATAGAGGTTGCAGAAATTCTTGGCATACCATTGATTCTATGCAGCGACAGGAAAATTCGAAGACTAGCTTAAACTCACTTGTCTCTAAGTCAATCAATCATTAGCTCCTTTATTCTTCTTCTAAACCATATTAAACTTTTTTTTTAAAAATCTTTTCTTCTATGTTAATGCACTTTTTTTAAGTAAAACGCTATTTTATAATGAATTGATACACGAGGAAAAACTGGGCTCAAGACTCTGCTCTTTTACATTTAGCCTTGAATTGATGATGCATATGGTGATCTGAAATGTTTTGCTAGTTCCAGCTATGTATAATCTTGGTGACCCACATGTTGCAGGGAAAGCTAGAACAGCTTGTACGCAAGAACACATGCCCTTTTTGGCCATCAATTTTCGAAGAACTGCACTACTCATTAAAGCTCAGGAGCAGGGCTGGGAAAGCATATTAAGCTTTGTGGAGGACAATATAAATGATTGGCGGCACGGTTGTGGAGGACATCAACTTAGTAAGTGAGATTATGTGGAAGGATTCCTTCCCTCCTCTTTGGTTTATCTAGATTAGCCAAGGATGATGCAGAAGCAATTGCCCCAACTACGTAATACTATATTTTCTTTAAGCTGATATACGAGCTATGTTATCGTTTGCAGCCCAGAAAAAAAAAAAAAAAAAAAAAAAAGTGGACTCTAGTAAATGGTATATCAACAACTCAAATTTGACCAAAGAAGAAAATGGAATCCCAAATGTGAAACTGAGAAGCTGAAAGTACCCTCAAAGTATACTGTAGCAGCGGCTAATACGTTTTTGTTTGACGAGTGAATTGCAACGTTGATCACATCGGATCAATATCTCATCGTTTTGACCCTTTCCACAAAATCTAAGTCGTACACGTGCAAGGCGTTTTTCCTCAAATTATAAGCTTCTTGCCGGTCCACGCAGCTAAAAGAGTCTCGGTATGACATATAAATCTCCGGATTAGGGGTCATAAAATTGTCGTTACAGGTAATGATGGGGATGGATTCAATTTGAAAATTGGGCAAATAAGATTTGATTTGAGGACACAATTTTCAGAGGCTGCCAAAATTTGTTCTTTTTTTCATATATATATTATTGTTTTAGTATCTACATTTATTACGTCAGTATCTGCATCAGTTGTATTATTATCTACACTGTATCAAACAATTGAAATCGGTGATTGTTGAGACTCTAAAACCTAAATCTTGTATGCAATTGGCAGATTTCTTCGTCATGATCTTGAATTCTTGAGGTTTTTAACATTGTTTAATACTAGAAGACAAGGAAACAAAAAATAGGCATACTTTTCTTGTAGAAATAAGTGGTTTTTGGTACCTCCAAATTCATTTTCATCTTCCCTCCAAATAATGGATAATAACAAAGTCGTACCTGCAAAAGGAAAAAAATGAAACACGATAGTAGAATTTACAACAACATAACCACGTTACTGGCCAATTGCAACCTGCTCAAATTTTTTTTAAAAAAAAAAAGGAATTTTTTTCACTAAACTTCGAACGAAAATTCTCAATACAATGCACGAATTTATTCTCAATACTGGCCAATAAGTGTTTTTTTAGCTCATTTGCCCCAAATCCCAATTAATAAGTGTACAATTTAATCCATTTCAATCACAATTGAAACTGTAAAATCAGCTTCAGGGTATGCATACAAATTTCAAAGTACTTATTTGTTTAACACAACCAGTGTAAGAAAACAATTTTTTTTTTGTCTCTCTTTATCTATCATTACGCCTTTCTAAATGCTGCTAGCTCCGAACTTCTACCCAAAAAAAAAAAAAAAAAAAGCAAAGATTTTAATGGTTAAATTTCGTTGTCAAAGACTTGAGATTTTCAAGTCCACCAGTGAAAGTGAGATGAAAAGGGCCTTTCCAATTTAATTTGTCGTGGTGAAATGGGACAGATACTACATTTATATACTTAACTCACATGCATGCTAATTAACCTGAATGTGTATGTGATTTATTAAGTTGAAAACAGATGGAATCTGGAAGAAGGCAACAGAACACAGTTTACATATCGCATAAATTTCGGCTCTAACTTTGTCATTCAATTGCCTTTTTCTTCAAATTAATGGACAATAAAAGAAATACGTACATAATCAACTTTAGAAAATTATTTGCTTTGAACAGTGAAATCTTCTGCTTGTGGTGGAAGAAGCTGAGATAAACCACTGATGATGTGCTTATTATATCTATACTTGTGAAGAAATTGCTATGATATATTCAAGTGCATGGACGGCGCTAGTGATGGGTCAAGAAATAGAAACAAGAAGTTGATGATATATATATATATATATATATATATATATATATTTTCACACAGTTGCAAATTAAGATAATCTACTCTAGTCTCCATCTCAACTTTGTCAGCGAGAAGAAAATATTAAATGCAACAGACATATTATTTTCTTATTTCAATGTGACTGAAAACCTTTACTTTCAGACATCTTTGTAGCAAAGGGCTTTTTTAGTAGATGAATAACAGTTTTGGACGAATGATAATTATGTAAAATTTGAACGTAAAATCCAACTTTTGTACTTGTGCTATATGAATCCAATACGGATAGTGTGTATACTGTCAGTACATGTAAGATTTACTCTTTTATCTTACGCCTAATAATTTCTGCTTAGGCGCGCTACGCCACCACAGAAAAAGCTGTGCAAGATGGACAAAAAAAAAAAAGAAAAAGAAAAAGAAAAAGAGGTAGTAATATAAATCGACTAGGAAGCTCTTTGATGCAGATCAAAATAGCAATGGGGTGAGACTGGAATGACCGTTTTGCAAGACAAGTGGAAAAGTTTAACGAATAAATTGATGGAAATTAATATTTAAGGACTTAATTAATGAACTTCTGGTTGAACTGCACATAGGTCATGCTCTGGTTATGCATCCGTGACCATATCAACTGGGAAACAATCCATACATTACAGACTAGTAAAATCTTTGTTTGCCTGTCTAGTTACGATACTATATACAATGACATACATGATATGAAGTTTGAACGCATTCGTTTTTCCAATGCCGACTTGAATTTCACCTCTAGTCTTCCCTCATGCCTCTCTGCCTCTGGAATAAGTCTGCATGCATGAGTCAACGTAAGATGTTGAGTACAGCAAAATCCCATTTGATAGGACTATGTATTGGCTGTAAATTCAAACCGGAGAAGGGCTGAATAGATCTCGACGCTGACTTTTACTAGTATCAGTCCTATACCTGACGAGTGTTTTTGACAAAAAAAAAAAAAAAAGGACGAGTGGAAAATTAAACCTCAATTTCCTGGTTATACTAGTCTGAAAACAAGCTGGAAGGCCCTCTATTAACTATGTCCTTCTGATTGAGATGGCTTTTTGAATCTTGACTATCCACTTGTAGTTGGAATTCATTAATTTTTTTCTTCTTCCAAAACAGCAACTTATATTTATAAAGATAATCATTACATCATGAGTTTGTACTGAGAAAATGCCTAGACAGGCACATTTTTGCATTATTAATTAAGAACGTGGAGTTTTAATGTAGAAAAAAAAAATTATGCCATGTATAATCTTTGGAATCCTATGCTAACATAGTTTAGGATATATATAATCTTTGGAATGACTTCCAAATTGACTTCTTTTTTTTTTGGTTTGTCTCGATTAGCTTCCACGTAAACTATACAGGATACAGCTGTAAGAAAAAGACATGGCTAAGAAATTGTTTGCATATGGTCGCCCCTCAGTAGTCCTTGTTGATAAATTTTGTCTGCATTTCTGCCATTATCATTTGACTACAGACTATATATGGATCACCAAAACCAACTCCATAAACTCCAAAGCAACGACTCAAACCAACATAAGAATACTTCAGAGCTTTGGATTTAGTTCCAAACATAAAACCTTCCATTGCAAAATATGGAACACTGCCGCCAGCAGAGTACTCCACCATGTCCTGATCAAAATGCAACGCCACCTATCCAGTATCCTTGCGCAGCATGCAAATCTCTCCGCCGTAGATGCCCCGACAATTGTGTCTTGGCCCCTTATTTTCCTTCCTCGGAACCATTGAGGTTCACCATCGTCCACAAAGTTTATGGAGCTAGCAACATTGTCAGAAGGTTGCAGGTATAATGCATGCAGCATGGACAAAGCCTCTTTTTTGTTTTTTTGTTTTTTTACCCTTTTCTTCCTAAATTATGTGGGAATTGGGATGAGATAAATGATGGGCTTAAAGCCCTTAAACCCTATACAACTTAAGTTTGAAGGGGCTGAAATTTTCTGATTTGCATTGTTTTGACTACTTCACATACTGAATTTAGACCACACATAAAATGTCGGAAGTTACCAATTGAAAATCAAAGTCTGCAAGAAGGACGTGTTGATGATATGAAGCCTGAGATATACAAAGGAAAGGAAGATGATATGATGTTCTAATTTGGCATGAAATGAATTGATAAAGAAGGAAAATGTGGGCAGACAATTTTATTCCCTAACTTTGATGCTGTATGATATCTCTTTAACCATCTTCGACTAAACTTTGTTGTCTGATTTACGCACAGCTCCATGCTTGCCACCTTTTTCTTGGATGCATGTACTACTGCAACTTTTGCACATGTTACACTTTGTTGCATGCATCATTTAAACTTAAATTGGTCACGTCTATTACCCTACAATTCAATGTGAGTGATCGGGACTAAGTTGCAAACCTGTATCATTGTGAAATTGAAATATTCGGCCAACGATTGAATAAATCATCATCAATTCTGAATTTTCAGGAACTTCCAGAGCATCAAAGATCAGATGCTATGAATAGCATGGTTTACGAAGCTGCTGCAAGAATCAGGGATCCAGTTTACGGTTGCGCTGGTACAGTGACCCTACTTCAGCAGCAAATTCTGGGGCTTCAAGAAGAGTTGGCGAAAGCGCAGGCCGAGATCCTTAATATGCAATGCCAGATTGCCAATTTAGTCTCGTTAAATTGGATGGAAATGTTTCCGTCGCAAGAGCAAGAACCCATTAATGTCTCGGGGCTGCAGCAAGATATTATCCATATATCGGAAAAACAGCCATGCGATGCCAGGGACACAACTAATTTTTCTTTAGAACAACTTTGTACACATGAGAAACCTATGGGCATATGACTGGTGACCATATATATATCTATATATATATATAGGGCTGAAACTGATCAAAAGTTTGCAACGCCATTCTAATATATTTAGGGTGCCTTTAAACGTTGATGTTTGAATGGCATTGGAAACTTTAATACATATATGTATGCCCGTTGAGTGGTCAGTGGTTCTTTGATTGTTAGAGAATACTGAATACTATTTTTCTCTTAGTTGATGGCAGTAATACAAGGTTTATGACAGAGTAATTTTCTCATTATTGCATTAACGAAACTTGCTACATTATTTTGTTACTGTATTTGCATCTAATAAGCACCAAAAATTACTAGCCTGAACCAGGGGGACTTCATCAATATCAGCAATTATGTAACTGTTCAAGCAGAGGCTGTTCAAGCAATTATCTCCTTCGCCAAAAAAAATTCCTCTCTCTAGTAGAGGCTGTTTCTCTCTCTAAAACAGAGAGCTCTTCTTCCCGGTGTGGGAGCCTCAGACAAATCCAAAAGTTGCCTTTTCTTATTGATTCTTCAACCACACCTGTTAACCGCTGTACTTTGGAGCCTTTATTTCCAGGACCACTCTGTCTTTATGTGTAGAATTTACTACCCAGTAAGCACAAAAAATCCTCGAATCAACACTTGATTCTTCACATAACAACTAATAGGATAGATCCACCGCAAAAAGTTAAAAACAAAAAGGAAGCTGTCGGAGGTGGGCCTTGATGCAGAGAAGGCTTTAACTCTGTCTGAAATCAAGAAGCACCTCTCTCAGTGGAAGATTAACCGACAGAAAGGAAAGTAAATGATTTCTGCTTGTTTCTCTTATATATTAGGGCTTATCTGGGAGTAAATATTTATTTGCTTTTCAAAACCCATAAAAAACAAAAAAGAGTCTCTTTTCCAACCCTTTTGTTGTCTGTTCAGGGGAGTACCTCTGTTTTCCTAGTCTTTTTGCCTGTTTTGCCTTGTTTTTGAAACTGCATTCTGCAAGTGCTGAGGGTAAGGTGGTCAGTATACCTTGTCTCCGCAGTTTTAAAATCTGAACTTTGCATTCATCTATAGTGACTGTACAAGGACCTTTGCAGTGCAACTTATGGCTGACTCACTGTACAGAGCATTCCAAAAATTCGATTTGGGGGAAAAGGAAGTAGAAGCAGTAGATCTAAGTTGGGATGATGTTGAGGTAGGTACGGAGGAGTGTAAACTCAGCTTGGTGGGGAGAATTATAGGCGAAAAAATTGCAAATTTCACTAGAGTAAAGAACTTTACAAACCACGTCTGGGGATATCCTAGGAACATGAGGGTGACGGAGCTGGGCCCAAATGTGTTCCAGTTCAGCTTTGAAGAGGAAAAAGATAAGGAGAAAGCGTTGAATGGTAGACCCTGGGTACTGGACAACCAGCTTCTAGTACTAAAGCCATGGAGTAAGGGAATTGAAAAAGACCCAGAGAGTTTTAATGCGTCACAGATGTGGGTACAGGTGTGGCAACTTCCAATTCATTGGTTATGCAGAGCAGCAGGTTTTAAAATTGGGGAAGTTTTCCAAGCAATGAAGGAGGTGATTATCCCATCAGGGGGTGGGAAAGAAGGAAAACATATGAAAATTTTGGTAGAGGTAGACATATCTCAACCCCTATTAAGAGAACTGCCGGTCAAGCACAATGGGGTGGAGGTATGGGCAGAATTTAAATACGAGAGATGTCCGGATTTTTGCTACAGATGTGGGGTGATTGGACATAGTGATAAATCATGTTCTTTTGAAGAGAAAAATGGAGTCACAATGAGAGATGGTCAATATGAAGCGTGGCTAAAAGTAGAAAATATAATGACTTCTCCCATGCGCATGCCAAGGGGAGAAAGGTTGCCAGATACGGAAGCACAAACAAAAGGTCAAACACGAGGTTTGGTGCTAGTGAATGCGGAACCAGATAAGAGGAAGGCTGAAACGAAAAGGGAAGAGCAAGGAAAACCTCAAAGCAAAAGTGTTAGGGAGCAAGAGCTTGATGAAATAGCAGAGGGAGAAAATAAGGAGGGGAAGTGGGAGAAAAAGAGGGATAGTGTACAAGTAGGGAGTTTAGAGAGGAAGGGAGATGGGTTGGAGGAGGGACAAGGAAAGGAGAACCAGATGAATACCCCTTTGCACACATCTCCTGTAGAGAATGTAGGAGAAACAGAAACTGCAAACATACAGGAAATGTGGATAGATGTAAGTGAAAGTGAGGAAAGGGAAGGGGTAAACAATTGCCCGAGAGCTGAGGATTGTGAGGAAAGTAGTATAGGTGAAAGGAAACAAGAAATAGAACAGGAGAGGGAGCAAAAGGAAAACGTGAAAACTGGGAGACGGCTTAGACACCCTAGAGGGGATGTAAGAGGGAAGGGAGTACCTGTGACAGAGATACCAATGAAATGTGAGCAGCCAAGGTTGAGAGAAAAAAGGAAAAATACACTAAGAGATGAACCTGATGACATGCTGGTTGACTCAGATACAGTGGAACAAGAAAGGACAAAGCTGTTAAAGAAAGAGGTGCAACTCGAAACACTACTGAGGGTGACGGAGGCAATCCCTGAAGGGCCTCCAAGGTGTCAATGAAGGTAGGGGTGTGGAACTGTCGAGGTGCAGGGAGTTCCTTGACAGTTCCCCAACTTAAGGAGGTAATACACCTTCACTCTCCAGGAGTTTTATTTTTGAGTGAAACAAAAAACCAAAAAAAGTTTATGAAAAATGTAAAAAAGAGGTTGAATTTTGACGACAGTGCTGTTGTAGATTCGGTAGGGAAAGCTGGAGGTCTGGCTTTATTTTGGAAACACTGGATTAAAATGATAGAAGTGGAGGTCTCTAGTTTTTACATCACTGCTCGCATGATGGATATGGAGGCCAGATGTGAATGGGCCTTTATTGGAGTATATGCTAGTACGGATGATAAACAGAGACGAAGCCAATGGAGAGAGCTAGAAGGAAAAATGAATCAGTGGGGTGAGAGGTGGATCATAGCAGGAGATTTTAATGATATCTTGACAAATTGGGAGAAATGGGGGGGAAGACAAAGACCAGAGTGGAGCTTCACTGATTTTAAGGGGTTAGTGAATGGAAATGACTTAGTGGATATAGGATATGAAGGAAAGCCTTGAACATGGGTCTCTCATTGGGAGGGAAGGAGATAAGAGAGCGGTTAGATCGTGCATTAGCAAATCAGGAATGGGCAATACAGTTTGAAACAGCAAAGTGTGTTCATATTCAAAATGAGGCATCTGACCATAGTTTGCTTATGATTGACACTATGTCAAAAAAAAAAGGAAAGAAGGGAGAAGGTTTTATTTCGATAAACGATCGGCTCAAAATCACCAAATCCAGGGAGAAATTGATAGAGCATGGGAAAAACCACAACAAGGCTCCAAGATGTTCAGTCTGACCAGAAAGATAAAGAACTGCAAAAAAAATCTAGTAGAATGGGATAAGAAAAATAAGACAAATTTTGGGAAAAAGATAAAGGAGTTGAAGCAAAAGATCCTGGAAGCAAAAGCAGGGAATTATGAGGAGAAGAAGGGGCATATTGCTGAGTTGAAATTGAAGCTAAGTCAGGCGTACAAACAAGAGGAGACATACTGGGCACAAAAAGCAAGGTGCAGGTGGCTGAGAGAGGGAGATAAAAATACAGTCTTCTTCCATGCACGGGTAAAAACTAGGAGGCAAAGAAATAGACTATCATGTTTGCAAAAGGAAGATGGGCAATGGTGTGAGACGGAACAGGAGATAGAGGAGGAAATATGTAATTTTTATAAGGCAGTTTACACATCCTCTCAACCAGATGACTTTGAAGCAGTCACTGAAGGTGTCCCTTGTGCAGTCACATTGGAGATGAATGCAAAACTGATTAAACCAGTGGATGAAAAGGAAGTGAAAGCTGCTTTATTTTCTATGCACCCGGATAAAGCCCCAGGTCCGGATGGTATGTCCCCCTTGTTCTTTCAAAGATACTGGAATACTTGCAAAAATGATATTGTGATGGCTATTCAAAGTTTTCTTGCTAGGGGGTACCTACTAAAAGCTTTAAATGAAACAACAGTGACCTTGATTCCTAAGGTAGAAGCTCCCATTAACCTGTCCCAGTATAGGCCTATATCTTTGTGTAATGTTGTTTATAGAGTCATTGCAAAGGTGTTGGCAAACAGGCTAAAAAGAGTCATTCCAAACTGCATTAGTCCTGCCCAATCTGCTTTTGTCCCAGGTAGGCACATCCTTGATAATGTCATCCTTGCCCATGAACTGATGCATTTTTTGAAAAAATAAGAGAACGGGCAGAAATGGATTTATGACCCTTAAACTTGATCTATCAAAGGCCTATGATAGAGTAGAGTGGCAGTTTCTTGGGAGAATGATGATGAAGATGGGTTTTTGTCCCACTTGGGTAAGATGGATCCTTAACTGTGTCACCACTGCAGCCTATTCTTTTAATGTGAATGGCAAAAAAGTGGGATATGTAAAACCTTCCAGGGGTATTAGGCAAGGAGATCCCCTTTCCTCTTATTTGTTTCTTATTTGTGCTGAGGGGCTATCAAACTTGATGAATCAGAGACTCAACAATAAAGTTGTAACAGGGGTCAAAGTGGGAAAGAACTGCCCAAAATTGTCTCATCTTTTGTTTGCTGATGACTCTCTAGTTTGTTGTAAAGCTAACGTACAGGTAGCAAAACAAATGAAAGAGATGTTTGCAGTTTATGAAAGAGCTTCAGGACAGGCCATTAACTATGAGAAGTCAGCAGTTTTCTTTAGTGCAAACACAAAAAATGAGTTAAGAAAGGAAATCTGTGCGGAACTTGGAAATATGAAGGAGGCGGGCAATGGAAGATATCTAGGACTACCTATGCTAGTAGGGAGATCAAAGCAACAAGTGTTCAGCAATATTAGGCACAAGGTGAAGACAAGCTACAAGGATGGAAAAGGAACCTGCTTAGCCATGCAGGAAAGGAGATTTTGATTAAGTCTGTGGCAATGGCACTTCCCACGTACACCATGTCATGTTTCAAATTTCCAAAAGTGCTATGTAAGGATATCAATAAGATGATAGCAAATTTTTGGTGGGGAGGTGGAGAAAATGAGAGGAAAATACATTGGACTAGTTGGGAAAAAATGTCGCAGGTGAAGGGAAAGGGGGGCTGGGTTTTAGGGATTTGAAAAAGTTCAATGAAGCACTCTTAGCAAAGCAACTGTGGAGAATACTGTCCTGTCCAGATTTGCTTGTAAGCAAGATTATGAGGGCAAAGTACCTAGCACAACCACAGAACTGGGAGAAAGACATTCCTGGAGCAGCTTCGTGGACATGAAAAAGTATTTTTGGAACAAAACAACTGCTGACAAAAGGACTAGGAAAGAGGATATGTGATGGGAGAACTGTTGATATTTGGCAGGATAACTGGTTACAAGGGAGTGAGGAGGGGAGGATTAAAACTAGAAGGGAACCACAGTGCACACTAAGGAAAGTGGATGAGCTGATAGTGGATGGAGCTTGGGACCAGCAAACACTGAACCGGTGGTTCATAGCAGAGGATATCCAAAAGATCAAAGCTATTCCACTCAGTATAACAGGCTGCCAGGACAGGTTGTATTGGAGATACACCAAATCAGGTGTGTTCACGGTAAAATCTGCATATGATGTAGCAATGGAAATAAGGAAGCACCAACAAAAGGAAATGAGGCAAGGAGATAGCGGAAGTACAAGCTATGCTCAACTGAACTCGAAAGTTTGGAAGAATGTGTGGGCATTATAACTGAAACACAAACTGAAGCACTTCATATAGAGGTGCCTATATCATAGCCTGCCAGTGAATGAACAACTACATAAGCGAACAGACAAAGGCAGTCCAATATGTAGTAGCTGTGGGGAAGAGGTGGAAACTCTAGAACACATGTTGTTCTTTTGTAACATTGCTGAAACGACCTGGAAACTTGCACCCATACAATGGGATGGTTTGAAGGATATGAGAGGAAATTTTGTAAGATGGTGGGAAGGGATATTAGGAGCGATAACAAGGGAGCAAGGACAGGAGCATATAGCGCTGACTGTGAATATCTGATAAAGCGGTTATTTGGCGTATTTTACACTGTTATTTTGTCCTAATTTTGGCTATTCACGGTGCTAAAAATTGGAATTTCACTCATATTCGGCATTTGTGTGAATTGTAGGTGGTCGGCATAAAAAATGATCTCGCGAGACAAATTTCCAGCAGACCTTTCATTTCAGAGCGTGGCCACGCCAGAAAATGTCTACGCTACCGAAAAGACGGACCGTGGTCCACGTGAACCCGAAGCACTGGATTAGAATCTTTAAACAAATTGTGGGCCTCCTAACCCTTTGAAGACTTCTCTGGGGCGGCGGCTATAAAGAAAGGAAAAAGCAAGATTCAATAGAGGAGGACTTTTAGCCTTAGTTTTCTTTTTCTACTTTTTGGCAAGATTTGTCAGACATTTTTCTTCTCTTTTGTTTTCTTTCTTTTCTTCCGAAAGGTAGCTTTAGTTTTCTTTTCCCAGATCTGTCAGACACTTTTTCCTTTTTTCTTTCTTCTTTTCGGTAGCAATTAGAATAGGCCAGACGGCTATTTTCCTTTTTGACTTTTATGCTTGCTCTGGACAATTTCGGTTAGCCTTTTGCTTTGTAATTGCGGCTCCAAAACGAAGGCAGGGCCTTCTCTGTTGTTACTGCAATTAATTCCCCTTCCCCAATTCTTCGACGAATAATTGAATGAATTCAATTAAATCACGCGGGATTGACACGATGAGGGGCGACTAATTTTCTCCTCTACCCAAAGGTTGACGCGAAGGTGCAGTCCATAATATCTGTGAGATCTAATCGAATCTTCATTATTTCTTTCAATTTATTGCTATTTGTGCGTTTCCTGAATTAATTGTTCATGGGTATTTTATTAATTGAATATCAACGGCCGGGTATTTGATTTAATTTAGTAGTCTACTGCCACGTTAATTGAATAGAATCCGTAATTGTTCATTTAGTTAACACCCCGTGGCAACCACCATAATTGGTTTTATGATGGGAAAACGCAAGATCTAATTTAAATAAACCCTCTTAGCGTGTTTATTGGTTAGGGTTGGGTTATTCTACCTTTAATGCAATTGGGTAATTAAATTTCTACGATCGTATCTAGGGTTGTTATCTGGTTAGAGAAGCAGTCAATGGTCGTACATTGACTGTCGAAAAAGTAAGGAAGAACTGGTTGTCAGACCTTGTTGATAACTATAACCAATCTAGTGATAAATGGATGAAATATTTGTGCATCGATGAGCATTTAATTGGACCGTGCCTGAGCAGTTGATCTTTTGGGTAGAACTTTTATTAATTGCTATTTTTAGTAAATTGTGTTTTGTGAGTTAGTTTTGAATTTTGTTTGTTTTATTTTTATTTTTATTTTCCTCCCCTCAAAAATCCCCCATACTCTGAACTCTAGAAGAAACGAATTATTCCCAGTCCCTGTAGATTCGACCCTACTCACCGCTATATACAAAATTTGTAATTTTTTTGAGTAGATATTTATTATTGCATAGGTTCGACACCTGTCAATATCCTATGGCAAATATGGAAGGCACGGAACAGGACAGCTTTTGATGCATATGACACAGACCCAAGGAAAACAATGCAGAAAGCTGTGGGCGAGTGGAATGAGTATATAGAAGCGCAACAAGATATAACAGGAGAGTTCATTCAACAAACAATAAACTCAAACAGAAGTAAGAAATGGAGGCCACCATCAAGAGGTATGATAAAACTAAATACTGATGCTGCATTTTCACAAAATTTGGAGAGAACAGGCATAGGTGTTGTGGCCAGAAATGCTGAAGGAGAGCTGATGAAAGTTTGGGCAAGAGCTGAACTAAAACGTAGTGAGCCACAGGTGGAGGAAGCAGCAGCAATTAGGATGGGAATGCAAATAGCCTGGAAAGCAAACTGGAGGGCAATTGAGCTCCAATCAGACTGCAAAGAGGTGGTGGACATGATAAACAAGAAAAAAAAAAAGCAGCAAAACAACATCGTGATCATCTTGGAGGATATAGCAAATATGAGATGTTTGTTTGAACAATGTACTTTCTCTTTTGTGCATAGAGATGGGAATAGATGTGCACATAGTGTAGCAAAATTTGCTGTAAAGCTAACAACAAATGTTGAATGGGATGTATGTTTTCCCATGTGGCTCCAAGAGGAAGCCCAAAATGACTTCAGAGGAAGCGAATCTGATGTACCTAAGTCTTGTAATATCAAGTTTACAAAATGAAATGAATTTATGATGTTTCGACAAAAAAAAAAAACTGTTCAAGCTGTATTTGTGGGTACTAAAGTTTCAACCTAGATTAAGAATATCATTATTTCTCATTTGGTTATGATTAATGGAACTCATGTTGGGGTCTCATCTTTCATTTTACCTAATAATGCAACCATGGTAAAAAAAAAAAAAATGCTCATCATTTCAACGAGTATCACCAACTCAGCAATTGGCATACCCACCCCACCCTCCAAAAAAAAAATTCTTACAAAATCACATAACAAAGTCCTTCAATTGGCGGACGCCCAGGTATAATTCGGAGTGGATTGAACCACCACCGGATCAAACGAGTGCACACAGCTGCCTGAATTTTTTTTTAAGCAAACTACTTAAATGTGGCATTTTGGTGGGAGGCAAGGGTTCACCCCACCAAGTTAGATGGTGGCTACCAGCCCAAAGGCCGGTGGTTTTTTACCTCACATTCATAACATCTATAAAAAAAAAAAAAAAAAAAGTGCTACTCCTTTAATTTTTCAAGTAACTTCCAAAAATAATTGCAAGCCAAATGGGCGGTGAGTATTCAGTTTGGACCTAGATCCATTGCATCGACCCAAATGGCCTGTGGTTTGCTGACCTTTCTTGATTTCACAAGCACTGGGCTCCTTTGGCTGTTAGCTAGGCTTGGGAAGTCAAGCACACTCGCTGTACAAGATGTCCAAAATTTTGATCTATAATCAATGGGCTCTGTCGCACTTTTGTCCCTTTTGAAGTTTCCAAAGATTCATACAGAAAATTGGCAAAGTCCAGTGACCCAGTTGCATCAATAGAACCATTGCAATTTTTTAGATTCCAATTTATATCAACCTTTATTATGTCGAGTGACTTTTATTTTCTCAAAAAAAAAAAAATTTTTTTTGTTTTTTGGTTTGGCTTTGAGCTCTTAGGCGGCCTAGCACATGGATCAGCAAGATACTAATTTCATGCACGCAATTTTCACACCCAAAAAAAAATAAATAAAAAAATACACCGGCCTGCATTGTAAAGCAAGCACTATGTTTCCAGAAGAAATTGGAAATTGAGGCACTCGTAGTTGACTTAAATCTGAAATTTTATTCCACCTTAGGGCGATTGACGTTTTTCTGAATTTCTTTGTTGAGTTCCTTGAAATCTATAACACCATATAATGGTGTTGTATACATCTCTATGTTTTTCACACCATAATGTGTGTAAGCGCGCGCGTATTTCATGAATAGAAAAAGCAAAATAAATCTGGTTTCATAACTTCAGTTATTCCAATAATCATCCTGAAATATGACAGTGTTTTCAAATTTAAAAGACGAGTTTGATTATAAAGATATAGTACATAGCTTAACTATACGACCTAATAATGAGGTAACCCCAACCCCTGAATTATTAAAAAACTCGTATAAATACAATAATATGAGTTTTCGTCGACATGATAAGCTAATATGTAATTACACTTCACATAAATACTAATTTATGCACATATATTCGAATGTTGCGGGCCCATCTCATTGTCAAGCAACTGATAAGAATAGTTCACTATTGATTTTAGCATCGAAGCGTCGCTGCAATATTTGCAGGACTAAAATGATAAATCTATGAAATTTGTTTCATGAAAGCTTTTAATATGAAAGTTGAAAGTACAATCAAATATCCTGAGGAATCTGGGGACTACTATAGCAACTCTCCCATTTTTCAGCCCTGTATCTTGAGACCTTTGGCTTTTGCTTGTCATTATCATTTGGTCGCCACGCAAACGAGTGACTGCTGGTCTGGCCACAGGGTCGTCGGAATAATATGCTTCATCTTTTGGCTGCATCTCAAATAGTCATTCCATGGAGAATAGTCGGCACCAGACTATGTTATTTTGGAGGGCAAACTTGAATACGTGTCATTCTTTAACAAATATTGGGAAAAACAAGGGACCTAAAATGAAAAAAAAAAGAAAAAAAAAGAGAGAGAGATTGAAAAGAAGATTATATTCTAGATTGAAAATGGTCTGTGCTGCCATGCCCATAATTTCATAACGTCAGAAAATTAAGCAAATGATGATTGATCTATAGTTCTTTCCTTGTATATATCTATATTTTTAAGGAATTTGGTGTTTCAGTTGTTCTAGAAATGGTTGCATGAAAAGATCAACTATTGTAGCTAACGACAAATGATGAGGTTTTTATTCATTTCATAAAATTTTCAAGCTTTAATTATCTTTCATCGTGATATGTGGAAACCTAATATACATTAGTTGTATTATTATCTACACTGTACCAAACAATTGAAATTGGTGATTGTTGAGATGCTCGAACCTAAATCTTGTATGAAATTGGCAGATTTCTTGGTCATGTTCTTGAATTCTTGAGGTTTTTAACATTCTTTAATACTACTAGAAGACAAGGAAACAAAAAATAGGCATACTTTCTTGTAGAAATAAGTGGTTTTTGGTATCTCCAAATTCATTCTCGTCTTCTTCTCTCCAAATAATGGATAATAACAAAGTCATACCTGCAAAAGGAATAAAATGAAACACGACAGTAGAATTTACGACAACATAACCACGTTTCTGGCCAATTACAACCTGCTCAAAAAAAAAAAAAAAAAAAAAAAAAAGAAGCTAGTACAAGCTTTTATTTTAAGCAAATCAAATTGAGATATCAAATCCCAATTAGTAAGTGTTTTTTAGCTCATTTGCCCCAAATCCCAATTAATAAGTGTACAATTTAATCCATTTCAATCACAATTGAAACTCCAAAATCAGCTTCAAGGTATGCATACAAATTTCAAAGTACTTATTTGTTTAACACAACCGGTATAAGAAAACAAATTTTCATTTTTTTTCCCTCTCTTTATCTATCATTAGCCTTTCTAAATGCTGCTAGCTCTGAACTTCTACCAAAAAAAAAAGAAAAAGAAAAGACTTTAATGGTTAAATTTCGTTGTCAAAGACTTGAGATTTTCAAGTCCACCAGTGAAAGTGAGATGAAAATGGCCTTTTCAATTTAATTTGTCGTGGTGAAATGGGACAGATACTACAGTCATATACTTAACTCACATGCATGCTAATTAACCTGAATGTGTATGTGATTTATTAAGTTGAAAACAGATGGAATCTGGAAGAAGGCAACAGAACACGTACAGTTTACATATCGCATAAATTTCGGCTCTAACTTTGTCATTCAATTGCCTTTTTCTTCAAATTAATGGACACAATCAACTTTAGAAAATTGTTTTTTGCTTTGAACAGTGAAATCTGCTGCCTGTGCTAGAAGAAGTAGAGATAAACCACTGATGATGTACTAGGAATCGTTGAATATGTGCTTATTATATCTATACTTGTACTGCGAATCGTTGAAGACATTGCTCTGATATTTTCAAGTGCATGGACTGCGCCATTGATGGGTCAAGAAATAGAAACAAGAAGTTGATGAGATATATTTATATATTTTTTTTTCACACACTTGGCAAATTTAGCTTACTAAGATAGTCCACTCTAGTCTCTATCTCAACTCTGTCAGCGAGAAGAAAATATTAAATGCAACAGACATATTCTTTTCTCAGATCAACGCGCCTGAAAACCTTCTTAATTTTCAGACATCTTTGTAGCAAAAGACTTTTTTAGTAGATGAATAACAGTTCTGAATGAATGATAATTATGTAAAATTTGAACACAAAATCCAATAAATTTTTGTACATGCGCTATATGAATCCAGCACTGACAGTGTGTATACTGCGTGTGCATGCAAGAAAAAGCTGTGCAAGATGGACAAAAAAAAGAAGAAGAAAAAAAGAGGTAGTAATATAGATCGACTTGGAAGCTTTTTGATGCAGATCAAAACAGCAATGGGGTGACTGGAATGACCATTTTGCAAGACAAGTGGAAAAGTTTAAGGAATAAGTTGATGGAAATTAATATTTAAGGACTTAGCTAATGGACTTTCTGGTTGACCTGCACATAGGTCATGCTCTGGTCATGCATCCGTCATCATATCAACCGGGAAACAATCCATATATTATAGACTGAATATTTAAGGACTTAACTAATGGACTTTTGGTTGAACTGCACATAGGTCATGCACTGGTCATGCATCCGTGATCATATCAACCGGGAAACAATCCATATATTATAGACTGGTTTGAGACTCTGTCTAATTACGATACTATATACAATGACATACATGATATGAAGTATTAATGCATTCGTTTTTCCAATTCCCTGTGCCTTTCTCAAGAGATGACTTAAAAAATTAATTACTACACACCAGAGATATATACTTTGATGGAAATTTAGTAAGAGTCTTGAATTTCACCTCTAGTCTTCCCTCATGCCTCTCTGCCTCTGGAATAAGTTTGTGTTTTAAAACTCAGACCGGACCAGTTGGTCGAACAGGGAATCAGCCAAGTGTCCGGTCCGAGTTTTGCTAAACAATCGGGTAAGTAAAAATTCGGTCAAAAACTGGATTTGATCGGGTTTGACCAAAAAAATCCGAATTTTTCGGTTCAATCAAGCATTTAAAAAAAAAAACTCAAATTTTTTCAATATTATGTTTTGACCCCTAGATTGTTAAAAATTATTAATATACCTCAAATATTTCATACTTTATCAATGTTGTCTTAATGTTTGGTGTTATTTTTTAATTAAATCCATAATTTCAATTCTAAACTTGTTAATGCTCATTAAATAATATAAATTATTATTTGATTGTTCTAATTTCTTTGTATTTTCTTGTTAAATATATTTGAAACATCAAATATATATGAATATATCTTTATTAATATTAACATGTTATTAGGTATTTTAAATATAATATTTTAATTTTTAAATAATTTTTATCTATGACGCCATCCGGTTCAACTCCGATCAAATCCGGTTGAACCCATTGACTCCTGACCCCTAAATTTGACCGAGTCGATATTCGATCCGATTCTGAAAACATAGGAATAAGTCTACATGAGTCAACGTAAGATGTATTTGTATACAGCAAAATCCCATTTGATAGGAGTATGTATTGGCTGTAAATTCAAACCGGAGCTGGGTTGAATAGATCTCGACACTGACTTTTACTAATATTATTCCTATACCTGACGAGTGGAAATTTACTGACCTCAATTTCCTGGTTGTACTAGCTAGTCTGAAAACAACAGGATATTCCTTTTGACCATGTCCTGATGAATGAGATGGCTTTTTGAATCTTGACTATCCGCTTGTAGTTGGAATTCATTAATTTTTTTTTTCTTCAAAAACAGCAACTTATATTTATAAAGATAATCATTACATCATGAGTTTGTACTGAGAAAATGCCTAGACGGACACATTTTTATATTAGTAATTAAAGTTAAGGTATAACGAGTAAATTATTGTACCTAAAATTGCAAAAATGGTAATTCCCAGGAAATATTTGGTGAGGCACACTGGCCTGCTTAAGTACCAATTTCCTAGACAGAATCACCTATATATGCACTTAATTGCACAATAACTCACTACAAATATACCTACAAATATAGCTACTAAATAGACAATAAAATAGAACACCAGAATTTAACGAGGTTCGGCTAATTTGCCTACGTCCTCGGACACTACCGACAATTTAATATTTCACTAGAAGAAATATTACAAAGAGAGAGAAGAAAGCAAGTTATTGGCTCTTGCTTGGTGTACTTGAATTGGTTTGTTTGAGAGTTATTTATAGTTCTCAAACAACCTCTCAAATGTTAAACTTAACCGATGTGGGATTTAGAAACTTAGGCCAAAGAATTCAAAGTCCTGAATTTTGGCTTGAAAAAAGTCATCAATTGAGGCTTGGCTTTGAATTCAACAAATCTCCACCTTGGCATAATTTCTAATCCCACCAAAAATACAAATTTTTTTCCCTCAAATTCGGTGGTGTCTTCAAATGCGTTGTCAAGCGCCAATCTTCAAGTTGTGCACAACATTTATCAAATTCAAACAATGTTGGAATTTGATAGTTGTCACAACCTTCGTAAGCATATCAGCAGGATTCTCCTTGGTCTGAATCTTTTGAAGTAGTATCGTACTATCTTCCAAAATCTTCCTCACAAAATGATACCGTACGTCGATATGCTTCGTCCTTGCATGATAAACTTGGTTCTTTGCTAAATGAATAGCACTCTGACTATCACAATGAACTTTGATAGACTTCTGTCCAATTCCCAATTCATCAAGCAATCCATGAAGCCAAATTGCTTCCTTAACAGCTTCCGTAACTGCCATATACTCCGCCTCTGTAGTAGACAAAGCAACTGTTGACTGTAAGGTAGACCTCCAACTGACTGGTGCCTTAGCAAGTGTAAAAACATACCCAGTCGTTGATCGACGTGTATCTTGATCTCCTGCGTAGTCGGAATCACAATATCCAACTACGCCTTGACCAATCTTCTCATCCCGCTCAAATACTAATCCAACATCTACGGTGTTCAAAATATACCGTAAAATCCATTTCACAGCTTGCCAATGCTCCTTGCCAGGATCATGCATGTACCTGCTCACAACTCCAACTGCTTGTGAAATGTCGGGCCTTGTACACACCATAGCATACATCAAGCTACCCACCGCATTTGCATACGGTACCTTTGCCATATATTCTCGTTCTGCATCATTCTTTGGAGATAACGATGCACTAAACTTGAAATGAGGAGCAAGTGGAGTACTAACAGGTTTAGTCTTTTCATTCATACCAAACCTCTTTAATACTTTACTAAGATACTCTTTCTGTGTCAAATAAAGCCTCCCCAATCTTCTATCTCTACTTATCTCCATGCCGAGAATTTTCTTGGCTTCGCCGAGATCCTTCATTTCAAACTCCCGACTCAAATGAGATTTCAATTTTTCAATCTCACCTTGATCCTTGGAAGCTATCAACATATCATCAACATAAAGAAGAAGATATATGTAGGATCCATCTCGTAGCTTGCGCAAATATACACAATCATCATATTTGCTTCTTGTGTACCTTTGCCCCATCATAAACTTGTCAAATCGCTTATACCACTGTCTTGAAGACTGCTTCAATCCATACAACGATTTGTCAAGCTTGCATACCATCTTTTCTTTACCAGCAACTTTGAATCCTTCTGGCTGAGTCATGTAGATTTCCTCTTCCAAGTCACCATGTAAAAACGCAGTTTTTACATCTAATTGGACAAGTTCCAGATCCAATTGTGCTACCAAAGCCAATAAAATTCTGATGGAGGAATGTTTCACGACTGGAGAAAACACTTCGTCGTAATCAATTCCCTCCTTCTGAGCGTAGCCTTTAGCCACCAATCTTGCTTTGTAGCGAACACCAGACTTGTCAGAAAATCCTTCCTTCTTTGCATATACCCACTTGCATCCGATTGCCTTCTTTCCCTTTGGAAGACTGGTTAGCCTCCATGTTTGATTCTTATGAAGGGAATGTACTTCTTCATCCATTGCAATCCTCCACTTTTCTTTATCCGAACTTTGAGCTGCTTCATTGAAAGTGGCAGGAATATCAACATTTATGGTTGGGGATGCATAGGCCACTATATCAGCAAAACGAGCAGGTTTTCTGATTGTCCTCTTTGGCCTACTGGTTGCAATTGATTCATGTTGCTGTGAAAGTTCTTCAACTGGAACATTTTCTTCAGTTGATTCTTCTTCTACCATAGGAGTCCTTTCATCTACTCCGATATCCACTGCTGGTCTGATAATGCTTCTTTCAAACTCCATCTGCTTAGGAGTGCTCTCCACCCGTTGGGGAGTACCATCATTCTGCTGTACATCTACCTTTGTCAACATGGTAAATTCATCAAAGGTGACATCCCTACTGAAAACTATCTTCTTTGTCTCGGGACACCAAAGGCGATAACCTTTAATGCCTGTCGTGATCCCCATAAAGAGCGCCTTCTTCGCCCTTGGATCTAACTTTGATTCTTTAACATGATAATATGCAGTAGAACCAAACACATGTAAGGGATCATAATCTGTAGCAGGTTTTCCCGACCATTTCTCTAATGGAGTTTTCCCGCCAATCGCAGTTGATGGTAAGCGATTAACGAGGTGATTTGCATATGCTAAAGCCTCAGCCCAAAATTGTCTGCCCAACCCAGCATTGGACAACATACACCGAACTTTCTCCACCAATGTCCGGTTCATACGCTCTGCCACCCCGTTTTGCTGTGGTGTATCTCTGACTGTGAAGTGCCGAACAATGCCTTCATTTTCACAGACCTGCATGAACGGATCACTAGTGTATTCACCTCCGTTGTCTGTTCGAAGGCGTTTGATCTTTCTTTCTGTTTGAGTTTCCACCATCTTTTTCCACTTGATGAAAATTCCCAATACTTCACTTTTCGCCTTCATAGTATACACCCATACTCTTCGAGAGAAGTCATCGACAAAGGTAACAAAATAATTCTTGCCTCCCAGAGAAGTTGTTTTGGAAGGTCCCCACACATCAGAGTGCACATAATCCAAAATACCCTTGGTATCGTGAATTGCAGTGCCAAATTTTACCCTTGTCTGCTTTCCTTTGACACAATGCTCGCAAAAATCTAACTTGCAAACACTGGCTCCTTTTAATAGTCCTTGATTCATCAGAAGATTCAAAGATTTTTCTCCGGCATGCCCTAAGCGCATATGCCATAATCTGGTTACTTTCAATTCTCGATCATCACTGGAAGCCACGGCCGCTACTCCAACAACTGCATTACCTTGATAGTAATACAAGTTATTATTTTTTCGGATTCCTTTCACCAGCACCAATGCACCTGAAATGATTTTCATCACTCCATTATATGCCGACACCTTGTAGCCCATTGATTCTAGTACTCCCACAGAAATGAGGTTCTTTTTCAATTCTGGCACATATCGGACATCAGTTAGAATCTTAATTGATCCATCCTGATTCCTCAGCCGAATTGAACCAACCCCATTTGTTGCTAATGTGGTCTCATCTGCCGTGTAGACGACTCCACCTTCTTTTTCCTTGAAATCAAAGAACCATTCTCTATTGGACGTCATATGATGGCTACAACCTGAGTCCAATAGCCATGTACTAGAATGACCAGTAGGCATGACAGCTAATGAAAAATCTGAGTTTTGATCAATGCACTCAGATACATTTGAATCCGCAACAGCTTTTTCTTTGTCAGGTCTACCCTTCAGTTTTGGGCAGTCCTTCTTCCAGTGCCCTTTCTCTCTACAAAAGGCACACTCATCTTTACTTAGTCTGGCTCTTGACTTGGATCTTCTTCTCGTCCCCTTTCTCTGGTTTTGTGAGCGTCCTCTAGTTACCAGAGCTTCTGCTGCTCCATCTCTGCTATTTTGCTTGTCTTTTCTTCTGAGCTCATAGCTGTACAGGGCAGAGCTAACTTCACTGAGGGACACCTCAGCTTTTCCATGGAGTAGAGTTGTTTCAAGATGCTCAAACTCCTCAGGAAGAGATCCCAACAACATGAGAGCCAAATCTTCGTCTTCAAATGTCACATCTAAATTCATCAGATCAGTGATTAACTGATTGAAATTAGTGATGTGATCACTTAGAGTTGTGCCAGGAACATAAGTGAAGCGAAATAAACGCTTCTTCATATTGAGCCTGTTCTGACAATTTTTCTGTTGCGGAAGCCCTACCAAAGTTAAGGTATAACGAGTAAATTATTGTACCTAAAATTGCAAAAATGGTAATTCCCAGGAAATATTTGGTGAGGCACACTGGCCTGCTTAAGTACCAATTTCCTAGACAGAATCACCTATATATGCACTTAATTGCACAATAACTCACTACAAATATACCTACAAATATAGCTACTAAATAGACAATAAAATAGAACACCAGAATTTAACGAGGTTCGGCTAATTTGCCTACGTCCTCGGACACTACCGACAATTTAATATTTCACTAGAAGAAATATTACAAAGAGAGAGAAGAAAGCAAGTTATTGGCTCTTGCTTGGTGTGTCTAATCCTATCAAATGATGCTCCTATTTATAGTTTACAAATGATAGGATTCCTAACAAAACTACCGATGTGGGATTTAGAAACTTAGGCCAAAGATTTCAAAGTCCTCAATTTTGGCTTGAAAAAGTCATCAATTGAGGCTTGGCTTTGAATTCAACAAATCTCCACCTTGGCATAATTTCTAATCCCACCAAAAATACAAATTTTTTTCCCTCAAATTCGGTGGTGTCTTCAAATGCGTTGTCAAGCGCCAATCTTCAAGTTGTGCACAACATTTATCAAATTCAAACAATGTTGGAATTTGATAGTTGTCACAACCTTCGTAAGCATATCAGCAGGATTCTCCTTGGTCTGAATCTTTTGAAGTAGTATCGTACTATCTTCCAAAATCTTCCTCACAAAATGATACCGTACGTCGATATGCTTCGTCCTTGCATGATAAACTTGGTTCTTTGCTAAATGAATAGCACTCTGACTATCACAATGAACTTTGATAGACTTCTGTCCAATTCCCAATTCATCAAGCAATCCATGAAGCCAAATTGCTTCCTTAACAGCTTCCGTAACTGCCATATACTCCGCCTCTGTAGTAGACAAAGCAACTGTTGACTGTAAGGTAGACCTCCAACTGACTGGTGCCTTAGCAAGTGTAAAAACATACCCAGTCGTTGATCGACGTGTATCTTGATCTCCTGCGTAGTCGGAATCACAATATCCAACTACGCCTTGACCAATCTTCTCATCCCGCTCAAATACTAATCCAACATCTACGGTGTTCAAAATATACCGTAAAATCCATTTCACAGCTTGCCAATGCTCCTTGCCAGGATCATGCATGTACCTGCTCACAACTCCAACTGCTTGTGAAATGTCGGGCCTTGTACACACCATAGCATACATCAAGCTACCCACCGCATTTGCATACGGTACCTTTGCCATATATTCTCGTTCTGCATCATTCTTTGGAGATAACGATGCACTAAACTTGAAATGAGGAGCAAGTGGAGTACTAACAGGTTTAGTCTTTTCATTCATACCAAACCTCTTTAATACTTTACTAAGATACTCTTTCTGTGTCAAATAAAGCCTCCCCAATCTTCTATCTCTACTTATCTCCATGCCGAGAATTTTCTTGGCTTCGCCGAGATCCTTCATTTCAAACTCCCGACTCAAATGAGATTTCAATTTTTCAATCTCACCTTGATCCTTGGAAGCTATCAACATATCATCAACATAAAGAAGAAGATATATGTAGGATCCATCTCGTAGCTTGCGCAAATATACACAATCATCATATTTGCTTCTTGTGTACCTTTGCCCCATCATAAACTTGTCAAATCGCTTATACCACTGTCTTGAAGACTGCTTCAATCCATACAACGATTTGTCAAGCTTGCATACCATCTTTTCTTTACCAGCAACTTTGAATCCTTCTGGCTGAGTCATGTAGATTTCCTCTTCCAAGTCACCATGTAAAAACGCAGTTTTTACATCTAATTGGACAAGTTCCAGATCCAATTGTGCTACCAAAGCCAATAAAATTCTGATGGAGGAATGTTTCACGACTGGAGAAAACACTTCGTCGTAATCAATTCCCTCCTTCTGAGCGTAGCCTTTAGCCACCAATCTTGCTTTGTAGCGAACACCAGACTTGTCAGAAAATCCTTCCTTCTTTGCATATACCCACTTGCATCCGATTGCCTTCTTTCCCTTTGGAAGACTGGTTAGCCTCCATGTTTGATTCTTATGAAGGGAATGTACTTCTTCATCCATTGCAATCCTCCACTTTTCTTTATCCGAACTTTGAGCTGCTTCATTGAAAGTGGCAGGAATATCAACATTTATGGTTGGGGATGCATAGGCCACTATATCAGCAAAACGAGCAGGTTTTCTGATTGTCCTCTTTGGCCTACTGGTTGCAATTGATTCATGTTGCTGTGAAAGTTCTTCAACTGGAACATTTTCTTCAGTTGATTCTTCTTCTACCATAGGAGTCCTTTCATCTACTCCGATATCCACTGCTGGTCTGATAATGCTTCTTTCAAACTCCATCTGCTTAGGAGTGCTCTCCACCCGTTGGGGAGTACCATCATTCTGCTGTACATCTACCTTTGTCAACATGGTAAATTCATCAAAGGTGACATCCCTACTGAAAACTATCTTCTTTGTCTCGGGACACCAAAGGCGATAACCTTTAATGCCTGTCGTGATCCCCATAAAGAGCGCCTTCTTCGCCCTTGGATCTAACTTTGATTCTTTAACATGATAATATGCAGTAGAACCAAACACATGTAAGGGATCATAATCTGTAGCAGGTTTTCCCGACCATTTCTCTAATGGAGTTTTCCCGCCAATCGCAGTTGATGGTAAGCGATTAACGAGGTGATTTGCATATGCTAAAGCCTCAGCCCAAAATTGTCTGCCCAACCCAGCATTGGACAACATACACCGAACTTTCTCCACCAATGTCCGGTTCATACGCTCTGCCACCCCGTTTTGCTGTGGTGTATCTCTGACTGTGAAGTGCCGAACAATGCCTTCATTTTCACAGACCTGCATGAACGGATCACTAGTGTATTCACCTCCGTTGTCTGTTCGAAGGCGTTTGATCTTTCTTTCTGTTTGAGTTTCCACCATCTTTTTCCACTTGATGAAAATTCCCAATACTTCACTTTTCGCCTTCATAGTATACACCCATACTCTTCGAGAGAAGTCATCGACAAAGGTAACAAAATAATTCTTGCCTCCCAGAGAAGTTGTTTTGGAAGGTCCCCACACATCAGAGTGCACATAATCCAAAATACCCTTGGTATCGTGAATTGCAGTGCCAAATTTTACCCTTGTCTGCTTTCCTTTGACACAATGCTCGCAAAAATCTAACTTGCAAACACTGGCTCCTTTTAATAGTCCTTGATTCATCAGAAGATTCAAAGATTTTTCTCCGGCATGCCCTAAGCGCATATGCCATAATCTGGTTACTTTCAATTCTCGATCATCACTGGAAGCCACGGCCGCTACTCCAACAACTGCATTACCTTGATAGTAATACAAGTTATTATTTTTTCGGATTCCTTTCACCAGCACCAATGCACCTGAAATGATTTTCATCACTCCATTATATGCCGACACCTTGTAGCCCATTGATTCTAGTACTCCCACAGAAATGAGGTTCTTTTTCAATTCTGGCACATATCGGACATCAGTTAGAATCTTAATTGATCCATCCTGATTCCTCAGCCGAATTGAACCAACCCCATTTGTTGCTAATGTGGTCTCATCTGCCGTGTAGACGACTCCACCTTCTTTTTCCTTGAAATCAAAGAACCATTCTCTATTGGACGTCATATGATGGCTACAACCTGAGTCCAATAGCCATGTACTAGAATGACCAGTAGGCATGACAGCTAATGAAAAATCTGAGTTTTGATCAATGCACTCAGATACATTTGAATCCGCAACAGCTTTTTCTTTGTCAGGTCTACCCTTCAGTTTTGGGCAGTCCTTCTTCCAGTGCCCTTTCTCTCTACAAAAGGCACACTCATCTTTACTTAGTCTGGCTCTTGACTTGGATCTTCTTCTCGTCCCCTTTCTCTGGTTTTGTGAGCGTCCTCTAGTTACCAGAGCTTCTGCTGCTCCATCTCTGCTATTTTGCTTGTCTTTTCTTCTGAGCTCATAGCTGTACAGGGCAGAGCTAACTTCACTGAGGGACACCTCAGCTTTTCCATGGAGTAGAGTTGTTTCAAGATGCTCAAACTCCTCAGGAAGAGATCCCAACAACATGAGAGCCAAATCTTCGTCTTCAAATGTCACATCTAAATTCATCAGATCAGTGATTAACTGATTGAAATTAGTGATGTGATCACTTAGAGTTGTGCCAGGAACATAAGTGAAGCGAAATAAACGCTTCTTCATATTGAGCCTGTTCTGACAATTTTTCTGTTGCGGAAGCCCTACCAAAGTTAAGGTATAACGAGTAAATTATTGTACCTAAAATTGCAAAAATGGTAATTCCCAGGAAATATTTGGTGAGGCACACTGGCCTGCTTAAGTACCAATTTCCTAGACAGAATCACCTATATATGCACTTAATTGCACAATAACTCACTACAAATATACCTACAAATATAGCTACTAAATAGACAATAAAATAGAACACCAGAATTTAACGAGGTTCGGCTAATTTGCCTACGTCCTCGGACACTACCGACAATTTAATATTTCACTAGAAGAAATATTACAAAGAGAGAGAAGAAAGCAAGTTATTGGCTCTTGCTTGGTGTGTCTAATCCTATCAAATGATGCTCCTATTTATAGTTTACAAATGATAGGATTCCTAACAAAACTACCGATGTGGGATTTAGAAACTTAGGCCAAAGATTTCAAAGTCCTCAATTTTGGCTTGAAAAAGTCATCAATTGAGGCTTGGCTTTGAATTCAACAAATCTCCACCTTGGCATAATTTCTAATCCCACCAAAAATACAAATTTTTTTCCCTCAAATTCGGTGGTGTCTTCAAATGCGTTGTCAAGCGCCAATCTTCAAGTTGTGCACAACATTTATCAAATTCAAACAATGTTGGAATTTGATAGTTGTCACAACCTTCGTAAGCATATCAGCAGGATTCTCCTTGGTCTGAATCTTTTGAAGTAGTATCGTACTATCTTCCAAAATCTTCCTCACAAAATGATACCGTACGTCGATATGCTTCGTCCTTGCATGATAAACTTGGTTCTTTGCTAAATGAATAGCACTCTGACTATCACAATGAACTTTGATAGACTTCTGTCCAATTCCCAATTCATCAAGCAATCCATGAAGCCAAATTGCTTCCTTAACAGCTTCCGTAACTGCCATATACTCCGCCTCTGTAGTAGACAAAGCAACTGTTGACTGTAAGGTAGACCTCCAACTGACTGGTGCCTTAGCAAGTGTAAAAACATACCCAGTCGTTGATCGACGTGTATCTTGATCTCCTGCGTAGTCGGAATCACAATATCCAACTACGCCTTGACCAATCTTCTCATCCCGCTCAAATACTAATCCAACATCTACGGTGTTCAAAATATACCGTAAAATCCATTTCACAGCTTGCCAATGCTCCTTGCCAGGATCATGCATGTACCTGCTCACAACTCCAACTGCTTGTGAAATGTCGGGCCTTGTACACACCATAGCATACATCAAGCTACCCACCGCATTTGCATACGGTACCTTTGCCATATATTCTCGTTCTGCATCATTCTTTGGAGATAACGATGCACTAAACTTGAAATGAGGAGCAAGTGGAGTACTAACAGGTTTAGTCTTTTCATTCATACCAAACCTCTTTAATACTTTACTAAGATACTCTTTCTGTGTCAAATAAAGCCTCCCCAATCTTCTATCTCTACTTATCTCCATGCCGAGAATTTTCTTGGCTTCGCCGAGATCCTTCATTTCAAACTCCCGACTCAAATGAGATTTCAATTTTTCAATCTCACCTTGATCCTTGGAAGCTATCAACATATCATCAACATAAAGAAGAAGATATATGTAGGATCCATCTCGTAGCTTGCGCAAATATACACAATCATCATATTTGCTTCTTGTGTACCTTTGCCCCATCATAAACTTGTCAAATCGCTTATACCACTGTCTTGAAGACTGCTTCAATCCATACAACGATTTGTCAAGCTTGCATACCATCTTTTCTTTACCAGCAACTTTGAATCCTTCTGGCTGAGTCATGTAGATTTCCTCTTCCAAGTCACCATGTAAAAACGCAGTTTTTACATCTAATTGGACAAGTTCCAGATCCAATTGTGCTACCAAAGCCAATAAAATTCTGATGGAGGAATGTTTCACGACTGGAGAAAACACTTCGTCGTAATCAATTCCCTCCTTCTGAGCGTAGCCTTTAGCCACCAATCTTGCTTTGTAGCGAACACCAGACTTGTCAGAAAATCCTTCCTTCTTTGCATATACCCACTTGCATCCGATTGCCTTCTTTCCCTTTGGAAGACTGGTTAGCCTCCATGTTTGATTCTTATGAAGGGAATGTACTTCTTCATCCATTGCAATCCTCCACTTTTCTTTATCCGAACTTTGAGCTGCTTCATTGAAAGTGGCAGGAATATCAACATTTATGGTTGGGGATGCATAGGCCACTATATCAGCAAAACGAGCAGGTTTTCTGATTGTCCTCTTTGGCCTACTGGTTGCAATTGATTCATGTTGCTGTGAAAGTTCTTCAACTGGAACATTTTCTTCAGTTGATTCTTCTTCTACCATAGGAGTCCTTTCATCTACTCCGATATCCACTGCTGGTCTGATAATGCTTCTTTCAAACTCCATCTGCTTAGGAGTGCTCTCCACCCGTTGGGGAGTACCATCATTCTGCTGTACATCTACCTTTGTCAACATGGTAAATTCATCAAAGGTGACATCCCTACTGAAAACTATCTTCTTTGTCTCGGGACACCAAAGGCGATAACCTTTAATGCCTGTCGTGATCCCCATAAAGAGCGCCTTCTTCGCCCTTGGATCTAACTTTGATTCTTTAACATGATAATATGCAGTAGAACCAAACACATGTAAGGGATCATAATCTGTAGCAGGTTTTCCCGACCATTTCTCTAATGGAGTTTTCCCGCCAATCGCAGTTGATGGTAAGCGATTAACGAGGTGATTTGCATATGCTAAAGCCTCAGCCCAAAATTGTCTGCCCAACCCAGCATTGGACAACATACACCGAACTTTCTCCACCAATGTCCGGTTCATACGCTCTGCCACCCCGTTTTGCTGTGGTGTATCTCTGACTGTGAAGTGCCGAACAATGCCTTCATTTTCACAGACCTGCATGAACGGATCACTAGTGTATTCACCTCCGTTGTCTGTTCGAAGGCGTTTGATCTTTCTTTCTGTTTGAGTTTCCACCATCTTTTTCCACTTGATGAAAATTCCCAATACTTCACTTTTCGCCTTCATAGTATACACCCATACTCTTCGAGAGAAGTCATCGACAAAGGTAACAAAATAATTCTTGCCTCCCAGAGAAGTTGTTTTGGAAGGTCCCCACACATCAGAGTGCACATAATCCAAAATACCCTTGGTATCGTGAATTGCAGTGCCAAATTTTACCCTTGTCTGCTTTCCTTTGACACAATGCTCGCAAAAATCTAACTTGCAAACACTGGCTCCTTTTAATAGTCCTTGATTCATCAGAAGATTCAAAGATTTTTCTCCGGCATGCCCTAAGCGCATATGCCATAATCTGGTTACTTTCAATTCTCGATCATCACTGGAAGCCACGGCCGCTACTCCAACAACTGCATTACCTTGATAGTAATACAAGTTATTATTTTTTCGGATTCCTTTCACCAGCACCAATGCACCTGAAATGATTTTCATCACTCCATTATATGCCGACACCTTGTAGCCCATTGATTCTAGTACTCCCACAGAAATGAGGTTCTTTTTCAATTCTGGCACATATCGGACATCAGTTAGAATCTTAATTGATCCATCCTGATTCCTCAGCCGAATTGAACCAACCCCATTTGTTGCTAATGTGGTCTCATCTGCCGTGTAGACGACTCCACCTTCTTTTTCCTTGAAATCAAAGAACCATTCTCTATTGGACGTCATATGATGGCTACAACCTGAGTCCAATAGCCATGTACTAGAATGACCAGTAGGCATGACAGCTAATGAAAAATCTGAGTTTTGATCAATGCACTCAGATACATTTGAATCCGCAACAGCTTTTTCTTTGTCAGGTCTACCCTTCAGTTTTGGGCAGTCCTTCTTCCAGTGCCCTTTCTCTCTACAAAAGGCACACTCATCTTTACTTAGTCTGGCTCTTGACTTGGATCTTCTTCTCGTCCCCTTTCTCTGGTTTTGTGAGCGTCCTCTAGTTACCAGAGCTTCTGCTGCTCCATCTCTGCTATTTTGCTTGTCTTTTCTTCTGAGCTCATAGCTGTACAGGGCAGAGCTAACTTCACTGAGGGACACCTCAGCTTTTCCATGGAGTAGAGTTGTTTCAAGATGCTCAAACTCCTCAGGAAGAGATCCCAACAACATGAGAGCCAAATCTTCGTCTTCAAATGTCACATCTAAATTCATCAGATCAGTGATTAACTGATTGAAATTAGTGATGTGATCACTTAGAGTTGTGCCAGGAACATAAGTGAAGCGAAATAAACGCTTCTTCATATTGAGCCTGTTCTGACAATTTTTCTGTTGCGGAAGCCCTACCAAAGTTAAGGTATAACGAGTAAATTATTGTACCTAAAATTGCAAAAATGGTAATTCCCAGGAAATATTTGGTGAGGCACACTGGCCTGCTTAAGTACCAATTTCCTAGACAGAATCACCTATATATGCACTTAATTGCACAATAACTCACTACAAATATACCTACAAATATAGCTACTAAATAGACAATAAAATAGAACACCAGAATTTAACGAGGTTCGGCTAATTTGCCTACGTCCTCGGACACTACCGACAATTTAATATTTCACTAGAAGAAATATTACAAAGAGAGAGAAGAAAGCAAGTTATTGGCTCTTGCTTGGTGTGTCTAATCCTATCAAATGATGCTCCTATTTATAGTTTACAAATGATAGGATTCCTAACAAAACTACCGATGTGGGATTTAGAAACTTAGGCCAAAGATTTCAAAGTCCTCAATTTTGGCTTGAAAAAGTCATCAATTGAGGCTTGGCTTTGAATTCAACAAATCTCCACCTTGGCATAATTTCTAATCCCACCAAAAATACAAATTTTTTTCCCTCAAATTCGGTGGTGTCTTCAAATGCGTTGTCAAGCGCCAATCTTCAAGTTGTGCACAACATTTATCAAATTCAAACAATGTTGGAATTTGATAGTTGTCACAACCTTCGTAAGCATATCAGCAGGATTCTCCTTGGTCTGAATCTTTTGAAGTAGTATCGTACTATCTTCCAAAATCTTCCTCACAAAATGATACCGTACGTCGATATGCTTCGTCCTTGCATGATAAACTTGGTTCTTTGCTAAATGAATAGCACTCTGACTATCACAATGAACTTTGATAGACTTCTGTCCAATTCCCAATTCATCAAGCAATCCATGAAGCCAAATTGCTTCCTTAACAGCTTCCGTAACTGCCATATACTCCGCCTCTGTAGTAGACAAAGCAACTGTTGACTGTAAGGTAGACCTCCAACTGACTGGTGCCTTAGCAAGTGTAAAAACATACCCAGTCGTTGATCGACGTGTATCTTGATCTCCTGCGTAGTCGGAATCACAATATCCAACTACGCCTTGACCAATCTTCTCATCCCGCTCAAATACTAATCCAACATCTACGGTGTTCAAAATATACCGTAAAATCCATTTCACAGCTTGCCAATGCTCCTTGCCAGGATCATGCATGTACCTGCTCACAACTCCAACTGCTTGTGAAATGTCGGGCCTTGTACACACCATAGCATACATCAAGCTACCCACCGCATTTGCATACGGTACCTTTGCCATATATTCTCGTTCTGCATCATTCTTTGGAGATAACGATGCACTAAACTTGAAATGAGGAGCAAGTGGAGTACTAACAGGTTTAGTCTTTTCATTCATACCAAACCTCTTTAATACTTTACTAAGATACTCTTTCTGTGTCAAATAAAGCCTCCCCAATCTTCTATCTCTACTTATCTCCATGCCGAGAATTTTCTTGGCTTCGCCGAGATCCTTCATTTCAAACTCCCGACTCAAATGAGATTTCAATTTTTCAATCTCACCTTGATCCTTGGAAGCTATCAACATATCATCAACATAAAGAAGAAGATATATGTAGGATCCATCTCGTAGCTTGCGCAAATATACACAATCATCATATTTGCTTCTTGTGTACCTTTGCCCCATCATAAACTTGTCAAATCGCTTATACCACTGTCTTGAAGACTGCTTCAATCCATACAACGATTTGTCAAGCTTGCATACCATCTTTTCTTTACCAGCAACTTTGAATCCTTCTGGCTGAGTCATGTAGATTTCCTCTTCCAAGTCACCATGTAAAAACGCAGTTTTTACATCTAATTGGACAAGTTCCAGATCCAATTGTGCTACCAAAGCCAATAAAATTCTGATGGAGGAATGTTTCACGACTGGAGAAAACACTTCGTCGTAATCAATTCCCTCCTTCTGAGCGTAGCCTTTAGCCACCAATCTTGCTTTGTAGCGAACACCAGACTTGTCAGAAAATCCTTCCTTCTTTGCATATACCCACTTGCATCCGATTGCCTTCTTTCCCTTTGGAAGACTGGTTAGCCTCCATGTTTGATTCTTATGAAGGGAATGTACTTCTTCATCCATTGCAATCCTCCACTTTTCTTTATCCGAACTTTGAGCTGCTTCATTGAAAGTGGCAGGAATATCAACATTTATGGTTGGGGATGCATAGGCCACTATATCAGCAAAACGAGCAGGTTTTCTGATTGTCCTCTTTGGCCTACTGGTTGCAATTGATTCATGTTGCTGTGAAAGTTCTTCAACTGGAACATTTTCTTCAGTTGATTCTTCTTCTACCATAGGAGTCCTTTCATCTACTCCGATATCCACTGCTGGTCTGATAATGCTTCTTTCAAACTCCATCTGCTTAGGAGTGCTCTCCACCCGTTGGGGAGTACCATCATTCTGCTGTACATCTACCTTTGTCAACATGGTAAATTCATCAAAGGTGACATCCCTACTGAAAACTATCTTCTTTGTCTCGGGACACCAAAGGCGATAACCTTTAATGCCTGTCGTGATCCCCATAAAGAGCGCCTTCTTCGCCCTTGGATCTAACTTTGATTCTTTAACATGATAATATGCAGTAGAACCAAACACATGTAAGGGATCATAATCTGTAGCAGGTTTTCCCGACCATTTCTCTAATGGAGTTTTCCCGCCAATCGCAGTTGATGGTAAGCGATTAACGAGGTGATTTGCATATGCTAAAGCCTCAGCCCAAAATTGTCTGCCCAACCCAGCATTGGACAACATACACCGAACTTTCTCCACCAATGTCCGGTTCATACGCTCTGCCACCCCGTTTTGCTGTGGTGTATCTCTGACTGTGAAGTGCCGAACAATGCCTTCATTTTCACAGACCTGCATGAACGGATCACTAGTGTATTCACCTCCGTTGTCTGTTCGAAGGCGTTTGATCTTTCTTTCTGTTTGAGTTTCCACCATCTTTTTCCACTTGATGAAAATTCCCAATACTTCACTTTTCGCCTTCATAGTATACACCCATACTCTTCGAGAGAAGTCATCGACAAAGGTAACAAAATAATTCTTGCCTCCCAGAGAAGTTGTTTTGGAAGGTCCCCACACATCAGAGTGCACATAATCCAAAATACCCTTGGTATCGTGAATTGCAGTGCCAAATTTTACCCTTGTCTGCTTTCCTTTGACACAATGCTCGCAAAAATCTAACTTGCAAACACTGGCTCCTTTTAATAGTCCTTGATTCATCAGAAGATTCAAAGATTTTTCTCCGGCATGCCCTAAGCGCATATGCCATAATCTGGTTACTTTCAATTCTCGATCATCACTGGAAGCCACGGCCGCTACTCCAACAACTGCATTACCTTGATAGTAATACAAGTTATTATTTTTTCGGATTCCTTTCACCAGCACCAATGCACCTGAAATGATTTTCATCACTCCATTATATGCCGACACCTTGTAGCCCATTGATTCTAGTACTCCCACAGAAATGAGGTTCTTTTTCAATTCTGGCACATATCGGACATCAGTTAGAATCTTAATTGATCCATCCTGATTCCTTAGCCGAATTGAACCAACCCCATTTGTTGCTAATGTGGTCTCATCTGCCGTGTAGACGACTCCACCTTCTTTTTCCTTGAAATCAAAGAACCATTCTCTATTGGACGTCATATGATGGCTACAACCTGAGTCCAATAGCCATGTACTAGAATGACCAGTAGGCATGACAGCTAATGAAAAATCTGAGTTTTGATCAATGCACTCAGATACATTTGAATCCGCAACAGCTTTTTCTTTGTCAGGTCTACCCTTCAGTTTTGGGCAGTCCTTCTTCCAGTGCCCTTTCTCTCTACAAAAGGCACACTCATCTTTACTTAGTCTGGCTCTTGACTTGGATCTTCTTCTCGTCCCCTTTCTCTGGTTTTGTGAGCGTCCTCTAGTTACCAGAGCTTCTGCTGCTCCATCTCTGCTATTTTGCTTGTCTTTTCTTCTGAGCTCATAGCTGTACAGGGCAGAGCTAACTTCACTGAGGGACACCTCAGCTTTTCCATGGAGTAGAGTTGTTTCAAGATGCTCAAACTCCTCAGGAAGAGATCCCAACAACATGAGAGCCAAATCTTCGTCTTCAAATGTCACATCTAAATTCATCAGATCAGTGATTAACTGATTGAAATTAGTGATGTGATCACTTAGAGTTGTGCCAGGAACATAAGTGAAGCGAAATAAACGCTTCTTCATATTGAGCCTGTTCTGACAATTTTTCTTCAAGAACTTCTCCTCCAATCCAGTCCATAATTTATTTGCAGAGGTTTCTTTTGAGAACACATATTTTTGTTCCCTTGAAAGACATGATCGAATTGTACCACACGCTAAACGATTTAGCGTCCTCCATTCCTTCTCTTCAATCTCTTCTGGTTTCTCTTTTTCGATGGCAATGTCTAGACCTTGATTAAAGAGCGCGTCTAGAATCTCACTTTGCCACATGCCGAAATGACCGGTACCATCAAATGTCTCCACATTTAATTTTGTATTCGTCATAACATTTCTCGCCATAATAGATAATGACGAGCTTGTTGATGCTTGCATTGTAGATGAAGATCTACTTTCGGCCATCTCTACAAATTATATTTAGTAGCTCCTAAATGTAGAGTAACAATAGCCCAAGAAATCTTTTCTGATGTGGAAGATCAGACCATGCTGCAACCACAGAGCATACTAAGAAACCTCGAGCTCTGATACCAATTGTTGCGGAAGCCCTACCAAAGTTAAGGTATAACAAGTAAATTATTGTACCTAAAATTGCAAAAATGGTAATTCCCAGGAAATATTTGGTGAGGCACACTGGCCTGCTTAAGTACCAATTTCCTAGACAGAATCACCTATATATGCACTTAATTGCACAATAACTCACTACAAATATACCTACAAATATAGCTACTAAATAGACAATAAAATAGAACACCAGAATTTAACGAGGTTCGGCTAATTTGCCTACGTCCTCGGACACTACCGACAATTTAATATTTCACTAGAAGAAATATTACAAAGAGAGAGAAGAAAGCAAGTTATTGGCTCTTGCTTGGTGTGTCTAATCCTATCAAATGATGCTCCTATTTATAGTTTACAAATGATAGGATTCCTAACAAAACTACCGATGTGGGATTTAGAAATTATGCCATCAATACTAGAATCAATGGGCTACAAGGTGTCGGCATATAATGGAGTGATGAAAATCATTTCAGGTGCATTGGTGCTGGTGAAAGGAATCCGAAAAAATAATAACTTGTATTACTATCAAGGTAATGCAGTTGTTGGAGTAGCGGCCGTGGCTTCCAGTGATGATCGAGAATTGAAAGTAACCAGATTATGGCATATGCGCTTAGGGCATGCCGGAGAAAAATCTTTGAATCTTCTAATGAATCAAGGACTATTAAAAGGAGCCAGTGTTTGCAAGTTAGATTTTTGCGAGCATTGTGTCAAAGGAAAACAGACAAGGGTAAAATTTGGCACTGCAATTCACGATACCAAGGGTATTTTGGATTATGTGCACTCTGATGTGTGGGGACCTTCCAAAACAACTTCTTTGGGAGGCAAGAATTATTTTGTTACCTTTGTCGATGACTTCTCTCGAAGAGTATGGGTGTATACTATGAAGGCGAAAAGTGAAGTATTGGGAATTTTCATCAAGTGGAAAAAGATGGTGGAAACTCAAACAGAAAGAAAGATCAAACGCCTTCGAACAGACAACGGAGGTGAATACACTAGTGATCCGTTCATGGAGGTCTGTGAAAATGAAGGCATTGTTCGGCACTTCACAGTCAGAGATACACCACAGCAAAACGGGGTGGCAGAGCGTATGAACCGGACATTGGTGGAGAAAGTTCGGTGTATGTTGTCCAATGCTGAGTTGGGCAGACAATTTTGGGCTGAGGCTTTAGCATATGCAAATCACCTCGTTAATCGCTTACCATCAACTGCTATTGGCGGCAAAACGCCATTAGAGAAATGGTCGGGAAAACCTGCTACAGATTATGATTCCTTACATGTGTTTGGTTCTACTGCATATTATCATGTTAAAGAATCAAAGTTGGATCCAAGGGCGAAGAAGGCGCTCTTTATGGGGATCACAACAGGCATTAAAGGTTATCGCCTTTGGTGTCCCGAAACGAAAAAGATAGTTTTCAGCAGGGATGTCACCTTTGATGAATCTACCATGTTAACAAAGGTAGATGTACAGCAGAATGATAGTACTCCCCAACAGGTGGAGAGCACTCCTAAGCAGATGGAGTTTGAAAGAAGCATTATCAGACCAGCAGTGGATATCGGAGTAGATGAAAGGACTCCTATGGTAGAAGAAGAATCAACTGAAGAAAATGTTCCAGTTGAAGAACTTTCACAGCAACATGAATCAATTGCAACCAGTAGGCCAAAGAGGACAATCAGAAAACCTGCTCGTTTTGCTGATATAGTGGCCTATGCATCCCCAACCATAAATGTTGATATTCCTGCCACTTTCAATGAAGCAGCTCAAAGTTCGGATAAAGAAAAGTGGAGGATTGCAATGGATGAAGAAGTACATTCCCTTCATAAGAATCAAACATGGAGGCTAACCAGTCTTCCAAAGGGAAAGAAGGCAATCGGATGCAAGTGGGTATATGCAAAGAAGGAAGGATTTCCTGACAAGTCTGGTGTTCGCTACAAAGCAAGATTGGTGGCTAAAGGCTACGCTCAGAAGGAGGGAATTGATTACAACGAAGTGTTTTCTCCAGTCGTGAAACATTCCTCCATCAGAATTTTATTGGCTTTGGTAGCACAATTGGATCTGGAACTTGTCCAATTAGATGTAAAAATTGCGTTTTTACATGGTGACTTGGAAGAGGAAATCTACATGACTCAGCCAGAAGGATTCAAAGTTGCTGGTAAAGAAAAGATGGTATGCAAGCTTGACAAATCGTTGTATGGATTGAAGCAGTCTCCAAGACAGTGGTATAAGCGATTTGACAAGTTTATGATGGGGCAAAGGTACACAAGAAGCAAATATGATGATTGTGTATATTTGCGCAAGCTACGAGATGGATCCTACATATATCTTCTTCTTTATGTTGATGATATGTTGATAGTTTCCAAGGATCAAGGTGAGATTGAAAAATTGAAATCTCATTTGAGTCGGGAGTTTGAAATGAAGGATCTCGGCAAAGCCAAGAAAATTCTCGGCATGGAGATAAGTAGAGATAGAAGATTGGGGAGGCTTTATTTGACACAGAAAGAGTATCTTAGTAAATTTGTTGAATTCAAAGCCAAGCCTCAATTGATGACTTTTTCAAGCCAAAATTGAGGACTTTGAAATCTTTGGCCTAAGTTTCTAAATCCCACATCGGTAGTTTTGTTAGGAATCCTATCATTTGTAAACTATAAATAGGAGCATCATTTGATAGGATTAGACACACCAAGCAAGAGCCAATAACTTGCTTTCTTCTCTCTCTTTGTAATATTTCTTCTAGTGAAATATTAAATTGTCGGTAGTGTCCGAGGACGTAGGCAAATTAGCCGAACCTCGTTAAATTCTGGTGTTCTATTTTATTGTCTATTTAGTAGCTATATTTGTAGGTATATTTGTAGTGAGTTATTGTGCAATTAAGTGCATATATAGGTGATTCTGTCTAGGAAATTGGTACTTAAGCAGGCCAGTGTGCCTCACCAAATATTTCCTGGGAATTACCATTTTTACAATTTTAGGTACAATAATTTACTCGTTATACCTTAACTTTGGTAGGGCTTCCGCAACAATTGGTATCAGAGCTCGAGGTTTCTTAGTATGCTCTGTGGTTGCAGCATGGTCTGATCTTCCACATCAGAAAAGATTTCTTGGGCTATTGTTACTCTACATTTAGGAGCTACTAAATATAATTTGTAGAGATGGCCGAAAGTAGATCTTCATCTACAATGCAAGCATCAACAAGCTCGTCATTATCTATTATGGCGAGAAATGTTATGACGAATACAAAATTAAATGTGGAGACATTTGATGGTACCGGTCATTTCGGCATGTGGCAAAGTGAGATTCTAGACGCGCTCTTTAATCAAGGTCTAGACATTGCCATCGAAAAAGAGAAACCAGAAGAGATTGAAGAGAAGGAATGGAGGACGCTAAATCGTTTAGCGTGTGGTACAATTCGATCATGAGAAAAATTGTCAGAACAGGCTCAATATGAAGAAGCGTTTATTTCGCTTCACTTATGTTCCTGGCACAACTCTAAGTGATCACATCACTAATTTCAATCAGTTAATCACTGATCTGATGAATTTAGATGTGACATTTGAAGACGAAGATTTGGCTCTCATGTTGTTGGGATCTCTTCCTGAGGAGTTTGAGCATCTTGAAACAACTCTACTCCATGGAAAAGCTGAGGTGTCCCTCAGTGAAGTTAGCTCTGCCCTGTACAGCTATGAGCTCAGAAGAAAAGACAAGCAAAATAGCAGAGATGGAGCAGCAGAAGCTCTGGTAACTAGAGGACGCTCACAAAACCAGAGAAAGGGGACGAGAAGAAGATCCAAGTCAAGAGCCAGACTAAGTAAAGATGAGTGTGCCTTTTGTAGAGAGAAAGGGCACTGGAAGAAGGACTGCCCAAAACTGAAGGGTAGACCTGACAAAGAAAAAGCTGTTGCGGATTCAAATGTATCTGAGTGCATTGATCAAAACTCAGATTTTTCATTAGCTGTCATGCCTACTGGTCATTCTAGTACATGGCTATTGGACTCAGGTTGTAGCCATCATATGACGTCCAATAGAGAATGGTTCTTTGATTTCAAGGAAAAAGAAGGTGGAGTCGTCTACACGGCAGATGAGACCACATTAGCAACAAATGGGGTTGGTTCAATTCGGCTAAGGAATCAGGATGGATCAATTAAGATTCTAACTGATGTCCGATATGTGCCAGAATTGAAAAAGAACCTCATTTCTGTGGGAGTACTAGAATCAATGGGCTACAAGGTGTCGGCATATAATGGAGTGATGAAAATCATTTCAGGTGCATTGGTGCTGGTGAAAGGAATCCGAAAAAATAATAACTTGTATTACTATCAAGGTAATGCAGTTGTTGGAGTAGCGGCCGTGGCTTCCAGTGATGATCGAGAATTGAAAGTAACCAGATTATGGCATATGCGCTTAGGGCATGCCGGAGAAAAATCTTTGAATCTTCTGATGAATCAAGGACTATTAAAAGGAGCCAGTGTTTGCAAGTTAGATTTTTGCGAGCATTGTGTCAAAGGAAAGCAGACAAGGGTAAAATTTGGCACTGCAATTCACGATACCAAGGGTATTTTGGATTATGTGCACTCTGATGTGTGGGGACCTTCCAAAACAACTTCTCTGGGAGGCAAGAATTATTTTGTTACCTTTGTCGATGACTTCTCTCGAAGAGTATGGGTGTATACTATGAAGGCGAAAAGTGAAGTATTGGGAATTTTCATCAAGTGGAAAAAGATGGTGGAAACTCAAACAGAAAGAAAGATCAAACGCCTTCGAACAGACAACGGAGGTGAATACACTAGTGATCCGTTCATGCAGGTCTGTGAAAATGAAGGCATTGTTCGGCACTTCACAGTCAGAGATACACCACAGCAAAACGGGGTGGCAGAGCGTATGAACCGGACATTGGTGGAGAAAGTTCGGTGTATGTTGTCCAATGCTGGGTTGGGCAGACAATTTTGGGCTGAGGCTTTAGCATATGCAAATCACCTCGTTAATCGCTTACCATCAACTGCGATTGGCGGGAAAACTCCATTAGAGAAATGGTCGGGAAAACCTGCTACAGATTATGATCCCTTACATGTGTTTGGTTCTACTGCATATTATCATGTTAAAGAATCAAAGTTAGATCCAAGGGCGAAGAAGGCGCTCTTTATGGGGATCACGACAGGCATTAAAGGTTATCGCCTTTGGTGTCCCGAGACAAAGAAGATAGTTTTCAGTAGGGATGTCACCTTTGATGAATTTACCATGTTGACAAAGGTAGATGTACAGCAGAATGATGGTACTCCCCAACGGGTGGAGAGCACTCCTAAGCAGATGGAGTTTGAAAGAAGCATTATCAGACCAGCAGTGGATATCGGAGTAGATGAAAGGACTCCTATGGTAGAAGAAGAATCAACTGAAGAAAATGTTCCAGTTGAAGAACTTTCACAGCAACATGAATCAATTGCAACCAGTAGGCCAAAGAGGACAATCAGAAAACCTGCTCGTTTTGCTGATATAGTGGCCTATGCATCCCCAACCATAAATGTTGATATTCCTGCCACTTTCAATGAAGCAGCTCAAAGTTCGGATAAAGAAAAGTGGAGGATTGCAATGGATGAAGAAGTACATTCCCTTCATAAGAATCAAACATGGAGGCTAACCAGTCTTCCAAAGGGAAAGAAGGCAATCGGATGCAAGTGGGTATATGCAAAGAAGGAAGGATTTTCTGACAAGTCTGGTGTTCGCTACAAAGCAAGATTGGTGGCTAAAGGCTACGCTCAGAAGGAGGGAATTGATTACGACGAAGTGTTTTCTCCAGTCGTGAAACATTCCTCCATCAGAATTTTATTGGCTTTGGTAGCACAATTGGATCTGGAACTTGTCCAATTAGATGTAAAAACTGCGTTTTTACATGGTGACTTGGAAGAGGAAATCTACATGACTCAGCCAGAAGGATTCAAAGTTGCTGGTAAAGAAAAGATGGTATGCAAGCTTGACAAATCGTTGTATGGATTGAAGCAGTCTTCAAGACAGTGGTATAAGCGATTTGACAAGTTTATGATGGGGCAAAGGTACACAAGAAGCAAATATGATGATTGTGTATATTTGCGCAAGCTACGAGATGGATCCTACATATATCTTCTTCTTTATGTTGATGATATGTTGATAGCTTCCAAGGATCAAGGTGAGATTGAAAAATTGAAATCTCATTTGAGTCGGGAGTTTGAAATGAAGGATCTCGGCGAAGCCAAGAAAATTCTCGGCATGGAGATAAGTAGAGATAGAAGATTGGGGAGGCTTTATTTGACACAGAAAGAGTATCTTAGTAAAGTATTAAAGAGGTTTGGTATGAATGAAAAGACTAAACCTGTTAGTACTCCACTTGCTCCTCATTTCAAGTTTAGTGCATCGTTATCTCCAAAGAATGATGCAGAACGAGAATATATGGCAAAGGTACCGTATGCAAATGCGGTGGGTAGCTTGATGTATGCTATGGTGTGTACAAGGCCCGACATTTCACAAGCAGTTGGAGTTGTGAGCAGGTACATGCATGATCCTGGCAAGGAGCATTGGCAAGCTGTGAAATGGATTTTACGGTATATTTTGAACACCGTAGATGTTGGATTAGTATTTGAGCGGGATGAGAAGATTGGTCAAGGCGTAGTTGGATATTGTGATTCCGACTACGCAGGAGATCAAGATACACGTCGATCAACGACTGGGTATGTTTTTACACTTGCTAAGGCACCAGTCAGTTGGAGGTCTACCTTACAGTCAACAGTTGCTTTGTCTACTACAGAGGCGGAGTATATGGCAGTTACGGAAGCTGTTAAGGAAGCAATTTGGCTTCATGGATTGCTTGATGAATTGGGAATTGGACAGAAGTCTATCAAAGTTCATTGTGATAGTCAGAGTGCTATTCATTTAGCAAAGAACCAAGTTTATCATGCAAGGACGAAGCATATCGACGTACGGTATCATTTTGTGAGGAAGATTTTGGAAGATAGTACGATACTACTTCAAAAGATTCAGACCAAGGAGAATCCTGCTGATATGCTTACGAAGGTTGTGACAACTATCAAATTCCAACATTGTTTGAATTTGATAAATGTTGTGCACAACTTGAAGATTGGCGCTTGACAACGCATTTGAAGACACCACCGAATTTGAGGGAAAAAAAAAATTTTATTTTTGGTGGGATTAGAAATTATGCCAAGGTGGAGATTTGTTGAATTCAAAGCCAAGCCTCAATTGATGACTTTTTCAAGCCAAAATTGAGGACTTTGAAATCTTTGGCCTAAGTTTCTAAATCCCACATCGGTAGTTTTGTTAGGAATCCTATCATTTGTAAACTATAAATAGGAGCATCATTTGATAGGATTAGACACACCAAGCAAGAGCCAATAACTTGCTTTCTTCTCTCTCTTTGTAATATTTCTTCTAGTGAAATATTAAATTGTCGGTAGTGTCCGAGGACGTAGGCAAATTAGCCGAACCTCGTTAAATTCTGGTGTTCTATTTTATTGTCTATTTAGTAGCTATATTTGTAGGTATATTTGTAGTGAGTTATTGTGCAATTAAGTGCATATATAGGTGATTCTGTCTAGGAAATTGGTACTTAAGCAGGCCAGTGTGCCTCACCAAATATTTCCTGGGAATTACCATTTTTGCAATTTTAGGTACAATAATTTACTCGTTATACCTTAACTTTGGTAGGGCTTCCGCAACAGAAAAATTGTCAGAACAGGCTCAATATGAAGAAGCGTTTATTTCGCTTCACTTATGTTCCTGGCACAACTCTAAGTGATCACATCACTAATTTCAATCAGTTAATCACTGATCTGATGAATTTAGATGTGACATTTGAAGACGAAGATTTGGCTCTCATGTTGTTGGGATCTCTTCCTGAGGAGTTTGAGCATCTTGAAACAACTCTACTCCATGGAAAAGCTGAGGTGTCCCTCAGTGAAGTTAGCTCTGCCCTGTACAGCTATGAGCTCAGAAGAAAAGACAAGCAAAATAGCAGAGATGGAGCAGCAGAAGCTCTGGTAACTAGAGGACGCTCACAAAACCAGAGAAAGGGGACGAGAAGAAGATCCAAGTCAAGAGCCAGACTAAGTAAAGATGAGTGTGCCTTTTGTAGAGAGAAAGGGCACTGGAAGAAGGACTGCCCAAAACTGAAGGGTAGACCTGACAAAGAAAAAGCTGTTGCGGATTCAAATGTATCTGAGTGCATTGATCAAAACTCAGATTTTTCATTAGCTGTCATGCCTACTGGTCATTCTAGTACATGGCTATTGGACTCAGGTTGTAGCCATCATATGACGTCCAATAGAGAATGGTTCTTTGATTTCAAGGAAAAAGAAGGTGGAGTCGTCTACACGGCAGATGAGACCACATTAGCAACAAATGGGGTTGGTTCAATTCGGCTAAGGAATCAGGATGGATCAATTAAGATTCTAACTGATGTCCGATATGTGCCAGAATTGAAAAAGAACCTCATTTCTGTGGGAGTACTAGAATCAATGGGCTACAAGGTGTCGGCATATAATGGAGTGATGAAAATCATTTCAGGTGCATTGGTGCTGGTGAAAGGAATCCGAAAAAATAATAACTTGTATTACTATCAAGGTAATGCAGTTGTTGGAGTAGCGGCCGTGGCTTCCAGTGATGATCGAGAATTGAAAGTAACCAGATTATGGCATATGCGCTTAGGGCATGCCGGAGAAAAATCTTTGAATCTTCTGATGAATCAAGGACTATTAAAAGGAGCCAGTGTTTGCAAGTTAGATTTTTGCGAGCATTGTGTCAAAGGAAAGCAGACAAGGGTAAAATTTGGCACTGCAATTCACGATACCAAGGGTATTTTGGATTATGTGCACTCTGATGTGTGGGGACCTTCCAAAACAACTTCTCTGGGAGGCAAGAATTATTTTGTTACCTTTGTCGATGACTTCTCTCGAAGAGTATGGGTGTATACTATGAAGGCGAAAAGTGAAGTATTGGGAATTTTCATCAAGTGGAAAAAGATGGTGGAAACTCAAACAGAAAGAAAGATCAAACGCCTTCGAACAGACAACGGAGGTGAATACACTAGTGATCCGTTCATGCAGGTCTGTGAAAATGAAGGCATTGTTCGGCACTTCACAGTCAGAGATACACCACAGCAAAACGGGGTGGCAGAGCGTATGAACCGGACATTGGTGGAGAAAGTTCGGTGTATGTTGTCCAATGCTGGGTTGGGCAGACAATTTTGGGCTGAGGCTTTAGCATATGCAAATCACCTCGTTAATCGCTTACCATCAACTGCGATTGGCGGGAAAACTCCATTAGAGAAATGGTCGGGAAAACCTGCTACAGATTATGATCCCTTACATGTGTTTGGTTCTACTGCATATTATCATGTTAAAGAATCAAAGTTAGATCCAAGGGCGAAGAAGGCGCTCTTTATGGGGATCACGACAGGCATTAAAGGTTATCGCCTTTGGTGTCCCGAGACAAAGAAGATAGTTTTCAGTAGGGATGTCACCTTTGATGAATTTACCATGTTGACAAAGGTAGATGTACAGCAGAATGATGGTACTCCCCAACGGGTGGAGAGCACTCCTAAGCAGATGGAGTTTGAAAGAAGCATTATCAGACCAGCAGTGGATATCGGAGTAGATGAAAGGACTCCTATGGTAGAAGAAGAATCAACTGAAGAAAATGTTCCAGTTGAAGAACTTTCACAGCAACATGAATCAATTGCAACCAGTAGGCCAAAGAGGACAATCAGAAAACCTGCTCGTTTTGCTGATATAGTGGCCTATGCATCCCCAACCATAAATGTTGATATTCCTGCCACTTTCAATGAAGCAGCTCAAAGTTCGGATAAAGAAAAGTGGAGGATTGCAATGGATGAAGAAGTACATTCCCTTCATAAGAATCAAACATGGAGGCTAACCAGTCTTCCAAAGGGAAAGAAGGCAATCGGATGCAAGTGGGTATATGCAAAGAAGGAAGGATTTTCTGACAAGTCTGGTGTTCGCTACAAAGCAAGATTGGTGGCTAAAGGCTACGCTCAGAAGGAGGGAATTGATTACGACGAAGTGTTTTCTCCAGTCGTGAAACATTCCTCCATCAGAATTTTATTGGCTTTGGTAGCACAATTGGATCTGGAACTTGTCCAATTAGATGTAAAAACTGCGTTTTTACATGGTGACTTGGAAGAGGAAATCTACATGACTCAGCCAGAAGGATTCAAAGTTGCTGGTAAAGAAAAGATGGTATGCAAGCTTGACAAATCGTTGTATGGATTGAAGCAGTCTTCAAGACAGTGGTATAAGCGATTTGACAAGTTTATGATGGGGCAAAGGTACACAAGAAGCAAATATGATGATTGTGTATATTTGCGCAAGCTACGAGATGGATCCTACATATATCTTCTTCTTTATGTTGATGATATGTTGATAGCTTCCAAGGATCAAGGTGAGATTGAAAAATTGAAATCTCATTTGAGTCGGGAGTTTGAAATGAAGGATCTCGGCGAAGCCAAGAAAATTCTCGGCATGGAGATAAGTAGAGATAGAAGATTGGGGAGGCTTTATTTGACACAGAAAGAGTATCTTAGTAAAGTATTAAAGAGGTTTGGTATGAATGAAAAGACTAAACCTGTTAGTACTCCACTTGCTCCTCATTTCAAGTTTAGTGCATCGTTATCTCCAAAGAATGATGCAGAACGAGAATATATGGCAAAGGTACCGTATGCAAATGCGGTGGGTAGCTTGATGTATGCTATGGTGTGTACAAGGCCCGACATTTCACAAGCAGTTGGAGTTGTGAGCAGGTACATGCATGATCCTGGCAAGGAGCATTGGCAAGCTGTGAAATGGATTTTACGGTATATTTTGAACACCGTAGATGTTGGATTAGTATTTGAGCGGGATGAGAAGATTGGTCAAGGCGTAGTTGGATATTGTGATTCCGACTACGCAGGAGATCAAGATACACGTCGATCAACGACTGGGTATGTTTTTACACTTGCTAAGGCACCAGTCAGTTGGAGGTCTACCTTACAGTCAACAGTTGCTTTGTCTACTACAGAGGCGGAGTATATGGCAGTTACGGAAGCTGTTAAGGAAGCAATTTGGCTTCATGGATTGCTTGATGAATTGGGAATTGGACAGAAGTCTATCAAAGTTCATTGTGATAGTCAGAGTGCTATTCATTTAGCAAAGAACCAAGTTTATCATGCAAGGACGAAGCATATCGACGTACGGTATCATTTTGTGAGGAAGATTTTGGAAGATAGTACGATACTACTTCAAAAGATTCAGACCAAGGAGAATCCTGCTGATATGCTTACGAAGGTTGTGACAACTATCAAATTCCAACATTGTTTGAATTTGATAAATGTTGTGCACAACTTGAAGATTGGCGCTTGACAACGCATTTGAAGACACCACCGAATTTGAGGGAAAAAAAAAATTTTTATTTTTGGTGGGATTAGAAATTATGCCAAGGTGGAGATTTGTTGAATTCAAAGCCAAGCCTCAATTGATGACTTTTTTCAAGCCAAAATTGAGGACTTTGAAATCTTTGGCCTAAGTTTCTAAATCCCACATCGGTAGTTTTGTTAGGAATCCTATCATTTGTAAACTATAAATAGGAGCATCATTTGATAGGATTAGACACACCAAGCAAGAGCCAATAACTTGCTTTCTTCTCTCTCTTTGTAATATTTCTTCTAGTGAAATATTAAATTGTCGGTAGTGTCCGAGGACGTAGGCAAATTAGCCGAACCTCGTTAAATTCTGGTGTTCTATTTTATTGTCTATTTAGTAGCTATATTTGTAGGTATATTTGTAGTGAGTTATTGTGCAATTAAGTGCATATATAGGTGATTCTGTCTAGGAAATTGGTACTTAAGCAGGCCAGTGTGCCTCACCAAATATTTCCTGGGAATTACCATTTTTGCAATTTTAGGTACAATAATTTACTCGTTATACCTTAACTTTGGTAGGGCTTCCGCAACAGAAAAATTGTCAGAACAGGCTCAATATGAAGAAGCGTTTATTTCGCTTCACTTATGTTCCTGGCACAACTCTAAGTGATCACATCACTAATTTCAATCAGTTAATCACTGATCTGATGAATTTAGATGTGACATTTGAAGACGAAGATTTGGCTCTCATGTTGTTGGGATCTCTTCCTGAGGAGTTTGAGCATCTTGAAACAACTCTACTCCATGGAAAAGCTGAGGTGTCCCTCAGTGAAGTTAGCTCTGCCCTGTACAGCTATGAGCTCAGAAGAAAAGACAAGCAAAATAGCAGAGATGGAGCAGCAGAAGCTCTGGTAACTAGAGGACGCTCACAAAACCAGAGAAAGGGGACGAGAAGAAGATCCAAGTCAAGAGCCAGACTAAGTAAAGATGAGTGTGCCTTTTGTAGAGAGAAAGGGCACTGGAAGAAGGACTGCCCAAAACTGAAGGGTAGACCTGACAAAGAAAAAGCTGTTGCGGATTCAAATGTATCTGAGTGCATTGATCAAAACTCAGATTTTTCATTAGCTGTCATGCCTACTGGTCATTCTAGTACATGGCTATTGGACTCAGGTTGTAGCCATCATATGACGTCCAATAGAGAATGGTTCTTTGATTTCAAGGAAAAAGAAGGTGGAGTCGTCTACACGGCAGATGAGACCACATTAGCAACAAATGGGGTTGGTTCAATTCGGCTAAGGAATCAGGATGGATCAATTAAGATTCTAACTGATGTCCGATATGTGCCAGAATTGAAAAAGAACCTCATTTCTGTGGGAGTACTAGAATCAATGGGCTACAAGGTGTCGGCATATAATGGAGTGATGAAAATCATTTCAGGTGCATTGGTGCTGGTGAAAGGAATCCGAAAAAATAATAACTTGTATTACTATCAAGGTAATGCAGTTGTTGGAGTAGCGGCCGTGGCTTCCAGTGATGATCGAGAATTGAAAGTAACCAGATTATGGCATATGCGCTTAGGGCATGCCGGAGAAAAATCTTTGAATCTTCTGATGAATCAAGGACTATTAAAAGGAGCCAGTGTTTGCAAGTTAGATTTTTGCGAGCATTGTGTCAAAGGAAAGCAGACAAGGGTAAAATTTGGCACTGCAATTCACGATACCAAGGGTATTTTGGATTATGTGCACTCTGATGTGTGGGGACCTTCCAAAACAACTTCTCTGGGAGGCAAGAATTATTTTGTTACCTTTGTCGATGACTTCTCTCGAAGAGTATGGGTGTATACTATGAAGGCGAAAAGTGAAGTATTGGGAATTTTCATCAAGTGGAAAAAGATGGTGGAAACTCAAACAGAAAGAAAGATCAAACGCCTTCGAACAGACAACGGAGGTGAATACACTAGTGATCCGTTCATGCAGGTCTGTGAAAATGAAGGCATTGTTCGGCACTTCACAGTCAGAGATACACCACAGCAAAACGGGGTGGCAGAGCGTATGAACCGGACATTGGTGGAGAAAGTTCGGTGTATGTTGTCCAATGCTGGGTTGGGCAGACAATTTTGGGCTGAGGCTTTAGCATATGCAAATCACCTCGTTAATCGCTTACCATCAACTGCGATTGGCGGGAAAACTCCATTAGAGAAATGGTCGGGAAAACCTGTTACAGATTATGATTCCTTACATGTGTTTGGTTCTACTGCATATTATCATGTTAAAGAATCAAAGTTAGATCCAAGGGCGAAGAAGGCGCTCTTTATGGGGATCACGACAGGCATTAAAGGTTATCGCCTTTGGTGTCCCGAGACAAAGAAGATAGTTTTCAGTAGGGATGTCACCTTTGATGAATTTACCATGTTGACAAAGGTAGATGTACAGCAGAATGATGGTACTCCCCAACGGGTGGAGAGCACTCCTAAGCAGATGGAGTTTGAAAGAAGCATTATCAGACCAGCAGTGGATATCGGAGTAGATGAAAGGACTCCTATGGTAGAAGAAGAATCAACTGAAGAAAATGTTCCAGTTGAAGAACTTTCACAGCAACATGAATCAATTGCAACCAGTAGGCCAAAGAGGACAATCAGAAAACCTGCTCGTTTTGCTGATATAGTGGCCTATGCATCCCCAACCATAAATGTTGATATTCCTGCCACTTTCAATGAAGCAGCTCAAAGTTCGGATAAAGAAAAGTGGAGGATTGCAATGGATGAAGAAGTACATTCCCTTCATAAGAATCAAACATGGAGGCTAACCAGTCTTCCAAAGGGAAAGAAGGCAATCGGATGCAAGTGGGTATATGCAAAGAAGGAAGGATTTCCTGACAAGTCTGGTGTTCGCTACAAAGCAAGATTGGTGGCTAAAGGCTACGCTCAAAAGGAGGGAATTGATTACAACGAAGTGTTTTCTCCAGTCGTGAAACATTCCTCCATCAGAATTTTATTGGCTTTGGTAGCACAATTGGATCTGGAACTTGTCCAATTAGATGTAAAAACTGCGTTTTTACATGGTGACTTGGAAGAGGAAATCTACATGACTCAGCCAGAAGGATTCAAAGTTGCTGGTAAAGAAAAGATGGTATGCAAGCTTGACAAATCGTTGTATGGATTGAAGCAGTCTTCAAGACAGTGGTATAAGCGATTTGACAAGTTTATGATGGGGCAAAGGTACACAAGAAGCAAATATGATGATTGTGTATATTTGCGCAAGCTACGAGATGGATCCTACATATATCTTCTTCTTTATGTTGATGATATGTTGATAGCTTCCAAGGATCAAGGTGAGATTGAAAAATTGAAATCTCATTTGAGTCGGGAGTTTGAAATGAAGGATCTCGGCGAAGCCAAGAAAATTCTCGGCATGGAGATAAGTAGAGATAGAAGATTGGGGAGGCTTTATTTGACACAGAAAGAGTATCTTAGTAAAGTATTAAAGAGGTTTGGTATGAATGAAAAGACTAAACCTGTTAGTACTCCACTTGCTCCTCATTTCAAGTTTAGTGCATCGTTATCTCCAAAGAATGATGCAGAACGAGAATATATGGCAAAGGTACCGTATGCAAATGCGGTGGGTAGCTTGATGTATGCTATGGTGTGTACAAGGCCCGACATTTCACAAGCAGTTGGAGTTGTGAGCAGGTACATGCATGATCCTGGCAAGGAGCATTGGCAAGCTGTGAAATGGATTTTACGGTATATTTTGAACACCGTAGATGTTGGATTAGTATTTGAGCGGGATGAGAAGATTGGTCAAGGCGTAGTTGGATATTGTGATTCCGACTACGCAGGAGATCAAGATACACGTCGATCAACGACTGGGTATGTTTTTACACTTGCTAAGGCACCAGTCAGTTGGAGGTCTACCTTACAGTCAACAGTTGCTTTGTCTACTACAGAGGCGGAGTATATGGCAGTTACGGAAGCTGTTAAGGAAGCAATTTGGCTTCATGGATTGCTTGATGAATTGGGAATTGGACAGAAGTCTATCAAAGTTCATTGTGATAGTCAGAGTGCTATTCATTTAGCAAAGAACCAAGTTTATCATGCAAGGACGAAGCATATCGACGTACGGTATCATTTTGTGAGGAAGATTTTGGAAGATAGTACGATACTACTTCAAAAGATTCAGACCAAGGAGAATCCTGCTGATATGCTTACGAAGGTTGTGACAACTATCAAATTCCAACATTGTTTGAATTTGATAAATGTTGTGCACAACTTGAAGATTGGCGCTTGACAACGCATTTGAAGACACCACCGAATTTGAGGGAAAAAAAAAATTTTTATTTTTGGTGGGATTAGAAATTATGCCAAGGTGGAGATTTGTTGAATTCAAAGCCAAGCCTCAATTGATGACTTTTTCAAGCCAAAATTGAGGACTTTGAAATCTTTGGCCTAAGTTTCTAAATCCCACATCGGTAGTTTTGTTAGGAATCCTATCATTTGTAAACTATAAATAGGAGCATCATTTGATAGGATTAGACACACCAAGCAAGAGCCAATAACTTGCTTTCTTCTCTCTCTTTGTAATATTTCTTCTAGTGAAATATTAAATTGTCGGTAGTGTCCGAGGACGTAGGCAAATTAGCCGAACCTCGTTAAATTCTGGTGTTCTATTTTATTGTCTATTTAGTAGCTATATTTGTAGGTATATTTGTAGTGAGTTATTGTGCAATTAAGTGCATATATAGGTGATTCTGTCTAGGAAATTGGTATTTAAGCAGGCCAGTGTGCCTCACCAAATATTTCCTGGGAATTACCATTTTTGCAATTTTAGGTACAATAATTTACTCGTTATACCTTTGGTAGGGCTTCCGCAACACAAAAATGGTAATTCCCAGGAAATATTTGGTGAGGCACACTGGCCTGCTTAAGTACCAATTTCCTAGACAGAATCACCTATATATGCACTTAATTGCACAATAACTCACTACAAATATACCTACAAATATAGCTACTAAATAGACAATAAAATAGAACACCAGAATTTAACGAGGTTCGGCTAATTTGCCTACGTCCTCGGACACTACCGACAATTTAATATTTCACTAGAAGAAATATTACAAAGAGAGAGAAGAAAGCAAGTTATTGGCTCTTGCTTGGTGTACTTGAATTGGTTTGTTTGAGAGTTATTTATAGTTCTCAAACAACCTCTCAAATGTTAAACTTAACCGATGTGGGATTTAGAAACTTAGGCCAAAGAATTCAAAGTCCTGAATTTTGGCTTGAAAAAAGTCATCAATTGAGGCTTGGCTTTGAATTCAACAATTTGCACATGTTACGCTTTGTTGCATGCATCATTTAAACTTAAATTGGTCACGTCCATTACCCTACAATTCAATGTGAGTGATCGGAACTAAGTTGCAAACCTGTATCATTGTGAAATTGAAATATTCGGCCAACGATTGAATAAATCATCATCAATTCTGAATTTTCAGGAACTTCCGGAGCATCAAAGATCAGATGCTATGAATAGCATGGTTTACGAAGCTGCTGCAAGAATCACGGATCCAGTTTACGGTTGCGCTGGTACAGTGACCCTACTTCAGCAGCAAATCCTGGGGCTTCAAGAAGAGTTGGCGAAAGCGCAGGGCGAGATCCTTAATATGCAATGCCAGATTGCCAATTTAGTCTCGTTAAATTGGATGGAAATGTTTCCGTCGCAAGAGCAAGAAACCATTAATGTCTCGGGGCTGCAGCAAGATATTATCCATATGTCGGAAAAACAGCCATGGGATGACAGTGACACAACTAATTTTTCTTTAGAACAATTTTGTACACATGAGAAAGCTATGGGCATATGACTGGTGGCCATATATATAAAGGGCTGAAACTGCTCAAAAGTTTGCAACGCCATTCTAATATATATATTTAGGGTGCCTTTAAACGTTGATGTTTGAATGGGATTGGATACTTTAATAAATACATGTATGCCCATTGAGTGATCAGTGGTTCTTTGATTGTTAGAGAATACTGAATGGTATTTTTCTCTTAGTTGATGGCAGTAATACAAGGTTTATGACAGAGTAATTTTCTCATTATTGCATGGACGGAACTTGCTACATTATTTTGTTACTGTATTTGCATCTAATAATAAGCACCAAAAATTACTAGCCTGAACCAGGGGGACTTCATCAATATCAGCAATCATGCAACTGTCCAAGCTATATTTGTGGGTACTAAAGTTTCAACCTAGATTAAGAATATCAATTGGTTATGATTAATGGAACTCATGTTGGGGTCTCATCTTTCATTTTACCTAATACTACAACCATGGTAAAAATTTTAAAAAAAAATGCTCATCTTTTCAACGAGTAGCAACAACTCAGCAATTGGCATCCCCAAAAAGAAAAGGGTTCTAACAAAATCACATAACAAAGTTCTTCAAATGGACTTCCCATGAATGAAGTGATAATTCCCTTCAATCCAATCATCATAAACCCTTGTTGGGATTGCTATTTTTCTATAAAAAAATTTTTTGAATTTTTTAAAAATATTCCCTCGATACATCTTTTGATCACGTTTTTACCTCACATTCATAACGTCTAAGAAAAAGTGCTACTCTATTAATTTTTGAAAAAAATTTCAAAAATTCCAATCCAAATGGGCGTTGTGTATTCAGTTTGGACCTAGATCCATTGCATCGACCCAAATGGCCTGTGGTTTGCTGACCTTTCTTGATTTCACCTACACTGGGTTCCTTTGGTTGTTAGCTAGGATTGGGAAAGAAAGTACACTCGATGTACAAGAAGTCCAAAAGTTTGATCTATAATCAATGGGCTCTGTCATACTTTGTAGCCCTTTTTAAATTTCAAAAGATTAATATATAAAATTAGCAAATTCCAGTGACCCAGTTGCATCAATTGAACTATTGTAATTTTTTAAATTTCAATTCATATCAACCTTTATGTCGAGTGATTTTTATTTTCTAAAACAAATTTTTTTTTTTTTTGCTTTGAGCTCTTAGGCGGCCTAGCACTTGGATCAGCAAGATACTAATTTCATGCACGCAATTTTCACACCCAAAAAAATATATAAATAAATACACTTGCCTACATTTTTTTTTATCGAGATACACACAGATTTTACCTGGACCAAAAGGGTGTCTGGCACTACTCTTGGATTTTTTTCACTGCATGCGAGATTTGAACCCTCACCTACAGTCCAATGAGGGACTAAAGTCTCACTCGATAGCCACTGAGCCAAGCCCAGTGGTTAAATACACCCGCCTGCATGATAAGCACTCTATCTTTCCAGAAGAAATTGGAAATTGAGGTACTTATAGTTGACTTAAATCTGAAATTTTATTCCACCTTAGGGCGATTGACTTTGTTTCTGAATTTCTTTCTTGAGTTCCTTGAAATCTATAACACCATAAATTGGTGTTGTATATATCTCTATGATTTTCACACCAAAACCTAAATGAATAAAATTTTCAAACTCCAGCATTTTATTTCTTTGGTCCTTAAATATTTTTATTCAACGATTAATCTTTTTAGACGCTGTTTTTTTTTTTAAAAAAAAACTACAAATTTCATCTCACGCGTTCAGATTTTCCTAACTAGAAACGTTAAATGGTCTACATTAAAGATTAAATATACATTAGGGATCTGGTAATCCAACTTAAATTATTATTAGTCCAATATACCTTTTTTTTTCACTACAAATTTCATCACACGCATTCAGATTTTCCTAAATATAAACCTTTCAAGGTCTACATTAAAGATTAAAATATATATATATATATATATATATATATATATATATATATATATATATATAGTAGGGACTTGATAATTCACCTTTAATTATTATTATTAATTATTGGTCCAATATACCACCCTTTTTTCCAACTTGGAGTTGTTCATATTTTATTTACAGAAAAAGAAAAGACTCTCTCACACACAGACTCGCATTTGGTCAATGTGATGATGCCACAGCTGAATTCATCATATTCTGCATTCATTTGTCAAAAACGTGTAGAATATAGTCATATACATACAATACAAGTGCGTATTTGGTACATGGCTTTCCAGATTGAGATAGATAAGTATGACTTAGGTCGGGCATCTTTCTGTTTTCAGTCTACCTACCTTGGCCACTATATGAATATGATCACTCCATGATTAAGCAGTCAACTCGTGGCTCATGTGCAATTCTGTGCAGCAGCACCAGCAGGCCCCAAGGTTGGGGGGGGGGGGGGCAAATAATGGCGAAGCTGTATTAATACAAATTCTGAATGTACAGAATAATATGTTCTGTATTTAAACCATGCTAGAAAATTTTCATTTCTGATATACTACAACAATCGTTCCAATTCTTTGTCCCAAATGTAGAACTCCTTTTAGGAGTTCTTCCGGCTTAGAATTCAGATGGTACAATTAATGACAGAATTATCATCATTAATTTCTATATAATCTTTCATGCATGTACATATCGGTGATTGGAGGGAGAGTTAGATGGAGTAGTAAAGTGGGAGAGATTGTAAATAAGAGATGTTGGATTCAAATCCTCTAAAAGTAGATGTTTTTGGAGGTGTTTTTGAAAAATTTTACTGTAGCAGTGCATATAAAAATTTTTTACTATAAATTTTTTTTTTTAAATATTTGATATATTGTATGGATAAGATGTTGTTTGAGTTATTATCTATTACTGTAACATTGTATTTGAAAAATTTGTTTTTGAAAAAATAGCCAATCCAAACGGAGCGATATCATTGCTGATAAACTTTAGAAATTGGCCCAAAAAAGAAAAGTAATTTATTGAATGAAATTCCGGGTTTTTGTTTAGTTCGATTGGGATACATCTTTTATTCATGATTGTTGATAACGTTGTTAATTACCAACCAAAACACAGGTTGTTGATTTAAGGGCTTATGTTCTTTTTATTTTTATGTCAAGAGTAACGATTCAACAATGTTGCCCTTGTGCTCCATTGAGTAGATGTTCCCCAGCAAAATATAAGAATCTAGTGGTGATAATATTGTTAATCAAGGGTTCAAGTTTTATGGACATCAAGAACCAGGATTAACGGGACAAGTTCCGAAACAACCGTCAGACTCAATTCAAAACTGCTTTCGAAACATAACTTCTTTTCTTTTACTCTCGAAAATGTATATATCTAATCTCATTCATTCATCCTGTAGCAATTAAACCGAGCATTAGTCCCTTGCGGCCTTCCTCCCCCACCTCGCGATTGGTCTATATGTCTAGAAGCTAGCCTGCTCTTTATCTTCTGGGATAACTCTGTCTGTAAAACGTCCAGTATGAAATCAAGTGCCAAGAGTTATCGATCAAACTTGTCCTATCTTCACGAGTTGGGTCCTGATCCTTCAGTTGCAGTAGCCAGAAGTGGCATCCAACTCTGGATGAGAAATGCGTTACAGAAGAACAACATGCTTGATGCCACTGGCTTTTTGCGCGTAGACCGAAGGAAGCAAAGAAAAAAAAAAAAGGCACTCACGGTCACAGACACGCTTTGCTAGTTTGCTTGCAGTTGGATGCATATAGCTCACTGATGATATATTATCGACAAGTTTTAAGTTTGTTGGTTGCATTGTATAACTTGTACAAACATATAGTTCTGAAGTCGTGTCTATTCTATGGTGCAAGATCCATCATGTAATCTAATTAGAACAAAGTCGTTGGTTTATGAGTTGGTGTATTTACTTGCAGTTTCACGCGTTAAATTTAATGTAGTTCATGTGTCAATCAATCCCCAGTTGAGAAGAACACATATGATAGATACATCTAGGTTCCAGTATACTGTTACTTCCACAAAAGAAAGACAGAAGTGATGATTCGTACGTATGTGCATATATATATTCCAACTAGCTCTTTTGATGATATGATAGATAAAAATCTTTTCTTTGGCATTGTGGGTCTACATGTGGTGCACATCATCCGAACGTGTGGATCCTCCCAAACTGGGTTTTCATTTTTCAATATTCCAACGTGCATGGTTTTCAGCTAATGAGTTATAAGAGATCCCCTGTTCTTGACGACATAGGCAGGTTTTCTGCTAGTAAGCTACAGAGATCCGCTGCAAGCAGCAGAGCAGCTAATCCGCTTGAATATACAGCGAGTTACAAGAGTTGAAGGACTTGGATAAAGGTTATGTAAATAGGCCGCCCACGTTAAAACTGCAGAGTATTTGTTTTTCATGCAAACGTCCAAGTGACGGCTTCCCCACAACTCATATACTAGCTTTTTACATTGTGAAAGGAAAGGAAGAATAAAAGTTCCGATAAGAAATTGTACGAAACCGTGTGGACAGCCGAATTAGGGGACAGCCGTTTTCTGGACCCTGAACTGTCTCAACGCTTGATGCTGGGGAATGTGGGATGAGCCCATACTGCAAAAAAACCGTCCACGGATATACAAGAAGAGGAAGAAGACTGATGATAATAGTAATAATATATTGTAATGTATCCATGTGTATAATAATCTGTATTGGGTATGAATATTTTTTTCACAGTGGTACATTTTCAGTTTAGCCTGCTGAAGAAATTTTACTCGGCATATAATATAACATCTGCTAATTTTTTTTTTTTAAAAAAAAACATGTTTTAGAGTGTTCGATAGGATTAAGCCCGCCCACCTGATCATTTATTAGCCTGCATAAACTCATCAACTGATACTTCCGAACTGCTGTCAAGTGTAAAAAGAAAATTGTGGCGTTGCTCTTCCTCTTGGTCTTTCCTACTCAAACCAGTCCAGTTAAGCACAAAAGTTTGGTCGCACTTTTACGAAATGGAATAGACCTAAAGAGGACATGTGGAAGCCAGACTGTGAATACCCCCAACATTGCGACGACTGTGGCTGCTTTTTTGGTGGAAAATGCTTGCGTTTCGTATACAAATCTTTGGTCTTCCCAGATCCGAATTTTCCAATGTATGGATAATTTGCTGCACTGATTAGTTAGTAGGTGTGCAATTTGTCTCCCCTTTTTTTTTGGTTTAATGAAAGATGTTTAGACGTTGGTTGCACTGTCTTCTCAGCTAAAAAGTAGTAATACCTCATCATTTGAGTTCTTTCCAAGAAACTATAAGTCATACAACACGCATGATGATGATGATTTTCAATACGTATTCAAAGATTCTCGATCATTATCATCATTTGAAACTGACCACCCAAAATCCATCTTGATAATTTTCTAGCCTAGCACAATTTTTCATGTTCATATACGCTGCTTCCCTAACTATTTGAAGACTGGTTCGTGATAGTCGTGGAACTTAGAAGTGGCGAAATTGCTTTCTTATTATGCCGGCAGAAAGGTCTCACGCTTTGAATTGTATCAGTTTTCTTTGTTTCTTCTTTGGTGCATAACTAGAAAATATATACACAGAAGAAGAAAAAAGGCACTCCCTTCTAAAGTTAAAAGAAGTACGTGAGAAAGAAAGACAAATGAATCTGGTTTCATAACTTCACAATTAAATACCATTCAACTGCATGGCACTCATTAATATGGAAATTAAATGCCTGACAGTAACAGGAAGCTAAAAAATAGCCAATAATTTTGCACATAACTACAAATCTTGTGTCTTTTTTTTCTTTTTTTTTTTTGGTTGGGTGTATTGTCAGGGAATTTATTACAGTAATTCTTAACTACCTCGAAGGTCCACACGCAAAGCTTTACATGCTAACTTCGAATCCTTCAAGTCAAACAAGAGAGTTGTCATTCCTCTGCAATTGCAAACCAGAATAATTCTGACAGAAGTCAACTGTTCAGTTATGCTTTTAGCCTGACGTGTTATTCCAATAATCATCCTGGATTTTCATTATTATGATGCGATCAATAGTATTATATTTTGGCAAATCTTAATATGGAGAAAATCTGTTCTCGAATTCTGAGTGGGTTCTGCCTGCGTGTTTGCTTGTGTGAAAGTTGACATGCGGGTGACAGAAATACTATGAAAAATCTCCAACTAAGTTTGACCAATCTTCCAAAGCCAAAGAAAATAAGGGACGAAATCCAATTTGGGTTGGAAAACAAAAATGCCAATGGCAAAGGTCTCTTTTGATGGTCACTGTCTTTTGGGACTTTGCTGGGAGAGAGTCCCAATCTCGTTCCACACGAGCCCAGCGGTTTCTCACCCACCTTGCTTAGATGTATCATTACTAAATTGCTCAAATGGTCCTTCAATGTTGGCAAATCTTATTTTGTTAGTTTTTGAACTTTAGAATAAAGTAAATTATCCATCAACCTATGGTAAGTTTACCACATTCAAATTTCAAATTCTTCTTTTATACATTATTAACGGTGTACATATTATCAAGAAGATTAGATGTATGATAACGAATTTGATTTTGAATCTGAAATTTAAATTTTACACATGTATTATGCATCCAAATATGACAGTAGTGTTTTTAAATTTAAAAGACGGGTTTGATTGGAAAGATATAGTACATAGCTTAACTATACGGCCTAATAATGAGGTAACCCCAACCCCTGAATTATTAGAAGACTCGTATAAATACAATAATATGAGTTTTCATCGACATGATGAGCTAATATGCAGTTACACTTCATCTGAAACCTAAATTTTACATATGTATTTCGCATCAAACTATGACGGTGCATAAAAAATTTAGTTTTTTGATTGGAAAGATATAGTACATAGCTTAACTATACGGCCTAATAATGAGGTAACCCCAACCCCTGAATTATTAGAGGACTCGTATAAATACAATAATATGAGTTTTCACAACACGATAAACTAATATGTAATTACACTTCACATAAAAACTAATTTACGCACATAAAATTTGTTTCATGAAAGCTTTTAATATGAAAGTTGAAAGTAAAATCAAATACCCTGAGGACTACTGTAGCAACTCTCCCATTTTTCAGCCCTGTATCTTGGGACCTTTGGCCTTTTGCTTGTCATTATCATTTGGTCGCCACGTACACCAGTGACTGGCGGTCTGGCTACAGGGTCGTTGGAATAAGGTGCTGCTTCATCTTTTGGCTGCATCTCAAATAGTCATTCCATGGTGAATAGTCGGCACCAGACTAGGTTATTTTGGAGGGCAATCTTGAATACGTGTCATTCTTTAACAAATATTGGGAAAAAAAAAAGAGACCTAAAATGAAAAAAAAAAAAAGATTATATTCTAGTTCAGCATTTATACTGGTCCTGCAAAGTTTTGTTGGGCATTTTGTGGCACTATCATGGTCTGTGCTGCCATGCCCATAATTTCATAACGTCAGAAAATTAAGCAAATGATGATTGAGGAACTGTATCAAACAATTCCAATTGGCGCATATTTTCAAAAAAAAAAAAAAAAAAAAAAAAGAAGAAGAAGAAGAAGAATTTAGTCAATTTTGTCCATCACCTTTCTTTCCTAACTTCTCTAGAAAATATCACTTTTCAACTAACTAATACAACTTCTGTTCAAGTTTTGCAGCTCATAGGCTATGATAACACGACAAAGTAATCGTTAACTGACCTCTTAAAAATGTATTATTAGCTCTAATCATCTTTGTTAATTAGAAACTCTTTGCATTGAAAAAATCTCATTTGTACTATAGGGTCCAAAATGCTACACCGTTAAGAAGAATCTTAAGTTGGTGGTAAATATATATATATATATACATATATATATATATATATATATATATATATACATCCGCTGTTTGATTTCTATAAAAAAAACTTTGCCAAACTTGATATAAACACGAGATCTTGGGGGGGGGGGGGGTTTCAAAGTGAAAGTGGACAAGGTAAAAAGCACTATCAAAGTGCATGTGAAAATTGGCAATCAAAGATATTACAAGATCGATGTGGCGGAAACTTCTAATATATATTTAAGCTTTCCAAGTATGATTAGTTGATTATTACAATTGATTTCACAAGCCTTTAATTGCTGACCACAATTTATACAAGAAACAGCCACAAAACTGCACAGCTTAATCATTCCTGTATGTAAGAGATTAATATTGGCTTGTTTGCATATATATCAAATCCTAAAACCACATATGATGAGGCTTGCTTTTCAGTGTCAATTCTACACTTGTTTCCAGTCTTTGCTGACGACAATTTATAGGTATCTTCTTTCTCTGCAACTTCTAAATTTATGGAAATGCATGGTAGTAGTAGTGGTATTTCTTGGACTTCATGAATTCGTCATATCACAAAAAAGGGATCATTAATTTTAGGTAAAAATGGTTGATGCAACAATAATAATGCCTTTTAAAGTATAATGCATTTGTCCTTAGTACTGCAACTCTCCATGTATAAGTACTATAACTATTCAGAACTCAGATCAAAATTCAGTTTCTAACCATCCAAAATAGAAAGTGCTGTATCGCATTTTCTAGGATTTTTTGTAGAAAAATTATTTGATGTATGTGAGGAAAATGTGACCACGGAAAACGACGCCATTTTCCGGCCGTCCAAACAAGGTTACTACTTTTAGTTTGCATATTAAGCACTCTTGTCTTCAACTTTTGGTTAAGCAGTACAATATGCTTTTTGTCGGTATGAACAAGATAAAATATTCTTGATGATAAAAAAAAAACAAAAGCAGCAGCAGCTAGTACCATATAAGTCCACTCAAATCTTAGCATTAATCCTATAAAGCACAAAGCTAAAACTGAGAGAGGGTACAAACTACAAAGATTATAATCTTATACTTTTTGGAGTTTGGACATAAACTGGTCCACCTTTTCGACTGGTCTGTATCTAATTGGCCGCCTCTTTGATTCGTTTTAGTCATATTACTATATTTTGATAAATGTTCATACCTTGTTATAATCAAATTCTTGAGATCAGTCAAACGAAATATACTTAAAACTGAGATGATGGAGTTAATTAACAGATAAGCATATATGGAGGACTTTAATTTGGTGTCTCCCATTCTTCTTCTTTAAACTAATTAAGGGGCATTAATTATGGGTACGCACAATGAAAAGTTAATTTTTGAACCTTTTAACTGCTAAAGACATCTGAATTGGTTTGCTTTGTGCAAGACAAGAGTCAACAATCAACAAAGTTTTTGCGACTTAAAGAAAGAAATGTAATTCCTGCCTGTGTCACATTCTTCACAAACAAATTCATGATGTCATCTTCAAGTATTATGACGCATGACGACCTCATAATTTCTTTTTTGTGCCCCCCTTCCCGGGTTTTCCTTGTCTATATATATTCCTGCCCATTGTACCCAAGCAGAACCACCCCACCACAAATCAAACCAGCCCCATATATCAAAGGGTTTAAAGTAAACAGCTGAAGACCAGCAGGGAAAAACACACACACACACACACACTAGTCCTCCTTTTCTTCACTGCAGAAATGGAGTGCAGCAGCACAACCACTACCACTACAACCATATGTGCCGCGTCTCAGAATCAATCTCTCTCGCCTTCATCATCTCCTTCATTGTCTCCGAGGGCTGGATCTCCCAAAAATGGTCCGCCATCTCCTCCACCAGTCATTCTTAGCCCTTGTGCCGCATGCAAAATCCTCCGCCGCAGATGCGCAGAGAAATGTGTATTGGCTCCATACTTTCCGCCAACTGAGCCCTTAAAGTTCACCATTGCACATAAAGTATTTGGAGCTAGCAACATTATCAAGATGCTGCAGGTAATATATAAGCTTCACAACCGCCCCCCCCAAAAAAAATCAAAGCTTAAATTAATTGCATTGTTTGCTAGAAATTCATGCAAGTGTTTTTTCTGTTCTTTTTTCAAGAAAAAAAAAAAAGTAGCATTCATGGTTTTAATCATAGGTAAAGTTTTCTAGCAACAAGTACGTTGTTTGACTTCAAAGACGTAGGTTGCCAGGGGGACCGGGTGAAAGGGGAGGGAGAAGGAAAAGCAGAGGGGAGATGTGAAATGTCTTTTACTCGAGTGGAATCTCTTTCACATTCTACAAAGGAGGGGTCTTTAACCACCTCCAATAAAGGAGGTTTTGCTTTAATTAATTTGTACTAGTAGCAAGGTCGCTTTATGCCAAAAAATTCTACAATTCTTGACAAATTTTCTAACTACTTCGGACATAAATTCCAACCTCAAATTGGATAAGATTGTATTTCAAATTGAACAATTATAGGCGTCGTTACTGAGTAATTACTTGAAAACTATCTTACTCGACAGTTTGTATAGATTTTTTTACCTATGCTTGCCGGAAAAGAAAAGAAAATTATCAATTGAACAAGTTTGAATGAGAAGTTTCAAAGCACGCGTAAGTGATACTTCTACATTTAGAGTCTAGTATCTAGACCATATTATTTTCTCCGAGTGGAACAAGTCATCTTGGAATTCCATGCTTCAGGTCTTGATCTACATCTCATACGCTGCAATAATTCAATATGGAGGTCAACGACAGGATTAACAGTTTTTTATGTGTTGTATACTTTCAGGAACTGCCAGAGGACCAAAGAGCAGATGCTGTGAACAGCATGGTTTACGAAGCGAATTCGAGGATTAGAGATCCAGTTTATGGCTGTGCAGGGGCAATTTGTCAGCTGCAGAAGCAAATTAGTGAGCTCCAAGCAGAACTTGCCAAGGCACAGGCTGAGATGTTGAACTTGCAATGCCAAAATGACAATCTCAAGTCCTTAATCTGCATGGGAATGGCTGCACAAGGTGATCGAGAAATCATGTCCGAACAGCATCTAAGCTGTGATAATACAAGCTTATTTCTTGATGATGCAAATATATATGCTGCTTGGGAACCACTCTGGACATAAGCAAGCCGATCCAGGGCAAGGATATTTAACTGGTTTGGAGAAGTCGAGTAAACAAGGATCTGCAAGTGTGGACACAAAAGCGACTGCATGCAGTGACCTATACTAATAAAAATTTAAACAATTTCCAATTGGATTAATGTATTTTTCGAGTTATTATATGAAGAGTAGATCTTTTAACAATACAGACGTATTTTTACGATATTTTATGTCCGACTTATCCCAAGAGGAAGAAGGAGTAGCGAGAAGAATAAATGTTTAAAGAAGAAAATTATCTTCCTATTTTTTTATTAGCAACGATACATTTGTATAACCTACTCTATTCTAATCTAGGGGAGGAGAAGCCTAAGGAATCCAAGGAGGGACTTAAGCCCCTCCCTCGTAGCCGCTGAGCCATTGGCGCCCAGTGGTTTTAAAGAAGAAAATTATCCGCACCATAGGAATTTGTACGGATTCTTAATTGACAAGACGCAAAATGTTACTCCTTCCATACCACTTTTGTGGTCTTTATTTCTATTTTTCTCTCTCTCTCTCTCTCTCTCTCTCTCTCTCTCTTTTTGGGCAAATGAATGCCCTATCTTTTTTTATTTTTTCTATTTTGAGACAACGACTTTTCTTTCTCATAATTAGATTTATTGAGGAAAAATTAGCATTAACCAAAAAACATTGGGAATATATTTAAAATTTTGGGGAACTACCTAGATTATTATGATTTTGTAGTCCAAAAATATCGGAAATTGGAAGCGAAAAGTTCTAATCAATATCTTCTCTGAAATTGATTTATCTGGTTCGGTTGTCAAACTTCGACAAGGACCAAGAGATGGATGCCGGGTACGTCATGTCACGCACCATTAGTCTCTACTGACCGCTTATGAGCTTAATCCCAAAGGGAGTGTTTGGACAGATAAATTATCTCAAATAATATTTCGCTTGCATCATAAACATATTATCTAATTCATTTTTTTTTATTTTTAACCATCTTTTTATTTCACATACATCACATCATAAAAAGTGCTACAGTAATTATTTCCAAATAATACTCTATTCAAAAATTATTTTTACAAAAAAATAACACCTGAATTCTGCCTTAACATCATTTTAAGCAATCCAATAAGCCATTAGACCTGTATCGTGTATTAATCGTGATATTCGGGCATGAATTTTTCTGATCTAATATTTGACTTAATCCAAATGAGCTTACTCAAAATGTTGGGATGTAGAAAGCACTTGGATGACAAAAATAGGAGTTTTGCCCTTGGAAGAAATAATCCATTTTTGGGAAAGATTTGAGATCACTCCCCACAAAATTCAATTTAACTACTATTTTCTTGTTGGTTTATTTTGGTGCAAGTCCAAGCTGAATGACTTTTGGATCTTCATTATTTCATGAAAAGTGATGCGAAGCTGACTGAATTTTCCGACAGTTAGGATATACTACGAGTTTCCGATAACCAAAAAACCAGACAAAAGTTATTCCTTTTATAGACAATTTTATGATCTACATAAAAAAAAAAAGCCAAAAGATTATATGTAAAAATATGAAAAGAAATATCATTTTATATGTAAAAATGATGAGTCAACTCGTTTGCAGCTTGCAAAAAGTGTTATAGATGCATGCCCCCAGATATCAAATTAATCTTTTTTTTTTATCATCGTCACTTTATTTATATTCTACTCTATTCTAATCTATCTAGGAAAGACCCAACTGAGCCTACGGAGAGCCGGTAGGGATTGCCGGAATTTGCCTCAAGGCTGGTGGTTAGAAATGAAATTAATCATTTGTTTGAAAATTGGAATTTGGATCAGTTATTCTACTATTCGGGAATAGTACAACCAGCTTGTCATAGAGTTTACCTTTTCCTACGATGGATAGACTCCACAAAAATTCCTTACATCTTTCTAAAGTGCTGATTAGGTTTTCCACACACAAGAAGAAAATTTTAAAAATTTTTACTTGGTGAATTATGAGATGGGCACATTGTCAAATTTATTGCATGTGGTTATAAACCATCATTTTCCACAAACAAAAAATTGAAAGTTTTAGTTGGTCCACATTACTTTAGAGACTTTGTGGTAGAAAAATTTTGCTTGATTTGTTTTTTCTAGTTTGCAAATTGTCCGTCAAGTGAAAGATATATATCTTTGGACTCTTTTCTCGTATTCACAACCATAATATAGCGACCTTTTGCTAATGTCAAGGTCTTGTTTTAGCTACTTGTATTCTAGTCATAAATCACCCAATGGATGATTTGCCACCGGAGAAGGTTCTGTTGAAAGTTGGAAATTCGTTACTTCTGATGTTTTTGTCAAGGCAAAAAGTTGACGCTTGTCTAACACAGACACGTGCCGAGTAACTATTAGGCATCCGTTAAAATATGTTTCAGGTCGTGTTAAAATTTCAAAAGGAAAAGACTAATTAGAGAAAATGTATAAATATAAGATATGGTAATAATTATTAGTACGTGTAAGTGTGTAACACACACACACACACACACGCACGACAGGTCCGAAGAAATTTTGATGTATTAACAAGTGCCCGTTGGATACTCATTAACAGATTTAAAAATTAATGAATATGATTATGCATGATTGATCACATAATGATCCACGACTGATATTGCATGTTTATAAAATTTTGCCACCGCTTTGGCATGCAATCGCAATCTTTACGATTAAGATTTTGAAAACAGATTACATTCCTAACCGCGTTTGATCAATGATTGCTGTAACCAAAACTTGAGAATTAGTAAAAGAGAAGAAGAAGAAGTATTGATCATGAGTGTGAAGTGTGAACAAACAACCATGTGAAAGAGGAAAATAACCGATTATCAATCATCTAGAAAAGAAGCTAAAACTGGTAGTAGTAATTAATAGCCTATCAACATGCACATCCACAATTAATTCTCTGAACACAAATGGTGCCGCTGACACATTTCTAGTTGAAGGGAGTAAATTACAGTTATGTGACAGAATGATTCGATAATCAAACGATCCCACAAACATAAATGCTGACCCTCAATTCAAAGAAGAAGGAAAGGAAAAAAAAAACAAGAAAGTGGGAATGTTTCTTTTATTGCAGTAGGAATTCATACTGAGTTGGAGAACCCAAAATAGGAAGGGGGAAATTGCCAAGTGATCTGTGAGAAGCCCTACAGAATTAAATTGGAAGAAGCATATTAGGGGGGGGGGGGGGGGTATACATAAATCAATTAGGACGTCTTGCAAGACTAATGTGAGATGGAAAATGAATGTGTTGTCTCATCCACATCGAACTTATCTTTCAGAAAAGAAAAACTATATATATATATTGCTTGAATTATTTGTACAACGACTTTGGCAATCTGCTGCTGGTAAGATAAATTTCAGTAATTTGTTTGACCAATAGCCACTTAATGCGAAGACAAAATTTACAAGAAGTTAAATATGTCACACCCATGTCGTTATTCTTGATGCAACAATTTTCAATGTTGCAGGCTGATATTAATTTGAATTGCAACTTGTTAAACACCTTACTCTTCCGGAATTGAATTGCCTTGTATCAAGATAGAATACCTTAGATAAGGCCTATCTATGGAAGTAACTTCATCCTCCTATATTATAAGCGAGGGAAAGCAAAGGCTATTCATATCCCATTCCCAGGTGGAGAAGCCTTCATAAAAGTACGACGAAATGTTTGTCAAATCGATAAAAAAAATCTGCAGTCGCTACTCGAGAGAGAACACGTATTGGGGCGTATTAGATTATAATAACCCGCTAACCACACGAGCATAACCAAGTGTCTGCCTTGCAAGATCATTGAACCCGTCAAATTTGACGGATATAACTACATACGACTTTGCAAGGAAAGCATGAAGATTGAAGAACTATATCTCAAAGCTAATTAAGGGCAATGATTGCCTTCTTTACTCTTCCCAATTAAACGGATGTGTGGTGGTGCAAAGTCGTTTACATTCGCGTACTTGTATTTTTGGGCTAAGCAGGCCTACAAAACTAATTAATTACCCTACCTAAAAGCCAAGTTCTAATGCAGAAGTTGATGGATACAGGACTGGGCACTGCATAAAAGTTCTCCCCTAAACGAAACATACAAATCAATAAGCTTGACTCAAAGTAGATTTTGTAGCATGTTTGCATTGACTAATTAAACCAAGGAAATGTCAATGGGTGGATCCTGTTCACCATTGAAGCAGTATTAAGTAATTGGGCTGAGGCACGTTAATTCAAACAAAACTCACCTAACATATTAATATAGTCAAGGGATAAAACTCGGTTTAATTAAGTAGTTAACGGGGGAAACAAACGCGGAGCACAATAATAATTAATCAACAGGGCATAGGGGACTATATTCTAGTAGCCCCTCCAAGGGGAATCCTTAATATTATAAGGTCTGATTACTGGAAGTAAAAAACTAATGTCAGGTGGGAACAGGGAGACTGCAGTTGGGAAGTCTGCTATGGAAACTATTTGACGAGTGAACAAAACTAATTCCACATTGGAACTTTTGATCTTTAAAGGCAATCAGGCATTTTCATTTTGTTATCTTGCCCCCAAAGTCCAACAGTTGCTTGCAGTCTTTAAGGTGCACTAGCTGACTTCCTTGTTTGTTTTAAAAAAAAAAAAAAAAAAGTTAGCTGATTGATTGATAATGAAATATCATGAGGTCAAGGTTCATCTGTAAATGTACAATAAGCAAGTGATCAGACTATAACCATACAGCACTCAAGCAGTCAATGATCAGTCAATATGTGCAATTCATGGAATATTATTATGATGTATCATCAGTACCAGAATTTTCTTCATGTAGGTTATGTATATTTTTCTTTTCGATTTTCTTTCTCCTTTTTTCTTTGAAAGACATAATGCACCAATCAAAGCCCTTTCTTTACTTGATTATTCCAGCCTACAACTTGTGTGTGTGTGTGTGTGTATATATATATTGGGTTGTTAAACCTATAAATAATTAGGCTACCTAATCTTGATGCATTTTTTCTTGGTTTTTAGTATATTGAGGAAAGGGGGAATAAAAGTGCCACCAATTAGAGTCTAATAACAGGGCATGATATGATGAAGAAAGGATTAATATATATGTTACTCAAGGGCAACTAGCAAACCTTCCTCTCAGCACCTAGTCTTTCGAAAGCTCATCTTCAATTTCCACACCACGCACTTTGGTGTAGGATCGAAAATCATTAAAACAGAGAACAGACATTCCAATCGTATTACTTTTTCCTCCTCCTTCTTTTGTTTTTGAGTTGGGCTTAATTAGATAAAATTGAGGGAGATAAGCGAAAAACTTGACGACTATATGACAACAGATAATACATTGACCTCCCTTAAGATTTCCGACGATTTCATCTAGTTCTCCTCTAATTTTAAAAAACTACATATTCTAGGTGAAATTGTGAAAAATCTCGGGAAAAGAGGCTTTCGAAATTCTCCCTAATTAGAGAATAAGAGGAGCTTTGTGCACCATATTCTTTGTGGATATTAATATCACACACCCATTTAAATATCAAGTTTCAATTAGGATGCAGTTTGTGAAGTCCTACCGTATTTTTAGAACTAATTTTATTTCTGGCCTTGTATCACTCTCCTACATTATACTTTAAACTTTAATTTTAGATATTTTGTATTCTAAACTCTCAATTTTAGACACTTTACATCCTAAATTTTCAAGTTTGTCCTATTTAACTTCAATCAATGACAATAATGCTACCAAAATTAATGAGATAAATGTCAGTGCAAATTAATTATAATATATATTTTTAGATGCAATCCCTTGGCGCGCTCATTTTTACCGTTTTCAACATATTTATCATTGGTTTGTATGGTCCGAGTCACTAATATTATTAGCAAAACTAATGAGATAAATGTCAGTGCAAATTAATGACAATGTATCTTTTTATTCTAGATGCAATACCTTGGCTAATTTTGACCACTTGCAGCAAATTACGATTGATTTTTAGGATCTTCTATGCCATTAATTTTACTAACATTGCCACAGATTGGATTTAAATACGACAAACATGAGATTTGAGGGTGTAAAGCGTCCAAAATTGAGAGTTGAGGGTGCAAAATATTCAAAACTAAAGTTTATAGTACAAAGTGAAAAAGCTACATAAGTTTAGTGATGCAAAGTGAAGTTAGCCCTTATTTTTGTATTTTGATAACCTACTAGATCGGTTAAGGGGCTTAATCAATTAGTTGGACTAAGTGGTGGTGCATGTTGATATAACTACGCTCATTTTAACTCAGAAACATTCGAAAGAAACAATAAAAGTTTGCAGGCTTCTTGAATTCACGCTAATCTTCAAAGCTCAATCCAATCCTAAGGCTTGGAAATGCTGTTCTCACCATCAATTGACCCAAGTAAATGATTCTCCGACCTCAATGCCTTGTTAAGATTCATGTCCCCAGGAGTTCTTTAACTTGTCTAACCCTTCAGACGGGTCTAGCATACAGTCTGAATAAGTATAGTTTGAAACAAGTTACATTTCTTTGTCCCATTTCTGCGTCAAACTGGAAAATCTTTTCTGCTATAATGGCGACTCACTCCGATGGCCCTTCTATGAGAAGCAAGACTAGCAAGATTGTTGACGTCCTTTACTCTGATTGAGAGGGTAACCTTCTGGGCTGCTACTTTCAAGTCAAATTTGAAGCTTCTATAAGTTTAAAAGTCTGTTAGACGCTGGTTCGATGGTGACTAATTCATCTTACATTGTGGAAATTTATACTCTTCTTACTCCAAAAACGAGAAAAAAAAAAATTGCATGGTGAGTTAATAGTTCCCTGAATTTTGATATTTGATAGACTTGCCTCGTTAGAGACAGGGTGGCAAACAAGTCGAATAGAAAGTTTTGATCAAATCGATCCAAACTCGACTCAATTTTACTTATGTTCTTGACAAGCCTTCAATAAAAAAATTTAAACCAGAGAGCGTTGAGATTCTAAACTCACATGCTTGCTAGTTGGTGCATTATGTTAGTTTTAAAACAGCCAATTGCAAATTTTAATTAGCCTATTAATTAAGAATTCACTCCACCCACTACATGATGTGCCTTTTATTATATTGCTCGAGTTATCTTCGTTCATTTCTCATTTTTATACGCTCCAAGTGACAGTAGTGTATGCCCATCGAGTCAAGCACAAACATTATCAAGAAATTCGGTGGGGGCGTATTAAGAATGATACATATTCTCCCAAATTTGCCCGCAGAGACTGAAAGTGGTTAGCCAATTTGGCAACATGCATTGGTCGTATTCAAATTGTCAAAATCTGGAGGGTTTAAACAATGGATGCCTTGAAGCTCAAGGACTAGTTGCTCCCAGTTCAATGTACTCACGCTCCTTGACTTTGATATCAAAGGGTACTCCAACACCCGTACGACGCTTCCATTTTATATTGTGGCAAGGGAGAGAGAGATTAGTCAAATGATGATGCCCAATCAACAAACAAGGAGGGTCTGAAAATTTGACATTGATCCGAAGAAATTTCTATTATATCTTTATGATCAAGTGATGGTTGAATGTGCATACACAACACAAGGCCTTCCCTGGATAATGGATGGATAACATTTTGTAGTTTTATTAGAATTTCTGGAAGGTGATTGAATAAAAGATCAAAGAATCTCAACCAGTGTACGAAATATGATGATTTTGTACAGGAATCCCATTGCAATATTTATTCACCGTTATCAGTTCTACAATTCAAAGTTTCTAGATGTGGACTTTCAACAGTCTTTGCCGTGAATATATACGTATAGTTGAATTCATGGATTTCTTCAAGAACAAGCCTAACTTGAAAACATATAGTAAGACTTTCGTGCTTACCTCCCCGGACCTCTCCTACAGTGCTAATAACAGATTTGTCAACTAATAAAATCAGCTTAGGATAGATATTTCTAGAATAAAAAGATCCCCCATTGGATCCAACAAATGCATGGGATTTTTTTTTTTCCTCTTTTTTTATACGTATACCCACAAAGATAGAAGAACCCTTTCTCGCAATGCTATCAGAATGTGGGGGAAACCAAGAAAAAGATAAACATGATTACGCCAACTAAGTAATTTATGGATCCAACCATTGATTAATTTACCATATGTAACTAAACCTTTTGGCTGTCCTTTCCAGATTGCTGGGGTCAGTTGGAGAAAGAGCGTCACAATCTTGAGGGGTTATGGGGCAGATGTTTAGAAGAGAAGAAGCTCAAGGACTATTACTCCATTTAAATGTGCTCACGCTGCTTTGACTTTGATACCAAAGGTTAAAAAGGCAGTAGTAAGTCTGTTGATATTCCCATTTGTAATCTTTTCAGGTTGTCTTTTCTTGGTCAGCTCAGTTGGAAAGAGCATTATTAATCTTCTTTTTACCCAGATCCATTTTATGGCAATCACAGACTGATGAAAAGATAAAACGTCAGCTGCACTTTTGTCACCTGTATAAATGTACAAAAAGAGTACTGTAGTACTTACAAGACAAAAGGCAGAACGGGTGCCAGTCCTGACAAATTCTACACGTTCAGCAGCAAGAGTCTTTTTTAAGATACGGACGGAAACTCGATGGTAGTTCATTTCCATACAGAGATTTCGACGAATAAATTTGAACCATGTATCACTAATCTAATCTGGAAAAATGCTCAAAATTTCCAGGATCTACAGAAGAGAGCGGGACAAAAATTTTGAGACATGGTAACAATTACTGCTAGTTTACTTCGAGGCTTGGGCAGTGCTGGCTGACCTTTTCTGGTTACCCTGATAGCCGTTTTCATCACTTCTGTCCATAGCTTTCCTTGCAAGCTCGTAACCAGCAAAGTTCATGGCACCAAGGGGGGCAATCCAGAAAAACCTAGGCACAGCTCCTTTAAATAATCCTAGGGCTCCTTCATGACGAACAATAGAGATGGCTACCAGCCTTAATGGCAAATTCCTGCCCTGGGCAGTCATCATCCTTGTCTTTATAACATCAAACGGGGTTGTCAGAACAGCAGTTAGCCCGCCAGATAAAGCCCCAACTGCAATCGTTTCCCAGGGTTCTAGTTCACGGCATAAAAGCTGCTGCGCAACCTAAAACCAGCAAACAGCAATTTGCACATTAATAACAAGAAAATACAGTTGGCAAATTATGCAAACACATCATACTGAGTAACAAGACAGTTGTTGCAAACCACATCTTACAAGTTATTCATTTTAATTTAGCGTAAAATAAAACACTCATCATAACAAGTAAACTATAGGTTTGTCACAAGTGTCCGACAAAGAACTTGACACAAAAAAGTATAACAGGATGAAAGGAAATGTGATTAATCATCTCCAATAGAATGGCTTATGTATCCTATAAACAGAGAATAAATCTCAATAGTACTAATGCACTAATCATAATTTAGCATTTATACACGGAATGAAAATTAGTCTGCAGGATGCTAAAGCATACCTTTTTAGATTCAGCATACAACCCCATGCCTGCAACATAAAATGGGACCTCCCTGAATAGAGTGGCACCTGTCCCACGGAAAAAACCCTTAAGACCATCTTGATGCCAAGTACCAATGATTGCTTGGCCAACATTATCATATAAACCAGCCTGCAACCTTTGCTTCAGGACTTCGCATGGTATCCTCACCGCTGTTCCTAAGAAAGTGCTACAAAATGATGCAACAGATTGGACCTAACAGCAAAAATGGAAACAAACTTTTAGTATAGTCAAGTAGCGTACTTTTTTTCTCTCAAGACATGTTCTTGGGCTAAATTTTACTTATTTGTGTTAAGAAACTGATTTTGCAACGGCCAAGCACAACAAACTTCTCAGTTTGCAAGCATTTCAACTACTGTGAGTCCTTGTCATCTTTGTCATATCTGGTATAGCATGGAAGGACTTCTGTTACTGAATTCTGCACTTACCAATATTCGTTTTTTTTTTCCACCAGCTTTTCCATCCTTTATTTTGATTTATTTATTCAGTCGTCACTTTTCCAGAAAAGAGAAGAGAAGGGGAGTACTTTTGCTATGCCATTCCTTTGTTTTCCACCCTCTTTTCCTTCTATTTTGCTTTATTTTCTTGCTTTAGTTTTACTCCATTTCATGGAAAGACAAAGGAGCAGGGGAGGTAAGGAGATTTGTCTGGATTGAGTAAAATCAATTAACAACCAGCCCAATTAAGGAAACCGATTAATATGACAGATGCATGACAAGAAAAAGACACAGACTCGATATCGCTGATCAGATGCAATAAAATTCTGCTTAGGAATATCCTAGAAGCCCAAGTACAATACTTACACAGTTAATAAGAGAAAACTCCTAATTTGGTTTAGACATGCAGCAAAACTCAAAATGACTGATGCAGGTATACTGAGTAATACAAATACTATACCTGGCAAACAAAGCCCAAACCCATTAACCCAACCCACCTGCCCACTGTTTTTAGAAGGTTGGGCAGGTCTAAGGGGTTACGGGTCAATTTGGGTTGGGTGGGCTGGGTTTATTATTGGATGCCCAAATGCCCAATGGGTTTTAACATTTTTAAATCTCTCTTGGCCAAATCTTTTCAAGATAAAAAACTTCAAAATTCTAACTCCTCCTCATCCCTTCCTCTCCAATGCAAGTCCTGATCGTAGAATTGATCAACAGAAAATTCAACCTCAAGTACTAACTAAAGATCCATCCCTTTCTTCTTTGGTTGAAAGTTCTAAATCGAATTTCTGGTAAATAAACACCCAAGATACCTTCAATGGAGTTATCAACCTGGAACCCAACAAGTTGTAGCCCACAGCCATACGGCGTTATAATTTGTTATGATGAAGTTCTATATCTCACTTTCAAGTTAGATCTGAGTTAATGACTGCTTTGTGAAAAGCATCCATTGATTTCCAGAGCTTGTGGTTTCATGGTGGAGTAAGTGGTGGTGCTATAGCTAGTCACTTCCATTTGTGGTCGCTATGGTGGATTTTGGTTTATTACGAGGATACATGTTAGATCTACACAGAAAATAGAATTTGAAGGCATTTTGATATGAGAAAAAGTCACCAATCAATCACCGGAGACGGTGGACTATAACTACTGAAGAAGCCGGCAACTGTTGCAAAGTATCAATAGGTTCTTCATGTTGGGAAAGAAGATGAGTAAAAAGTGAGGAAAAGGGAAAAAATTTTAAAAGAGATCTGGTTTGGGGCATTTGGGTATACAGGGTTTGAGTGAACCCAAATTAGCCCAACCCAAAATAGACCTGTTGAAAAGTTGGGCGGATGGTTATAACCCAATTATGCCAAACCCATAAATAACCCGCCCAAATCTAACCCAACCCGCCCAATTGCCACCCCCAGTAAATACATGTCTAGATAAGCTATTATACGTTCTAGTAGTCCCCGCAAACAAGAGAAATGACAAATTTCAAAGCATTTAATGATAGATTTCACCCAAAAAAAACATTTTGGACCAGAAATGGATCAGAACATTATTATGATGCTTGTCCTAAGCCAAGAGGGATAAGAAAAGCCATATATGTTTTTTATTTTTTTCCTCATAACTAATTTACAAGATAAATGATGTACATAATAAATATATAAGGGCAAAGGCTAATCAGCAATTAGTCATCTCATGCAGTGAGACAACCTTCACGGTAACCTTACCTGGAAATCGGGAAGTGTCGGAGCAACATTAATGAGTACAAGCTTGCTAGCTTCGAATATTCCAGTTCGTAGACCATGGCTGGAATAACATATAAGCGTATTAGTCATTATTACACCACAGCATGCCAGAACTAGAGTGTAAAATGAACTAAAGAAGAGAGAAACTAAAGAACCTTGAGAATTGTCCAAGAATTGCTGGAATTGAGCCTCGGTATAATCCACGAACTCCAAGATCTGGAAGCTTGGCCAAAATTTCAGGGAAAGTAAGTGTTGAAGCTTGTACTCGAGTCTGGAAGAAGAGTAAACAAGTATCAGTACTGCATAACTCATCAACTTACCACTTATGGCCAGCTTATTTGGTAATTGCTAAGCAGAGAACACATTTTTCAAAAGGGATAGCTTTCATCTATTGTGATTTTCATCAAGGTAATATTCTAGTTCGGGTTGCCAGATGGGTAAAGAATAGCACTTATAATCCTGTCTAAGGCAGCATATTCTAATGCTCGATTTCTGATACCTGGGGTTTCAAGGATGGTAAAGAAGGGCATGTGTAGCCTCCACGTAGCTTGTGCTTCAATTGTGGACTTGACTTTCTAGAAATCGAACTTTGATGCTTTTAATCCTTAGGAACTATATGATATAACACTTTTTTCCAAGTAAACTCTTCTCTCTAACTAGCCACTTGTAAGCCATTGCCTATTGCAATTCCCATTTTATTTTTATTTCTTAAATTTTTGCTACCAAGTTCAGAACCACTTAATGACAAATTAACTTCCTTCCACCAAGAAACTAATGATTCCCAATCATGTAACAAGCTCAGCATGCCCCATAATCCTATCTTGCTGAACGGTAAAAGGAGCTCAAAAAAAAAAAAAACAGCCCCTAAAATCTATTTTTTGAGGTCCCACCTATTAAACATTCAAACTTTTGTTTCCAAACTAACCATCAATATTCTCCACTTTCAACCATAAAATCCTTGTCAAATCAGGCATACTACTTCATCTTAAAGTAGTCCTACAGCAGCTTTTAGAATTTCTCACTGCTGTTGTCCAAATATTTTTCTTACAATCAGCCCTGCAATGTGAGGAAGGAAACAATTGTCTTCTTGTGGTTGAACAGTGGGCATTTGACTACTTGTATCGAAAGCTGACCCTTTTAAACTATTTGTTCCTTTAAGTTGATTAACCTGTGGAACTCAGACCCCAAAAACACATATCTATGTAAATCCCAAGTCAAGTTGCTCAGTTCACAGTAATAAAACTCGCTCCAAGAAGAGAGCTTTTGCTGCTGTTACACCCAAGAGAAAATATTACATGCAAGCCACCTCAAATGCATTCACAGCACTGAAAACAAAAATTTGGATTCAAAACCAGTACCCAATGAAAGCAGCTGACAAAGCACCTAATGATTCCATATTTACCTTAATCGCATATTCAAGTAATTCAAGAATAGTGGAATTGAGTTTGTCCCAATTTGACTTAGGATTATTCTATTTATGACTACAATCACATTCCAAAAGTCTAGAATTGAGGTTAGCAATAGCAGCCAACACATAAGTACATACGTTGCTCAATGATAGTCAAGGTAAAAAAATAAAATGTTCAATATATGGATGCTCCAGGTGTCAAGTTCTGTGAAGTCCCAAGTGAAACATACTACCAAATTATCTTTTACAGAACAACAAACCTTGATTGTGTCAACAGGATGCATTAGAGATGTGGACAATGCACAAGAGAGCCCTCCCGCCAGTGCTGACTTTAAAACACTTCCAGCTGGTATTTCCACAGGTGGTGGAACAGCAACTACAGTAGCAGCTTCAAACCAGATACTCCTACATATATGATGTAAATTGAGTTAAGCTGTACGTTAAGTTAATCTACATTGTGCGTAGGAAGCTGAATAACTAGCCAATCACATAATCCAGATGCTTACTCTGGAAAGGAAAGACACAACATAACATGCAAGAAATTCACATGGAACTGTGTGATCTAAAATGGAGGTGATTAAAGAAAACATCTGTAACTAATTAAACCGAGTGGGACACTATTTTCTTAGTTAAAGAAAACACCTGTAACTAATTAAATTGAGTGAGACACTATTTTCTGAGTTAATCAGATTGTACTCGTGTACTAGACATTCCTGCATGTGTGCGTGTGAATGGGACACCATGCAGAGCAATGATAAAAAATTCAAGATTAGAAACTGCCCAGATCAAAATGTTACTACCCTTCAAGTTGCAACAGTTCATGTCCATCTATTAGACGTGAATACATGAAATTGAACACCTTTTTTAAAGGCAAAGTGCTTCTCAAATATGATTTTTTTTGTCCAAAAAGCACTAAGCCATAATCACTAATGACAATTACATTCATGAAATGTCATCAAATACTTATAGAAGTTCTTGTTAGAAAAAAGTTCTACTAGATGCAGCATATTGCTGACAGAAATTTAAGCAATTTGCTAAATGCTCTATTCACCACGAGAGCGACCAAATTTTGGTACGAAGTAAGGGAAGACACAAAAGTATAAAGAGGCAGATTGAAGAAATAACATTCCCACCAAAATACAGAAATTAGCACTAGTGAGGTAAAGAAAAGAGCTGAATGAAAAATCATGCAAGTATTGCCAGTAAAAAGTTATGAGCATCACTGGACTAACTGTAAGTACGCCCAAATTCCTATCCTGACCACTCCTCAGATACACTTCTTTTTTCTCACCATCCACAGATCAAATAATGAATAGCCAACCATTGGAAGTTAAATTATTCCACCCTGCTCATTTACTTAATGGAACTGATACATTAAATTTAACTCTTATAAGAGCCTATGATACAGATGATATTAGACCATAAATCTAAAAACATGATCATCATTCCAAAGCAATAATGACACTAAAGCAGTATACATCCAATTCACCTTGGATCCTCTTGAAGCCGATCAGATGGGAGCAGAAGCATAAAATTGCGAAAATGCCCATAGGAAATAGATTCTTCAGTGTCAGCATTTAGAAACCGCATCATAGCAATAGCATTGTCTTCATTCGCAGGAAGTCCAGCATTCCTCAAAGATGCCAAAATTTCACTTTTCTGTAGTGTCCCAGACTTGCTCAAACAGAGACTTGTATATGCTCTAAGTATAGTTGGCTCTTTCTGTTCCATTAATGATAGAAATTGTTTCCAACCAAATGATTTTGAAAACAAGTGACTTTTAGTGCGGCGCATGAACTCGCGAGCATATCTCCTTGGCAACTTTCTCTTTCTAATGGCAACTTCGAGATCTTCCAAAGTGACCTGGCCATCACCATCTCTATCCAACTCTTCAAAAAACCTCCTTCCTGCAAGAATGCAATAAGAACAATTCAAGAAGGAAAACAAGATTATGTAATATGAGGGACACATAAAAACTAGAACCACTATAATTTTTAAGAACACAAAACTATTCACATGCCAAAACTGAAGTCTAGGGTATCCTAATCTCAAAGCTAACTAAAAGAAATATGATTTATCACATCCCTTCTTTTTCTATTATTCCCTTTCCCTGCTATCTCACAGTAACTGTAGCTTCTTATGATCCTACAAGCAACTCAGAACTGTAATTAAAGTTACCTAAGCCTAAGGCAATCCAAACCAATAACTGAGCTAATCCCATAAATGTGACAACATACAAGGAAATCCAACAACTTTAATCAGTGATATAAAAGTGCTATTAGTAATTTGCCATTAGGTATGATACTTGCTACAAATCATGAAGTTTAAATAAGATGTGAGACAATTATATCAAGGAGAACCCCGATGGCTATGTGAAAAAGCAACTGAAGCAAGGATATTGCTTTGAGCTGAAGGCTTACCTTCTGCTTCTGTGTATCTGAAGAAGTCCTGGACTGAGAACAACTTCTTCTTGTCAGGGTGGTCTTTTGATGGTCTCCCAACTTGAGGTAAAAGCTCAATCAGTTCTGTCAATGACACAGTTGACAAGCTGGATCTCAGACGCTCAACATTTGATAAGGGAATGCTAAGCAACCCATTTGCTAACTTTTGCGGGGAATTGCCACCCGCACTCCCTTCCTGAGTTTCAGCATTGTTAACTCCAATATCACCCTCTTCCTTGTTGGAAGAAGTAACACCAACAATACTTGATGGAACACCTCCTACTCGCGCAAACTTCAAATTTCCAAAAAATACATTCACATCAGCCCTTTTACCTTCCAAAATACTAGCAAGCGCCCTCAAATGATCAAACTGATCATCAGCAACTGGACCGGACTCACCACCGGCAGTGCTGCTGCACTTAATTTCCTGCATTCTCACATCAAACTTCTGAACATTTTGAATGAACTGATCAACTATAAAACCAAGAAAACACTCCAATGACAAACCTTTTTCCTCCTTTTCCTTCAAGTATTCGTCACAGAACTCCATACCACCTCCCATTTTGGACCCTTTCTCCTTAACCTCACATGAAACACGCGGTGTCCCACCACCAACAGCATTCTCATCACAAACCCTCTGAATCCTTTTCTTCCCATGTTTAAAGGGGCTAGGAAAAGCCTGAACAAAACCATTAATCAACAAAGACCACGCCACTGCGAATTGCAAGCAATTACTGCAACCCCCATCCTCTTTCCCACCATTTCCACCATCCATCTCTTTCAACCCCATTTTTGCAACACTCTCAGCCCTAGTAACATTCCCATTACCCCCACATTTCTCCACAAACATGCCCACAACCATCTTAATTGGCAATTTAATCGATAAACCCTTCTTTTTCTCATCACCAACCACACATTGCCCACCACCCCCACCGTTATTATTCTTCTTCCTAAACCCCAACTGCCCCGGGGCGCCCAAATTTACATTACTCTGATCATCATTGCTATCAGTACTAACAGTAGAACACCCTTTCTTGAAGGTAATATGAGGCCAACACTGCTCAAAATCCTTGGTGGCCTTTCTTACACTAGATTCCAATGGCGAAAAAGCATTCTTGACCACTTGGATGGAATTCAAGAAAGATTCCATCACTGGATCATTCCCACCCATCCCTCCCAATCCCCTCCTTCACTATCTGTATCTGTATATCTACCTATCTATCTATATAGCTGAAGTTTACACAGCTAAAATCTAAAATTTCTTGAAAACAGAAAACGCTGGAAACAAGAAATCGTGGAAGCAAACATAACAGGCTATCGACAGACAGGAAACTATGTGGGAAACAAAAAAAACGAAAAAAACAAGGAAGAAAAAGAGAAGCCCTAATTGCAGAAATAGGCTAGGAAAAAGCTTCTGGGCAATGGACTAGATTTTGATGTTGATGTGATAGAAGGGTGTGAATATGTACAGAGGATTTCTCATCGGAGCTTTTTTCTATTTGTAAATATACATATATATATATATATATATATATATATATTTTTTTTTTTTTTTTTTTTTTTTTTTTTTGTGTAGTAGATGTCATAAATATATATATACACACACACTCAAATAAACACGTTGTGTACTATGTGTGTGTGTGTGTGTGTTTTTTTTTTGGGTTGCAGTGCAGTAGGATTATGGAGTGTGAGGAGGAACTTAGGTGAAATGGATATTGGATAAAGAGAATAAAGGATTTGAAGATAAATGTGTATTTTATTTTTTCTATTTGTTTTAAATCCTACAATTTTCTTTCCACAAAAAAAAAAAAAAGAGACTAATACTAACTAGTAGCGGTATTTTCTTTTTCTTTTAACTTGATAAATTTTTATGTGGCGGGGTGGATTTAGTGGTGGGAATATTTTGGATCTGAGAGTTTTCTAGGCGATGCATCTTTTTGAGTGACTTGGGCATTTTTAATAACAACAGCAAATCTGAGGTCAGAGGAAAGGAGGTGTTGGATAAGTATGAACCACAAACTACTGCCAGCGGTTTTGCTTTGTTTGTTTCTTCTTCTTTCGTCCTTTTTTTTTTTTTTTTTTCCCTTCCTCCTCTTTTTTCGTTTCTTCTATTTTCTTATCCTACAACTTTTGTCTTTGTCCTAAATCCTTAGTTACCCAAGGTTATTATTCTTTTGGGCGAATCCTTCCTTATCCAAAGTTACTATCCTTGCTTTCGTAATACAACTCGAACTATTTCATTAACTCGATTTCAGGATATTCCTGTGTCGACAAAAAAAAATATATATATATATATATTTCATTAATTCGGGTATTAAATCAAGTAAACAAATTAAATTGAACTGTTTTTTAGGTGTACCATTCTTGTTTAAGTAAGTTCAAACAGTTGGATTAATTAAACATATTGAGTTTGTACGCAATTCGTATACTACAACCTTTTTTTTTCCACCAAATCAAAATGAAATTGATGCGATCCTTTCTAAGCTGCTGGTGTAAATTCAGCTCAAGCACATTAATAAAATAGTGTAAAGTTGCGTGGTCAATGAATTTAAGCAATATATAAACTAATCCTATTGAGATTTTGTAGTTCTTTATTGGTTCAAGTGTTAAATAACCAGCTGTATTTGATGTTGATGTCCTGCTTTGTGCACCCCAAATGATTAATTATCATAATAAGGAAGGCAATAGGGATACCAAAAGTCACACCACTGATTTTCATCTACTCCCTCCGTCCCACTTTGTTAGTCTTGTTTTCCTTTTTCGTCTGTCCCAAATTGTAGTCCACTTTCCCATTAAGAAATGTAGTAATCTTTCAAATTGTCTAAAATACCCTTATTAAATATCTTGTTATTAATACATTGTTATTAAATACTAACCCACTACATTGAATACATTGAACTTTTCCGATACATTGAATACATTGACTGCATTGATTAGCATAAGGGTATTTTAGGAAATTATTAATCTAAATTTATGTTTTCAACCAAATTAATTACACTTTCTTAATCTGTGTGAAAAAAAAAACCAAGACTAACAAAACGGGACGGAGGGAGTATATAATATGTCTTCTTCATCACGCATTGTTCTCTCATATCATAACAGTACGTGATAATTACATAAATTTTTTTTGAGATTTCTAATAATTTCACTGAACTGAAGATATAAGTGACGATTAACGAGATTCTGAAGATTCCTTGAGGGTCAAATTTGTAGTATAAAATCTCTCTTTCTTTTCTTCGAACATTTTATTGTTATAGTAGCCCTTTAAATTTAATTACTCCTTTTTTTTCATCTTTTTAACGGAAAGAGAAATATTTTACGCAATAGAAAAAGAGAAAAAGAAAAAGAAAGAAAGGTCAATCATTACGCGGCTGCAGCATCAGCATTAGGCCCATGGTTTTGTTGAAGCTTTTGGATAACGAAGAATAAGAAGAACGGATAAAATGCTGACGCAGAATCCACGTACGACTGGTAACACCTGGCAGCATTTCAAATTGAAGCAGATTGGACACCTTTTTTTTTTTTTTTTTTTTGCCTCAAGGTACTTATCATTTAATCTCAAAATCCAATCACCAACCACCGTTAATTAGAGCATCCACAATGCTATTACATCTTGTGGAGTGTAATCTACATATCACGTCAACATTCCATTTTCTCCTCTTTTATTACACTTTCACTCACAATGGATTACACTCCATAAGGTGTAATAGCATGGGTTCACAATTAAATCAAATATTTATTCTAATAATGCATAACTCATATCCCATAAATAAATAAAGTAATTTTTAAAAATAATTTTGTTATTTTTTAAAAAATAAAGTACTAACTTTTATTAAATTTTTTACATTTTGAATTTTTTATTTTCTAAAAATGATATTATTAATTTTTAAGTTTAAAAAAAGTGTTGTGTGTTTATATAAAAGACTAAAATCTAACCGTTGGAAAGCTAAAATGTGCTGTATGCTGGCAAATTTACCGTTGAAACTAAAATATAATGTAACCGTTGGTGGTTAGAATTATTTTACATTTAATCATAGGTCCCACCTTCTAATGGATTACACGCATCATGGATATAATGCATGTAATCTCCATGACACGGCTCCAATGAGAGACCGTGTCATGGAGTGGTGCAATGGAGGCCATTACACCCGCGCTGTGGATGCCCTTAGTAGTGTTTGTTTTCTAGATTATAGAAATTTACGTGTATCCTCCTTCAATTATCTTAGGACTGCAATTTTGAGTATTTACTCGATTCTCCCCCCTTGAACTCTTTGTTGGTCAATTTTTAAATTTTTTTTTAAAAACTTTTACTTGCGGAAATCAGGTCTAAATTTTAGTATTATAAAGCTGGATCCACTTATCTTGAAGTGTATTTTTGCTACCCTCATTGGTTTATTGTTATGGCAAAAAAAAAAAAGATTAACTTTTTAGATAATGCAGTAATTCTTTTACACTATCAGTTATGGACATATACTACATTTACATGATTTGAATTCATGTTAATGGCATTAATTTAAATCTGTTACTGTAGAAAAAGATTTTATATTGATAATGTTTAAAAAACTTAAGGTTGTGTTTGGATTGCGTTTTTCATGATTTTTTATGGAAAAATTACTGTAACAATTTGATGTATGTGAGAAAAAAAGGTAATAGAAAAATATGATCACGAAAAATAACGTAATTTTTGGACGAAAAACTGCAATCCAAACAAGGCTTACTCCAAAAAATATATAAGTATATCTATACAGTATAACAATAACAATAAACAACAGGTGGGCGTCTTGTCATTTGTCAAATACACGGGGTGAGATATCGCCGTCATCAAGACAACACGTGATTCATGAAGCATTATTATTTTTTGCATTTGAAATTCTTGAGCTAGCTCAAAATCCTAGGCTCCTAGCTAGTCAGCCTCAAAATCGAAGCAGAGCCAGAGGAAAATATGAGTCCACACTTGAACGGATCGGGCTTGTTTGATAATTCAATTAATCATTTAAATTTAATAAATTTAGATTTTAATATGTTCAACGTATTTGATAATAAAAAATTAAATATGTAAATTAATTAAATGAGTATTAAATTTTTTAGATAAAACTTACTCCTCTTATCACTGAATGTAATATACATTCAAATGTATTTGATTTAATACTTAATAACTCAATAATTTAATGAATTCAGATTTCAATTTTGTCAAACGCATCCTTAGTGATTAACGGGAAATGTCCTCTAATAGTCCCAAAAGTTCTTTTTTTTTTATGTTTGTCTGTAAAATTTTTCAAGTAGAATTGGTCGATAAACCTAAAGACACTATCAAGTTCTTATTTTAGGTGTAGAGTTGTGAATACAATGAATGATCTCAGCAAGATAGAAAATAACAAATAAAATACTAGGCACTACTACTCATTGTGTCAAACTAGAGTGAGAAAATTAAAAGTACATGTATATATTTGGACAAAGTATACATTAAATATTACTTAATATTGAATATACCCTAACAAGATAATATTAAAATGAAATGTAATAATTAACCTGGAATCAATATCCAAGATGTAGAAAATAGTAGTGTGAGTGGGCACTATTTCCTTGTCAATCTCAAGACAAACTCAAGACAAACTGGTTGGAAAGCAGCAACCTTTCTCGCTTGCTGTTCCCCCAACCTTTTTTTTCACTCCCCATTTGGACCACAAACAAAGATGAGATTATTCCAAAAATGGGATAATTCCATGAAAAAGAAAGAAAATTTATTGACCATTCCTTATATTGCATTGCAGCAGAAGATGCTGTGTTTATTTTGGCTGATTAAGCACAAAAAAAAAAGAAGCCCTACAGATCTTGAGGCCAGACAAACTAACTCCCCTCCCATGCATCCACTCTCTAGAGGCAGAGGGAACCCGAGCAAGGAGGGAGGATAATTCACAATTATTCCTACAGCGAAAATATTCCAGAATACGAAAGGAACATAAATCAAAACATGATCCTAGATCATATACACTACCCACGCATGGAGTCCTTGTTAAATCTTAAACGAGTTAATCTGCAGAAGTTTATAAAGAAGGAGCTTTATTCGCGAACTCCAACCGATTTCAGTGACTCAATGCCCCTTGGATGAGTGAAGGGGTTCGGGCGAGAAGGGTCGTCAAGGGTGCGTTTATGGTCCTGAATGTGAGCAACTTTTCGAAGAAAAGACTTGTTAATGAACTTGTCAGCTGAACCCAGAACAGCATCTGGCTGGTACACTTCGGGAACAGTTTCTCTCTTCTTCTTGCTTAGCTGAACAGTTGGGGAATATGCTAGTTGCTGCCAAGCACTGTGAGTGGCCAAGGTGACCACGGTTACAAGAAAACCGCCCATGATCATGACCGGTGCCCAATCCCCATTGGCCGGGAACTTGGACTTTGCCTGGTGCATGTGTTCATGAACATGCATGGCTGCATCTGTTGCTGCGGTTGCGTATTTTCTTGTTGCAGAGGATGCAAATGAGCGGCTTTGTGATCCCATTGCTTTCAGCACTGGTCTCAACTGGTTTGTTGCCCTGAAAGCCATGTTTTTGCTTGTGAAACAATGAAGAAAAGGTGAAGCGATAATGAATTGGAACACTAGTGAGGAACCAAAAAAAAAATCAAATTGACAGCAAATTTATAGCTAGGCTAGGAGAAATGGGGAGTGGTTTGGTTAATTATAGAGCGGAAAGTGTGGATTAGGAGGCCTTGGAACGCGGTTAGAGTGCCATGTAACTGTTTGTTGCATGCATGGAGCAGACTTGAACAGTTCGAGCGTATAGAGGAAATTGTGGGAGGTAGTTTACACTATTCTAAGGCTTCCGCGACATCTCAGGCAACTTCCGAGAATGTTTAGACACATGCATCATATTTTCAGAGGAACTGTGGAAATTAACTGTGTTTAGACACTTATCTTCTTTTTCATGGTTAATAGTACGTTCTTTATTTTTTTTTCTTTTTTCTTTTTTTGTGGATATATCGGGTTCACTTAAATGGTCTTTAACCCGCCGTAGGAATTTGTTTGAACACTTTCTTGTGAATATTACTACCCTTTCGAACTTTTGAAAAAAAAAAAAAAAACTTGCAAAGCTTTCCCCGACAAACTCAAGCCAAATTTTCTTCAATACTTGAAAATTTTCCTAGATGCAAGTACAAGCCTCTAATTGTCTGAAATCTAAACTAGCCAATGATAGACAGACGGCCTTCAACCACAAAGCAAGTTCCCATGTACAAAGAAGTAGAAACATCTAATTGTCTCAAAGGTTAAAAAACCAGAGAGTCTTCAGCCATAAGGACCAAGCAATATGGTCGCCTAGACCCAATTGCCAGAAAGTCCGGCAGTAACACCCACTGTGGGATTTGAATTCCATGCTCTATCATGCACAGGTGTCCACCCTCCATCGTGAACTGTAATTGCAGCAGCAATAACAGATTAGTGGCTAACCAACCTCCTCGATGATACCATGAAGCGAGCAAGAAGAGGGAAACATACCCTCGTGATCTCTCATTGGAGTCATACATGGAGGCAGTGGAGTTTGTGAAGAATGATCAGGGGCCCCACTTTCAAAGCCAGATCTAGATGCTTGCCTGGCACGACAAAGAATAGAAATATTTGATCAACAATTACGAATTTGATCAGAAGTGAGAGAGAAACTAAAGGAAACACGTTTTACCGGGAAGGCATTGAGATATTCACAGTATCAGTTATTTGATCAAGACCCACTGCATATAATGATCTTCGTCAGTATGCCAAAACAAACATCCAACCAATAACTAGAAAGGAGAAGAGACACCGGGGGGGAGCTAAAATAAGAGGTTGCTCAATTCATCAAAAAACTTGCCTAGAACCACCCTCATCTGGGCCTCCAATTCCACCTGAACATTTTTTCCTTTTATGTTCTTCACACGCCCCTTGTGACCTTTGTATACACCCTCGCGAATTTTAATAAAAGCACCAATCAAAGCATCACGCTCTTGCTGAAACCCATATCTTCCTCTAGCTAAAAGAGATTTTAATGTCACAATTATTTTCAGCTTTCAACCAAGAAACACAGCAACATACCATTCACAGATGAGCCACATTCTAAAAAGTAGAGAAAATCGAGTAAAAAAAATACGGAAATTAAAAACAAATACCTAGATCCAACTTTTGAAGTTAAAAGAACATAATGAAATCAAGTAAACAATTAATAGAATAAAAACACATTCCACATACCATTCATAGATGAGCAGCCTCTAGATGATCTCTGTTGAGACAGATGAACACGAGAGCATGAGCTAGTATTCTCACCCTACACAGGAGCAAAATTGTATGAATTTTGACTGGAAACAGCAAACTAAAACAGATAAAAACTAGCCCAATAGGATACACGATCCATACATTCCAGTTGTTAGTTGCTCGTGATCCACCAGCAAGCAGTATACAAGATTGAGATTTTGCACACATAAAGCCTGCATTCTCCAGGTGATGATGGTCATAAATGAACAGATTTCCTTTGTAAATATGTAAAATTTTACCTGTCCTTCCCTGAAGGAGGATAAGAAATAATATCAATGATAGAACAGGTAATTCCAAGAGACATACATTACAAGCAGCCGAAATACTCACCCTCCATACACCCTCCACAACTTTCACAAGGTCATTCACTGATAATTGGTGGTTTAGTTGATCTTTTGTTTGATATTTTATTCCGTCAAGTTTGCATCTTATGTTTCCCAGCTTTACAATTTCTACCACCGCTTTCCCTGGGATCCCCTTTAGTACCTGAAAAGGTAATACCAAACTTCAGCAACTTATGTCAGTTAACAGCACAACTTTACACCATATCATAAAACTCGCCTGGAAAGATTCATTCTCAATATGAATGATGACACCAAAACTCGAATCACTGCACAAAAAATGAAGAACAAATTTTAGCTAGCATTCACACTAACACAATAATGTCCAGATGTAAGAAAGACTTACTCCAGCTGCACAAGGTTATGAAGCTCAAAATCTTCAATTTGATCGACACCGCTTGCTGCTTCAGATATCTCCATGACATGGTCAGCAAATACTTGAAGCTAGAAAATCATGAAGTTCGTAAGTTACCTGTCTTCGTTGCAGATTTTCGGAATACTGAAAGACATTAAATTAAATAGGAAAAACTTACAAGTTCCTTTGTGGTATCAGATATTATATTCACCAAATGCCCCTCAACAGAAACCACAAAACCAGTTGTACCTTCTGCTGCTCCACAAATAATCTTAACATGATTCCCAGGTTCGAAGTACTTGCAAAGCTCTTTGGGACTCATTACAAGATAATCCTGAAAAAATTATGGTGCAAACAATCATAAGAACCAACTAGGCATTTTTAGGCACTTCAGCACGAAAGTTTGAAGCCATGAAGTTAGCTATTTTACCAGGTGATACCCTACATCTGGTTTCACATGGATGTTATCTTCCTCAACTTTCTCTACCCATCCCTTCAAGTTCTTAAGATCACCCTTCACGACAATGACTCGATCACCCTTAAAAAACTGCGCTTTCTTCCTATTTGTCGATAGACTCAATAAATTTGCCATATCACCATCTTCAATGTGACTAGAATGAAGAAATTTCTCAAGTTCATCAATAGTGGGATGTACGCTACATGCATTAACTGATCTGAAGGACACTTCTTTGAGTAAAAAACCATCTTTGGAACGCGGTGTGATATGAAAATCATTTTTCTTTGAAACTCCATCACCCTGGAAAAAGCAACTTGCTATGTAAGTATACAGGCATATCATAACGTGCTAATAGAAAACAGCAAAAAAAAAAAAAAATTGCTATCATTAATCACTCTAAAGTGCAGAGAACAAAATTTTTAAATAGAAGATGATAAGTTGTAGAAATTTCATAAATGAAAAAAAAAAATTAGTAAAAGCAATTTAAAAAAAAATAAATAAATAAATACAGCAGATAACACAAACAATTTACTTACTAGGGCCCGCAAGTTATTTGAGGGGAACAGTTTCACCGTTACTTTCTGCCGCACATTATCTATATCAACAACCTTTAGGACAAATAGCTAGAAGTCAAGAAAAATAGTATCTCAAAGAGATCCAAACAACAAAATTGAAGGAAAACAAGGTTCACAACCTTGGCAAGTTCTCCTTTGTACATTCCGTTCCTCATTCTCACCCAAGCACCCCTAGAAAGATGAACAGCTTTAGTCTTCACTGAAAGGACATCTGTCATCTCCTTGAGTGGAACAAGCATTATTTGTTTACTATTTATTTTACATAATCCCTTACATGCCTGTAACAGAAGCAAGAAATTACATTAACAGGAATGTAATGGCTAGACATAACTCTGTCACATACACACTGTACTCCTACAATTAACGCATACCTCCTTCACATGAGCTTCTTTGTCTGCCTCAACATAAATATAGTTCTTAATATGATCAAGAGCTACAGCTGATCTGATTTGCAGTTGAGATCCTTCATCAATAGACTTTTGCATCAGGCAAAAAGCAACTTCTCTTTCATGACCATTCTACATTAAACACGAGTCAGATATCATGCACTTTCATAAGAGCCTTCAAGTTCAGTCCAGAAGAGAGGCTAAATCACATACCACACATGTCACCCTCCACAATTTTGGATCTCTAATAGTAGGTAAGAGAGCTTGTTGTTCGACTTCTGTTGGCTCTTCATCAAGCTCCAAATCTCTCTTGCCATATCTTTCCTGTACCCTCTTCTCAAGTGCCTCAATATCTTCTTCTTCATCATCCTCAGAATCAACAAGGAAGCTACGATGTGTCTGTATAGCATCATCTTTATCAAGTATATCTGCGCTCCCATTCTCTATGAAGTCTATATATGTCAACAAAAACATCGAACAGCACTGATGGGTCAACAATCAAGTATTAAAAACTCAAACAAACGAAATGCAACATTCTTGTAAAGAAGTTGATCATTGTGTCATAACATCCGCCAAAAACATCCAACGCTAAAGGATTTGTTTGACTCTTTTTTGGGGCTATACATTAAGCAGTTTAATGAGCAGATTCATGGTATGTAAGTATTTCTTTCTCTTGAATAATATCAAGAGACACTCCCAGTTATATGAAGGAACTTGCACAAAGCAGACAACTTTCATAGGCCATCAAAGAAAGAAACTACATTGCAGCCAACTCGTATCTCTTAACATGCGCAGACGTAAATAATACTTGCTCAATCGGGCAACGAAAATGGTAGGCCTTCTTCAATCAGGATGAAGAATATATATTTATCTACAACTGATATATTAGCCATTAGGATAGCCAGTGGTGCTTTTCTTTCTTTTTTTTTTTTTTGTTTGTTTTTTTGGGGGGGGGGGGGGGGGGGGGGGTTTAAGTATTCAGTGGTTTTTTTTTTTGTTTTAACCCTGATAATTAATAAAGAAGGAAAGGGGGAAAAAAAGGCCCTTACGAACAAATTTACTAAAAAATGACATTTATTCATAGTAAATGCAATAAAACTAGAAAAAAATATAAATGTCAAAGTTCTCTAACCGTCGTCGAATCCTTCCTCGTCCTCCTGATCTTCCTCCTCATCATCATCAACCACCGCTTCCCAGTCTAAGTACTGCAACCCGGACTTCCGTTTTGAGCGGCGGCGTTTACCAGCGCGATATTCGCGCTCCTCCTCCTCCTCCGCTACATCATCGACGAACTCCGATCGCCGTCGCTTCTTCCTCCCGGCCTTTCCACCGTCGAAATCGTCAACTTCTCGTGGCTCGAACTCTTCGCTGCCCTTCTTCTTGCCTCGGCTGCGCCCCATCGCTACTACCCAATGCCTAGAACTTTCCGAATCGACTCTTTAACAACACAATCGCACAAACGTAATCGAAATTGAGACATCGGGAGAATGCCCACAAGGGGGTTATTTATAGGCGTTTTACTGCGTGTTTTTGGGTGGGTTTTGGTGTGTGTGAGAGAACGTGGAGTTAATGGAACCCTAGATGAAGGGTGAAGGTTTGAACAGTGAAGAGATTTGGGAAATGGGATTGGGAAGGAGGGTTCGTTGATTTTGATTCATCCCAATCTTTATAGGGAAGGAGGCGGAGGGAAATGGGTCTCTCTCCCTCTCTTTCTCTCTCTTTTCAAATTCTTTTCTCTTTTTTTTCCGAGAATTGGGTGAATGGGCCAAAGTTGATTGGGCTCTTTTGACGTAAAAGATATGTGGCCTGTGCATTCTATTGGGCCTAACTTATGAGTTAGTAAACCACTGAGTACTTGCCATAGGAGTTAATCTCAAAAAACTATTTTTTAACTTTTCAGAAGGAAATGGATAGAAGTAATTAATTTGAATAAGTTTGGATTAGCTGTTTTGAGAGGTGTTTTTAAAAATTTTTACTGTAGCAATGTATATGAAAATTTTTTTTGAAATATTTGATATATTATATGAATGAAATGTTTTTTGAATTATTTTTATTTGTGTATTACTGTCGCATTGTATTTGAAAAACTTCTTTTTGAAAAAATAACCAATCCAAACGGCGGCTGGGGTTTTTTTTTTTTTTTTTTAGTGTGTATAATCATGCCATAAGTAAGATGCTAATTAAATGAGCTTTTTAAAGTTAAACTTGATTTAAAAGCAAACAGTCCATCAGCCAAGCAGATGGTACTGCTATTTCTTCTGGTGCCAGGTTCTTTTAATCATGTTGAATGGTTTCCTGATTTAATTCTACTGAAAGTTAATCACATGTTTAATCTTCTATTTTCTGAATCACGTTTAATCATGTTGAATGGTTTCCCTGGTACTGGTACCTATCAAGATTAAGTACTTAATAAGAGCCTCAATGCCATCCTAACAAGTAGGTCATGCAATTGTTTAACCTATATCATGATCCATTATGTTTGGATGTAGTTGCAAATGTGATGGACCATAACTTGTTGCAGGATAATGTATTGCTTTGTAATCTGTAGTGTTGCTGGAGGCATTGCGACATTTAAGTTGAGCCCATGTTATATATGTGGCTCCGGTCATGAAATATGCCAAGTGCAAAGCAAACAAATGAATCCCAACAAATGATCCAGATCAAATTCAAGTTACAGTCGACAAAAATGGTGTCACATGTTAAATCTAAAACCCTCAAGCTTGGGTCATTTTAACTCCATCACAATTTATTGTACCTATAATCAAATGAAAGGGAACTATAGACATGTGTCTGTTACAGTTTCTACTTTCTAGAGCTTTCACCAGCCATAGGGGTAGTGCAAGTAGGTCAAAACTTGAAACCTTCGATGTCTGAGACAAGGGAATCAATGTATTGCTGGTGTTGATTCCCGCATAAGATTTGCCTTTCTTGCCATATGCATATCAAAAAACATTAAGACAGTAAAGCTCTGAGGAATGAACATTGCCAATGCTCATCAAGAATCATCAACTGCGTCAAAATGGGGATCCACTGTCTCTTTTTTTCCCAAGCATGACGTCTTTCGCTTCATTGATTTTAGAAGCAAGATAGTGGCTACCACCGGCATCAGGATGGTTTGCTACCATAACCTTTCGATGTGCTTCCTTAACTTTGTCTGCAGTTACATTTTCTCTGTCAAACAATTCAAAATAAGCGATAAGAATCTTTCCTCATTCCTCTCATAAACGGAACAAAGGAACTCATGTAATAGGATAGCAAAATGGTGTCAAATTAGAAGATCTAAACCTCATGGAGAAACTCAAACTCCATAAGCCCTGCAAGAATATTAAGTTCCATAAAACCCAAAACTTTTCTGTAAAAGGTTTGGAAAATTGTGTTGATAACTCACTGCATTCAAGTGGTAAGTTTATATGGTTAAAATCAATGCTTGGATGAAGGCTGATAATGGGCCAAAAGCTACAAGAAGAGATAGTATTGTTACTCAACGGAAGATAATATTGGGTAACGTCAAAGTCTACATACTTGCTGAATTCAGTTCAACCATGCAAGACACATTTAGAATAAGAAACAACCACGTTAAGTGGACACAATAATATGGGTAACATCAAAGTCTATACAGTTGCTGAATTTAGTTCAACCATGCAACATGTTTACATGCAACATGCATTTAGAATAAGAAACTTCCACGTTAAGAGGATCTTGGCATGATCATATGCAAAGAGAGTCATTCTCTTAGTGCATTTCAATTTAGGCCACAAAAGGAACTGAATCTCATATTCCTGGTTGCATACCATTTATACTTGAGTACCAGTCAAACCGGGTTAGACTAGGTGCAGAGGATTGAAACAGCCAGAGTAAGGATTTACAAACCCCTATGTTTTACTTTAAGTTGCATTAGCAACTTGAACTGCCACCATTAAGCTGCTAGTCATAGAAGTTATATATGTATGTTATCTACTCTGGCTTTTAGCTAGCGATTATAGTGGACTCCCAGCACAGCCATGCTGCACTCCTTTTACTGGTAATGCAGACCGTTTTATCTTGTTTTTGTAACTACATTCACCTTCTGAGTGGATTTGACAGCATGTGCGAAAAAAGTTTTTTGATGTGATTTGGAGTGTAAATATGTTGCCAACAAAAATGATTTTGTGAACAGATTAATACAATGAAAAGTTGACAGAACAGCACAAAGCTGGCCAGTCAGCTAATATTGATAGAGTGGACTGCCAAGCACATAGAACAGCCTATACCGTGCCCTGACTACCTCTGAATTCTGATTTATGAACTCCAAAAGTTTAAAATTATTTGTTCTGATGAAATTCGTCTTCAAGTAGCTCCCAGCCTTCATTCTAAATCTTGCTCTTTACAAACATAGACATGCCTTCTCTGACAGGTGCATATTAAGGATAATTGAGTTTTCTACCGTCTGCAATCAGATACCTATTAGCCGATGACTTCAGGAAGTTTCATTTGAAAATAGAAAAATGAATTTTAAGAGACTAATTGGAATCCTAATTAGAGACCATTTGGCTCTTGATTTCAGGACCCCATTATGTAAATGTTCCTTTTATCATTTTTTCCCTCAAGTTGTTTTGTTTAATTTTTTATCCTCCCTTAAGTTGCCCAAGCCTTTAACCCTGCCCGCCAACATTCTGGTATGGAAGGAAGGCAGGAGAAACTGCAAGTGTTGGAAAACACATGCCATCTTCATTATAAAATCCACCTATATACTTCAGTCCACTGTGTGATAGCTTTTGTCTTTCTCAATTACTTCACTATTCCATTTCACTAATCATCTTCTTCAACCCCTGCTTAATGATCCTGATGTTCAGCAAGTTCTTGCAAATTTCCCACTATATGAGAAATGAATTAGCAGAACCATGTTACTTCATCAACATGGATTTGTCTGCAGTGAGTAAGAAGCCTTCATTTCAAATCAATTATCTGATATGACCCCCAGCATCATGTATGCTCTAGAGGTTTTTGACATATTCCTTGAAATTACTTCACCAAATATAATTCAAGGTTAAAACACATTTCGTGTTAATGCATAACATGTCTGAGGCATCTGGATAACCTCCAGTAGAGAAGTGAACTATGGCCTTCCAACTTCCCTTGAACCAAACATTTCAGCAGATGAGTTGCTTACCTAATGCCCAGGATAAGAGCTGCTTCCCTTCTGGTCATTTTAGGTTGAAAGCCACCTTCATAAAACTTTCGGGTTCTAGATTTTGGCGAACGTGCCTTAAACGCTTGCCAAGCCTGAATTCCATATCTACCGGCTAGAGCTGTCGCAGCGACTGCAAGTCCAGCCAGAAATGGGGTAGCCTGAAGAATATTTAGAAGCTCACTAATTCTTGTCTACCATAGAAAAAAAAATCCACAGAATCATAGTTCCTAAGGTACTCTCTCAACCACTACCAGCTAGTACTAAACACTATCCACTGGATTGATGACTGTGATCCATGTCGTGGAGATGAAGCTTTTTTTTTTTGGCGGTATGACTCTTTAGCCACTCGTCTACAAGAGAAAACACAATAATTACCAAGTAATGAAAGGATTTAGGACGGATATCCATTTTCAAGATTCCTCATGGAAAATGCCGCCTTCCATGAATACAAAATATATTCGTTAAATTCAGGAAACACACTGCAAATGGTTGCAACTATTATGTTAACGAACCAAAATGGTTTGTTCCACTCCTTACAAATTTCACAAGCTTCGAATAGTTAGATTCACTTGTTAATCTAATTTCAATGCAACATGCTTTCCTCATAGAAATTTTATATAAGCAAACTCGAAAGGCTGATAGCAGAAATCAAAACATGTGAAAGAAATGGGGCTGATGAATCACAGAGAAATAATTTTAAAAAAATTAAATTAAGGAACCAAACAAGAGGGAGGAAAAACCCAGCTGAATACTTAGCCAAATAATAAAGATATTGCTGTAAAAGAAACTAGTGATGGCTAATACAAATGATTGAAGCTTGAATTCAAAGGAGTATATACAAAATTAGAAGCTTTAATTACCATATTTGGAAGCAATGGAGAACAGGGTTGGGGATTGCATCAAATGGTGCAAGGCCGAGGTTTGTCTTGGAAGGAAGCTTCTGAATTCTGGACTTGTCGGGTCAAGTTTCTTGAGTGCGTTCTGGAAGATCACCACCAAAGACAGGCTTTTGATTTGAGTTTTGGTTCGTTTGATTATCATACGCAGCAACTAACATTGACTGAATAGAACGGTAGCTAATTGACTGAATCCGTCGGTTAGACTTTGATTGGAATCTTGGGAACTTTAATCTCTGAATTTCTTATATATGTTTAATTGTTCGGTCGTAGTTCTTAGTGAAAGTGAAACCCACTCGTAATCGAACCAAATCGCGAAGGAGGAAAGGGTAGAGGCTCTGCCTGACACGTCTTCCATTATCCAGTTGTTAATCAATGGAACTGAATCCAAGTGTGAAGACACTAGGGGCTGAGAACCTGTTTTCACCTTTTCTTTTGAGTTTTAATTAAAAAAAATTATATATTATAATGATTTGATATACGTGAATAATAAAGTAGTTGACAAAAAAATACATACACAAAAAAATAATATAAAAATTATTCTTTAAAAAATAACAATTCAAAGTGACAATACTGACGCGTCGATCAAGAATCAAAAGTACTAGAGATAAAGATGCATAAAATATCACCAATTTTTATTTATTTATTTTTTTTTTGATATCTCCACTTTCAGTGAGCTTAATTCTGATTTGATCTAGGGAATGTCTGCAGAATTCGACTCTTATTCTGGAGTAAAGGTTTGATCCAAAATTTTTCAAGGTATTACATGTAATGTAACGTAGGAGCTGAACTTGTGACCTCCTGTTCACGTTAACAACTCTCGCTTACCAGTTACTTCAAACTCATGGGTCCGACTGGGGTGGGGGATGGGGATTTTCTTTTTTTGAGAAAGTGGGGGTGGGGGTGGAGTTAATGTCGGTGTTGGCTTTCTTGTGATGAATGTGTGAACTCAAAGCAAAGTACCATTCGGCATCTTTTTTATCCCGTACCATTTGGCAGTGGAAAGTCTGAACTGCATTATGAGTGCAATTTGACAAGTACTACCGAAAATTCGTCACCTACAAGTCTACACATTTGGTGGATTCCCATGCTCCCCGAGCTTACTAGAACTTTCCGTTTTTTCGAACCGGATGCCTGAAAACAACTCCAGAGAGACTGCAAGGAAACATGAGTACAGAGAAGCAAATATTTGTCTATGCATCTTTTGCGACAAGCTTGCTTTACCATCAGGGCTAATATATAAATCTTGTACACGACAAGCTGAAATGTCTACCCTCCAACTGAACATCACCAAATGTTTACATTACCCCATTATTCACAGAACTGAAGCAGCATATATATCAAAGAATTCCCAGATAAGATCATCTTGAAGCCAAAAATATACATCAAATATAGGTTGCTATCCAAACTGATAAATTTCAGAATCCAAAGCGACACCTTTTTCACCTGAGATCACTAACAGTTCTTCTCATTCAGTTTTCACTCTATTCATTCTTCTCAAATTGTCCAAGAGGTCGAAAACAGCTCGAATTGTTCGATTGGTTATACGTTATTTCAACATCATACCAGCTGTCTTAAGTTTATATAAACATTGATGTCTTCTCATATCTCCATTTGTCATTGGCTGCCTTTCATCCTCATGAGGTAGCATTGATGTCTTTAACAGAGCTAGCATCCATCTTAGGGGACCCAGAGTGCCTCCTTGCGGTAGCAGGAGAAGTGGAGAAAGATAACCTCTTCCTCGAAGAACTAACTGATCCTTTGTCTGGTGTCCCATTGTTTTCCAAACCCATGGGGCTCAGCAACCTGGACTTGGCTTTAGCTGAATGCGTAGGGGCCATGTAGCTAGGAACTGCAGGAGAGCTTGCAAGGCTCTCATCATCCCTCACTGAAGAACCAGCTATACTATGCCTCCGTTGGAAATCTGACTGTGCACTGCAGAAGCTTCTAGAGTCTTCATCCATATGGTTACTTCCTTTTACACTTGGTGACCTCATCTTTCCTGTAATGTAGGACGAGGTTGGTGTCTTTGAATGGGGAGTTGAAGGTGATTGACGACTTGGAGGGCGGCTTTGCCTATGAGCAGATGGAGAAGGCTTATTATCATCATAGTATGAGCGGAATTCCCCAACAGAAGCAGCTCGGGTTGCACTCTTTAGAGAAGCACGATCACTGTTAAGCTCTTTGTCAACTGCAGTTTTTGATTCCCAAGGCCGGGCAGCCATCCATCGCTCTAACCAACTCCACCCCCACTGAGGATTGTTTGGATCCATGAACGTCTGGTTTGCAGATTTAGAAGAGTTTCTCCGTGTTTGCTGAGACAGAGATTATTTACTCTATGTTCATAGATAATTTCCAAAAAGAAGTTGCACAACGAACATTTTAGCATAGCAACCCTGCCTTAAAATTTCACTTATCAAGTGAAAGCGAGAGAGCTAGAAATTGGACTCCACACAAGAAATCCATCACTCTAATGCTTCTATGCAGGGGAAATAAAATGCACAGAAACATCACTCATATACCATCTCTGGTGAAGAATGTAACCTTGTCCACATTATTTGTAGACTTGATAAATGGCTTCATGGAATCCAAATTTGTATAATATTTCTTGAAGATTTGCAGCAACAACTCATAGATTCAGAATAATGGTTCAGATACAAATGACCATAGAAAATAACTCATGGAATTTAAGAATTGCTGTAAGATTGATATATGATTTAAATCAAAAGCATGATGAATAACAATTAAGAAACTGAACAAGGTAAAAAGTGCAAAGAGCAACTTAAACTTCAAGGGCTGTAATTTCCTACAACTACAAGGAAGTGCAGGAAAAAAGGACTAGTTAACAACCAGCTAAACATACTATGGTGTGTTTTAGTAATGCATAAATATGCAATATTATGTCCATTGTTCCAGCTAAAACATCAAAAGGATTATGCTTTTCACTTGTAGATTCTGATAGATAGACGAAATCTGGAGGATGGCTCTTCCAATGCCAGAAAGAATATGCAACTGATCTTAAGGAAGTACAAGAAATGACAAAAGTAAGGTACCTGATGCGAATATGCATAAGCCAATGCCCTTTCCCTTCTAATAGCTGCTTCGTGCTTGCTCTGCAGGGTTGCTTCGTGTTGCTCCTTTGATTGAGTGCTGTCATTCCAGTTATCTCCAATCTGTCATAAATTTTCACAATTATCTTGAGCCCACTTGTAATCAAAACGAAGAAACAAGACAGAAAACCTTGCTTTACATCCACATTACACATATGAGCTTGCACTATTTGGGGTGATTCAAGCATAAGAAGTTTCTTCTCATTCAAGGCACAAATAAGTAAATCAACGTCGGATCAAAATTGAAGGAACTCCAGATGTTTTATTTAACTTGAAATAAATCTAAGAGCCCACACAGGAAGGTTAAATCTAATTCAAGAGCATCAGCTTCATATCTTTCATACTTAAGGTCTCTACAAGTTATCATGTTGCACTGGTTTTGCTGCTGCCCATACATAACCCAGTAGATACAAAAATGTCAGTGTTGATAGAAATTAAGATATGTATATTCTTGTCCAATTCCAGAAGCTTTTGCAGCCTAAACTGATTCACATCTGAATGAGCAACGCATACAGAATTGCCAGCTACAGGTGATAATTAGCATGTGAAAAAACAAGAGGCATAGCAGTGAGTGGATCTTTACAGATGTTAAAAATCTAGAGCCCTCTTGTACTAGACAATTTGGAAAGCACAAAAATTGTAGAGGTGCAGTGATAGTAGTGTATAACCTACATATTCCCTTAAAATCCCCTGCAGGGGGGGGGGGGGGGGGCGGGTGTTGGGGAACACTTACAGATGTTCTCAGCTTCTCAAGCTCCTTCTCACGCTTCTGTTGGATCTGTCTCTGGAGAGCCTCATTCTCCTCTGACATTCTGATTCTCCTTGCATGAATCTGAGATTGCACACGGGCGAGGGCCTGCATGCATCTTAAGGTGGTTGTTGCTTGACGTTTGACAGATTGCCCTTGAACCATAGTTTTCAACCTCACCAATCCTCTTAAAGCCCGCAATGCCCTTCTTGCCTAAGATGTCATAAATCACACTATGAAATGCAAGGAGTCACGTCACATAATAAATGGCTGCAAGTATCATCCAGGGAGGCATGAAATGCATAACTAATCTCTAACCAGAACCATGACAATTAAGCTTGACCGATAGTAGATAACGCATAGTAATTAACTCCATTATACTCAGGACTTTGTCAAAAAAAAGGTAAATTTCTCAACTTGATTTGAGGTCTTTCTTTTCTGTAGCAAGTAGAAGGTTCATGAAAGGCAATGACTACGAATATTTGAGGTTCTTTATGGAAGACAACAAATGCATGCCCAGCTAATGTGTCTGCATACATATGATCACTGAACAATTTCAAGTGCCAACAAAAGGAACCACTAATGTCACCATGTATCCACGAAAAGCTGTTTGAATCTTGATAGCAGCAATTTCCTCCTTTGATTTGCCAGAATAACGAGGTGCAGCTGTGAGCCGAACAATCTCTGCTGCTGCCTTGGCAGCTGCTACAGCTGCTTCTGCTGCCACGGCAGTGGCAAGAGCAACAGAATAGGCATGTTTATTCTGCTCATTTTCGGCTTCAGTCAATTTTACTTCCTCCACAGTAGATGAGGCTGCAGGAGTTGCGATTGCATTTTCTGTTTGTACAGCATCCAAATCCGCGCTCCTCTGTCTTCCAAACCATCTTTTTGATTTACGGGTTTTCTAGTTGAAAAAATTCAACAAAAATGAAATGATGAATAAACTTTCAGTCAGTCAAAGCATGAAAAAAGAAAATTTTTAGGCGTTCAAGTACCCTACCTTATCTTTCTTTTCATTTGATTCAGGACTAAGCACCCTTTTCACTGCAGAAAACCAGCCCCCTTTCTTCCCCATCCCTGATCAGCGGACCTTCAAGAAAACAAAGCAGCGTAGCATTACAAAACTAAATGCACAAAGTAGTAATCCTACATTATTTCAAAAGAAAAAAAAAATCTTTACTGCAAAAAAATCCAATCAAGTAAAAGAATAGGTCAGTAAGAAATACACGAGCTTTATAACGTGATAATACCACCAAGAGTTACATGCGTAAGCAATTGGAAAGAGATAAAAATCATTTCTTGGGCAGAAATTCACATTTATGTGAAGAGATCAGCAACAACCAAGCAAAATACTGTCATTGCTTAACATTTTGGGTGACAGGAACACAATGTGAACGCCAATCGCACCAAAAAGCAACTTCTCGTTCCGGCCGACAAACATAAAACAAAAATGGAGTACATCAGAATTGCAACCAAAAAAATCAAATAATTGAGATGAATAATGTTGCAAAATCCTCCAACAGAAAGAGGATGCACCAAAGATGTATACCCATACTAGAATATGATACCAAACAAAAACAAGAAAACCCCACAAAAGCCTCAGAAGTACTATACCATTAAACTTTTGTTGGTACATCAAACTCGTACCCACAAAAGCCACAGAAGTACTATACCAGTAACCATTATCCAAACCAACATTTTCTAACCAACCCTCGTATTAACAAATGCAAAACATAACAAACCAATTGATCAACAACCTGAAAAGCCAATACATGTCTTCATCATAACAGAACATGCCAAAACAAAAACATAAAAATAACAGAAAAAGCAACAGAAATAAAAACATTTAACATGGCATAGGATCCGGTACATATTACTAATCAAAAGGGTCTACATTCCTAGGCGAATAAGGATGTTTTAATTCTCACTAACATCATTGTCCCTTCACGCTTCTTCCTGCGGACCAAAAATGTAAACAAGATGCAATGGCTTTGATTAAATTTACAGAAAAAAAATTGTGCTATGATGAATAATACATATACCTGAAGGCTTAAAAGCATATTTCTGCAGATCCCTCAACTCCCTCTTCTCCAACTCTATTTAGCTCATCTCTTTTGCACTGTTTTAAAGCAATAAAAAATGAAAAAGAGATGTCAAAATCAACAAAAACGTGGCTGCATGCACGCTTTCCTGAAGGAAAAAATAGAGAAGAGAGAGCCCGGGTTAGGAAGGGGGAGGATTTGGGTTTATTCTGATATTTCTGAGAAGAAAAAGCAAATGGTTATGGTGTTGAAATGGGAGCGGCGGTGGAAGAAGGAAGGAATTTCATGGATGACAAAGAATAACCGACACAGGGGTATTTCGGGAATTCCGTCAGATGACGAGGCAGGAACGTATTGGTAAGGGGATGTTTGGATGCGGGGACCGCAGCAGGTTTTTGGATTGGGGAGTTAAAGAGTGGGTGAGGGTGGGGCCCGGCCCACTTGCACAGACTTATCTGTCCTTTTGTTGTTTAACTGCAGACAACGATAACTAACTGAATTGTCTTTTTCCGTTTTGGGTTTTTCTAAATAATTACTAACAATTACTCCACTATGTATCTGTAATTAATTTGATTAATGGAAAGGAATTTAGATTTCTCCTTTTATTAAATGTTCATGGGGATATCATGATTCATGACTTACCATTTATTTCAAGTATTTAGTTTGGCTTTTTTTTTTTTTTCAGTTTCCTTTATCATGACAAGACTAGAGAGTTCATAAATATGTCAAAGTTAGGGTATTTTCTTGTTTTTGATAAGCTACAGAAAGAGATATTAATTCTTAAAACTTTAATAACTTGCGTTTAACTCCTAACTTTGCTAATTTACAGAAGAATTTTAATTCTTAAAACTTCGATAACCTTAAAATTTTGCGTTAACTCCTGGCTCTGCTAATTCACAAATTTATAGGCATAGCTTATGGTTAAAAGCTTAACCAATCGCCTCTATTAAATAATAATTTTTTCTCCGATTTCGACTTGAATTAGCGAGCTAGATAAATAATTTCAACAAAATAATAAGATAATAATTTTTTAAAAAAATTTACACAACTCTTTGATCCCATGCATATCATAAATTAATAATTCACTAAAATTACATATCATATGTTCTTAAAATATGAGTCTATTAGAATAATTCATTATTTTATGAAATAAAATAAAATTTTAGTTGATTAGATGAGCGTTTCTTTGAATTGTAAGCACGTTCTATAATTAATACATTATTAATTTATCAAATTAATTAATACTTCTCTAAATTAATAGAATTTGTATGGTCCTATACACTGTATAACCTTAATCATTTTAGACATGATTATCTGAAAACGATGAACATGACCAAATATGATTTTCTTTCTTCTTTTGAAGGTTAGCATATGGTTTGGTCAACTTGGAAAATCTTCATAAGCGGATAATCTAGGAATCTTGTACTGTTCTTCTTCTTGTTGTTGCCCCCCCCCCCCCTCTCTCTCTCTCTCCTTTGATAAAAAGCAAGGAAGGTAGTGTTCTTTAATGGTGTCCATCCACCGATGCCCTGCAGCTGCCGGTAGAGCAGAGGTTGTGTTTATGGCAAAGGGATGTTCTTGGTGACAAATTTAATGTCATCACATGATCACCTGCCTGTCCACCTTCACATTGCCAATAGATTCGGTCAAGAGATGTATACGTATTCTCTCATTACCAATAATAAGCACCAGAAAAAGCTCATTGTATTTTATGATCACTTGCATATTTCTTAAGATTATGATGATTCAATTCAATCGGATACGAAACTCAACTTGGATTGGCATTTTCACTTCCCCATTTCCTAAATTTCATTGTACTTCAAGAAACTGTGAAGAGACAGATGCTGGTGATGATATGATTCTGCAGTTATAACCAACTCATTTTGCTGGCAAGTGTTCATATCCATGGTTTTCCAAAGTATAGACACTCCAAGAAATTGTGATGATGATGATGCTTTTTAGATGTCTCTTTGCTTTCCCTTTTCTCCTCTTTCATTTCCTCCATCCCTCTTAGCTTCTCTGTCTTTTTTAACTTCTTTTAACATATTCTCGTGAATGGAGTATGGCAGTCGGGTAGTGGCAAGAGAGCCAAGACTAGAAAATAGCAGATGGATGGCAGTCGTCAATAAACATGTTCCCAAGAACCAACCTAATCCATCCAGTTTGAAAACCTTAAAACGAGGAGTTTGATCATCAAAAACTGGTAAACTACCCCTGTAAAAGTCAGTTGTATTGAACACTAGCTCCCGAGAAAGATCAAGCATGTTTGAAAAAATTAAAAAAAAAAAAAAAATCAAGCTAGCAATTTAATAGATGCACAATTCTTTTGTCAATTCAATAACATCTCCACCACAGTCCACAATCCACAATCTTTATCCATGATGTCCCGCGCCTACAATCTAAACTATGAATGCAATTACAAGACCAGCTATCATGAGTTCAAACTTCCATCGACTTTTGCACGTTTTACAGGGGAGGCATTGCCATCTTGGTCATTATCCTCTGATGTTTTCCTCTCAGGTGACTTCTGCTTCCGATTAGGATTCTGAGTTTGTTCTGCTGTAACTCCAGCATCACCGGAGCTCAATACTTTGGCCTCATTTTCCTTCTCTAAAGCTTTAGCTACATTATTCTTCTCCAGCGTTTCCGATTTTTCATCATCAGGTAAAGGTTCTACTGCTTTAGATGGGGCGAGAGAAGCTTCAACAGGATTTGAATCCTTCTTCTTTGACCTTTCTTCCTCAAACTTCTTCTGTTGCTCAAGCATCAGTTGAATGTATTTGCCCTGTTCTTCAATCCGCAACTGCAAACTTCTCTGGATCTGAGGGACAGTGCAATCTTTCAGCCAAATGGAAAATACAAAGGAAGAAGCATATATTTCATGATATTTCTATTCAAATAATAAACAAGTCAGAGAAAGAATTCGATGTCATCAAATGTCAATAATTGCATAATAAAGATGATAGACCCATATCTTCTTCCTGCTAAAACATTCAGATTTCAAAACTATTCTGTCCATAATTGTTATAGCAAGAAAGAAATCCTAATCCTGGAAAACAGTATAGACTGTTATACCATATCTTAAAGGTTAAAATGCAGGTCCCTTTGGTTGGGCCAACAAGTTGCAAAATCCAAATAAGTTGACTGCCATTTCCATAAGCAGTGGAGATTTAAGAATCGCTTGTTTTCACATTGATATCATAATTCAAAAGCATTGCCTGGTCCAATTGTTTCACCTGAAATTGTGCCTAATTATAATGATTCATTATGTAGATGGCAACTGCATGGACACCAAGTCATCAAGGCAATTATCAAGAGAATCAGCACACTGAGTTTCCTTGATGGACTCCTTCCAGGAAAAAGAAGCAAGACGATTTTGCAGGGTAACATGGACGAGCTTTCTCCCTAATCATGCTCTGACTCTCTGAAGGTTAAGTCCCTTTGATTCAAAATAAAATCACCATCAAAAAATACGAGTTTTCTTGCAAGTGAAGAAGACTTCAGCTTGCAAAATTTCTCTCCATGTTGCAAAATTGTTGCTTTACAAGTTTTAAAAAAAACGAGTTTTTGAATTTGTACTGCAGTACATCTGACTGTTCAAATGATGCTGAAATTTTGAGAGACAATTAAAATAAAAATCACCGAACCCAATGAGCCAAATGGAAGTAGAAAAACATTATATGGTCATTGCACAACCAATGAATGAATCCTCATTAACATCAAATTTAACCAACAGTTTGGCTAATCTTAAAAGAAAGGTTGACAACTCAGCAAAAGTGAGCCCCAAGAGTTGTTGAATCCAACCAACTACAGTCTCAGTAAGATGATTCATCCAAACCCAAATGATCAGTGTGTAAGGTCTTTGACAAAAATAAGTTTTGAGCATCTCCTGATTAAATGAAAAGAGCAATACATTGCAGCCGACAGAATTACAGACCAGTAAAAAAATTTCAGTGAGAGGCAAATTTTCTTTTTTCACCTGATAAGGCTAAAGTACCAAAAATCTCTTATACGAGTTCTTTCATTAGCTGCGTACCTCAAGTTGTTCATGTAGTTGTTTTTGAACTTCCATTTGCAGTCTTAGGGCTTCAGTTATTCCTGTAGTCCTGTAATGGCAAATTGAAAGCAAGAAATTTGAAGTCTGCACCTCTAATTACACAGAGACACTGTTAGGAATCAAAACTGTTGAAGCAAAGGCCAATTCATTCCTCCATGTAAAAAGAATGATACAAGAATTTTAGCTCATATGCATAAACTGCAGAAGACTTGGTCTCCTAGACAACAAGCAATCATAAAAATAAAAACCAAAAGAAGCAAATGAACGGATATATCCAACATCTGAAACAGATATTGTGCATGTACACCAACAACATAGGAAAAAGCCCGAAAACATGCGAATAATTAAAGAATCAGAATTTCATTCCAAATTTGCACGTTAACAACTTGCCTCCTGATAGCCCCAGTGTGACTTTTTTTTTTAATTTCTTTTTACCCTCCCACTACTTCCCCATACCCGTCCTACCCCTAACTATTAGGCTTAGGATTCAAACCCTGAACCTGACAGCAAAGAGCACTCTAGGAGTCCTCCCTTACTCCTACAAATATGCTTGAGTGGTAGTAAGAGTGAAACTGTAAGCTTCATAAATCGAAGGAAGTGCACTGAGCAATACACAATGATGGCAAGCTTGCATAATAAAAAGCTGATCATGGACTAAACTTTTTCCATTTTTTGCAGTGAGGGGAGAAATGCAGACAAGTCTTACACCAGATGGACAACATGCTGATTTTTTTTAAAGTCATTTTTACCGAGGGCAGCCATTTCTTATTATGATACCAATGTCTTTGCACTAGGTTTACATGCACGAAAAAGCAGTCTGATTTTCCCCCAGAAAATTTTGCCATCTCAATTGATCACAACCACAGAAAGTTGGTAAACTAGCTCTCACGTGAGCCATAAATTTACTACTACAATTGATAAGTTCACCCATCCTTATCAACTTCAATCTTTTACAATCACTTTTCTGGTGTTAAAGTTGAATTTCAAAAGTTCACAGATCATTAAATCAACAAATATGGCTGCCAAAAGCCAAAAAAAGATTAAATTTGTCAAGAGAACTCAACCTTACGGCATCCACAAACATGATGTTGAGAATTATTTGAGATGAAATGAGTGAAGCAGAAAGTGGCGAACAGGTTACAATTAGCATAAGAACTTTGTTAATCTTTTGCTAATTTTCTACTTGCAAATTTTCAGTCATCAGACAGATAGAAAGCTCAGGCAATCGTTAAAATTTCAAATGTTGAACTGTGCCTTGTTCTCAAACTGTGTCAAACATACTCGATGAAATCAATTGAGAAGGCCTTTGTACGCGCATTGACAGAATCATTCACAAAGGCAGATTTGTGGAGAGGATGATGCTGCTAAGAAGTCAACAAGCATTTCCTTTTGAACACTTTGGTCATTGGGAAGTTAACCAAGGGGCAGATATTCTATTACTCCTGTACAAATGTGTCATTTCTCCCAAAAGCTGCCTAGCTGAAATTCTAAAATTGCACAAACAGGTGATATAATTTTTCTGGAGTGCTCCTTCTCCACTATGTCAAGTTCCCTAGAGACAAAGGAGCTGACAAACAATGTTTCAATTAACGTTCACTCAAGTAAAGAATGGCAGAAACTTTCCTTGCCGAAAGAAGATGGATATTACAGTCAACATTAAGAGAGGGCCAACCTCCAATATTCTAAATAATACGCATTGGCAACAGAAACATGCACCAAAAGTTCACAAATCAGTCTATGATATCAATCTTATCAGTAGCTACTTTAAAAGTCCTATCAAGCTTTATATCAATACATACTTGGTATGAAGCCATGCATTGGACTTTTAGGTTTACAGCCAAGTGAGACGAGAACAAGATAACTCACGTTTTCAAGTCCAGAGATGTCATGTCTGTAACAGTAGGCGACTTCTTTTCTGTAGTTCCTGCAATCAGAACAGAATAATTCACCTCTTTCTTATCTTCCCTAGCATAATTTTCAACATTAGATTGAAATGCCTAAAGCAATAATACTGAAGCTAGACATGTTTCCATTTTAGTATCTCTTATTCTACGCATACTTACAAGTGTGGAAGTTTCAAAATGTGTTAAAATCAGTTGAAATCACACAGGAAGCGCATGCAACTACTGCAATAGTTTCATATTGCTAAACAGATTCAAACAATAACCAATTTCGAGAGAGATTAAGGAAAAGCAGCAAAACCAAGATGATCAGCAGACCAGTGATACACATTCATAACAAAGTAATACCAAATTTAAATAAGAGTCTACCTTCTGATGGCTCTGGTTTGTATCTGGCAGTTCTATATTTCTGACAGATGAATAACACCAACAAAATAGAGTGCGAAAAATGACAACCACAATAAAGATGAATAAAGCTCAATAACAGAGTTCCTCGAACCTGTAGATGGCTTTTCACATGATAGATTGTGAGGCCTTCTTTGTTCATAAGCTTCAAGACACCTTTTGGAGTAGCTCCTGCTAAATTAGGTAGTTTATTTTGGCTTGCAAAGCCTACTTAAATCAAGAACTTACAAAAGAAAACAGTAAGCTACGCACTTTCACTACCACCAAGCTTATTGACAGCCTCTACGAAGATCTCATGAAGCTCTGGTGTCCAACGCATGCGAGGCTTCGCCAATGGAGCAGCAGACAATGGACTAGAAACATCAATACTCTGTACAGATGAAACAGGAGTGTGACTAGAAGGCTGGGCCTCTCTCAAAGGTACTTCAGGTGACAACTTCAACACCTGCAATGAATTTACACGATAAAATTAATTAAAACAAGCATAATATTATCTGGAGAATGTCAATCAAGCATATAAGTTGCAAACATGTGTATGCTAAGGTTGCAATAAGTACAAATAGTTTGCAATACGAAGGAGGAATAGGTTGCAAAATAACCAAAATTGCCTACACCATTCAAATCCACAATTATATAAACTATTCCTTGGGAGGACATTTTGGAAGCAGTGACCAAATTTTCTAGAAAAGTTGTGATATATAGGGGAAGGTAAAGACAGAAAGAAATTGAATTTACTTTCTAAAAAGACAAATTGGTAAAAGAGCGTCCTTGTTTCTAACAGGTCCCAGGGAATGACCAGGATAACATGCTTTATGCTCTATAAGCCTTATACCACTATCACTTAACTTGGGGTTTAGCTTGCACGCAGCTTGTGCCTCAATACACATGCAACAAATAGAAGAAGTGGAAAGGGGGAAGTATAGGTTTAAACACAGAATGTTCATACAAAGTGAAATAAACTTACCACTACAAACTCAAGCAGATTGATCAATCCTGTGCAATATTAGAGAATTGACATTAAGCATAAACAACTAATCAGAGATCCTAGGAACAATTTAGCTCCAGTTAAGGAAATGAAGGGGCATAGACTATTGTTTAAGAGCTTAATTAAGCAATCTACATCTGTAATTGGAACAATCAGAGGACAAACACATAAACCATGAAATGCAAGTTGAAAGACAAACCTTAGGTTCTGGATCGGGAACGCTGACATCGACAAGGAGATCACCCCAATTGGAATCTAGAGAGTCATCAACAGATATCAGGTCATCTGCCCATTCATTCCACTCAGTTCTCTTAGCATGGTCTTCAGATGCAATAACACCTTTAAGGCTCTCTGCTTGATCATTCTGAACGGGAACATTACCAGAAAAGTCAGGAAAGTCTTGAAGGGCATCTTTACCCCAGGATGTATTGCCATTTCCGCCATTTCGGATGTGGTAACTGTCAACTGGAGCAGAATGAACCCCCGAAAAGGAGGGAATGGTTTCTAGAGATGTTTCAGCCCTTAATGACTTGGAAAGGAAGGGATAATTTTGTGATTGACTGCCTTGAGGTGAAATTGGAGGAAACTTAGTATCCCTGGGGAACCCAGAAGTCGTTGAAAACTGATGCCCTACTGCCCCACTTCTAGAAGCCAATGGAGCAGGACGAGAGGGAAGTGTATTTGTTGAGAGTACCTGCTCTGAGGTAACATGAAGGGAGTCTGGTAATTGAGGGTATTTCTCAACCAGAGGAGGAGGCAAATTAGGTAGACAAGGTGATGTAGCTCCAGAGGCACCCATGGTACTCAAACTTTCACCAGTTCTCTGAATGAATAATGAAGAATGTGCATCCATTTTTGTCCATAAAAAGAAGGAATACAAACACTTATACTAATTATGAAGGAGATGACAGCTGCCACTTTTTTGCCAGCTCACTATAAATGAGATTGTGTCCTGGACCTAACTTTTGCCGCGTTCAACAAGTGTGCACTGAAAAATAGATATCTGTTCAAACAAAAATAAGTCTCTACATCAATTGCATCACAAAGATAAGACAAATTATCAGGAGACAAAAAACCATAACCATTTTATGCATCAGGGAAACCTGTTTATCATAAAACCAAAGTTTAAATACAAATTCATGAAGGAAGGTGAAAAGATTAAAAATGCCAAATGAGATATTAGATGATAAATTAGGCAAATACCCACTGTATATTATGTTACCCAGTTGCCAAACAACTGATCAATGTGAGAAACTTAAATCAACCGAAAGTTTCCCATTGTACCCATATATGAAAATAAACAAACCAGAATCAACAATTACAGTGCCATTTACCAAACACAGCAAAATCTAGGTCAAATATTGGCTTTACAAAATATATGGCATGAAAACTTTAGCAAGTGAACTACAGCAGGGAAACTTTTAGAGTTATGTATTCGCAATTGTTTTCAGATTTTTACGAGACTTAAAAAGCTGAACAAGGATATATCATGCCATCTAACATAAGATAGAGATAAAGAAGCCAAAATGAAAGCATAAAAAACTGGAAGATGCTGAATGAGGTTTGAATTAAGTAATCAAGCATAGAAGCAAGTTTGTCCAGTTACTTTCTCTCGCCAAAACTCAAAAGAATAAAATGCAAGGAATTTAATACTTGTTCACAGCTCCAGGAAGCAAATGATAAGATTGATAAGCCTACTGCCATCACTTCTCCACAGAAACGAGAACGATCTTGACTAACAAATCCAGTGTAGATGCTATACCTATAAATTGTGCAACATGCTAAGAAATATTGTGCTTTTTTCGCTCTCATTATTGATAATAGCTCAAGAGAATCTTAAAACTAGTAAACTTCAATGACGCCTCATTAAGTTTGGCTTAACCAAAACTGAACTTACAAAGAGAGTTTGTCCATTCCAGATGCAAAACAATGGGAAAACAGAGCTAATACATCAAAATTACTACCACCAATCATATCTAGTACTCTGAGCTGATCAAAATTACCTACTCATAACTACAAAATAATGCATAACCCTATAGTCGCCAAGCATATAAGACTTCCCAAGCTTAGAGTATCAACAAAAAGATTTTTCAAAGACAAATAGTAATTAGGAATACAAGAGTAAGAATAATTGCAGCTAAGCAACCAATTTTACCCCAAAAAAAAAAAAAAGAAGCTACTCAGCCATCAAAACAGTAAAAAACACAACATATTCATCCTCATCAAGTATTAGTCAAGCTAAAATTCGAATTGTGAAAAGTGGACCCACCGCAATCATCATTTCGCAGCAACTATATCCACAAAAAGAAACTCTCATTTTTTCACTCTTCTTTAAAAAATTATAAGAAAAGTACTCAAACCAAGAAAAGTTTAGATTTTTATAGGAAATTAACGACAACCAACTCCAAATTCATCAAATCGAAACCTAAAACACCCGTCACAATTTTCTTTTTGTTGGAAAAGAAAAAAACAATAAGCAGAAGAAGCTTAGAATCCAGAAAAACTAATAGTACATCAATCAAACATGTCATAGCTCATCAAGCGAACATCTTTAGAAACACAGGTAACAAATTCATTTGCAGCTAAAGAACTGATTTGAGCGCATGGGATGGATAGGAAACTGGAGATAAGAGAGGAGAAGTAAACCTTAGGAAGCTTGGAACAAGAATCTGATTTGGATTATTGGCGGCCGAGGGAATTTTCTTGGATGGTACTGGATTATACAGCTAGTGATTCCACAAGGGAGCTAAGAAAATATAGAAAATTTGGTCTGTACCAATGACAATAATGACATGGATGAAGCATTTTAAGGTGCTAGTATAAAGAAACAAAGCTGACTTTCCAAATTTGAGCCAAGCGAAATGATTGATGACGTTGTGGTTAGAATTTAGTTCAAGCCCTTTGGTGGCTCATAGAATTCCACAAATACCCTTCTAATTTAACATGTTGTATTAACACCCAAACCTGTAGGTACTCTTTTATATTGTTCTAATCAAAAGTTATATGTGTTATGTGAATAGATACACAAAAAAATAAAAAAATTTTGGCAATTATAAATTCATTAATTAAGTACAGTCTGTATAGATTGAAAAATACAAAGTGGTTGTGATAATCAAGAAAAGAACATATTAAAGAAATTAACAATTGTAAAAATATATATGCATTTGCACTAAAATAGGTTAAACTAAACTCTATTATGGATCAAACCTTAAATTTTGTGATAAATTAATGAATATCGCAACAATAACTCTAGTTCTGAACAGAGTACCTATTTTTAAAAGAATTATAACTCAAAAACTTCTTTGTGCATTATGTATGTAGAGCGTAATCACCAAAATTTCATATGTACCAAAATTCGACCAAATTTCATGTGAATTGTCATAATCGTCAAAAAGAACCCTGTCACTTTCCTGGTTATTTGGTAAGAGAAACATTTTCTCTGTATTTTTTTTCCCCGATTGCGGAGCTAGGACTGCTCTTTCACTTGAAAACTACTTGGATTTTTGTGCCTTGGAGGCCTGAAACAAGCTCAATTGGCTATTGGGGACACAATCTCTAATTACAAAATATAAGAGGGCATATGACACATTTGACAAAATTCAATTGGCCGTCCGCATTAACCTTCTTGTTTCTATCATTTTCATTTGTCCTAGTCCTGCGACGAAGAATTACGTAGTAGCGTCGCTATAATTTCGTGCCCGGAAATGAGGCCGTCATCTTGCAATCGGGCTGTCAATAATGTGATCAGCTATAATCTGATGGCTGAGAAATGAGGAACTATTTTAGCCTGTCATTTCTATCTCAAAGCCACCAAACTTCCGTCTTGTTCTTGATGACACAAGTGGACCCATTCCAAGGCAGCCATTCCTCCTAATATATATTTGGAAGAAAATCGTTTAAAATATCCCTCACGTCTTGTCACATGATTTTTTGCACTCTCTATTTTTTAAATGTTTACTTTACATACTTCTACAAATTCAAGTTAATAAAATTCGATTACAACCTAAATTTTCGATCTTGTTTTAATCTGAAATCACCACGTAATTCACGTATAGTCATTTTTTATATATATAAAAAAGATTAGATCCCACTTTTTTAATAGTAAAAATGAATATGGACCGGGTCTAATCTTTAAAAAAAAATGAATATATTTCATTCAAGTCAAGTCCCTACTTTTAAGGAGAAAAAATGAATATGAATCGGATCATTTATTTAACTATAAATGAAATTTTACCTTTTTATCCCTAAACAAAGACTATATAGGGATCAAAACTCTAGGTTGGGATAAAATTTTATTGACTGAATTTTATAAGGGATGTAAAGTTATTATCTTTAAAGTGATGAATACAAAAAAATTATTTAGTAAAATGTGATGGACATTTTGAACAATTTTCCCTATATTTTGTTTCATTGTTAACGGGCTTCTTGAGGCTGCTTTGTTAATTTTTTGTCCTATATTCCTTTTGTCATTTTCCTTCATATTAAGACTCTTTCCTTTAAAATGTAAGTGGAGAAAACAAATTGCATGGGGAAAAAAAAAAGAAAAGAAAAAACGATGAAAAAGACATCTAACGGATGTGATTTTTAAGAAAGGTGCAAAATTAATTTTTGTAAGAAGTGACGTGTCTTTGAATCTGGATCGCCATTTCTTTTTGTACACCTGGATTGCCATTTGGTACATCTTTTTGTGCAACTTGGTAAAGCTATTCGTAAAAGGCTATAAATCTGGCAAATGAATGAAGTGAATTCATGGTCAGCAACTCATAAGAATCAGCATCAATATGATTTGCTTTTTACTGCGACTACTTATTGGTTATTCAATTTCTTATTCATTGTTCAGTGTCCTTAATTTTCTAGTTAAACTCCTCTCCTTTTTCTACAAGAGAGTCTTTGATTTGCAAGGTATCATCCATCAAAATTCGAGTGCCAGGCCAGAACAACTTAGTGCAGTCCTGGCAAGGGGCCTTAATGTGTCTCTGAAATTTTGAAACATCAAACATGTACTCTTTTCTCCATTTAGAAACACAGGACAACGCAATGGAGCAGGATTGCGGATGAGGTTGCGGAAAATGTACAGAATGCAAAAGGATAAATGACAGCACAACTTCCACATATCCAACTATCGATTGTATATGTAAATTAATCTTTTCTACACTGATAATGTATACAATAGCGAGTCTATTGATAATGTATGCACCCGTGGTCTAAATTCATGCCGCAGGTGTAAGATTTGGAGTTCAAAACTGCTTCCACTTGACCTAAGGAAAAGAGAGAAAAAGAAAAAAAGAACCTGCTTGGTGGACCAACAAACATCATTTTGAAGACTACATAAACCACCAAGGAACAAGCGAGTGAGAGAGTAGGCATTAAGGACCAACATTCTCCACCAACAGCTGCAAAAATGGCGGGGATGCTGTGTTTTACTAATCTAGAAATGGAGAAACAACAGTCACGAGTCAAATTCCTGGAGACCATTCATCAGCAGCTCAACAACATGCGGCTTCAGTTGGAGATACTCGGTTTAGTTCCTATAGCAATGTGTCAAAATGTTAACAAAAGAAAATGACAAAATTGTGCATAGAAAAATGAATAAGATTACAATAAGGCTTGATGTAGTAGTTAAACATCCAAGGTGGAGGTCCCAAAAGCTCGAGGTCCTTGTCTCAAGATTTGATCTAAGATGTAGCTTTACGCAATAATATGACATTTAATTTGTCCAATTTGTGATATGTGATCCATATAATCTGTTTACTGATAATAACTTAATCAAAGCAAAAAAACACTGAGTTTTAAGGATTCATTCAAAACAGGTATTAATTCTAGGAGATCTAGATGGCTAGTTTCTACTCTTGAACAAGAATTTAGCTCAGACTGTTGCCATTTCCTAGTTTCATATAGATGCAGTAATTAGAGTTATTGTTTGAGAGCTTTCAATTCCATGAGTTTCTCAATTCCAGCTTCTCTGTATAGAAGAAAATTTGTGATATGTGATCCTTATAATCTGTTTACTGGTAATAACTTAATCAAAGCAAAAAGCACTGAGTTTCATGGATTTATGCGAAACAGGCATTAATTCTAGGAGATCTAATTGCTAGTTTCTATACTAGAGCAAGAATTTAGCTCAGACTCTTGCCGTTTCATAATTTCATATAGGATGAACTAATGATGAATGCAATAATTAGCGTAATTGTTTGAGAATTTTCAATTCCATGACTTTCTCAATTCCAGCTTCTCTGTATAAAAGATGTTACTGAAGTCTAATGGAACTTTTTATCAGCTTAAGAGCCTTCCCTTTGGCAGCAATCCAGTTTAACAACTAGGTTGAAAGAGCTCTGATGATAATTGCTAAACTATTGGAGTAAATCGCAAGTCTTATAATTGTTTTTTAAGCAACAAGCATCCATACATGTTATGTAGCCTAAGAAAAACTATATGCATGTTATGCTTCACCAGACCCCATTGAACTTAATTTCATACAGATAAACTTAACGGCAGCAATCAAGAAATAGATTCACACAGAATTTATACCAACATAAATGACTTGATATTTTAAGTTGTTTTCCAAGTTGAATTCCAATTTGTTTATCTAGTCAGTTCACTGAGAAATGGTACTTTCAAACAACACTATCCTCTGACAAGTTTTAAAGAAACAGCAGCCGTTATTTGAATTAACAAGAAAATTAGAGGCCTTTCAGAATTAAAGCACCACAAGAAGAAAAACCATATCAGCAAAGAAAAATATACTGACTTTTTCCTTTCCCATCACGACAATAAGCACTTCCGCAACGGCACCGAAATGCTTCAATAGGATGATTATGATCATCAAAATCAATCCCGTAATCCTGAAAAGAGTAACAAGAGGTATTAACTGGAAAACAGTATCTGGAGGTTATACACCATATGACATGAAAACTGAGTTTCTTTTATTTTGGAAAACAGAGAAGTTTTACTTATCTTTGATCCATTATTTCGTGATTCTCACACTTCTGCAAAATAGTATGAAGTAGACATATTTGTGTATAATTCAACTTGTTAAAAGGTGCTGTTATGGCCAATTCCAGTGAAAACAAAAATCGCTCGATGTGAAACTAAGACTCTTACAACATCTCCAATGGAAGCCATTGCCTTTGACTGCGAAATAAATCCCTAAAGAATGATTCATGAAATAACATGTTACGGCAAGAAAATCCATATCAGTTACCCATGTAAGCTCTTCCATTGCATGCACCTTCCGTCTAGTGAAAAATGCAAGCTGCATTAGGGGGAAACTGTTAACATCCCAAACTCTCTCTATAAAGTTACTGTATAGCAGATAGCAATGAACTAATGGAATAAAACCATACATGATAGTAGTGGTGATCAGGGGTCTCCACTTCAACCGGAATGTCAAGCAAGTTTGCATCACAACATCTGTGTTGAACACAATTGCAGGTAAGGCAAAAGAAGACTCACTAATGCAGATGACATAGAAGTTAAAAAAGAAAAAAACAGCCTCATCTTCAAGATGCAAGGCACATTAGCATCTAAAAGATGTTTCAAGCCAAAAGAGGGGGAAGTAGGATAAATGGTCACTTGATTGACTGACTAGGAACTCTAAAAAAGAAAACCATATAGCTTTATTACTATCAGAGTTAAAGAGAACAGGATAAAGAAGATATTCTGCTCACAGTGCGCATATATGAATACTCTCTTTCCTTGACATGTATATTTGCCGTATAAACCTTTTCATATAGGTAGACTTAAGTGTTTCAAATTAACAATGCTGGAAATAAAATTACAATTGCTGCACCACAAGGCTTTGGAGATTAAGAAGCATATATAATAATTTCTTGTCCTTTAACCATCAACTAACTGGTACATCATTGAGTTTGGATGCTAGACAACAATGCTCTGCTGCATACTAAAGCTTCATACCCCTCCTAGCTGCTCAACAATAAGTAGTGCGCTTGCCAGCATATCTTGCCACTAACTGCTTGGGTATTTAACTCTTAAACTAACTGATTATAATTCACTTGTCAGAAAAGATACTGCAGACCTTAATTGAACTTGGTTATCATAAAGTTGAGTGAGATTAGTGTGGATTTTCATGAATCTTTTTTTTTTTTTTTTGGGTGAAAGAAGAGGTACTCAAAGCTATTTCATCAGGTATTATTGAATACCCTTTGAGTGGTTACTTCAAAACAGCACACCCCTAATTGACGATTAAATATGTCAACATAGACTTGGGTTCACAGCTAGCAAATTGCAATTGCACTGTTTTTGAGCAATATGTTTCCCAATGCTTAAGAAGAATAGTCATCTGGAAAATGCAAGTGTAGAACAATAAGAAAGTGCCTGCATGCATATACCCAAGGCTATATGAAATTTAAAAAAAAAAAAATTAAATGGGGAAGGGTGAAGAAGATTACCTGTGATTTATAAATCTTGCAACATTTCCATAGTAAGTTGCATCCAAACAAAGTGCATCTTCATCCTTTAATACTCCTTCTGATCCCCAATCAGCATCAAGCAGCACTGGATATGTGTGTCTGTCTTTGCTACTGCTTTGGTTATTCCTCTCATACAATTCCATGTTAGTCAAGATTTCCCCGACATATTCACAAACAAAAGCACCTTTAGGTAGCTCTTCAAGAGTTCGTAAACCCCAACCTTTACCATCATCTGTCAAGAACACCTTCAATACAAACAACATTTATTTTCAGAAACTAGCATTTTTATTATATATGGACACATATCTAAAATATTACATGCTTAAGCACACACAACAGACACCCCTACACACACAATCACATTCACATATATGTAGATATATTCACATATCTCTATACCTGTCTTAATACGGGCAGACAAATTTGTGCAAATGTTTATACACAATATATACATGTGGAGAAATTCATATACTCTAAGGGAACACCAGATGTCTGGACAGATTGACTCTTCAACACTCAGAGATCCAAATAGAAGTTATTTAGTTATACTCTTAAGTTATCACAGTAATTCCCCTGGAAAGTTATTCCGTATGCTCAGATAGAAGCAAAAAGTGCTAACCTGTAATTTGCGGGTTATACCTCGTTGTACAACTCTATTTCCACACTGCATGCTGCATCGGCATTTTCTCCAGCATTCTTTAACAAATTTCCTGACTAGATGGCCTTTGCACTTTTGAGGCCTATAAGCATTCTTGGCCCTCTCTAATGGGCAGTCTGGGCAGTAAAAATGGTAATGCTTGTGTGGTTCTTCATTCATGGATATACAAGCTCCTAAAAATTCTTCTTTCAAGAGCCCTTCTCGTGTATAAGCAAAGTCACCTCCAGTATCACGAGCACATGCACAAGGAACAGAAGATGAAAGACAATCCCCTGCACAGCTTGCACAGCAGTCCTCATCCGCAATTCTAGCCAACGAGGCATGTACATATGCATTTTGATAAATTATATTTTGGGGAATGTAAACAAAATTTGGAAGATGCTCATTGCCATATTCATCTAGTAATGAAATGCTGATTTTCTCGTTGCCATTTGTTATGTCATAGACATTATGGAAAGCCCTTCCCCTATCATGACTGACACGTTGCTGCTGAGGAACGGCCAGGTTGAGTGAGTTTGAAGATGCAGAACTTCTGACCTTTTTATTCCTATCTTTTTCTAGATTATGTGTTTCAAAACATTGTGGGTGAGATCCTGTGGTTTGGTGGAAGCGATCACCAGGAGATTTATTAAGCAGAGATCTATCAGCAGAGTTGGAGGTCAATTCCATATAACTATCACATAATTCCTTCAATAAGTGAATCAGAGAGAACTTCGGATCAATTATTTTGTATGATCTCAAAAACTTACTCTCCGTATATTTCATGAGTGCATCTAAATTTGGCCACTGAAATTTAGATTGTCCAAGGGCATGATTACACTTTAAGGAAATTTTGACCTGCCCACAGGAAGACGAAGCTATATCATATGTAGATTGCAAGCTATCCCCCAATTCCGGTGCTGAAGCATCAGCTTTCTTGCCATTACCTGAAAAATTGGGCAAAAGCAGCTGGTCAGGATGAAGTTCTCTTGAGAATGACTATTTGTAGCTGAAATAACTAGTCAGCGAGGTAAATACAGAAGAATAATAGAACAATACTCAAAACATTCACATGAGGAGTACATTCTTTGCTCCATAACTGTCAGAAAGGTAGAATTTTCAAAAGGGCACAAAGGAGGTCAAGTTTAGAAAATTCAACTTCTTGTGACAGATTTTGTACAAAACATAGAATCCTCAAAAGTTTCTGTATTCATGTATAAAGCTGGGATTCACTTAAAACGGACAGAAGAGTTGAGATTGAGGGGGTATAATTCTCCATGTAATACAACTGGAATATGGCTCTGTCAGCCAATTAAAGGCCACTAAATTCAATTTCAGACATAAGCAAGAGATAGTTCAGCTAATTTGAATGCTTACAAACTCACAAGTATACAAAGACTGATACCTCAAAAAGGTAAATTATACGCAATTTCAATTGCTATTGCAATAGCAGAGAAGCAACTGTAATTTCCTAGGCTTCTTAAGAAACTTTAAAGACAATGTTTAAATTTTTGTTTCTGGAGAATTCATAAAATTAAGAGAGTAAATTTATTCAGTGCTATCGAGTTATGCTTGTCCTCCTTCCTGATTATTGGGAGAAAAATAAAAAATAAAAATCTCCTTCAAGGCTAGACTGCATACAGAAAAGGAAGCATGAGAAAACATGCTAGAAGCTTGGAACAATTCCGTGAAAATGCACATAAAGATATCTCTCAATGGAAAATGTTGGTATACCTGAACAGATATATGAAGCAGGAAAACTGACATGTGAAGAGCAGTTAAGAGGTTCCTTCCTTGTAGGCTTAGTCACATTCCTCTGATCATGGTACTCTCGTATTCTTTCTCTTTTCTCGAGCACAAAACTAGGGTCCCCATATGCCTGACCAGCACAGAACAGATTCAGTTGTCTGTGTGTAACTGCATTTTCTCCTGTTGGGTCCTGAAATGTTGAAATGTGAATATCTCCTCTGTCTTTAATTGAAGTTTCATATACAAGGGAATGAGATTGTCCCCTAAGATATTTTGAAAATGATGGAGATGGATCCATCAGTTCCTCCTCATTAGCATCTAGTGGTACTTCACCCTCTTCAAGATCTAATCTTCTGCTTTCATTATCCTTTGTAGATGATGAAGTCTGATCTTCAAGTGGAGTTACATTTAGTTTCTTGAGTGGAGGTTCTAGACCATCATTGACTATTGCAGCATTCTCCTGAATCATCTGCAGTTACAATTGATATTAGAGGACAAGTATATAAATGGTGCTGTGCAAGAGAAAAATATAAATGGTGCTTGTATCCTGACTCATTTAATATATACCAATGGCGGTAACCTCTGTTGGAGCTAAAAGATCACTAACCTTATCATTCTCATACTCAAATATAGCATCAGCAAGAGTACGATAATTATCATCCTCTATAAGTGCCCAATTCCGATCATACAATTTCAGCAGTCTCTTCAGAACAGGTTTCACAGTTTGTGCTGCAATGCCAATGTTCTTCATTGCAGTGAAAGCCTTTGTAATTCTTGGATCCCTCTCCTGTGCCATTACTGCTCCAAAAGGTTTCTGTAGAAGTAAATTTTTATAGCTCAACAGCTCCCAGGTTCCACCAATGCCTATATTTTCAACTGCTTGTCAGGTCCGCAACGCAATGGAAGTTAAAGCAAGGAGAACAAATAGAAGAGATATATAAAGGGCAGAGTCCAGACCATGTACAAACTGAAATTTTGCTTACTGTTAATAATTATTCCACCAAAATAGGACTTGGTGCACTTTAAAAATATAATTGTGCTTTCATTCTCTTCTCCTTGTCCTCCTACTTAACTATAGTTCTCTTAGTAATTTTTGCTATAGTCATTGCAACTGCAGTGCAGCATTGTCATGCCATAAAGATATGTATTTCTCACTTGTGCAATGATGTTAAGATCAGTCAGTGTCCTTAATTCTGTTCAGAAACAAGCATTTTGAAACCAGGAAGAGGCTACTTTTGATATTGATTTATAAATAAGGAGATAAGATTTATTGAAGGCATAGAATCTTAAGCATTGACATCAACAAATCTTCCTCAGCAGAAATCACAGAACGATGGATAGGAAGATTTGTAGCACCTTATAATCAGATTCTAGTACATATACATGCAAATGGATTCAACTAAATAAAGTTGTCCTAGATGTGTATCTTAATTGTACCTTTAGATCTAAATCAATAATCAAGCTTAAAAACAAAATCCGTTCTATTTATTTGAGCGAGGAAAAATTGAAAAGTTATCTCCTTAAACTAGCATTCTTATCTAAGGTGAAGTGGGGGGCTATATAAACATTGAAACAGAATTTCACCAACATGATTACTACAGTCCTTGCAACACAAATAGATGTTTTTTCCTTCATCATAATCAGCCACACAAATGCTGTTGCCAATTACTGGTGGACTATCATGAGTTGGAAAAATAACATTACTTTTTCCACATATTAATCATATCTTCCTAATGTTAAAATTGTTTATCACTTTTTATAAATTCTACAAAAAAAAATTTGCATTTTGTTCTGTATCAACTCCGAGAAGGTCCTAGTAGAGGATTTCGCACAATGTTGCATAAGGCAAATTTTTATACACAATGAACTTAAGTAGGTCCACATGTTCTCTAATATCTCCTTAGGTTAATAATTTTTAGCTAACTAACACTATGATGGAATCCACGTGCTTATGGCTAACTAATTTGAAATTATTTTTGAATCTCTCCTTTCTTAGTATCATTTACTGTCTGCTTAAATTTCAGTATGCAATTGACTAGTTTGGTAGGCTCCTCATATTCTCAACTAACTAACTCCTACTTTCACTTATCCTATTTCTTGATATCCTCCCTCATTTCCTTACATGTCAATTTTCAAAAATGGAAAAATACTTCCAACACTTAACTGCTTAACTAATGCTTCCAACACTTCTTTATTTATTTAATATCTGTCTTGAGTCAAAACAAGATATTCAATCTAGGATGAGGGAAGTAAAATGATAAACAACAAGTGTTCCCAACTAACTAATTATAAATTTCTTCCAACTCTCCCTTCTTTATATCTTGTTTATATTTAACTGGAGTCAAAATAAGATATTCAGCTAAGGATGGACCAACATAATTCCAACTAACTACTGAAACTGTTAATTTTTAAACCTCCATTGTTCTTAATATCTATGTCTGGACACTGGACAAAGTAAGATAACAAGATCTTCATTTTAAAAAAAAAGATTATTTTATTCTACAACACAAGAAGCAAAATGTACATTGTTTAAGCACATGATACGCAGTTCGAGCAAATATAATTCTTGTAACAAAGAATGCCCGTTTCTCTTCCTATCTAAGCTCACTTTTCCCACTTTAATTCTGGATAAAGCCCCGTTTTCCCGTTTTCTGGAACAGTTCTTAAGATCAACATACCATCTACCAAGCTTTTATTAGTTGACCAAAAAAGGGAGGAAAAAAGGACTTTCTTTCCCAGTGGGCACATTTTGCATGTTATATGAGTGCGCAACACAACAGACACACATTACATGATCACGACCACAGAAGCCATCTACCAAGAGAAAAGCATAATAAAAGCAAAAACACTAAATTGCTGATATATACCTTTTCAGTACAACCTACAAACTTGGGGAAAAAGAAAAAGATACCAAGGAAGACAAAATCTTTCCATCAAATGAAAAGGTCAAAAAGGAACAGAAAAAAAATAGAAAAGAAAATCGGAAGGTCAATGTACGAACCAGTAACAAACTCATAGGCTTGAAAATCACGTCGAAAAAATATAGCATCAACTCAGAACCATCGCCACTGGAAGGAGGACAGAGTTTTCAGCGAACAGCTGGAAAAGCAGCTAGGCTTTTTCGATGGAAAAGCAAAGCAGCATTATCAATGTATAAATGTAATTATGCACATATGGAACCAATAAGCGAAGATATATAAGACGCAACGAAAGCCGCTAGCATTCTTGCTTGAAATCGGCACAGAGATTGATGATGGTTTTGTGTGGGGGTTTAAGGTTCGGAGGAAGAGTTGCGTTCAGCCCAATATAAAAAGGAGACCTACCACCTCACTTAACATTGGTACTTTATTACTCGCTTTAAATCACGTGATATGTGTGTGATTGATGATGTGTTTCAATTCTAACCGTATAATTTGTAACGTTAGTTATTAAATTCGGTTCGATTCTATCAACTAGTCATTAAATCGAGCCAAACTAGCCCTTAATTTGACTAGATAAGGAATTGATTTAGTCAAATTCGACAAACACTATATTTAACTAGCTGGTTCAATTAAGATCCGTCACCATTTTTTTGATTTTGAATATCTATTGTAACCAAAATGTATATATGGTTTTGATTAGCTTTGGAATTGATAAGATTTCAATATTGGATTTCTTTTAAATGTGTATAAGACTTTACCAATTGCTTAATTTTTATTTGAAAACTAAATATTCTTTTAAATAAGCTTATTTACTTTTTTATTATACATTTAACCATTTGAACTTTCAAACTAAAATTGTTATTATTATGTAACAATATTTGAGTAGTTAGAAAAGTATTTTTTAAACAAAAATAAAATAATGGAAAAATGATGTGTTTTCCTTGAAGATAAGTGAACTGATTTTGTTTTATATTTGACTATATAATTTATTTATGTATAAGTATGATAAAATGAAATTAAGTCTTCTATTAATGTTTATAAGTCCATAATATATCTTTTTAAGTAAATAATATATGTTTTAGGGCAAAATACAGAAAATCCTACCATGGTTTCACCAAAAATGAACCAGCTGCTCTATGGTTTCGAAATATCCACATAAGCGTCTAATGCTTTAAACTAATTCGGAATTTCACCTGAAACCTATGTGCGACTTGAAAATGAAATATTATCTTTTAATTTTTTTTTGTGCTCAAATTCTTTTCACTTTAACTATTATGGATGGTTTTAGATATTTTAAAATTTTTAAGACATTTTTAAAATTTATTCATCTTCCCTTCCTCCCAACCTCTTCAGCCACCTATCACCCCCTTTTTTTCTTTCCTCTCTCCCACTTCCCCCTCCATCCTCTTTTTTCTCTTTTTCCTCCATCCCCCTCTCTCCCTCTTCCTCTTTTTTCCTCATGTCTTACCTTTTCCCTTCTATCTTCTTATTGTTCGTGTGAGCCCCTCTCCTCTCCTCCTATTTCCTACGCTCCCCCATCTATCCTCCTTATTCCTGGCGAGGGGAGGTATGAGGAAAAAAAAAAAAGAGGAAGAGGGAGTGGGAAGTGGAAAAGAGGTGAACAAAGGAGGAGGTAGCTTTGACGACCCCACCCCCCCTAAGTCGTACTTAAGGGTTTGGCGGACCGCCTGTCCAACTCTTGCCAAGACTCACTGACTCACTCAACTCTCAAGATTAACCATTCAAGTCTCCAAAATAACATTTATGTTTTACAATTCAATCAAAATGTAAACTTGTTTACAAACCCAAAAGTCAAACGTATGATACAACAACAAATGTCAAAATATATCCTATCGACCAAAAAGTATAAGTACAAGAGAGTTACACACTCTAGTTCACATTCAATTGTTTTGGACCTCCATTCCTGTAAGGAACACAAAACTAAAGGAATGAGTTAAAAGTTTAGTGAGTTTCCTAAACAAGCAATCAGGTAGGAAAACCATGGAAACATTACATTTAACAATTTACATACTTTGCACACAATATCCAGTCATTCAAAAAATAAACACTCAATCATTGGAAGGATACGTGCTCACTTGAAGCAATTCATTCAAATCATTCATTCATTCATTCGCCAACCATATTCTTTATTTCTCTGACATTAGAAAACATTTGCAAGTGAAAACTCTTTCGGTGATCTTGTCATTCATTCATTGATATCATTACATTGAATTCACTGGCCAGTTCTCCACCAGATTTTGTGGTAATACTCGAGTATACCAAATATTTTTTTAGGGTAACCAGCCGCCCGACCCCCTTCACTTCTGGCTCGAGTCGACTGGCAATGAAGGGTAAGGGTCCAATTCAGTCAAAAGGCTTACATTCATGCACAAGTAACATTCAATCATTTAATCATTAAAAATTTCACATTCACTTAGGGCAAGTGGGATAAAGTACACATCGCCTATCGAAAATTCATTTAACAATCATTGAAAAACATTTAACATCCAATCAAACATTTACAACAATTCACATAGTCATTAGAAGCACAACATGCAAAGAACACTCACTAGTTTAAGCAAAATAACATCAAAAGTTTCCTTTCGAATTATGTCCTTAATCACCGAGAAAACCCAAAAAATAATCAAGAGAAAATATTATGGTTCAACTATCCAAAATTTAGGTGAACCAAAGAAAATTCGAATAACTACTAGTACAAATGTGCAAATATGATTTTAGAGTGAAAAGCGAACATTTACCTAAGGGACATAAGTAACCAAAAATTTTCTTATTCCAATCATAAACCAAGCTCAAAATGGTTTAACAACTCTAATTTAAAGTTGGAGATGAAAATAAGGACAGTTTAAAAAAAACAGAATTTTTCTAGTTTTACGCGCTGCTATTTGAAAAATCATATCTCAAGATTCTTAAATCCAAAATTTATAAACTTTATACGTTGGAAAATATATTCAAAGATTTACAATTTCTTAGAAGACATCTTTGCAAGATTCTGTCCACAAGTCAGTCAAAATCCAATCTCAAGTGGCTGCTTTATCCAGTAGAAAGACAGAACAGGAATTAAAATTCAGTCAATTTTGAAAAATCACAGATATTCATAAGAATTGATAAAAATTCTGAAATTTTCATGGTAGAAAGTACTCTAAATCTAATTTCAAACACAACAAGCAGAACTCAATTTGAATTTTTCTATACCAATATATGACAGATTTTCCAAGACTGTTCAGAGTCTCCTGCGAAAAAAATTTCAGCAGCACCTCCTTTGTGTTTACCAATTTTTTCAACCATTTCAAGGCTACACTTTCACCACAAGACAGCCTCAATTAAGTTCACAAGATATAGGATACATAGAGTACTTATTTTAACTACAAAACTAGCCATAACCAACATATACCTAAATTGGAAATTAACCAAACCCTAGCAACAACTTCACCAAACCCTAACAAAATCATAAAATTACCATAAACATGCTTCCTTCAACTTCAATAATAACATATCTTGTATAAATCTCAAGAAACAAGTAAAAAGAGATGTTTTCTCGAAATTTTACCTCAAAATCCCAAGAAAACAAGCAACTCAATAGCTTTCTTCCTCAAGTAACTCCACCAAAAGCTTCCCTCCAAACTTAACTCAAGATTAATCGGTATGGATTAGGGTTAGTGTTTGGATTTTTCACAAATCAATCAAGGAAATTAAGATGAAATTTGGAAGTTTTTCTCTCTTTCTTTCCTCTCTAAGGTTCGGCCTTCATGGAGCAAGAAAGTGATGGTTTTTCTTCAATTTTTCCAAGATAAATATAAAGACTAATCTTGGTCAACTTTTGGTTTAATGGTTGACAAGTGTCACCAAACTATTTTGTTTTTCTTTTTCTTTTCCTTAGTCAATAATGGTGGCTGACTTAAGGGTTAATTTAGGGGAAATTAAATGAAATAAAAAAAGAAGATTATGGTAAGAAAGTATTGGTTAAGCGGTGCACTCAACCGGTAACAAA